>NC_133461.1:104348559-105548559 GCF_048565385.1 Saimiri boliviensis | reverse complement strand
TTTTAGTTAGGGAGAAATATAAGCCCGCAGACAAGCCAGGTAATACATATACTCTTGAGTTCCAAAATTCATCTCTCCCAACAATGACGACTTCGGTAATTCTTGTTATCATTTTGTCCATTGATAACAGAATCCTGATTCAAAGTAATCTCTCTAAGCTGGGACAGTTGGCGAAAACATTTTCACTGTTTTCAGGTGGAAGTTTATGAAGGTATGTATAGTCTCACTTAGTTCTAGGAAGATCTAATTTGGTAGCAGCTAGATGAAAATTAGTTAGAAGATAGGACATGCCTCCTGACCACAAGTTTAACCTAAGCCAAATTACGTCCTGTGGCACCTGTCCTGAGCGCAGGCTGGGCTGTGCCAGGGAGGCCATGCCCACTTGCAGAAAGCAACAGACTTGTTGCTTGTGTTCCTCGAGACCGTGCTCGATGGCTAGGTGCAGACCTGGGTGTCATGTTTTAAAGGAGTATGTTTAGGGAATGGCCTTCGGGCACCATGGCATCTGGAAAGCATGTTGTGTACAGTAACAGATGGAAGACTTGGGTGTGGTTATCAGAGCATCAGGACTAAGGAAGAACTAGCACTGACCGATGAAATTCATAGAAAGGTAACAACTCAGGAAAAGGAAGCAGCATGCGTGGGCTGGCAGAGCCACTGGCCACAGTGCACGCCTCCTGGGGAGCGCCCTGTGTAGATTCTGGTACCAGGCAAGAGTCCCAACTAAATGCATCAAGTCCTTCCAGTTCTGACCTCCTCCCATTCTAGAGTAAAGACAGCACATGAAATGATCCCATTTGAAATGGTGCTGGCAGGTTTAAGCCTTGACTTGAAGTTTTATGTTTTCCACGACAGCAAAGGCAAGAACATTACTTGTATTCTTCTTGATTTGTGTATACCTAAGCAATTTTGGCTTTATCTACTTATATGCTTTATTCAGTAGATGACTATGAAAGGCTTTTGGTGTGTCCAAACAAGAGATCAAATAGACTTGAGGTAAAATAGCAAGTCATCTCTTCTAGCAAATTCAAGACTTAAAAGAGTAACTAGAAATGTTGAGTGTCAAGGCGAAGTTACCTTCACCTTGGGTGGGGTGTTCTTGTTTTATCTGTAAACTCAGTTTTCCTATCTGTAAGTCTTGCATTTTGTGTAGTAGAATGTTTGTGTAATAGATTCTGTTTTCCAAAGATGGCCTCAGCAATACCTCCTATTCCACATCCTCTTCTAGGTGGGCCCTTATGGCCTCCGCACCAAGAAGTGGAGTTGGTCCCCTTCCCTTTACCCGGGTGGGCCTGGAACTTGCTTTTAGCCAAGACAGTCTAGCAGTAGGGTGCCAGGCGACTTCTGAGGCCTCAGTGGCCGGAACACTTGCTCTCGAAGCTTTCATGTAAACAGTCAGCTGCTCCAAGCCCCAAGCTGTGAGGAGGTCCAGTGCCCAGGCACGCCCCCATGGAGAGACCTTGATCACTGAGTTACGCAGGCACCCAGAGCTTCCCTGGGGAGGGGGTGCCTGGCCAGCTCCCAGCTCTGCCTGCTCTCCCCACCTTTTGACAACAACTGCATGAGAGACCCTGAGCCAAAACTGCCCAGCCCTTCCTCGAATTGCTAACGCACAGAAATAGGGTGAACAGGGAAATAAGCCACTGAGTGTCTTCAAATGTAGGATGGTTTGTTGTGTAGGTGATTGAAATGGCTGTCTCAGGATTCACCTTCCAGTGGTTCTGTGATTATACGTTGATACCTGGTATCAAATATATATACCTGGTAAAACCATCTGAGTCAGTAGAACGAGGAAATCAGATCATCTAATGTATGTCCTATGCTGGTTTCTTCTAGAGGGCCACTTCAGGGGCACATAGAGTTGTGAAAGACACTTGAGAGTTTCATATGCCTGTGTTTGAGCCCAAGAGCAGTTTGAAGAGTGTGTGATTTGGGGAAAGTTATTTAAACTCTATGATCCCCAGCTTCTTCATTTGTAATGGGGATAATAAAAGATCCAGGGAAGGTTAAATGATAAGCCACTTAAAACTCTTAGCGAAGTGCCCAGCACATAGTAAGTGCCCAGTGCATCTTAGCTGCTGCTGCTAAGACCACTGTCATCACAGTCACCGTCAGCACTCTCGTATTTTAGGATGACAGATAATTACTTCTATGAAATACCCTTTAGAACTGAGAAAACTGTACCTATCTGGGCATAGTCACAATATTTAATATAATCAGAGTGAGTAAACAGGGTCATTGCTGAGAAGCACGTCCTTCTCAGAGTCCTCTGGAAAAGCGGCTCCTGCCTGCCGTTTTGCTATTACAGCAAGGGTAGAGGACCTCCTAACACATCAGTTGGCTTAAATAGTGTTTACGATAAGTAATGACTGTGGCAATCGTCTTCTACTACCGTGTCCTCTGCGGTTTTGGGTGGACGTACAGACATTTGGTGCTTGTTTTCCTTCACAGCAGTGAGCGCCAGCTGATGTGCTCAGTAGTTACCTTGTTGACTGCCTGCCCTCCCTCAGGAGACTGGAACCCCATGAGGGCAGGAATTTTTATGCTTCCTTGTATCTAGAACCATGCGTGGCATGGGGTGGGTTCTTGGTAAGGTTTCTGCTGAATTGAATTCATTTGTTGAAATATGCCTTAGACAATATGGGGACACAGGCAGGGAGCTGGTAACGCTCACTGAGTCTGTCAGGAGACACGGACACATAGAAGATTTGGAAACGGAGCTAGGCCTGAAGGGCGGGAGTTCTCTGGCTGAACAAACATCAAAAGGCAGAAGCAACATGAGCCATGACTCGTCTCGGTCTCAAGCACAAATGCCAGCGGGGTGCAGGAGTATGAGTACCAGTGTGAAAGTCATCTTTAAATTAGTTGAGAAGGAAGGAACCAGTGGTGTCTTGTCTGAAGTCTTCTGATACAGTTTGGAAGTGTGTCCCCTCCAAACCCCATGTTGAATTGTAATCACCAGTGTTGGAGGTGTGGCCTGGTGGGAAGTGTTTGGATTGTGGGGGCGGATCCCTCATTAGTGGCTTCATGTCCTCATAATCATCAGTGAGTTGTTGCTTAAGTTTATGTGAGATCTGGTTGTTTAAAAGAGCCTGGCACCTCCTCCTGCCATCTGGCCATGTGATGAGCTGGCACCCCCTTCTCTTTCCACCATGAGTGGAAGCTTCCTGAGGCCTCACCGGGAGGAGATGCCAGCGGCACACCTCCTAGGCAGCCTGCAGAACTGTGAGCCAAAATCAAACCACTTTTCTTTATAAATTACCCAGCCTCAAATGTTTATAGCAATGCAAAAACAGACTAACACAGCTTCCAACATTCGTAAAATTAGAATGATGAGTGGTGATGGCAATGATCAAGTGTGTAATTGCAAAGACCAGCTCATTAGACCTACCCTGCTGAGTGTGCTGTCAGTGGACATGTTGAAGATGTGCTTCTTGTGCTGGATATGGGAATATTCCCATCTGCCCTCCTCCTAAACGTCTACATCTTGGTGTTTTCAGTGTCCTCACAGCTTAGGGACAGGTTAAGAAGCTTAGAGAACTTTCAGTGCAGTGGGATATTCCTGGCTGGAGTGACTTTGCTGTGAAGAGTGCTTGAGATGGGTTACTCACAGCTCTTCTAATTCAGAGTGCAGGGAAAATCAGCCCATGAGTAAGAAGCATTACAAAGCTAGATTTTCTATTGAGCACAGCTTTTGATAAAAGGAAGAAGATCTGGATATTGACTTTTCGGGGCCTGTTCTATCAGTGGCCTGTAAATCAACAGAGGATAAATTATTGCTCTTTGGAAGCGGGAAGGCTACTCTTTGGCTGGAAGACATGTGTGCTTTTCTTTGATTTGTTTTTTCTCTTTATTGTTAGAGGCTCTCCCCTCCAGCCCCTTGGTCCTTAGGGGTTTTGTTAAGGACTGAAGAGGAACTGAAGGGAGCTCTTTTGATTTATCTTCTGTTCCTGCCTTTTGGTCACTCCACAGGGCTAAAATAGCCGAGTTGGCTTTAATGTGTTGCCATTAGAGACCAAACATTAGCTGAAATAAACCATCATACCTCACAATGAAAAATGTCCCCTGATTGGCTAATTAATCAGTCAAAGGGGAATGACATGGCTCTCGGCTTGAGGGACTCTGCTAGAGAGAAACAGGCTGTTGATAAATGGTTTTCCAACAAATTCATATATCAAGGAAACTTAGTCATTTTTTAACTACAGTTCGTGTGACTGCAATTTTTTTTTCCAACTTTTCCTTTTCTGCTACTCTTGCTGTTTAGGCTGTGTTTTCGTGTTGTTGATAGAAAAATACAGGATTTTAGCTAGGAGAAAATAAATGCTTTCTACTTATTCGTGTCAGATAGGCTGATTGGTTCTGACTATCTAGGTTTGCCAGTAGGTGAAAATCAGATCGCTTTTCCTGAGATGAAATTATCTTTTCGTGGCTTCCTTGCCAGTTAAGATCTCCAGATTCTGGTCGACATTGCCTGAGTTAAAATCCTGGTTCCATCAGCTGCTAGCACTGTGCTACTGGATGTGCTGTGTAACCTCCCTGTACCTTAATTTTCTTACCTTAAAACAGGGATAATAGTAATACCATCTATTAGGACTGTTTTTAAAATTAAATGAGATCACCTGTAAAGCATTTGAACAATGTCTCCTACAGAGAGTGTACATATCAAATGCTTATTATTTTTTAATTAAAGTAATATTTGCACACAGGTGTAAAAAAATTCAGCTCCACCCAACAGCTTTTAAAGAAAGGGCATTCTGCAGTCATGCTCCGTGCCACGCCACCTCACACGCCTCCTCCCTACAGCACTTTCAATTCTCCTGAAATTATGTGCTATTTACCTTTGTATTTTAGAATAAAAACTTGCACTCACATTTGTCAATGTCATAATTTAAAAAATTTGGACTTGTATTTTGGTAGATTGGGATCTGGGCCTTTACACCGCTCAAACTGCTGATCATATTGTATAATAATTAGTGAATTTGTTATTTGGGGTTTATGTTTTTATGGCTGTGTAAATATAATTCCCTGATAAGCCAAATAGTGTATGACAATAACATTTCCTGTAGCAATTTTTGGTTGTTTTCTGATGGGAAACAAAAGCATTCTATGTATCTGTGTGATTTTGTTTTTTTCCCCTCTAGACCAGGCGTCCCCAAACTTTTTACACAGGGGGCCAGTTCACTGTCCCTCAGACCCTTGGAGGGCCGCCACATACTGTGCTCCTCTCACTGACCACCAATGAAAGAGGTGCCCCCTCCTGAAGTGCGGCGGGGGGCCGGATAAATGGCCTCAGGGAGCCGCATGTGGCCCACGGGCCGTAGTTTGGGGACGCCTGCTCTAGACCCTCTGGTAGCCTCTTAATATAAAACTCCCAGAGCGTCAGCTGCATGAGATCATCCGTCAGCTGGATCCGTCTCCCAGGAGACTTCTCTCCTAGGACTTTCCCCTCCTGGTGCCCTCAGGACTGGTTGCTGTGTCAGCCACTTCCCTGGCCTCCTGGACTTTTCCCCATCCTTGCTCCTTTTAACTCCTCTGTCCTGATTGCCATGTCTCCTACCTCATCTTCCGCAGCTCTCTGAGAAGGGCACAGGTCCGAAAATCTCTATTTTAATACCATGGCAGATGGTCTGGGTATAGAATTCTGAGTTGAAAACCATTTTCCTTCAGCATTTTGAAGGAATCTAGTGTTAATCTACTGCAGGCGTCCCCAGACTACGACCCCCTGAGGCCATTTATCCGCCTCACTTCAGGAAGGGGCACCTCTTTCATTGGTGGTCAGTGAGAGGAGCACAGTATGTGGCGGCCCTCCAACGGTCTGAGGGACAGTGAACTGGCCCCCTGTGTAAAAAGTTTGGGGACGCCTGATCTACTATCTCTTGATAGCCGTTGTTGCAGTTCTTATTTTAGTCCTTTGCACAGACCTGTTTATCTCATTTTTAGGAGGTTCTAGAATCATAATATGCTGATTCTAAAACCTCATGGGAGTGTGAGTTGGTTGGGTGTTTTTATTCACCAAGCACTTGGTAGAACTTTCAATGTGAAGATTCATATCCTTTCATGATTTCTGGAAAATTAACTCTTTCGTAATTTTTCCTCCTGTTTCGTCAGGCAGTTAGTAGTTGGATTGACATCTTGAATGCATTGACATCGTGAATTCTTCCTCAGATTTTTCTTTTGTCTCCAATTTTTTTGTATCTTTGTTCTACTTTGGCCAATGAGGGGGGGGTTTCTTGATTTTTATTTTCTGAACTTTCTATTACAAGGTAAATTTTGTCATATTTTTAATTTTCAAGAGCTATTTCTTACTGTCTCATCATTTCTTATTTTTTAATAATATCCTGTTCTTGTCTCATGGATAGATACAATCATATGTTCCCCGGCCTCTGAGGCATTGTGTATTTCAGACTCGCAGATTGTTTCTCTGTTTCTGTCCTCTGATTTCCTCTTTTCTCTTGGTTTTGGTTTGCTCCCTTAATGATGGAGGATTTCCCCCACATAGTCCGATGATCCCTTGTCATCTGCTCTACTATAACCATTAATGAAGAGCCAGTTGGAAGCTGTTTGCAGGGGCAGTTCTTTTCAGATGGGGCTGTTTCCTCAGGGAACCCCCAGATGTCAGAGTCGGCAGGTCTTTCTGTCAGTGGGATTTGGCTTCGCTAGGGAGGCCCTCTTGCTGGGGCCATGGACCTGGGTTCTGATGGACAAGTCGGGGGTCCTCCTACATGTCCTGGCCTCCCTCCTGCCAGGAGCGCCTCCTCTGCCTTTCAGCTGCATCCCAGGTCCTGCTGGCAGAGCTTCTGGGGGTCTGTTTTCTCAGGGGTTATACCTTCTTCTGCCTCACACGTTTCTCCTGTAGAGGAGATAATTGGCTGCTCTTCCCCACTCTGTAAAGTTGTTAGGGCCATTAGGCTCTGGGTATTCAGCAAATATTTATTGAAGGAAAGGAGTGGAGAAAGGCTAAGACAAAACCCTCTCAATTCAAAAGAAATATTTATTTTAAAGTGTAACAACGCTTTTACTCATCCATCAATTCCAAAATGTAATAAACGATTTCATCTCAGTAGATGTGGGAGGGATGGGAGTGGCTGCCTTTTCAAATCCTAGCCCTGGCATCACTCCCATTTTAAAACAGAAAACACAAAAACTGCCTCTGTGTGCTCCTCAGATGGGCTTCCCTATGAGTAGGATTTAGGCAGGGCCGTGGTCTCATGCAGACCTCCTGTCCACACGTGCATCCACGAGCTCCCGCTGCATCCCGTGGGATCCAAGCCTGAAGAGGCCCGAAAAAGCTCCTGCCGTGTGGTGACGGAGGTGGTGCTCCGCCTTCCTATCCCTCAGCACCGGTGTGGCTTCTTCCTGCAAGTTAAGCATGAATCTTCCGAGTGCTCTGGTTGTCTAAAGTATGTCATGGAACTATGCCATTCCTAACAAATCTTGCCAAAGCATGGGGTGGGTTGCAGAAAGTGCTCTGAGCCTCTGTAAGTACCTGGTGGTGGTCATTACCCTGACTTGGATGTCTTCTGCCTGTGCCTCCGGTAGCCAGCAGGCTGTCTCTGCTGGATGGGGTTGCTCCAAACATCGTGCAGGAGGTCACACCAGCTCGGATACCTTGCCCCTGGCTCCATTTTCCTTTCCCACAGAAGGAATGTACAGTGTTCTGCCAGGAGAGACAGGCCTCACCTATTGCAGGTTTGCCCTTCTTAGTAATAATAATTGCCCTATTGGGAAAGATTAGTGGAAACTACAGTGGTGATGTGAAAGAGAAAAGAGGAATGAGCTGAGTGGCACCAGAGTCTTCAGTCTGAGGTCTGTCGGCAACTCCTTCTGTAACGTTACACCAAGTCTTCTCTGGCCTTGAGTTTCAGATTAAATCATAGACAGGGTCACTTGCCATGAGAATCATGGTGAGTGGATTAAACCGATATTCAGAGTTGTCGGGGGGAAAGTACAAGCACCAAACACATTTTTAATCACTGGATGTCTTATTTACCTACCGTTGTTGGATAGTGAGCTTGAGTGTGATCTACGCTTTCTTTTTTTCTGTTGACATCACTAAAGCCTGCTGATTTTGTATTTTTAATACCTCCAGCATTAATCCTGCGTTTCCATTCCTACCGATGAAATCTTTCCTAATCATTATAACCCCTAAATTATAATCTCCGCTGTGCAGTGAAGGCGATGGTGCTCTGCCCTCTCCAGTGTGCGTCTTCCTCTTCAACCCATATGACAGAGGTCCTGGCTTTGTCTCTTCATAGGCCCTGGTTCCGGGTTGTTAGCAGTGGCTCACTAGGTAACTAGGTAACTATGAGTTCGTTGGTATAGTTAAAATGATAGCTAGTTTGAACTTCTTTAATACTCATGGAAATCAAGAGTAGTTCTATATTGCAGGTTGATTGCCTGGCTTCTTAACTGATAGCCCTATGAAAGAATTATTAAGTTTCTACTTCCTACTAAAATCCAGACACATTATCCACTATCTTAAGAGTTACTCAGAATTTACTTCCGTAGTAAATCTATTTTCAACAGAAAAGAGTATGTTTCAGTCTAATAAAGAACCTACTATTTGTGGTTTAGCCTTAGTACCACAGAATTAGAACAGTCAGACCGTGTATGCTCCTGACATAACGCGGTATAAATCTGTGAACTCTTCTTGCCAAGATGCTGAACCTAAATCTAATCAAATCTCTAGAAGTGTTTTTCATTCACAGAAAATACAAGTTGTAGAGATGCAGCCTTAGAAAGAAGCAAAAATCCAAAATGTGGGACAGAGCTCAAGGCAGTTGACCCCATTTCTACAGTAAGTCAGTGGAAAGAAAACAAATACGGGATCATGGGGGAGGACAGGTTGTGGTAACTAGAAAAACCCTCAAAGATACAAGTATCACACACTAGTGGAGGTCTTCTTTATGAGCTGATTTGAACCATAAAAAGACATCCATGAGCTAGTGAGGAAATCTGATTAGAGATCATATTAGATACCAAGAAATTACTGTCTGGTTAGATGTGCTCATGGCACTGTGATTGTGTAAGGATATTTCTGTACTTTTTAGTGGTTTCTACTGAAGCATTCAGGATGAAATGACTTGGTGTCTGGATTCACCTTAAAATACGTTAGTGAAGAATAAAGCAGTGATGTTACAGCACGGAAACTTTGTTAATTGTTAATACAAATATTAGGGTTTATTACTTTTTTTGTACATTTGAAATTTTTCACAATAAAAAAGTTTTAAAAATCTAATATATGTTCTTTCATATTTATTTAGTCCCACACAGAATGGTTGAATTTTGTGTGGTAAGTTGAAGATGTCGTGGTCACCCTTCAAGTGCAAAGTTGTTTAGTGCCCAATTTATTTTTTTGCCCGCATATGTCCTAGTTTATTTCCTCCTAAAATCCCTTCAGGAAGTCTTTTTGCCATGTGTACTGATATTCATAGAAGTCAAGGGTGGAAGCAAAGAGAAGAAAGATAGTTGTCACAAGAGAATCCGTATCTTGGTTCTTTCCTGGAATATAATTCCCCAGTCCTCTGAGCAGAGCACCCCATCCCTCACCCCTGAGGTCTAGCACGTTCCCTCCATAGAGTTCTTCACCCAGATCCCATGAGACGGAAGTGAGGTATAGAAGCCATAGAGTGCTTGGTTCCTCTAGCTGCTGCCATCTGTGTCCTCCTGGCTACTGGGGAAATCAAGGTTGGGAGTAGCAAGTAGTTAGGAAGATTAAGGAATCCCGGGTAACGAACAGGTTTTCGTCGATACTGGCTTCTGGCAAAGACATAGGAGTTCCAGAATGGGAGCAAGCCCCAAAAGGGATTTTTTAATCATAAGATGGACTGGAATATCCAAATTGGATTGACGTCTCCAGAGTGAAGGTTGTCTTCATACGTGTCACCCTTGTTCTTGTCTGTGGAGTGAAGTGCTCCGAGGGAATATCATTAGTGTATGAGTAACCTGCTGTGTGTAAGTCACAGAAGTTTGTCTCCTTGGCCACGGTTACCCAGGTGCAGTCAACCTCGTGAGCTTCACTGTAAAGCGATTCTCTGTTCCAGGGGAGGGAGTTCCCTGGCATGGAATGCTACAGGCTTTTCAAAGTGTTCCATAGAGGTTCTTGATTAGGCTGAAGGTTTTTTTCCCTCTGCTCTTCCATCCCCCAAACTACCTTTTGAATTTGTTCATTTCTTTGAAGTGTTGGGTCCTTTGCTTTGTCTTCTTTGGTCGTCTTCCAGTTTGTCAGTAGGACACAGCTGGCACTTGTACAGCACACAGCGTGTCTTCTGCTGCTCCACTTCAGGGACGGGGCAGTACTGTGAGATTGCTGCATTCCAGGGGCGCTTGTGCATTTGATGTTTTTGTTGCCACTTCCTGTGACCAGCAGAGTCTCGTGGGGCCGGGACAGTACCTGTGGTCAGCGATGAAGGTGCCTTTATCTTTTAGACAAACTTGTTCTAGCAGTCTAGATTCTTGAGATACTGCTCACAGGTTTAAAGCATCCAGGAGCCAGGTTAGAATGATACTAGAAATTCTTTTTCATTAGAGGTGGTTTGGTGTAGTTCCCTAAGGACTGATTGTTTTAAAAGTCAGAAACTTAGGCTCAAGTCCCAGCTCTGTCACTGAACCCTCAGTGTGACTTTGGGCAAGTGGTGGAATTCTGTAGCTGGCAAAGACCATGTAGGTCTTCTCTTGACTTTCAGAAAAGGAAACTGAGGTTGCTACAGGTTAAGCTTGTCCACTGTAGAGCTGGGCGGAGAGAATTCTGGCTTTTTGCTTCTAGGTGAGGGGACCACACCACATCTGCTCTGAGCTTCTGCCTCTGTCCGCACTTGGGAAATGTGGATGACAGCCCATGCTCACCTTACCAATTGATGAAATTATATGTGTTAAAAGTAGTTAGAGAATCTTTAAGGCATAAAGCAAATGTACCGTCATCATTCTCTTGAAAGAAGTAGGAGTGAGCAGATAGCCGGGGCACCGTCCTCCTCTCCTCGTTTAGCATATGGGAGTGGAGTTGGAGGCACGTTTTTGTAAGCCGTCAGTGGAAGTCCATCGCTTCCCTCTCTTCACTTCCCCCTTCCTTCTCTCACTGCAGGATAGGCGTGATTAATCTGTGATACCAGGAAGAGTTCACCGAGGTTTTTGTGTAAGAGTGTATTCCTAAAATATACTTCTCTTTATCTTGCTGAGACCATGTTAAAATACAGAACTTGTACTCCATTATCCTCCTATAAAGAAAATAGAGAGAGCCGAAGAGACTGATGCCAGGGACTCCCCAACAGGTCTCCATTTCACACTGACTTAGTGTCCATCTTGCAGAAAGGAGAGTGGGGCCGGATGTGTCATCTGTATGCGTCAATATTCGAGTCCTGTATGCTGGGCACCTGGATCAAGTGCTGTGGTCTGAGGTGGAAAAGCAAAGAGAAGAGAGTGCCAGCCTTTTTCATTTGAGACTAGTGTAACATTGCACATTTTTACTTCATTCTTGGCTGGGCGCAGTGGCTCACGCCGGTAATCCCAGCACTTTGGGAGGCTGAGGCAGGCTATCACCTGAGGTCAGGAGTTTGAGACCAGCCTGGCCAACATGATGAAATCCCGTCTCTACTAAAAATACAAAAATTAGCCGGTGTGGTGGTGTGCGCCTGTAATCCCAGCTACTCAGGAAGCTGAGGCAGGAGAATTGCTTGAACACAGAAAGCAGAGGCTGCAGTAAGCCTAGATCATGCCACTGTACTCCAGCGTGAGCGACAGAGTGACACTTGCTCTCAAAAAAAAAAAAATTTTTTTTACTATATTCTCAGTCAGATCATGTAGATAAACTTCATCATTCTGTTGTTTTAGAATGACCATGACCAAGAAAAACCCAAGTTACTTGTAACAGCACTTTCAGTAAAAGAACCACAAAATAATTATTGTTGACATTGTTTAAAACCCTGCGGTCACATCCTATTGCATCAGTGCAGTTTAGCAACAGGGTGACTCTTCAGTTGGACAAGTCCATTTATACATACACGGGGTTCTTGTTCATGAATCCTTAACTGTAACACCAAATGCTGTACACCAGACTCTTGTTAGGTAATATTCCTGCACCCAGGGTCTCACTTTGTGGAAGTGACAGTGGAGGAAAAAAAATGTTATTTAAATCAAAACTGAGAGGGAAAACAATCTTAAAGACTAGCAGTAGCAGACGCAAGCATCGTGTGATAGGTATAGTAGAAAGAGCCGGGCTGTGTCATCACACACACCTGGGGCGCAGTCTCGGCTCTGCCCTTGTGAGTCATATGACCTTAGGCAGGAATTTGACCTCTCTGAGCCTTAGTAGTCAGCTAGTAGAATGACAGCCCGGTAAGGACTAACTCAGACCCTAGTTCAGAACATGTTGCCTGTTGAGCTTGGTTGGAAGCGGCCCTAACTTGGAAAAAACCTACTTTGCCCGGTAAAATTCCCAGGATCCATATTCCAGTCCATAGTCCTTGGACACTGTCCTCCCTTGATCCCCTGCCAGCGGGCTCCTCTTACCTAATGGCCCTGTGTCATGTCCCTTCACTCAGACACATGCAGGGGTTGTGGTTTTGTCTACTGCATCCCAGTTGAGAGAGACAGTGAATAGGATTAGACAGCTGTGGGTGGTCACCAGTGTGGTCCAGGTGGCTCCGCTCTTCCCCGAATGGTCTCTCCCAGTCAGCCCACTGACCCATCCATTTCAAACCGTATTGAAGATGGGCCTCCATAAGCCAAGCAGGTCTGGTGGGCGATGAACTAGAATCTTTGATGGCACATCTAGAATGCAGAGTAATAGACATGGCAGAGCCAGGCAGAAGAAGGATGGAAGCAGGAGCAAGCACGTCTGTTCCGTCATTTGCCCAGCAACTGTCAGGCCTCTGGGGGCCTCACGGAGAACTGTTCACTTATAAAAGCAACAGCAAACGTGTGAAGCATGAACACACCCTTTAAAGTCACATCAGTTTTACTGAGACCCTCTTAAATTGATGATTGTATTTAAATACAGTTAATAGCATAAAACGTAAGTTTAGGTTTATTATAAAATTATTTAACTGCCTCTTATTTTTTGTAGTTATTCTGTCCAGATATAAATTCCAAATGCACTGAAATTTAAAAATTGACAAAATAGAAAACCTTTCTTTAAATTCTGTGTTTTATTGAAAGAAAATTTAAATATTACAGTATAGATTTTCAGTTTCCCAAGAAAGTAGGAAGGGTCCTTACCCCTCATCTCTTTGCTGTGAAAATAAGTGTATGTGAGTACAAACTCATTTTCTTACAAATCACGGGATGAAAGGGACAGTCTCACAGCGAAAGGGCAAAAAATGATGTGCAGACAAAGTATGTAATTTGAAAGTCATAAATAGTATGCATAACTGAGAAAAGGGAGAAGGATTTTTCTCTGAGAGGGCAAGCAGATGGCCTTTTCTCCGATCACTCTTACTGATGACTTGGATAATGATTCTCTAGTATCAAATCATTCCTGCTTGTGCTCAATTTGGGAAAACTGATTATTTTCTGAAAAGCTAACAGCAGGAGGAGCTACTGAGCAGTAATTGATTCTCTGCTTCCAGTTCTAAGCTGGCAGAATCAACCCGGTGAGCTTACTAGAAATGCGTATTTTAGGCTGTGGCCGGACACTAGACATCAGCATTTTTCACAAGCTCCCAGGTAATATGGTATGTGATTTGAGAAACAGTGACCAGGGCATTAGGCTGAAAAGAATTTACCGTTTCTGAATTTAGAAAAGGTGGCTCTACCTTTTGAGAGAGTTGCAGAAGTAATTGAGGAGGAGATGGAAGCATTTTAGTTTTACCCGGCTTACTGCCAAGAGACTGTCCCTAAGTGGCCATTAGTGCAGCTTTTGAATTACTTGGTTGGCTTTTTCCACCCAGGAGTCCTAGCTACATGTTTGACTGATAAAAGGAAGTTATTTTTCTCTTCTTTAGTAATGTCTTCTCTACATATCAAGTGGAAGTATAACTTCATACTGACTTTTTAAATCATGTGCTAGTTAAAAGCTGGTAAAAATAACATGTTGCCACAGTCTCATTCTGATTTGTTTCTAATGATGTTTGGAGGGAAATGGATTTGGGAGGGGTTGGAAGTCAACTTGAAGTAGTAATTTCTTAAGGCTGGGGCCTGTGCTTCTCTCATTATTTCAACAAACATATGCGAGCATGCACACACGCACACTTCAGTGTGTATTTAATAAGCATTACCCAGGCCACATGTACTTGAAATTCAAGTAAGTTTTCAAAAGTGCTGGTTGGCAAGTTTATTCAAAGGCGGCCTACCCATGTCTTACAAACATCCCAGAAACACATGTCGATGGGGCAGTTCCACGACGGACCCTGTCTCACCGTCTGTTCCTCACTTCTAGTGAGGCTCTTACTCCTGAAAAGTCAGTTCAGTACTTCGTTATTTTCCTTACGAATGCGTGCTTTATTTCTGGTAGAGTGAAGTAGCAGGTACTGTTCAGCTCATCATTTAGAGCGTCAGGCGTGCACGCACTGGGAGACGGCTGAGCTTGTCCTGCCGTGGTTGTGTTGCTGTAGATTCCTTCTCTTCATCAGATAGCAGAGAGGCCGCTAGTTCCTGCTATACCGTTCCCGAATTCAAATGTTTGAATAAATTATTACCAATTACGAGTTAGCACATTTCTGTGTCTGAAAATATGCTGGGTTTTTTTTCTCTTCAAATTATTTGAAAATATGAAAAGGTGGTTTGAGGCGCTTTTTGGTGTGATGATGAAGCGCTAGAAAAAAGTGAATTCCAGGTGCCCCTGCTGGTCCTCAGAGCTTAGGTTTCTTCTGAATCTCTGATTCATGGGTTCTCTTTTATTTTGAATAAAATAGTGATATGTAAATATTCGTGAAGCTGCAGTAATCTGCATGACTTAGGCCCTGTTTGTCTTTAGACAGTTGTTTTGTTTTTTGTTTTAAACAACAGTATTGTTTCCTGTAAGCGTGTGTTCAAAGCATTGAGAGCAGAAGAGGCCACCGTTGTCTGTTTCAGGCTCTGCTAGCCCTGTCTCTATCACACGCTCAGTGGCTTACTGATAACAGCAGTGCCTTCCTTGTATTTGAGGGAATTTTTGGTTTCTAGAGTGTCGTCACAACACTGCTTCCTTCTAGGTCTCTGAGACACTAACCCTGATAGGTGGGCGAGGTGGGACCTAGTGACGAGGAAGCTGACAAAAATGTTAAAGTAACCTGGCTGAAGACTCAGACTAGTGAGTGAGAAGACCCCTGCTGAAAAACCAGGCCCTTCCTCCACGGCGTGAAAGGCACTCTGTCACCCACTTACTGTACTACAGGTTCGTGGTGTTGCAGGGTAGGGGCGACGGGGACCAGATCAACTTCCGTTCAAGCTGTGGGACTGTTTCTTCTGCTTGGATCTTATTGTCAGCATTGCTGTAGGCAGAGTTTCCCACCTGTGTTCCTTGGAACCACCAGTTTTGCTAACAGATGATTGGGATGGGAGAGAGGAGTGCTGATAGTTGTCATTGTCGCATGGTCAGGTACATTTGGGAGACACAGATTAAACGTGTAGTTAACAGGTTTTTCATTGCATCCTTCTTACAGCCTTTTAGATGGTAATGAACATGATACATCTCTAAAACTTAATGTTACTTTTTTGACTGGAGCCCTTTTTAACAGCTCTTAGAATAAGTTGAGGAAAGCTACGCTAGGTTACTAAGAGAAAAAAAATCACAGATAAAAAAATGTAGGCAGAGTAATGGATTTTTATCACCTGTGTGGAGGGAGCAAGGTTTTTTTTCTAGGACTTTCTATATTCCAAACATAACGTGTTTTAAAGAAAATCTATCATCAGAATAGAACTAAACAAATAGAGCAGCAACCCGGAAGGTGTGCCTGACTAGCTGAGTCATCGTATAATAGAGAATTCTTTCACTCACTTTCCCAGTCTGCTCTCTGGAAGGTGGGCTGATGGTTGAGTGAGTCTTATGGTAAAGGCTGGATATGAGGTAGAAATGGAACTCGTCGGATTCTTGCAGATGTCTCTACTGTGGTTGAAATTAACCAAATCACAGTTCTTTCACTCTCCTTTTCCCCACCCAGGGATCCTGTGTCTTCGTATGCCTGGAGTGTTTGACTTCAGATGGAAGTTCTTTTTCCCCAGGCTGCCCTGCCTCTTGGGTTTTGCTCACAGTTCCTTGGAAGCCTCTCTTATCTGAGCAAACAAGCTACTTCCATGCACTCAGCAGTTATTCTGTGTGCACTTCTACGTCCTCGTAGTCGTCGTTATCTGCTCTTTTCAGAATCTCCCATCCCATTATTATTTGAACTGACTGGTTCTACAAATCTCTCAGCTCTTTCAGCCTTGACCTCCAGAGTCATCAGCTAGTTCCCTTTTTGAAACACCTGTACTTTTCTCCTGCGACAGTGGTAGTTTTTCTTAAACCACCGTAAGGCAACTAAAGCAACTACAGTTTATATGTCCTTACAAATCGTCGTTCAGTTGAATGGGACAGAAGCTTAGGCATCATGAAAAAAAAAAATCAAATAGCATTTCTGAATTAGGGCCTTTTTGTTGTTTTTTGGTAACTATCATAATGTTTGGCATTCCCTAATAGACTAGATACTGGTTTATAAAATAAGATCACTTTACTTTTAATTTTACCTATTTAGGTAATGCAGTATGCCTTGAGAATCTTGGGTTTTTTTCTTACAAGCAGTGAGTATAAAATAAGTCATAAAGTCACAAGTTAAAAACTTTTATTGGGCCTGGTGCGGTGGCTCATGCCTGTAATCACAGCATTTTGGGAGGCCGGGGCAAGTGGATCACGAGGTCAAGAGTTCAAGACCAGCCTGACCAACATGGTGAAACCCGGTCTCTACTAAGAATACAAAAATTATCCGGGTGTGATGGCGTGTGCCTGTAATCCCAGCTACTCGGGAGGCTGAGGCAGGAGAATCGCTTGAACCCAGGAGGTGGAGATTGCAGTGAGTCTAGATAGCACCATTGCACTCCAGCCTGGGCGGTAGACCGAGACTCCGTCCCTGGTTGGGAATGCGGGGGAGAGACTTATTTTTTACTTAAGGTAATATTGATTGTTAAAAATTTTGCCGGCATCTTTAGAAAGAACCCTTTCTGCTTCATCTGTTATAGCAGCTAAGGAAGGCAGCCTGGAAGTAAGCCGGTTGTCTGTTCGTAGCTAGGTCAGAGACGTTTCTGTGAACTTTTGACAGAGGAGGCAGAGGTTTGATGATCCTTAGCCATATAGATTTGGTGAGTTTTCTTACTTTGACAATAGGATTTTCACCCAACCTAAGTTGTTGTTGTTTTTGTTTTTTTTGTTTTTTTGAGAGAATTAATCTTAGAATTTTGCATTTATAAAATCAAGAAGCTTTTGGATTTTATCTTCTGATTCTCTGAATGTATACCCACTTTCTAGATAAGTATAATATTTATCTTTTTAAAAGTATTTGGATTTGGAAACATGTGAGGGGTTCATTTCTAGTGCCAACCTCCTTTATCACCTCCTGTGTTCTTCAGCGATGTTAAACTTCTCAGTCTGACCCAGACAGGAAGCTTGCCCTGAATACATACAGTAGATAAATGGTCTGTCTGTTCCTGGGAGGAATTCAGAGCACTTGTTATATTGATATCACTAAAAACAAAATGTCATCTTAAAAACATACATGCACTCAGATTTTAGTTTTAAATCCCTAAACGTCTAATTTGAAGACATCTTTTCACTCATTTAAAAATAGTAACAGGAGGGCAGGCGAGGTAGCTCACGCCTGTAATCCCAGCACTTTGGGAGGCTGAGGCAGGAGAATCGCTTGCAACCAAAAGTGGAAGGTTGCAGTGAGTGGAGATTGCACCACTGCTCTACATCCTGGGCAACAAGAGCGAAACTCCGTCTCAAAAACAAAAAGGTAGTGACAGGCGAAGGGTTTGCTCCTTTTTACTTTGTAATATTTTTCTGTATTGGTTAAAGGAAATATTTATGTGAATTTTTAAGATCTGTATATTTTAAAATACATTTGTAATTTAAATTTTTAATTGTGGTAGATTACTAGTGATTGAGCATTAATATTGTGGTACACCTGAGCCCATTTCTAAAAATATCCCTTCATTGCCACTCATTCTCACTTTTGAAGAGAAAAAACAATGAAGAGAGTTATTCTGGTGATGACAGCAGCTTAGCAACTAGCAAGTCCATTTTTTAAAAACAGTTTACGTTTGTTCAGATTTAAAACCATTCCAGATCTTTGAATGTAGTTATCTTCTTACACAAAACCCACGTTGAGCAGTATAGCTTTTACACCCCAATGGAATCATTTTGCCTCTTTGAATCTGTTACTAGATACTCATTGCAATATTTGTTTGTAGTTTATCTTAAGTTAAATCTGCACAGGTAATAAAGAATATATTAAAAGGCTTGTAAGTGACTCATGTTGTCATGATTTGTTACCACAGCATTAACTGTATTCATGTTGCTGCTTTGATAGAGATCCCTGAGGCAAAATGATTTGTAAATTCACCATACTTTTATTTTTACAAGTAGGGTCTTTTTTTTTTTTTTTTTTTTTTGGCTATTGAAATTAGTGACCTTTCATAATTAAAATTAAAACAAGTGCCCCCGTTCCAGTGAACGTGTATGTCCTTTCTTTAGCATTAATTCCTTAGAAGCTTTTTGGTGGAAAGGTAATGGTCCAAGTCAGGCTTGTCCAGCCCGTGGCTAGTGGCTGCGTGCTGCCAGGGCAGCTTCGAACGTGGCCCATTACAAATTCGTAAAGTCTCTTAAAACATTGTGAGATTTTTTTTTTGCGATATATATATATATATTTTTTTAAAGCACATCAGCTGTCATTAGTGTTAATGCGTTTTATGGGTGGCCTAAGACAATTCTTCTTCTTCCATCATGGCTCAGGGAAGCAACAACATTGGATACCCCTGGTCTGGGGGAAGACATTTGAGCAAACTAAGCTCAGGAGCATAACTCTTGACTCAGAAGAACTTGTCAATAATAATTTGGCTTGTAGACCAGTTCCTTGAGCATGATGTAGAGAATATGCTTGTTCAAATAGTTTAGAGGATACACACACTAGAGTTGCAGACTTGGGGGCAGGAACTCCTCAAGCTCTTCTTGAAGCACCTCAAGGGAAGGCCTTGCTTTCGCCATCATGTGTATCTCCCCTTAGCCAATCATTCGCACGTGGTGGGCACTCAGCAGGGTTAGCAAGGGTCAGAATGGCGCGCGGGAAACATGCCAGTGGGGTGTAGGGGGAGAAGAACTTCGAGAGAGACATGGGGACCTTCTGGAAGTGAAAGAGATGAGGAGGGAACCTTAGTCTTGAGAGTAGGTACAGACGGACCCCCAACCTGTGTCTTGTCCAGAGAGGAGGGCTGGCACCTGCCACTTGGGTCTGGCAGCAGCCTGACCTGAATGCAGTTGTCCTCAGAGAGAGAGAGCGCACTCTGTTCTAGGCTTGTAGGGTTTTTCGCGCGCGCGTGTGTGTGTGTGTGTGTGTGTGTGTGTGTGTGTGTGTTTTAATTTTACGTATTTTTAAATTACAAAAGCAGTACCTGTCCGCTCTAGAAAAAATCATGACCTATACATAATACATTATAAAGAAAGGGGGAAAAAAATCTCTGATCCAAACAGCCAGAGATAACCACAGTGAAAAGCAGGGCCCATGGAGGTGTGTGCGTGTGGTGTCAATGCTGTGCACTCTTCCTGTCTGTCTCAAAAGCAGGGTCATAGGATACAGACAATATTGAACTCTGAAAACAAATGGAGACGTTTTGTCTCTTCAGCAGCTTGCGTTTTTGGCTCTGCCACTTGGCCTGTGATATGTGTTGCTATGGTCCCTGTGCTATTTGAGAGCATTCCTAAAATGCTACCCCTTTGACCACTGCCCTCTCTCCATTGCAAGGGGCTCCCCTCTGGACAGAGGCTAAGATGAACAAGTTCTCGAGACCTAACGTACAGCATGGTGACCACAACTAGTAAGAACACATTGTGTACTTGTAATTTGCTAAGAAAGTAGATCTTAGGTATCCTCACGACACACAGAGGTAACTGTGAGAAGTGATGCGTGTAGTAATTAGCTTGACTGTAGGGATCATTTCACTGTGTGTCTGTAGATCAGAACATCACAGGACACGACTGAAACATAGAGTTTTTCTCTGTCCTTATACCTTAGTACAGCTAGAAAAAAGAAAGGACACTTGTCCAGCATAGCTCCTCGTCTCACTGGCCCATCTTCTCTGTATGCAGGGTCCCCTCAGTTGCGCTGTCAGTTACATTGTCCTGGAGAAGGTGGGATCCTTTCATTCGCGCTCCATGCTCTGTCCACCTGTGAGGTGCCTGCTCATCCTGGGAGAGAAGGCGCTGCAGGCGGGAAGTGGGAGGCTGGCAGGAAGCCGGTGCTGGGCTTGTCCCTTTCACACTCCCATGAAGGGCTCTGCGCTTCCACCCCCACCCCCACCCCCACCCTCATCCTGCCTTTCCTGAACGCCTCAGTTCTGGTATTACATAATATTCCTGTTAGGACCAGTTCCTGTTTTGCCAGGGAGAGGAATTGTGACTCTTTCAGGGAAAAACCCTGTTCTAACATTAGTAGCCGTTGCTGGCGGCCAATCCATGATCTCATAAGGGAAACCCACCGCTTTGCTGTCTGAGTCAGCGCACAGATGGGGTCACCTTTCTGCCTTTGTTGGCTTCCCCTCAACCTTGTTTTTCTGTCAGAGACCACGATGATTTCTCCTAGGATGATGGAACTGCCAGGCTTCAGGTAGGCCACTCTCTGTGACCACTTTCACTTAGATACAGAGACCTTGGGTTACTTACTGCACTCCAGGAAAAACTCTAATGATGTTATACCAGCAGATACACAGATACACATTCACTTTTCACTTTTCTTTCTTTCTTTTTTTTTTTTTTTTTTTTTGTTGTTGTTGTTGTTGTTATTGTTGTTATTGTTGTTGAGACAGGGTCTTGCTCTGTCTCCCGTGCTGGAGTGCAGTGCTACAATCTTGGCTTGCTGCAACCTCCACCTCCTGGGTTCAGGCGATTCTCTTGCCTCTGCCTCCTGAGTAGCTGGGATTACAGGCACATGCCACCACACCTAGCTAATTTTTCTGTATTTTTAGTAGAGACAGGGTTTCAACATGTTGGCCAAGCTGGTCTTGAACTCCTGGCCTCATGTGATCTGTCTGCCTTGGCCTCCCAAAGTGCTGGGGTTACAGGCCACTGTTTCTAACCTACAGTCGCTTTTAAAACTGTTGCTTATAGAAAACTTTAAATATGTATAAAAGTAGAGAGAATAATAAAGGAGTCTCTCCGTGCCCAAAACCCAGCTTAACAATGATCAGTTCGTGGCCAGCATCATTCCAGCGGTATTCCAACCCACTTTCCCCCATTACCAAAGCAGTTCCTAGACATCATATCATTTTAGCTGTATGTATTATATATCTAAAAGATAAGGACTCCATAACACACAGTCATAGTACCGTTAACACACCTAAAAAAATTAACCACAGTTTCTCGATATCATCAAGTCCAGTTTCCCCTGCTAACTTTTTGAGTTTGTGTTTGAATCTAAAAAGGTCTGTATATTATAGATTAATTGATAATGTCTTTTAGACTCTCTGAACCAATAGACTCTCATTCCTTCTCTCTTCTTTCTTTGCAGTTTATTGTTGAAGACACTTTGGGTTCCTTGTCTTACAGAATTTTCCATATCCTGAATTTTGTTAATTTCATTTTCCCAGTGGGCCTTAATATATTCACTTTGTAAAGAGCCCCTACACTGACTCAGTTTACCACATAGATTACCGTGCTGCTGAATCCACATTTAGCCTTAATTTCCCTTTTGCAGCTCTTTACCAAAAGGTAAATGGTTTTTGCCATGTAGCTTCCAGTGTAATCTGAAGGGTAATAATATTGTAAACTCTTTCAAAATACTAATGTCAGATAGTATTTTGTCAGCCGAGATAGGTCAGCCAAGCATGGTAGCTCACGCCTATAGCTTGAGCCCAGAATTTGGAGACCAGCCTGGGCAACATAGTAAGATCCCATTTCTACAAAAAATTTAAAAATTATCTGGGCGTGGTGGTGCATGTGCTTAGAGTCCCAGCTCCCTGGGTTGGGGGCTGTGGTGGGAGGATTGCTTGAGCCCAGGAAGTTTGAGGCTACAGTGAGCTAAATTTGCACTACTGCTCTCCAGCCTGGTGATAGAGCAAGACTCTGTCTCTTGAAAAAAGGTGTGTGTATGTGTGTGTGTGTGTGTGTGTGTGTGTGTGTGTGCAGAAACATATATAATATGTCAAATACAGACATTTCTGCTATAACACAATTGATGCATTCATGAAAAATACTATATTTTGCGAAGTTCCACATTAAAAGTAACGGAGCTCATGGGAAAAATTGGGTAAGAGTCAAAGTGCTAAAATGTATATCGTTTTGCAACCAGAATACATGTTGCCTACCCCTCCACACACACAGTAATTTGTTTCCTCGTGAGATAATTCACTCAGACCAGGGGCTACTTGGAAGTCTTAAAAATGTTCAAAGACAGTTGAATAGACATGCTCCGCATTAAGGGGCCACAGTGGAGTGTAATTGGCCACTAGCTGAGGGCTATCTCAGGAGAGGCGCTGGGTTGCAGGTTGGTTCCTGGAGTTGGCCTGCAGAAAGTTCATAGGAGTGCCTTCAGGACCACTTGCTGGGGGAGCAAGAGGGAGGAAGCAAGATTACATAGGGAGAAGATTGGGCCTGCAGTGTAGACTGACGTTTTCAGCTGATTCCGTAGGGAGATCTTCCCAACTGCCGCAGATCTTTGGAAGGGGCAGAGCCTTTGTGCCCCTGCATTGACCAGTCACAGGGTCCAACCCTGTGGGGTGAGCCCTTTGGGGGCATAGCTCATGCTTAATTTTCTTAAAATAGACTGGAGGGGTCCTTCCTATATGGCAGCCTCGCTGAGACTTGGGACTTCTTCTTTCTTTCTTGGGGTTATAGTTGTGCTCACACTGTCCTGGCTTCCCTTACCTAGGATATGTCATGTGTGCACCATGCAACTCCCTGCTTTTGCTGGCGCCATTCCCCTGTTTACCAAGACAGCCACACTACTTGGTGTTGTAGAAACAGAGCGCCAACCGTGCAAGAGAAGAGCAAGGACTCACAAGGCCTCTTCACTTCCGTATTGGCTTTAGGAAGGTACTGACGCCATTTATAGACTTAACCCTGATGTTCAGTTATCAGGTTTATCAGTCCCAAGGAATTCACCTCAAATGTAACAGCTCTTTAAATATATTGGCAAGGAAGTGAACAAATGATTAAGAATACTTTTGTAAGATAACAGGGCATTCTGAATCAATGAAAATGTGAAAAATGAAGGATTATAAACCAAAGGCACTAGTGGAGCCACATCCAACCCGGATGCCCTCAGTGAGGAAAGTGACCGCCTCCCTTTTTACTCATCATGGCCTGGTTCTGCGTTCGCCGTATAAAGTCCCTTGATCTGGTAGTGATATACCCAGTCCACAGTCTTTTCAGGTAGGTAATCCTTCCATCTTTAATTTGATTTTCACGTAACAAGCCTAAACATGTGTCTAGCTAAAGAGAAAAGAACTATTCTCAGTCCATTATTTGTGTTCCTTTAGAGTACGTAGTATTTGTTCCTTACAGGGAGGGAGGTGCTGTCCACATATATGTGTAGGTATACATACACAAGCAACAGACTTCCACACACTGAGTACTTAAAAATTGATCTTTCAACACGAGTTGGTTCAATGTTGTGAAAAGCATGTGTATTCAAGTTCTTCTTTCTTATTTGAGTTTGCGGTTTAAGAACTTTTGTTCTAGAGGAAAAAACAGCTTCAACCCCAGCTTATTCAAACTGTCCCAGTGGGATTGCTATAATAAGAACTAATCATAATTAGTACAGCAAATATTTGTATAAGTGAGTGTTACTCTATTGCTTGAAGCTACCTGAAAGTGTTTTTTTAATAGTAATTTAAATTTTCCTGTGCCTTAGGGGTTCTTTGTAATTCAAACTGTTTGTAATTAAGTCATTTGGATAATTTATCACCGAATCATGATTGGATGGAGACTAAGAAACTTGTCTTTCCTAGAGTGGTTTTAAAGTATTAAAATAAGATTCTGATGGGTTAATATTCTAGGCCAATCCTTCCATAGAATAATGCAAGAAGCAGCTTAAACTTAGCCTGAAGTTAGTAAGATTTCCCTAATGGTGCTAAGTGTAGTTTAGAATATCTCTTGATGCTTATCTGTCATTAAATTGTAATTTTATATAATTCCATTGGAATTACTTTGTAGCAAGCAGAATTTCTGTTTAAAACACAGTCTTGAACTAGCTTAAAACTTTATGGGAGTTTTCTAAAAAGAAGTTTTTTTTTTCTTGGTAAGACGTAAATGATATGACTCTTTATGTTTATTAGGGATCAGAGTACTTGTAGGTTTTTCTGTTTCTCAAGGTTCTGTGAATTCTTACCTGAAGCCGCCTGAGCCTCTAGGAGTTTGTATTTCTTCGAACAGCGGGCAGTCTCTGCCAAGGAGCACAAGGCTGAAATGCTTTAGTCTTTGATTTGTCATCTGTTGTTCTTTGACAAGTTTATCGTTTCTGCATCATAAAGGCTTGTTTTAAGCAAAGTAGTAGCATTAATGCCATCCTGCCTCCAGCCACCTCTGTCCCCTGACTCGAGTCCAGGTTCCTGTAATTCTCATTCTGACTGGAGGTTTTAAGTTTTACCTGGCTGATTTCGAAGCATTTTGTGGGCCTGAACTCCAAGTAGCTTTTTAACGGATGCTTATTTTATGCCTTTCAGTAAACTAGATTTTGTGAGGTTTCTTCTTCTGGAAACAGAAAAGCTGACCTAGGAAAGCTACTTTACCTAAGTAAATCTGAACATTTCATGTCAGCACCCTTTCTAAAAGGAAAGTAGATTTTACAGGAAATTGTTGAGTAGACGCTGGCAATCAGTGCTGTTAGTTTTCTTTTATTTCTAGGTAGCACTGAAACTTGTAAATAGAGCATCAGCTTTAAAATAATGCATCCAATTCTTATTCCCAAATTGTTAAAGCTGCAGATCGGATTTGTGTGCCTGCTTACTTTGTGATCCTAAGGGAGGCTTACTTATAAAACTTCTAAAATGTATGATGTGCTTTATAAAGTTAAACAGTGACATTACTCATTTAGTTAAATCATTTTGTTCTAGATTAGCCTCCTCACTCTGATCCCCCTTATCCTCTCTGCTGTGGAAATCTGTGTGTTACTATACAGGCGGAAGCCTGACTGTTGTATTATTTTGTTTTTTTAATGGACCTCAGGTACTCTACATTGGATTAGTCACGATGCATGACACATAACCATCACTGGACACAGTTCATTTTAGACTCCTTATAGGGATTCTTACAAAGCTTTACCACTGTTAGGCTCATACCCTGGAGGAGCCTTCTTAAAATTAGTGAATACAATCAACTGCCTTTGAGTTGAAGTTATAAGTGAGCCATAAACAGCCTCCTGGTAGTCATTTATGTTTTAAAATTCTGGGATTAGGCTTGAATTGACTCAGTGCCTTTACACAAGGCTATATATAGTCTTAGAATGACTCCCTTCAGGGTAACATCTCATTGTTTCATAGTTCTTCTAAGTAATAGTACTTCAATCGTTGTCTTCCTATCTGGTTCCCTCTCCCCTCCAGTTCCTTTTCCTCCTTAACTCAGATGTTTGTCTTGCCATCCAGTAGCATGATTGCATGACAGACGATTAAATGAATAAGGCATAATCCCTATTCACAATCTAGTCGGGAAGTCTGGGACATTCACAGTCAACCGGAGCAAAGGCGTTGAGTGTTGCACTGGAGGACTGGGGCATATGCAATGCAGCACTGGATTCAGCCTGCGGAGATCAAGAAAGATAACCTTTGCAAGTGTCTCGAAGGAGCAATAGCTGGCAGGTTCAGAGGCTTTCCAGAGAGGAAAAAAGTCCGTATCTACAAAGCCCAGGTCCTCTGGGGGAATAGCAGACACACTGATGGCTAGTCTGTAAGTGCTCCAGACATGTCTCTTTTCTTTGTTACTTTGAAACAGATCCATCCCAGAAATCAATATTTCATCCACAGGTGTTTTAGTACTCGAGTATTTATCTCTAAAGGTTAAGTGATTCTTTTTTAAAATGTATAACTCCAACGCCATTATACTCTAAAAATGGATAGTCATTGTGTACTATTAGTAAGTGTTCAAAGTTCAATTGTTCATAAATGTCATAAATTTGAATTTTCTTTAGGTTTTCATTGAATTAAGATTCAAATAAGGGTCACATAAAACAGTTAGTTGATATATCTTTTAAATGTCTTTCAGTCTATGGAGTCTCCCTCCTTATTTCTTTCTGCTCCTGTTTCATTTTTAGAATGAAATTTGGAATGTATATTTTCCCCTCTTAGTAGATTACTCTGAGGAACAGCTTATATGGGAAAGAATAAATATTTATGTCCTTTAGCAATTTCCAAATGAGGAGCTGCGCTAGCATTCTCCAAAGGTGACTGGAAGGTTTTCCTTTTTTGTATTGCTCGTGAATTGAAATGTTTGATGTTTCAGTGTATTGCAGTGATTATCTTTATTGGTGATCAAATTTTCCATTTCTACCCAATGGGAACCCGGCTCCTGAGTCTTGTCTCTGTTTTTTTCCCTGATATAGAGTCTTGCTCTGTCGCCCGGGCTGGAGTACAGTGATATTGTCTTGGCTCGTTGCAGCCTTCACCTCACGGGTTCAAGCAATTCTCCTGCCTCAGCCTCCCGAGTGACTGGGATTACAGGTGTGAGCCACCACACCCGGCTAAGTTTTGTATTTTTAGTAGAGATGGTGGTTTCACCATGTTGGCCGGGTTGATCTCAAACTCCCAACCTCAGATAATCTGCCTGCCTCGGCCTCCCAAAGCGCTAGAATTACAGATGTGAGCCACTGCGCCCCGTCTCTGAGTACTTAAAAAAAAAAATTTTGGTATCGAGTATATTTAGGTTGTACAACATGTTGAGTTACACATATGAAGTAACATAGTTACCCATTTTTCCCTTCATGGCAAGAGCAGCTATAATCTCATTTAGTGAAGCTCCTAACAGAGTACACTCTCATTAACTACAGTCCCCACACCATACCTCAGATCTGAAGTCCAGAAATCTAAGGTATGGCGTGGGGACCTGCACACCTGCGACTTTGCGTCCTTTGAACTACGTCTCCCCATTTCCATCCCCACCCTGCTCCAGTAACCACTGTTTTATCTATCTTACCCTCTATTTCTGTATATTCATTTTTTGTTGTTTTTTTTTTTTAAGATTCCATCCTATCAGTGAGGTCATGCCATATGTTTCTTTCCTGTCTGGTTTATTTCACTTAGCATAGTGTCCTCTAGGTCTCCTTTTTAAAGGCTGGATTATATTCTGTTGTATACATATACATACACCACAGTGTCTTTATCCATTCTTCCGTGGACAGACACTTAGGATGCTTCCATTTCTTGGCTTTTATGCAAACTACTGCAGTGAACATGGGAGCGAAGCTATCTTACAAGGTGATTTGATTTGCTTTGGGTATGTCTCCAGAAGAGGGGTGGCTGGGCCATACGGTAGTTCTATGTTTAATTCCTTTGGGAATCTCCACACTGTTTTCTGTGATGGGCATGCCAGTCTGCATTCCCACCAGCAGTGTACAAGGGTTCCTGTTTCTCTAACTCTTGCCAACACTTACTATCTCTTATCTTTTTGATAATAACTCTCCTAATGGGTGTAGGATGTTATCTCACGGTGATTTTGATTTGCATTTCCTTGATGGTTAGTGATGTTGAACATGTTTTGGTCATTTCTATGTCATCTTTTGCAAAATGCCTGCCCAAGTCCTTAGCCCACTTTTTAATCTGGTTATATGTTTTCTTGCTATTGAGTTGCCTGAGTTCTTTTTAAGTTTTAGATACTAACTTTATGTCAGATACATGGTCTGCAAGTATTTTTTCCTAATTCTGGGTTGCCTTTTCATTTTGCTGACTGTTTCTCTGCTGTGAGGAAGCTTTGTAGTTTGATGTAGTCCTGTTTACGTAGTTTTGCTTTTGTAGCCTGAGCTTTTGGTGTGATACCCACAACATCATTGCCAAAAGCAGTGTCAGGGAACTTTTCTCCTGTGTTTTCTTCTGGTAATTTTATGGTTTCAGGTCCTATGTTTAGATCTTTAATCCATTTAGAGTTGATTTTTGTGTATGTTGTAAGATAAGGTCCAATTTTATTCTTTTACATGGGAAACCCAATTTTTCCAGCACTATTTATTGGAGAGACTATCCTTTCCCCATTATATCTTCTTCATGCCCTTGTCAAAAATTAGTTGACTGTGAATGTTTAGATTTATTTCAGCTCTCTGTCCTCTTCCACTGGGCTATGTGTCTGTTTTTTATGCCAGTACCATACTGTTTTAATTACTGTAGCTTGTACTATAATTTTAGATCAGGAAGTGTGGTGTCTCCAGCTTTATTTTTCTTTCTGAAAATTACTTTGGTTATTTGAGGTCTTTTGTGTTTCCATGTGGATTTTAGGATTGTTTTTTCTATTTCTGTTACGAATGCTATCGGGATCTTGACAGATTACATTGAATCTGTATATTGTTTTGGGTAATATGGACATTTTAATAATATTTTAACTCATGAGCATGGAATATCTTTCCATTTATCTGTGTCCTTTTTTGTTCATCAGTGTTTTACAGTTTTCAGTGTACAGATCTTTTTACCTCCTGTTAAATTTATCCCTAAGTATTTTGATTTTTTTTTAATGCTATCATAAATGGTTTTTTTTTTTTTTTTCTGTTTCGGCTAGGTTTTTATTTGTTCGGGAGTTTTCCTTGGTGTGCAAGGCTGGTTTAATGGTGTAAGTTAGTCAAAGTAAAGCATCATATTAACAGAAAGAGAAAACCATATGATCGTCTCTGTTAACACAGAAAAAGCATTCAGCATCCTTTCTTGATAAAAACTCTGAACAGTTTAGTTATAGAAAGAAAATTTCTCAACGAAATAAAGGCCATCTACGAAAAACGTATCTCTAGTGTCATAACCAGTGGGGACGGCGGGGAAGGTGAAAGCATTCCCTCTAAGATCTGTTATAAGACAGGGATGCCCATTCCCTCCATTTCTGTTCAACATAGTACTGGAAGTACTATCAAGAGCAGTCAGATGAGAAAAAGAAATAAAAGATCTCTAAATTGAAAAGGAGAAGTTAAAATTATCTCTGTTTGCAGATGACCTGATCCTACATGTAGAAAACCCCAAAGACTACCAGAAAACTGTCAGAACTGATAAATGAATGCAGTAAAGTTGCAGGATACATGATGAACATACAGAAATCCGTGGCATTTATATACACAGATAATGACCTGAGTACTGTTGACATGACCCTAAGTGGTATTTGATAGCTTCCTTCCAATCTGGTATAAGAGTTTCCAGGCCCTCTGTGTACGTTTGCTGCCCTGCGCTTGGAGTCATCCATTTCTCCCTGATTCCTTTTTTGTGGTAAATGATATTTAGAGACACAGTCTAGGCTTTGGGGTTGTTCACTTATTTCTAGATTGGTCTTCATTTGTAGGCCTTGTTACAGGTATACAGCTGTAATTTTTTAATCATAAAAATGTATCCTGAGTTTATAGTCATATTGCCAATTTAGATGTAGGACCACAAGGACTTAACCCCATTCATCTTTTATCTTTACTTACCCACAGTAAGATTCCTGGAATCAATAGGTTCCAGAAATAAGAACATTAGAATATCACAGAAGTCATGAGCTTATTTCCCATTATATACACAATAGTCACAGGATAATGCCAATTACGTGATCATTTAAAAAGAGAGAGAGAGAGATTCAGAGGGTTTGTTTCGGGGGTGTGGCAGTTCTTTTGGTCTTTACGTATTTCCTATCCAGTGTATACAGCTAAATTACTCTGTTTTAAGTCATTTGGAATTTCTTTTTGTGTGGCTGTTCACCAGCTAGTTGCAGAATCAAGTTTGTTTCATTTCGCTTTTAGAAGTTGCTTTTTTGAATTTGATTTGGTTATATGTCTATGTCCATTGACTTGGGTTCCATATTTTATTCACTTGATTATTTATACATTTGTTCTTGGTTCTGTGGTTGGAACTTTGCACAGACTTTCAGTGGAACCTCACTCACTCCCAAGATCTATCTTCTTCACAGTGGTCGTGTCACAGTCAGACTCTGCAGGGCTCACTGCTGACACACAGTCCTGAAAAAAACATGGCCAGATTGTAGGCAGCCTTCAAAGTAAACAAAGAAAATACGTCCATACTTGGCACCATTTAGGATATGTTATTTCTTCACTACCCTCCATTCCAAAATGGAAGAGTAACTTCTCTAAACTTAGGAACAGACATTCTCATTTCAATCATGGGATAACTAGGAAAGTGCTCACGTCTCTTCCCAGAGGCACCCTGAAGGCCAGTGTCCACAGTGGCAGGTGCGCCAGGTCCTCTTTTCACTTCCCCGCTCTGCTTTTGTCATTTTTGCAAAAAACATACCTTGGCAAATGCCCACCCTCTTGGACAGGCTAGGGCAAAACAGAGATTTAACTGCAAGTTTGACAAGAGAACTACTCCTTTTATCCAGTTAATGGAACTGTCTATTTGAATAGCCCTTTCAAAGTAGGTTCAGCAGAGCACTGATTTCATGGGATACCAGCAAGAGTTTACCAAAAAGGGTTTCAAGATCAAATAAATGTGGTTCGCTCTGACGTTTAACAGCCGCCACGTGTCTCCGGTGGTGACGTGCACTGTGAATCAAAGGGAGGAATAGCACAGGCTTGTTTCCCAAACTTACTAGGCCATAAATCCAGCCCAGTTTTTCATAAAACAACATGCTGGCATTGGAAAGGTGCTCCATTAGAAAGTAAGGCTGCCTCTCGCATGAACCCTGCAGGAGATACATGAGACAGACAAGTATGTTTACCTGGACCACAGCGATACAGTCAGCGAAATCCAACAATGAGAGAACTTTACAGGACAAATGGTTTGGTTTCATCGGCAACAAATTGCAAAAGCAAGAGAGGGATATTCAACCTGGAATATCAATTTAGTATATTGATATTGATATTGCAGGTTGAATATCCCTAAATCCAAAATCTGAAACTCTTCTGGTCCCAAGTATTTCAAGTAAGGAATACTTAACCTGAACGTTCATGAGTTCATTATAAATGAGTCTGTAACTAAGTTAAAATTTTCCTGCGTAGTCTGAATTCTTTTCCAGGAGTTATATTCACTCCCTCCCTAGCCCAGCCTCAAGAGACCAGGGTTTCTAAAGAGTGTAATCCGTGGATTCTCAGAAGTTATTTGTTGTGGCACAAAGCAGCTCATCCATGCCATTCGTCTGTATTTGGAGGAGTGTCCTGTAGCCTCCCTCGTTCCTTTGCACTGTGAGGCAGACCGTCCCGTGTGAATAAGTGTGTCCTGGCCCCGAAAGATGGTGGGTGTGCAGGTGGAGGCCCGCATGCAGGCTCGCGTGTGTGTGGAAGGCGCCCGCTCTGCAGCCTGGGCCCCGCCGGCATTCCACAGAGCATCTGATAGCAGATCTGTCCTGTGCTACGTGCCCAGGAGCCAGTCGCACAAGGCAGCGAGGGGCAGGGCTCAAAGCAAGGAACGTGGTGGTTCCTTCTAACCAGAACGGAAGTCCTCATAAAAACGTCTATCCTGGTTGCTGCTGTTTCCCCAGAGATGCAAAATCCATGTGTTTAAAAAGGTAAAGGCAATTTTGAAGGGACCAAATCATTTTAAGATACATGAAGGACCTCTTTTCTTTTCTTTTCTCATTCTGCACCCTGCCTTCCTCACTCGCTGCTGTCCCCAAGCCGCTCGCACACACAGCCCCCCTCCAGCTAGCTTCGCTCACTGCCAGCCATGGTGCTGTCTGCTCTGGAAAGTGGCAGGAAAAGCTGATAAGGCGCCGAGGACAGAATCTCTGGTCTTATCTCACCCTCGCACATGGGGCCGAGAGTGCATCCTTTTCCTGTCCTAGGACGAGAGACATAAACCGGCCATCTCCCGGCAGCAAGGACTTCAAACGGGGCCTGGGCCTGCCTCTACTTTCTAGAGGAGCCAGAAAGGAGAAAGTGGGTCATGGTTTTTTTGAAAGTTGTTTTAGTATCAGGAAAAATTTATGTCGTCTTGTAGATCAGCAAACATAACTTCATAATAAGACACTCATAAAGAAGAAATGAGAAAGCAGTGAGGGTGAGCTGAGGGCAGGGCCTGCCAGCACACCCAAGGGTTGAAAGTCGCTGGGCTGTTTTGTTTGGTTAGAGCTTCACCAGGACATAGGTTTGGCCTGAAAGGATTAGGTTTGGCTTTTTGTTTGTTGACAGATGAAGCAAGTGGTTTTAAGAGCTTTTGTGATAGTAAGAAATTGACATCCACATGGCCTAGTGCAGGAGGAGAGGAGGGAAACACTGGCTCATTTTTCCTTCTGTCCTTCTCTGTTGCCAGAAAAGCAGAAATAACATTCTACCCCAGATTTTCCTTCTGTGACGTCATGAAAACAGGAAGAAGGGGGACCTTTCTTTGGGCTGCAGTGTGGGGGAAGTGTTGGCAGAGAAGGTGAAGCTCTGAAGAGAGCAGGGGGGCGACTGGTGACAGGTCTGGACAGCATTATCCCGTCCCCGGCTTCCCCTTCCTCGTAGTCTCTTCCTGACGTCACCAGGCAGAGCCGGAAGACTGGGCAGCCTGAGGTCGTCACCAGCCGTTGTGAGCCTCAGGAGGACCCAGTTTGCAACTTGAGGCTTTGCAGTATTGAGGAGCTCAGTCTTGATGCTTTGTTACCATTTTTGGAAGAAATTGGTTGGCTGGACAATTCTGACAGCCCATTGTTGTTTCAAAGGTTAATGACAGTGTTAAGAATTATAATGAATGTTAAAGACCAAATTTATTTATTTATTTATTTATTTATTTATTTATTATTTTTGAGGTGGAGTCCTGCTGTGTCACCCAGGCTGGAGGGTAGTGGTGTGACCTCAACTCACTGCAATTCCTCTTCCTGGGTTCAAGCAATTCTCCTGTCTCAGCCTCCTAAATAGCTGGGATTACAGGTGTGCACCACCATGCCTGGCTAATTTTTGTATTTTTGGTAGAGACAGGGTTTTGCCACGTTGGCCAGGCTGCTCTTGAACTCCTGACCTCAGGTGATCCACCTGCCTTGGCCTCCCAAAGAGCTGGGATTACAGGTATGAGCCAGTGCTTCCGACCAAAGGCCAATTTTATCTTCAAAAGCTTTTGCCTTCTCCTTTTGCTGAGTGCTATAATGAATGCCAGAATTTTATTGGACCTTAAAAATGTAGCTGTTGATTTTCAAACTGGATTCCATAGAGTTCTAGGATCCCCAGGAGCCTTAATGAGGGGAGAGGAGGGACATGAGCTTTGGGTTGCCCCCACCCCACCTGAGCCAAAGCTCCCTGATGTGTCGTACAGCTTAGCCTTCTGTTTAAGAGTGTGTTTGAAGAAAGGCATGGGAAGAAACTGTTGAAAAAAGTTACTGAAGAACCTTGTTTCCCTGTTTTGGAAATGATCGTGTTTGACTTGGCCTAGATCACACATTCTGTCAGTTGTGCGTCCGATCTTCGACAGCCAGATCGGTACCACTGCTATCTTAAATTGAACACCTGTTTTCTGTCCTTTGGTAGCTGATATTTTATAGCAGTGCTACTCAAAGTATGTCCGTAGACAAGATAAAGACAGAAATTCAGAGTAAGCATTTAGAAGCTTTTATAGTAATTTGACAATAATTTTTATAAATTAGGGCTTGGGCTTCAGATGTCTTTTTAAAATTTCATTTGTCTAGTAACTTTTTTAACTTTATAAAAATTTTGCCATGTAATGGATTGGAAATCCTTAAAGGCAAAAAACAAAAACAAAAACAAAAACCAGAACAGACAGAACTCATCTTTTACCCCGATAGTTTAAGAAGCAGCATGCTGGAGGGCATTGAATTTCTGGTGATTGGGGTCGGTTCGGGACTGCAAGTAATGCTTTGTTGCAAACAAGGCAGGTTTTGCTGCAAGAACCGTTTTGGATTCTGAGCATGCAGGAAGACAGCCTTTCTTAGACTCTTTCACTTAAGCTTTCAGTATCTTTTTTGTCTATAAAATAAAAATTATTTTTGTGTAAAACTAAGAGAAGAGGTTATTATAGAATTATATATTTAATAGCAGTAATGATTTTTTTTTTTTTTAATGAGTTCCTTGGAATTATAATCTCAGTGTAACTGGTTAGGGTTTCTCCTGGCTTTGTACTTGGTTTGTTCTTGTTTAGTTTTTGTCTATGCTAAAAATAAGTTGTTCCAGTATATTCTCTTTTTTATTGTGATAAGAATATTATCTGTTGTATTATTTTATATCATTTACTTTTTTTTTTTTTTTTTTTTTTTTTTGAGACAGAGTCTCATTCTGTCGCCAGGTGTCAGGCTGGAGGGCAGTGGCACAATCTTGGCTCACTGCAACCTCCCCCTCCCGGGTTCAAGCAATTCTTCTGCCTCAGCCTACCGAGTAGCTGGGACTACAGGTGCATGCCACCATGCCCAGCTAATTTTTGTATTTTTAGTAGAGATGGGTTTCACCATGTTGGTCAGGATGGTCTCGATCTCTTGGCCTCATGATCTGCCCGCCTCAGCCTCCCAAAGTGTTGGGATTATAGGCGTGAGCCACCACACCAGGCCATCATTTACTTTTTTTTTAACATGATTAAGTTCAGAATTTTGTTTATTCTTAGTAATTTCAGTATCTTTTAAACATGTAATGAGTTAGCCTTGCCAAATTTACTCATAAAAATATTTCTTAAGTATTTTTATTTGCTGCACTGATTTCTGGTGAAAGAAAGAGTATATGAAAATATTAGCCTTATGTAGTTTACAAGAATTGAAATAGGAGGCTTTTTTTGTTAGTCACCTGTATTCACCTAATTTACTTTTCTTTTATAAACAATCGTGATTACTTAATTATTCCATATAACCATGGATACCCTATTCCTAGTTTCAAAGTAAAGATTTTATTCTATAAAAATATCTTATTCTTTTTAGAATAGATTTTAGATTGTCTAGAACCTTCAGTAACTGCTGTGCTTTCTATAGTAAGGAGCCTGCATTTGAGTTGTCATGGTCCTTAAGCAATTTTCACCTCTTCTTGTGGAGTAAAGATGGAAGAGACAGAACCCTCTGGAAGCTTCTGCTCTGTTCTGTGAGAGGCCGGTGCTGGCTCTCAGCTGTTTATCAAAGCTGTTTGTCCTGCTTCCGGAGAGCAGGGGAGAGAACCAGTTGACCTAGAATTAGAAAATGCCGTCAATTTGGATTATTTTTAGACATAATTCTCAGAAGTCGGGGCCTATGTCACATTGATCATCTCCAGCTCTGGAGGAGCCTCATTTATCTTCATGGCCAGTGTGTCGAGAAACGTTGTCACACGAGTCACTGCGACTCTCCGAACCTGAGGACCTTTCAGGGAGGCAAGAAGCCTGCTCCTCTGTCTCTTTCCCTCTTTTTCCACAGAGGCTGGATGACTCTTGTCGTTGATCCTGATGTTGGTTACTTGAGAATCTGTTGCCATAGAGAACCATCCTTTTAAAACATGTTTATGTCGGCTTTTCCTAATAAGTGGCAATTGAAATAGCTGATTAGGCATATGGGGGAAAAACAAAGAGAAAAAGACATAAAACTAACAGCTCTGTTAGCATTGGGCTTCATGTGAGGAATTTGGCATTCTTTGTATTTCTGTACTAAAGCGCAGAGAAGGGCAAGCTGTCCTGTCCCTTCTAGTTCGCATTATCTTCTCCGATGTCCGGTGTGGCTGAGTTTGTGAATTCCAAGTGGAGTTCTGATGCATGATTGTTAGAAAGGTATCTCTGCGTACTTACTGGGTTGCTGAGGGTTCTCTTTTATGTCAGATCACTTTTTCACCAAACTTTTGTCTTCTGTCTTTTGCTGCTGAAAAGCAGGCAGCAGTTAGCAGCCTCTCTGCTGTTTGCTGACACAGTTCAGGAAGGTAGGGATTCTGTCGCTGGCAGGAGATGGAGGTTGAGGACTTGGTCAAAGCCCAGTGTCCTCCAGTTCCAAACGTGCATATAAAGGTATATTGTGTGTGTGCCCTTTAAAAGCACCTACCACTTCCAAAAGTCAGCAGTACTGGATTCACTATCGCAGAGCAGATTTTATAATAAATTTATTCCGTGATTATTTACTTAGCACCTATTGTGTATAGATTTTTAATGAGAGAGAAAACAAATTTTCACAAGGTGTTTTACAGGAAATTCAAGACTTTAAGGACACTGGTATTTGAAGTCCATATAATGTTTACATGTCATAAAATAACCTTTTGTTTCCTTCTAACCATTTAGAAATGATTTTTTTAAAATCATTAAAAACTAGGCCCATGGCCAAAGTTCACCAATCTCTTCTAGAGAGAACCCTCTGGAACCTCTTCAGATTGGGCTTCTAATACATGCTAAAGGTTCTTATACTTGTTTGCACGTGTGCACACACACACAGTTTCTGTATTTTCCAGTTGAGTTGCTGCATAGTTCTCATTCTGTTATTATATCTTTGCTTTCTTAACACCACTTCAAGTCACAGCTGTGTTCAGTCAGTGGGATTTTATGTTTGTTTTTGACTCTTGTGATACTTGATAATGCTAAAACCAATTGCATCTCCCAGGCAAATTCCCTGAGCCTGTTCATTACCGAGACTTTGTGTGTTTAGCCTAATTCCAGATGTGAGTGATGGATGTCTTAAATGTATGAGATTTCACACTTGAAAAGCTTTTTGTAAGTGTAAAAATAGCTGTTCATCAGTAGAACACTGAATGTTTTCAGTTTTGTGGAAACCACAGAGGAAAAGCTTGAAACCACAGAAGTGCCACAGAGAGAAGAGCAGGGCCGCCCGCCATAGTGGCTCAGTGCAGGCTTTCCAACCAACTGCTGTGAATCGCTGCCTAGCTCAGCCTTCAGTGGCAAACCCATTTCGATGACTCCCTGGAATCAGCTTGCCCAGGTTGTGTTTTCAGCTAAGTTATAATGTAGGTGCACCTTCACAGCTTGCTACCAGAGGCTGCTAGTGGAACTTCCATCCCATGCTGTTCTTCTCCCAGTGAGCAGCTACCTTTGTATCTGACATGCCCGAGAACTCCCTTCTCTTCAGCAAGAACAGTTCAGCCCCTGCCAGCATTGCTTGTGTTCAACTAATTCCACAGAAAGAACACGGCAGTTCCCGTACCACATGGTACCTTGCTTTTTTCCAATTGACTTATCCCCTCAAAGGCGACTATGGTAACGTGTGGAATGATAGGCAAGAAGGAGAGATGGATGCATCACTGGACTGAGTTCCTATTTATTGCTAAGGGCCAGGAAGGCACTGGAGGACAGCAGACAGCACTCAGATGTACCCTGCAGTATATCTTAGAGAAGCAGTTTGCATCAAGAGGAAGGTAAGATGGTACCTGATGAGAAGGGGGTGGTTTCATGTGGTTGGGAAGAATCTGCGCTCAAAATGCTGATTCTCTTCTTACCCTCCCATGCCCCTTTTGCACATTAGACCTGCCTGATGGGCATACGAGTTCATGCATCACAAACACAAAGCGTCTGTGGCCAGCGGGTGGTGGTGGGAGGTCTTCACAGCTTTGGTCCAGCTGGGTTTGGTGTCTTTGTGCTTTTTTTTGAGCACTTACCATACCTTGTTCCTCATTAGGGAGGTTGTGGATTGTGTGAATACAAATGAAATAGAAATGGCCCCTGTCCTCAAGAAACTTGTTTCCTTGGGAAGATGTGTATAAAGCAGATTATACAAATACAGAAAATAGAAGCCACAAATTGCTCTTACGGGTAATGAACAAGAAAGGATGCTCACATGGGGTCAGACTTGTGGAAGAAAGCAGTCTTGCACTTGATCTTCAAGAAAGGGATGCAGGTGACCGTGAACGGGGATGTGCAGGAACACTGTAAGCCAGCATAGCAAGGGAGTGACTGAGTCAGTTCATCCTGCCCCTTCGGTTGGAGTTTAAAGTACACACACAGCTGATAGTGGGTCTTCACAATCCCGATGTCTTGACAAGTTACACAGAGTCACTTCGTACCTGAAGGGATACATGGAGACGTAATTTGTGTTTGTCAAAACTGCCCTACTGGAAAGTTTGGAGAAGGTACAGGATGTTCTGTCAAACTACTCGCTTGCCACGCTTTCTTGTCACAGACTGACCCAGCACAGGCTGATGACAGACAGGCTGTGGTGGCAGTGAGCATTTGTGCATCATGGGCCATAGCCATCAGGGCTCATAACCCCAGTTGCTAAATCCATGATCGGTGAGCTCTGCATGTTTACTTTGATAACCAAGTTCATTGAAGGGTTACTGTTAAGGCATGACCTCCATGTCTTCATGTAGAAATCAGAAAGCTTCCATCATCTTGTCACTTAAGATCAGTAGTGATGTCGGGCGCGGTGGCTCATGCCTGTGATCCCAGCAGTTTGGGAGGCTGAGGTGGGCGGATCATCCGAGGTCAGGATTTCGAGACCAGCCTGACCAACTTGAAGAAACCCCGTCTCTACTAAAAATACAAAATTAGCCGGGCGTGGTGGTGTGCATGCCTGTAATCCCAGCTACTCTGGAGGCTGAGGCAGGAGAATCACTTGGAGGTTGAAATGAGCCAAGATCATGCCATTGTACTCCGGCCTGGCCAACAAGAGTGAAACTCTGTCTCAAAAAGAGAAAAAAAAAAAGATGAGTAGTGATGTATGAGCAAGGCTGGCGAGCTGAAAGGCTTGCCTTTGAAGCCCATCCCTGGACTGGCATGTTGATCCTCACTAGGGGATTTATGGTAAAGTACATCTGCTCCAGGGACCTCACTAAGGTCTCTGTGCAAACTGTTTCATGTCCTTGCCCCAAAAGATTCTTCTGAGAAGAATGGAGAACCCTCTGTATTTGGGCATTTTACTGGTAATCCATCTCAGTGTACACGTTTGAATGACACAAGGGCAAGTCCTCCGTGAGCGCAGAGGAGCTGGCGCAGATAAGCGCGGAGCTACAGAGTCTCCAGATGGAGGATCCTAAAAGAAGCAGACAGACTCTAATTCTGTAGACATCTGAGAAAAGTTGACATGTGTGTGTAGCTTCAGGCGTCTTTCAGGGACCAGAGAGGACTGTGGTGTGTTGTAACTGGTACCTGGCAGGGTCAGCTTGCCTTTGTCCCCACTGTTTGTTTTTTCCTCAGAGATGGCCTTAAGATTCTCCAGCTCTAACCGTAGCACACGGTGTATGCCTATGAACCACCTGAATCTATCTGTTGCTGAGGAGGAAACTGGGGCAGAGAACCAGAGCAGCCACCTTTCCATATCGGAAGTGTCCGGGTGGAGGCTGTCCCGCAGCTGCCCAAGAGGGCTTCTTGCCTGGGTGGAAGGCCTGGACTTGGGTTTTACTCTCTGCTTTAAGACAGCCACACTTTTTCAAGTGAATGTACGTGCGAGTTGGATAAATTGTAAAACTCTAGCTTCAGGCTTTTTTTATTTATATAAATTGAAAACCGAGATGATGTAGTGTTTTTCTCTTCTGAATGTACTATTTCTGTGGCTATTTTTTTGCATCAGTCAGCTTAGGTGAGTGTGGACCTTAGTCTGTGGATTATGCGGTCAACGGATACACATTTTCGTTTTGGGATGGCTTCTGAAGACAGAGGAAGAAAGATGACTAGGCAGTCCATGAGATGGGAGCTAGAGTCGGGTCCTGAGGGAGCAAGGACTTTGCGCCCGGCAGCCTTGGGGCCGTCTCTCTCCTGCCGTGTCCCAGCTGTGAGACCTTCTGTGGATTAAGTGCCGGGAGTCTCACTGTCTGCTTGTCATGTGGAGAGGACGCCTCTCCTCAGGTTGCTGCAAGAGTCGGCTGAGACGCCACATGATGTCAAGTGCCTGACACGCTGGTGATAGCTGCCTTCCGCAGGACCCCCAGGCCTGATCACTTTGGGTGACGCTTCCTTATGTGATTGAGCAGGGTTCCCATGGGCCTGGCTTTAAACTCTTAGGGCTCTGTGAACTGGGGAACAGGTGCTCCGGAGTCGTCTCTGTTCAAAGCCACGAGATACTTACTGACTGGATAGAAATTAAGGCCCACTTACCATTTGGGAAAGTCAGTCGTCAAATGTTTTTGACATGTGCGATGCACTCATTAGCACTTAAGGAAGAGAGAGGACCCTTAGAGGACCCTTAGGCTTACTGTGAACAGACCAGGCCAGTTCCGCTTATTTTATTACACTGGTGCAAAAGTAATCACGGTTTTTCCCATTAGTGGCTAAAACCTCCTTTAGCTGACAGCAGGCATTGGAGTTTCATAAAGAGAGAGGTTTCCTGAATCCCTAAGCTTAAACCACGTTTGGCAAGATAATGCGTTAACCATATTTCTTGGTAGTATTTTATGTGCAACCAGAAGTTTTCAGGTTACTCGTCAATTTGTTTCATTAGTTTTTGGAGCTCCATTAGCAAACAGAGACATTCTCAACATTTGTGAAGCAGTGAGAGTCACGTTTAAACATCAGAATTTATTTCTTGAAGTTGTATTGTGTGTTTAATGGAAATGTGGGAAAATGCAAGTTACTGTCATTTCAAAATACGTAAAAGTAACTTGTTTTTCTCAATACTTGTTTACTTGGATAGAGACCACTTTTATATCAATGCTTTGATATAAAAGCGTTAGTTTTCTTGCAAAGATGCGTTTATTTTTATGTGATGCCATGGCCAAGAATGCAGAAGCAGGATGAGAATCTCTGCGGTGAAACTGACTTTCTGACTTTGGTGTATGAAAGATGAGACCTGCCGTTGCTCCTGCAGGAGTCAGATTTTCAACGAATTCATCCTTCGAGTCCATCATGGCCTTTAAAATAGGCACGTTTCTGTGGTGTGGGAGTGGGGCTACCCCGCATTAGGCAGCTCTCGCCAGCCAGTCGTTGTGTGGGCTGCACTTTGTTGCGAAGGAGCAGGACTGGGTTGCTGGCCCTCTCTGGCCTGTCTCCATGCCCTGCCAAGCCTGTGCAGTGGCCCGTGCCGATTAAACTCCTTACGTCCCAGGAGTTGGTTATAAGCATACTTATTTCTGGGGTTAGAAAGACCCACTGAATTCAACAAGTAACTCAAAAATGGTCTTGTATTTCCTGGTAATAAACAATATGGTTAATATCATTAGTTGGTTCCTGTGATTAAAATCAGGAATTCACCTGGTAATGAATAGATGAGAAAGATAAAGAGTCATAGGGTTCGACTCAGATGTGAGTTCCAACCTCACAAATACATTCCCAGAAGAGTGGCCCACAGACTGCAGGCTCCCGTAGCGCTGTGAAACTGTCAGTGAGACCTCCGTTGCATAAACAAGCCAGCCACCATCACCTAGCCTGTCCCAGTGTGGCTGTGAGGGTGCCCTTCCCTGGGAGGCAGGATCTTTCTTGTTCATGAGACTGGGGTTGGCTAGCACCAGGAGAGCCGTGAGAAGATCTTTTTCAATATTTGAAGAACAAAAGGATCTCCTGGGGCAGATATTTTTTATTTTTCTCAAAATGACCTGATGGAATTTCAGCACAAATTGAATAGTAATAAATAAAATGTAAACTTCTTCCCAAAACTCCGTTGACTTATTCCACATGTTCTGCCTATTTTGAAATTCCAAAACCACATAATTTTTTTTTTTACTGTACCCTTTGATGAAAGCCCTCTGGGACACTTGCCGCTCAAGGCCCAATTGTCCAATGATACCTGATGATACCGATTCTGCTGGAACTGCAAATGGGATGTTATCTTGGATTCCACTGAGCTGGTTTTTGAGGACCACTGTGAATCGGTGGTTTGTAATTCAGTTGCCTGCACAAGCAGAACCTTGCCAGTCAAGTTGAAGATTAATGGTAGAATCCTGTTTTGGAGATTGCTTTATTCAGAAGCCTTTTCTCACCCTCCCACCATGAAAGCATGGAACACCAGACTCTTCCTATGGGAGTAAATTAGTGTGAAGGAAGAAGCCGGGTGACTGAGAACCTGTGTAGCCTGGCTATTTAATGACTTGGCTACTTCCGGAGTCTGTGGGCAGAGTTGCTGCAGACATCGACTTCACTCCGATCATCTTCCCAGAGTCTTCAAGCTGAAGGCGCTCCTCGCCTCACAGGCGCGTCTCCTCGCCTCACTGTAGCCTCAACCCAAATGGTGATCCCAGCATTTCGTTCTTGATCCCAGATTCTCCCCTTGGGAATTGCCTCTTGCTTCCCAAGCTTTAGAGCAAAATGTCCTTTTAGAGACATAACTTTTTTTTCATGTTTTTTTTTCTTATAGTAGATTATTACCTGACAATGCAGTATAGTCGTTTAAAATTAAAATGTAAGCCTCACCTAATCCCAGCTATTATGTGTGAGTAACTCCTCACATTTAAAAATAGCAAAGACACAGTCCTGAGTATCTAGTTTTTGTTGGGGAAAGATGGGGCATTTCCCTGCTCCCCATCCCCAGCAGAGGGAAAGAAGCCCCCAGGGTGGCCCGTGCCTCTGCGGGGAGGCTGAGACACGAGCAGCCTCTCTCTGCACTCCCTTTGGGAGCAGCTGCCAAAGCGGCCACGCTCTGCCTTTCGGGGAGAAAGGATGCCCCCGGCAAGCCAGGGTCTAGGGTGGAATGCGGCTCCTGTCCTCATGGACGGTTAACCTATCCAGGTGGCATCTAAGTTTCTAGATCGGCACACAGAGGCCGGCGTAGTCCACCGTGAAGCTGACATCTATGTCTAACAAAAGCCGACATCCATGTCTTCCAAACTCTGGAACGCCAGTGTCTCTGTTTTCATGGGAGACTCTGGGAGCTTAGTCACCACAACACTTGTTTCTAGGGAGATGTTTACTCAGGATTCCGTGCAGGCGGATGCCGGCTCCCTTCGGACATTAGCTTCTGCCTGTCATCTCCCACCCCACCTAGTACTCAGCCGGAGTGCGTGGCCACCTTGCTGCAGGCCTGCAGTTCAGGCCGGCCGGGAGGGAGGGGCCGAAGGGAGCCTGGCACTTGGTCTTGTCTCCTAAGTGCTGGGTGTGAGTGCCTCCCGGGTGCGGCGCGGGATGAACGGTTGATGCTGACCTGCCTTTTAACTCCTCTCCCCACCGTAGGGCGACGCCGGTTCCTCCGCTCCAGATGAGAACGAAAGCACGACAACCAGCGCCTTCACCATCCAGGAGTACTTTGCCCAGCGGATGGCAGCACTAAAGAACAAGCCCCGGGTCCCAGATTCAGGGCCCGACCTTTCCGAGGCTCAGGTAGACAGAAAAAAGATGAAGAAAAGAAACAAAGAGGCAGCAGGTAAGGACGCGAAGAGTTCCCCGAAGCCTAAGGCCAAGAGGCCTACGGAGGAAGATCCCAAGAGGGACGGGGCCCAGGAGCGGGGGGCCCAGAAGAAGAGTGCGGGGGAGCAGCTCAGAGGCCCCTGCTGGGACCAGGGTTCCGAGACCTCTGCTCAGGATGCTGGGGACTGTGCGCAGCCGCCTGAGGGCCTAGACTTCACCCTGAAGCCCAAAAGGAGGAGAGGGAAGAAAAAGCTGGAAAAGCCGGTAGAGATAGCAGAGGATGCTATGCCAGAAGAAACGCCAGTGAAAAGGAAGAAAAAGAAGAAAGATTTCAAATGAATCTCCCCAGCCGGGGCCTCCCGACCACTCAGCTGTCAGGGCACTGCCAGGGGAGACACTCTGGCCTGAAGTCAGAGCAGAGTTCACCCCGGAGAGCCTGGGTGCATCTTGTGACATGCCCATGGGCAGCCAAGTCCCGCCCTCTCGCCACCTTTCCCCCAAGTGAGGTTCCCAGGAGGACCCTTTTAATGTTCTAAATCATGGCTCTCAGAAACAACTAAATTTTTTATAAACTCTGAGCCCTTCAGCAATAGTGTTTAATTATATTCATACGAATACATGCATTCATGTAAGTGCACACGTGTGTGTGTGTGTGTGTGTGTGTGTGTGTGTGTGTGTGTCAGTCACCGTCTCTGTTTGCTCTTGGTTCCCTTCAATAACCATGAATGGTGCTTTCTTCTGAAAGAGTCTAATTAAAGGATTAAGAGGCAATAGCTTGGATTCAGATTGTTCTTTTTGTTCTGTAGCCAACCAACATTTTTGCCAAGTAGAAATTATATGATTACATTCCCGAATCAGAGAGGTGTTGTGGTTTTGAAGGCAAACGTTGTAATGCCCTGCACTGAGCAGTGGAGCCGACGGTTCTAGGGTCTCCCCCGCCACTGCAAAGCTTCAGCGGTGAACAGGCTCGGGGCCAGTGTCGTCTCTTGGCTCTCACAGGAGGACTCTTGCCATTCCTCTGCCAAGATTGGGTGTTCTCATACTTTTCCCTTTGGGGGTCCCTCAGGAAAAATCACCTGTACTGATTTATCTGTCACATGGTTGTAAATAGTTACTTCTTTGTCATGATCAGGAGGTCGTCAGAAGGCTCAAGAAACCAAGAGGCTAAGGGCATGAAGCTAAAGTCAGTCTCCAGATTGGGACTGTCTTATGAAAGTCCTTAGAGCAAAGGACACCTTTCAGCCCGCTCCCAGCAGTGGCGTCTCGGCACCATGTTTGCGCCACCCTCGTCTGCCACGCCCTGGCCGTCCCCCTGTGTGCCAGCTGAACTCTGCCCAGGGGTTCACTCAGATGCCTGCAGACCCTTCACACCGTCCCTGGGACACACGAGAAGGAAATGCTCAGCCGAGGCTCTGGAGTCCAGCCCTGTGCCTTCCCAGCCCTGGGTCCGCTGCTCCGCCCTGTGCGCCGCCTTCATCTCCTCCTGCTTTTTCTTTTCATCCACGTAGGCGTTCCTTCTCTCTTTCTCAGACTCCTCTCCTAGGTCCCAGTTTCCCTGCACCCCCCTTCCACACGCCACGTGTCCCCAGCCTGCCGTGGAGGCCTTGAGGCTGCCTGGCCCTGCTTCAGGCACACGTGGCCGAGAGCCCAGGAGGTGTGCCCTGCTCCATTTGATATAGAGATTGTGGCTAGTGACGGGAACTCAAACCCCCCAATTCTGTGATCCTTTGCCCTTGATTTTAACTCTCAAGGTCACACATGAGGTAGGAAGCATGGTCCTGACATTCTTGAAATGTAGAGAAAATAACGTGAAGGACATTTGGCTTTAGTCTCTAAGGATACTGGGCAGTGCTGTTTGTTTAAAAAGACACACACACAGAGAGAGAAAAGATTCTTAGGAATATGGAGCCTGAGGACTCATCTCTGAGTTTTCATGTCCCCCAGAGTTTAGAATCCCAGGCTAATAAAGCCTCAGAGGTTTCTGAAGTCACTTTCTCCACAGAGGGCACATGCCCAAGTTTTCCCTGCCTGTCCCATCTTGCCTGTGAAGCCAGAGATCCAGAGAGAAGTGGGAATGCATGAGATCCAAGGGGAGCTAACTTTCAAAAATAAATGCATGCTGGTTGGATTTTTTTTTTTTTTTTTTTTTTTTTTTTTGCCTTTTGTTTTAACTTCCTTTACCAGTAATAATTAGAGCCCAGAGAACATGCCCAATTGTGTGCAGGCGTATTTAGGAGGCATGTGAGATGCATTTAGGTCAGACCTGGGTGCAGGGGCTGGGTGGGAAGACCAGAGGAGGGAGGTGCGCATGGGAGCTGGTAGTTCCTGGAGTTAGGAAGTCCAAGGCAGCCAAACCAGAAGGCTTCATGTGCAACTGTTGGTTTCTCGGGGTTTTTTGGTTTTTGTTTTTTTCCAGAGATAGGGTCTCTTTCTGTTGCCCAGGCTGGAGTGCAGGGGCCTGATCAAAGCTCACTGCCTCCTTGAACTCCTGGGCTCAAGCAGTCCTCCTGCCTCCGCCTCCCGAGTAGCTGGGACTGCAGGTATGTGCCACCACACCTGAGTAATGTTCTTACTTTTTCTTTTTCTTTTTTTCTTTTTTTTTTTTTTTTTTTTTTTTTTTTTTGAGACGGAGTTTCGCCCTTGTTTCCCAGGCTGGAGTGCAATGGCGTGATCTCGGCTCACCACAACCTCCGCCTCCTGGGCTCAGGCAGTTCTCCTGCCTCAGCCTCCTGAGTAGCTGGGATTACAGGCACGTGCCACCACGCCCAGCTAATTTTTTGCACTTTTAGTAGAGACCGGGTTTCACCATGTTGACCAGAATGGTCTCGATCTCTCGACCTCGTGATCCACCCGCCTCAGCCTCCCAAAGTGCTGGGATTACAGGCTTGAGCCACCGCACCCGGCTTGTTCTTACTTTTTCTAGAGACACGGTCTTGGTGTGTTGCCCAGGCTGGACTTGAACTTCTGGCCTTCAGTGATCCTCCCGCTTTAGCTTCCAAAAATGCTGGGATTACAAATGTGAGCTACTACACTTGGCCAACATGCAACTTTTATTGAGAGAATGTAGAATGTGATGAGGATGGTTTTCAAGGGCTGGAGAAAGGCATCCTGAATGATTTTTTTTTTTTTTTTTTTTTTTTTGAGATGTATTCTCAGTCTGTGGCCCAGGTTGGAGTGCAGTGGTTTGATCTCAGCTCACTGCAACCTCTGCCTCCTGGATTCAAGCGATTCTCCTGCCTCAGCCTCCCGAGTAGATGGGACTACAGGCACGCGCCACCGTGCTCGGCTAATTTTTTTGGATGCTTAGTAGAGATGGGGTTTCACCTTGTTGGCCAAGCTGGTCTCGAACTCCTGACCTCAGATGATCTGCCCACCTCGGCCTCCCAAAGTGCTGGGATTACAGGCGTGAGCCACCGCGCCCGGCTCTCAGCCTTTTTATAACTAGACTGATGCTGCTCCCAGAGGCTCGGTGATGCCCTAGCCTCTACCATAGTCACAAACCTGCCCCTTTTCCTCTATCCTTGTCACAGCCAGTTCCGCCTGCAGGGTTCCCTATCACAGATGCCCTTTGTGTGTCCTTGCAACTCTTAACTGGGAAGGGACTTGAAAGTAGCAGGCAAACTGCGAAGAGTTTCACAGTTAATTCGAGTTGGTATGATTTGGGTGAGCCATAGAAAATACTTTCAGGTATGCTGCACATGAGACATTCTCAGTGAATTTTCTTTTCCAACTTGGTCAAGAGGTGGGTGGGAAATTGGGTGAGTCAGTGTCTTAAAACCTGTTTGCAAGTCTGTGAAAAAGAATGTTTTCAATCTGTAGAAAGTACTGATGCTTTTGAGAGATGAGATCCCAATGAGCATCTCTTTCCTAGCACAGGCCAGCCCTCTGCCTCCCTCCTCCTCCACCTGTTCACTGACTGGCAGGCACATGCTGAGACCTGTTTATTGAACCTGTTTATGGAGAAGCAACAGCATCAGAGCAGTCTGTCTGGGTGATCTCAGCCCTTGGATCAGCAGGCCGCAGCTGTACTTAGATTGGCGTAAGAACCTCCTTGCCACCGCCCTGTTTATCTCGCCACTGCGTTTCAGAGTCTGTTGTGCCGGCGGGCAGGGCAGGAGGTCAGACGGGGTGCTCAGTGTGTGATTTTACAGTGCCTGATTATTAATGAGCAAATTAGTACCGTGTCCTAGTAAAGTCGATGACTAAACGCCTCGCATAAAAGTGCCCAATCTATTTAGGAAATAGTGAATATACTGAAATGACATACACAAAGCCGTCATGGAACCAGTAAGAGGGAGGAATAGCCAGAGAAGGATGGCAGGTAAAGAAGAGTGGGTGAGGCCGGGCCTCACCTGGTGTGGATGGGTGGGTAGGTGGCGGGTGGGTAGGGGCCGGTGCGGGCTTCGAGAGGCGCACTTCCTCCCACCTCTGCTGACCTGTCTTGCAGGCATTAGCAGTGAACTTCTAAGGAAAGCAGTGAAGTCTTTAGCTGGGGGGAGAATTGCGTAATCAGTTATAGCTGAAATTTTCTGTTTGTATTTTCTATGTTGAGTTTCCTTAGAAAAAGGTGCGTGGGTACTGAAAGCAGTTATTTGTTCTGAAAACATTTATTGAACACTGACTTTGGGCTCCAGGCCAGTTGACAGCGGAGTGGCTGACTCATGACAGAGCCTACCCACATGCAAGCTCTACCAATTTGTGTCATTTAGAATGGACTGCCGTGGCCTCTATTAATCCCAATACATTTATGCCCAGGACGCAGTCTCTTCTGCGTGGCTCGCCAGTGTCCTGTCTCCTTAGGCATTCGTGCATGACCTCTGAGAAGTTCTTCGCCAGCTCATTTGACTTGAACCTGAGGAGGACCCTTCTACACTTAACAACCTTTCTAACTGATAAAGTCGCAGAATTCTAGTATGTGCTTTCTTCCACACAGAATGCATTAGAAATGTGTTTTGCCTAAGCGCACAGCTCTTCACAGGTCAGTCTGAAGATAAAGCCCAGCTTTCTCCCGCCCCTCCTGCCACCAGAAGATCTACTGAGTGTGCAGATGGGCTGGAGGGGGAATGGGAGAGGAGAGGTGGCCTCCCGGGAGCCTCCCTCCACCCACTAACTGGGAACACCCCTCCAACCCGGATGGGACAAAAACAGGTATCAGCAAACATTTGTTACATGGAAAACTGCTGAAGGTGAACTCCAACTCCAGCCTTCCCACCTTGGAGAGTCAAGGTCGTGAGCCATCCAGAGTGACCCCAGCGCCTTGACAGAAGGAAGCACCCTGTCCTTCACCTCTGTGAGGCACATGGCTGCCTCTCAGACCATTGAGTCTCCTCCTCCAACGGTCTCAGCTCCGTGCAGCTAAGTCTCCGCCCTCCCTAAATACTCCTTAGTCTTCTTCCTCCTGCGGTCGGCTGAGCGTGGGAAGATGGGAAGCCCCTGAGCGTTTCCGAGCTGTGAGTTCTGTCCTCTCACTGTCCGTTCTCTGGGTAACTGCACGGCCGGCGTGTCTCCTGCTTTCTGTGTGATTCCTAGGTGGGCATCTCTGTCCCCACTAGTCTCAGGCTTTCGTCCTGCGTCTCCAGCTGACCGTCTAGAGGGCCTATCAGATTCAGTGGGTCTGAGACGAACCCATCCTCCCCAGGCGGCCTCTTGCCCCCCTCCCCCCGTTATCATGGGCGCCCCATGCTGCCGTTCATTCTCACCCCAACATCAAGTGGCCTTATCAGCAGTCCAACCTAATCAGGTGTCTGTCTGCACTGTACACTATGGAGGTCCTCGCCCTCAGGGAGCTCCCAGCTCGACACCCCTCCGTCTGACCCCTGCCTGGACAGTGCTGTCCATCGTTCCCTCCTCCATAATGCCGCTCCCTGGACCTGCATCTTCCATTGCTCCCCTCCTAATACTGCTCCCCGACCTGCGCCCGCCCCGCCTCCTCCCCGCCTTCCTGCCTGCAGTCCCTCCCCTGGTGCATGTCCATGGCTCCACCTACTGGCTTCAAGGCCCGCCCCTTGCCATCCACTTCTCCGGGCCTGTGCTGACGCAGCCCCCAGAAGCAATCTCTCCGTTTTCTGAATGTTCATAGTGCTCTCTGCACTCATCAAAGTCTACTTGTGTTTTGGGGTATGTCACTTTCCCCATTCAACCCTAGGACCTCCGAAGGCAGCCTTCGTCTTTGCATTTCTGTAGCACCAGGACAGTGCCAGGCACAAGAAAGGCACGGCTTGCTGGTTCTAGCGCCTTCCCCCTCCCCCTCTGTCTTCTGCTTTCTCTCTCTCCTCTTTTGAAAATAGAGACAGAGTCTTGCTCTGTCACCAGAATGGAATACAGTGTCACAATGAAATGAAAGCTCACTGCAGCCTTGACCTCCTGGGCTGAGGTGATCCTCCTGCCTCAGACGCCTGTGTAGCTGGGACTGTAGGCCCACATCAGCATGCTCAGGTAACAGGATTCTTAAATGAATACAAATGAACAGACCACACCCAGGCAAGAACCTGTGCTCTGAAGTCCTCAGTTATATCCCAGGACAAAGATGTCTTACCAGGGATGCTCTCCTGTGGCTACACACTGCCCCTCTCCACTGGGGGTTCCCTTGACTCCCAGCACTGCATTCAGTAGATGAGACCTCTTCACCCATCTTGCTTGAAAGCTTGATGCTGAATTCCTCTGCACATCTCCCTAGGTCTTCCATATAACTGTCACTGCCACTGGGATTCAGCTGACTCATTCCCAGGGCCTTGTTTTCAAGTCTTCCTTGCTCAGAGGGTTGCTCTAGAGTTAAATGAAAAGCGGCTCACCAAAATACCTGACAGCAGGCATGCAATGCATCTTTTCTTCTCTCCCACCGCACATACAAGAGGAGAAAATGGAAAGGAAGTGCTGCGGAGGATGTTTAGGTCAAGGAAACTACAATCCTAGAATGCTGGACACATGTCATTACATGTCCATTCGAACCCATAGAATTTGCATGTGAACCCTAACGTAACTGTGGCCATGGGGGATGATAATGTGGCAGTGTAGCTTGATCCCTTGTCCCAAATGTACCACTCTGGTGGCAGTTGTCAATAGTGGAAGAGGCTGTGCCTGGGTATAGGAGAGGTGATATATGGGAGTTCTCTGTTCCTTTTAATTTTGCTGTGAACCTAAAATGGCTCTAAGAAAAGTCAATGATGGACGCATTGGCTCACATCTGTAATTCCAGCTGTATTAATCCATTTTTACATTGCTGATAAAGACATACCCGAGACTGGGCATTTACAAGAGAAATTTGATTGGACTTACAGCTCCACGTGACTGGGGAGGCCTCACAATCGTGGTGCAAGGCAAGGAGGAGCAAGTCCTGTCCTACATGGATGGCAGCAGGTGAAAAGAGACAGAGCTTGTGCAGGGGAACTCCCCTTTTTAAAACCATCAGATCTTGTGAGACCCTTTCACCATCACAGGAACAGCACAAGAAAGACCTGCCCCATGCTTCAGTCACCTCCCACCGGGTCGCTCCCACAACACGTGGGAGTTGTGAGTTACAAGATGAGATACGGTGGGAACACAGAACCAAACCATATCACCAGCACTTTGGGAGGCCAAAGCAGGAGGATAGCTTGCGGCCAGGAGTTCAAGAGTGGCCTGGGCAATAATGCGTGACCTCCAGCCTGGGCAACATGGTGAGACCTCCATCTCTTACAAAAAGTAAAAATTAGCCAGGCATGGTCGTATGTGCCTGTGGTCTCAGCTACTTGGAAAGCTGAGGTGGGAGGATCACCTGAGCCCAGGAGGTTGAGACTGCCGTGAGCCATGTTTGCGCCATTGCACTCCAGCCTGGGTGACAAAACAAGACACTGCTTCAGGGAAAAAAAAAAAAAAAAAAAGGAAGTCTTTTTCAAAAAAGCTAAGTGCTCCTCACATGATGCTAGGGAACCCAGTCTTGGTCAGGAGGGCAGCTCCCATCGTCTCCGATGAGAGACTGGTACCAGCAGGCCCTGCCCTCTGCAGAGCCATCCCCAGGCTCCTGAGCCAATTTTTACCTGCTCCTGTGACTGTCATCCGGGACCAACAAGCTCCAGGATGTGCCACAGGAAGGTGTGGCCAGGTCATCCTGGAGACAGCAGAGTTCCAGGGAGGTTTGGGGCTTGCCACTGGAGGTGGTAACCTGTGCAGGCCCTGCGGCAGGACTGAGGCGTGGGCACTGTGACTCAGACTGCTCAGGTGACAGGCTTCAGATCCTGCCCTTGCCCAGGACTCCTAGGCAGCCCCAGCAGAGCAGGTGATTGCAGTTTAGCCTGGAGGCATTACAAAATCCTGCTGTGATGGGCAAGGCCCTTGAAATCTGCCCTGAACAACTGATGTTAACCGAGCTGGAAGAGGGACACCGAGTGTATTCGGAACACATGAGCCAGTAGGTCTTCCAAATTAGGAGACCCTTCCCAGTGTTCATCCCTGCAGCAAGCAGCCCTGCTCACCACAGCCCCATAAGAGCTGCAGTCTTAACGCTCCTCATTTTGTAAGTGGAGAAACAGATTCAAGAGTTGATAAGTACCTTGGCCAGGCTCACCAGTTCATACAGGGGCAGCAGAAGGGTGTAACGTCCATCACACGAGGCCACCTCCCCCAGGACGATCCACCTTTTCATCCTAAAGACGTGATGGGGACTGTGTTTGATTTTTGTTTTTAATTGAATTTCTTCTGTGTGTGATTTAGTCCATTTTGGCATGTAGTGTACCTTTGTGCCAACTGTGGTGTAATTCAGAGTTAGAGGAGAGATAAACACAGTGCTGCAGTAAAGCACCGTCAGATGTGTTCATTCAGCCATTCATTCCACAAGCTTCAAGTGGTGAAGGCTCTGTGCTAGGGCCTGCGAATACAGGTGTGAAGAGACATGGTCCCAGCCCTCAAGAGCTTACCATTTGGCTAACTGGATCACTGACGTTGGAAAAACAAAGCCATGTGCCTTTGGATAGTCACAATTTTATGTATCCACATGCAAAAGGAAGAAGGAATGCTAATCTGGTGTCCAAGGGCAGCGAAACCCGTGTGTATGGATACACCGGCATGAAAGCTCAGAGTTAGAAGAAGCTTGTGCCTGAGTACATTTTGCTCTTCACGCTGAAGTTGAGGAATGATGACCTTGAACCCCTTTGCTGGGGTTTGGCTTTTGTGTTTTGAATTTTGTTCCATGGACCTTGGATTTTAGGACTGGAAGGAAGCTTAGAAATTTCACCAAAAAGGTGCAAAACAAGGCAATGATTTGATGCAGAACAACCTCAGAGAGAAGAAAAAGGATGGATGGCATCTTATGACCTCTCCCTGCATTGGGGTCTTCTTCTGGCTGGCTCTTGAGGCATGCCAGGCAGCAAAGACTGCTCAGCTGCAACTCTACTGACTGTAACACTATGTGAGCCTTGAGTTTCAGGGACCTTAGCATTTTTTTATTCCTAGTGTTTGACTAGGATGGCGGGAAGAGGTTATGGTAACCAAAGAGGCTACCTGATATGTATGTCTCATTGTCATTACTAATCCTTTTTTGAGCTACGTGCTTTAAAAGTATTTTCTAATTTCTTCTCAGAGCAATGTATTGGTAATTATGATTGCTCTGATTCTGGGTGTGAGAAAAGTGGGACTCCGCTTGATTGACATTTTCCCAAGGTCACAGAGCTGGCAGACAGCCAGGCCAGGACTGGAGCCCACATCTGCCGGACTCTAAAGTGCCCACTCTTTCTTCTGTGTTACAAGAGCCTCCCAGCTATTCCCTAGGATCATTATGTGAACACGTTTGGGGAGAAAAGCACAACGATTTAATCATTCAGGACTTAGTTCAGCAGCCACCTGTTTCCCTGACACCCTGGTCTGGGCTGGATGTCTCTCTTCTACGTTTATGGAGTGCTGGGTGCATCTTATCCCAGGAGCAGCTTTCCCCGCTCTGTATCCTAAGACCTGCTGCTGTCTGTCCCCTAACTCATGTTTAAGAAATACTTTTAATAAATAAAAATAAATGTAATAAATGATGAAGCGAATAAGTGAATAAATGAAATTATTTTCTCTTATTTCTCTATTTTGGGGCATGGGGGCTCTCAGGGTGGTAAGTAGGCACCTGCAGCCCAAAGAAATCTGTCTACTGCTCAAGATTGCATATATAAAATCAGATTTATTAAAGTATAATTTACAAACAATAAAATCCACTATTAAGTGTGCAATTTGATCACTTTTGAGAAGCATATGCAGGTGTGTAACGACCACGACTACTGTGATATAGAACATTTCTATCCACCAGTCCGTTTCCTCAAGCCCCTTTACAGTCAGTCCTCTCTCTCCCATGCCCTGGCCGCCTGCCTACACTGATCTGCTCTTTACCATTATAACTTTATTGTTTCAGAATCTCATGTACATAGAATCACACCCACTTAGCATAATGCTTTTGCGACAATGTCCATAGTTTTTATTGCTAACTAGATTCCATTGTATGGATAGATGACAGTTTATCTATTTACCAGTTGATGAACTTTTAGATTTTTTTGCAGTTTTGGACTCTTGTGCGTAAAACCTCTATGAACATTGAAATACAAGTCCTTCTTTGGGCATATACTTTTATTTTCCCTGGAAAAATGCCTAGGAGTGGACAGGTTGGGTCATATAATAAATGTTTAATTTAAGAAACTGTCAGTTTTCTAAAAGGTACCACGTTCCATCCCTGCAAGGAGTTCATGAAAGTTCTGTGTGCTCTGCAACCTCACCAGCACTTGATATTCTCAATCTTTCCATTTTTAGTCATTCTAAAGTATAGCAGTATCTCATTTTGGTTTTAGTTTGTATTTTCTTCTGATTGCTAATAATGCTGAACACCTTTTAATATGCTTGTTGGCTATTCTTATATATTCTTTTGTAAAGTGTGCAAATCTTTTGCCCACATTTTCATTGCATTTTTCTCTTATCATTGAGTTTTAAGATGATTGTCTACATAGAAACCTGTAGAAGTTCTACCTAAACCACCTCCTTGAACTAATAATGGATTTAGCATGCTTACAAAATACAAGAAGAACACATAGTTTCTTATACTTCAATGAACTATTGAAAATTAAAAGCACAATACTTGGCAGGCAGGGTAGCTCACTCCTGTAATCCCAGCACTTTGGGAGGCCAAGGCAAAGGATCACTTTGAGGCCATGAGTTTGAGACCAGCCTGAGCAACATAGCAACATGCCACCTCTACAGAAAAAGTGTTTTAAATAGCCAGGCAAGGTGGTGTGCACCTGTTATCCTAGCTGCTCAGGAAGCTGCAGTGGGAGCATCACTCGAGCCCAGGTGTTTGAGGTTACAGTGAGCTCATTGGACCACTGCACTCCAACATGGACAACAGAATGAGACCCTGTCTCAAACCACCACCACCACCACCACCACAAAAAGGCACAATACCATGTACAATCACTTTTTAAAACATTAAAATACTGAGGACATCAATAAAATGGCAGATCAGTAAGCTCCAGGCCCTCATTCTCCCATAAAACATCAAATAAACAACTACAGATGGACTAAAATTATAGGAGCTCTGGAAACCAACCAAAGGTCTATAACAACCAAGTGAATACCAGTCAAAAGAAAGCCACACTCAGAATGGTAGGAAATTTCGTGGTGTTTTTCCTTGCCCATGCCTCACCCATGCAGGAGAAGGCCAGAGAAGAGGCCCAGTTTTTGACTCTCTCCCTTGGACCAGAAGAACAGAGTAGAAATTGCTTGTATCATTCTCGCCTATCTGTGGGATGTCGAAGAAACCAGTATCTGGCTCAGATGGAAGGGTAGCATAGTTTAGTGCTTAGGCTGTAAGCCTCAAATGGAAGTGGTGGGCATCGTGATGTGTGGAAGCTGTAGCGGGGCCGTAGATCTGAGGACAACTGGCAGCAAGAGATCATGGGCAGAGAAATACAGTAGAACATCTAAGGCTCTGAGAAGAAGCTGAAGTGGGACGCTTTGGAAAATTAAGACACTTGAAAGCAGCCAGAAGAAATGGGGAAATACACACATAGGCCCAGATGGGATGCATGCCCAGAAGACCTGAGCAGCCCGTAAGCCTTTCTTTACCCTGGGCCGATCTCCAGGTTCAGGGGCTTGATAATAAATAACTCCAGTCTTCAAAAATTGTGAGAGGTGTTCTTCAAATGTCCATTTTTTTTTCAACTAAAGATTACAAGGCATACAGAGAAAAAGGGAAACATGTTTCTTTTCAAAGGAACAAAATAAACCTCCAGAAATCATCATTGAAGAAACACACAGAGAGCACTTACTGGAAAAAGGCTTTAAATGACCATCTTAAATGTGCTGAAAGACTTAAACCATGGGCAAAAAACTAAAGAAAATCAGAAAAACTATATATGTAAACAAAGTTAGAATATAAACAGTGAGATAGAAATTATACATTAAATAAAAATAAAATTCAGGAGCTGAAAAATACGTAAGGGAATTTAAAAATTCACCAGAGAGGCTTAACTGTAGCCTAGAAAAGAGGGGGGGAAAAGCAAACATTGAATTTAAACACTAGTCATTTGAAATGGTCAAGTCTGAGAACAGAAAGGAAGAAAAAGATGACAGAAAGTCAAAGTGAGCCTTAGAGACTTACAGGACCTAAACAAGTAGACCAATATAAACATTATAGGAATTCAAAATGAAGAAGAGAGAAGGGGGTAGATAGATTATTTGAAGAAATAATGGGCAAAAACTTCCAAACTTTAAGGTAATGCATGGAGATACAAATCCAAGACACTCAAAGATTTTCAAATAGGATAAACCCGCAGAGACCCACACCAAGATGCATTACAATCAAACTGCCAAAAGTCAACAAAATTTGAAAGCAGCAAGAGAACAATAATATGCAATGTATAAGGGATGTCCAATAAGACTACCTGTGGATTTCTTAACAAAAAACCTTACAGGCCAAAAGGCAGTGGGATTACATATTTTAAGTTATGAAGTGGTGGGGAAACTTATCAACTAAGAATTTAATCTCTGGCAAAACCATCCTTCAGAAGTGAGAGTGAAATTAAGACATTTCCTAATAAACAAAAATTGAGGGAGTTTATTACTACTAGACCTGCCCTGCAGTAAACACTAAAGGGAGTCCTACAAGTTGAAATGTAAGGATGCTAGACAGTAACTTGAAGCCATATGAAATGTAAAGTTCTCTGACAAAGGTAATATATGGAAAGATATAAAAAGCAGTTTCAATTAGTTATAATTCCACTTTTTATTTTCTACAGGATTTATAAGGCAAATTTATTAAAATAAATACAAATCTATAAATACGGCTGTGGACCAGACACAGTGGCTCATGTCTGTAATCCCAACACTTTGGGAGGTCTAGGTGGATGGATCACCAGAGATCAGGACTTCAAGACCAGCCTGACCTATATAGTGAAACCCCATCTCTACTAAAAACACAAAAATTAGCTGGATGTGGTGGTGTGTGCCTGCAGTCCCAGCTACTCGGAGGCTGAGATAGGAGAATTGCTTGAACCTGGGAAGTGCAAGTTGCAGTTGGCTAAGATAGAGCCACTACACTCCCGCCTGGGTGACAGAATGAAACTCCATCTCAAAAAAAAAAAAAAAAAGGATATAAAGTATATACGGATGTAAGTGGTGACACCAGTAACACAAATAGGGGAGTGGAGGGAGGACCTGTAAAGGAGTAGAGTTTTTTAGTGTTACTGAAGTCAAGTTGGTATCAATTTAAGGTGTCATAACTTTAAGATGTTACATTTAATGTCCACAATAACCACAGAGAAAATATCTAAGCTAGGTGCGGTGGTTCATTCCTGTAATTCCAACACTTAGGGAGGCTGAGGCAGGAGTATTGCTTGAGCCCAGAGTTTAAGACCAGTTTGTAGAAAAGAAAAGAAAAAAAAAAAAAAATAGCCATGCATAGTGGTGCATACCTGTAATTCCAGCTACTTGGGAGGCTGAGGTGGGAGGATTGCTCAAGCCCAGGAAGTCAAGGCCGCAGTGAGATATGACCACCACTGCACTGTAGTCTGGGCAAAATACTTAAAGAAAAATGAAAAGGAAATCAGTACATGTCACTACAAACCAAACACAAAGTAAACGGCTAAACACAAAGTAAAGCAGTAATGGAAAAAGTGAGGGGAAAAAAACTGTAAGACATACAGAAAACAAATAAAAAAATGGCAAAAGTAGTGCTTTCCTATCAGAAATTGCTTTAAATGTAAATGAATTAAATTCTCCAGTCAAAAGACATAGAATGGGGGAATGGATTTTTTTAAAAATGTAATCCAACTATATGCTGTCCTCAAGAGGCACACTAAATTTAGATCTCATGACAGAGATTCAAAGTAAAAGGATGGAAAAAGATATTCCATGCAAATAACCAAAAGAGGAGAGAAATTGGCTATAATTTCAAATACAACAGACCTTAAGTCAAAACACTGTTACATGAGGCAAATAAGGACGTTAAATAATAAAAGGATCAGTTCACTAAGAAGATCACAAGAACATAAAAAGTTATGTTTTTAGAAACAAGAATATAAAAAGTTAAATTATATTTTTAGATTATGTACACAAACATTAGAACTCCAAATATATGTGAAGCAAACATTGACAGAATTGAAGGGAGAAATAGCCCTACAATGATAGTAGGAGAATTCATTACCCACTTTCAATAATGTATAGAATAACCAGACAGAAGATCAATAAGGAAACAGATGACTTGAACAACAGTATAGACCAATTCGATATAAAAGACATATACAGATCACTCCATCCAACAGCAGCAGCAGCTTTTCCTCAAGTACATATGGAACATTCTCCAGGAAAGACCATATTTTAATCTACATAATAAGCCTTAATGAATTTTCAAAGATTGAAATTATGCAAAGTATTTTTTCTGAACACGAAGCGAAACTAGGCAACAACTGCAAAAGGAAAACTGGAAAATTCAGAAATTTGAGGAAATTAACACATTCTTAAATGACTAATGGAACAGAGAAGGAATCACAAGGGAAACTATGAAATATCTTAAGACAAATAAAGATGAAAATACAACTTACACAATAAAAACAGTATTAAGAGGGAAATTTATAGCTATAAATGCTTACACTAAAAAAGAAGAAAGGTCTCAAATCAGCAGCCTAATTGTATACCTTACAGATCTAGAAAAAGAGCAAACTAAACCCAGACCAAGAAGAAGGAAACAAAAAAGATTGGAGCAGATATAAATAAAATAGAGAATAGTGAAACAGTACATAAAATCAACAAAACCAAGTATTGGTTCTTAGAAAAGATCAATAAAATTGACAAACCTTTAAGTAGATTGGCTAAGGAAAAAGAGAGAAAATGCAAATCAGAAATGAAAGCAGGAATGTCCCACCAATTTTACAGAAATAAAAAAGGATTGTAAGAGAATACTGTGAACAAATATGTGACAACAAAGTGAATAACCAAGATGAAAAGGCCAAATTCTTAGAAATACACAGCCTACCAATACTGAATCTGAAGAAACAGGAAATTTGAATAGGGCTACAACTAGGAAGGACATTGATTTTATAACCAAACACCTAACAACAAAGCCTGGGATCAGATGGCTTCAAAGATGAATTCCACAGAATATTTAAAGAATTAACACCAATTCTTCTCAAACTCTTCTGAAGGCTGAAAAGGGGGAAACACTTCCAAATTCATTCTATGAAGCTGGTGTTGCCTGATACCAAAGCCGGATTAGAACACAAAAAAACTACACAATAGCATCCCTTTTGAATATAGATTTTTAAATGCAACTAGCAAACAAAATTCACCAGAATATTAAAATACTAGCTGGGTATGACAGCACATGTCTGTAGTCCCAAGCTACTTGAGAGACTGAGATGGGAGGATCGCTTGAGTCCAGGAGTTTGAGATTGTACTTAATATAATGCATTCAGATAGGAAAGGAATGATCACACCTGTGAATAGCCACTGTACCCCAGCTTGGGCAACATAGTGAGACCATCTCTAAAAAATAAAAAATACTAGCAGACTGAATTCGACAGGCTATTAAAAAGATTCTACGCCATGACCATGTATGATTTATTCCTGAAATACTAAGAATGTTCAACATGTAAAATTCAAGGTAATTCACATATTAACAGAATTAAGAAGAAAAACATAATCATCTCGATGCAGAAAAAACATCTGATAAAAATCAATATTCTTGACTTAAAAACACTGAACTAAGAATGAAAGGAAACTCTCTCAAACTAGGAGTAAATGGAAACTACCTTACCATACTAAAAGCCATTTATGTAAGCTCCATAGCCAAAGTCATACTCAGTGGTAAAAGACTAAAAGCTTTTTCTCTAAGATCAGGAGCAAGACAAGGATGGCCACTCTCATCACTTCTATTCAACATAGTACTAGAAGTTGTACCCAGAGCAATTAGGCAAGAATTGGTGGGAGTTGGGGGAGGCGATAAAAGGCATTCAAATAGGAAAGGAAGACATAAAGCTATGTCTATTCACAGGTGACATGATCTTATAGTGCAGAAACCCCTAAAGATTAAACGCACACACAGTAAGAAATCTGCACAATAAGAGTTCAGCAAAGTTGTAGGACACAAAATTGACATGCAAAAATCAGTTGGATTTCTATTTACTAGCAAACAACAACCTGGAGAGGAAATTTAAAAATTTTCCATTTACAATAGCATCAAAAGGGTAAGATACTTAGGAATAAACTTAACCATGTAGATGAAAGACTTGCACAATGAAAACTACAAAATGTTACTGAGAAAAATTAAACACACAAATACATGGAAAGACATCCCACATTCATGGCCTCAAAGACAATATTGTTAAAATGTCACTACTACCCAAAGCAATTTACAGATTCAGTGCAGTCCCTGTCCGACTCCCAATGTTAGTTTTTTACAGAGATAGAAAAATCCATCCTGAAATTTTTATAGGATGTCAACAGTCCTTGAATAGCTAAAACAATCTTGAGAAAGAACAAAATTAGAGGCCTTACACATTCTCTTTTCAAAATTTACCACAAACTGTGATGATCAAAACAATGTGGAAATGGCTTGAAGAGAGACATAGCCCAACAGAATAGGAAGAGACGATGAAGTAATCCTTACATTTCTGGTCAAAACATTTTCAACAAGGTTGCCAAGATGGTTCTATGGGGAAAAGACAGTCTTTTCAACAAATGGTGTTGGGAAAACTGGTGGCATGGTTTAAATGTGTCCCCCAGAAGTTTATTTGTTGGGATTGTTATTGCCAATGTAACAGTATTAAAAGGTAGGACCTTTAAGAGGTGATTGGGTTGTGAGGGTGGAGTCCTCAAGAATGAATCAGTTCTCATGAGAGCAGGTCTTTATAAAAGTAAGCTCAGCTTGCCCTTGTGATCTGTCTTATGGGCTTTTGCCCTCTGCCTCTCTGCCATGGGATAACCCTCACCAGATGCCAGTGCCATGCTCTTGGATTTGCCAGCCTCTAGAACTGTAAGGAATAAATTTATTTTCTTTAAAATTACCCAACCTATGGTATTCTTTTATAGCAACAACAACAACAACAACAAAACAACAAACTAAAACAACTGGATAGCCACATGCAAAAAAAAAAAAAAAAATTGGACCCTTGCCTTATGCCATATACAAAAGTTAACTCAAAATGGATAAAAGATATCAATGTAAGAGCTAAAACTATGACACACTTAGAAGAAAACATGGGAGAAAATTTGTGACACTTGATCTGGCAATAATTTATTGGACAGGACACCAAAAACATAGGCAAAAAAAAGAAAGAAAGAAAGCAACTGCATAAGTTGAAATTGACAAAATTAAGGATTTTTTTTTTTTTTAGACAGGGTCTAACTCTGTAGCCAAGGCTGGAGTGCAGTGGCACAACCTCAACCTCTTGAGCTCAAGCTGTCCCCTCATCTCAGCCTCTGGACTAGCTGGGACTGCAGGCACACGCCATCACACCCAACTAGTTAAAATTGAGAACCTTTGTTTGTCAAAGGGTGTTATCAACAGAGAGAAAAGACAACCCCTGGGATAGGGGGAGTTATTTGTAAATCTCTATTTGTAAATCTCATATCAAATCAAAGATTGATATTGAGAATATATAAAGAACTCCTACACCTCAACAACAACAACAACAACAACAACAACAACAACAACAGACATAATTTAAAAATGGGCAAAGGACTTTAATAGACATTTGTCTAAAGAAGATATGCAGATATTCAATAAGCATGTGAAAAGATGCTCTACATCACTAGTCATTAAATGCAAATCAAATGATACCGTTTCACACCTACTAGAATAGATACTACCAATAAAAGTGTTGCTGAGAATGTGGACAAATGGTAACCCTTGTGTGTTGCTGATGGGAATGTAACATGGTGGGTGCAGCCACTATGAAAAACAGTGTGACAATTCCTCCCAAATTAATTACCATATGCTTCCACTTATAGGTATATACACAAAAGAAGTGAATGTAAGGACTTAAATAGATATTTGTATACCTATGTTCCATAATAGCGTTTTTCACAGTAGCCAAAAGGTGGAAGCAACCTAAGTGTCTAGGGACTGATGAATAAATTAACAAAATGTGGTGTATATATACAATGAAATATTATTCAGCCTTCGAAAGAGGAAATTCTGACAAATCACACAAGAATGAGACTTTGAAGAACTTAATGTTAAATACATCAATCAAAAAGACAATTACTGTATGACTCCACATACATATACATTTCCTAGAGTGGTCAAATTCATAGAGGCAGAAAGAATGGTAGTTGTCAGGGCCTGGGAGGACAAGGAATTGAAGAATTGTCATTCAGTGGGTGCAGAGTTTCCGTTTAAGATCAAAGAGTTCTGAAGGTGGATGGTGATGATGATTGCACAACAGCGTGATTGTAATTGATGCCACCAAACTGAACATTTTTACATGGTTAAGATGATAAGTTTTTTTTTGTATATTTTGCCACAATAAAAAAAATTAAATACTGAGGTTTACACTTAACAGGAATAGGATCTGTATGTGGAAAACTAAATGCCTTTCACATGCTTACTTGCCATCTATATATCTTCTTTGGTGAGATTTCTGTTCAGATCATTTGACCATTGTAAAATCAGCAGTTCATTTTCTCATTGAGTTTTAAGAGTTTTTTTTAAATATATTTTGGATTAACAGTCCTTTATCAGCTGTGTGTTTTGCAAATATTTTCTCCCAGTCTGTGGTTTGTCTTCTCATGCTCTTGATGCTATTTTTCTCAGAGCAGAAGTTTTTAATTTTAATGAAGCCTAGCTTATCAAATATCAAAAATGTTATTACCCAACCCAAGGTCATCTAGATTGTCTCCTATGTTATCTTCTACAAGTTTTATAATTTTGTGTTTTGCATTTGGAGTGGTGGATCTTAGCGCACTGCAACCTCCACCTGCCAGACTCAAGCAATCCCCCCACCTCAGCCTTGAAGAGGCTGGGACTACAGGCGCAAGCCACCACACCCAGCTAGTTTTTTGTAGAGACAGAGTTTCACCATGCTTGTGTTTTACATTTAGATTTATGATACATTTTGTGTTAATTTTTGCGAAGGGTGTAAGTGTCTGTGTCTGGATTCATTGTTTGTTTTGCATGAGGAGGTTCACCTGTTTTAGAATATTGAAAAATCTATTATTTCTCTATTAAATTGTCTTTGCTTCTTTGTCAAAGATCAGTTGACTATATTTCCATGGGTCTGTTGCTGGGTCCTCTATTCTGGGTTCTCTATTCCATTGATATATGTGTCTGTTCTTTCACCAACACCACACTGTCCTGATTACTGTAGCTATAAAGTTAGTAAGTCTTGAAGTTGGGTAGTATCAGTCCTGGACTTTGTTCTTCTTAAATATTTTGTTGACTATCCTAGATCTCTTGCCTCTTCAAGTAAACTTTAGAATTAGTTTGTCAATATCCACAAAATAACTTGCTAAGATTTTGATTGAGATTGCAGTGAATCTAAAGAACAAGTTGGAAGGAAATGACATCCTAATAATATTGTCTTCCTATCCATGAAATGAGAATAGCTCTCCATTTGTTTAGTTCTTCATTAATTTCTTTCATTACAATGTTGTAATTTTTTTCATATAGATCTTGCATATATTTTATTAGATTTATACTTAAGTATTATGATGGGTGTTTTGATGCTGATGTAAATAGTATTGTGTTTTTATATCAAATGCCAATTGTTTATTGCTGCATATGGGAATACAATGGAATTTTGTATATTAACCTTATATCTTGCAATCTTGCTATAATTGCTTGAGTTCTAGGAGGCTTTTTTGTTGATTCTTTGGGATTTTTTACCTAGGCAATCATGTCATGTATGAACAAAGACAATTTTATCTTTTACTTCTCAATCTGTATACCTTTTATTTTCTCATCTTGTTGCATTAGCTGTCTTCTAATATAATGTTGAAAAACTTGGTGAACAGGGTAATCCTTGTCTTGTTTCTGATATTAACAGAAAGACATCTAGGTTTTCTCCATTAAGAGTAATGTTAGCTGTATAGATTTTGTAGATGTTCTCTGTCAAATTGTGAATGTTCTTCTCTGTTGCTAGTTTCCTGAGATTTGTTATCGTGAATGGGTACTGGATTTTGTCAAATGCTTCCTCTGTATCTATTGATTCATTTAATCTAAATTTGGGGGCAGACAGTTGTTAATGATTTTTATTATGTTTTAATGTCTATGGAGTCAGTAGCTATTCCTTCTTTTATTTCTGATATTAGCAAGTTATGTCTTCTCTCCCTTTTTCTTAGTTAGCCTGGCTAGAAATTTAGCAATTTTATTGATCTTTTTGAAGAACCAGCTTTTGATTTCAATGATTTTTTTCCCCATTGGTATTTTGTTTTCAATTTTATTGATTTCTGCTCTTGTTACTATTATTTTATTTTATTTTGCTTACTTTGAATTTAATTCACTCCTCCTTTTCTGGTTTCCTAAGGTATAAGCTTACACTATTGACTTTAGTTATTTCTTCTTTTCTAAAGTATGCATTTAATATTATAAATTTCTATGTACTGTTTTCTCTACTTTCCATGAACCTCGATAAGTTGTATTTTCATTTTTGTTTAGTACAAAATATTTTTAAATTTTTCTTGAGATTTATTTTTTTTACCCATGTGTTTTGTAGAAGCATGGTGTTTAATATTCAAGTGTATGGGGATTTTCCAGCTATTTTTCTGTTATTAGTTGCTAGTTTAATTCCATTATAGTCTGAAAGCATACATTGCATGATTTCTCTTCTTCCAAATTTGTTTAAGTGTGTTTTATGGCCAAGAAAATAGTCTGTCTGGGTGAATATTCCATGTGAACTTGAGAAAAATGTGTATTATTCTGTTTGTAGGTGAAGTAATAGATAGATGCCAATTATAGCTAGTTGATTAATGGTGCTATTGATGCAGCTATGTCCTTACTGATTTTCTGCCTCCTGGACCTGTCCATTACTGAGACAAAATGTTGAAGTCTTCAACTATAATCCTGGATTCATCTGATTCTCCTGGAAGTCTATCAGTTTACTTTGTGTATTTTGATACTTTGTTGTTAGGTGCATACACATTAAGGATTGTTATGTCTATTTGGAGAAATTACCCGTTTATTATTATGTAATGCTTGTCTTTATCACTGGTAACTTTCCTTGCTCTGAAGTCTGTCTGAAATTAATATAGCTACTCCTGATTTATTTTTATTAGTGTTAGCATAGTATATCTTTCTCTAGATTTTTACTCTGTGTCTATATATTTAAAGTGTTTGTGTGTGTGTGCGTGTGTGGTTTTTTTGTTTGTTTGTTTGTTTGTTTTTGATGGAGTCTTGCTCTTTAGCCAAGGCTGGAGTGCCATGGTATGATCTCAGCTCACTGCAACCTCTGCTTCCCAGATTCCAGCAATTCTCATGCCTCAGCCTTCCGAGTAGTTGGGATTACAGGCGTCCAACACCACGCCCAGCTAATTTTTGTATTTTTAGTAGAGACTGAGTTTCACCATGTTGACCAGGCTAGTCTCAAACTCCTGACCTCATGATCCACCTGGCTTGGCGTCCCAAAGTGCTGGGATTACAGGCATGAGCCACCGTGCCCAACCTAAAGTGGGTTTTTTTGTAGACAACTTATAGTTGGGTCTTGTTTTGTTTTGTGATAAGTCTGTTACAGTGTCTGTCTTCTAATTGGTGTATTATATAGTTTGGATATTTATACCTGCCCAAATCTCATATGGAAACATAATCCCTAATGGTGGAGGTGGTGCCGGTGAGAGGTGATTGGATCATGGGGGTGGATTTCTCGTGAATGGTTTAGTACCATTCACTTGGTGCTGTCCTTATAATAGTGAAGTCTCCTGAGACCTGGTGTTTAAAAGTGTGTGGCACCTCCCCTCCTCCTCTCTCTCTCTTGCTCCTGCTTTTGCCACGTGATATGCCTGTGCCCCCTTTGACTTCTACCATGATTGGAAGCTTCTTGAGGCCTCCCCAGAAGCTGATGCTGCTATGCTTCCTGTACAGACTGTAGAACTGTGAACCAATTGAACTTCTTGACAGCAATGTAAAAATGTGAAAATACAGTGTCTCTGGAACATTGGCACAATGTGATTATTAATATAGGTAAATTAATATGGACTGTATTTGTTACTGTATCCCATTCGCTGCCCTTATTCTTCGTTTCTATTTTTGTCTTTCACTCTATTTAGCCTTCTGGGGTTTTAATTGAGCATTTTTTAGATTTCATTTTTTTCTCTGTACTTTAATTACCTTTTTAATTTTACTTTCTTAGTGGTTCCCCTAGAGTTTGCAATATACATTTTATAATTAATTCAAGTCTACTTTTAAGTAACACTATACTGCTTCACAGATAGTGTAAGTACTTTCTAATAAAGTATTTCTGACTTCTCCGTCCTGTCTCTTATATCACTGCTGTCATTCATTTCACTTATCCATAAACTATAATAATCACTGCATACACTGTTATTTTCATTACATGGAAGGAACTATCTGTTGGCCAGGTATGGTGGCTCTTGCCTGTAATCCCAGCATTTTGGGAGGCTGTGATGGGAGAATTACTTGAGGCTAGGAGTTTAAGGCAAGCCTGGGCAACATAATGAGAGCCTGTCTTTGCAAAAAATAGAAAAAATTAACCAGACATAGTATTGCACACCTGTGGCCTCAGCTACTTGGGCAGCTCAGGTCAGAAGATCACCTGAGCCCAAGACGTTGAGGCTGTGGTGAGTCATGAATGCACCACTGCACTCTAGACTGGGTGACAGAGTGAAACCCTGTCTCAAAAACCGAAGGAGAAGGAGAAGAAGAATAAAGAAAAAAAACCATGTTTTAATTTTGCCTTCACTTATTCCTTCTTTAATTGTCTTTCTCCTTGCAGATCTGAGTTTCTAACCTATATAATTTTCCTTCACTTTGAAGAACTTCTTTTAACATTTCTTGCAGGGCATGTCTACTAGTGACAAATTCCCTCAATATTTGGTGATCTGACAGAATTTTTAGCCTCCACTTTTAAAGGACAATTTTGCTAGATACAGAATTCTAGGTTGGTGAGTTTTTCTTCAGACACTTAAATTATTTCGCTGCACTCTCTTCTTGCTTGTATGGCTTTTGAAGAGTTCCAATGTAATTATTATCCTTGTCATTATATTGGTAAGATGATTTTTTTCCTCTGGTTCCTTTCCAGATATTTTTCTTTGTCTTTACTTTCCGTGACTTGGATACAATGTGCCTACAAGTCATTATTTTCTAACTTTACTGGATATATGATTTGGGAAATTCTCAGTCATTATTGCTTCAAATATTTCTTCTGTTCCTTTTTCTCTTTGGTCTCCTTCTGGTATTCCCATTGTGTGTATGTTATACACAGTTGTCCCACAGTCAGTGGATAGTCTGTTCCATTTTTTTCTGTCTTTGCTTTTCAGCTTGGAAAGTTTCTGTTGGCATATTTTCAAGGTGATAGATTCTTTTTCAGGGATGTCTAGCCAGTAATAAGCCCATCAATGGCATTCTTCATTTCTGTTATAGTGCTTTTTATTTCTAGCATATCTTTTGGATCCTTTCTTAGAATTTCCATTTCTCTACTTGCATTACCAATATGTTATTGCATGCTTTTCCATTAGAACCCTTACCATGTTAATCATAGTTATTTTAGATTTGCAGTCTAATAATTCTAACATCCATGCAATATCTGAGTTTGGTTCTCATTCTCTGTTTATCTAAAATGTGCTGTTAGCCATTTAATATGCCTCGTCATTTTTCTGTCAAAATCCAAACATGATGTACTACGTAAGAGGAATCCAGCACTGACTCCTGTGGAGGTTTCTGCTCATGGGTTTCTGCCCTGGTAAGTTGTGATTCTCTGTATCCATCTTTTTGCCTCTTCAGTTGTAGGACAGTGGCTTTCTTTATGACCTGAATTATTTGATGGAGTTAAGAAGAGTTGTCCATGTTCACTTTGTTCAGCTTTTTCTCTTGTCAGGATGGGATTAACAATTTCCAATCTCCTTACATGCTGGACTGTGTATAAAAAAAAATCTCATTCTTTTATCTGTATCTAATCTGTGTTTTGTGTTTAAAGTGGATTTCTTTAGACCATGATATAACCATATAGTTCTATCTTGCTTTTTCTTAAAATCGAATCTGAGAATCCCTGTTTTAAAATGGAATATTTAGGCCATAAACATTTAATGTGATCATAAGTATGGTTGTGGTTTAATCTAACATCTTACTATTTGCTTTTGTCTTATCTATGCTTTGCTTCCTTTCATCTTTTTCTGTCTTGGATAGATTTGATTAATTGAGAATTTTATGATTCTATTGTATATACCTCAATGGCATATTAGCTCTTTTTAAAAAGTGGTTGCTCTAGCATTTACAGTAACATCTTAAACAGGTCAGTCTATCATCAAATAATGTTATACCACTTCACATATATTTACAAGGATCTAACAAAAATATATTTTCATTTCCATCCTCCTGATGTTTGTGATATTATTATAATATTTTATTTCTATATATGCTATAAATTCAATAATATTATTTTTGCTTTAACAATCAATTATGTTTTTAACAGATTTTGAAAATAGAAAAAAAGTCTTTTTTGTTCACCAATTCCCTTATGTGTATCCAAATTTCCATCTGTATCACTATCCTTTGCCTCAGGGACTTCCTTTAACATTTTTCGTAATGTTGATCTGCTGATGAATTCACTCGGCTTTTGTGTGTTTGAAAAGTTCTATTTGGCTTTTATTTTAGAAAATAATTTTGCTAGGTATAGAATTTTAGGTTGAGTGGTTTAAAATTTTTTTTTGCTTTCAGCACTTTAAAAAATGCTATTCCCTTGTCTTCTGGGTTTCATAGTTTCAAGCACAAAGTCTGCTTTAGCTTTTATATTTGTTCTTCTGTATGTAACGTGTCCTTTTCCCTCTAGTTGATTTCAAGATTTTCAGCGATTTTGTTTTGATGTGCCTTAGTATGGTTTCCTTAAATTTATCCTGGTTGGGGATTGTTAGGATTTTTGAATCAGTGAATTTATAGTTTCCATTAAATTTTAAAAATATTTAGTCATTATTTTTTCAGATACGTTTTTCTAATCTCTCCCTTTTCTTCTGAGCCTAATGACTTTTATGTTAGGCCACTTAATATTGTCTCACAGGTTGTTACTTCTGTGCCTATTTTCAGTCTTTTTTCTGTTTTTCATTTAGGATAGTTTATGTTGACATGTTTCTTTTTTACTAGTATTTTCTTCTGCAATGTCTAATCTACTGTTAATCCTATATAGGGTATTTTATATCTCAAATATTCTACTTTTCAAATTTTGATTTGGCTCCTTTTTTAGATCCTTTACATCTTGTTTTTAAGAACCATGATCTTGTTTTCTTCTACCTTCTTGAACACAAGAAGTATATTTAAATAGCTCTTTTAACATCTATATCTGCCAATTCCATCATCTTTGTTATTTCTGGTGCCATTTCTATTGACTGATTTTCATCCGGGTTGTGGGTTGTATTTTCCTGTTTCTTTTTCTGTCAGACAGTAGGCTACTACCTGATGTCCCATGTATTAGGAGGTCTTTCCATCCTGTCTTGTGGGAACAGAAACTCTTTCTGCCCCAGTGTGAGCTCAGGAGATTATTCTACCTACTTTTTTCCAGTGGTTTTCTCCATGGCCTTAGGATTTTTCTCACACATGTGCAGATCACTGTCAGGCAAAAATTCAAGGAGACCCCTCTTCAGATCTCCGAAGCCCTCTGTGCAGACTCTTCTCTGCTTCATCCTCTCTCAGCTCAGAACTTTGACTTTTCAACTCAGCAACACCCTCATTTCCATTTTAGTTCTCCTTCCCTGCATAATGGCCTGGAGATGACAATGATCAGGGACACATATTGGGTTCACCTCATTTGTTTCTTTTCCAGAACTACTTTGTGTACTGTCTGTTGCACAATGTCTGAAAACTCAGGCATTGTTTAGTTTTGTATTTGTTTAAGGTGGCAGGTTCATCTGATCCATCATAATCTGTTATTCCATCATAAGCAGAAGTGGAAGTTTTTATAATGTAAAACTTGCTTTCTTATATGTGATGTGGCTTGTATGGATCCAGCCTCATCTCAATCAAGCCCTAAATCCCGTGGAGAATTAAGCCGTGAATAACATTTTGGAGAGAGCCTTGAATGGAGTCATTTTGCTAGGTCTGTCACTTGCCAACTGTCATTTCATTTCTATGATCCTCAGTTTCTCATCTACAGAATTAGTGCGATATCGAATACCTTCCCAGCTTACTTTATAAGGTGTTTGAAAATGAAATGAGATGGTATGTGTAAGAGCACCTTAAAAATTCTATTTATACAGGCAAACATGACTGTGATTAGTACTACTCCACGTAATATGCTAACTAGATCCAGTGTCAGAAATGCAGGGGATGACAGCTATTAAGAAGCCAATTGAAGAAGGGCTTAGAACCCATTTTCTCTACCTCCACTGAAATTTTTTTTAAAATATCATCGACAACCCCCTCTGATCAAACCCTACAAATTCCAGGTCCAAGTATAGCCCCATAAGCTTTTTTTCAAATACAACTTCAGTGCCCAGGTCCAGCCATATACTTTACGTTGCTGTATATTTCTGAGCACATCTTGTGCCTCAGCATTCTCCATCTCAAAAATGAAATTACTATAGTTTTATTTCTATTAGTTTCTTTTGGGGAACTTTGAAAAAACTTTTAAAGGTATGGCATTGTATAAGGTTTCATTTAAGTGTGTAGAACAAGTGCACTTCTTTGCCCTGACACTGACCTTGGGTGGGAAAGAGTGTTATGAGTTACTTAGGTATTTTGTTGTTATAACCCTCTCGTGTTCTCAGTTCCACCATCTCACACATACATATACCTCATGGCTTTAAACACGGCCACAATTCTGTGACACTCCCCACTTGGAGACGTGGAGGTCTATATTTCCTCCGGTTAAATCTAGACATGCTTCTGACTGCTTTAACCAACCAATATTGGTTAGAGATGATGTTATGTGACTTCTGAGCCTAAGTCTTAGAAGGCCATGTAGCCTTTGCCTTATTTATGGGAACACTCATTCTCGGAGCCCTCAGTTGACAAGTAAGATTTACTCTGAGGTCACTGTGTTAAAAAGGAAGCCAAAAACATGTGGAGAATCCATTTGTAGACATGCCAGTCAACAGACACAGCTTAGCCCAACCTTTGAGTCACCCCTTTTCTGGTGCAAGACTTGTGAGTGAAGACGTATCCAGGTAATTCTAGCTTCTGGCCATTCAGGTGACTTCTAGTTGTTCATGAATTCCTAGACTCAGACACGGTGAAGCAGACACAAGCCATACTCAAATTTTCTGTCAATGTACTATATTTTAAAACAAAATGATACTCAGTCCCTGCTCTAAGGGAACTTACAACTTAGTGGTAGGGAGCCTTAAAAATATCAGGGCTCATTACATCCTGTTTCTTGATCTGAGTGCTGCTTATATGGTGTATTCACTTGGCAAAAACTCGAGCAGTTCTCTATAGAGATGCTATGCTTCAATACACATTTTTATTTTAAAAACAACACATAATAGTTTGAAATCCACACATTAAAGCAATCTCACAATCTAAACAAAAAGTATCTTCAACTTATCACACTGGAATTGTTGGCGGATGGCAGAATTACCTGTGATGAGATGTCTATCTAGGCTCTCTTCATTAGCCTGATCCTATGCACCCAGACAGAAGTCAGATATGTGTACAGATGACCTAAGAAAAAGCTTATTTTCCATGTTGTATTATTATGGGTGGTTTCTAATCAGTTTCACTTCTTCCTCTTAGGCATTTGGAAAGAAGAGGCAATAGGGTAAAGAGAAATAAATATATTGCCTTGAACCAACTGTTTATCTTGTAATTTGTTAATTTTTCAATTGAAATTTGTCTGAAAGTCTAGCTTCTGGCCAATTAAGTAAAGATCATTTCTGTACAGAAATTTGACACACATGCCCCCTTAAAGGAAAGCTGATAATTGTTCAGAGTGGAGTGGAAGAAAGTATAGAAAAATGGTGTTCTTGGTTTGGAACCCACATCCCTCAGTGCTAGGGAGAAGCAAACACAGATCACAGGCTGAGCATTGGCTGATCTCGGTGCTATCCAAGTGGACAAAATGTGGCAAGTCCTTCATCTCTTGATGCCTCACTGAGGCTCCGGAGCCTGTGCATTAACCAGTGACGTGATTTGCTAAAATTTGTACAGCCAGTAGTGGCAGGTTGGACTGGCCTTGTGGCTTCTGGCTCCAAGTCAGTCTCCTTCCCACCACAGAGGTTTTAGGTATCCCCTGGAGACATGATTCATCAGAGACAAGTGGTGGGTTGGGGTGTTCACAGGCGTATGTGTACAGGGGGGCCTCTCTAGTAACCAGGGGTGCGTGACCTGGGGAAACTGTAGCCCACTGTTTTAAGCAACTCTTAGACAAAGATTTTGATGTTACAAGGGATCTACACTACCCACATTCAGGAGCAATCTAGTCTGAAAACAATATTCCTTTTTCCCTCGGTTCATGTAGAAAAGCTACTGGACTTCAGAGTTTGTGAAACTGACGTAATGTCCTTGTGTTCTGCCTGCTTCAGTCAGGCAGTGAAGCTGCAGGTGTACATCTTAAATCCCTGCTAGGTTGTTTGTGTGTGTGTGTGTGTGTGTGTGTGTGTGTGTGTGTGTGTGTGACAGTTTCTGTTGCCAGGCTGGAGTGCAATGGTGCAATCTCGGCTCACTGCAACCTCTGCCTCCTGGGTTTAAGCGATTCTCCTGCCTCAGCCTCCCAAGTAGCTGAGATTACAGGCGGGCACCACCATGCCTGGCTAATTTTTGTATTTTTAGTAGAGTCAGGGTTTCACCGTGTTGGCCAGGCTGGTCTCGAACTCCTAACCTCAGGCGATGCGCCTGCCTCGGCCTCCCAAAGTGCTGGATTACAGGTGTGAGCCACCGTGCCCGGCCAATCCCTGCTGTTTTAATCACAGAGCGTTATTCTGAATTAGGAACTTGATGGATTTCTCCTCGATGACTATACAGAGATTTCCGTGGGTTGAACAAGGAACTCCACTACAGCGCCCTGTAGGGAACCGGAACTGCAGACTGCTGGACCTTGCAAGGCGGGGCTGGCAGGCCTGGCCGGTTCTCCCCTCTTTCCAGCCTGCACCGTGGCCAGCAGGGTTTGGCCCTTTGCTTTTCACGTTACCTTGTTTAGAACATGCCTTAAACTCCAGGCACCCTTTGGATGAGGAAAGGTCCAGTGGAACTTCCAGAGATCACGCTTGAGGGGACACAAAGCCAGGGGGCGTCGTAGCGCTGGTTAGAAGCCCCTCCCTCGGGCCTGGGACTCTGGCCAGGGCGAGCTGGAGCACTGCCCCGGCGCACGGAAACCTGGTAGTCCAGGCGTGAGGGCAGGAGCTCTGGAACTTGGGGTCTGTGCTCTGGAACTTGTAGCCGCAGCCTCACCTGCCTCGTCTGGGAAACGGCTCAGTCCTAAAACTCTGAGCCTTCTGCTTGGAGGGTTGTGTGGTGGCGGGGATGACCTAGTGAATGGGAACCTGCTTTGCAGACTGCCAATCAAGTACAGACAAATCAACGTAAGCAAAGATGGTGATGATAAAGACTTCAACCTCTAGCCTGGTGTGAGCGACTAAAAACAACCACAGAACACTTGCACCCAACGCCTGCAGGCGCTGCCGCAGGCTTCGGGAGCAGGCGCAGCGGCCCCGCCCAAGGCAAGCACTTGGCCCGGGCCGCAGCTGGTCCCGAATTTTCTCCTTAGAGCTCCGAGTCCACAGGCAGCGGGTTTGGAGCAGGTGGCGGGAATATTGCGACAGGATTCCCCTTCTCCTCCTCCCCTTCCTCTTCCTCCCCACCCCCCACCCCCCGCTCCGCTCCGGGCAGCTGAAATTCTTCAGTTTGGAATAGAATAAGAAAAGCTCCTGGAGAGGAAAGTTGTGGGCGCCCGACTTTTTGGAGGGGTTGTTCTTGTTGTTGTTGTTGTTTTGGGTTTCACTCTTGATTTTATAATATTTCACAACTCAGAAAAGTAAACGAGGAGCTTTTACAAACACTGTGTCAGCAACCCTGTATTATCCCCATTTTACCAGTGAAGAAACTGAGGCCGAGGTTAAATGAGTTGTCACAATGCAAGTGAATTGCAGAAAATTGGAATTGGGGATTTCTGGCTTCAGGTCCTGTGTCCTTGGAAACCAGTGTTCACAGAACTGTTGAGCTAAACGGAGAGAAAAGGGGGTGGGGGTGGGGGTGGGGGAAGAAGGGAGGGAGGGAGGGAAAAGGGAGGAACGGAAAAAGAAAAGGAAGAAGTAGAAAACGCCATTTAAGAGATGAGCAGAGAGTGCAGCTCAGGTAACTCGCGCGGGAAGAGTGAGTTGCGGTGGTGCAGCCAGGCCGGCTGCGCGGAGCACGCGCGGTGTCCAGTGTGCCCAGCGTCATCACACCCGGCCCTGCCTCTCCGCCTCTGCTTGGCGGCCCCTGCAGGAGCCCCCAACCCGTCCCGCCGCAGGTCGGAGCCCCAGCAAGATCCGGCCCGGTAGCCCTGGGTCTCGACCTTTCTCCGCGAAGTCTTCCAGGTGTTCGCGCCGTGACGATTCGCCGCACCTAGCCTCGACCCAAGAGCCGCTGGACACACAGCTGGCTGCGGCCCCGAACCCAACGCTGGCGACAGCAGGTGCCGGGATGCTAGGGCTTGCGCCTTCACCCTCTAGCTCAGCCCTCTGAACCCCCGGCTTTTGGGGTCGAGTAGGGTCGGCGCGGAGCTCTGGAAAGAGTGATGTTCGCAGTGACCGGAGAAGTGGCGAGGTTACGGTGACCCGGCGTCCCTTGGCGTCGCCTGCACCAGGGCGCGCTCGCGCACAGTTGCCCAGGTGCATAAATGCGTCTACTCAAGGAAGGAATGGAACGAGCGAGCCGGGCCACCGCGGTGCAAACAATTTCCAAGTTCCGGGCGGCGCCCGCGCCAGCGTTGGGGTGGTTAATGCTCTTACCTCCATGCTCTTACCTCCTGGACAGCCCAAGCTTTCGAGTTCTCTGCAGAGGGAAAGCAAGAAACTAAACAAGTGCAGACAACAATCCCAACGCGTATTCTGTGGCCCCGTTCCCGTTGTTTTCTCTTTTGTTGCCATCGGTATCTGGGATGTAACTTGACCTTTCCGTGCACCCCTGGGAGGGCGCATCTTCCTAACCTGGTGCCCGAGCGTGGTCCCACGGAATGCGCGCTCTGTCCTGGGACCTTGCAGGGAGGGCGCTAGGGGCTAGGGCCGGGAGTGGGGACGCCAGTTGTCGGGAAGGGGGCGCTGTCCCCTTGTGTCCTCAGACCCTGCAGAGCACGGCCCCCGCCCTGGAGCTCAGTAGGGTCAGAAAGGGTCGGGGCAAGGTCTAACCAGGATCCTCCACAATAGCTCAAGACCCCAGGGGGACTCTGTTTTTCCCCTTTCTCAAAGAGCTCCCTTCTCCTGGCCGAGCGCGGCCCGGGACCCCACGAGGAGCACTCTGGCCTAGGGCTTTTGCTGGCGGCACATGCTGGAAAGGGGCCAGCCACTGGGAATGGCCTGGACTTTTCGGGGTTGGGAAGTCCGCTTAGGTGGAGGCAAGTTCCCAAGTTCTCTGCAAACGGTCCCCGCTGGGTCCCCCGCCGCTCCGCCTCGAGTTCCAGGATGCTGCCCCAGCGGCGGGCACCCTGTTTGCCCGCCCTGCACAGCGCGCGCCCCGCCCCATATTCTTAGATTCCCTACCCGCGAGAGCAGCGGATGGGGCGCACCGGCCTAGGGTGCTGCTACTGGATCCTGGCTGGAGAACAGGGGCAACTCCAGTCATCTCTTTTGTGTGGAAAGCTAATTCTTGTTTGAAAATTGTCCCAAGCTCTAGAGGTGAAAATTAGGACATGAAAACAGAGACGCTGCAGTTCTCCGTCCACTTGCCGGGTCTCAGCTGTGGGCCCATGTCATGTTGCATGCAAAGCATCGGTCGCTGCGCGTGGGGACATTGAAATCCGGACTCATGCCCACGGGCTTCGTGCCGAGAGTTATATTAACATCAAGCATCACAGGGAGAGCTGGAGCTTTCGCTACATTTATCTCACCGAATCTTCACAACAGCCCTGGAAGGTCAGCCTTACCATCTTCCAGTGTTAGGGTTAGGCAAGGAGATCCACTTGCCCAGAGTCGCGCGTTCAGTAACCTAAAGACTAAGGTTCTGACTCCAGACCCCACGGCACCCCCACACCCCCACACCCCGACAACGCTGCCTCCTTCCAGGGTCACCTTTGTGGAGTCCCGCACAGGGGTGGCACTCTGTAAATTCCGGGATCTGCCTAAGCCATATTTGCTCACTCACTTATTCTGCAGGCCTTGAGCGCCTACTGTGTGCCGGCGCTTATGTGAGAGGTGGGAACAGCGCCCCAGATGACGTGGGAGCTGCGGTGAGCGCAGGCGAGGGATGGCCGTGAGCTCCCAGCCCGCAGCCCCTAGGCTGCACGCGGGCCCGGCACACACGGCCGGTCCACCCTGGGGTGTGCAGATGAGGGAAACTGGGGGAGTTCGCAGTTCAAAGCGCAGCCAGTGGGGATGCGAGAGGTCGGGAGAGACTCCTTCACTCGGAAGAGCGGGACTGCCAGTCAGAGGAGAAAGCCAAACTTTAAGGAGAAAATTCAGGGTGAGAAGGGCCAGAAGTGAGGGAGCTGGAGGCCTGGACCCGGAGACTGGGTGCAGGTGGAGTGAGAGGAGAAATCAACCAGGCGGCTGAAAACCAGAACGACGGCCAAGTCCTCCTGAGAGCCAGGGGCGGCGGGGAGTCCAGGGCCCCTGGGTGGGCACTGCACCGAACCCCAGGCGGGAGGCAGCCCCCATCCCCGGCCCTGGCCGACCTCTGTGGCGGCCCAAGTTGGCTGGGGCTGCGGTGGCCGAAGCCGGGTCATTTTCGAAAGGAAAGGCAGTCGGAATGTTCCCTTAGGAATGGCTGCTCCGAGGGGTTCACGGTCAATGTCTCACGCCCAGGCTGGCTCGAGGAAACCTGGTAGGGTTGGGTTTTCCGAGGCTCCAGGGGCTGGAAGGGCTGGTGGAGTCTGGCCGGGGCGGACCGGGGGCTGGCGCCGGCCTCCTGCGCCTGCCTGCGGGCGGTGGGCTGGGGGCCAGAGGCGGCCCAGGGCGGGGGGGGCGGAAGACAGCCCTGGGCGACTGGGCGCAGGTCCCCGGGCTGGCCGGGAGAGGCGGAGGGGCGGGCTGGGGGCGGGCGCGGGGAGAAGGCTGTCCCTCCTTCCCTCCCTCCCTCCCACTCCCTGCAGGTCGGAGCGGGGACCCGGCGGCGGCCTGGGACGCAGGGAGGGGACCCGCGCTGACACCGAGGGAGGGGCCGCGCCGCCTTCGAGAGTCATTGGAGGACGCGGCCGCCCGAAGCTGATAAATCAGGGGCCGGGTCGCGGCTGCTGGCCAAGGTGGACGCCCCAACCGGTGCGAGGGCCAGGTCAGCGCCGGCCCGGCGAGGCGAAGCGAGGCTACACGCGTGCGGCCATGGCCTCGCTGCTGGGAGCCTACCCATGGCCCGAGGGGCTCGAGTGCCCGGCCCTGGACGCCGAGCTGTCGGATGCGCCGTCGCCACCAGCCGCCCCTCGGCCCCCGGGGGACAAGGGCTCCGAGAGCCGTATCCGGCGGCCCATGAACGCCTTCATGGTTTGGGCCAAGGACGAGAGAAAACGGCTGGCGGTGCAGAACCCGGACCTGCACAACGCGGAGCTCAGCAAGATGCTGGGTGAGTGAGCGCGCGGCCCGGGGGGCTGGGGACCGGGGGCGGGCGGCTGGAGGCTGGCGGGGCGGGTAGGAGCGCAGAGCCTGGGAACGACCCGGCGCGCGGGGCGAGGGCGCTCTTCATGCCCGCGTGGTTGGGCATCTGCGCGAGCGTAGGTGTGCGCAGTGCCCAGGATTCAGAGCTGGGGCACTAGGCGAGGCCCAAGGTGAAACTGCGCGGCAGGCAGGGGAGGCTCCTTTGCTGGAACTGGAGCGGAGGTCGGGGCCCCAGGGTGCGGTGAGGACGGGGCAGCGGCCAGGCAGGGAAGCCTGGCGACAGGGACCGGTTCGCACGGACAGGGCAGGGACGGAAACGTCGGGGCTGGGTGGAACCGGCGTTTGGTAGGAATACCGAAGCGGGAAAACCCAGCATTCTCTGCCCCTTACGATTGGGTCATCTCAGAGGAAGCCCGTCACAGATGAATCTATAATTAACGAATACTCCTGAAGAGAGACCCTGCGGAACGAATCTTTGCCTCTAACTAAATAATACAAAAAAAAAAAAAGCTTACCCAAATAGACTCGATTCGTTAATCTATTTCTCAGTCACGGAGGTGTAGATAATTTGATTTGGATACTTGGGCTGTCCTGGAGCGCGGTCTCTTCCTGGGCTGTCCACGCAGGGGCTGGGGACACGGACCCACCAGGTCTAAGGGATCCAGAGTGAGGCTATTAGGACACACCCGAAAAACCGGAGTTGGCGTCGAGGTTTCTTTTTTCTCCGACGTCTGGAGTTGAGTACTTTTCAACCCTGCTTAACCCTCAATCTCTTTGCCCTTTGAAGCGTGTTTTATTCGTTTTAATCGAGGAAAACCTTTCAAAACACTTGGTTCTCGCAGCTGGAGACAGCCCTGTGAGAAGGGACGTGTGGGCACCCGGGGCCGGCTGTTCTCTCCCCAGACCCCACCCGGCCCGGAACGGAGCCCTTCCTTTTTCCGTCTGAGTTCAGAGCTCAGGGCTCTTTCCCGGGGCGGAACCTTGGAGATAGGACTGACTCCCCTCTTTGTGCTGGCTAAAGCCGCAGGAGCGCAGAGGGGGTCCGAAGCCGAGCCCTCCTGCAGTTTAGCTGCTGTGCAAAGCAGTTGATGGAGTTCTGATTGCAAAGGATCCAGTCTGGTGGCTGGCTGCACCAACCCACCTTAGTGATCTGGGGCCTTCTGGGGCTTTTACCCTCATCAAAAATAGTAACATTCATATTTTATACAGTGTTGGCATAAAGAAAAATAAATTAATATGTACAATAATAAAACATTTTCTTTAATCGGTAAGTTCACATTTTCTTTAGATCTTACAAGAAATGAAAATGTTTGTTGTGGATCCCCAAACGTTTTGTTCCACGGACCCTGAGCGCTGTGCTGATTGACCATGCCTGCTGTGACTATGCTAGAGAAGGATTTCTCTGCAGGCCTGGGCCAGGGATGGGAGCCCAGGGAAGGGTAAGGAGCATGGCCCTGCAGAATTGGGGAAGCCTGCTCCCAGGAAAGGGTCAGGCACAGGAGACAGATGCTTCCTGCAAGCTGGACCCCGTCAGGGCTTGCACCTCAGCTTTAGAAGGTTACAGTTCATTCTGCAGAAAAGACATGGATTCCTTCCTGCTGAGCGCAGTAGCTCCTGGCACTGGGTGAGGGAAACCGTAACGCTGGTGCTTTTCATAATATAGACTTTGTGCACCTGTTAACAGGGGCCAGCAGGATGATCCCCTCCACCTGTGTGACATTTCCTTCTCAGCCCTTTCCTTTCTGACCTGAGAGGAAAAGGCTGGATGTGAGAGTCCCAGCTTTTTCCACTATAAACCTTCCAAATGTTAACGTTAACATTGTGACCTAGTCACACTGGTATTTTTAATATATTATGAATGACTAAGTGCATAAAGACAATTAGACATTTGGTAGCACTTTAAAATGAACGCGTATTTTATTAATCATGTAACATCCAGGTACACTTAGAGCTAGAGCCACCTTTTATACAGAGACATGGACAGGGCGCGGGGTGGACCTGTACACTGGACCGCCTATGACAGCTTTGTGGCCTCAGCCACAGGCTGGCAACGGATGACCAGCCCTGTAACTGCAGCTCCTAACACTTTCAAGTCACCCTTTTAAGCGACGGCTAATGATGTTAATTGAAAGCTCCACAGAGTTTTTATAAACTTTCACCCATGTGCTACAGTGCCCTTAATCATTGCCTTCCTCCAGCTCTGAGCCCCTGGCTCAAGGAGCCAGTTGGCAGAGGTGCTGAGGGCTGCTGTGTGCCAGGCTCTGCACCTGGCCCCATGCAGAATGTGCTGAGCAGAACTCATGGCCCCTTTCCTTAGGCCTAACCTCTAGGCTAGTGAGTCTCAAACTTCAGGACACATTAGCATCGTGGGAGAACAACTTAAAGGTGTAGAATCCTGGGCCCACCTTAGGAAGTAGCAACCCAAGGGGTCCAGACGCCCCCTACCTCTAGAAAACACTGCTGGAGGGGTGGGCAGTGCACACTGAGAGATGAGGGGAGATGTTCTGGGGGCTTGAAAAACAACAGACAAGCAAGCCACGGTGAATAGAAGGTCAAACGCAGCCAGCATATTAGCACAAGTGGGTGGCAAGCATGGGGCAATTTTTAAAGAGAGAGTTTTGAGCTGGAGAGTGTCACAGTATCTTTCTTTTCTACTGAAGAAAATCAAGACTCAGGGAAGTGAAGGGAATGGCTTCTGCATGGCGATCTGTGGCTAAGCAGGTGCCCTGGCACGGTCAAGGGTCTCAAGAAGCTGGTTGGCTGAAAGTGATGGTTTGCATGTCTATGTGTGTGCATGCATGAGTCTGAGTGCATTCATGGGTTGCAAGCAGATGCTAGCATTCTGGCCTCGGTCATACAGCAGGGTCCTATTCGACCTTCAGAGGTAAGCAATAGGCATGTGTTAACCTAAGTGAGATTCTCAGATTTACTGACATCTGTGAAACAATTGACTGAGCCTAGGTTCCCTCACAGAAAGGGCTGTGAGATTTATGTCATAGGTAAATATGATCATATCACTTCCTAAGAGGCTGCACTAGTCAAAGAAGGCAGAGACTTTCATGAGAATGCGCAAATGTCTAGAATACACCCTCGAAGGGTAAAAAGAGCCCCAACCGATATCGTGATCATTAGGTATTTTCTTCCTGTAGCTGACATAGGGTCAGGTGGGCTTTTCGCCGTGGACCCGCACTGTAGCTTGGGCATGCTCTGGCGGCTTTTATATGCGTGTGCCTGCACTCCGTGTGCACCGTGCACTACTTGACTTTGTGGTTGCAAGCAGAGGGGCTGATTTCGCCTCACTGTGCCTGCAGGACCTGGGTTGGGAAGAGGGTGCGAGAGTTGCCCGCGTCCTCTGTGGCTGAGAGGGGGGAGGGAGGCGTGTGTGCATGTGCACGTGTGTGTGCACGCGTGTGCATGTGCGATGCCTGCAGGGCGCGACACTGAGCATGGCCTCCTCTGCCTGTGTGAACAGGAAAGTCATGGAAGGCGCTGACGCTGTCCCAGAAGAGGCCGTACGTGGATGAGGCGGAGCGGCTGCGCCTGCAGCATATGCAGGACTACCCCAACTACAAGTACCGGCCGCGCAGGAAGAAGCAGGCCAAGCGGCTGTGCAAGCGCGTGGACACCGGCTTCCTCCTGAGCTCGCTCTCGCGAGACCAGAACGTCCTGCCCGAGAAGAGGAGCGGCAGCCGGGGGTCGCTGGGGGAGAAAGAGGACAGGGGTGAGTACTCCCCCAGCACCGCGCTGCCCAGCCTCCGCGGCTGCTACCACGAGGGGCCGGCTGGTGGCGGCGGCACCCCGAGTAGTGTGGACACGTACCCCTACGGGCTGCCCACACCCCCTGAAATGTCTCCCCTGGACGTACTGGAGCCGGAGCAGACCTTCTTCTCCTCCCCCTGCCAGGAGGAGCACGGCCACCCCCGCCGCATCCCCCACCTTCCAGGGCCCCCTTACTCACCGGAATACGCCCCCAGCCCCCTCCACTGTAGCCACCCCCTGGGCTCCCTAGCCCTTGGCCAGTCCCCCAGCGTCTCCATGATGTCCCCTGTATCCGGCTGTCCCCCCTCTCCTGCCTATTACTCCCCAGCCACCTACCACCCTCTCCACTCCAACCTCCAAGCCCCCCTGGGCCAGCTCTCCCCGCCTCCCGAACACCCTGGCTTCGACGCCCTGGATCAGCTGAGCCAGGTGGAACTCCTGGGGGACATGGATCGCAATGAATTCGACCAGTATTTGAACACTCCTGGCCACCCAGACTCCGCCCCGGGGGCTGTGGCCCTCAGTGGCCATGTGCCGGCCTCCCAGATGACATCAACGGGCCCCACAGAGACCAGTCTCATCTCCGTCCTGGCTGATGCTACGGCCACATACTACAACAGCTACAGTGTGTCGTAGAGCTGGAGGTGCCACGTCCATCCAGCCCTCGTGCCCTCTCTTTCCTGTGCCCTGAGTGGTGCGGGAGCCGGGCAGCCACAGCAGCTTTTCTCCCACTGCTCAGGGCAGGGAGGTCTGAACTGCGGCCCCAGAGCCTTTAGCCTAAGCTGGACTCTCCTTATCCTTCTGTCCCCTTCATCACCTTCCCCACATCCCAGCCCCTGCAGCCCGTATTTTGAGTATACTGAGTATATTCCTTCAAGGGAGTTTTCCTCCAGCCCCTGAGAGTTGCTGCCTCCCGGTAGAATGTTCACGGACCTCTTTTTTTTTTTTTTTTTTTGTAACCTTCATCGAAACACGTGGTGGGACAGACTTGATAGCCAAGGCCCCTTCTGCTCCACGCTTTTCTGATTTAGGGTTCTCTCAAGGTTAATAAAGGAAGACGGGGAAATCTGACTCATTAGTGAGCTCACTAACTTAGGATCTGGTGATAATTTTGTGTGTACAGCCCGGGGACCACGAGGCTTTCTGCACTTCCTGTGCCCCCTTCCAAAATGACCACAGAATGCCAAAGGGACTCATCCATTTTGAGAAAAAAGAGTCAACCTGATTTGAGAAATTAACCGGTATGGCTAATTCTATCACAGAAAATGGAATTGACTTAAAACTTTTATTTTAAATATACATTTTAAAGCAGTTTATTATTATTATCATATACACTCTTCAAGAGAATATGTACAATCTAGGCTGGGCATGGTGGCTCGTGCCTGTAATCCTACAACTTTGGGAGGCCGAGGTGGGTGGATCACCTGAGGTCAGAAGTTCTAGACCAGCCTAGACAACATGGTGAAACCCTGTCTCTACTAAAAATACTGAATTAGCTGGGCGTAGTGGTACATGCCTGTAATCCCAGCTACTTGGGAGGCTGAGGCAGGAGAATCTCTTGAACCTGGGAGGCGGAGGTTGCAGCGAGCCACGATTGCACCATTGCACTCCAGCCCGGGCAACAAGAGTGAAACTCCAACTCAGAAATAAAAAAGAAAAGAAAAGAAAGAATATGCACAGTCGGAATATATACAATGAGTTTGAGAGACACAGGCCCACTTCATACAACCCTTAAACTCAAAGTCTAAATAAATCAGATGTTTTTATTAACAATGACAACTTCTTGCCAACTCCCTGTTCCTAATGACCCAAAGAGCCAGGGTACCTAGAAGGACTTTGCAACCAAGCAAAGTCACTGCCTTCAAATCTGGATACACACTTTCCCCTCTGTAGATTCAAGAGGTGCGTCCTTCCCGGCTGTCTCCAGCTTCCTTACTCTCTTTTCCGGGGTTTCTTTTTCTCTTCTTCCTGCTCTTCCTCCACTGCTGAACTTAGACCCTAACTCAAACAGCCCCTGACTTAAAAACCCAAGCATGCTTCCTCTAACTGCAATGAGAATTTGTGTTCCTCGCCGGTCAGGTCCTCAGCCAAAGTCCTCAGCCAGTGCTTTAGAGCAACTTCGCCCAAATCAGAAACTCACTGTGATTCCAAAAACGTTTCTGAGCCCTGGACCCCTGCCGCCAAAACATTTTCATGTTCCCCCAAACCCCCTTTGAAGGGGCATGCATAACAGTGTGCTGAAAGACAGTTGTTTGGTTTTTTATTTTAGCATATTATTTCTTGTATGAAATACGTTTTATATAATCTCCTATTATTTTTACCTTGTTTTCTATTGTTGATAAATCCTTTTTGTCCTTCCAAGACGTCCTATTGTGAAATCACTTATAAGATATGATTACTCTTTATGCTATTACTGTATATGCCATTTGGTAATAAATAGTACATTGTTGATGATATGATTGACTGGTGTGCAGTCCAGAGCGTGTGTTAATAGTCTCATAAAACAGTATCACAGACATTAAGCTAAACTGTTCCATTTTTTTGAAAAAATGACACATACTGTGGAACAGTTGTCAAATATTAATTTGTTGAAAATATTTAATTTAAATAAACGTTTTTGTACCATGCCTGTTCTATCCTTTGAAATATAGTTTTGCAAAAAGAAAAGGTTTCCAAGTGACACATGTTACGTTAAGTGCTACTTATGGTATAGATCAAAATGTTTTCTTTTCTTTTTTCTTTTTTTTTTTTTTTTTTTTTTGATGGAGTTTTGCTCTTGTTGCCCAGGCTGGAATGCAGTGTCTCAATCTCGGCTCATCACCGCCTCGCCTCCCGGGTTCAGGCTATTCTGCCTCAGCTTCCCAAGTAGCTGGGATTACAGGCATGCGTCATCACGCCCAGCTAATTTTGTATTGTTAGTAGAGATGGGTGTTTCTGCATGTTGATCAGGCTGGTCTCAGACTTCTGACCTCAGGTGACCTGCTTGTCTCTGCCTCCCAAAGTGCTGGGATTACAGGCGTGAGCCACCATGCCCAGCGATCAAAATGTTTTCTACACTGACTTTTTTATTTTAAAAAATTGTTATCTGGTAGGGATGGTTTCTTTTATGAGTTATGCTAAAGAGATAAATCTAAATTGTACACATTGGAACGTGTTGCTTTTATTGACAATGAAAGAAAATATCAACTCATGACCTACATGTAGAATAACCTTCTCCTTGTGATGACATTACACTTATAAAGTGGAATGAGGTGACTATTGGGCTGTCTGAAGAATAAAAGTAAGTTTATTTGCTTGCTTACTTAATACTGACACAGCTAATTTTTTTTTTTTTTTCTTTTCAGTAGAGACAGAGATTTGCCATGTTGGTCAGCCTGGTCTCGAACTCCTGACCTCAGGTGATCCACCCGCCTCGGTCTCCCAAAGTGCTGGGATTATGGGCATGAGTATGGTGGCGGGTGTCTGTAATCCCAGCTACTTAGGAGGCTGAGGCAGGAGAATTGTTTAAACCCAGAAGGTGGAGGTTGCAGCGAGCCGAGATCGCGCCACTGGACTCCAGCCTGGGCAACAAAGCGAGACTCTGTCAAAAAAAAAAAAAAAAAAAAAAAAAAATCACAATTTTTTCTTCTTTTTGAAATAATCTGGAAACACACCAGTGTTTATGGATGTGGAAATAGATCACAGGCTCTCAGAACTCACTGGGAGATAGCGGAGAAGGCAGGAGGGCACACAGACTCATGATGAGAGGATGCAACATCCAGTGAGGGGTAGGAGGAACATCCCGGCCAAAAAGCATCTGCAAGAAACTGAGGATGACTCAGTCCCTGTGCAGGTCACCTCCGTCTGGCTTCTGTCCACAGGGAAGCAGTTGTAACTTGCTCAAGTCAAGGGCAGCTGTGTGTTTTCCCAGGCCCTCTGGGCCAAGGAGTGGGTCTTAGGAGAGCCCAGATGGGCATGTGTGTTTCCTTCAGTTTTGATCCTAATCTATAGTCATTACTTTAATAGCACTTTATAGGTGTGCAGAGTTTTATGGAAAGTTTTATGGGCTGTTTCTCATCCACAGCCCCAGGTGGGGCCTGTCATCCACCCACCGCACTGTGTGGCAGGGGACACAGAGGCCCAGGGTGGGCGGTGGCGAAGGGTGGCTGGCTCGTGTGGTGACGCTTCCTGCGTTTCAGCATCGTCAGATGCCTGTTGGCAGCATTAGTTGATCTCACTGTTGAAGTTGGTGCCGCCTGATTTTTCCTACTTTACCGTGGCATGGAGTCATTTGCAGTCCAGTTCATACCCATCACGGCCCGGGGAAAGAAAGAGCGAGCAAAGGAAATCATAGGCCAGAGTTAGGTGATGCTGAAAGACCTTGCTATCCAGATTGGTCACTGTGGCCACGACTCGTGGCAGTCTGCAGTATCACCAGTTGCCCAGAGCTCCTGTCTAGCAGTACCTGCCTAGCACATCACCCTGTCACTGCCTCATGGGCATGTTTCATTCCAGGACTCGCTGTGGGGGATGGTTCCTGTTTCTGGGAGGGCAGGAAGCCGGGTGACAACCGGGCCACTCTTCCACTGTGCTCAGCTGCTGGTGAGACAGTCGTGCCCAGGAGCCAGAGGCATCTTTGAGTTTTAGTTGCCCATTCTGGGCACATCGCTGCGTCTGGTGCAAAGAACATGTCTCGCTTTGGCCAATGGGACTGGATGGCAACGCAGTTAGAAGTTCCTTTTCTGAATCCTATATGCCACTGTTCCACCCTTTTCCCTGAGGTCCCTGAGCACTCCCTCATCACCCAGGACATACAGGTAGCACCAGGGTGGAGTCACTATGGCTCCCGCTCTGGACCCCTCGCTGCCCAGGGTCCTGGGAGGGGCCTGGTCATGTGTTCACATGGCCACTGGTTTGTAAAAACTTTGCAAAAAGGAACATGCTTTTGTATTCTTTAAAAGGTCCCCACCCCCTGCTCCAATTGTGCAAGCTGTGAGCCTCAGGACACTGGGCTCAGCCCCCGTGTGAGCACCCCTTGGTTGACCCTGTTCTTTCCAGAAGCCTCTCCCGCGGCCCTCATCTGCTGCAGTATACCCTACCACGGGGCAGCCTGTGGGCCCAGGAGATTCTCACCTTCTCTCTGTTCCTGTGTTTTCGCCAATGCTAATCCTTGATTCCCTGACCTGGGCGACCGTCACTTCCGTCACCGTTTGGTGACATCACACTCACTGTCCTAGTCCAGCTCTGATGTGCCCAGCGTTGCTCAGCAGAGGGGCCAGTCACTCTCTCCTCCCCGGGCGTCCCCAGGACTCGGGCGGACCTTGGTTACCACGCTCACTGCCAGCACTGGAACCATCTTCCCTGTGCACCCTCTCCCACAGGTGACCCACAGAGGCTGCTCGACAAATAAATGAATGAACATTTAAAAAAATCACCTGGGATGCCCTATAGCTGTGCTGGTTAATCTTGGTGGCAAAGACCTGAATGAACCCTTCTATGTCCCTCATTTTACCTCCCATTTCCCTGGAAACCAAGACGTAGGGGCCTTTGTGTGCGTCCTCCTTGGGGCTCTGAGGCTCAGTCTGATGTGGCCGTGACTATTCTCCTGCACCTGCTGGAGTGTAGCCTGGCAGACTCAGGGCAGGAGATGGGCATGGGGAGAGCACTCCTCTCCCGCCCTGATGCGGAGCAGAAGAAGAGGGCTGAAGGCAGAAGATTGCTGTCAGAGCTCTCGCCTGCCTTTCCTTTTGAGGAGGCTGTGCTCCTGGTTTCATCCCAGTGAAAGGAATTTGGAAGAGGGGGATGGAGGGAGGAAGAAGGAAGGAAGGAAGGAAAAGAAGAGAGAGACATGTATAGAAATCTACTTAGCTGTCTGTCTGTGTATCTATCATCTGTCCACCTATTCATTCACTCCATCTCTCTCCTTAATCCTTCCATCCGCTCCTTAATCCACACACACACGCTTCCAGCCAGCCATTCATTCTACCTTTTCTTTCTCTTTATTTCTTCCTTTTTTCTTTTTCTCCTTCCTTCCTTCCCTCCCTTCCTTCCTTCTTCTCTATTCATCCATCCACCTACCCACTCATATTCTGTACATCAATCCATCCAGCCATACGTCCTCCTACCCACCCACACCTCCATTCTTCCACCCCATACCTTACCCACCTTCTCACCCACCCGTTATCCATCCATCCATCCATCCATCCACTTCCTATCTATCCATCTATCCATCTATTGTGACCGATATTTCAGTTCTCAAAAGGTACATATAGTGTTTGTCAGAAATATAGAAAAAATAATATCATAAAGAAAAAAATAAGTCATCTATTGTCCACAACTTAGAGACATTAATGGTAATTTTTTGGTATATATCTATCTAGAGTTTTTTCTTTTTTTGGTATAGATATAATGCATATATACATGTCCTTTATAACAGACATTTTATTCATTAGTATTAAATCAGCGTTTTCCTATGCCATTAAACTTCATTTTTCTGCAAAAGGTGTTTTCTTCCTGGTTGAAAGTTTAATATACAAAGTTGGCAGGGGAAAGGAACACCACTTGCTCCATGGCCTTTTCTCAACGTATCATGTTGGTACACTGAATTCCTAGTCCCACATCCGTGCACATGTGCTCGTGTGTACTGTGAACATCGTGTAGCTGTGCATGCCATTGCATTTGGCTTTCTCCGATCAGCGTCCTGTTGTAAAAGTTTCACCACATTCATATCCATCTTCATAGTTATCATTTTTGATGACTGCAGAATACTTCAGTGACTACATGGAGCTTATTTTACTCGACCACCCCTTTGCTATCAGATTATTAAATTGTTCCTTTTTGCGGTTCTAAACAGCACTGCAGTGAACATCTATTGGCTTGCATCCACAGCTGGATTCCCAGCAGAGGGTCACTGGGTCTAAGCACGTGAGCGTATTTGCAGCTTTTGCTTCAAATGGTTCGCTGGTTTCCCAGAGTCTCAATTGATCATCCAAGGGAAAATGACTCCATTCCATTCCCAGAATGAACTTACTTTGTCTTAACGGGAATAAGTAAAGCCACTGAAGACTATTGATAAAGACTGCCTTAAATCTGTTGGGGCTCGATTGCGTCACTTGTCCCGGCACCTCTGTCTGCCTTCTCCCGTGCTTCCTGACGGCTTCCACTAGCAAATTGGGAGCGTCCCTTTTCCCCAGACTCCACCCAGAATGACACACCCTTCCTTGGCTTCTGACCCATTTCGACTGCTCTCAGCCCAAGACATGTGAAAGTGGTTTTTATCCTGAGTTTAAGCATCAACCTCTCATAGGGGGCAAGGGATTGCTCTGAGTTACCAAGGCAACCGGATTAGTCCTCCCAGTGTCCCCGGTGCTCGAGACCATGATGCTGGCTGCATCTGCAGGTTGCTCAGAGCTGCTGATACGGGGGAGGATGCCCCAAGAGAGCTGGGACCTGGGGACACGGTCTAGCCTGACCCATCGCTGGATTTTAATTGGGAATAGGGTAAATCCCTGGACCTGTCGTGTCGTCTAAGCGGGTAGCGAGTGAATTCGAATGCATTTTAGAAAGGGCAGAGCTTTATGGGGATGCACAGGAGGGCTATTGCCTATTTTGTATTTCTTGAGACCATTTAGATGCTTTTAGGCCTGGAGGCAGATACTAGCTTGAAAAATTCAGAGGCATGTATTCAGCGATTGTCACATTGGTATGCATTGTGAGGGAAAAACGAGGAGCAAGGACCCCCTGAGTAGACCTAATGTCTACTAAGGATCATAGAGGAACTCTGTCCGGGTCCTTCTTCGGGCATGGAACTGGGATTGAAAGAGGCCATTTGGGCCCTTTTTTAGCCCCTTCTCCTTCCTCTAGTGAGGACGGCCTCTTTGCCATTCTTGGCAGATGGGCTTCTGTTGGGTTGGAGAATCCTGAAAAGTAAGAGGGATTGCTTTCCATAAACTAGTCTAGCAAGCGCCATCATCCGAAATCCTTCCTTCTGTGTCACCCGAGTCCCTCCTGCTGCAGTCCAGGTCCACGTCTGCTGAGGTCCTCTGTGGAGGTGGGAGCAATCCCGGTCCCTGCAGGCTGGCGGTCACCCTTCTTTCCCCTGCGGACTGTGTTTGAGGCTTGAGTAGGGTCTGTGGTTTCCTCCAGAATCCCTCTCTGGTCTGCGTTCCCCTTACTTAGAGGCTGAGTGTCGCGTGGATGTGGGGGTGGGAGGGAGGAGACAGGGCTCATTATACGAAGACTGGGGTTTCGGCAGTAAGCGAGAGGGGGTGCTCTGTGGGCGGTTCTGGAATGTTCTGCACCTACGTCTAGAATGTAGTCATTTCTCAGAGGCTCGTGCTCACTCCTGGCTCCAGCGGTGGTGGCTTCCCCGGCCCTGGCCACTGTCCTTTCTTATCGTCACTCATCTCCCTCTGTCCGGGGGGGCTGAGGAGTGGTGCAGGTCTGGGACAAGTTTAGAGGGGGAACAACACAACGGGACAATATTCCACCCAGAAAAGTCACTCGCTTCAGATGAAAAGTCACTTGCTTTAGATGAATGAAAGTCCGCAGCCTCCAGGGGCCAGGGGGAGGCTGGTCTTTGGGTTTTGGATGTTCCGATGATGACACCCGCGAGGTCACGTTGTGACTTCCAGGCCTGAGAGGTCGTGTGCGGTGGGTGGGTGGCCAGAGACACCCCCAGGCTCCTGCTGTCTCATCACAGTAGCTGGCATTCCCATCCGATCAGAGAACGTGAGAGGGCGTCCCAGCTCCTCCATCCCCATCCCCAGGAGCCACAGAACTTTCTTTTTCTTTATTCCTTTCCCTGAAAAACAGCAGCACCAGCTCCCACAGCTCAGGGCGCTGCGAAAATCACAGAAATCGTGACACGTCTGAGGATCTGAGGGAGAGAGGAGACTCTAAGGGGATCTGTCCTGTCCATCAGACCATTCGGGGGGCGTCCTGAGGTAAATGGCAGAGTTGCATTGCTGCCAGAAAGAACCGAGGCTTGAAAGTAGGAGATTGTAATCCCGAATCGAGCTTTGTAACCTTGAGAAATAAAATCCCTGACTGTTTAAGCTGGCGGGAGTCTCTGCCACGACCCTGTCAAGCCCAGATTTGATGAAAGAGGAAATGGAGGCCCGGAGAGGGAAAAGCGCTCTCCCAGGGCACAGAGTGGAGAGTCGGTGAGGGGTTGTGTGGGGGAGCGTGGGTAGTGGGGGGGGGGGTGGAGCTGAGGAGGTGGGATGCCCTGGGGCCAGGGTGAGGGGCACAGAGCTGTGGAGAGAAGCCCCCAAGGCCAAGCTTTTGCAAGGGCTCAGCTGCATCTGGTTCTCAGCCAGGAACAGGGGCGGGCAGCACAGCGCCAGGGCTGTGGGGTGAAGGGAAGAAGGGGCTGGGGAGTGTAAGTGGGAGGGGATACTGAGGCTCAGGGCTTCCATGTATTCAGGAGGCTCCCCAAGGCCTTCCCTCTCGTGCTGCTTGAAGCCCAGCTTGTCTCAGTGGGCGCTGGCCCCGGACAGCAGGGCTGAGAACAGAACGGGCTCCAGAGGAGGGGGCGTCCCAGAGTGCACCTGCCAGCCCACCGTGCAAGGGAACAAGCGGTTCCTTCCACAGCCTGGGCTGGCATAGACGGGTCCAAGGAGCCCACCCTGACATCCCCAACACCCTGGGCCCTCCATCGAGTTTCTGCCATACTGTGGCCAGGCTGCAGGACCCTATTAGGCGGCTGGTGGTCTTGGGCGCCCGGTGGGGCAGGCAGAGCTGGGGGCGGCAGGCAGACCCAGCACACAGCACTGCTGTCTCCAAGGAGGAGGAAGGCTGGCAGGCGGGGCCGGAGAGGGCCGAGGAGCAGCGGCTGCTGAGTGTTTTCCTGCCCATTGGGAGCTGCTGTGACCAGGAGCCGGAGGATGTGGCCGGAGCCCAGTGTTTCCTGCCTGATAAGCCGGCCCCTCCCTGCGGAGCCCTGGCCGTCCTACCTTCGCGCCTGCTGAGAGCCCTGCCCAGGGAAGGGCTGGCCCAGGAGGAAAATCACTTCTCCAGATTAGCTTGCTGTGGCCGGCCTTCCTTCCCCGCCCTGTCCCCGTGGGCGCAGGAAGCCAGCAGGGGCCCAGTAGCCCGGAGGACCCTGCCTCAGAGCACTCAGCCTCTTTCTGGGCCCCTGTCCCCCGAGAGCGGACGCCTTCTTGCTCCAAAGTCAACCATTTTCAAGGATGGCACTGACTGCACATTATTCATGTCTTTATCAGACCCCCTGACTGGCATTTGGGCTTAGAAAATTGGGTCACTTTATTCACAAACATTCCATGGACCAGCCTATTCCCACCTGATCAGTTGCTGTCTCTCTGTGGCCACCTTGGAGGGACATCCTCTGAGCTGAGAGCTGTGGGCTTTGGAAGCAGGGTGGCACAGAGAAAAGGCAGGGTCTGGCATCCCCGGACCCCAACGCCACCCCAGGTCTGCCCTGAGCTGTGTGGCTGGGTAAGTTCCCACCCCTTCCTGAGACTCACTGCTCATCTGTTACTGGAAGGGCTGAGCTACATGGGAGCTCAGGGTCTCTCTCTCTTCCAGAAGCCTCAGAAATGATGAGGGGTGCTGGCCACTCCCAGGGGCGGCCCAGCATCCAGGTCCCTGCTGTGGAAGCTGGAGGGAGAGCTCCCCCTTGTCAGTGTCATCTTGGGCTGACCCTCTCGTTTCTTCCACCCTCTGTCCTGCCCCTCGAGGGCCAGGCTCCTGCCCTGGGGAGTCGGGATGTGTGGCTCCAGCTTGGGGTGGGGGTGCACAAGATGGAGGGACAGAGAGGGGCCGATTGGGGACCTGTGGCCAGGAGAGACGCCTGCAGCATCTGCCGAGTGCCCTGGCTGTGAAATGAGGACTGAGGTCCTGGGAGACTAGAAGCCTGCTCAGAGGCATGGTCGCAGACGTGATTCTCCAGGCCTGCACCAGCTCTCAGACAAGCCTCCTGCTGCAGCATAGCCTCCTGCGGGCCTTGGGCCCAAGGGACTCCCCCCCAGCCTGTAGGTGGGCCCCACTTTCCCTACAGACCTGCCTCTTGAGTGCCGCTCACGCAGGTGCCCCCCGCCCTCCTCAGGGAGCTGGCCCTCAGTAACAGAAGGTTCATGAAGGGGATGTTTACTGGCCAGAAAAGATGAACCTGTGCTCACCTTGGGGACAACGCTGGCATGCGTGTCCCCAAGAGTGAACTGTGCACAGGCATGAGGGAGAGCAGGCGCAGGTGGCAGCTCTGCCCTATGAACGCGCGAGGTGCAGTGTCACTTTGGGATTTCATGCGACCCTCATGGCAATCCTGACGTAGGCGCGATTCTGTCCTTTCACAGGTGGCGAGGCTGTTGCTGAGGCTGGGTGAAGGGCTGAGGGAGGCCATGCAGCTGGGGGGGTTTGGCCTCCACCCATGGAGCAGCACTCAGATGGCTGAGGGTGTGGTGGGAGCCTGGTCCCGACTCCCCTGGCCTCCCTCGCTCTCCTGCCCCAGTCCCTGCCCAGGAGGGGCGGCGATCTCTTGGGCTGCTCCTGGATGTGAGCCTCCACCAGCCGCAGCTGAGCCTGGGGCCCTGAAACAGCCCGTGGGTGGCCCAGAGGCAGGCAGGGAGCTCCCTGTGCAGCGAGACCATCTGCACCCGGGCGTCGGCACCAGGCTGCTCCCACTGCCAGCATCTCCTGAGCATGGAGGGGTGGATGAAGGAAGGTTGGGGTCTACCTATGTCTTTTCATCTGTGCTCTGTGGGACTGCCCACTGTGTGACCTTGGACAAGTTGCTTCCCCTCTCTGGGTCTCAGTAAATTAAGAGACAGGACTTGACAGTTTCAAGGGCTGGAATATTCCTGGTTCTCTGAGCCTATGAAAAGGGAGCAAGAACAAGGCGAGTCCCCTCCTCTCTGACCCTGGCCTTGGCATGGGATGGTGTCTAGGGAGGTGGCAGTGGGGGTGACCCTGTGGGAGGTGGCAGTGGGGGTGACCCTGTGGGAGATGGCAGTAGGGGTGACCCTGGGGGGTGTCCCACTGTGCAGAGCCGTGGAAGGGTGAGTCTCAGGTGCTGTGCATTGCTGGGCTGGAGCTGCAGGTACTGCATCCAGGCGGGGAGCACCGCCCACGCCACCATCTCCATCCTGCCTCAGCTGCCCTGGGCTGCCGCCCCACCTTCTGTCACCAGGCCATGGCGGGATGCCCCTAGACACCTGGCCTGGCCCTGTTCCCGTGCATAACCGGCCCCGGCCCCACCTCCTGGGAACGCTGCCCTGCCTTGGCCACATCACCTGATCCCTCCACCTCTCCACCCTGGGTGTTGGGCTGGATGAGATGAGGCAAGAGGCTGCTGTCATTTGACCCCAACCTTGGGGATCGTCATGTAACCCTGGCACCCAGGAGTGCCCTCCCTGCCAGGCAGGGCCAGGTGTGAGGTTGCTTCTGGTCTCCTGTGGGAGGCAGAGGCTCCAGGCCTCGTGGACTCCCAGATTCTGTGTTTCGAATCCTACCATGACTGTCTGCCCCAGACCATCGCCCTGTCATTCACTGGCTATGACCCTGAGTCTCCCCACCTCTCATCCAGCTAGAGAGATGATGCTTCCGGAGGATCTAAAGATGTTTCCCTTTTACTTAAAAAGTTTTATCTGACCAGTACCGCCAATAAGGTAAAGCTGAACTTTCACAGAGGAACATTCAAGGCCTTTTACAATCCAGTCCCAACTTACCTGGCCAACCTCTCATCACTTTACACAGTTCCCACGGCACACCGTGTGCTCTGGGCATAGCCAATTTCCAAACAGGATCTGTTTCCTCATACTCCAGTGCCTTTGCATAAGCTGTTCCCCCTGGAATACCTTTCCCCGCCCTGTCCCTCGGTGGATTCCTGCTCCTGTCTCAGGACCCAGCACAGTGTTCCCCTCTCAGAGTCCCTTTGCAACAGCCCTCCACCCTCTTAAGCCCACCCACACCCAGGCCCCGGCCATGCAGTGTGCGGACCCGTTTTCTGTTCATTCTCACAAGCCTCTCACATGGCCTTCACGGCGTCATGATGCAAGCTGTGTTTTTAAGTCTCTCTCCTCCCACTAGTCTGGGAATGTATTTATCTGGGAAAGGCATTTTATTTATCTGTCTTGCCATGGGGCCTGCTCCCTGCCAGGCACACAGTAGGTGTCCAGTCACTGCTGGTTGGAGGGTTGAATGCCTGGGTTGCAAACACCAACGGGTCCACCCTCTGCGCAGCCTGTGGTCTTACACCGTTTGTTCCATTTCCCTGTGGCTCAGTTTTTCTATCTGTAAATTGGTCCTGCTTTCTGCCAAGAGGTTTTGGATTATGGTGATAGAAGCAACAGGAATGGCTTAGGAGAGGGTCAAGGGTGTGATGTTATTTCCTAATGCAATCGCCCCTTGATGATTCCTGGAAAAGCTGAATTCTTCACTGGATCCCTGCCACTTCCTGGGCTGCGCCCACACCCCACCCTTTCCATCAGTCAGGAATGCTATTTGTGACACTATCCTCACCGAAGTGTGTGATTAGAAACAAAATGACACATATGAACACACACACACTCACACACACACACACACACACACTTCACAAAATCTGACTCTCCCGTTGACCCCATTGGGACAGATGCTGGAGGCAGGAGCTGACGCTGATGAATGAGTTAGGATTTATCTCAGTAAGGAGTGGGCTACTCACTCTATAGTAATAAGGCTGCTGAGCTCTCTGTGGAAGTGAAGTGGCTCTCTGGTCAGTTATTCTTCCAAGCCCAATTACAAAGCTTTTCTTGTTTACTTTATTAAATATGTTGTGTAGGTACACGCAGGAGACTTGGAAGTAGAGACACAACAAAGAGAGAGAGCAGTGGGAGAGAGTGAGACTGTCGTCTCGCCGTGCAAAAGCATCTTTTGTTAATATCTTGTTGTATTGCTTCTAGACTTTTTTTTCCCCAGATGCGTGGCTCACATAAATATCTTAACTTTCTTTTAGAATGTTTGCATTGTTTTGGAAATTTACTTGCTTTTTTTTTTTTTTTTTTTTTTCCTTGAGGTAAGAGGGTGTGATGGTTAATACTGAGTGTCAACTTGATTGGATTGAAGGCTGCAAAGTATTGTTCCTGGGTGTGTCTGTTGCCTGTGAGGGTGTTGCCAAAGGAGATGAACATTTGAGTCAGTGGGCTGGGGAAGGCAGACCCACCCTTCATCTGGTGGGCACCATCTAATCAGCTGCCAGCAAATATAAAGCAGGCAGAGAACATGAAAAGGAGAGACTGGACTCGCCTCCCAGCCTGCATCTTTCTCCCATGCTGGATGCTTCCTGCCCTCAAACGTCAGACTCCAAGTTCTTCAGTTTTGAAACTTGGACTGGCTTCCTTGCTCCTCAGTTTGCAGACCTTGTGATCGTGTGAGTTAATGCTTAATAAACTCCTCTTTATATATACATAGATAGATAGATACAAATATAGATATAGATATAGATATATCCTATTAGTTCTGTCCCTCTATACAACCCCAACTAATACATAGAGTCTCACTCTGTCAACCCGGCTGGAGTGCAGTGGTGCGATCTCAGCTCACTGCAGCCTCAATCTCCCAGGCTCAAGTGATCCTCCTACCTCACCTCTTGAGTAGCTGGGACTACAAGTGTGTGCCACCATACTTGGCTAATTTTTTAATTTTTCGTAGAGATGGAGTCTTGTTATGTTGTCCAGGCCCAGGCTGGTCTTGAACTGCTGGGCTCAAGCTGCCTGCCAAAGTACCGGGACTGCAAGCTTGAGGCACTGTGTTCTCACTTTCTAAATGTCCAGTACTGTTATTTCATTGACTGTTTCCAAAGAACATGTTTCCCATTCTGCTCACCATCATCTCACCCCCGCCCCACCCAGCCAGTCTGCCCTGATTGGAAAGGCCTCTCCGGGCAGCCAGGGACATAGGGATACCTGCTTTCAGTTCCATGCTGGGTACCCAGGAGGGAAGTGACTTGTCTGAGGGCTAATGGTGAGTCAGCAGCTTGGCCCTGGCTACCCCGAGTGCTGGGAATTGGCCCCGGGTCGGCCTCAGCCTCTGACGTGTGCCGTCTTGCTCAGGGCGGAAACTTCTTTTCCTGGGGAGGAGGGGCAAAGGCCCTGGAGTGCCCCAGGCCTGGAGATGCCTCCCTTTGCTAGAAACTGCACAGGGGGCATGTGCTGGGCATTTTCCTGAGCGTGTCTCCCCCATCTAGCTAGACTGTGGCCCTGCAGGATGTGGTCTTCCTGGCTCTTATGCCCCAGTCCAGCTCACTGCTGAGGGGAAGTGTGGTTCAAAGGGGAGTGACTTGGGCCCAGTGCGCAGCTCCTCAACCTGCAGGCATGAGACTGCTTGAGTCACTGCAGTCCCCTGAGCACCGACTTCCTCATCTGGAAGAACTGGGATTCAGAGACCCCTCACCCAGTGCAGAGGTGCATTGACTTTCACACTGTCATCAAATGAATCAAAGCAAGTGCTTGCTCCATAAATGGGCACTTTTCTGCCCGCCCTGCCCTGTCGCTGCCCATCTTGGAATCCCAGGGGCTTCCTACCAACAGACCACAGCTCAAAGTCTCAGCCTCACAGTTAGGGCCCTTTGCCACATCCCCCCCACCGATGCTTGTTGGCACCAAGACAGGCTTGACAGAGGGCATGTGGCACCTTGGCAAGCAGGCAGTGAAAAAAGAGCAGGACACACTGTGCGAAGGCAGCTTTGAGACAGGTCTCTGAGGGTTCCAATTTTGAACTTGGTGCACAGGAGCACCCCAGTTGCCCTCTTACACAGAAATTCTGGAACCCATGTCTCCCCCTGGCTCACCCAGGCAACCTGTCTCTGACCACTGCCCCTAACTCCCTTCCAGTCTCCTCCTGGCAGCCAGCCTCTGCCTAATTCAGGGCGGGCCCTGCCCAGTCTCTCTCCCAGGCCTCCTGTGCCTGAGTCCTGACTCTTCTGTGATGGGTTCTGCCTCTGTGTGGTGGAACGATCTCCTTGTGCATTGGGTGTGGGATATTTTGGCCTCTGGACTTGGTTGAACTTCCTAGAAGAGGAGAACGTTGATCAGTGTGCAGGGTGATTTAGGGAAAGGCGTGGACTGTTAGGTCTGCTGGGCCTGGGGTACACCCCAGATAGTTAAGTAGTAGCTAGGGAACAACAGAAATTACCCAGCTTCTAACCATAAAATGAAGATAATGAAATGAAATGCCTGACCCTTGGTAGGTACTCAATATCAAGAGAGACCCCTTTCATTGTATTATTTTTGTATCCTTCTCTGTGCCTCGCATATTCCAGGCCTTCCATAAATGCTCATGAAATATGGAAGCTGCCCACTATCAATGTGGCAGCTAGTGTGACCAGCTGGGTCACTGTGAATGGTTGGGCCACTGAAAATGACTGGATCAGTGTGATCAACTGGATCAGTGTAAGCGACTGGGTCAGTGTGATCGAATGAATCACTGTGCTCTAATGGATCTGTGTGATTGACCAGCTCTGCAAGATCAACTGGATCAGTGTGAATGGTTATGTCAGTGTGTGAGTGACTGGATCAGCGTGATCAACTGGGCGGGGGGGTCAGTGCATTTAACTGGATCTGAACGATTGATTGATTCAGTGTGAATGACCAGGTCAGCGTGATCAGCTGGACTGGTGTCATCAACTCGATCCGTGTGATGATAGCTTGAGTCCTGGGAAGTCCAGGCTGCAGTGAGCTGTGATCACACCAGTGCACTCCAGCCTGGACAATACAGCAAAACCTTGTACAGAAAAAAACAAGGAACTGTCTCCCTAGGGAGGAAAGGGAGGCGCAGTTGGCCACGGGCTCCCACCTCCCATTGGCTAGGTCACTCCATGAGACGTTAAGCTCCCTGAAACCCCAGGATGTGCAGGAAAGGATACCATGTTGGCTCCTGAAGGTGCCTGATGCTGTGACATCAAAGAAGTCACAGGAGAGGAAGCAGCAGACATTTGGCATAGACTTGAGATGAGTGCTGGCCATATACAGTGGGAGGAACCTATGTGGAACAGTTTTCTGTGGCCTCAGCTGGAATCAGAGGTGAGGCCAAGGAGGTAGGAAGTGGCTCACAGCAGGGTTGGGGGTGACAGGGACCTTTGAAGAGCTTGCAGTCTCAGGTTTCTGCTCTGCACATGAAGCCACCTGGCTATAACTGGCTGAGTCTGAAGGCAGGGGTTCCTTCTGGGCGTTGAAGTCCCTCCACCAGCAAACTACAGATTCAGAGTCTGAACATGAGTGTCCCCAGGACACCCATGATGCCTGGCTAGTACTGTCCTTGAGGCAGTTGCCACTGGCTGGTTAGTGCTTTCTGCAGAGTCCTGGGCAGCAGCAGCCAACTTTTACCTACAGCTCTGTCCTTTGCCATAAAAGTTCCAAAGCCTTTGTCTACCTGCATAGCGTAAACCCATTCACATAAACATCAGAGACAGTTGGAGTCCTCAGGAAAAAAACGCTCAGGCTGGGTGACATGAGAGGTGGTGCTACTTCCTCCACTTTGTGGGTCAAGGGAGGTGCATCTGCAGATTCTGCTGGAAACCTGAAACCCACAGCAAGGCAGGCTCCTGAGAAACACTTCTGGAATGATGGGGCCTGGACAACATAGCCTCATGGTACTGGAGTTTCGGATTAGGTTTATAAAACCTACGTTTCAGTTCCCACACTGGCCCAGGTGCTGGGAGCCATGTTCCTAGAATGTTGGGCAGGAAGGACACAGGGTTTCCTTGGTTCTCATTTTAAAAACATGGGTACAGGGCAACACCTGAGTTCTCTCAGCCTTTTGAGTAGGTAGAAAAGCACTTTACAGGAAGCATTAGAAAGCCCGCTGAGTTCTCTGAGTTCTTCGGGGGACACATCTCAAGCAACACCCTGAAGCGTGCTGATGAGGAAATGTTCATGGGTGCATTTTAGTAAGGCCGATGCCCTCCTGCACCAAGTGGGAGGACAATGCTGTTGGGGCAGGTGTTTTCTGGAGAGGGCCCTATGAGGATGGCTAACTTCTGTTTTGTTTTGCTCAAATCCCTCATTTGGCTTTTTGTGTGCGAGTTCCCAGAGGAGAAGTTCTGCTTCTGGGTCCTGAGTAGTTTTCCATACAAGAGTGGACACTGTGGTCTCCCCCCGAGTCCAGAACAAAAGGGTAGCTCATACCCAGAAGCCATTACGCAGGTGGGCAGGGTGACGGACTCGGCCAGGGGCTGTGTCCTTGAAGGCAGTGGATGGGGCAAGAGCCCTCATCTAGGGGTGAAAGATGTACTTCTGTCTGGGCTTCTCCCCCTATTAGTCAAGTGACCTTGAGCAATCCTTCCACCTGTCTGAGCCTCAGTTTCCTTGTCTGTCACGGTTGAAGTATTCCCTGCCCTGCCTGTCTCACTGACCTCAGTCAAATACTGGGTGTGTGCGCATCGGCTCACACGACCAAACCCTGGATGATGGGTGGAGCTGCCTCCAGGACAACTGGATTAAGGAAGCAATCTCTCAATCAATCTCTAGTCCCTTTTGCTTCCCTTTGCCTATTGGCTTCTTTCTCTCACGCTGGAATCGCAGCAACAGGCTGCTCTGGCCTCCTAGAATCCTTAACAGCCTCACGACCAAAAGGAAGAGAACCCTGGCAGCTGTAGAAAGAAAAGCCCCAGAATCACTCATCCTGGCTGGGGGTGTGGTCGGTGGGTTGAGGATGGGGTATTTCGATTGGTCCAGTTTGGGCCATGTGTCCACATCTGCTCCAATCACTGTGGCCCAGAGGAATGGAGCACGATGATTGGTCCACCTGGAGAAAGCTCACCCTTCGGCCAGGGGAAGCGCTGTGCCTGGGGCCCGCCATCAGAAGCAGGAGACTGCGCTCTCTCCTTTAAGGCACTGATGTGTCTTTTCTGTATCCTGACGTATGAGACTCATCTTAGTATCCAGCATGCGGTAGGCACTTTCTATATGTCTGTGGAATCGCGTTGACAGTGAGGTTTCTGACACTCCAGAGTTACCTGAGTTAGAAACCTGGCTTCTGGGCTGCCCAGGACCCGTCCCCATCCCCAAGTACTACTGTGTTATGTTCAATTGCTTGTCAGCGTCCTGCATTAAAGCGAGGACCTTGTCTGGCTTATTTACCGTCGAGTCTTCCACACCTGACAGCCTCTGGTGCAGATAATTGGTCAATTAATGTTTGTGAAATGAACATCAGCTGTCTGTGAAGCTCTGCGTCTTGACCGAAGGAACGTGACTCTGGTCTTTCAGGTGGCCCGGCGCATTCGTCATCCTTTTCCGTCCGTCCTCACTTCCACTTTCTCCTCCTCTGGATGCAGTTATGACTTAAGGTATGCCCAACAACCAATTCTTTTTTTTTTTTTTTTTTAAATATATTCTCCTTAGAGGGTGACGGGGGGGGGGGTGATGAGTTAAATGGCAAATCTATTTTTAGTTCTTTTAGAAATCCCCAAACTGCTTTCCACCGGGGCTAAATTTTATTGCATCCCCACCTACAGTTAGAATGATACACATTTCTCCACAACTTCAACATGTTATTTTTTGACTTACAATAACAGCCATTCTTACTTGTATGAAATGGTATCACCTTGTCGTTTTGATTTACATCTCTCTGATGATTGGGGTGTTAAGCGGTTTTTGAATGTTTATTGGCAACTCTCTTTTCTTTTGAGAAGTGTCTATATAATTTTTCTGATTTTTCAAATTAAATTTCTTATAGATTCTATATATTAATCACTTGTATGCAGTTTGGAAATATTTTATTTCATATTGTAGGGTGCCTGTTTCCTTTGTTGATAGTTTCTTTGGCTGTGCAGAAGCTCTTAAGTTTAATTAGATGCAACGTTTTTATTTATATTTTTATTGCACTCACTTTTAGGATGTTATTCAGAAATTCATTCCAGAAACCAGTGTCTAGAAGAGTATTTCTAGGTGTTCTAGGACTTGCATAGCTCGAAGACTCACAGATAAGTCTTTAATCTATCTTGACTTATATTTTCTGTATGGAAAGAGGTAGGGTTCCACACTTTTTCTGTATATGACTAGCCAGTTTTCCTAGTACTATTTATCATAACAATTATTATTTTTGGAGACAAAGTCTCTCTCTGTCACCCAGGCTGGAGTGCAGTGGTGCAGTCTCGGCTCACTGCAACCTCCTCCTCCTGGGTTCAAGCGATTCTTCTGCCTAAGCCTCCGAAGTAGCTGGGACTACAGGAGTGAACCACCACACCAGGCTAATTTTTGTATTTTTAATAGAGACGGGGTTTCACCATATTGGTCAGGCTGGTTTCCAACTCCTGAACTTGTGATCTGCCCATCTCGTCCTCTCAGAGTGCTGGGATTACAGGTGTGAGCCACCATTTTCAGCCTGTCAGTAGCATTTCTAGAAACTAACAACTATCTCAAAATAAACATTAAAAAAATTTCCATCTACAATAATTGTAGTAACTATATTTTGAAATAAATTTAACCAAAACTCTGAAGCACATTTGTAGGCTTTCTCTCCAGTATGAATTATCTTATGTGTAGTAAGGTTTGGAGACTGGTTAAAAGCTTTGTCATGGCTGGACGTGGTGGCTTACACCTGTAATCTCAGCACTTTGGGAGGCCGAGGCCAGCGGATCACCTGAGTTCAGGAGTTCAGGACCAGCCTGGCCAACATGGTGAAACCATGTCTTAAAAAAAAAAAAAAAAAAAAAAAAAAAAAAAAAAAAGCCATACCACAGCCCTCACATTTGTAGGGTTTCTATCCAGCATGAATTAGGTTTTTTCGGTTTATTGTTTTTTCTTTTAGAGGGTTCACAATGTTGGCCAGGATGGTCTCAATCTCTTGACCTCAGGATTTGCCTGACTTGGCCTCCCAAAGTGCTGGGATTACAGGTGTGAGCAACCGCACCCAGCTTATCAAACAACCAATTGTAAATACATCTCTGTGCCTAAATATATCTCGGTTGTTGATAAATGCTAGTGAGACCATTGTTTTTACCAAGGTGCTGAGATCTACAAACATTTATATTTGTGTAATCACCTTAAAAACAAGTACTTTTATCTTTACTGTTGAACTTTTTAAGTGTAGTTCCAATAGTATCTGCAATGGTGAAAGGTTTTTACCTGTACCAGAATGAATTCCCAAAAGCTTTGATTTGCCAGAATTGGATGAACAAAGTGGACCATTACTGGAATTGACTGATGTTTCTGTTGAGGCATCTGGTGACGCTAAAACTGGCATTGTTTCACCATATGTGAAATTCTGCAGAGATGCTTTCCAGTGAATGACCACTGCTTGCTTTTCCACTTGCATGTAAGAAAACTTAGAACACAGAACAAGCTCGATTTTAAACTGCCACCTGCTCAGTTGCCCCTCTGTATGTAAATTGTGGATTCTGTATTCTGGACAGGCTTTTTTTTTTTTGAGACGGTGTCTTGCTCTGTTGCTCAGGCTGGAGTGCAGTGGTGCAATCTTGGGTCACTGCAACCTCCGCCTCCCGGGTACAAGCGATTCTCCTGCCTCAGCCTCCTAAGAAGGCAAGACTACAGGCATCCTCCACCAGAGCTGGCTAATTTTTGTATTTTTAGTAGAGACAGGGTTTCACCATATTGGCCAGACTGGTCTCAAGCTCCTGACCTCATGTGAGCCACCCTGCCCAGCCTGGACAGGCTTCTTAAAGTTCCTGTGAATCTTTGAGGTAGCTGCTGACGCTTCTTGAGCAGACTGGTGACTTGCTTTCTGGGTAGTTGATGGCCTTGCTGTGGTTCCTGGTAGATGCAGAGAACAACTTTGTGCGTGTTACAGTTCTCATCATTAACTTTCTTGAAAAAGAGAAAGTCAGTATACTTACATTTTCATTACTCAGGCACTTTCCCTTTTTGTTGAGTTCATTGCCACCAAAAGGGTTTATTGAAAAATGAAAATGCAGTGGCAAACACTAAGATAAGTGCATCGCTGTAGCTTTGTAGCATGTGGTAAGTAGCTAAGTCACTGCAGCAAGGCCGTGGGGCCTCCTCCGTGTGAGCTCTTCTTCCTCCCAGCTCCTGGCCATACTGCCTATGTGCATGGCTCGTCTCTCTCACTTTTCCCACTGACCCCAGAGCCTGGTGGCTTCATGCATCTTGCAAGTGGCTGAGGCGCTAAGCAGCCAGTGGGAGCAGTGGTGCCAAGCCTCCCTCTCAGCACCACCACTGTGGGCAGAGCTGGCTCTCCCCAGTTGCTCATGTCTGCCTGCATTTCAGTATCTCAGGAAGGGTCCGGGTGCTGTTTTTGAAGGGTTCCACTGAATCAGGAGAGGGTTGGGAGAGAGGCAGGTCAGCGCTCTGCCTCTTCTAGTTCCAGCCTTGAGCATGGGTGAGAACTCACTCACCGCACACCCACGTGCCTACACACCAGGAGAGTCCCCACCACAGGATGCAATCATGGTAGGAGCTGAAGCACAGGTGGGAAGCTACCTACTGCTCCAGCCTCTCTTAGAGCAGGTCTTCATGGAACTCCACTAAACAATGCAAAGCTGGGGTGCATGCCAAAGCAGGCCCAACACCGGGATAAGAGAAATCACCCAGGATGGCCCCAGAGAACCCAGAATGTATGGTCCCTTTATCCACAGGCTCTAGCAGGTATTCCATTTCAGATGGGTTTGGGGACAGTTTCCAGTTTAAGGTCTTCACTCCTATGTGTGAGAGCTTAGGCCTTGCCTGAGTTGGGGGCTTGGGTGGGAGGTCCACTGTCCCACAGTTGATTGGGGTCCACCCCGTGTCTGCTCTAACAGGGTGGCTCCCTGCTGCTGCCTGAGGAAGATGGGAGGGAGGAGTTTTCCCACGGGCCCACCCATTTGCTATCCTTAGCTTGAGTTTTGACTTCCACGGAGGCTGGGGCCCAAGGCCTTTCTTCCACTCACTGCTGTGGCTTCACGCCACTTTTCAGACCCCTGTGACTCTCCCAGCTGTTACTGACCCCTTCATAAATGCAGCTCAGCTACACACAAAATACATATCTGTAGAGCACCACACCTGGGACTCCTGTAGATGCCACTGGGGACTGAGGGAGGAGGGCGGCTTCCCACTCTGGCTCAGGACCCCATCACCTGAAATGCAACTCTTCCCAAGGCTGCTTGGTTCACTCCTGCGTTTGGAAGGCCTCCCAATCCAGCAGGGCCCCTCCTCTCCTCCAGCCTTGCCTCTCAGATGATGCCAGGCCCCCAGGCCTCCTCTGCTTGTCCTTGAACAAATGCCACCAAATGGTACGGAAGTCACGTGGAAGTCAGCCTGTGTAGGACGTTGGTCTCTAGCACCTTGCCCATGTGGAAGCTGTACCCACCTGCCCCTTCACCAGCTCCCCCACACACATGTGAGTACACACACACATGCACACTCCCATCCACGCTGGCTACAGGGGTGTCTGGGACCCTGGTGAGGCCCTAGACAGGATCCGATGGCAGCTCTCACACCTCCCTCGGGACCACAGTGGTTTCATCCATACAGTAGATGTAGTTGTTCAAAAATGTTTATGGAACGAAAGAGGAAGGAAGGAATAAAAAACTTAAGAAACTCCCAGAACCTCCTTCCTCTGTCTCAAGAGGTGTTAGGAAGTTCCTCAGGCTTCTTGGGGATCAACACATCTGGCATGGCAAGAGGGTGAGATGGGAGGAGAGTCTGGGGTGCAGCTCCCAGCGAGGCTGCCTTCCCTGCTGGGGCCTCCTGCGTCCTGGACTTCTCTGTCAGGGCTGCCGAGGGCTGTTCTGCTCCTTCTGCAGGGCACTCCTCGCTAAGTGCCCCCCCAGCCACCAAAAGCAGTCAACTCTGCCTGGAAACATGGACACGAGGTGCACCTCTGGTGGCACAAACTAGAAAGTAGGTGGCAAAGGAGAGACGGGCGGAATGGACTAATGACATGCGCCTGCCCCATTGGGCACAAGGGATGCAGCAGGCAGATGGCAGAGCAGGGCAGAGGCGGTCTCCGGCTTGGGAAGAGGCAGCACATGCTGACCCCCTCACTGTCCTGATTTTGAGGGCCACAGTCATCTGTCAAACCCACAGCTTCAGGACTTTTCCCGCTGTTTGCGTGAGAGGCACAACACCCCCCAAAACAGCATGGAAGCAGGAGGCCTTCTGCGCTCTGCTGTGCGGGACTTTGAATAGGTTCTTGTGCTCCTTGAACCTTGAAACCCTTGACACATGGGAAGAACAAACATCACCTTGTCTTTGTCCTAGTACATCTTAGTGACAGAGGGACCTGAGACAGCACCCCTGCTCGACAGGAGAGAGAGCTGGGGCCCAGAGATGAAAGGGATGCCTGCAGCGTCACACAGCAGATCCGTAGCAGAGATGGCTCCAGGCCAGGTCTCCAACCTCTGGGACAGCACCTGCCCGCTTCCTGAGTCCAGACAGTGCAGGTGCTCCTGGAAGAAGGAATTTTCCGGAGGGCACAGGGCTCTGGGTCCTTTTGTGGGAGAGCTGCAGGCTGGGCTGCATGCAGTGAAGCCTGTGGTCGAAATGGCAGGAGGAAGAATGCCAGGATAGATTCTTGTTACATAGTACGGGGTTCCCTGGTGTTTGGGGCACCCTCACTATTACCTGCTTGTACCCTTGGGTGGCTCCATCTTCAGCTGAGCTCAGGCTCGTCAGCGCATGACCAGTGCCCCCAGAGCAAAGCTCTGTGCTTAGCAGAGGTGCATAACCATCTCCTGTCACTCAAGGGAAATTGTTGGGATTTTAGGTGGTGGCAGGTGGTTTGCAAGACAGAGACCAGACAGCATGGGTTTGTTTCTTTTTATCGCAAGAAGTCTCTGTGGGTGCTGAGCTCACCATGCCGCACAACTCACGGCTGTGGATGGCTGGTCCCCAGTCAGTCTCGGGTGGCGGTTGGGGCCTCCTACTTCCTTGCCTTCGCTTTCTTTCCTTTACTCGCTTTGTGGGGCTTCAGCGCTTCCTCCTGGCCTGTGTGGCTGGTGATGGGGGGTGGGAAAGGGTCAGGGGCATTGAGGTTCAGAGTCTTCTTCTGAAGCTTCAGGTCCAAGATGGCGAAAGTGTTCTGGATCTGGCGCTGCAGCAGCTCCCGCAGGAGCTCCATCTGAATGTGGATGGCCTGGTGGACGAGGCTCTCCAGCTCCTGTAACGAATGGGGAGGACCAGTGAGCGGGGCTGGGGAGCCTCGTGGGATCTGGTTCTCAACTCAGACCCTGTTGTGGGTCCGAGGATGTGTCCACTGCCCACCCATCTCACCCTGAGCATGCGCCATGTCTGCCTTGACCTCCGGCTTCTGGTTGACTTCAGCCAACTAGGGGCGGGAGGTCTGAGGATGGGGGAGGTCCCACCTTCTGACCAGCTGTGGGCTGGCCACGGCAGGGGCCCTCTACCCATGGTCACCCTTTCTGTCCTTCAGCCCTTGACTATAACTAAAGCTCTCTTTTTGGGTTCCAGTAGTCACACCCTCCCTCTTCTTTTTCGGCTTAGAGTGGCAGCCATGCTGTTTGAGTGTGTCATTTGTCCTGGGCCCATTGGCCATTGCCATATTTCCTAGAGACTCTACTCCCTGAGCAATGCAGGCCCCATCTGGATGTCCCGTCCCCCCATCATCCTTATTCTCACCTGTCAGAGTTCTAGTGGCAATTTCATGGGAGGGGACGGGGAAATTGCTTCAGAGAGTGGGCTTATCCTTCACTCAGCCAGCCAGAAAAGGCATGGAAATGCAGCCACCGTCCAGCCACCATGTTGAACAGGAAACCCTGTTGTTCAACCCCGTCATGGCCCACAGAGCCTGGAGACATGGACCATGTATGTAGCTGCGTTTCTCCAGGCTGTCCGCTGGAGCGACCATTTAGCAGAGGAGTTGTTGGGGGAGACGCTGGGAGCCATTGGTTGTCTTCAGTGCGTTTATTTGAGATTTCGTATTTCACTTAAAATGTACGCAGAATTGTACATTGCCCCAGAATATCCCGTTGGTTGTTTTTGTAGAAAATAATGTTCTTCCATAACGTTATTATTTTTATTATCATTATTTTTTTGAGACAGAGTTTCACTCTTTTTGCCCAGTTTGGAGTGCAGTGGCACTATTTCAGCTCATTGCATCCTCCGCCTCCCAGGTTCAAGCGATTCTCCTGCCTCAGCCTCCAGGATAGCTGGGATTACAGGCATGTGCCACCACACCTGGCTACTTTTGTATTTTTAGTAGAGGTGTGATTTCTCTATGTTGGTCAGGCTAGTTTCAAACTGCCAACCTCAGGTGATCCACCTGCCTTGGCCTCCCAAAGTGTTGGGATTATAGGTGTGAGCCACCACACCTGGCAAGAATGGGCTGTGTTTATTCTACAGCTCTGAGTGCCCCATCTCAGGTGCATGGCTGGGGCACATGGCATAGGGGGCTCTGGCTCACCAGCTCCGCCAGGCAGGGGCCAGCAGTGCCGTGCTGGAGGCTGGACATGGAGCTGGGAGCAGCAGGTAGGAAGAGCTGTGGGACATGGAGGGCATTAGGGGCCGATCTCTCCCACTGTGGCCAGCCTCCCCACCTCTACCCTGCCGCCCGGTGTGCTAGAACAAGGTCCCTGGCAGGGGGCCAGAGACACAGTCTATTGCATGGGTTTTGTTGGGTTCCTATTGAACGTCTTCATGAGCTAAGATTACATGGCCCCTCGATGTGCTATTTGTCTGGAGGCTTAACCTTACTTAGATGAGCACCATCCAGGCTGCTGTGTTCATTGTTCTTTAGAGATTTTCATGTGTGTGTGTGTGTCCCTAAAGAAATACTTCCTAGGGCCATTTGCTCTTCAGCTGATGATTCAGAAACCAAAACCCCTTGGAACTCAGAGGCCCTGTGACTCCCACACTCCAGTGCCTGAAACACACGCACACACACATACACACACATGCACATACTTGTCTCTCGAAGTATGTTCAAAGATGATGCAACAATGATGACTTCAGTGCCTGTGTGTAGCTTAGAAACTAATGGAGGCTTGGCCAGGCCCTCAGGAAGTCAGCTGCTCTGGGACCAGGCTCGTCACAGTCATTGAAGAGCTGGTCATGGGAAATGCTGGCAGCTAGAGCCCCAGTGGTCTGGCAGACCCTCCAAGAGAGCAGTCCAAAGTCTGAGGTTTAGGCACCAGATCCTCCCATGTCTTCCCTGGGCCGTAGCTCCACCCTTTGTCTCCCTGGTCACATGACCCTCCAGAAGCTGTCCTCCTGTCCCTGCTTCCTCCATCTTCTCCCCCAGCCTGGGTACATGCCAGCTCTGGAGAATCTGCCGCAGTTCCAAGACTGGGGTCTTTTTCCTGACTCTCTTGGTGGAATCCGTCACTGATAAATGACACAGAGGAAGGAGCTTAGAGTGCAGGATCAGCCAGGTCTCAGTCTGAATGTGAACTCTACCACATGCTAGCTTGGTGACTTTGCGAGTTGATAAGTTCTCTGAGCCTCAGTCATCTCATCACTAAAATAGGGACAAGAATTTCTTCCTTGCAGGGACATTGCATGATAAGGTACACTCGAAGCCCATGGCTAGACTCTGGATTCCTCCCTGCTTCTCTCCCCCTCCCCTGTGTGCCAACGAGGCGCTCCCATCTGCAGTGACTCCAGCCCGGACTGATGTCCTTGCAGGTGTAGGTGCCCACCCTTGGCAAGTAGGCAGAGCCTCACCTGTCTTTCCAGGACCCGGCTGGGCTGCACGGACATGGCGGAGGTGAACACCTTCTGCAGCGAGTTCTTCTGCTCCAGGAGCAGCGCCTCCTTCAGGAGCAGCATGTCAGCGCGCTTCTGTGCCTCGGCCTTGGTCAGGGCAGCCACCTGCTGCTTGTGGGTCCACAAGCCCCTGTCCATGCCCTCGGCCAGCGGGAGGGGCTGAGGTGGCATGCACACCTCCAGGTGGGCAACGGTCAGGTCGACCTGCTGGTCCTGGCCCAGGACATACTGGTAGAGTTTGTAGTGGTGGATGAAGGTGTGGTGGAAGTAGTCACAGAGGGCCAGCAGGTGGGTGGTGTTGAAATGGCCCTGGTAGTCTCTGAGCTTGTTCCCCAGGATCATCACAGCCTCAGTAATGGAGTAGCCTGTGGGCACAGGAGCCAGGTAAAGAGTGGGAATGGGACAGAGCTGCCCTGCCAGGCAGTGGATATGGGCTCTGCACATAGACAGCCTGGTCACAGAGCCCATGTCCCACTGCATTTTTAAAAATATGTATTTTTATTTATTTATTTTTGAGATAGGGTCTCATTCTGTCACCCAGGCTGGAGTGCAGTGGTACAATCATAGCTCACTACAGCCTCCAGCTTCCAGGCTCAAGAAATCCCCCCGCCTCAGCCTCCCGAGTAGCTGGGCCTACAGGCACATGCTACTAAACCCAATATTTTTTATTTTTTGTAGAGATGAGATTATCGCTATTTTGCCCAGGCTGAAATTCTGAGCTGAAGTGATCCTCCTGCCTCAGCTTCCTAAAGTGTTGGAATTACAGGCATGAGCCACTGTGCTGTCTCCAACTGCAATTCTTACTACCATGCATTAGCACTGGAAAGCTATGCAGTGTACCACATTTCTTTTTTTTTTTTTTACCTGCAGTAACTTACACTTATCCCATTTTTTCCTTACATGATTATCCCAGTATAATAATATAAATATGATTATATGATCTCAGTATAATCACATAATCATTACCATAATTTTTTTTTTTCCAAACTCTTGGGCTCAAGCGATCCTTCCATCTTGGCCTCCCAAAGTGCTGGGATTACAGGAGTGAACCAACACACCTGGCCAGTATTTTGTCTTTTGACACTTATTTTAAAAGACAAAATACTGGCCAGGTATGGTGGTTCAAGATAAAGCACACCTGTTACTTTAACTGTGCTTTATCTTGTTTCACTTCTAACTCTTTAGGAAGGAGATGTGGAAAAGGAATTCCAATAATAGTGAAGCAGGAAGTGGTGGGGCATGGTGGCTCACGCCTGTAATCCCACCATTTTGGGAGGCTGAGGTGGGCGGAACACTTGAGGTCAGAAGTTAGAGACCAGCCTGGCCAACATGACAAAACCCTGTCTCTATTAAAAATACAAATATTAGCCGAGTGTGGTAGCAGGTGCCTGTAATCCCAACTACTCAGGAGGCTGAGGCAGGAGAATCGCTTGTAAGAGGAGGTTGCAGTGAGCCAAGATCGTGCCACTGCACTCCAGCCTGGGCAACAGAGTGAGACTCCGTCTAAAAAAAAGAAAAAAAATCCCAGCACTTCGGGAGGCCAAGGCAGGAGAATCACCTGAAGTTGGGAGTTAGAGACCAGCCTGACCAACATGGAGAAACTAAAAATACAAAATTAGCTGGGCATTGTGGCACATGCCTGTAATCCCAGCTAGTCGGGAGGCTGAGGTGAGCTGAGATCATGCCATTGCACTCCAGCCTGGGCAACAAAAGCAAAACTCTGTCTCAAAAAAAAAAAGAAAAAAAGAGTGGAGCAGGAGGGGATTGATGCCCAGACAACATGCTGTGCTGGTGGTTTGTGCCACAGACACAATGGGAAAATATCCTTGATCCCATTTGTGCAAAGGATTGGCTGTGAGGGCAGTAATAGGGGCAGTGCTCCTCGGGGCATGACCTGTCTCCCCACTTCTCTCCTCCTCTCCCCTTCACTCCTCCTGCTCACAACTCTTCCAGGTGCTCAGCACAGTGGTTAGAGGCTGGGCTCTCCCAGCATCTGCTTGGGACTTGACAGAGGAGGGGGATCATGAAAGGTCGTGGCTGAATTACATGCCCGCCCTGCCGAGCAGATGAGCAGACACCAGGCAGAGAGACAGGCAAGTCAAGGGTAGCAGAAGAGCATGGCCCTGGCATGGAGACCTAGGTTCTCATAGACACTGTCCTGGAAATGCACTGTGGACTTGACTGAGCCTCTCCTGCTCTCTGACTCAGTGTTCCCTCTGAAGAACAAGGGCTTGTGCCAGGCGCCCACCAGATCGTGTGCTTCTGCTTCGGAGAATTTCATAGTTCCTTCTGCCGACAATGAAGGTAATGTGCTATAGGCAAGGAGCTGGACTTTCGCCCAAGGTAGAGGACCTGGCTTGTTCACAGACCCCTTCATCTTCTCTTCCTCTGTGTGAGCCCTCCACTGGGCCCTGTGGGGTTTCCCCACCCCCAGCTAGAGTGCTCCATGCCCCTTCAGCAGGGACTGTCTCAGCCTTGCCCACAAGGTTGTTTTGAAGTCTTCCCACCCCTCATTCCCTCCATGTTTCCTCTTGGCTGGTCACTGAGGCTGTCTTGCTTTGTATGGAAATATTCACCTTGAATCTCCCCAAATTACCCAGAGGGTGGAGACCTCATGGTCTTGGGAAAATATTAGCAAAAATGATACCAATCCACTTGGAGCCATGTTAGGATGTGCTGGAAGTGACGCTCAGATTCTGGCAATCTCAGTCTCCTTGGGAGGGAAGGAGGGACAGCTCCATCATGCAGAATCCAGGCTGGAGGCTATACTTCCCCTTTCTTTCATGGCAAACCAGCAGGCTCGGAGCCCAAAGGTTATGCTCCTCTTGGGAAGGTACTGGGTTTGGAGGACTGAGATACTCTGTCCCTCTTAGATATGACACTTGGGCCTTTTTCTCTCAAATGTAAAATTTAGAATAGTGATACTGACTTCACAGCCTTGTTGGAAGGGCCAAATGGGGTAAGATATCCAGCTCTGTACAGAGCCTAATACAAGCCAGCAATCAATAAATGCTGTAGAAATAGTTTATTTCTACCTTTGTAAAAAAAAAGTCTTACTTCCCCTCCATCCTGCCTTCCCTCTATTAATTCCTTCCTTCATCTCTGTCCATCTTTCCATTCATCCATTCTTCTACTTATACATCCACCCATGCATCCATGCATCTTTCCATTCATCCATTCATTCCTCCTTCCACTCATTCATCCATCCATATGCCCATCTATCCATCTGTCCATCCATCCATCCATCCATCCTTTCTTCTACTTATCCATCCAACCATGTATCTATTCTATAATTCATTCTTCCACCCACCCATCCATCCATCCATCCACCCACCCATCCATCCATCCACCCATCCATTCATCCATTCATCCATCCATCCATCCATCCATTTATCCATTCATCCATCCATTTATCCATCCATCCATCCATCAATCCATTTATCCATCCATCTATCCATTCATCCATCCTTCCATTTATCCATCCATCCATTCATTCATCCATCCTTCCATCCATTCATCCATCCATCCTTCCATCCATTTATCCATCCATCTATCCATCCATCCATCCATTTATCTATCCATCCATCTATCCATCCATCCATCCATCCGTTTATCCATCCATCCATCCATCCATTTAGCCTTCTATCCATTCATTCATCCATCCTTCCATCCATTTTTTTATCCATCCATTTTTTCCACTCATTTGTTTATCCATTCACCTATTCATCCATCCATTAATTCTTCAGTCTATCCTTCCATCTATTCACCCATCCTTCCATCCATTTGTGAAAGCAAAATAAAAACTTGGGAACCCAATTCATTATACCAAAAGAAAAAAATTAAGCTGAAAGTTGAGTAATATGAGAAACTGCCTTTCCTTTTATTCCTAAGCAGATAGAATAAAAGGTTAAATATCTCCACAGGCAGCTATTCTATGTTCACCTTATCTTATGCAAAGTCCCAATTTACTGAGCAAGGGAGGAATACATAATTGATTATTTACCACCTGCTCCTTTTCTCTTGTAACATGTGGATTACCATATCCTCCTTCTTTCCCCTCCAGCCCACTTTCACCTTTAAATATTGAAGCCCTCAAAATAATCTTTTGAGAAAGACCAGACGTTTCTCCCAGGTATGTCATTAACCTTGGAAAAATAACCTTCTAAATTGATTGAGACCTGTCTCAGATACTTTTTGGTTTATACATTTATCCTTCCATTCAACCAAGTCAAATGGTGACTGAACCTATAAATTGTTACTGCCTCTTAATTTTACTCAGCACTATGCGAGATTCTGGCAATACTATGACAATAGGCCATATCCCCTGCTCTCAGATGCTTGCAGGAGAGACACAAGCAGAAAATGGCAGTGCATAGTAAAGAGGAACAGAGTGGGGTGAAGAAGAGCAAGGACTTCAGGACCGGGTCCTCCTAGAGAAGGCGATGTGTGACCTGCATCCCAGGGAAGGCTGAGCCAGGCCCAGAGGTGGGGCCACTTCACAGCCCAGCTGAGTGACAGCAAGGAACAGGCAGCAACCTGGCCTGGGTGGGAGCAGGGCGAGGCTTGTTGTCATTGGCACCTAAAGGTGGAGGCAGATGGTGGAAAGAGCTGCATGGAGAAGTGGGTGGAAGACAGACCCAAGGGCCTGGAATGCCACACTCCAAAGCCAGGGCTCTGTCTTCCGGGCAGTGCACAGAAGGAGCAGATATGAGTGTGCGGACCTGGCCATCCTTGGATGTAGGGTGTGCAAGACAGAAATCTGTACAACCCCCAGGTTCTTAGGGGAATGTTTGAGGGACAGTGGGCCCACTAACAGAGAGAATACCATATAGTGGGACGCTGACCTCTGACATGACCCCTGCCCTCAGAGCGCTTCCAGTCTCAGAGACAGTTGAACAAATGATGGCTACCTTTGTCTTCTCAGCCCCCAGCACTGGGATTTGTGCAAAGGAGAGGCCCAAAGTCTAGAGAGTGAATGAACCAGCTTTAATATGTCAATGTGAAGCTATTCATTCATTCTGTCAACAAATACTTATTGGGGACTTTCCATGTGCCAAGAGGTCTTCCAGGTTCCAGGGAGGTGGTGGAGGAAGGAAACGCCGATACCTAGCTCTGCACAGGGCTGTGGGAGGTTGGCAGGGCGCATGCCAGGAAGAAGGTCAGGAAAGGCTTCCCTGAGGAGGCAATAAAGGGGCTGGGATGGACTTGCTCAGAGGGGTTTACCGGGCAAAGAGGTGGTGAAGAGCGAGGCAGAAGGGAGTGCAGCTTGCGCAAAGCCCCTGTGGTTGAAGCAAGCACGGCCCACTGAGGGAACAAGAGGCGGGGGAGGAAGGCAGTGAGCAGGATGGAGATCTGCAGGTGGGGAGCCGGCTGGCTGGAGATGAGGCTGGGCAGGCCAGGCCCTCCAAGCCCCTACGATGCCCTGCCCTGCAGGGGTCCCACCCCCAGGGCCACCACCTTGCAGAGGCCCATCTCCCTACCCCACCACGGAGTCTTTCACCAGAGTAAGGCTCCCCCAATGCCAGGCATTGGGGGATGTTGCCTGTGGCCAAGGCCGTCACCATGGAGGCTGCTGGGCTGGCAGAACAGGCCCCAAAGGCCAGGCCCACCCAAACATGGCAAAAGGGTTTCCAGCAGGCAGTGGGTAAGTGGAGCTAGGTTCCAGGGAGCCAATTCTGGAGGAACAAGCTGTGTTGGAAGGAAGGGCCAAGGCATCGGGGGATCAGCCTAGGGCAGGGTCCAGGTCCAGCTTCACCAACCAGAAGCTCTTGGCTGCTGCTGCCCTCAGGACAACAAAGACCCCATGGCCCCACGTGCCCTGTGTCTCTTCCTGTCCTTTCACTCAGAGCTGGACATCAGAGCTTGCAGGACTCCCCTACCACGAAGGCTGCCATCAATTAGCAGGAGCTTCCCCACAGGGACACAGGGAGAGAGGACGGGAGCTCTGAGAGGTCAGGGGTTCCGCACATGCCCCGTGTTGGGGGCACCAGGCTGGGGCCAGAGGTTGGTGGGAAAGCCACCACAAGTAGAGGGACCAGCAGTGGTGAAGGCTAGAGGTAAGCGGAGCCATACTCAGCTGTCCGGGAGGCAAAGCTGGATTCTGGGGACTGAGCTGAGGGACCAAGGGTTTGTGGTCAGTTTGGACAGGGTCATTCATGAGTCCTGTGTGCTGTGTGAAAGAGGTGACTTCATCACAGAACACCAGGACCTCCAAGGATAGCGTACATAGAGAGAATAATTAAATTCCTCAGGGTTTGGAAGCCGGCAGAGTGGTACGGAGGCCAGACATGAGAGGTTGGGGTCACCCCAGAGGGAAGGCGGTGGCCACGTGGAGACAGCAGGGGTGGCCCATCGAGGGATTCAGAGGGCCGGTGGGCATGAGGCCATCATTTCTCATCAGCAAGCTGGACTCCCGGCCTGTGTGGAGGCGATGGTGTGTGAGTTTCATCAGGTGACTCATAGCACCTTCTGAACTTGCCGGAAGGTGCCCTCCTGCTCCTCCTCCAGCCTGGCCTGGCCTGATGGAGCATGGGGTGGGGCCACCTGCATCTTGCAGCTGTGGGTGGCTACGTCTGCCTCCTCGGTCAAGGCCAGACCGTGGACCCGTCTGTTCAGCCCCCAGCAGCCATACAGAGCCTGGATCTGAACGGAGAAGTCCGAGAGGCTCAGTGCCAATGCGCTCAGTAGCCATGTGCGGGTGTCTTGGCGGCTTGCCATCCTGGCCGATGCCCTATGATGGCCATGGCTGTGGCCTGCACCCAAGAGGTCATAGAAACCAAGTGCAGACCTAGTCCTGGGTCAACAGGGAAGGAGCCCCTGGGCTGAAGTCTAACTTTCGGCCCCCAGATGCTCTTGGCTGGTTCTGGGTTTCAGCAACGCTTGTTGGAAGCCAGCTCATGCGACACTTTCTTGGCCTCAGACCACACTCCCCAGGCCTCGGGTTGAGAAGTTCCTGGTGACTCAGAAAGCGGAGGGATTAAGTCTCAGGGAGAAGCCGCTGGCTGCCGGGCGGACAGATCTGTGCCTGCAAGTTGCTCTTCAATAACAGGGAGTGGCCTTCATTTGCATTGGCTGCTGGGAACTTCCTGAAGATGGTCCCCAACCCCCTGGAGGCCAGCACCTGTGAGGAGAGCATCGGGAGTGGAGGAGGAGAGGAATGAGGAGGGGAAGGGAGGGGGAGGCACACTGGCAGATGTCGGCATGGGACGATCCGCCATCAGGGCAGAAAGGGCTCAGACGTGGGGGCTCCAGTTGGCTTCCTTGGCCCCTCACATCTGGAGTCTGGACTGGGCAAAGGATGGGAGGAGGGAGATTCTCCACATCCCTGTGGGGCTGGAAATGGGGAGGGCTGCTCCTTCTGGGTGGGCCTGAGCGGGAGGACCCAGGTGCCCCGAAAAACCAGTTTGGTTCCCCCATCTTGCCTCCCAGGGGCAGGAACCAAGTCAGGCCAGAGCCTGGCACTGCTCGCCTTTCCCAGCACCGGAGTGCCTACCAGGGCTGGCCCCGTATGGTGGGAAGCAGACAAAAGCAAGGGCTGCCATCTCCACCCAACCGCACTCTTCACCCCTCTGTGTTGCCCCTGCCCCCTTTGTGCTCCTGGGGAGACTGCTAAACTCCTTCACCCTGGGTGCCAGGGACTGTACCGCCCAGGCGTGCTCCCCTCAGTTAGGGAGCTCCCACTGCCTTGTGCCATGCATGCCCTGGGTCACTCGGCCTCCCAGCTCCCAGCACCCTTAGGCTGGCACAGGCCCCAACCCCTCTTCACCTGGGAGAGAAACTGAGGCTTAAAGAGGCTGAGGGATTTGCTGAGGTCCACTCAGCTGGTAAGTGCCTCCCCATGGGGAGGAGGAGCAGCTGCATGCCTCCTGACCTCATCAGGATGGGCCTGGACTGGCCAGAGGAGGACCATACTGGCTGGAGATGCACTGTCCTCCTGCCCGGCGACTTTGGCACTAAGGATTCAATAGTTGCGTGTTCTGTTCTCAGCCACCATTCGTGGTCACATGGCAGCCATCATTGAGTCTAGGGCACTCCTGGACTGAAGATGGCACTGATGCTGGGGCCATTCCCTGAAGCTCAGTTCCTCTGTTAGGGGAAGTGAGGTGTGTCTAGTAAGAGCAGACTGGAATTCATGCAGACGTGGGCTCACATTGGGCTGCCTGGCTTCATCGCTTGCACGAGTTATTTTGCCTTTCTGGGCATTAGTGTTCTTTGTCTTTTTTTATTCCATTTATTAAAGTTCAAAAACTAGCACAGCTATGGTGTTAGAAGTCAGTAGAAGTATCTGGAAAGAGTCAGAAAGGGGCTTTTGGTTGCTGATAATGTTCTCTTTTTTTTTTGGAGACGGAGTCTTGCTCTGTTGCCTAGGCTGGAGTGCAATGGCACGATCTTGGCTCACTGCAGCCTCCACCTCCCAGATTCAACTGATCCTCCTGCCTCAACCTCCCAAGTAGCTGGGACTACAGGTGTGCACTACCATGCCCGGCTAATTTTTGCATTTTTAGTAGAGACAGCATTTCACCACATTGGCCAGGCTCGAACTCCTGATCTCAGGTGATCCACACACCTCAGCCTCTGAAAGTGTTGGGATTACAGGTGTGAGCCACTGCTCCTGGCCTGGTTGCTAATAATGTTTTGGTTCTCCTTGCTAGTTCTGGATGCTGTTAAACAGGTGGGCACACTTTCTGAGAAATATCAAGATGAACATTTATAAATTATGCATTTTTCTATGTGTGTGCTATAATTAAAGACTTACTCTAAAAAGATGGTGACCCTGAAAAATAAGTTATTCCTAATTTGTGCAATGATGACAAAAATCACAGAAAAGTAAATAGATTTACAAATCAGTATTTAAAAGCAGAATCTCTTCACACTGGAAGCAATTTTTCTAATGCAATCTATTTTTTTCTTTTCTTTTTTGGGATGGAGTCTCTCTGTGTCTCCCAGGCTGGATTGCAGTGGCGTGATTTCGGCTCACTGCAACCTCCAACTCCTGGATTCAAGCGATTCTTTTGTCTCAGCTTCCCAAGTAGCTGTATTTTTAGTAGTGATAGGGTTCCACCACGTTGGTCAGGCTAGTCTTGAACTCCTGACCTCAGGTGATCCAACTGCCTTGGCCTCCCAAAGTGCTGGAATTACAGGCATGAGCCACCACACCAGGCTGTAACACAATCTATTTCTATTATGCAAGACTTTTAATAAAAACGATTGCATGTATTGATTGCACAGTCTAAAAGACATGGGCAGCAGAGTTCCTGTCTGTAAAATAGAGGCAATAAAACTGTCCACCTCGTAAGGTTAAAGGGCAGCATGCATACACGGAGCTTTCCATAGTGCCTGGTACACAGTAAGCACTCAATAAATAACGCCATCATCACCGTTATTGCCATCTTCAGGACTCTGCTGATATTCCTGCTCCCTGGTGTGCTGTGTGGTCTCCTGGACTCAAACGGGTTTGGCAGAGAGTGAAGCATGGCTCTAGGGCAATAGCCCTGAAAATTGGATTTCTTCAATTTCTTCAATCCAATCCCTTTTTGGCGGTTGCCTGGTGATTCTATTTACCATGGTGGGATGAGTGGGCATGGGGCCTCACCCGAAGAGTAGTGGAGGTTCTTTCTTTCCTGGCCACTCAAACAGTGGAGGGGACAGGACAGCTGGGAGCGGGCCAGGTCCCCAGTTATGAGAGGCGGAGGGCGGGGGAAGAGGCCAAAACTTACTGTATAACTCGACAGTCCATTGTACTGTATCCTCTTTCTCCCCACTCTTGTGGGTGCCTCTGTGGCAAGAACATGCTAGATGGGCCAGACTTCCCAAACCCCAATCACGATTCTCTTTTTATTACTATTACTTCACCGAATTAGTTAATGATTAAAGCCTACAGCACCAATTATTCCAGGGTGCTCTCCCATCCAAATACTAACTAGGCCTGACTCTGCTTAGCTTCCAAGGCCAGACAAGATAGACCCAGTCAGGGTGGTCATGGACCCAAGTCTAGATTCTTGTACTGAAAAGTGTGTGGGTGGTTATGAGAACAACAGGGCAGAAAATGAAAACTTAAGATCTTCCCAGAAAGTTCTGGACACGTGCTTGCTGCCCAGGGCTAAGCTCTCAGGAAATAATACCACTACATTAGTATGTTATTTTACAGTTGTAAAGCATTTCAGTTATCCATCAACTTATTTAATTATCACATCCAACCTATGAAATAGGTATTTCACACCATTTAACCGATGAAGAAATGGAGGGTTAGAGCACACGTGTGGCTTGTCTATTGCTATTCAGTAGCAAAATCAGGTCTCGAACCAGATCCTCCAACTCCAAGGAGAGTATACCACAGCCATGTTTTAGGAGTGAATGGAAACTATATGAAATATACAGCATTACAACATGTTCACTAGGATTTCTTAGATTTAAATTTCATTTTTCAATTGTGAATATACCTAATATAAAATTGACCAAGTTACCTATTTTTAAGTGTATAGTTCTGTGGCATTAAGAACATTCGCATTATTTTCAACCATCACCACCATCCATCTCCAGAACTTTTTCATCATCCAAAACTGGAACTCCATATCCGTTAAACAGTAACTCCCTACTCCCCCTCCTCCTGGCCCTTGGCAATTCCCGTTCTACTTCCTGTCTCTATGAATTGGACTACTCTGGGCTCCTCATAGATGTGGACTCATGATATTTGTTCTTTTGTATCTGGATTCTTTCACATGACATAATGTCTTCAAGGTTCCTCTATGTCGTAGCATGGGGCAGAATTGCCTTCCTTTGTAAGGCCGAATGATGTTTCATTGTATGGATGGACCACATTCTGCCTAGCCATTCATCCATCCATGGCCGCTTGTGGGGCTTCCACTTTTGGCTGTGGTAAGTAATGTTTCTATGAGCATGGGTGTACAAACATCTGTCTGAGTCTCCACTTTCAATTCTGTGAGTACCCAGAGGAGCAATTGTTGAATCATATGCCAATTCCATGGTTACCTTCTTGAGGAAGTGCCAGCCTGGTTTCCCATCCACTACGTCTTTTCACTTTGTTTGATGAGATACAGTAGTCCCCCCTTAACTACAACTCCAGTGTCCTTGGTTTTGGTAACCTGTGGTCAACTGCACTCCAAAGACATTAAGTGGAAAATGTGGGAAATAAATAGTTCATAAGTTTTAGATGTTGCACTGTTTTGAGTGGCATGATGGAATCTGCATCATCCTGCTCCATCCCACGTGGAGCATGGATCACTCCTTCCTTCAGTGAACCCACGCTGTCGACGCCACCCTCCTGTTGGTCACTTAGGAGCCGTCTTCGTTATCAGATGGACCATTGCTGTATTGCAGTGCTCATGCTCAAGTCACCCTTATTTGACTTAATCACGGCCCCAAAGTGCAACAGGAGTGATGCTGGCAATTTGGAAATGCCAAATAGAAGCCACCAAGTGCATCTTTTCAGTGAAAAGGTGAAAGTTTTCAATTTCTTAAGAAAGAAAACCTTATGCTGAGATTGCTAAGAACTACATAAGAAAAAATCTATCTGTGAAATTGTGAAGAGAGAAAAATAAATTTGTGAGTAGTGGCTATAGGTTGTGGTACTATCCCCAGTTTCAGGCATCCCCTGGGGGTTTTGAAGTATATCCCCAATGGATTAGAGGGGACTGCTATAAACCAATGGCCCTATTAAGGGGAAATCTACTCAAACACTAGGCTTAGAAATATTTCGGTGTCCTTTTAAAGATATCCTTTTTGGTCACTTGCCTAGGGATCAAAGGGCAAGCACAGGACCATAAAAGACCGTCATGGGCTCTTGTCCACCCACATCCTTCTCTTTGTCCACAGTGGTTTCCCTACCTTGTCTCCTTAGGAGACTCCGCCCCTCACCAATCCTTGCTCCCATTTCTGAGGAAGCTAGAATGATTCATGTGAAAGAGCTTTGGCAGAAGGGACAGAACTTCAGTTGTGTTAGTGAAACGGGGACAACAGTACCCATCCACCCAAGACTGCCATGGAGGATTAAGTGAGATGATATGCGATTTGGGCTCATGCTGTGCTTGCTGGAAAATGGGGCAGAACAGGGACCAGCTGGTGGAAGGCTCAAAGAGGTAGCTTCCAGTGCAACAGCAGGAAGAACTTTCCAGAAGCATGGGCAGAGTAGGTCTCCTCTCCAAAAGTGAGGAGGCGTTTCCCATGAGCCTGACAGCTGAGAGCCTCAGGTGCTTAGACACCGGAGAGACGGGATTCCTGGATGTGTCGGGTGGGGGTTGGATCTGGTGACCTCTGGGGTGCCTCTCAACTCTCAGAAGCTGTGGGGATTTCCATGGAGTTGACAGTCCCTGTAGCCACAGCTGGGGCACTGCTGGTGCTTCTTGGCCAAGCCACGCAGCTGAGTCAAGCTTTGTGAGGGGAGCCTTGACTTGGGGTCCCTGTCATCCTCATGGTCATCATCCCCTGAAGATGAAAGCGATTGGGCAGTCCCACCGTCTCAGGGACACAGTGTCATTCCCAGCTTGATATGTGGCTACTCCATCCTCATACCTTCTCCCCTCTAATGCTGGGAGCTCCAAGACTGACCAGTACGTCCAGCTCATAGAGGAAGAACCTGAGAAATCAGATGTGGGAAGGGTCCTGAGAGAACGCGTACCATCTGCCCACACACAGGTGGCACATCCAGGCAAGGGCACCTTAGCCAATGGGCACAACTCACCCTGCCAGCTGGGCCTGGGCCAGTCACCATCTTGGAGCCTTCCTGCTGGGGTCAGGATCCCAGCCTCTCCTGTGAGCAGCTCTGGGTGACCCAGTTAGGAACACAGCAGGTGTCTGACCTGGCTTATCCAGCTGTCATTCCATCCTCACTCTGCAGCCCCTGCCCACTTGCTATGGGGGATCTCCTGGGCTGCCGGCTTCTCAGAACTTGCTGCACCCCTGGATGGGTGGACAGCTCCCCATGGTCAAAACAAAAAGTCACATGGTGGGGTGGGTGCTGACCTGAGTTCAAATCCCGGCATCCCTCACTCGACATGTAGCCTTGGGCAAGTGACCTAACCTCTCCAGAACTCAGTGTCTTCATTTTTCAAATGGCACCTGCAAGGCCAGGCTGCAGCAATAATGACAGAAACTGTGTGAAAGGCGAGGCACGTGACACACAAGGCCTCCCTCTGCAGATGGATGGTCTGTTGCGGAAGGCAGGGGAAGGTGTCTATGGCTCTATCTTGATTTCTGGCTTACTTATGACACCGGCTCACCCGGGGAGTGGCGACCTCACTCAGTGTTATGGGCAGCACTGCTCACGCTCTATGTGTTGAGGTCCTAACCCCAGTAGGTCAGGACGTACCTTGAAATAGGGTCTTTACAGAGGTGATTAGGGTCAAATGAGATCATTAGGGCTGGCCTTCATCTAACAGGAGTGCGGTCATCTTAAGAAGAGAAAACGTGGACACACGCACAGACACCGGGGCACACGTGCACAGAGGGAGACCACGAGAGGATGTGGGGAGAAGGTGGCTATCTGCAAGACAAGGAGAGAGGCTTCAGGAGAAACTAGCCCTGCCAGCACCTTGACCTTGGACTTCCATCCTCCAGAACTATGAGAAAGTAAATGTTTGTTGTTGAAGCCACACTGTGTGTGGTTCTTTGTGGCAGCTTTAATACCCCAGGGAGGCATCTACAAAAGGAGAGCTGCCTGTTTGTCTCAAGAAATGCCCCCCACCCCAAAATCTCAATCTAGGGCCGCTGTGGAGACTTCCACCATCAATCAACCATGAAGTCTCATCCAAAGGCTCCTCCAGGTCTCGCCTGAAGAGTGAGGGGTTCTGGCTGGGAAGGAGGGTCTCTGGAGGCCTTTCCCAGGCTGCTGGCACCTTCTCTCCACTTGGCTGGTCTTGAGAGGCTGGAGGCTCCCCAGTGTGAGGGTGGGGTACTTCAGGGCCACTGGGCAGACCCTAGGCATGGCCGTGAGTGTCCCGGCAAAAAATGTCATGCCAGGAGCTTGGGAGAGTCACTGCTTCCTGCCAGCCCAGGCTGCTGTGGGCGGTGAGTGGCTGCCATCCCATCCTAGGCTACCTGGGCAGCATTTCCTCTAGATTCAGGAGTGGCTGTGGGTGGAACTGCAGATGCCAGGACCATGACACCCTTCACCAGGCCCTTACCCGGCTGCCCTGTGCCTCTGCTGACCGGTCACAAGGCCCACTTCCTGCCAGGCCTGGGATTTGGGGGCCTGGCCCGCATACAGGGGTTCTTCCTTTTTCAGCTGTCTTGATGGGGTGTTAGACAGAGGTCGTGCCTGCCATGCATAATGAAGATGAAGGATGGAGTGGCACAGAGGTCAGAGTGGTGGGCTGGGGAGGTCCTGCAGGTGGCAGGTGGCCACAGGTGGCAGACCTCTAGGCTCAGCTTCCTGCCAAGGGAGGCCTGAAGCAGGGGAGACTGTCCCCACCTTCCCTGCCTCCTGCGCAGGCTCCTCAAGGCACCTGCATCCCTCTCCTATCCTGAGCCTCCCAGTCTTAGATAAAGCAGGCAAACTGTACCCAGTTTCTGCTGTTTTCTGCCACCAGTCCTGTCCCAAGCTGAAAGACTCCTGCCCCTCTGTACAGATGGCTTCACCCTTGGCCCGGAGGAGACAGCTGGATATAATCTGCCCAGAGCTTCCTGGAGGCTGGCCAAGAAGGCAGAAGGAAAGGACTCCTCTGGCCTGATGTGGAGAGCAAAACATCCTGGAGAGGCGTTTGCCAGGCCAGAGCCAGCCGAAGTTTTTGAAGAAAGGGCACCTTCCCTCTGTGCACCAAGGTCTGATCGAGTTGGGAGATATGCTGCACTGGCAGCTGTGTCCTGGCAGAGCTCTGAATCACTGCCATGCAAACACGACCCTCCTTCACTACGCCTGCCAACTTTGCTATCTAGAATGCAAACGCAAGGCAACCATCCTTAGCTGTGGATTAACAACAACAAAAACATCCCTGGCGAAGCTACCTTCCAAGATGACTGAAAGCCCAGTGTGGATTTCAGCCATAACAGACACAGAACACCCACCCCCACCTTGGCTGCCTGCACCCACATTCTGAGATGGGGGACACTGCCAGGAGGAGGGCAGGGTGGCATGCAAGGTGGGAAAGAGCTGGAATGCACCAGCGACCTGATCTGCCACCTGCACCAGCTCTTCCCGCCCCCGACTGCGTGGGCCCCGCCCTGAGGGCAGCAAACAGTGTCCTGCTCTCCCGGTCTGGTGGGCAGCAAGGCTGGCTCCCCTCTGTGCCCAGGGCCAGGTATGGCTGTGGGCAGCTGGTTATGGTCCAGGCCAGAGGTGGCCTGGGTTTCCCTTCTGCTGGCCCATGCCTTGAACCCATCTGCAGGATGAAGGGAAGACAAGAAAGGGTGTACACAATGAGCACTCTGATGGCCCATGTGCAGCTCCTTCTTGCCCTGAATTATGATGGGTCCATCCTGTGTCGCCTCCAGGCACGTGGTAGTGAACATTTATTGAGCACTTGCTATGTGCTGCTCACCCTGCTGTGAGTTCTGCATGTCCAATTCCTTTGCTCCCTCCTATGAGTAGGAACTGTTACTGCTCTCATTTTACGGAGGAGGAAACAGGCACAGAGAGAGAAGCTAATGTTCTCAAGGCTGTGAAGTGACAGCGGTGGGATTTGAACCGAGACCTCTTGACTGCATAGTCTGCTGCTTGCTGCCTCTCACACTAGCGGCGGGTGCAGTGTGGAAGGAGCGTCACTGTTCATGTTTCTTCCTTTAACTCGTACTCCGTGCCACGTGCGTTGCTCAGCACTGGGGGGATCAGAAGGGACAAAATGTGCCAGGCACAGACCCGTCTCCAGCAGCTCCAGCCTCTCCAGGCCGGGCCTTCCTCACTGTCCAGCTGAGGACTCGAGAGGCCTGCGGACTGAGCGGAGAGGGAAGGGGGACAGGCTGGTGAAAGAGGGCGTGAGAAGGACTGACGAGGCAGTCATCACAGGAAAGGAGCCAGGGTGGGCCCCAGAGAGGACACAGCTGCAGAGATGAAGGTGTGAGGTGTCCAGGCTATGGCCATGACGGAGAGAGAAGCTAATCCCATGAGGCCCCGCGCCGGAGAGAAGCCAAGCCCCTAAGACCCAGCGCCGGAGAGAAGCCAAGCCCGAGCCCGTGAGACCCAGCGCCGGAGAGAAGCCAAGCCCGTGAGGCCCCGCGCCGGAGAGAAATTAATCCCGTGAGGCCCCGCGCTGGAGAGAAACGAATCCCGCGAGGCTCTGCGCCGGAGAGAAGCCAATCCCGTGGGGCCCCGCGCGGGAGAGAAACTAATCCCGTGAGGCCCCGCGCAGGAGAGAAGCCGAGCCCGCGAGGCCCAGCGCCGGAGAGAAGCTAAGCCGGTGAGGCCCAGCACTGGAGGAGCAAAGATCAGCTCTGGGCGGTGCGAGCCAAGGACTGGGAGGGGCTCAGTCAGGAGGGGAGTTGACCCAGGGCTGGCGGGCCCAGGAGGGGACGCAGGATAGATAAGGGCTGGTGACTCAGAGCCTATGGTCCAAACCTGGGCAGTGTCACTTGGATGTCACCAGAGAAGATCAAGGTTGGAGCTAGAGTTGGGCAGAACTGGAGCAGAAAGCACTGAGCAAAGCTGGGGCAGGAAAGCCTGCAGCTTCCGTGAGTGGTGCTGTAGGGCTGCCCCGGCTGCAGCTGTCTGGGAGGGGCAGGCAGAGGAGGACATAAAGTTCCAGGCGGACGGTGGAGCCCAGGAGGGGGCCTGAGACCCCTGCAAGCGGGTGTAACACAAAGGCCGACTCCAGCGCACATGTTCAGGGCCTCCTCTATGCTGGCCACCGTTCCGGGGCCACACACGAGCTCAGCAACCCTGTGGAGCGGATGCTGTTGTCTCAAATTTACAGATGAGTGGCCTGAAGCACAGAGAGGTTGAGGGAATGGCCAAGGTCCCACAGCTAGGAAATGGCAAAACTGGGGTCCCAGAACCATTCAGGGCTCAGCCTGGGCCTGGAGGTGACAGCAGCGTTTGTCTGTGAGCAGGACTCGGGAAGGAGGTGCAGCTGGAATTCAGCCCTCGGCCTCTGGGGGACTTCTGGGCTTGCTCACGCTCTCCCGAGTGTCCCTGTGCACAGTGATGAGGACACGGGTGCTGACAAGGACACGACCTGGGCCACCTGGCTCAGGGACGGCAGGCACCAAATACTGAACGGCACCGTGGTGATCTAAGTGCAGGAGGCCTGGGTCTTGTGGGGTTCTGCACCCGGGGATACTCCGGCTGCACCCGGCTGCCTACTCTCTCCGCACTGCAGCCAGCCTGGCACAGCTCTCAGGAGCCGGCTCTTCCAGTGGGTCAGTCACCTCCAGGGTGGAGCTGGGACCGTATCATTTGCCTCCCATCTCGCTCCTGATTTCTGGCATGAATCTGCAGTTTGCTTTATTTTTTTTAACGTCCTGGCCCTGCCCCATCCCCTGCAGTGCAGGCTCACTGGGACAGTACAGGGGCTGAGGAGACTTGGAACTCATCTACTGGGCCTCGTCCTTGCAAGGGCTGAGCCAAAGCAGGTTACCCCTGACTACGCTAAATTTCTGGATCACATCCTGTTCCCTCAAGTTTCCAGGTCATGTGTCTCCTAAAAGTAAAGGTGCCGCTCTCTGGGTGCTTCCCAGACACCCAGCACCATGCTGTGGGCCTTAAGGCACACCCTCATTTGATCCTTCTAACAATCCCAGGATGAGGGTGATCCCCGCGCCCCCATTTTTCTAGGTGTGTCAAAAGAGGCTCAGATGGATGAGACTTGCCCTAGACCACGTACCCAGTAAGGAACCAAGTAGAATCTGAATTTTCCCTCTGGACCGCAAGCCTCCTGATGGTTCTATTTTCAGCCAGTTCAATTTTGGGTGAGGGAAGCCCACCCAAGAACTTGTTTCTAGTCCATGCTTATCGCGACCATGCCTCATATGTTTTCAGATGGTATGAAGGGGAGCGGAGGACCTGGTAAACTGGATGGCCCAGGATTAAGGCTCTGAAGGTTTCAGGAGGAAGGAAAGGCAGGCCAGTCTGAGCAGGACAGCATCAGTGAGGATTGTGAAGTCCTGCAGGTGCACTCGCAATCGCCACCACACAAGGGCAGGATGGGGAAATGGTTAGGGGCTTTAGTGGACTGCCAGCCTGACACCAGTCTATGTACCTGATGCTGATAAAGCCAGCGCATCCATTGGCTATATAAACAGGAGCATCACGACCAGCACAGGGGAGATGATACATCCCTGACCACCCCACTGATTGCTGTGTTTGAATCCAGATGCCCTATGTTAAGAAGAATACTGACACAAGGCCACCTGGATGAGGGCAGCAAGAGGGGGGCAGAGGTTAGGAGGTGGTGGGAGGCAGGGCCTATGGGAATGATGTCATATTAAAATGAAAAAAGAGATGACGTGATATGGGTGGTGGTAAACACGGGTGTATTTTACTCATTATATATAGCATCTGAAGACTAAAATACGGTAATGAACATATGTTAAATGAAGTGGCATATACATGATTTATGGAAGCTCTAAATAAATGTATGTAGCTAGCATTTCAGTAAATATTTGAATTTTTAAAAGGAACAATAAAAGGTACCAGGATGTCTAGTCTAAATGGAAAGAGGTACTAGCAGCATTGTATGAAACCCAATAAACATGTTCAGGACCCACATGCTGCTGAAAATCTGGAAGACCGATTTTGGAGAGGTGCAGAAAGCAGCTGTAGGCTAGACACAAGGAAAAACTTCCTAATAATGAGAGTGGTCATGTAAGGGATGAAGTGCCAGAGGATGAGGGGCTCCCTGTCCCTTAGGGGGTTTCAGCAGAGGCTGGAATTGCTTAGCTGGCATCCAGGGCCTCCCTGCAGTCAGGGAGAGGAGTCGTCTTTGCACTCAATTGGAGAGTCCATGAGACATAGCTGTGCTGTGTTGGTAAGGCATGCTCCAACCAGAAGTGCCGAAAGCTCCAGGGTGACCTAATCTTGGGTTGAAATTGGGTTTGCATAATCATCGACTGTTTTCCAAGGGCTCGGCCTATGGAGGCCCCAATGGGGACTTGAAAGAGTCCGCTTCCCACCTGCTTTGGGCTGACTTCCCTCTTCCTGGTTGTCTGTGTTTGTTCTGGCCACGAGCCCCTGCAGAGCTCAGACACCAGGGTTGAACTCTGGTACCCGCATGTGGCTGTGAGCAGTGGGGAGGTGGTGACCTGAGGGATGCCCTGAAGGCTCCCATTGGTGGGGCCAGGGATGGCAGGAGTGGGATGAGATGTCCCAAGGATCTCCGAATCTAGGCCATGAGCGATACCATGTCTCACTGTAGCCTTTAGGCTGGGACTGCTGGGTGGGAGCCCAGGCTGGCAGAAGAGAATTAGAAGAGAACATGGAAGAGAATATGGCAGCCTTAGATTAAAGAAAGACTGGCCCAGGTGTGCCTAAGGCTGGGAGCACTGGATGCCTTCAAACAGGTGCCATGGGACATTCTGTGTGTCTGAAAAAGCATTCACAGTTTGGTAAATAGATTGCAGAATGCAAGATTTGAAAGCAGTGGACCAATCAAGGGAATGTGGGGGGTGGACATGGTGCTGGCCTTGGGGATGGTTAAAAAATGATGAGTTTAGCAAGGGACATTGAGGTGTTGCCAACAGGACTGAGTGGTCACTTCTTGGTGCCTTGAGGACAGGCCCTTATGTATGAGAGACAGGGCATTGTGCAGCCTGCGTGCTTGGCAGCTTCTGAGATTCTGACCAGAAAGCCAGAGGAAGACCTCAGATGTGCCACAGTTTACAAAAGTCTTATCATACTTTTTTGGAAAACAATTTCAAATAAAAATAAAGTAAATACAGAAGAGTTGCAACAATAGTAGAAACTCTTCCCAGTCCACCCGACGCCCCACCCCAGCATCCTTCCTCGTGCATCACCTAAAGCAAGGACATTCATCATCACGACCACCCGATCCAGACACTCACCCTGGATATGTCACTACCTTTTGGTCCCCAGACCTCACTCTGGTTTCCACACTTCTCCCAATAACCTCATTCATAGCAAGAAGAACTGGACAGGCCACAGGTCATGTTTGACCACATGTCTTAGCCTCTTTCAGTTTGGAAAGGTTTATCCATCTTTCCTTGGCCCTCATGGCTATTGAGTGTCTGAAGCTTGCAGAAGAGCTACTTTGAGCAGTGCTCATTTGCTGCTTTCTCCTGATGAAATTCAGGCCATTAATCTTTGTTGGGACCATCACAGGAGGATGCTGGCTTCTCACTGCATCCAACCAGGTGCATGGGATTCTGGGTGGCCTCTTACTGACAATGTCCACTTGGGTCATTTGACTAAGGAGGCACCTGTCAGCTTCTTCCCTGTAAGAGTATTCCTTTCCCTTTGTCACTAGGAAGGATGCTGTAGGAGACCTTCTTAGAAAGCACGGAAACATCCCACTTCTCATCGAGCATCCGCCCACTACTTCCAGTACCCATGGATGGTTCTCAGTGGAATGAAGTATCACTGTGAGTATCACTCAGAGAGCCTGCCCCAAGTGTTTGTTTCATGAATGAATCTGTACTTCATTGCCCAAGAGGTGAATGAAATGACCACAGCTTCACGTGCCACCAGGTCCTTTTCTCATGCAAGCCCACGGCAGGGCCAGGGTGGGAGCAATGCCGCCTCCATGCACCCACCTGACTGCATTCCCAGGCTTGAGCTGGCTCCAGGACTCCACTGGGACCTGCACCAAAGCCAGATCTCCTACCAGGAACAACATGCAGCCCTTCAGGGGTTCTTGAAGGGTTTTAAGTTAGGGGGAGGTGAAACATTTGATTTATGTTAAACAAAACCAAACCAAAACAAAACAAAAGCAAATACCCTGGCTGTTGTGCAAATAGCTTGGAGTGGTTCAGATTTGTAGTCAGGCAGAACAACGGAGACTCAGTGAGGAAGTTCGGGAAGCCTGAGTAGAGACCTCCTTTGCCTAGTGTGTGAGGAGTCCCAATGCCAAGGCAGGGCAGAAAGGGGCCCTGGCTTCTCCAAGGCTCCTGGGGCTGTGGTTGGCAGGGGAATCCTATGTGCACCCACCCCGTCCTGCCAGCCTCTGCTGGCTCCTGCCCTGGATGCCCCATACCTTTGGTTTCCCTTAGCAGCTCTTCTGTGAACTTGACCACTTGGGTTACCTCCACCCATGGGAAGCCTTTGCCCACTGCAAAGATGATGCTCTCGTAGAGGGTGTCCAGTACGATGCTCCTCCGGGAGTCTCTCTGTTCATCAAATTCCTCCCAGTTCAGAAGCCTCCGTAGGTGCTCCCGACCTTGTGGTCCCTGCAGGGCATGACATGAAAATTGCAGGGTATAATATGGGGGTGGTGGGCTATGATATGGTGGTTGGAGGGCATGATGTGGGATTTAAGAATATGATGTGAGGGTTGGAGGTTAAGATATGGGGTTGGAGGGTATGATATGGGGGTTGGAGGGTATGATATGGGATTGGAGGGTATGATATGGGGGTTGGAGGGTATGATATGGGGGTGGAGGGTACGATACGGGGGTGGAGGGTATGATACGGGATTGGAGGGTATGATACGGGGGTTGGAGGGCATGATACGGGGGTTGGAGGGTATGGTGTGGGGGTGGAGGGTATGATATGGGGCTGAGGAGTCAAGAAGCCATCTCTCCTGGGTAAGACCCTATTGGGATCCCCACAATAGTACGCCAGAGCCCTGAAGTATAACCAGGCACATGGCCCCCCAGGAAGAACTGTGCTTTGGTTTCTGGACAGCACTCCCTCCTCCTCCTGGGACTTGATCTTCTTCCAGGACTTTCCTTCCTCTGAGAGTTCTCATGCTGGCCACTGCAGCCCAGGGTTAGTGTACATCCAGCAGGCTTCAGCTTCTGAAATATGATCCTTCCTCCCTCTTCTCTAAAATAAAATTTGACTTCCCTTAGCCTGCTCTCAACTAGCTGGGCTAGAGGCATTGATCTGACAATGAAATGCACACCACAGTATAAATGACTGACCAAGAAGGGGCTTGGTGAGGTAATGCTTTAGCAGAAGGCATGAGTGTTGGTTGGTGAAAATTCTCTTGGCAGGCCAAGAGAAAAAGGTAACTTTTTTTTCCCTGCCTATCAGTAAAAACCCATTTTACTTGAGGGTTCAGCTGGCCCTTCCAGAAAGTTCTTATAGGCCACTAGCAGATGTAGGAAAAGGAAATGCCACTTAAAGGAAGTGCCAACAACATGTTTAGGGTGAGGCAGAGACCTACATACCACACTCAGGAGGGTTGCTTTCCTGGGACAAGGGGTCCTTTGGCTGGGAGGACCCTGGAGGACTCTGGAAGACTAATGGGAGCCTTGGTCACAGAGGGAGGCCCAGAGTCCTGTCCTCAGCCCAAGGGACTCCTCTTCCACTGCCACCACTCTTCTGCCTAAACCAGGCAGCATCCCGTAGGAAGCAACAGAAGCCTCACCCAACATACTCCCTACACACAGGCTCACAAGACCCTGAGGTCCCTAGGGAGGCAGGCACAGTCTCCTGCTTCCCATTAGGCAGGTTCTGCCTTTTCTGGACCTGCATATGTGGGCTTGAAAAATGGTCCATGAGGTCCAGGGACTGGTAAGCCTGGGCCTGGAGTTCGGGCCTGCACACCTCATCACAGCCTCAGAGGTACTGTGCTGAGCTGGGGTGGATGCCCCAGGATCTCCTGAAGAGGCACGGATGAGCCACTTCCAGGGCACACCTCCCCATGTGCCTGGGGTGAGCCAGCTTCCATTTAAAAGCCAGTTTCTCTTTCTTCACCTGAAATTGGAAGACTTCTTTCACTCCATGGGGTGTTAAGAGTGCCATGGCCCCTGCATCTGGTTGCCAGGAGACCGAGCCAGGACTGACTCAGGGTTTCCGGAATCCTGGGGGTGGCCGTGCCAGCTTTGTTAGGTCGTGAATGGCTTCTCCCAGGCTTCTTTCCTCCCAGCCCCTCCTGTGATGCTCTGGGCCTCGTCACCTGCACCTGCTCAGGGACTGGAACCCCCTTGCCTCTCCTTGACAACCTGTTCTCCTTGAGGAAGCGAGCATCCTGAGACTTCCCCAAAGCATGCACACATGCACACACTTGCACACACACAGGCACACAGACACATGTACACACACACACATGCATGCACACATGCGCGCACACACATGTAGACACACACACATGCATGCACACATACATGTGCACACACGCTGCCCCTCATCCTCATCCACAGACAGATGTTTCGGAAAGGTGCATAATCTTAACTTTTTTTTTTTTAGAGACAGGGTCTCACTATGTTGCCCAGGCTGGTCCCAAACTCCTGGCCTCAAGGCATCGTCTGGCTTAGCCCCTCAAAGCTCTGGATTACAGGTGTGAGCCACCACCCCTGGCAGGCTGGACCTAATTCTTTTTTTTTTTTTTTTATTGCAGCAAGCTATGCAGACTTTGTGTTAAGCACTGTTTGTTTTAGGCATTTTTCTAAAATAAAAATTATTGTCATTCTGTCATGTATTATTCCATAGTGATTGTAACTTAATAGAGTGGGATAAAGGGTAACCTCAAGAAGTTACTATGTTTTACAGATTTACTTATGGGCCAAGCTGACTCATGACTTACCAATTATTTCAAAGAGGGAAGATTTTAGGCAGTGTTGTCCGCAGGCACACATGGTCATTTCATGTTGTCAGAACTAAGGCCCTTTTATAAAATATCCTGGATTAAATCTCTTAAACGTGCTCTGTCACAGTGAGAAAAGAAAGTAAAAACAATGTAGCCATTAAATTACTTTGTAATCCCTTTGTCTTTGATTAAGTCCTTTATTTTAAATTTTTGTTAAATGAGAGTGGAGTCTATTTTGAGTATTTACAATCAAGATGTTAGGGTAAATAATTAAAAATTCCTAGACAATATCAATATTTACCCACAAACCTAGTACCTTTGTGAATTTCAAATTATTGGTTCAACTATCAATAAGTCAGACGGTAATCATAAAGTCACAGGTTGAAGAAAAATGTCCTTAACACCTGAGTTTTTTTTTTTTTTCTTCAACACCGTTTTCTTCAAATGCAGTTAGTTTAAAAGTCTTACTGATTAAAAAGTGCATTAGATCAGATGCTGGCTCACATTGCTTCTCTTTTTGAGCTTAACTATCTCTAACTTAGACCTCTCATAGCAGTTTGCTCTTTCTTTTGTAGATCAATGATTTTTCAATCTCTTTTCTTCTACCCCAGCCCACTTGAGAGATACTTTTCACAATAACAATGGCTTATTGCAACACTTACTCCTACTAATAAAAACATCTTCGTTTTAACAGGCGTCTCATTAAACTCTAGTTTAAATATAATTAAACCAGTTTTTCTTTTTTAATTATTAATAGTTTTTATTTTGTTTATTTATTTATTTATTTATTTATTTTAGAATAAAGAAGAGGAAGAAAGAGAAAGAGAAAGAGGGAGAGAGGATGGGGGTATTGCTTTATTGCCCAGGCTAGAATGCAGTCTAAATATGGGTATGCCTATAATTGTCCTTAATAATAGAGACATGAAAGAAAATGAGGGAAGAGAATAGCAAACAAGGAGCCAACCAAGATTTCTTTTAAACTTCTAAGTTGATATGATGTGGTACTGATAAGAGTGTATATTTTGTATATTTAAAGTGGAGAGTTCTATAAATGTTAATTACATTTACTTGTTCCAGATCTGAGTTCAAGTCCTGAATATCGTTGTTAATTTTCTGTCTCATTGATCTGTCTAATATTAATGTTGAAGTCTCCCACTATTATTATGTGGGAGTCTAAGTCTCTTTATAAGTCTTGTATGTCTGCGTATTCCTGTATTGGGTGAGTATATATTTAGGATCTTTAGCTCTTCTTGTTGTTGCATTGATCCTTTTATCATTATATAATGTCCTTCTTTGCTTCTTTTGATCTTTGTTGCTTAATTGTAACTTCTGCTTTTTATTTATTTATTTTAGCTCTCTGTTTGGTTGGTAAATCTTTCTCCATCCCTTGTTTGGAGTCTTTGTGTATCCTTGAATGTGAGATGGATCTGGATGCAGCATACTGATGGGTTTTAGTTTTTTATTCAAATTGCCTGTCTTTGGATTGGGGGATTTAGTCAATTTAAATTTAGAATTAATAGTAATATATGTGAGTTTAATACTGCCATTAGCTGGCTATTTTGTCCATTAGTTGATGTAAATTCTTCATTATATTGATGCTCTTTTTGATAATTTTTTTAGAAAGGCTGATACTGTTTGTTCCTTTCATATGTGTAGTGGTTCTTTCAGAAGCTCTTGTAAAGCAGGCCTGGTGGTGATGAAATCTCTGAGTGCTTGCTTATTCACAAAAAACATTATTTTTTCTTCACTTGTGAAGCTTAGTTTGGCTGGATGTGAAATTCTGGGTTGAAAGTTCTTTTCTTTAAGGATGCTGAATATTGGCCCCCACTCTCTTCTGGCTTGTAGGGTTTCTGCTGAGAGATCTGCTGTAAGTCTGATAGGCTTCCCTTTGTGGGTAACCTGACCTTTCTCTCTGGCTGCCCTTAGTATTTTCTCCTTCATTTCAACCCTGGTGAATCTGACGATTATGTGCCTTGGAGTTGCTCTTCTTGAGGAATATCTCTGTGGTGTTCTCTGTATTACCTGGAGTTGAATATTATCCTGCCTTACTAGGTTGGGAAAATTTTCCTGAATAATGTCTTGAAGCGTATTTTCCAGCTTGGATTCATTCTCTTCGTCACATTCAGGTACACCTATCAAGCGTAGATTAGGTCTTTTCACATAGTCCCATATTTCTTGGAGACTTTGCTCGTTCCTTTTTATCCTTTTTTCTCTAATCTTGTCTTCTTGTTTTATTTCATTGAGTTGGTCTTCGACCTCTGATATCCTTTCTTCTGCTTGATCAGTTCGGCTGTTAAAACTTGTGCATACTTCACGAAGTTCTCCTATTGTGTTTTTCAGCTCCGTCAATTCACTTATATTCCTCTCTAAATTGTGTGTTCTTGTTAACATTTCGTCAAATCTTTTTTCAAAGTTCTTAGTTGCTTTAGATTGGGTTAAAACAAGTTCTTTTAATTCACAGAAGTTTCTCATTATCCACATTTTGAAGCCTGCTTCTGTAATTGGAACACACTCGTTCTCCATCAAGCCTTGTTCCATTGCTGATGAGGAACTGTGATCCCCCGCTGAGGGAGAGGCGTTCTGATCTTGGGCATTCTCAGCCTTTTTTGGCCGTTTTCCTCCCTTCGTTATAAATTTATCCATCTGTGGTCTTTAAATTCACCGTCTTTGTAATTAGGTTTCTGAGTGGACGTCCAACTTACTGATTCTCAGCGCCGAAATCTGAGCAACCCACTGCGCCGACCAAATCAGCGGCGTTAAGATTGATGGTGCTTTTCCGACTCTGCACCAAGAACCGTCGCTCCAAGGCGCCGGCAAAACCGCCTCGCCGGTCACAAGAGTCGCGCTGGCGACCCGTGGGGCTCCTCCGCTGGGAATCTCCTGGTGCGTCAGCAACAAGAATTCATGTGAAGGTGTGGCATCCTCTCATTCTTTGCGCTTTCAGTGGGAGCTACAATCCCGAGCTGTTAGTGATCAGCCATCTTGGATCTCTCTCCCAGTTTTTCTTTATTGCTGGAATTTCAGAGCCTTTACTGATTCTTGACTTGTTGCCCTCACTCCTTTCCAGCTGCCTTGAAGCTCTGCGAACTCTCCCTCCTAAACATTTATTGAGCCCATTCTCTTTTCTCCATCCCGTTTCCACCCCAAGTAGAGTCCATTGCCATTTCTTACCACCCCCACCCCCACAACTACACCATCCATTCTCCACACTATTGCCAGAGGCAACTAAAACAATAAATCTAATTGTAGACTGGGATTGACGAGAGTGCTCGCTAGGGTGCTGCTGTGCGGTGTAGTGTTTGGGAGGTGGTTACACTGGTATATATACATCTCACTTAAGATCTCTGAATTTGGCCGGGCGCGGTGGCTCAAGCTTGTAATCCCAGCACTTTGGGAGGCCGAGGCGGGTAGATCACAAGGTTGAGAGATCGAGACCATCCTGGTCAACATGGTGAAACCCCGTCTCTACTAAAAATACAAAAAATTAGCTGGGCATGGCGGCACGTGCCTGTAATCCCAGCTACTCAGGAGGCTGAGGCAGGAGAATTGCTTGAACCCAGGAGGCGGAGGTTGCGGTGAGCCGAGATCGTGCCATTGCACTCCAGCCTGGGTAACAAGAGCGAAACTCCGTCTCAAAAAAAAAAAAAAAAAAAAAAAGATCTCTGAATTTTGTTTTACTTAAATTACACCTTCTCCCCTTTCTCTACACACACAAATACATCTGTATATGAAATTAGACTATGTCAATTTATTGCATACAAACCTTCCATGGCTGCTCAGTCATAAGCCCCAAAGCCTTCATGTGGCTGTCCAGCCTCAAGTGACCTGGACCCTTCTTTCTTCTCCAGCCCACACAAGCCTCTCACCCACACTCCCTCCAGGACTTTGCCTGCTGTCCTCTCTCCGTGGAATGCTGTTTCCTCCCTTGATCTTCCTAGATAACTCTTTCTCGCTTTTCATGTCTCAGCTTAATAATTCCTTTCTCACGGAAAGCTTTCCTGAGTCCCTGTCACATGTTCTTGTAGCACTAAATGCACCCACAGTAGCACTTTACATGTTGTATTTTTTGTTTCCTATAGATGATTGGTTTTTTTTTTTGAGACGGAGTTTCGCTCTTGTTACCCAGGCTGGAGTGCAATGGCACAGTCTCAGCTCACCGCTTTGTTCTAATGCTGCTTTCTCCTAATTGTAATACAAGGAGGGCATTTTGTTTTATTTATGACTGTGTTACTTACACTGTACATGCCTGGCACATAGTAGGCACAGTTGTATGTTGCACGGCTGTTTTCATTTCTGTCATGGCTCTCATGACATTGCACTTTGTGTATTGATTGGATGATGGCTTCCTCCTCTAGCCTGCTTGTCCTGCAAGGGCATAGACAATGTGTTAGTCACCTCTGGAGCCCTGGTACCCACTGCAGGCCTGAATGGTGGCTGGGACGCAGTACAAGTTTACTGGCAAATAATCAAAAGAGTCACAAAGTGATGTCGATGACAAAAACTGGTTATGGACAGAGCTCACGTATGTTCGTGGCTCATTTTGGCCACATCCAATGTTTCTTGCTAAAGAAACATGGACATCCTCAAATCTCATCTGAGCCACACAAAAGCCACGTGACCTGGCAGGCTTGAGCTTCATGGCATCTGTGGTGCCTTTTTCTATTTATTGTGTGTGGGATGGTTATTTGGATCTTAGCTTACCCACACTAAAGGCCTCTTTGGTAATGAGAATGAAACAAAAACCTCACAGACTTAACAAACAACAGTGAAGAGTATTTTTAGTTAGTAGATAATGATAGCTCTATTTCAAGAGCTCCAAATACATTATCTCTTTTAATCCTTACAACAATTTTACAAGATAAATATAATTATTAACATTCCCATTTGATATATGATGAAATTGAGCATAGAGGGATTAAAAACCTTGTGCAAAAATCACATGATCTTAACAATTGGCCATACTTTCAATACTGCTGCAGGATGCAGGGGTTTTCCAGGTAAGGCCTGACATTTAGGCTTCTAGTTAGTGCTAAAGCAGTGTTTACTTCAATGCTTGCTTCAAGCTGCAAGAATCACCTGTACAGTAGAGATTTTGATTACCCTCGATTGCATGCAGATTTGACCCATTATTTTTTCCTTTTTATTCCCTATCATCATCATCATCATCATCAATATGGTTTTTATCATCTTTATTGCCATCATCCTTGAGCCCCTGCTAAGACATGTGCTGGGATGCCTGAAATATAAGAAGGTATATGGTACAGTCATATTATCTAAAAGGATTCCATCTGAAAGGGAACACATAGATCCTTTTTCTAAAGCCCTTGAGTTTTCCAGAAACAGAATGAGGTTCAGAGAAGCAAAGGGGGCATCCATAGTCAGATATCAAAGTCAGGATTCGAACTGAAGCCCTGATCTGATATTAGTGTTGCTTCATCTGCACCATGTTACCTGCCTGTGATGGTCAGTTTTATGTGTCAATTTGGCTAGGCTGTAGTACCTAGGAATTTAATTAAACATGAATCAAGATGTTGCTGTGAAGGTATTTTACAGATGTGGTAAACATCTGTAATGGGTTGACTTTAAGTCTGGCTCTGTCACTCAGACTGTAGTGCAGTGGCACAATATCCACTCACTGCAACCTCTGCCTCTCGGGTTCAAGCGATTCTCCTGCCTCATACTCTGAGTAGCTGGGATTACAGGCACCAGCCACCATGCCTGACTAATTTTTGTATTTTTAGTAGAGATGGGGTTTCGTCCTGTTGGCCAGGCTGGTCTTGAACTCCTGACCTCAGTTGATCCACCCGCTTTGGCCTCCCAAAGTGCTGGTATTACAGGCATGAGCCGCCATGCCTGACCGGTTCTCTTTTCTTGAACGAAGTTTTTACTACAGTTCCCTTCCTTTTCTGCCATTGCATATGGCACATGATAGGGACAGACTCTTCAACTTTGCCTTTTTAGAACTCACAAGGACCACATCTAGACTTGATAGACAGGAGAGCCTTCCCAGAGAGCCTGTCTATCCCTTAGCCGAAGGGTCAAGTGTAGGTGAATATTGAAAAGATGTTTATGGCTGAAGGGGCACTCCAAAGGGTGGATTGTGGCAGACGCTGCTTGTGATCTGTCTAGTATAATTCTCTTCTAGTCCTTTTACAAGAGAATTCCCATTTTGTTGGGGCACTGACAGCAATGTGTGCTGTTCTATAAAACGACATTTCATTGCCTCCCTTGCAGATTGGACTAGTCATGTGACATGATTCTTGACAGCTTTTCTGGACTTTCGAAGGCCCATTTACCCTTTATCCCTTTCTTTCCTCTAGCAGGGAATGCAGGGATGATTGCTGGAGCTCTGGCAGTGATGTTGCAAGCACACGAATGAGTATCCCATCCTGAGGTCCTTGGTTAGAGCCAAGGCTTGCTGCACCAGTCACTGACTCCTAACTCTTGGACTTTCTGTGACGTATGAGAAGGAAACACCCACATTTGGGTTAAGCCACTGTTGCTTGGGCTTAGAGTTCCACATAGCTGCACTAGGTGCTGTAGGCTTGAATTGCTGAGGCTCAAGTTGGGTCAAATGAGGTTGTGAGGAGGACCAGGCAGCGAAGGGCTCCTGCTCACATAAGTCAAGTGATTTGCCAGAGCCAGGAAGTGGGGGTGCTGAGGTCTCAGGATATCTTCTTTTGTCACCCATGTGAGCTGTACCTCCTACTTCCTCTCAGGTCCCTGAGAAAGGGACAGTCAGGCTGTCATCTTGGGAGACTTTTCCAGGACTGGAGGAGGGTGGGAGCACAGGGGGCGGTGGGGGCTGGGAATTCTTCTCAGTAACATAAAAGGAACTCCATCAGGGACAAATCATCGTGATGAAGGGCGCGTCTATACCATGGTGGACACTTTCTCAGAACACCAATTTAGGCTTGTGAGCTTGCAGCCCCCTGGATAGGCCGGCAAACTTCATTTCCCCGGGGAAGGAGGAGCCAGAACATAGACCTTGCTCCCAGGTTACCCTAAGCCCAGGCACTTGAAGGTGGTGGGGGGAAGGCAAATAGTCTAGAAAGGCCATTTTCAGGACACAGGCAGCCTAAGTGTGCTTCAAAGCAGTCGTTCATTCATTTATTCACTCAACAAATGTTTGTTGAGCCCTTAACAGAAACCACACTGTGAAGAGCATGAGACACAGAGATGGCCTGTGAGGGGTTATATGGCACTGCCCCGACTTCTGGCCCTGCCTGGTGTGGTCTGCTTTGCTTAATCCCTGCTGCTGGGCTTTCCATGTCTCGAGCAGTCTCCTCCTCATGTATCTGTGCCTTTTTTTCTGCCCAGACGGCTGGTGCCTGCTTGGCCAGCTCACTTTGGCCAGGCCTTCATCCAGTGTCACATCCTCAGATTGCAACCTTTAACCACACATCTGCAACAGCACCCCCCGCCCCGGGCTCTCACTCTCCCCGCCCAGCTTCATCCTCTTCCCCAGCAGGTTACCCCTTGCCCTGGCCTGGTTTACTAGGCATCTGTCTCCCCCACTAGGATGTTACTTAAGAGAGCAGGGGTCTGTCTTTGCTCCCTACTGGGACCCGTGCCCGGAAAATTGTCTGGCATAGAATCGACACTTCCAATGTATTTATTGAATGAAAGCACCAGTACATCCAGAGGCTCCCAGGACAGTAGAGGAGCAGACTATGTCACCAGCCTGCAGCCGGAATGTGAAGACAGAACCCTCAGGGGACTGGGATGGAGGAGAGGCAGGCCCTGACCCAGATGCCACTGCTGGCTGCAAAAGGTGACTGTGCACGGGAGACAGAGCAGGACTAACTGGGGTCCAAGGGTCCAGCAGAGAAAGAGGGAGTGAGATGCGTGGAGGTGAGGAAGTGGAAGGGTGATGGGACCAACGTGAGGTGGGCGAAGAGGTGGGCAGTAGAGGGAGGTTGAGAAGAATCATCCCCAGCACCAGCCTCCCTTCATGTGGGAAAGTGCACTGTGGAAGTGAGCTTTCGAGCTGAGGCATGCCCCCTGGGGAGAGCCTTTTGTTTTTAATAGTTTCTTTTTAATGGCTTGTTTTAATAGCTTTGGTGTTTAGTTTGTTTTTAATAGCTGCTTTGGTTGTAGAAGCCTGGCTGTGTGCGATTCCTGGAGCCAGTGCCGTCTGGGGCTGTCTACGTAAGAAGGGGTGAGGCTTCAATATCTGGACAACAGTAGCTTCTCCAGCCAGGAAGGAGGTAGAGAAGTCACAGAGACAGCCAACACCCTCTGCCACAGTAGCATCGACCTTATGCCTGGGGATAAGGACACGTTGGCTGAAAAAGAGATGAGGCAGGACACTAAGAGAGTAGGAGAGGTGAGGGGTTAGGGCCGTCAGTGAAGAGATCGGAGGTGAGACCGAAGTGGAAGTGGTAGGAGGTTCCAGGGGAGAGGCCACCAGGACACTCCTCAATGGAAAGAGGGTTGAGCCTGAGGGCTTGGTGTGCAGGGCTGTGTACTGGTCATCCCCAGAGGTCCTCCCTTGCAGGGCTGTGAGCTAACCCCAGCCGCCTTTCCTAACCCCAGTAGATGATAGACAAGAAATTTGGTGGCAGTAAACCAGACTTGGTTCTAACTAGGTGAAATCATTAACCCCCACATGCCCCCATGGATCTGCGGAAGGCTGCCAGGTTCCCTGTCCAGCGAGGTGGGGCTGGAGCCTGTTTACCTGAATCTGTGAAAAGAGAGAGACCTCAGTTTGATTTTCACTTTATAAAGGAGAGCAGAGGCCGGGTGTGGTGGCTCACGTCTGTAATCCCAGCACATCAGGAGGCAGAGGCCGGCGGATCATGCAGTCAAGAGAGCGAGACCATCCTGGCCGACATGATGAAACCCTGTCTCTACTAAAAATACAAAAATTAGCAGGGTGTGGTGGCATGTGCCTGTAATCCCAGCTACTCGGGAGGCTGAGGCAGGAGAATTGCTTGAACCAGGGAAAGATTGCGATGAGCTGAGATCGTGCCACTGCACTCCAGCCTGGCCACAGAGTGAGATTCTGTCTCAATAAACAAAACAAAAACAAAAAAAGTAAAAAAGAAAAGAGAGCAGAGATGATGTAATTGCAAAGGTGGGGGCGGGGGTGGTTTGGAAGTGCCTACGTGGGGAACAGGGCACCAGTGATTCCAAGAGTAGCCCTGCAGCACTCAGACCCACATGGAAACTTAATTTCTTCAAACCCTGTCCTCTTTATGCCTGGGAAAACTGGCACACTGGCTAGAGGAGTTCTGGTCAAGCCTGTCCTGGGGGGGAGACTGTGACTGGGAGCTCAGAGTCTGGGGAAGGACGGCCTGAAGCAGCTTTGGAAAAGAGGGAGCAATCCTGGGAGCCTGAGAGGTGGAAGGAAGAATTGGAGACCCCAGAACCTCAGCTCATGGGAGCACTGTGTGTTTATTTGGTATCTCCTCTGCCTAGAACAGTGTCAGGCACATAATCAAAAACCAGATCCATGTTTGTTGAATTCATGAAAGACAGAAGCTGCTGATGGTAGTAATGTGGCCGACAGCAGCCCTGGGGGTTTACCAGTTCGCCACTGGTAGGGCACTTCAGAAATGAGCTCAGCTTCTCGAGTCCACCCTTATCTGTGGTTCTGTTGAAAGGGGAGAGCTGAGCTGCTGGGGACTGGGGGAGCCGCACAGAGAGGATGAAAAGCCGAGAAGATGGGGCCCTGAGCGTGTGAATTCATGTATATGAGGGGGGAATCATATCCTCCAAAACTTACATGTTGGAATCCTAACCGCTCCCCCTGCCTTCCTCAGAATATGACTGTATTTGGAGAAAGAGTCTTTAACGAGGCAAATAAGGCAAAATGAGGTCATATGGGAAGGGCCCTAATCCCACAGGACTGATGTCCTTACAAAGAGATGAGATTAGTAAACAGACACTCATAGAGGGGCAGCCACGTGAGGACGCAGGGAGAAGATGGCCATCTACAGGCCGGGAGCGAGGTCCCAGGGGAAACCAGCCCTGCCGACACCCTAAACTCGGACTTGCAGACTCCAGAACTGTGAGGAAATAGATTTCTCTTATCTCAGTCTGCGGTCTGGGGTCCTGTGTTACGGCAGCCGAAGCAGACTACAGTGTGGGTGCCAACCTTGCATGGGTGGGGCAAGGCCAGTGTCTCCCTCCAAAGAAAGGGAAAGACATTATGGCCCCCAGGACAGAGAAGACCTTCTCCAACAATACTGGGAAAGGAAGAACCCATTCATTTGGTTTAAAAATGTTGAGTCTGTTGTCGGTCAGTACTTAACAAGAATACAATAAAAGGAATGATTATAAAACGCATTAGGCACACAAAATATGAGCCAAGTGTTCTTGCACTTGGATATCACGACAAAGTCAAATCGCTCTACATTTCTAAGTATGTACCCACCATGTCTGTCCTTATTTCACTTTGTGTAGGTAACAAACTGCCCAGAACTCACTGCTAGTTGCAATTCCTTTTAGAAGCACTGCTCTAAGGCCCTGCCACTCATTCCAGGATTGGTCTGGCTTTAGAGATCAGACACCTGGGGAGCTGTGTCCAGTGGGAAGCTCTGAGGGGTCCTGCGAGCCACATCCCCCGTGATGGCGTCCTATAGAGGACACTCATGCGTGGCCTGGCTGCCTGTAGCTGAGAGCCTTCTCAGCAATAAGGAGAAGAAAAATGAGCATCTTTCCCTCCGAGGAGTAAAGAGGGGTGCAGAGGGGGAAGAAAGAGAAGAATCCGGAGGGTAACTAGAAGACAAAACTCCTAATCCAACCACAGCAGCCACCTCAGCTCTGCAATCAGGACTTGGTGAATTTTCTGTTGAAGTCAGTCTGAGCTGGTGTGACTGTAGAATGATGCTTGCTGTGGTGTCTGGGTAAAGGCAATCATGGAGCTGGAACTATGACAAGACACAGAACAACTTCTTTCAGGAAGATTTGCGATTCCTCTGCAATTAGCAGAGGAACGTTAATAATAGCTCACGTCCTGTTATCCTGCCCACAGGTCCATGGAGACGGTGACTCTGGGAAGCTGGTGAAGATTTCGAGTAGCAGCTGTGAGGGCTGGACCTGACTAGGGAATGAGAGAAACCTTGAGAAAGAGCATCAAAGACTGGACCAGGGAATGAGAAAAACATTTAGGAAGCAAATCAAAATCTCAGTTAATGCTGAGACAGCGAATCTGAAGTAACTTAAATCCACAGAAGTGAGCAAATTCTTCCAGAAGCTTCTAACTGGTGACAGTGGAGGAGAGGAAGGTAGGTCGTTGCCTTGTTCTGCAAGAGAGTGGCTGAAGTGTATTCCATGAGAATGGAGCTGGGCCGAGAGCCATTGTAGAGCCAGGAAGCAGGAGAAGGCATGGGGGCAGCATGGCTGAAAGGCTACTGGCCAGTCTTGTGGTGAGAGCAGGAGAGGAGAGAGCTGGAGGGATAGGGGACTGTGGCCTGAGACTGAGCTCTTTGAGTTTAGGTTTCTAGAGCTGATCACATCTGGGCAATAAAGTCTGGGGAGTGGATGAGGAGTGAGTTGGTGAATTGGAGTGTGGATGGAGGGTGATGAATTGAAGGGATTTGAGGCCAGTTGTGGGCTGGGTGCCACACAGACATACGGACATCAGGGAACAGTGGCAGTTCTGAAGTGGATGGGGAGATTCTGCATGGCAGCCCATAAGGAGTGCCAAACTCCTTATGGCTAGGGAGCAAGTCCATAAGGTCCGAGGATGACAGCAGCAAGGAGCTGCTGATGGGGGCAGAACCTGACAGTGGACGTGCCCTTCAAAGGAAGGAGGGGCTATGCCGAAGTGTGAGAATGGTGGCCTGACAGCAGCATTGGGGAAAACAAGCCCATCCTAGGAGGGCCTGGGGTGGCAGAGTTTCCCCGAGAACAGCTGAGGAAGTGACAGTCGGAGGCCGCTGGTTCTTACTCAGTGTGTAAATGCCCAGTGGCTGTTTACACACCCGGTCCCAGGAACCAGGTTCCTCTGACAAGCTGTGGCTCCTCCTTTCACCTTTTTAGAACCTGCGTTGTCCTGTCCCTCTCATATCCTTAGTCTCACCCCATCACTGGCCACTTCCTTCTGTCCCCAGGCAGGCACAGGCTGCCTCCTCTGGCTACCATCTTATTTCTTTCCTGCCATGCATTGGCAAACTTCCCAAACAAAAGGTATATAATTTCTGCCTCTATTTCCCTACCATGCTCTCACCTATAATCTCTCTTCTGTCCTCTCTTCTCTACTGAACAGCTCTCTTGGAGGCCACCAGGGCTTCCTGCACTGCCAAGAGCTGGTGCCATTTCCTTTTTATTCTCCTGGTGTCTCAGCAGCCATGGCTGGATTGCCATTCCTTCACCCTGCAAACACACTTAGCCTGTTTTCACACTCTTGTACCCTCCTGCTTCTTGATTCTTCTCTCTCCATTCCCTTTCTGATGCTTCATTCTCTTTCTTGTATCTTCAATAAAATCCCTTCTTGGGGCTATGCTGTTCTCTCTACCCAAAGCACAGTTTAGTGATGAGACGCATAGAGGCCAATGCCAAACTGCCTAGACCCAAATTCTGGCTCCGCCACACACCAGCCAAATGACCTTGGGAAATTAGTTCTCATTTCCATGACTCTGTTTCCTCATATGGAAAGTGGTGTAATAATAATACCTACCTCCTAGGGTTTTTGAAACTCTAGACAGTGGCTGCTGGATGATAATTATGACGCCTCTCTTCTTTGGGACTCTCCCATCTACCACTCTGGCTCCATTTAAGGCACATTTTAAGTCTTTGTCAGTCCCATGAAGTTATTTTCATTTGGAGTGAATTCAGGTTCTCATTGCTGATTCTCTTGACTGTCTGTTTACATCGTATTTGTCATGTGATTTTAAATGTTGGTTTCAGGCTCACCTAGACTAGGGGGTTTGCTTTTGTTCTGTTTTCTCTTCCTCCTCTGTCTGCCACCCTCCCTGGGTAGTAGTTTTGTGGTGGCCCTCATGCAGGGCCACCGAGTTCTAACTCAGTTCCCTAGTTAGAACCGAGTCTCCGAGTGACATTGTGGGAGTTCTTCTTTTGCAAATATATTGGGGGATATTCTATAGCCAGTCACCAGCCGTGTGGCTGAGTCTTTTTGATCCCTTTTACTTATTACACCAATGGCTTCTTATAAATGAAGCAATTTTAATAAGTTAGAATAAAAGTTGTCAAACCCAGTAGTTATCAGCTGAAGTCCTGATTCTTCATGCAGAGCCCAGAATATGAGTAGCACAAATATATTTCCAATAGTTTATATGTGTGACACCAATGGCATCCTGTAAACCAGGGTTTCTCAATCTCATCACTGCTGACATTTGGGGCTGGGTAATTCTTTGTCATGGAGGGGGTTGTTCTGTGTACTGCAGGGTGTTTAGCAGTGTCCCTGGCCTCTATACACTGGATGTTAGTAGCACACCCCCCTCCAGCTGAAACAACCAAAAGTGTCTTCAGCCATTGCCATGTGTCCCCTGGGCAACCTCTGCTCCACCAGCAGAGCTCCAGTATCATAAAGCCATGCCCCCACACAGGGGTCACCATTCCCTTTTACAGCTTCTGTGTCTGAAAGGTATGGAGGAGCCCAGCCAGCCTGTGGTCTCAGCCCTACTCACTGCTTTGTGTTTTTCTTCTGATTTTGGGCAATACAGATGTTTGCCTTTTTGGGATTATAGGGGGAAACCCTAGTTATATCTTTTTGTTGTTTCTTTGTTTGATTTGGTTTCTCATGGCTGTGAAATTGGGGCAGAGGGTGTAAAGTCATGCAGATATACTGCTTCATCTGGATCCAAATGCCCTCTCCTTTTCATCCTTCAAGAATGGTGTCGTCCTTTCAGTCATGGTAGTCTTTCTATCTTTGGAACATTTATAGCACTTATTGTCAACAATCGTCACTTGGCATGTTCTGCTTTCAGCTACTCAGAAGGGTTGTCAAACTCTAGGATTGGTATTTGATTTTAACTGGCTTATCTCTTATCTCTTGCGGCTACAGTCTGATGTTGGCTTCTCTGAGGTTTCTTTGCATATTCAGAAGTAACTAAGGGGGCAGGTGGAATATAGTAGGTGTTTGGGAAACACTGAGTCATGAATCTCTTATTGATTGGTACAAAGGCCTCTGAGGCTCAGGTTCAAAAGTTCTAGCTACCATCTTGCAGCTTTGAGTCATTGAAGAAGGTTCTCTGTAGTACAAAGGCTATTTGACAATGCAACTCACAAAATCAGAGATATTACATGCGGTCATTCTTAGAGATAAGATAGCCCTGGGTCCTGATTGCCTGGGGACAGTTCCAGTTTACTCCTGTCATCAGATGGAATTGAGAGTACCCTGTTTCACTCCCCAGAGTGCCTTGGTTTAGCTGATAAAATATGAGGTAATCCCACTTTGAGGCCACTAAGTATACTCTCCTTATTTTATAAATGTGGACATTAAACAGATTATATTTTCCCTTTACTTACAGTGTTTCCCCACATTCCCCTGGAGAAAAAAAGCTAGTGAAATGTTTTATTGCCATTATATGCTTATTCATGTATTTGGATAAACTGACTAGCAATAACTGCTATACACTTGGCACGTAGGTGCTCATTACGTGTGAACCAAACATAGGTCATCAGAAATGCCTTTGCGGTACTTGTATTCTGTGCTCTGCATGAAGCATCTGGACTTCCGCTGATGACTACTGTGTTTGACGATGTTTGTGCTAACCGATTAAAATTACTGGGCAAGCCTAGATTTCCACCTACAATGTGATTTGCCCCCCAGAGCCCACAGCCACACACATCTGGCCACTGGGACTGACCTTCTGTGTCTGTCAGCCAGAAGCAAGGCTTAAGTACTTCATTTGTGGAATTGATCAGTTCAAGGCAGAGTACATATCAGAAAATCTTCGCTTCTTAATGGTAACACACACTGAGTCCCTATAACTTCCACCGGCTACTCTTCTACCTAGTTAATTTCCAGGGAGGAAACTGCCAGGCTGGAGGTCACGGTTTGTGCCCTCCAGGCAGCCCTGCACCTAAACATGTGTATTCTAAACAAACCAAAAACTAAAAAGCGAATTTCCAGTCCTCCAAGAGAGTTGGTTTGAAAAGTCCAGGCTCCAGTGGTTCCCCATAGGTGCTGCCAACCTACAACCAAAATGATCCATGTTGTCTGAAATGAAGAAGGAGGGCCCTCTGGGGGGAATCTGCTGTTCGGATTTGACAGAGAAAACAGCTAAGGATGGTTGACTTCTTGGCTGTCTCATTCAGGCCTCCATGTGCTGCCTCCTGTCCGATGCAGTGCCATCGTGTGTCCTTCTCTGCTTTCTTCCGGGAGATGGAAAACTGCCCCCCACCTTTCCACTGGTGTCCCCCACTCAGGACCTGGAGTTCCTGCCCAGTACCATGGTGGGCGGAATGCTCCCCCAATCCTGCAGGCTGATCATGACCCCCCAGATGGCTGGAACAGGGTGGGAGCCGCTGGTGCTCAGAGGGCTCCCCTGCAAGCTCCCAGGCTGTGTTTAACGGTCTTGACAAGTGTACCCTTGGGCAGAGGGCCAGGGACAATCTGTGTAACCCACTAAGCTAATTATCCTCTCTGCAGACGGCCTCCTGCACTAATCCTCTTGGGTTTGCCATAATCCAGCTCCCTCTGGGGAGAGCGTCCAGGGTGGCAGGTCTCTGTGCAAATGGACCATCTGTTGGAGCTCAGGAGGCTGGGTTCCTGCCCAAGGGACTGGGGCCTCAGGCTCTCAGGCCAAGGAGAGTGGTCCCGAGGACAGTACAGAGCAGGGTGGCCAGCCCTGCGGCCCAGCAGGGCTGAGCCAGTGGCAGGGAAGGAGGCGGCATCCACATCGGCCTGACTTTCCTCCAACAGATGTCCCCCTGAGGCTTAGGAGCTCAGGGGAACTGAGCCATGCCCTTGTGCTCCCTGGAGGACGGTGAGTCAGCAGCTGCCTGTGTCTCACAGGGTCAGCCAGACACCTGAGGGGCAGAGAGTCTTGGCTCTGGGAAATCATAGCAAGCAGGGAGGCGTTTCGGCCTGAGAGCCTGGGAGGGATGTCTCGAACAGGATGCTTGCAGTGAGGCAAGATCGGGTCTCTTCTGCAAGGCCTGCTGGGCTGTTTGGGAGCAGATCATGTTTAAACACGGCGCGGTGGAGTTTCAGGTTCCTGCTCGTTGATTTACAGGATGTTAGTATCATAGCCTGTCTGGTTCTCCCACCTGGACCTGGAGAATGAGCAATGCAGTCGCTGGAGCCAGAGAGTGAGAAATCCCTCCCCAGGACCCTCCTGGGGCTCTTGGAGAGGAAGGAGAAGGGGGCCAGCTACCCATCGACTCCTGCTAGGCAAGGTCAGCTGGGGTGGGAGAAGATTCTGGGGAGGGGTTCAATTTGCTTTTTAGAAGACCTAGACTTCAAACAGTCTCTGAAGACCCAGGGCAAATAGAGCGACAAGGAAGGGGCACAGAGGGTCCCTAGGAAAGAGGTCATTGAATATTCTCTAGGCTGGTCATTGAATTTCCCTGGCATCCTGGGCCTATTTCTGCAGAAGAGACTGAGGCCCAGAGAGATGAAGTCATGGAAGGGCCACAAAATCAAACTGGAGCCTCTCCTTTCATGGTAATAACACCCCCAGGGGCTGGGCAAGTGCCGATCTGTCCGGTTTTCTGGTGGAGAAACTGAGGCTTAGGGGAGATAGAGGTTCCAACAGCAAATGAGCAGAGATCCATGGTCCAGACTGGGCTCCTCAGACCAGGTCCAGCGTGGCTGTGGGTGACTGTCCCTGTGCCTCAGCTCTGTACTTCTCCATGGGCCACGCCCTGCAGCCCACTCATCCCCTGCCCAAGGCTCCCTCCCCAGCTGCTGCACAGGAAAGGGAAAAGGGACAAAGACACTGCCTTGGGGTCCACCTTGGAGGAGGTCCTAGTAGGGCACCAGAGCTCCCTCCCTCGGAGAGGTCCACAGCCCAGAAACACCTTTCAGATGGCGAGAACACATCTTCGAGTCGCGCGTTCCGCATCATTCTTTATTTGCCCTCTTGGTTATATAAACATCTTCCAGAAATCCTCTTACAGATAATATTGACCTCAGACAGGCCTGCTGTTCTCTTCTAATGGGCGGGGGGAACGAGACGAGCTGGTGGCCATTTTTTGCACCTCTGTGCTTAATGTATATGTGTATGTGTGTGCAGGTGTGCACGTGAGTATGCATGTATGTACAGGTGTGTGTATGCACGTGTGATGCAGATGTGGGCGGTGTGTGGACATGAATGTGCACCTGTGTACAGGTGTGTGTATATGCATATGTGATGCCTATATGGGAGGTGTTTGTGTGGATATATGTGTGTGTGTGCACAAGTGTGCATGTGTGTATAGGTGTGTGTGCACATGTGATGCATGTGTGGGGAATGTTTGTGTTTATGTGCGTGGGTGTGCACATGAGTGTGCATGATGCGTGCACAAGTGTGTACACTGTGTGCATGTGCTGCATGGGTTGGGGTGTGTGTGTGTGTGTGTGTGTGTGTGTGTGTGTGTGTGTTGGAGGGAGACACTTGGTGTTATGGAGGGATCTGTGGACCTGCAGTCACAAAGTATAGACCCACCGGGCCTGGCAAAGTGGTACTCTGCTCCTCTGCTCCTGGGTTTTGATCTCTTAGGTGAAAATCACGGGGGTTGGACTAAACAAGCCTTCAGTTCCTTCCAGATCGATGGCTTGTGCATGCAGTGTTCAACAGCTTTCCCAGCTCCAAGTTAAATAACCCGTTCCTGCAACCTTTCCCTGTAAAAGACATTTTCTGATCCTTTAATCATCTTGGTTACTTTCCTCTGAACTCCCTCCAAGAGACCTGTGTCATTGGATAAGTATGTCACATAAATTAGTCAGTAAATCAATCTGTCAACAATATCTCTTGAGCAACCACTCTGTGGCTTTCTGGAGGTGCCAGGCTGATACAATCCAACCATACAGGAACAAAAAGAGTTTTCACCCTGCCTCAGACCAGGAGTTCATTTGTCCATTAGTGGCCTGAGGCACCCACTGGGATGTCATCAATCCCCAGAGACCTGAACCTTCCTCTGGAAATACCTTAGGTAACATTAGCTGGGCACCTACTCTGTTCAGAGCTCTGCTAGGCACTGTGATAGTTACAAAAGGGAGCATGGTGACCTCCAGGGAGGGCAGGCACGGAGGCCGTGAGGAGATAGGGAAGCAGGGGGGATGTGGGCTCAGAGTGGGGAGCTGGCCACCCTCAGGCTGCAGATGGAACCTTGGTGTTCAGACGTGGGCTGCTTTGAAAGGTTTTTTTTTTTTTTCCTTCAATACAGAAGGATGAATTGTAAAATGAAGTAACCAAAAGCTTTTAGAAATTGGAGAAAACCATACTTTCAGATTCAAAGGGTGATTTCACCACTCACTGGCTATGTGAACCTTGAGCAAGTCATTGAAGCTTTCTAAACCCTGAATTCTTGAAGATACTGTGGGGCTTATACCCGGCAGGAAGGAATATTTGAGTTAAATGATACTGCATTCATCAAGTGTCTGGTGCATAGTGGGAGATCTACATGTATAATCCCCTTTCTCTCCAGAACTCATGATGGATCAGTTTCTGAAGAGGTCCCCAACCCTTCTGGATGGATATCTCTATTGTCAGCTCTACTATTAGCTGGGGCTCTAAGTTCTGTGAGTCCACTCTGTGACGTGTGTCATGTTACTGTCCCTGCTTATTGATCCTAAAATAATTTCCTTCAACCCTGAAGGATAGTCTTTTATTTATAGTGGAGTCATACGTGGCTTCATGATGGGAATGCATTCTGAGAAGTGTGTTGTTAGATAGTTATGTCATTGTTTTGTGCAAACATCATAGAGTATCCTTGCGCAAGACTGGATGATGTTGTCTACTACACACTCAGGCCCTATGCTGTAGCTTTCTGCTCCATGGCTACAAACCTGTACAGGATGGTGTTATACTGAATTCTATAGGCAACTGCAGTACCATGTGAAGTGTTTGTGTTTCTAAACATGGAAAAGAGATAATAAAGATATAGCATGAAAGATTTGGCCAGGCACAGTGGCTCACACCTGTAATCCCAGCACTTTGGGAGGCCGAGGTGGGCAGATCACAAGGTCAGGAGTTTGAGAGCAGCCTGACCAACATGGTGAAATCTGTCTCTACTAAAAATACCACAATAATAATAATAAGCCAGGTGTGGTGGCATGCACCTCTAATCCTAGCCACTCAGGTGCCTGAGGCAGGAGAATTGCTTGAACCTGGGAGGCGGAGGTTACAGTGAACCAAGATCATGCCATTGCACTCCAGCCTGGGTGACAGAGCAAGACTCCATCTCAAAAAAAAAAAAAAAAAAAATTAAATGACACACCTGTATAGGCAGCGCCATGATTATCTCATGGGGTCACTGTCATCAGTGAGGTCTGTCACTGACAGCAGTGCTGACTATGTACTATATACCTTGGGATTTTACAGTCATGGAGCAACAGCTCTGAGCATAGCTTTTATCTCTGTAGTTGGGATCCATTCTCTTTTTTAGCTTAGCGTCAATTTGCTGTGCTAGAAAGAGCACTTGGTCCTTGACCAAAGCCCCTGATATACTGATTCACCTGTCAAGGTCATTTTAGACAAACCACAGAGAAAAGACTGCAGTGCTCCTCAGATGTCAGTGTGAGCAGAATCACCTGGAGGTTTTGTTAAACACAGACTCCTATGCTCTACCCCCAGATAATTTGCATTTCTAAGAAGATCCCAGGCCAGGCTTAGGCTGCAGGTCCAAGACTTAGACTCTGAGAACCTCTTGTATGGAAAGAACAGCCCTGGAGTTTAGTGGAGCTTGATAGAATCAGTTGCCCCTTCTGAGCCTGCTCTCTGATTTATCAGCCTTTACAGACTAGATCTCAAGGCAATAATTAGACAAATTATCCCAGAGCACCTTGCAAACCATAAAACACATAGCTATTAGCGGCTTAATGTTTCCCTTCAGCTTTCACTTGCTCACCTATAAAATGGGGATAATAATGGTAATTTTTATAAAGATTAAGTGACATAATCTACATAAAAGCACTTTGTGAAGTGTAAAGAACTATGGAGTTGGCCGGGCGCGGTGGCTTAGGCCTGTAATCCCAGCACTTTGGGAGGCCGAGGAGGGTGGATCACTTGAGGTCAGGAGTTTGAGAACAGCCTGGCCAACATGGCAAAACCTCGTCTGTACTAAAAATACAAAAAAATAGCTACTTGTAGTGCCATCTACCTGTATTCCCAGCTACTCAGGAGGCTGAGGCACAAGAATAATTACCTCGGATGGCAGAGGTTGGCAGTGAGCCAAGATTGCACCACCATACTCCAGCCTAGGTGGCAGGGAAAGACTCTGCCTCAATTAAAAAGAAAAAAAAATAACTACTGTGTCTTGCTTTTATGACTTCCTGAGCCTCAGTTTCCGTATCCCCAATGTGATAGAACGGCCAGTGAGTCCATCCTGGGTCACTTAGCAGCTCATTATCATAGAAGTGGGTAATGCAAGTTTGCGTGTAACACCATGGCTGATGCTGTTCTGTGTCTTGTTGGCCCCTTTGGTCAAAGCTGTTTTCTGGGGGACTGTATCCAGCTAGGATGCTTCTGCCTGCCAGAAACAAAGTTCTCAGCTAAAAGTGGCTTTTAAAATGTGGGGTTTGTTTTCCTGTCTAAAAAGAAGTCCAGAGGCAGGGAAGTTTGGGGTTGATAAGTTCATTGGCTTCGTGAATAGATTCCCTGGGATTCTCTTGGCCTTCTCCTCATGGTCACATGGTGGCTGCAGCAGCACCAAGCATTCCATACACACATCACCAGAAACAGGAAGAGATAAGTCTCAAATTTGCGTCTCTTTTGATGGGTGAAAACACTTTCTCAGAATCCTCTCATTGGCTGAGGTTGGATCACCTGCCTCACAATGAGGGAACTGGGATTGCATAATTGACTTAGGACAGCTCATATTCAACCCCTGTGGCTGGGAGGGGCCTGCCAACTCTAGGCTACCCAAACAGGCCTGTGGCAGCAAACAAGAGATGGTGCAGGGGCGGCTGAAAACAGAGGAGGCAGCCAACAGCATCGGCCACATCCACTGTCTCTTTCCAGGAAGAATCATGAGTATAAGGGAATTGCTTGCATGTCTATAATCCTGTGTGTGGTTCTGAAGCTGGAAGCACAGCTAGAAAGGGGCTCCAGCAGAATCTCCAGAAGCTTTTTCCTCTTCTCTTTTTTTCTTTTTTCTTTTTTTTTTTTTTTTGAGAAGGAGTCTTAGTCTGTCATCCAGGCTGGAGTGCAATAGTGCAGTCTCGGCTCACTGCAACCTCCACCTCCCAGGTTCGAGCAATTCTCCTGCCTGTTTCCCAAGTAGCTGGGATTACAGGTGCGTGCCACCACAATGGCTATTTTTTTTTTTTTTTGTATTTTTAGTAGAGATGGGGTTTCGTCATGTTGGCCAGGCTGGTCTAGAACTCCTGCTCTCAGATGATCCACCTGCCTTGGCCTCTCGAAGTGCTGGAAGTACAGGCATAAGCCACCGTACCTCGCCACAAGCTTTTTAAATATGTATTTGTGAGCCTTCCCAAGAGAACACTGGGCTCTCTGGGATCCAGGGACAGCAATGACCATCAAGCTGCCTCCTGTCCTGGGTGGGGCAAGCCATGGGCTAGTGGGTTAGAGTGAGACCACAGCCAGCAGGACTCAGCTGCCCACGGGTATTTCTCAGGCAAGACCCTTGATCCTGAGGATTCACAAATGAAGTCTGATGCATTGATATTATGTGCTGTGTTTTCTCCTAAATCTAACATAGTCCTAGTCCCTAGAGTAGGCTCCTAACAGTTGCCTGAGTGCTTAAGAAAGAAACTCTACTGGCCATGAGTACTAGAGTTTGGTCAGCAAGTAAGGAAGAGGAGAACGAAGAGGGATTTGAGAGTAGAATCGGTTTTGCTGGAAGAAAGTTGTGTCTGTGGGTTGTTTGACTCTCAGGCTTCTGTGAGAGCTTTGCAGATTCACTGGAGTGGTAGGTCCAGGAATTTTCTAAGGCAGGGAAAACCCCTACGAGGCTTTTATTCCACAGAGCAGGTTCCCGTCTGGGCTCAGGCATGGCCCTGCAGCTCTGTACGAAAGTAGGGCTGGGAGGGGAGGGCCTGCACCCTCACTGCCTGGGCCCCTCCTGCCTCTGGAGTGGATATCTTTGGCTCTGAAGCCTCCTTGCAGCTCCCAGGAAATATTGTGGGAAAGCTGTGAGGATGAGACCATCAGGGGCTTCTCTAGGGATGGTGTGTGCAGGGTAGAGAAGGTTGAATGCTGAGAAGGGAAAACGTTTTGTCTGATTTCCCTGGGTGTGTGGTATCTGTCAACCAAAGTGATTTCCCAGCAAAAGAGATTTTTCTAAGTTCCCTATCAGGGTCCCTCACCCCCAACCCTGCAACTGGGTTTCACTCTTATTGCCCAAGCTGGAGTGTAGTGGCGTGATCTCGGCTTACTGCAACCTCCACTTCCTGGGTTCAAGCAGTTCTCTTGCCTCAGCTTCCCGAGTAGCTGGGGTTACAGGCACCTACCACCATGCCTACCTATTTTATATATATATATATATTTTTTAGTAAAGACAGATTTCATCATGTTGGCCAGGCTGGTCCCAAACTCCTGACCTCAGGTGATCCACCCGCCTCGGCCTCCCAAAGTGCTGGGATTACAGGTGTGAGCCACTGTGCCCGGCCCCCATCAAGGTCTTAAACCCATGTGAGTCACAGAATGGCAGAGCCAAATGGATCTCATTGCTTCTCGGTTGGAAGCTCCCATTTTACTGGCAAAGACTTGGGGGCCACTTCGAAGGAGATGGAGAACCTAGGGCCTTGGATGGTGTCTTCTCAGACCTGCTCCACTGTTCCTCGTGATGTTTATTTTCAAAGCTTGGAAATGCATAGCGGGTCTGGGCTGGAACACACGCTGCAACTGCTGGATTTCAGAGCAGGGTCTCAAGCCTATCTGTGTTTCAGACTGGCCTAGAAGACTTTAAAAACAGAGCAGCTCTGGGAGGGGACTGGGAATCTAACCTGAAAAACAATAGCAGCCATTAGAATGGACACTATTAGGAGAAAAACACAGAAAATAACAAATGCTGGTGAGGCTGTGGAGAAACTGGATTCCCTGTGCATGTGGTGGGAATATAAAATGGTGCAGCGCTGTGGACAGCACAATGGATGGTCCTCCCAAACATTAAATGTATGCTTGTGATAGGATCCAGCAACTCCTCTTCTAGGTATATACCCAGAATCACTGAAAACAGGGTCTTGAAAAGCTGTTCGTACATCTTGTTCATGGCAGCGTTATTCACAATAGCCAGCAGGTAGAGATTATCCATGGATTCATCAGTGAGTGAATGGATATACAAAAATGCTGGCATATACATGAAGTGGAATATTACTTAGCCTTCAAAAGGAAGGAAATGCTGGCCCATGCTGCAACATGGTGAAATGTTGGAGACATTATGCCAAGAGAAATAAGCCAGTCACAAAAGGACAAATACTGCACGATTCTGCTTCTATAAAGTGCCCAGAGGAGTCAGATTTATAGAGCCAGAAAGCAGAACTGTGACTGCCCGGGGCTGGGGAGAGAGGAAATGAGGATCGAGTGTGCAACGGGTCCAGGGCTTCAGCTGGGGTGATGGAAAGAGTTTTGGAGACGAATGGGGGTGACGGCTGCATAACAGTAAATGTACTGAATGCCGCTGGCCTGTGCACTTAAACGTGGCTGAGATGCTCTGTGTTGTTATGTGTACTTTACCACGATGAAATACATGAGAACCCAGACAGTAGCAGCGACAACCATAGCAGGCTCAGCTGTCACAGGTATGCTCCCAGCTCCCTCCCTAGTGCTCATGACTCTAGGTAGTTTAAACCTCTGAGCCTCATGTCCTCCATTATAAAATGGAGATAGAATAGCATCTCCCACTGGGGTGTGTGGTGATGAAGTTGGCCTGTGGATGGAGGTCCTCAGCTCAACAGGCTCTCAGCAGCCTCATGGGTGATGCCCTCCTGTGGGTCCTGCAGCACCTTCTGCCCTTCCCCGCACAGCCTGGTCCTTGCCTGTCCCCAGCCTAGACTCTAAGCTTGGAAGTGCAGGGAGGGCTTCTATCTTGTTCTCTTGGTGACCAGCGGGAGGCTCAGTTTACCCCTGCCGAGGGGAGGAATGGAGAGGGCAGGGCTGCCTGCGTGGGGAAGGAGGTCTGAGGGCAGACATTCATTAGGAGGTGTCCTTGGTTGCCTTATCACAGTCTCCGTTGCTGGGAGGCCCCGGAGCAGTCTGGGCGGGGAAGAAGTTGGGCTGCCATGGCGCCTCAGTGGGAGAGAAGCTGGGCTGCTGTGGCGCCTTGGTGGAGACGCAGCCACTTTTACAGGGAGATCTGAGGCGGGACAGCTCTTTCCTGCTGCCCCAGCCTGGGGGCCTGATGAGGCTGGGTGGCCTTTCCAGCCCCTCCTGGATCGCGGTTGGTCATGCACTGTCTTGCCAGGGGTTCGACCTCGGGCGAGGCTTTCTTCCGCTGGAGCGACCCTCTAAGGAAGCTGACAGCTGAGGGTGGGGATGGCATTTGAGAAAAGTGACTGCAAGGGCCTAAGAGCTGGGGACACACAATAGGCCTTTAATACCCATCTTTGTTTAATCTTCACTGTGATCTTCATAGCCTCTCCAGGGAAAGCAGTATTATCCTTGTTTTGTAAGGACAGAGAGGAGCAGATAAGTCAGTGGGCTAAAGTCACGTAGCTAGTAGGTGGCTGAGCTGGTTTACAGCTGTCCTCAGTGCTTGTATGCCAGCCATGGGTGTGGGCAAGAGATGCCCTGCCTGGGCCCTGGACTTCAGAGGGGCTGGCTCTGTCCCCTCCAGCCATATCGCTTCCTAGGGGCTGTGTTCTCTTTTGCCCACACTGGGGACTGGGAATTCCCTGGGTGTTTCTAGGGCCTGCGTCACCTCTTCTCTGGCTCCATCCTCTCATGGGCTCCAATAACGGGGAAAATCCTTTGACAGCTCTTAAATGAAAAGCGGAGTCTTAGTAGAGCATCCAAGGCTCCCAGCAATTGAGAAAACTAGCCCTGATGTCTGCTTCTGGGTTGAAATCCCAGCTCCCTTCCTAGTGCTCATGACTCTAGGTAGTTTAAACCTCTGGACCTCCATGCCCTCCACCGCAAATGGAGGTAGAATAGCATCTTCCTCTGGGGTGTGTGGTGATGAAGTTGGCCTGGGCATGGAAGTCCTCGGCACAGCGGGCTCTCAGCAGCCTCGTGGGCGATGCCCTCCTGTGGGTCCTGCAGCACCCTCTGCCCTGCCCCGTGCAGCCTGGTCCTTGCTTGTCCCCAACCTAGACTCAAAGCTTGGAGGTACAGGGAGGGCTTCTATCTTGTTCTCTTGGTGACCAGCGGGAGGCTCAGTCTACCCTTGCTGAGGGGAGGAATAGAGAGGGCAGGGCTGCCTGTGTGGGGTTGAAGGAATAAGGCCTTCTGTGGGGGGCCCAGACAAGCGGGAGGAGGAGAAAGCCCAAGTGTGGCAGGTGCTCCCAGCCTCCAGAGCCATGCTGGTCATGCCCCATGGAGCCTGGTGCAGGGCTCAGAGGTCCCTGGTGGCCAATGGGTAAGCGTCTCCTTCCGCCTGGCCTAATCGACTCTGGAGGGCTGGACTCGCTTGCACGGTGCCATCACTTGCAGGTGTCTCTTTGCTTGGTTGAGGACCTGGAGGCCCAGAGAAGCCCAATGCTCACGGCCTCATGACTCCTTCCCTTCCCAGAGGCCTTTACTCCTGGCAGGATGTGTCCATGGCAGTGATTTTGCAGCCTGGTTGTGCTTTCAAGTCACATGGGGTGCTTGCTGACAGACTTCCCATCCTCCCTCCGAGGAGGGCAGACACTGGACATCTGTGATGCGGACTGAAGCTTCGGTAATTAGGATCTATTTGGTGTTGAAGACTGATGTTTGGAAACCACTAATTTAGAAGGGAGCCATAAAAATTAAATTTTTACCTTTCCCTTATGTGTCCCTCATTCCCTCCAAACTTTGAAACATTACAGAAATTGTTTGTATTTGAGACAGGGGCTCACTCTGTAGCCCAGGCTGTAGTGCAGTGGGGTGAACATTAGCACACTGAAGCTTCAACCTCCTGGGTTCAGGTGATCCTCCTGTCTCGGCCTCCCCAGTAGCTGGGACTACAGGAGTGCACCACCACACCCAGCTGATGTTTTTATTTTTTGTAGAGAAGGGATCTGACTATGTTGCTTGGACTGGTCTCGAACTCCTGGCCTCAAGTGACCCTCCTGCCTTAGCCTTCCAAAGTGCTGAAATTAGAGGCATGAGACACCATGTGGAGTCAGTCCTCCGTTATAGAAATTTAAGAGGTCAGTGAGTGGGGTCACTGAAGTTGTGTCAAACAATGTTAAAATAAATGGTCATTAGTGCTAAAGATCAGTCACACTGGCAGTTAGTGTTGTACAAAGTAAATTACATGGCTGAATTTTCCACCGTTACTAGTAATAGCCCCTGGACTTGTGCAGAGTTGTAAAATGTGGTTCTTAACCCTGGCTGTACATTAGACCGTCATAGGAAGCATCAGAAATATATTAAAAGGGCTACTAAAAATACAAAATTAGCCAGGCATGGAGGCACATGCCTGTAATCCCAGCTACTGGGGAGACTGAGGCAGGAGAATTGCTTGAACTCGGGATGCAGAGGTTGTGATGAGCTGAGATCATGCCATTGCACTCCAGCCTGGGCAACAAGAGCAAAACTCTGTCTCAATATAGATATATACGCACATATATACACATTAAAAGGGAGTTAAATGGCCTGTCTGCAGGGCGGGCCCCAGCTGCATTCCTGGGTGGCCCCACAAGAGCTGTGGCTTTGACTTCAGGGCTCCTCGCGGTGCCAGCTTCACTGAAAAACAGTAGCAGCTACTGCCAGGGAAAGCCTGTGAAGAGGCAGGAGTTTTGCTCTGGTTTTGTTGATGAAAAAGGATTAAAAAGCTGAGGTCCAGAGAGGCAAATGAATTAGCCAAAACTGGAGAAGGGAAGAACAGGTTCCTGGGGCTCTGTCCAGCATCACCTTGAACCATTAATTCTCAGCTCTCACAATTCTCTGCACAGCTAAGGGTTGGAGGGACTCACACCTGTGAGGCCTGGTGTGAACTTTCAACAGTCAGGGCCAGGCATGGATAGACCATCCCAGAAGCTCAGCTGGGGCTGCTGTGCCCTGGAAGCCTTCCTCTAGGGTCATAGAATTTCAGGATGGGTAAATTCTCCAGGAGGGACTCCCTTGTCTAGCCTCCTCTTTTTTTTTTTTTTTTTTTTTTTGAAGAAGAAAATCTGGAGGTATGATGTGACATCCCTGAGTCCTTACTGCTTAGTGAGACCACCATGCTGGTCATTCAGCCCCAGTCTCCTGAAGGAGTAACCCTGTGATACCAGTTGCCCTACGGAGCTTGGGGCCCAGTCAGTTAAGACGGCAGGGGGCAGAGCACAAGCTTTCAAGGCAGGCAGAATTGGGCCGGATGCTCTTGAAACCCGACGTAGCCTTCTTCACCTCCCAAACCACTCCCTGGCAATATAATCCCTTGATGACAGACCCAGGAAGGTTCTGCTTCTCCTCTGACCACCTCTCAACCTCCTTCCACCAACCTGGCCATGTCTGCCCGCTAGATAGAGACTGCAGCCAGTTTGATTGCCCTGGTCTTGCAAATGAGTTTCTGGTAACACCCTGGTTGCATCCATTCTCTGAATTTCCACGGCTCTATCGACATGTTCCTGGAACCGGATGCTCTGCCCTGCACCACCACCTGCCCAGGTGAGAGGTAGCCAGCGAGGCCTCAGGCAAGGCGGCAGTGTTTTTCCAGCGCCCACATTAGGTTGTTGGCAGCACCAGGATCTTCTCTTTCCTGGTGCAGGGATTGGCTTTCATTTCCTAGGCAGGAAAGACCACATTCCAGCTTTTCCCAGACTCTTTGCTACTTGGCAAAAGAACCAGATGCAAAGACAGCTTTTTTTTTTCTTTTCCAGTACATTACCTTAAATGCTTTTCTCTCCTTTCTTAGAAGCTGAGAGTGTATCTCTCGTCCCCAATTCCTGAATCTAGGTAGTTCACAGCAGATTGGCCATCCCATGGCAGATGCTGGATTAGGAGAGGTCCCAGGAGGGGAAGAACTAACACTGAGACCGACTGTGCACCAGCCACATCTCAGCCTGCGGTCAGAATCAAAGAGACTCCATTCTGATACTAAAACAAACAAACAAAAAACCAACTTTTTTTCTAGACAAGGTCTCACTCTGTCACCCAGGCTGGAGTGCAGTAGTGTGATCATGGCTCACCGAAGCCTCGACCTCCCAGGCTCAAACCATCCTCCCACCTCGGCCTCCTGAGTAGCTGGGACTACAGGTGGATGCCACCACACCCGCCTAACTTTTGCATTTTTTGTAGAGACAGGGTCTTCTTGCCATGTTGCCCAAGCTGGTCTCAAACTCCTGGGATCAAGCAGTCTTCCTGCCTTGGCCTCTCAAAGTGCTGGGATTACAGATGTGAGCCACCATGCCTGGCCTGAAAAAATATTTTAACCCAAATCTTTACTGAAACTTTCCTAAGAGGCCCCAAGGAGATAATTCCGTAGCAAAACATCCAGTAGCTATTCTTCACCTATCTTTTCCCTCCAAAATTTTTCTAAACACTTAAAATCTTCTTATGATCTTAGCTGGTGCTATTCATTGTTCTTTCCTCTCTTCCTTCACTTTCAACTTCCTAATCATTACTATTTTTTAAATTTCTTCAGAGCTTTCTAATGTGAATAAATCCAGACACTCTCCGCTCTTTTGATTCTGTGGACTTACTTATTACCGTTAACTGCAACTAAAACTCAGGCCAACACATTTCCTTTGCTCTGTGGGGAGTGGAATGGGCAGGGGGAGATGAAGCAGAGAGCAATGTGATGAATTATATGGTGTACCAAGTAGGATTGGATTTGATTGTATTTAATGGAAAATCAAACTAGAGAGAATTAATGAGAAACTCAGAGATGCATTCCAGGGCTGCCATGATGTCTCTCTGATCATTGGCATATGAACCCCTTCTGTCTTTTATCTTTAGTACTAGATTTCTCTGTGGTCACAAAACGGCATCATAGCCCCAGCCATCGCTTGCGTGTTCCAGGCATCTGGAAGATGCAAGGAGCAAGGGGGAAAGGGTTTTAGCAACCTTTCAAGAGGTTTCCTAGAAGCTCTTCCATATGACATCTGCTTAAAAATTATTGGCCATCCTCATCTGGAAAGGAATTTGGGACAGTAGTTTCATTAACTGTACATATTGCAGTCCCCCAACATAAGAATTCAGTAAGAAAAAAAGGAGAGTAAATATTAGCAGTCTTTACCATACATCTCTGTCACTCTTTCGACTTTTTAAAAACCTCTCTGCAAAAAATTAAACATTTCATTTCGAGATAATTTATTACCGATTTAACTTCTCATATGGCTCCATCCAACTGTGAGGGACAAGAAAACATGCAAAGAACATAAAGGAACATGGCCCGGGATGGGATGAGCCATGGCACTGTGTGAGAGATAACACAGAGGGATCATCTGTAGTCTTCACCCAGTTCCCCCCAATGGTAACATCTTGTAAAACTGTAATACAATCTGATCACCAGGACATCAACATTGATCTGGTTAAGGGACATGGTATGTCCATCACCACAGGGATGCCTCCTGCTGCCTGTTATAGCCACACCTACTTCCTTCCTAGCTCCACCCCTCCTTAACCCTGGCAACTGTTAATCTATTCTCCATTTCTGTAATGTTGTCATTTTGAGAATGTTATGCAAATTGTCACAGGGTAGGTAAACATTTGGGTTCCATTTGTTGTCTGTATCAATAGTTCCTTCCTTTTCAATGTTGAATGGGAGCATTCCATGGTGTGAACGTGCCAGTTTGCGTAAGTCTTCATTCTTTGAAGGATATCTGAGTGTTTGCAGTGTTTGGTGTAAAAGCTGCTATGAATACTTTTGTATAGGTTTTTGTGTGAACTGAACTTTTCGTTTCTCCGGGATAAATGTCCAAGAGTGCAAGTGCTCAATCATATGGTCCATATTATATTATGAAAATGTTGAAAATATGCAAACAGGTTAAAAGCCATTTTTGTAACCTATAGGTGTCATTGTCTAAAAATAGCCCTGTGAAAACTCTGGAGTGTTCTCTCCTCACATGTTTTTAAAATGTGTATTTCATTTTTGTTGTCATGTTTGTATGTACATTTGCATGGCTAGGCATGGTTATGCTGCTGTGACAAATGACCCCCACATCTCAGTGGCTTAGTCCAACGTGTTTATTTCTCATTGATACAAGGTCACTGTCAGTCCAGACAACCCCCAGGGGCCGCTGTCCTGTAGATGGTGACTTCAGGATCCAAGCTACTCCAGGATTTGGGCTCTGCTATTACCGCGGCAGCATGGTAGTGACACATGTCATCTCTGTTCACATTTCACTGGCAAGAACTTCTCATATGGCTCTAACTAACTGTGAGGGACAAGAAAACATGCAATTAACATAGAAGAACATGGCTCAGGATGGGATGAGCCGTGGCACTGCATCTGCCATGCAATGCACGAAAAATGTATTTTATTTTATGGGTTAATATTATTTAGCCAGACATGGTGACAATATGCCTGTAGTCCCAGCTACTTGGGAGGCTGAGGTGAGAGGATTGCTTGAACCCAGGCCCTCACAACCTGCCTGGGCAACATGGAAAAACCTCATTGCTACAAAAAATATAAAAATTAGCCAGGCATGGTGGCGTGCACTTGTAGTCCCAGCTACTCAGGAGGATGAGGAGAGAGGATCGCCTGAGCCTGGGAGGTCAAGGCTGCCGTGAGCTGTGTTTACGCCACGGTACTCCAGCCTGGGTGACAGAGCCTGTCCTGAAAAAAATATACAGATAATCTTGGAATATTATAGCACAAAATATTACCACATAATCTCCTTCCTACATCTTACAGATAATGGTAATTATTATTATTTTGAGATGGAGTCACCTAGGCTGGAGTGTAATGGCATGATTTTGGCTCACAGCAGTCGCCACCTCCTGGGTTCAAGTAATTCTCCTGCCTCAGCCTCTAGAGTAACTGAGATTACAGGCACCCACCACCATGCCTGGCTAATTTTTGTATTTTTAGTAGGGGCACCACGTTGGCCAGGCTGATCTCGAACTCTTGGCCTCAAGTGATCCACCTGTCTCACCCTTCCAAAGTGCTGGGATTACAGGCATGAGCCACCATGCTTCGCCACAGAGTATTAAAAAACAAAATTAAATAATCTTGATTTTTTTTTTGAAGTATTCTTTGACCTGCCTGGGAAATTCACTTACGCAAAATGGTTCATTCTCCAACTCTGTGAGGTAGGTGAGGCCTCACTGTCAGAATAGCATCATTGCTGAGACAGAGCAACAAATGACACCATTTGGATCACGCAGCTTTACTCCTTGGCCCAGTGTAAGGCCATTATCAACCTCACCCTTAAATCTTCCAGCCAGTTTTCATATTTTCTTTCCTATGATGGGTGTCATTCTGACACAGCTTTATTTTTCAGTTTTGTTTTTAAAACAAAGTAGAACTAGGCCGGGCGCGGTGGCTCAAGCCTGTAATCCCAGCACTTTGGGAGGCCGAGGCGGGTGGATCACGAGGTCGAGAGATCGAGACCATCCTGGTCAACATAGTGAAACCCCGTCTCTACTAAAAATACAAAAAACTAGCTGGGCGTGGTGGCGCGTGCCTGTAATCCCATCTACTTAGGAGGCTGAGGCAGGAGAATTGCCTGAGCCCAGGAGGCGGAGGTTGCGGTGAGCCGAGATCGCGCCATTGCACTCCAGCCTGGGTAACAAGAGCGAAACTCCGTCTCAAAAAAAACCAAAAAAACAAAGTAGAACTAAAAGGCAAACTAACAAAAATCCTGACCATTCAGAATCCTGTAAATACAATAAATAAATTGCATATATTGTATTAAAATGTATTTAATAAATAAATACATCTCATATAACATTCTATCAATACCATCCCCTGAAAAGAGGGAGATACTGCAGGAACTTTGTCTTTTCCTCTGGAAATACTTTTCATTTCATCTTTGCCAAGTTAAATGGCATTCATCTTTCAAATTTGTTGTGTGGGGATTCCTTGAAATAAAGGTAGTCTATGTACAGTTTGGTCAAGCTTTCCCTGAGGTCATGAAACAGAAAGGCACTCATTAAGATTCTCCAATAACATGGTTTATTCAGCAAATTTAAACTGGCCAGGCACAGTGGCTCACACTTGTAATCCCAGTGCTCTGGGAGGCTGAGGCAAGAGGACTGTTCGAGGTCAGGAGTTCAAGACCAGCCTGGACAACATAATGAGTCCCTCATCTCTATAAAAATTAGCCGGGTATGGTGGTATGCACCTGTAGTCCCAGCTATCAGGAGGCTGAGACAGAAGAATCACTTGAGCCCAGGAGTTTGAGGCTGCAGTGAGCTATGATCGTGTCACTGCACTCCAGCCTGAGCAAGACCCTGTCTCTAAATAAATAAGTAAATTCAAACCATCAGCAAAAAGCAAAGGAAAAGAGGTGAAAGAGGTTAACACACGGTGGATAGAACCACATGGGCAGATTCCTTGGTTGTATGCTGCTTGCCTGTCCAGGCTCTTTCTGTCCCTGATGCATGAGCCTTTCCCACTGAGGCAAGCGAAAGTCTCCGTGAAGGCAATGCTTGCTCTTTTTTTTTTTTTTTTTTTTTTTTTTTTTTTTTTTTTTTTTTTTTTGGAGACAAAAGTCTCCTCTGTTGCTCGAGCTGGAGTGCAGTGCAGGGTGTGATCTCGGCTCACCAAAACCTCTGCCTCCCAGGTTCAAGCGATTCCCTTGCCTCAGCCTCCCAAGCAGCTGAGATTACAGGCATGTACCACCATGCCTAGCTAATTTTTATTTTTTAGTAGAGACGGGGTTTCACTGCATTGTCCATGCGGGTCTCAAATTCCTGGTCTCGAACTCAAGTGATGTGTTGGCTTCCACCTTCCAAAGTGCTGGGTTACAGCTGTGAGCCACCACGGGCCCTTGCTTACTTGCTCTGTCAGGGAGCAGAGGCAGGAACGTGGGTCCCATCACCCAGCTGTAGCTTCTCAACAATCCGCTGGGCAGCAAATGGGTTTTATCTGTGTCCCTCCATCTGGAGAGCCCTCTTGTTTGTCCTCAGCCCTAGTCCCAACAATTCCAAACCTCAAACAATTCAAGTAGACATTTGTATCTAATTTTGTGGGGAAAAAATAATCAAGGGAATTATTGCGATTCTTCCTTTGATTTTTTTTTTTTTTTTTTTTTTTTTTTTTTTTTTTTTTTTTTTTTTTTTTTGAGACAGACATGAAACTATCTCAGATTCCTTCTTGAATCCCCAGCATTCAGGGGAAGTTTCTATTTCATGCTTCCACTTGTACTTTTATCATCAAGGCTACCCAAACTCTTTTACTCGATCAGACCTCGTTGGGAACCATAGGTGCCTGTGGATACATGGACATGTGTTTGAATGTATGTTTCATTTGCATGGGCAAGCTTACCCAATATTTTTGTGTTCACGTGTGTAACTGATGTAAGCCCTACCTGAAACTAACAAAATATTGTATTAAGCCTGACAAAGTATAAACAAAGCAGGTGTTCCCAATTGTTCCTTCCCACCGTGGACTGAAGGCACACTTCCTGGGATCAGTGGTTGTGCCTCCTGAGCTGCTCTGGCCTCGGAGGCCACCAGCTTCTGGGGTGGGCACCATCCCCTGTTCTTGTTGCACAGGGACCCAGCCCTGGGGCTGCAGGCAGGAGGGTGGGGCTGTCCCAAGAACTAGCTCCTTATCAGGAGGATACAGAGTCCTGAAAATCCCCCACCCCTGGAGTTTGTGTTTCCTTTCAGATCTCTGAGCATCTTTTGATGTTGAAACTAATCCATTTTTCCTCTCTCTCTTCCTATTTCCCCCCTCTCTTTCCCCTCCTGTCTCAACCAACCTAGGGAAATAAACTCTTATGAAGGAGATAAGTTACCACAAATAACAGCTACGTTAACTCTTTCTTTGCAGGAAAACTAAGCTGAGCTATAATTAACTGGAATGTCCAGTATATATCAAGTAGATCAAGTGACTATAAATGGGAAGGTTTCTTCATTTTGTGTGTGTGTGTGTGTGTATATATATATATTATATATATATATATACACACACACACATATATGTATATATAATGGCTACACTTGAACTGCTGAGATCAAGTGATCCTCTCACCGCAGCCTCCAGAGTAGCTGGGAGTTTAGGCACATGCCACCGTGCCTGGCTTTTAACTATGTTTTTTTTTTTTTTATTATTGCTATGTTTATTCCTTCATTCAATGTCAAAAAAGGCTTAGAGGAGTTTTCTGGCCCCTAGATGACATCACACAGCAGGTCCTCGTTAAGTCTTTTTGCCTAATTGGCTTAATTGTGGTGCATTTGGTAAATACTGGAGGAAATCCTGTGCTCTGCTCTGGGGCGAGAGGAGCCTGCCCTTTTGCGAATTCCGTGGCCAAAGCTGGCAGGCTGGGGACTGTGAAGCAGGCACCCCCGACGACCTGGGGAGAAGCAGCCTTGCTGTGAGCATTGAGTTTGAGTCTGGAGGCCTAATCAGGAAAGCTCTGCTCTCTGCTTGCCCGCTCTCCAGCCCTGAACAGCCCTGGCATTCTTTTTCTCTAAATCTCGGCCTGTCTGTCTCCCTCGAGAGCCTACTGCAAGGCCCACCTGGAAGAGTGAGTGAGGATACTTTGTACATTGCAGGGCGGCCCCACATAGGGCCTCACCATCATGGCCTCAGGGAAGGGAAGGTTCTAAGGCTGGGCCAGGCCTGGGAGTTGTGTCAGGGAGCTGTGTGGACAGACTGGCCACAGTCCTGGTCGCGCCAGCTCCATCCAGGTGACCAGCAGCTAATAGCCAGTAGGGAGCCAGTTCTGCCCTGCTGTGGGGCGGGGAAGGGCACAGGCCGGGCTGGGAGTTACTTAATCCCAGCAAAGAGCCTGTCTGATTGCTTGACCGCTGCCCTCCTGCAGCTGGATTAGCAGCTGTGGCTTGGGGGAATAGGCTTGTTTATCATGCCTGAGACAAAAGGAGGAAGCTGAGAGCAGTTAAAACAACAGTCCTTCCTGTTGCCCCCACGCCTTTCATCCGAGGAGGCCAGAGGAGGCCGTTGTGAAGGAGAGTCCTCTTGGCGGTCAGGCCGGGGCCTGGGATGCCATTTGAGGGGGAAGGGAAGAAGGTGAGGTCTCAACTGCACAGGCAAAGCTCAGCCAATCCCACTACAGCTCCACAGGGCAGATGCAATGTCTCCATTTTACAGAGGATGGTGACCAGACTCAGAGAAGTTGATTCATTCCTCCAAGAGTTCACAGCTGCCAGAGGCTAGCCCTGGGATGCTGAGGGATCTGGCTGCCTGCAGACCACCTCCTCTTCCCTTTGCCTCATGTTGACATCTTCATGCTGGACAAAGCAAGAGTCTGAGGCCCCAGATGCCCCCAGCATCCTTCTTTAAGGCCAAGATATTGGGTGTCCTGGAACTCTTGTTATACACTCAGAAAGTGTTAGCAATGACAAGACCCACAAGCATTGTTGAGTCCAAATAAGTCATTTTACAGATGAGGAACCTGAAGTCGGGAGAGGTGAAGCCACTCATCGACACCAAAATAGCATTTTAGTATCTTGGAGAAGGCAGGTGGTCAGCAGAGCTGCTGAATGATGGAATTTGTGGCAGGGAGCCAGACACGTGTCACTACCCAACTCCCAGTGCTCTTGGGTCTGTGCTGGCCTCTTCAATGGGGATGGTTTTGTCCCTGGGTTGATGCCACAGCCTGACCTGGGGTCTCCTAGTGTATGCTGGATTCAAGCAACCCACCTGATGGCCTTCCGCTGATCGTGAGTCCCCATGCTCTGTGCTCTGTAAGTAACTTACGTTTATCTTGGGTTAGTTCCAAATCTACTGAAAAGTTGCAAGAATGGTAGAAAAGCCTCCCACATCCTCCACCGTCTCCACAAACATTCACTGCTCTTACCACTTACTTTCCTGGCTGTCCGTAGCTCTGTGCCATGAGGGAAGGAAAGAAAAGAGCAGAGAAGATGGAGGCTCTGGGCATTGCGTAGATCAAAGACTCCTCCCTTTCTCAATTCCACAGTCCCCTGGAGAACAACAGAGTCAAGAACTTACCTGGTCTTCCCTGACCATGCCCAGGCTTAGCAGGTATTCAATAGGGATTTGCAGAGTGGAGGAATGGATCGATCTCATACCACCTGAATTGCATTGGCTATATTCCTTCAGGACACCCAAGAGAGCAGAAAGTGCATGAGGCGTTGGATCTCTGGGGTGGGCTGGGAGTAAGCCGGCGTGATAGGGTGAAGACCGGAGATTAGCCTGGGTGGGGGGGCATTTCTGGATGCCCATAAGGGTCCACTCTTAGGGAAGGAGACAGAATCATGGGCTATAGAGGCTAAGGGGTCAATTGGAGGGCACCTGAGCCTTCATTTCCTCCCCCACTTTTCAGAAGGGAAAGTCCCAAGGAGATAAAGTAACTTCCTCAAGGACATGCCCTGGCCAGTGGCAGAATCAGATGAAGACCATGTCACCTGAGTCCCCAGACTCTGCCTGTTTCCTCCCTGGCTCCATTGCTCTATGAGTTTATGATAATTAGCCCCATGTTAATGCAGCAAAGCTCACAAACACTTTTATACACTTCCAGGTTGCACTGCAGGGGAAAAGTGACTAAGAAGCCCCAGCACTCTCCTAGGGTTGTGGAGGGTGCATTTCTGGGGGAGATGGGCCTCTCATTCCTGGTGAAAAAGGTCTCAGGGAGACTGGAGGGGCGATGACTCTTGGTGTCCCTTGAGAAGAGGGAGTCCCAGTTGGGGTTGGGTAGACTCACACTGGGTGGAAGAGTCGTCATGCCTGCAGGTGGATTTCCTCTGCCTTGAGGTTGATGGGGGTCCCCTGGGCTGGTGGGTTCTGTGTGGGGGCCCCTGTAATGTTAGGAATAGCAGCAACTGCAGGAGCTGTCCATGGGCCTGTGGGTTCTTTCCTGGGGATGGCTCCTAGCCCAGTGGGAGCTTGGGTGATTGGCATACAGCCCCAGCGAGCGGTGCCCCAGCAATGCCAGGAGCACTGGGGGTGGCCCCTGGATGGAAATGGAAACCCAGTTCTCTCCATACAGCAACACCAGACCTTATCCTCACTTTCTGCATGTCAGCTGTTTTGCGTTCTTTGTGTTGATCATCCCTTCTTGTCACATCACAAAAACTGGTCCATATGCTGGGAGAAGCCTCACAGATACTGATGAGGATGCAGTTGTCCTAGGGTCCCTGAGCTGCAGCCTCTTGCAGCTCTGCCCACAAGCATTGATGCTGCTCCTTCTCGGGTCCTGGGAGAACGCATATTCAGAACTGTTTGCAGAAGAGGGTGATAGGCATGTGGCTGAGTTCATTTAGGAGGTGGATGAGTGAGGTGATATCAGAGATGATCCAAGGGACTCTTCTCCCTGCTGGCAGGTGCTGTGTGTCATCAGTACTGCACCATGTTAGGCTCCCATCACTTCTCCTCTTATTCAGACAGATGTGGTGTGGTCCAGCCTGACCCTCTGAGCACTATCTGCCATGCTGAAGGAGCTGAAACTACCTTAGGCTTGCAGCTGGGAATCAGGGTGAGTTGGGGCACCTGATCAGGCCCTCAGGCACTTTCTCCACAGGCAGAGAGTGAGAGAGGACAGGGTACTGAGAATCCTGAAGTCTGGATTGCCCTCACATTGATCAATTGGTTTTCTCAGCTGAAAAAATTGGTGGGGGGGTGGGGGGGGAGGGAGGCTGAAAAGCAATGCAATTCATGCATCCCTCCTGGAACTATGTGGAGATTCTCTACAATAACTGGAAAAATGCCTTGCCATAAAGTAGTGGTTAGTGTAGCTCATGTGGTCTGCACATAGGTCTGGAGAACTTTCCAGGGCAGCTTGGGTCATGCCTTGGAGGTTTGGAGCCCTCCTGGTGCTCTGGGTGGATCGAGGACTCAATCATGGCTGCAGAGCAGTGGCTCTTCTGCTTCCTGCATGGGATGCCGTGCTCCTCTGAGTGGGCTTGCGATTCCCCAGGCCTCCTGGGCACCTGGTACATAGTAGGGCTACAGGAAGTGTTTGTGGGACTGAAGGGCACTCCAGGTTGCAGGATGGAACTGGTGTCCTTGCCCAGGGTTTCGTTTGGCTGGAAGCTGATGTGATTTGGGGCTCTGGCTTATTATATCCCTGTCTGCCCCAGCCCCCAGATCTACCCTTTGTCCTTTGACCTAGGGTCTGATTTCTCTGGGTTGCCTCGTCAGGCTTCTTGCCCTCTGATTTCAGGCTGGGTTTGGTCAATGGGGGCACCAGGGGGAGATCAGAGGGTGGCGGGAGAGAGAGGTCAGCATCTCTGCTTCCCCATTCCTGACCTGGCCGCGGCTTTGTGAGGCCAGCATACCCTGCTTACAGCCCTAGGGCAGCTGCTGTGCAGCCCTAGCTCCCACTGGCCAGCAGCCTCCCCTCGACCCTCCAGCCACAGATGCAGTCATTGCTGCTGCCGTCTCCCGGGAATGTTGCCATGCCCTGTTGGATGCAGAGTGTTGGACACGCTGCCCATGTCTCTCCCATAAACCCCACGATGTAGACTCCCACTTTCAGAGTGACCCCCGAGGCACTGGTGCTCCTCTGGCCCCAGCAGTGACTGAGGAAGCACGCATCTCATGTCACAGCTGCTGCCCAAGGAGGGGAGAGTGGACGTGGGTGGTGCTGTCAGAGCCGTCAGTGGGTCCTCAAAGACTTCCAACTCCTCATCTTGACCTCGTCTGCTCTACGTAAGGTCAACCTCAGACTGGGAGTCAGGGGACCCGTGTCCAATGAATGTTGATTTGTTTGCTCATTCAGTCACTCAACAAACAGTTCCCGAGCACCTACAAGGTACTGCGCACTGGGAAGCTGAAGTCAGTGGCTTCATCCTCACCCTTGGTCCAGTGGGAGGAATAAGGTGTGTACACACACAGGGATTTACAGGCGGTGAGTCAGCAGGAGAACGAGAGGAGCAGAGTCAAGGGGCCGCAGGTGTATAGCAGGAAAGGAAAAAGGATGAGATGGGGGTCCCTCCCCGGGATTTTAAGTGGCGATATCTGCATACATCAGTAAATCGAATTGTAGAGCCAAGAGCTGTTTGTTACCAATGAGTTAAATGAAAATATGTGAAAGGTGCTTTATAACCACCATCTCAGACATTCTACCTCCATTCATTTTCCAGAGGAGAAAAGGCTGACTAGAATGTTCTAGAATGTTCTAGACGTAGCCAACCAAACTCTAGGATCACAAAGTACTGCCCAGATGTAGCTAAATCTAAGCAGGGAAAATGGGGATTTCCCATAGTCAGACATTGGCGCCCCTGGTAGCTTCTCGTTGTTTGTTGGAACCAGGGCAGGACTGTGAAGTCACCACCCTGCCTTCACCGGAAGCATCCTTGGGGCCAGGGTCGCCCCATCTTTGTGCTCTTTGCTTCCTCGGCAGGACCTGTCCTCTGGTGGCCCTCGCAGGCTCCCCCCGCATCCCTACCCCCGCCCACCGTGTGAAGCACGATGACCAAATGACAAAAACATTCTCAAGGAAATGAGCTGCTCTGTTTCTGGGGCCACCGAGAGTGTCAGAGAAAGCAGGTCTGGGAGTGATTGAGTTGCGTCCATGGCCTGACTCCAAATCCGCCCCATCCTGGCTTCCCCCTTCCTGTTTTTGAGTCCAGACCTTGCCTGGCAGTGTCTTCCCCGCCATGCAGAGCCCCCCAGGACCCATCGCCCTTGGTCTTCATCTGCTCGGGGGTGGGCTGCTTCCCTCCGGCCTCCAATCAGCCCTTATCCACAGGCTCGGGCAGCCCTGGCAGAGAGAGCCCAGCGCTTGCGGTCTGAGAGGTGGCTCCAGCCTTGCTGTGGTCATCTCGGAAGTGGAGGAGGGGGGACAGGGTCAAACCATGGAACTTTGCCAAGCATCGGATGTCTCCTTTGTTGAGTGGGGTTTCCCGGCCATCTCTCTAGGTAACTGTAGGAACAGTTGAGATAATGTTTATGCATATGTATAATACCGCTGTAAACGGAAAAGAGCTTCACATATCATTACGTAAAGAAGTGCTCCCTACCCAGCGCATGTGCGTGTATGCGCATGTGTGCATGCGTGTGTGCACGTGTGTGCGTGTAAGTGCATGTGTATGCAGGTGTTGCCATGATAACATTCTCTCCTGGGCCTTTCAAAATATGCTGCTGTTTGATCTTGGGTGATTACCACTTTTACAACATCATGCCCTGCTCTGAAGTTGACCATGGCTTCCAACTGCAGCAGCCATAAACAGACCTCCTCCCCACAAACCTGGCAAAGCCATTCCCCCTCAGAGGCAGGCATTCACTCCATTTGAGCAAGACCACTTGCAAAGGGGCCACCCTTAGCCCCACTTTGCTGGTCCACACCTCCCAGTACCCACAAGCCCAGCTGGGAAGTCTCATCCAGATTCTCCCGCTGCAGTGCCCCGTCTCCTATGAACCTCTGTTGTGGACTTCACGTCACATGAATTGGCACGCAGTTGTCATTCAGTCATGTCCAGTGTTTCAGCTCAGTGGGTTTCCACACTCGTTGAGAATCACCTGGACAGGTTTTTAAAAATGAAAGAATTCACTTCTTTGTGCAAGAAGTGAATTTAGAGGTCATTTTACTGATGAGAACCTAGGTCCCAGCAGTAGAGGGCAATTTGGCCCCGGTTGTCTAGGGAGGCAGAGCCCAGGCCGGAGTCTGTCTGCCCAGAGGTGCAAAGCTCCTTTCTCTGAACCCTGCTCCCCTATAGGCTGGGCGTTCCTCTGCTGGGAAACAAAGTGAAAGTGAAAGCTTCCACGCTCCAGAATTGGCCTTGACATTTTCTTTCAATCTGTCCTTGATAGCTCTCAAACTTTAGGCCCCTTTCTCTTTTCTCTACCTGAAGGCCCAAGCTGGCTGAGCGTGACATCCCTGCTGTCCCTTCCTCCCGACTGTCTGCACGTGTAGGGACAGTCGGGGAACTCAGCTCTCCAGTAGGGTGGAGGCAGGAGTTGTTGGGCGGAGTGGTCAGGCCAACCTCACACGCAGCCAACTCAGTCCATGCCTTTGCTTCTCCCCCGTCCTCCTGCCTGGGTGTGGATGGGGTGGCAGAGAGAAGAAAGGTGCAGGGATGGAAGGCCACAAGATGGGGTCTGGTCCCTACTCCACTGCACTGCCAGCTGGGGGTCAAGGGAGGACCATCCAGGTATGGAGAGAGATGCACCAAGGGCAGAGGGCTTTTGCCCAGCCCAGCCCCATGACTGAGCTCCAACAGAGACGCCCCCCCACCAACCTCAGCAAGGTATGTTAAAGGCAAAACAGATTGGAGGAGACTCTGACCTCTGACTTCCTGAGCCACCTTGATGCCTGTGTGGTGTGGGCAGGGCCATGCGGGAGCAGGGGGTAAGTGTCTCGGTGAGCACAGAGACTTGGGGACAGACCACTAATGCCAGGTAGAATGGGAGCTCAGTCAAACTGCAGGGCCCACAGCAACCTTCCTGTGATTGTGAGGCATTGTGAGGAGGGAATAAGTGGTAAGGACAGCAGGGCGGAGAGATGGGAGAAGCCAGGGACGTGGGTGGCACCACGGAGCCGTCATGCCAGCGTGGGAGTGGCCATCTCTAGACTCCTTCTGTGCGAGAGGAAAATAAACCTCTACCTGGTTTCAGTCATCTCATGGGGAGGGTCTCTGTTGCTGACAATAAAATGCGGTTTCTGATTTCATTGGTTGCACAGCAGCCCAAGCCACCTTGGGGCCGTGCCTGTGGTTTAAAGTTGTTTGCTAAGTTGAGCTGAGATCTGCCTCAGAGGCCAAGGAAAGCCTGGCCAATCCTAACTCTCAGTTCTGCCAGGGCCACCTCAAAGAAATCTAGTCCCTTCCTCCTCTCCAGCTTCTCCCTATTCCTTCCTGTTTACTTTTCATCTTGATGTTCTTTGCTCCATCCATCTGCAACTGTTTGTTGGCTCCCAGGCCCCCCGTAGAAGCCGTCTCATTTGCTCAGGGTCACGGGCAGCCCCAGGAGGGAGTGCGCCTTGTCCATGTACTTCCCAGACCCTTGGCACCTGCCTCCAGCCCCTCAGCTGTTGCATTTGCTCGTTCCTTGACTGTTGATACGTTTCTTCCAGCACTTACTCTGTGATCAGGCAAGAGAGCTTTCTACCTGTCCTCTGCTTCATTATCATCCTGTTCTGTGCTTACCGTACTTCTCACTCCATTCTTTTCCCTGCTCGGCTCCCCAAGCATTATGTATTCTTCAAACATTTGACCAGCGCTTGTGATGTGCCAAGCCCAGGGCCAGAGATGCACCAGACCCACTTCCTGCCTTCAAGGGAGCTCAGACGAGGCTACGCGTCCCGCTTGGTGTTGTAAGCTCCACAAATCCAGGCCATCTCATTAACCTACTTCCCTTGTTGATAAGTGGCCTAGAGACTATTAGCAAGTATGTGTTTCTGGGGGGGTGGACAGGAAGATGCTCTAGTACTTGTTTTTGTTTTGTTTTTTGACCATTTCCAAGGATTCTACTTTTGGTGTCAGTATCAGGGTTTTCTCAGTGAAGTCTCTTCTCCTGAGTTTTCATAGATGTGTCCTTCTTTTGTGACCAGGCAGAATGGGAGCTATCATCGGGAAAACCTTTCCTGGTGACTACAGGTTGGACAAGAGTCTGTATTCGGGAATGTGATTTTGTTTCTTCTTTGGAAGTCACACCGTCAGGCTCCACAGCCAGCTCTGAGCTGCACTGCCAGTCTCTCTGTTGTTTCTCATCTCCTTGTTTTTTTCTCATCACCAAGGATTAGATCACAGGTTCTTAGCCTGGTCTTCCTGGATCTCTGGGCCTGGGGGTGGGGGTGCACCTGTGATGAGCTGCAGAAGCCCGTGCCTTCACAATTCTGTGTAGTATTTTGTGTTTACGGGAATGTGCTCATTGTTTTTCAGGAGGGGCATTGGTGTGGTTCATGGTTTTCTTTTCACCATCATTTTGAAAAGGAGGGGGGCACTACCTAGAAAACTTTAAGGATGAACGTCCTTGGTAATTTCTCCAGAGGTCTCTCAGATTGAGGGTAATCATTTACAGCACACCCTCCCGTGCTGACTTTTTCTGCAAACTCCTAGTGTAACCTCAGCAATCCTGTGGTTTAGCATCTCTGTTTATGGTTCAGACAGTGGAAGCACAGAGAACTCAGATAGTTCACTCAAAGCTATCAGCTTGTTACTGGCAGAGCCAAGCTGGGCTTATGAACCTGGAGCCCTCCAGAAGCAGCCGGGTTGCTCATGCACTAACGAGTGAGGGCCTCAGTGCAGTCTGTCTTCTTTCCTGGATTATAAATTGTGGGAGGCATGAGTCTGCCTCCCCATGCTGTGCCTCAGTCTCTGTCTAAGTAAAGGTCTGACACACAGTAGGTGGTCCTCATTTGCTGCTGGATTGCTCTGTGCCTGTTCATCAGAAGTACTAACTACCCTTGTGTGAAGCCCTCTTTCCCTACTCGTTCTGTTCCTCTCCATCTGAATTTACTGCCCAGAACCTGGAGTGCCAGAGAGCACCTGTTCTGATGTGTGGAACGGTGTGATGTTTCCCTAAACTCTGACTAGTTTAGGAATGGACTTAGGGAAGATGTCTTCTACCAAATTACCTTCTTAAAGGGTATTTCATCCCACCTTCTCCTTTTAAATTTTTAAATTCATTTTATTTTATATTGTGTATTGTGATAAAATACACATATCATAGAACTGAGCATCTTAACTGTAAGTGTATGTTCTGTGCCATGGGTATGCAACCATCACCACCACCCATCCCCAGAAGTCCCCAGGGCAAAACTCTGTATCCCTGAAACATGAATGCCCCACTCCCTCCTCCTCCCAGCCCCTGACATCCCCTCATTCTACTTTCTGTCTCTATGAATTGGACTACTTGAGAGAACTCATAGAAGTGGAATTATACAGCGTTTGTCTTTTGCAACTGGCTCATTTTTCTTTGTGTAATGTCTTCAAGGTTCATCCACATCGCAGCATGGGCCAGATTTTCCTACCTTTTTAAGGCTGAGTAATTCTCCTTTGTTTTTCTATATGGCATTTTGCAAATCCGTTCATCCACGGAGGAATGTTTGAGTTGTTTCCACCTTTTGATGACTGTGAATAAAGCTGCAATGAACGTGCGTGTGCAAATACCCCTTTGAGCCCTGCTTTCAGTTCTTTTGGGAGACACAAGTGGGATTTCTGGATCATGTGGCAGTTCCATGGTTCCATTTTTGAGGACCCACCGTACTGTTTTCTACAGCAGCCATGTCATTTCACCTTCCCACCAGCAATGTTCCAACTTCTCCCCATCCATGCCAACACTAGTTTTCTGGTTTTTACAGTAGCCATTCTAACCGTGTGAAGCAGCATCTCACTGTGGTCTCTCCTTATTTTTAGGAGTCATGTTCACCCACCTGCTAGGTCTGAGCTGTCAGGTTGGAGCACACTGGCTCCTGAGGCTCTCAGCACCCAGAATCAATTGAGATCACACTTGATGATGTGCTGTGGCTTTCTCGTGGTTATGTGCACAACTTGTGCTTGGCTTTTCGTAATCCTGTCTGTCCCCAGCTTTGAACTTCCATACACACAGATTTGGGTTTTTTCCCGTGTGTTAATATATCTGAGATCGGCGTGCATCTTTGTAATGAATGGCATGTCTTTGTCTTAGTTTGTCACTGTTTCTTTTTTCATTCTTCCTTTCCTATTGGTGTGTAAAATACCAGTGTTCTTACAACCCATGGCAAGTGCGAGCCACTGGAAGGTTGAAAACGGCTGCCAGACCTGGGGCCCGCATGGACCCGTATGGTGGTGGAGCCTGCAAAGGATCCAGCTCCCTGCTGTGTGCCTGCAGCTCCTGTTCTCTCTGGGGGCTGCATGCCCCAAGCGTTTTTCTCTGGGGACATGTGTGCTTCCCATCATGCTCAGCTTCTTTCAGCAATCTCCTTGTGATATTGATCAGTCCTTCAAGGTCTCCCGGCAGTACTGTCCCCCTCCCTGCTCAGCCCTATGTGGCCGAGCTTGGAATCCTGCCACTTGCATTCTCTCCTGCAAAACCCAGCCTCCCCCATTCACTCTTCCTGAAGCCACCACCCCTGCTGCCTGTGCCCGCTGCCAGCCCCTTACCCAGCCTAGCCCACCCCTGCTCCCACGGTTGCCAAGAAAAACTGTTTCCTCCCTGCAGGTCTGCCCTGCCCATTCCTCCACAGGGTCTGTCCACTCTTTGAGCATTTCCGGTGACTTCTATTTTTTCTCCTTTTGCCCCGTAATCTGTTATTCCTTGCTCCCTCTGCCCCCTCCCACACACAGCTGGAAGGCCTCTGCTTTCTTTCCCTGCTTCCTCCTGAAATCCCCGGTACTGCCTCCTTCTTTTCCACCCCACAATGCCACCTGCACCTCCCTGCTTCCCCACGCTGACTCACCCTCCCTGGCTCTGACCTGTGTAAGTGGTCCCTGGGGTTTGCTGGGAACTAATCAGCCCCAGCGGTGGGTTCCTAGGTCTCTGTGCTCACCAAGACCACCCACCACAGCTTCCCGCTTCCTGCCAGGCCCTCTGCTCCCATGTGGTCCTCTCCGGGCACCTAGATGGTTCAGAAGTGAAATGTTGGAGCCTCCTGCCTGCCCCTGATGAGGCCCTGCCCTGCGTGGGAGGCGGTTCAGGGCTCCTTTATCACTCAGTCATGGGGCTTGGCTGGGCAGAAGCCCTCTACCTATGGAGCATCTCACACCATATCTAGATGCTTCCCCTCCCACCCCCCAGGGCTCCCCACTTGACCCCTAACTGGGCATGGAGTGGAGAGTGAGAAATATACCCCATACCCGCCCTCCAGCTCTGCCCCCTCTTCCCTTTGTCCTTCCTCCCAGCTTATCCTCACACCTGTATCCCGAAGGCCCAGGCTCCTGGCTTCATTCCCCAGGCGAGCGGCACTAGAGGAAGAGGCTTCTCCCTCCCGGGAGCTTCTGTGACCCTGTGGCCAGCCTGGTTCCTGAGATGGTGGAGAGTTGCTGGATGCAGGCAGGGCCCCCTCTCCCCAGACCCGGCCTGGCACCCACCCAGCCTGTCTTGTTGTGAGGTCAGGTCTTCTGCTCCTGCCTGGAGGAGAAACCTCATAATTTTGAAAGGAGGAAACCAGTAAGGGGAAAAATGACTGATAGGCAACTTTGCATATCAGCTGATGGTTTACCCTCCATCTGGCATCTGGTCTGGAATATAGGAATGCAGCGGTTGTCTCCTGTCATCCGCGGGACAGAGGTGGGGATCTGACTGTAGTCTTGGCTCCTGCCCCCACCCAGGCTTCTCCCTAACTCAGAAACCCAGCTTCAGGGTCCCCGAAGGTGAGGTGCTCGCTGTTGTCACTCTGGAGCCCACATCTCAGCTGGGCTCTTCCTGCTCTGCAAGACAGAAACTCCAACTCAAACCCACTTAGCTAAGGAGAGAAGTGCCGGCTCATGGAACTGAAAAGCCCAGTTTTCCAGGCTAGGTTTTGAATGCCCTGATGCAGGGAAGGCAGGTGTCTGGCACCCAGAATGGCCCTGCTCTACCCTGACTCTACGGCAGCCGATTCCAGCTTGCAGGAAGCCTCCGACCTTCTCCTCCCAGACTTCTGACCCCATATCTATTTGCCATGGTCCCAGCTTCTTCCTAGAGCCAGAGAGACTAATCCCTAAGTTGTTTTTAGGGTTCAGCTGAGGAATCTCTATATCACCTCCTCCAGGAAGCCTTCCTTGACCTGCACTGCCATTCTTTTTACTCTGCATTCAGTCACATCCAGTGTATATTGTGGTGTATGTGTGAGTGTGTGTGTATGTACACATATACACATCAGAAAATTTATTGCTGTGTGTAGGAGCATGTCTGTCACACTGGGATGTGAAGTTTCTGAAGCTCAGTGCTGTGTCCCACTAATGTTCGCATTCCAGAATGCCACGCAGAGCCTGATATAATAGACGCTCAGAAATCTTTGTTGGATACATGAGAGAGTGAGTGATGAGTGACAGAATGTGTGGAGAATGTGACGGGGTCTTCTGAGGGTGAGGGCTGGAAGGCGATGCCTCTTCCGAGAAGAAAACCCTCCATGTTTGCATCTCCCTTCCCCATGGCTGCAAGGTAAGGTCATACTGGAGACAGGACAGTGCTGAAGACACAGTGATGCAGGGGACACGGAGGTGCTGGGGACATGGTGGTTCTGGGACATGGTGATGCTGGGGATGTGAAGGTGCTGGGAACATGATGATTCTGGGGACATGGAGGTGCTGAGGATATGGTAATGATGCAGATGCGAAGGTGCTGGTGACACAGTGGTTCTGGGACATGGTGATGTTGGGGATGTGGAGGTGCTGGGAATATGATTCTGGAGACGTGGAGGTGCTGGGGACATGATGATTCTGGTGACATGGAGGAGCAGGAGACATGGAGGTACTGGGGAGCTGACATAGTGGTTCTACGACATGGTGCTGCTGGAGGACATGGTCATTTGGGTGGCTTGGTGATGCTGGGGATCAGGGTGACAATGAATCATAGCAATGCTGGGGACATGTGCTGTGCTGGGAACACAGTGATGCTGGGAACATGGTGACATTAAGGACATGTGATGCTGGGGACATGGAGGTCCTGGAAACATGATGATTCTGGGGACATGAAGGTACTGGGGACATGGTGATTCTGGGGACATGGAGGTGCTGGGGACATGATTCTGGGGACATGGAGGTGCTGGGGATATGGGGATGCAGGGCACATGGAGGTGCTGGGAACATGATTCTGGGGACATGGAGGTGCTGGGAACATGATTCTGGGGACATGGAGGTGCTGGGGACATGATGGCTCAGGGGACATGGAGGTGCTAGGAACATGATTCTGGGGACATGGAGGTGCTGGGGACATGGTGATTCTGGGGACATGGAGATGCTGGGGACATGATGATTCTGGGGACATGGAGGTACTGGGGACATGGTTATGCTGGAGACGCAGTGGTCCTGGCTTCACAGTGGTTCTGGGGACATGGTGACTCTGAAGGCATGTGACTCTGGGAGCATGGTGATGCTGGGGATGTGGTGGTGCTAGAGATATGATGGTGCTGGGGACATGGTAGTGCTGGGTTCATGGAGGTATTGGGGACATGGAGGTGCTGGGGACATGGAGGTGCTGGGGACATGGTAGTGCTGGGTTGATGGAGGTATTGGGGACATGGAGGTGCTGGGGATATGGTACTGCTGAAGGACATGGTCATTTTGGGTTCATGGCAGTGCTGGGGGACATGGTGACACTGAAGACATGGTGGTGCTGGGCACACAGTAATGGTGGGCCATGGCAGTGCTGGTGACATTGTGAGGGTGAGAACATGGCAGTGCTGGGGATGTAATTGTGGTGCTGGGCACCTGGCACATTATAATGCTGGGACATTGTAATGCTGGGAATACAGTGATGCAGACAATCTCATGGTGCTGAGGGACGTGATCACACTAGGGCCATGGTGAAGCTGGGGACATGGTGTTCCTGGGATACAATGATTCCAAGGAAAATGAAAATACATAATACAGTAATGCTGGGAACATGGTGCTGAGAGACACAGTGACACTGGGTACAAGGTGGGCTTCATTTCTTTAGCTCTGTCAGCATGCGCCAGATGGATGCTCACAGTGCCAGGTGCAGACGGAAGATACTGAAAGAAGGACTGTCCCACAGCAGCGTCTGGGGGAAGTTCTCCAGCCTGGCAGGGAGGTTAGCCGAGGGCTGGGAACAGCAGCTTCCAGGGATTAAAGTTAGGTGGGAGGAGGTGGCCCGGCTAATTATAAAGCTTGTGTCAGAGATGAGGGCAGATTATCAGGTCTTTTTCTGCACCGTGATTTTGAAAAAGAGAGTTTTTTCCCTAAGGACAAATAGGGCTACATGGAGAGGAGGGTGAGAAGGGGAGATGGGGGCCCCAGTTACCCTGGAAATGGTACAATGGCCGTGGCAGGGAGCACCACTGCTGCCCATGGCCTTGCACACCAACGGGGGTCCTGGGCTGAGCCACCTGTAAGCTGGGACGACTTCTTGCCCCTGGTAAGTGCTCAGGGCCAGCTTCCAACAGTCCTGGCTCTAGGAAGCATTAGTTTTCCTCGTCTGTGTGCGTTTCTCAGGCCCGACTCTGTGCGGAATGCGGGGCCGCAGCCCTGGGGAGCAGAGGTTCTGCCTCCCGGGCCAGAAAGGAGTTGGCCAGAAAGGGCCCAGGCCCAGGTATGGGAACTGCCGGAGGAGCTTTAATGAAGAGGGGGAATTCCCCGGGCTTGTGAGGGCTGAGTAAAAATCTGCGAAGAAGGAAAGCGAGGCAGGGGCCACCTTGCAGGAAACCCTTGCAGCCAGGCAGCCTGGTGAGAATGGGGAATTCTCATGTGGGCAAGAAGCGGGAGGTGAGGTACCCAGAGCAGGTGTGGCCTCCTGGACTGGGAAGAGCACAGAAGGCCTGTGCATCCCCATGTGAGGCTGTGGGCTCCCCTCTGGCAGGCAGTGGGAGCAGGAACAGACTGTGGGAGAATGGCCTTGACCTCCCACAGCAGCTCTGAGCCCCCTCTCCCATGCTGGCGGCAGTGGCCGAGATACTCACCCGTAGGATTTATTGTGCACCTTGCACAGACTTCAGGGAAATGTAAGAGGCAGCATCGTGGTTACATGAAAGCAAACCTCAATATGTAATGCAGAAGACACGCAGCTTCAAACAGTGTCAACCCATTTGAGTTAAAGACACAGAGCTCCAAGTCTCCCTGTCTGCACCCCTGTCCCTGCGTGGCTTGGGACCCGTGACTTCCACTCGAGCCCTTTCACACAACATCTGTAGAGGGGGAGTCCAAAGAGGCAAGAACCCCCAGGGGCCGTACAGGGAGACCTCACAAGTCGGGTATGCTGCCCAAGCCTCCTGAGTCTCTATCCAGCCTTCGTACCTCTGTGTTTCATGGTCTTCTCTTTACTTACTCACCTCCTTAGAGACAAACTGCTAAAATACTATTTTAAAAAGTTCAAGGTTGGTAGAAGTGGGCAAGAGAAACAACAGGAAGGAAAGAAGTAAAGATTTATCGCCAGACATGGTGACTCGCACCTGTAATTCGAGCACTTTGGGAGGCCGAGGTGGGTGGATCACCTGAGGTCAGGAGTTCGAGACCAGCCTGGCAAACACTGCAAAACCCTGTCTCTACAAAAAAAAAAAAAATACAAAATTTAGCTGGGTGTGGTGGCATACACCTGTGATCCCAGCTACTTGGGAGGTTGAGGCGCAAAAATCGCTTGAACCTGGGAGGTGGAGGTTGCAGTAAGCTAAGATTGCACCACTGCACTCCAGCCTGGGTGACAGAGCGAGACTGGCTCAAAAAAATATAGATACATAGATAGATAGATAGATAGATAGATAGATAGATAGATAAATAGATAGATAGATAACTTGCTCAGTGCCAGGTGTTTTCATGTCTAGACTCATCTGATAATCATAACCACTATGCAGGCAGAGTGGCTACAGCTGCATTTTACAGATGGGGGCCACCAAAATCCAGATCACATCCTTAACCTTCTGGGCCACACAGGAGTAGGTGGTGAGGCTGGAATTTTTTTTTTTTTTTTTTTTGAGACAGGGTCTTGCTGTATTGCCCAGCCTAGAATGTAGTGGCATGATCATGGCTCACTGCAGCCTTAACTTGCCAGGCTCCAACCATCCTCCCACCTCAGCCTCCTGAGTAGCTGGGACCACAGGTGTACACCACCTGGCTGTTTTTTGTATTTTTAGTAGAGATGGGGTTTTGCCATGTCGCCCAAGCTGGTCTTGAACTCCTGAACTCCAGCAGTCCACGCGGCTGGGATTTGAACACAGATCTGTTCCATGCCCAACTTCTGACCTTCCTTCTATTCCATCCAAATAGATTCACCTGCCTTTCCATAGTGGAGTGGAACACATTTGGGGTGAGCTGGAAGCCCTTCTACAAAGAAGGGGAGAGACAGAAAATGCCAGTCTCCTAACCTGCTCTCTGACCCCTCTTTCTCTGACCTGTTACAGCTACCAGAGCCCCCACATCATGAACAGCACCCCAAGGGATGCCCAGGCCCCGAGCCACCGTGAGTGCCTCCTGCCCTCTGTGGCTCGCACCCCCTCGGTCACCAAGGTCACTCCAGCCAAGAAGATTACCTTCCTCAAGCGAGGGGATCCACAGTTTGCTGGGGTCCGCCTAGCCGTTCACCAGCGCGCCTTTAAGACCTTCAGCGCCCTCATGGACGAGCTCTCTCAGCGCATGCCTCTCTCCTTTGGGGTGCGCTCTGTTACCACACCCCGGGGTCTGCACAGCCTCAGTGCCCTGGAGCAGCTGGAAGATGGTGGCTGCTACCTATGCTCTGATAAGAAGCCCCCCAAGACCCCCAGTGGGCCAGGCTGGCCACAGGGGAGAAGCCCCGCTGCTCCACATTTGCGGGATATCAAAGGCCAGCGTGAAGCCCCAGGAACATCCTCCTCCTGGAAGAGTCTTAAAACTCCCCGGAGGATACTGTTGGTTAAGAACACAGACCCTCGCCTCCAGCAGACAGTGGTCCTCAGTCACAGGAATGTGAGAAGCCTGGCTGCCTTTCTCAGCAAAGCCTCAGATCTGCTGTGCTTTCCTGTGAAGCAGGTGTACACAACCAGTGGGAAAAAGGTAGGCTGTCGGGGTCTGACGGTTCCTTGAAAAGGTTCTTTAGACCCCAAGTCGAAATACTCGCATGGAAGAGGGAGGTTATTCCTTAACGGCACACGATTGCCCTCCTACTAACTAAACATGAATAGCATGGAGATGTTCAGTCAAGTCAATTAATCAACAAGCAGTTGTGATTCACGTTTTTAGCTGCATTGAGAGAGGATGTGGTAAGTGCCAGGCATTGTGCCTTGTGTACTTGTGTTGTTGTCTTATCCAATAACCCATTAATGCAGGAGTTCAGTGCAGGAAACAGAAACCACCCAAGGTACCTTAATTAGAAAGTGATTTAATACAGGGCATTGGAGAGCTTCCAAATCTTTGAGAAGCCAGAGATTGAATTGGAAGCTGGGTCTGTAGGAATGGCTCCCAGCATGTGCAGGAAGCTACTACCTCTGCTGGAAACTGCTATGATTATTGAGTTCAGGGACATCCATGGATGTAATTTTTGCCTTTCCAGGTTCTGCAGAACATGAATTTCCACCAAAGGTGGGCAGAATTGAGGATGGAGGTTGACTGATCTAATTCAGTCCTATTGCTACTTAACATCTGTATGCACCATTCCACCTTCATAAACATCACTGGGTGTGGTGGCTCACACCTGTAATCCTAGCACTTTGGGAGGATGAGGTGGGTAGATCACCTCAGGTCAGGAGTTCGAGACCAGCCTGGCCAACATGGTGAAACCCCATCTCTACTAAAAATACAAAAATTAGCCAGGCATGGTGGCACATGCCTGTAATCCCCGCTACTTGGGAGGCTGAGGCAGGAGAATTGCTGGAACCTGAGAGGCAGAGGCTGCAGGGAGCCAAAATTGCACACTGCACTCCAGCCTGGGTGACAGAGCCAGACTTCGTCTCAAAAAAAAAAAAAAAAAAAGTCATAACATCATTATAAAACCTTCATTATAAACATCAGTTACAGCAACTTGCACTCATGTAATAATAGAGCTCTCCTCCTACAATCAGAAACCCTTTCACCTTCTTCCCCCAATCATGCTATCACTGACCCTTCATCTTCTATTCTGTGACAACTTTACCTTGATATCCCCTTATCTCAAGATCTACTTATATAGTCCAGCACCATCAAAGTAGTATAGGAAATAAAGAGCAAAGAAAAGGGAAACTGATAAATGTGTATACCTACCAGAGCTGTGAAGAAAATTATCTACCACAAGGCCGTTGTTGGTGTTTAAAGCTTCTTTCCACTCTTTACTCCCTGTTCCTCTGTCTCCCACCAGCACCTCAGCTGATTATGGTTGTGTACCTGGCAGAGTGACTGAACCATTTTCCTGAGAAGTCTGAGCCCTTGGGGTTCCTCACTGGATGGGGCTGCTGTGGTCTTGTGTTCATGTTTACCCCTGGACGTGACAGCCAATAGGCTGCCTGGGAAACAGGTGACTTCTTCCCTGTCCCATTATGTAATAGCTCTATTTCCCCCTTGGACAATCAGAACCAATCACCCCATCCAACACAGAACCTGCTTGTTGCCTGTTGGTTTATTGTCATGAGAAGCCTTGTATGTCCAAGGCAACCATTTCAGTTTTCAGCTCCACGGGGCCACTGTTGTGTTGTTGTTATTGTTGTTCATCCTCCTCCTCCTCCTTCTTCCCCGCCCTCCTCCTCCCCCTCCTCCTAGTCTTTCTTTTTGGAGACGGACTCTCACTCTGTTGCCCAGGCTGGAGTGCAGTGATGCAGTCTTGGCTCACTGCAACCTTGGCCTCCCAAATTCAAGTGATTCTCTTGCGTCAGGCCCCCAGGTAGCTGAAATTACAGGAGCCCACCACTATGCCTGCCTAATTTTCATATTTTTAGTGGAGATGAAGTTTCACCATGTTGGCCACGCTGGTCTCAAACTCCTGACCTCAGGTGATCCACACACCTCGGCCTCCCAAACTGCTGAGATTACAGGTGTGAGCCACCATGTCTAGCCCACTGTTGTGTCTTCTAAGAAGCATCATTCTCCCTTGGGTCCTGAGACTGCCAAACCTATGCCATAACCCATGCCATAACCCACTTCTATCCAGAGAACTAATTTCATGGCAAAAGAAGTGAGAGAGTGGACTAACACCCATGGGCTTCACTGTATAGCTTGCAGAGACCAAAACTGTTGGGATGGAAAGCAGAATGTTTGCAGTGAGGTCACAGGTGTCTTATTGCCAGAGAAACAGCACTAAGTATCAGTTGCTAGTTCAGAGCACATATCACATCCTGTAAGACAACATCCCAACATCATAAAGTGACGTCTTCTAGCTGCTGCCCAAACTGGGTCTTCCATAGAATATTCTATTGTTTCATAAATTAGAGCTGCTTTCGGTGATGGGTACATGGCCACACAGTGAGTTCCATGGGTGTTAGCCCATCTTCTCACATCTTTGCTATAAAATCAGTCATTTGGATGGAACTTTGGATGGATCTTCCTGGGTTTTGGCAAGGATGAATAAGGCATTTGGTGAGTCCATGGAGGGTAGAGAAGGATGATGGGCCAGGTGCAAAATCTACCTGTGAAGCAGGTGTCTGTTACAGTGGGCACAGATTGCTGAACACCACCATATCAGAGGGGTTTGATGTCATTAGGTTTCCACCAGGGGTCTGGCTGCGTCCCTCAAGATCTGATATGAATCACTGGGTCTCTGCTCTTAGCAGATCAGGCCATGAGCAGAGGTGGCAGCCAGGTTTGCTTGAATGAGGTGAAGCGTCTGCTGCTAGTCGATGCTTCTTTGCCGCTTTGTCCAGGAGCTGCCTGAGCATAGCTGGGGTGGCTGGAGGAAGCAGATGGTTGACTTTGCAGAGCTGGTCAGTGTATCCACAGGATTTTCACCTTTTAGTAAACATGCATGGGGGTCACCAATGTTCTCACCCTCTGGGCCAGTTCTGAGCGATCCATTCAGATTAGTCTCTGGACTTCCTGTCACCCAACCTCCAGTCCCCTTCCTTCAAGTTCCTTGATTGTCAGATTTAACTGCTAACCACTGCCCACTGCCCATAAATTGCTCTAGAACCTCTTGCCATTGCTTCTTCCAAGTAGTCACCAAATCACACTGTCCCCTGGGTTTTCTTTCCCCACTGCCCTTCATGGCCCAAGTGAGTCTGTCACACAGTAGCCACCTCTTGGTCATGTCAGCATACTCTCTGCAACCATCTGAAAGCCAGAATAGAATATTTTCTTCTTCAGTTAGCTGGGACGGGGAATTTCCCAGGAAGTCATAGGTGTGTGCTGAGGAGGGACGGAAACACGGCAGGAGCAGGTGAGCTGGGGGGTGCGTCGACTGCTCGAGCAATTTACTGATGCCTCAGTCAAGCTTCTTGACCCTGATCTAGTCTGCATCACCTCCACCTGGTGATCAGGGTCCACTTCCGTACAGCACCCCTGCTTTATGGCTGGATGGAACACCTAACACCGGGTTCAGTTGTCTTTCAGCCACCAGCAGAAGCAGTTCTACATTTGAGCTTTGGCAACAAGAGAAAAGAAACTCTTTGACAGCAGTTGCAGAAGCCCCCACGTCCTCTGGCCATCCTCCAGTTAGGGCTTAGACCTTGAGCTTGCCATTTTTCAAAAGTGGGAAGTGGCCAGCCCACTCCGTAGCCTTTGCAGTTCTCCCTCTCGTTCGAAGAGGCTATCCCCACAGCCAGTGGAGGGTCCAGGTCCTGCTCTCAGGAAGCAGTGCTTTCTACCATCAGAGGGGATCATCTAAGAACTATGTTGTCACTGTGTGCCATGTGGTACGAGTGCCCCATTGTCACCAGTTTATCACCACCTTCACATCATCCAGATGAGGTCACAAATCCCAGATTCCTATCTTTGAAGGTCCATTGCCTGTGGCCACTTCTGATGTGATACCGTGTGTCAGCCATGCTTCAGTACAGGAAGCAGACTCCTCTCTCAGCATCTTAAGCAGGAATGAATTACACTCAGAGCATTTGATGCTTAGAGATTCACTGAAAGGCTGGAGGAGCACAGGCTGTGTCCTGAAAAAGACTCCCAGAATGCTTCAGACCAACCTGTCAGTGGTGTCTAGGAAATGAGGAAAGGGGGTTTTGGGGATTGCCTCTGGAATGACTGAGCTCTGAATTACCCCACCACTGCTGGGATCCCAGATGGGAAGATGATGGATACTAGAACAACGAGGGCATCTTTTGCCGTCTCAGCGGCACACATCTCTCGCATCTTTGACTTCATTTTGCTTGTGGCAAGAGTCAGGAACAAAAGGAAGATGGCCTCTGCTTCACTGCCATGTTCCACGCCCTGCACAAGTGCATCTAATTAGTGGGACTTATTTTGCATTTAGACCCCAAGCTGCAAGGGAGTTCAGAAAATGGGCTGGCAGCTTTCCAAACTCTGCAGTACTGGGTCAGGTGTGGTGGTTCACACCTGTAATTCCAGCACTTTAGGAGGCCAAGGCAGGTGGATCACTCGAGGTCAGAAGTTTGAGACCAGCCTGGCCAACATGGGGAAACTCCAACTCTACTAAAAATTCAAAATTAGCCTGGCATGGTTGTGCATGCCTGTAGTCCCAGCTACTCGGAGGCTGAGGCAGAAGAATCACTTGGAACTGGGAGGTGGAGGTTGCACCACTGCACTCCAGCCTGAGTGACAGAGCAAGACTCCATCTCAAAAACGAACAAACAAACAAAACCAAAACAAAGAAACCTCTGCAGTACTGGAAAGCACACCAGAAAGAGAGTGGGATAGAAGCAGCTGGTCTAGGGCTTAGCATTCACCACCCAAACTCACCAGGTAGCTGATATATTACTATTATTCATTATTATTATTAATATTTGAGACAGGCTCTGACTCTGTTACCCAGGCTGTAGTGTAGTAGCACAATCTCAGCTCATTGCGGCCTCAACCTCCTGGGCTCAAGTGATCCTTCCACCTCAGCCTCCCAAGCAGCTGGAATTGCAGTCACATGCCACTACGCTTGGCTAATTTTATTGGTATTTTTTAGTAGAAATGGGGTTTCACCATATTGCCCAGGCTGATCTTAAACTCCTGGGCTCAAGGGATCTATCTGCCTTAGCCTCTGAAAGTGCTGAGATTACAGATGTGAGCCACTGCATTTGGCTGGTAGCTGATATTATTATCCCCTTGGGACAGATAAGAAAAGTCAAGCACAGAGATTAAATAATTTGCTCCTAGTTGCATGGATGGCAAATGTTAGAGCTAACATTCGTTTGGAAAAGAAAAAAGAACATGACCTGTGCTCTAAAGATGGAAATACATCCACAAGCATTGCTAATTGCAGTGTAATGTAAGGATGCTTTTGAGTTAGTGTGCATTACCATGGACTAGCGTGTCCCGTATAAATAGACAAATGAGACAAGGTCCCTACCTTGAGTTAGCTACAATTTAGTGGGTGCGGTGATGGGGAGAGAGCTGGCACAATATGAGTGAACTGGAGATAAAGACATTAGGATATTTTCACCTAGACTTATTGCAGAGCTGCTAAGAGTTTCTGTAAACATAATGACCTCCTTTCTCCCCAGGAAGAACCGAAACATGATTATCAACGTTTGTGTTCCCTCCCGAATGGTCGTTCTTGAAAATGCTCCTTTTCCTGTGGATTTTAGGCTTCTGCCTCTCCCTCGGAATGGGAGCATCATTTAGTCTTTAATATTTTCTTCTTCCCTGGAGAGTCTGACTCCCTAGAAGCATGGCTACATCTATGAATTCATAGACTTGGGTCATGTTTGTATTTTTTTGATGGACTAGAAATCTAGATCAAAGAAGAAATGGACCTAGTCATTTACACTTGGTCTTAGCCAAAAGGCAAAGAAGCCATGGACCTAGTCATTTAAAACCAACTTCTAATTTGCTAGGCTGAACGATCTAGTGTACAACGCATTTCTATGACATATTTTTGGGAAAGAGAATGTAATGTTTCCTCTTTCATTTGTTTTGTTAATGAGCATACCCTTCTAATTTTAGAAAATGAAAAAGAACATGCTCTGTGCTTTAAAGATGGAGATACATTCCCCAGCATTGCTAATTACAATGTAATCCCATCAACAGTGCAAACCCTGAGATCTGCAGGGGCCTCTGGGTCCAGGGACCTGTCTCCTGGAATGGAGTACTGCAGTGACATGACCTGCCCCGAGCCCAGCAGTGGATAGGGGACATCCTGATGGGTCTGGGGAGGGTCAGGACCTTAGATACCATTGCAGGAGTCTGGAAGGGAAGGGGTCCCTGCAGGAGAGTGGTGCCTAGCCCCTCTTCCCTCCACTCGGGGAGAGGCAGAGGCAGCAGACTCAGATTGTACTAGAAAACACAGGTCAGGCAGCACAGAGGCTCCTCCATTTGGGAAAAGGGTGAGAGAGTGAATCGGACCTCCCTGTGGGAGCTGGAGTGGGTGCTGCTCTGGCTGCTTCAGGGAATACATGTTCTGGAGGTTGGACATGTGGGCAGAGACGCAGCCCACAGACGTCTTTTGCAGCAGGGGCATCCAGAGTGACCTTCGATCACAGGCCTCACACCTGGTGGAGGGAGGGGTATAGTTAGAGTGGGAGATCATGGTGGTGGGACCTCAGCCCCCAGCTAGTGATGGAGGTGCTATAGAGAGTGAAGACTCCTCCTTGGACCAGGAAACCAGGGTGAGATGGGCAGAAATCAGGACAGGGCTGGCGAGACTGGCCTTCCTCCCCCAGGCCTTGGGACAGAGGGTGTCTGCAGCCCAGGCCTCCTGACCCCTCACCCTCCCTCAGGTGGACTCACTGCAGGCCCTGCTGCACAGCCCCTCCGTGCTGGTGTGTGCCGGGCATGAGGCCTTTAGACCTCCAGCCATGGAAAATGCCAGGAGAAGTGAGGCTGGAACTTTATCTGGGCTGACTTCAAGAAACAAAAACGGTGAGTTGGTGTTTGAATTTCCCCCATCTGATGGTGGTTCAGTAGGGCCAAGTGGATACCCTTCCAGATAATTTGGGAAACTTCCCTTTGGCCCCAAATCTTAGGTATCCCAGTCATTTTGGGATCTCTTGCCTCTTCCTTCTTCTCATCACTGTCAACCTCACTTGGGTTGAGCATTTGACTGAGATAGGAGAAGGCAGTGCTTGGTATATATGAGGAGCAGAGGCTGGATACAGTGGCTCATGTCTGTGATTTCAGCACTTTGGGAGGCCAAAGTAAGAGGACCGCTTGAGTCCACCAACCTGGGCCACATAATAAGACTCTGTATCTACAAAAAAATACAAAAAATTTGGCCAGGCATAATGGCACATGCCTATAGTTCCAGAGAATCTGAGGTGGGAGGATCACTTGAGCCTGTGAGGTTGAGGCTGCAGTGAGCCGTGATTGTACCATTACAGTCCAGCCTGGATGGCAGAGAAAGAGCTGGTCTCTAAATAAATAAATAAATGGAACAGGGATTAAGAGATCTTGAACTTGAAATTTCTAGAATCTAAAGTAAATTTTATTAAGAACCACAGGCACAGAGGGTCACACCTGTAATCCCAGCAATTTGGGAGGCCAGAGCAGGAAGATCGCTTGAGCCCAGGAGTTCAAGACAGACCTAGACAACACAGCAAGACCCTGCCTTTACCAAAAAAATAAATAAGTAAATGAACAAATTAGCCAGGCATGGTGGCACATGCCTGTGGTCCCGGCTACTTAGGAGACAGAGGTGGGAGGATCATTTGAGCCCAGGAGTTTGAGACTCCAATAAGTCATGATCATGCCACTGCTCTCCAGCCCGGGCAACAGAGACCCTGTCTCAAAAAAAAAAAAAGGAACAACTACAGTGAATATGACATCATAGCAGCAACGGGCTGTGTGTGTGGCGTGGCATCCTTTCCTGGTCACGACAGTCTCAGGCAACAGTGGTGGCCTGCACCGGGGTCAAAAGGACTAAAACTAACCAAGGCCATGGGTCATCCAGGCAGCCAGCCAGCCAGCGAGCCCGTCTATACTATGTTATTTTTTAAAACCACACACACTTATTTTTTAAAAGCACAATTAATTGACAAATGCAGTTTGATCATGGAAAAATGTGATGAGTAAACAAAGTACTTACTAACCAAAGTACTTACTGTCCTTTGTGAAAAGCTCAGCAAACACCAACAAGGACAGGCTTGGTGATCCCTGTAGGACAAGTACTGGAGGCACAAGGACAGTTTACTCTGGGCCCCTCCCTGGAAGAGTCCTCAGTCTCATTTGGTCCCTGTGGAGGGACAGGACTGGGCAAAGCCATCTTCTGCCCAGATGTGCACCTGGGGTCTGTTCTTTTGCTGATTGTAGACTCAGCCTCTGCTAGCACTACCCTTTTGCCATGTATTGGCTCCAAAGATGAAATTCGAAAGCCCTTAAGGGCTTCATTCATTCATCCCCTTTTTTTTTTTTTTTTTTTTTTTTTGCTTTTTTTGAAACAGAGTCTTGCTCTATCACCTAGGCTGGAGTGCAGCAACGTGATCTTGGCTTACTGCAACCTCCGCCTCCTGGGTTCAAGCAATTTTTGTACCTCAGCCTCCCTCCCAAGTAGCTGGAATTACAGGCATCTGCCACAACCCCCAGCTAATTTTTTGCACTTTTAATAGAGACGGGGTTTCCCCACGTTGGTCAGGCTGGTCTCGAACTCCTGACCTCAGGTGATCCACCTGCCTTGGCCTCCCAAAGTGCTGGGATTACAGGTGTGAGCCATCATGCCTGGTGCATTCTTCCTTAGAGCCACTCCTTTGCATCCCCAGCGGCCCTTTCTTCTGTCTTTCATGGCTGGGGTGCAGGCTTGACTAGCAGGACCTGATATGGTGCAGCCGGGTCTTTCCCTGTAATCATTTATCAACCCAGGAGCTTGATGAGGGTTAGGGTGATAAATCACCGCTAATAATCGCAGAGCATATAACAGTTAACAATCAGGGTCATATGCAGCAGTTTATCGATTTCACCTGCTGAGCTGGTGGTGGGCATGAGGAGGGCTAGGAGCAAGCTCTGGGCACTGCCGCTCTGCCTGCCAAGTGTGCATCTCTTGAGAGCCTACTGTGTGCCAGCAACTGTGAAGGAAGTTTTATATGTATGGCCATGCATTAATGTGAACCGACTCGATCAATATTATTATGCTTACTCTACGGTTGAGAAAACAGGCTCTGCCAAAAACTACACAGCTAGGAAGTGGCAGAGTGGAGACTGAATTCAGACTCAGGTTCTCCTTGCTAGATGATGCCAGTTCACAGACTGGTAACTCTGTGGATTGTCATTCTAGAATAGCTCTGCCCTTAACATGCTTTTTTTTTTTTTTTTTTTTTTTTTAATGGTCTCACTCTGTCATCCAGGCTGTAATGCAATGGCACACAGCTCACTGCAGCCTCGAACTCTGGGACTCAGGGGATTCTCCTGCCTCAGCCTTCCAAGTAGCTAGGCAGCTGGGACTGTAGGGCATACTACCATGCTTAGCTAATTATTTTTTAATTTTTTTTTTTTGTAGAGATGGCGTCTCACTATGTTGCCCAGGCTGGTCTTGAAACCCTGAGCTCAGGCAGTCCTCCCGCCTTGGTCTCCCAAAGTGCTTGGATTACCTGCATGAGCCACTGCGCCCAGCCCTTACGGTGCATTTTGGAGGTAGTGGTGGTATCCAGGTGGTGGCAGGCTCATGACTATATCATCTTTTCCTCTTTTCTTTTTCTCTTTGCTGCATGCCAGGGAGCTGGGGGCCAAAGACCAAGCCGAGCGTGATCCATTCACGGTCCCAGTCAGGCAGCAGGCCACGGCTGCCAGAGAGGCCTGGTCCCAGTGATCCCCTGGCGGGCCCTGCTCCCGACAGGCACCCTCAAGACACGCCGGCGCAGCCGGGCCCGCTAGTGGCCGGCGATGACATGAAGAAGAAGGTCCGTATGAACGAGGATGGCAGCCTGTCCGTGGAGATGAAAGTCCGCTTCCACCTGGTCGGTGAGGACACGCTTTTGTGGTCCCGGAGGATGGGCCGGGCCAGCGCCCTCACCACAGCCAGCGGGGAGGACCCCGTTCTGGGGGAGGTAGACCCCCTTTGCTGTGTGTGGGAGGGCTACCCCTGGGGCTTCTCACAGCCTGGGGTGTGGGGACCCCGGCCCTGCAGGGTGGGATGCGGGGAAGCCTTTGGCCGAGGTGGGCAGCCAGGGCCCAAGTATGAAATCTGGACGAATCCCTTGCACGCCTCCCAGGGAGAGAGAGTGGCGGCTCGGAAGAGGTGGGGGCTGGCTCAGCATGTCCGCTGCAGTGGCCTGTGGGACCGCGGGGCTCCTGGGAGGGAGAGATGCAGCCAGGACAGCGCCAGCCCAGCCTCCAGCACCGGCCACCCCGAGGGCTCGGAGCCAGACTCTTCCTGCTGCCCCAGGATCCCAGAGGACAGAGTGGACAGTGGCAGCCCCTCTACCCAGAGAGGGGCCGAGTGGGAAGCTGGCGGGAGCCTGGGTGAGGAGCCCGGCATGTGCACAGATGGAGCAGGGCCGGGCGGCCCAGAGCAAGGCGGCCGCCTGACGTCCAGGGCCCAGAGTGAGGAGGGGGCTTCTTCGGACTCATCAGCCAGCAGCAGGGAGGGATCCAGCGAATGGGGCGGGCGGACCCGGGGCTGCCTGGGCAAGACAAGGGCTGAGACCTCCCAGCAGGAGGCCACTGAGGGAGGTGTCCTGGGTTCTCCAGCCCTGAGTCTTTCATCTTTAAGGAGTGAGGACCTGCAGCCAGAGATGCCAGGACACGGCACCGAGCACCAGCAGGCCAGGGGTGCGTCTGTGATGAGGGAGCCTCTGGCTTCGGGCCTTTCCGGCTCCTGGGACTCAGAGGGAGCCTCTTCTACCACTCCCACCTGCACTTCAGCCCAGCAGGGGCGGAGAAGGCACAAGAGCCGGGCCAGTGCGGTGTCCTCACCCAGCAGCCCTGGCCTTGGCCGAGTGGCCCCAAGAGACTCTCCCAGGCAGTGTCGCTACTGCAGGGGCACCCACAGCCCACTGGACTCCCCTGCAACCAAGCAAGTGCCGAGGCCTTCTGAGCGGCGAAGGGCCTGCCGGGATGGCTCAGTGCCACAATCTTCTGGAAGCTCATCGAGCTCCAGGACACAGGCCTCCGGGGACCTGAGACCTCCCTCCTTGGGCTCTCTTCCTTCCCAGGACCTTCTGGGAACCAGCAGTGCCACTATCACCCCTGCAGGCCGCTCGGACTGTGCCTCTGGGATCTCCCCCGACAACGTTCCCTCTGCTGGGTGGGCAGGGGAGGTGGGGTCCAGGACATGCTCACCAGCCCCCACGCCACCTCACACATCCAACTCCTGCTCAAAATCTGGGGCTGCCAGCCTGGGGGAACAGGCCAGGGACACCCCCCTGCCCTCCATGCCATTGGTTCTGCAGGTTGAACGGCCTGAGCAAGGGGCATCAGGCCCCCACCAAGGCCATTCCTGCTCACAGATCAGGACACTGCTGGCCCAAGAGGCCCAGTGGGGACCCTCCCTGGAGGCCCGCTGGCCGTGTGGCAGGTACTGCCCCACCCCGCCCAGGGGGCGGCCCTGCCCTCAGAGGCGCCCTTCCAGCTGTGCCAGCACCAGCAGCAGCCACCGGAGTGCTGCCTGTGGGCCAGGTGGGAGCCAGCAGGAGGAGAAGACACACCAGGCAGAGCTCACAGCATCCTCTGGCCCCAGTTCAGGGGCATCTAGGAGCAGCGGCGCCAGCTACGGTGTGGGGTCTGGGTTGCTATCCCAGGAGAAGACCGCTAGTCAGGGAGGCCCCCAGGGGCAGGAGGAGGCCAGCTGCATGTCCCCTGGCACGCTGCCCCGCTCGACTCCAGAGGCCATGGTCCGAGAATGGCTGGACAACATTCCAGAAGAGCCCGTACTCATGACATATGAGATGGTGGATGAGACCACAGGTGCAGCAGGGGGTGTCCTGAGAGGCCCTGAGGTGGACCCTGGGGATGACCATGCTCTGGAAGGCCTGGGGGAGCCAGCTGATGCCAGACAACAGCCCCTGGAAGGGGATGCTGAGCAGGACCTAGAGCCAGGGGGAGTCCTCCAGGTGAGTGGTGACGTTGGTCCCCAATCAGGAGAGGGTATCCCCCAAGGGGCATCTCCAGAGGGAGTTTCTGAAGCCCCTGCAGAGGCCAGAGTGGACAGAGGGGCCCCGGCCAGCTGCGGGGTGGGCCTGCGGACACTTCCTGGCCGGGTGTCTGCCTCCACGCAGATCATGAGGGCACTGATGGGCTCCAAGCATGACCGGCCCAACAGCGTGCCCGAAGTGTCTCGGCCCGTGGCCAGGAGGCTCAGCCGCTCAGCCGGGGCCCTCATTACCTGTCTGGCCGGTCTCCAGTTCTTTGATGAAGACTCTGGGACTCCTGCCAGCAAAGTGAGGTTCAAAGACTCCCCTCGGTACCAGGAGTTGCTCCGCATCTCAAAGGACCTGTGGCCAGGATGTGACCTTGGGCAGGACCAGCTGGACTCAGGCCTCTGGGAGCTCACGTGGAGCCAGGCTCTGCCTGACCTTGGGTCCCACGCTGTGACAGAGAACTTCACGCCCACGTCCTCCTCTGGAGTGGACATCAGTAGTGGCTCTGGAGGCTCAGGGGAGAGCAGCATACCCTGTGCCATGGATGGCACCCTGGTCCCTGAGGGGACCGAGCTGTCCTTGAAAACCTCCAACCAGAGGTCTGATTCCAGAACCTCTGAGAACCCAGGGGATCTGAAAAAGCAACAGCACTGTTGTTCCCCAGCCTTCTTGAACTCCCCAGCCTGCGCTTGTGCCACCAAGGAGGAGGAAACAGAAAGAGACAGGGAGGAGCAGATGGCTGAAAACACAATGCAAGAAGAGGAGGCACAGTTAGAGGAAACTAAAGAAGGAGCAGAAGGAGAACTGCAAGAAGAGGGGGTGCAGTTAGAGGAAATGAAAGAAGAAACAGATGGAGAACTGCAAGGAGAAGAGGCGCAGTTAGAGGAAATGAAAGAAGAAACAGAAGGAGAACTGCAAGGAGAAGAGGCGCAGTTAGAAGAAATGAAAGAAGAAATAGATGGAGAACTGCAAGGAGAACTGCAAGGAGAAGAGGCGCAGTTAGAGGAAATGAAAGAAGAAACAGAAGGAGAACTGCAAGGAGAAGAGGCGCAATTAGAAGAAATGAAAGAAGAAATAGATGGAGAACTGCAAGGAGAAGAGGCGCAGTTAGAGGAAATGAAAGAAGCAGAAGGAGAACTGCAAGGAGAAGAGGCGCAGTTAGAGGAAATGAAAGAAGAAACAGAAGGAGAACTGCAAGGAGAAGAGGCGCAATTAGAAGAAATGAAAGAAGAAATAGATGGAGAACTGCAAGGAGAAGAGGCGCAGTTAGAGGAAATGAAAGAAGCAGAAGGAGAACTGCAAGGAGAAGAGGCGCAGTTAGAGGAAATGAAAGAAACAGAAGGAGAACTACAAGGAGAAGAGGCGCAATTAGAAGAAATGAAAGAAGAAATAGATGGAGAACTGCAAGGAGAAGAGGCGCAGTTAGAGGAAATGAAAGAAGCAGAAGGAGAACTGCAAGGAGAAGAGGCGCAGTTAGAGGAAATGAAAGAAACAGAAGGAGAACTACAAGGAGAAGAGGCGCAATTAGAAGAAATGAAGGAAGAAATAGATGGAGAACTGCAAGGAGAAAAGGCGCAATTAGAAGAAATGAAAGAAGAAACAGATGGAGAACTGCAAGGAGAAGAGGCGCAGTTAGAGGAAATGAAAGAAGAAGCAGAAGGAGAACTGCAAGGAGAAGAGGCGCAATTAGAAGAAATGAAAGAAGAAATAGATGGAGAACTGCAAGGAGAAGAGGTGCTATTAGGGAAAATGAAAGAAGAAACAGAAGAACTCCAAGAAGAGGCGCAGTTAGAGGAAACTAAAGAGGAATCGGGAGAACTGCAAGAAGAGGTGCAGTTAGAGGAAGTGGAAGAAGCAGCAGAAGGAGAAGGGCTTCAAGAAGAGGGGACACAGTTAGAGGAAACTAAAGAAACAGGAGGAGGAGAACTGCTAGAAGAAGAGGCACAGTTCGAGGAAACGAAAAAAGAAACAGCACAGCTGCAAGAAGCGGCACAGCTAGAGGAAGTTAAAGACGGACCAGAAGGAGGACTGCAAGAAGAGGCTCTTGAAGAAGGTCTCCAAGAGGAAGAGCTTCCAGAAGAAGGACACGTCTGTGGACAGGAACTGTCCGAGGCTGGCTCTCTGGATGGGGAAGGCTCCCAGGAAGAGGATCCATTCCAGGAGGAGGAAGCAGGAAGAGCCTCTGCCTCTGCAGAGCCATGCCCCCTAGAGGGCACAGAGGAGCCCACGGAGCCCCCTAGTCATCTCAGTGAGATGGACCCAAGTGCCAGTGAAAGTCAAAGTGGCTCCCAGCTTGAACCTGGCTTGGAAAAGCCACCTAGAGCCACCTGGATGGGCCGGGAGCACACACAAGCCCCACCTACTCAAGGGGCTGCAGAGAAGAGCTCTTCAGTGGCCTGCAGAGTGGCTCTGGACTGTGACCCCATCTTGGTGTCTGTGTTGCTGAAGAAGACAGAGAAGGCCTTCCTGGCCCACCTTGCCAGCTCGGTGGCTGAGCTCCGAGCACGCTGGGGCCTGCAGGACAACGATCTGCTGGACCAGATGGTGGCTGAGCTGCAGCAGGATGTGGCCAGGCGCCTCCAGAACAGTACCGAGAGAGAGCTCCAGAAGCTCCAGAGTCGAGCGGGGCGGATGGTGCTGGGGCCTCCCCGGGAGACCCGCACGGGGGAGCTGCTCTTGCAGACCCAGCAGCGCAGACACCGCCTCTGGGGCCTGCGCAACCTCTCGGCCTTCTCTGAGCGGACACTGGGCCTGGAGCCCCTCTCCTTCACCCTGGAGGATGAGCCGGCCCTCAGCACAGCCCTGGGCACCCAGCTAGGTGCAGAGGCTGAGGGAGAGGAGTTCTGTCCTTGCGAGGCCTGCGTGAGGAAGAAAGTGAGCCCTACGTCCCCCAAGGACACAATGGGGGCCACCAGAGGTCCCATCAAAGAGGCTTTTGACCTGCAGCAGATTCTGCAGAGGAAGAAGGGAGAACGCACCGATGGGGAGGCAGCAGAGGTGGTCCCTGGCAGGACCCCCATGGACCCCATAAGCACCAGGACTGTCCAGGGAGCTGAGGGGAGGCCAGGGCTGGGGCTGGGCCCAGGGCCTGGAGTGGATGAGGAAGAGGACGGCGAGGGGAGCCAGAGACTCAACAGAGACAAAGAGCCCAAACCGGGAGAGGCAGAGGGAGCTGCAGTGGCTCAGGAGAGTGAAGGGAAAACTCACAGCAGCAAAACCAGTGCCGGCAGTGAGCTGGAGGAAGCTGAGCAGGAGGAAGAGGGCCTGGGTGAGAGGGGAGGAACTGGGGGCCAGGGCTCTGGGCATGAGGGCAACTTGCAGGGTGAAGCTGCGGCAGGAGGTGACCAAGATCCAGGACAGAGTGATGGAGCTGAAGGCATAGAGGCCCCGGAGGCCAAAGAGGAGGCCCAGGAGGCAGAAGAGGAGGGCCAGCCAGAGTCAGAAGATATAGAGGCCCTGGAGGCCGAAGGGGTGGCCCAGCCAGAATCAGAAGGTGTAGAGGCCCAGGAGGTAGAAGAGGAGGCCCAGCCAGAATCAGAAAGTATAGAGGCCCAGGAGACAGAAGAGGAAGCCCAGCCAGAGTCAGAAGATGTAGAGGCCCTGGAGGCCGAAGGGGTGGCCCAGCCAGAATCAGAAGGTGTAGAGGCCCAGGAGGCAGAAGGAGAGGCCCAGGAGGCAGAAGGGGAGGCCCAGCCAGAGTCAGAAGGTATAGAGGCCCAGGAGGCAGAAGAGGAGGCCCAGCCAGAGTCAGAAGATTTAGAGGCCCTGGAGGCTGAAGGAGAGGCCCAGGAGGCTGAAGGGGAGGCCCAGCCAGAGTCAGAAGATCTAGAGGCCCTGGAGGCTGAAGGAGAGGCCCAGGAGGCTGAAGGGGAGGCCCAGCCAGAGTCAGAAGGTGTAGAGGCCCAGGTGGCAGAAGAGGAGGCCCAGCCAGAATCAGAAGGTGTAGAGGCCCAGGAGGCAGAAGAGGAGGCCCAGCCAGAGTCAGAAGATCTAGAGGCCCTGGAGGCTGAAAGAGAGGCCCAGGAGGCTGAAGGGGAGGCCCAGCCAGAGTCAGAAGGTGTAGAGGCCCAGGTGGCAGAAGAGGAGGCCCAGCCAGAATCAGAAGGTGTAGAGGCCCAGGAGGCAGAAGAGGAGGCCCAGCCAGAGTCAGAAGATCTAGAGGCCCTGGAGGCTGAAGGAGAGGCCCAGGAGGCTGAAGGGGAGGCCCAGCCAGAGTCAGAAGGTGTAGAGGCCCAGGAGACAGAAGGAGAGGCCCAGGAGGCAGAAGGGGAGGCCCAGCCAGAGTCAGAAGGTATAGAGGCCCAGGAGGCAGAAGAGGAGGACCAGCCAGAGTCAGAAGGTGTAGAGGCCCAGGAGGCAGAAGAGGAGGCCCAGCCAGAGTCAGAAGATCTAGAGGCCCTGAAGTCTGAAGGAGAGGCCCAGGAGGCTGAAGGGGAGGCCCAGCCAGAGTCAGAAGGTGTAGAGGCCCAGGAGGCAGAAGAGGAGGCCCAGGAGGCTGAAGGGGAAGCCCAGCCAGAGTCAGAAGGTATAGAGGCCCAGGAGGCAGAAGAAGAGGCCCAGCCAAAGTCAGAAGGTGTAGAGGCCCAGGAGGCAGAAGGAGAGGCCCAGCCAGAGTCAGAAGGTGTAGAGGCCCGAGAGGCAAAAGGGGAGGCCCAGGAGGCTGAATGGGAGGCCCAGCCAGAGTCAGAAGGTATAGAGGCCCCAGAGGCAGAAGGGGAGGCACAGCCAGAGTCAGAAGGTGCAGAGGCCCTGGAGATTGAAGAGGAGACCCAGCCAGAGTCAGAAATTATAGAGGCCCCAGAGGTTGAAGGGGAGACCCAGGAAGCAGAAAGGGAGGCCCAGCCAGATTCAGAAGGTATAGAGGCCCCAGAGGTAGAAGGGGAGTCCCAGCCAGAGTCAGAAATTGTAGAGGCCCTGGAGGCTGAATGGGAAGCCAAGGAGGTAGAAGAAGAAGCCCAGCCAGAGGCAGAAGGCATAGAGGCCCTACGGGATGAAGGGGAGATCCAGGAGGCAGAAGGGGAGGCCCAGCCAGAGTCAGAAGGTGTAGAAGCCCTGGAGGCTGAAGGGGAGGCCCTGGAAGCTGAAGGGGAGGCCCCAGAGGCTGAAGGGGAGGCCCAGCCAGAGTCAGAAGGTGTAGAGGCCCAGGTGGCAGAAGGGGAGGCCCAGCCAGAATCAGAAGGTGTAGAGGCCCAGGAGGCAGAAGGGGAGGCCCAGCCAGAGTCAGAAGGTGTAGAAGCCCTGGAGGCTGAAGGGGAGGCCCTGGAAGCTGAAGGGGAGGCCCAGCCAGAGTCAGAAGGTGTAGAGGCCCCAGAGGCTGAAGGGGAGGCCCAGCCAGAGTCAGAAGGCGTAGAGGCCCCAGAGGCTGAAGGGGAGGTCCAGCCAGAGTCAGAAGGCATAGAGGCCCCAGAGGCTGAAGGGGAGGCCCAGCCAGAGTCGGAAGGAGAAACTCAAGGTGAGAAAAAAGGGAGCCCTCAGGTCAGTCTAGGAGATGGCCATGCAGAGAGGAAGACCATCAGGATGTATCCAGAAAGTTCCACTTCTGAGCAAGAAGAGGTCCCTTCAATCCCAAGGACTCCAGAGCAGGGGGCCAGTGAAGGCCGTGACCTACAAGATGACCAGGCACTCGGAAGCCTCGCCCACACTGAGGCGGTGGGCAGGGCAGATGGCTTTGGCCAAGATGACTTAGATTTCTAGACAAGATCAAGCTGCAAGACGGTTGTGAGCCTGAGAGCTCTGTTTTTATTCCTATTTTTTCTGCAAACCTGAGTAACAGTCGGTCCACTGGAGAAATGCACAACACGTGGACAAAACCAAGGACTTGCTAAAGACACAGCCCATGCCATGCTGTCCCATGATTGTAAGTCCAGAAGCTTCAGAGAGCTCTGTGGCCTGTCCCACGCGCAGTGCGAAGAAAGGGGGTCTGCGCATCTGCCCCGTTATTGGAGGTCAGCCTGGCTCCCATTCCTTTGCCTACAGAGCCTGAAAGATGGAACTGATTGGAAAGGTTCCAGTATAGCTTCTGTTTGTGGGTTTTCTGCTAGCAAGTGTTTCTCACTGTCTTTTCCCGATCGATCTCCTGTTCCTTTTCTCCTTGGTGTCTGTGGGCACTCACCTCATTTGACTTTGAGGTGCTTTTTTTCCAGTCTTGAATGTATTTGGTGACTCTGCAGAAATACTTGGGCAAAGCAGATAACTTCGGAGTCATTTGATAAAGTTTGTTCTCAGAACCAAAGTCCAAGTTGTTTTTCCTTAATTCATACTTTTTGTAATAAAAAAAAAAAAGTAGAAAATGCAAAAAAGCAGGGGGAAAGAAATAATCCCATCACTCAGAGACTTCTGTTAACGACTGGATGTATTTCCTTCTCCTCATTTCTCACCATTTCACAGTTGACATGGTTCTTTATATTAATATGTACATAGGTTTTAAATACTTAACAATGTAAGGATTTCCCCCATTTATCTCAAAATCATAAAGCTATTTTTTAACACCTGAATAATGTGCCATTAATGAGTATATTGAATACTTTGTCATTTTCCTATGTTTGACCTTTTAGATGGGTTCACTTATTTTGTTCTTAAAACTTTTTTTTTCTTGATCTTCTGATTAATTCCTTAGGATTCCCAGGCGTGGAATTATTGGGCCAAAAGTTTTTGGGACTTTTTTGAGACTTCTCATATCCTGTAGGCAAAATGTTTTTTCTAAAGATCTATACTCGTGGTGAGAGTATTATCAGTATTTGATATTGTCATCAGAAATGAAAAACCATTCACAAATTTTATCAGCAGAAAATACCTTATTTTCATGCAGTGCTATCTTAGATATATATTTGATAACTAATGAGATGATAATTTTTTCTAGGGTTTTAAACCATTTGCGTGTAAATTATGTGTGCATGCTTTTGACCCACTTTTCTCCTGAGGTTCTAGCTTTTTTTTCCTTTTAATGAATTGATTTGCCTGTGCCCTTTATAGATTTTTTTAATTCTGTTTTTCATTTGTAGGATTTAAAAAATGCCCTCTCTGCACACCTTTCTATAGCAAGGCTTAGACTGAGCCCTATACACGTAGGAAGCTCCTGGACGGGTTAGAATGTCTGTGACTCATTCTCACCGCTTTGCTGCATGTTCCAGAGCATTCTGTGGCATCCAGATGTATTAAAATGAACTCTGTGCTACGATGCCAAAAGCTGCCCACCAGTTGTCTAAATGTATCCACACAAAGCAAGAGTTGGGTGTCTGCAGTCTTCTGTCCACAGATGGAGATGTTCTTTAAAACTTCTTTTTTATTATGATACTTTAAGTGCTGGGGTACATGTGCAGATCATACAGGTTTGTTACGTAGGTATACACGTGCCATGGTGGTTTGCTGCATCTGTCACCCTGTCATCTACATTAGGTATTTCTCCAGGCATGGTAGCTCACACCTGTAATAATCCCAGCACTTTGGGAGGCTGAGGAGGGTGGATCACCTGAAGTCAGGAGTTCAAGACCAGGATGGCCAACATGGTGAAACTCCATCTCTACTAAAAATACAAAAATTAGCTGGGCACAGTGATGCATGCCTGTAATCCCAGCTACTCAGGAGGCTGAGGCAGGAGAATCACTTGAACCCAGGAGGCAAAGGTTGCAGTGAGCCGAGATTGTGCCACTGCACTCCAGCCTGGGTGACAGAGTAATAGTCTGTCTCAAAAACAAAACAAAACAAAAAAAAAAAAAACGTATTTTTAAAATGTTCTGCAAAGGTGATTCCTTAAGGTGTTTACAATAAAAGCATAATTTTATATATATATATATATATATATATATATATATATATATATATATATAATGTAAACTGTGATGTAATTGGGGCATAGTGTTTCTGCATATTGGATGAAGGGCTGGTGAAGAGTTACACTCACAGGTCACATGTCAATCAGAGTGAAGAACTGGCATCGTTGCCAGAGGCCCCCAGTGGAACAGACTGCACTGAGGTTCTAGAAATGCTGACATGCAGGGGGTGTGCAGCAATTGTCTCTACTGGCCGGCATGAAGCATCCACTGGGCACCTTTTCTGTGATTTGAGGTCCCCATTCATTCCCTAAGAGATGTTCCAACCCCGTTGTTTCACTCTCTGCTACCCTGTCCCCCGAAAGCCAGTGACAGCCAGCTCTGCCACCTACTGACCTGGCACTTCATGAAAATGGCATCGCGCACCTCGGCTTAAGAGCATGCAATGGAAAGAGCATGGGACCTGGAGCTGAATCAGGACCTGGGCTCAAGTCCCAGTGATCGCAACTCAGTTTCAGCATCTGTGAAACGGGCTAAGTGATGTTTTCCTCACTGTATTGCTGAGAAATAGGTAATATGAAACTGTGCGACAAACATAGTAAGGGTATATCCATATTTTCATCATAACTGCAAAGTATTCAATGCCTAAAATGTGTCAGGTACCATATTAGAGACTTGATATAAATGATCACTTGTGAGGTTTAAACTTCTCCACACGTCTGTGAAATAGGCAAGCAGGTATTATCTCCATTTCACAAACGTAGAAACCGAGGCTTAGAAGAGAGACAGACTTACCCAAGCTCACACAGCCAGTTAGGAGCAAAGCCTGGGTATAACTCAGGTATTTCAGACTCCAAAGTCCACATCTTCCATTTTATCATATTTTTTGTTTCGTGTTGATTTAGATCCTATACATAAACACCTTAGCTAAAGGTAGCCAACACCTTGTTGAATGACTTTACTGCAAGATAGTGAGTAAATGACTTACTGCAAGATAGGGGAGTAAATTAAATGGGATTTTTGGCTCAGCTGATGACATTTTGCCTCCAGCAGTGTTTTATTTCTGTGCAGGTATCAATAGCTGGAAATAACTCGGGCTTACAAAGCTGAGCATCAAACTGAAAAGTTATCTCCAATGGGATTTGCCTTTTAGTTTACAAACACACCTGCTTTAACTGCCCCAACACCCCCGCCACATGGGGTTGCACTTTATATTTTAAACATTTGCTGTTAATGGACAACTCTGTTTTCTTCTGATCTGGAGATAAAGAATTTCAGGGCCACTGGCTGGGGGGACTTTTGTGCCTTCTCCTTGATTTCTTTCTCTACAGCAGTCATTTAGCATCTCTTAAAATGCTGGCATTTTTTTTTATTGCATTTTAGGTTTTGGGGTACATGTGATGAACATGCAAGATTGTTGCATAGGTACACACATGGCAGTGTGGTTTGCTGCCTTCCGTCCCCTCACCTGTATCTGTCATTTCTCCCCATGCTCTCTCTTCCCACCTCCCCACCCCCCGCCCCTCCCCCATTTCCCCCCAACGGACCCCAGTGTGTAGTGCTCCCCTCCCTGTGTCCATGTGTTCTCATTGTTCAACACCCACCTATGAGTGAGAATATACGGTGTTTGATTTTCTGCTCTTGTGTCAGTTTGCTGAGAATGATGGTTTCCAGGTTCATCCATGTCCCTACAAAGGACGTGAACTCATCGTTTTTGATGGCTGCATAATATTCCATGGTGTATATATACCACATTTTCCCTATCCAGTCTATCATCGTTGGGCATTTGGGTTGGTTCCAGGTCTTTGCTATTGTAAACAGTGCTGCAATGAACATTCGTGTGCACGTGTCCTTGTAGTAGAATGATTTATAATCCTTTGGATATATACCCAGTAATGGGATTGCTGGGTCAAATGGGATTTCTATTTTTAGGTCCTTGAGGAATCGCCACACTGTCTTCCACAATGGTTGAATTAATTTACATTCCCACCAACAGTGTAAAAGTGTTCCTATTTCTCCACATCCTCTCCAATGCTGGCATTTTTATAGCCTCAGCCTGTCCCGAATCAAAAGCCATGTCATCTGTCACTCAAATGCTGACAAAGCACCCATAATATCAGCATAATGTGTAAGCTTTTGGCCAGGGGGGGTTCTCCTTGAAGGGTGGGGAGAAGGATCAAGTCCGTCTCCCCTGTCTATTGTCCAGCTGGTGGGGGGGATCAGAGACTCCAGTTGAAAAGGATCACCATTTAAGGGCTGAGAACCAAAGACCTGTGTCCATCAGTCTGGGGCAGCACAGCACTGGAGGGAACTGATGTTCAGTGCAGGTGGCTGATAGCTGATTCAGTCCAAAACCCCACAGCTGTAATGGGCTGCGCCCAGACAAGTTCCAGGCCTTTTTCCATCTCTTACTCAGTATCCCCCATCCCAAAACTAGGAGAGGCCCTGCAGAGAAATGCAGGCAGGCAGCAAAGCCCCTCCCTTGTCATCCAGACCAGCTGTCCCCTCCCCCACACGCCCCCATTCCTCTTCATTCAAACTTCTTGCACCGTCGAGGTCTCCCTGCAAGGGCGGGCTGTGGACTGGAAGGGCCCCTCTAGCCTGGCCAGGAGAGAAGGGGACCCATCCTTAATCTTACGAAGCCTTCAACATAAGTGTGTGCTTGCAACAGGGAGGTTCCCAGGGTTTGCAAAAATGTCATGGGCCTGTGGGTTTTTCCCTGCACTTAAATGAACGTGAAAATCAACTACAGAGCTCATTCAAAATTAACAGTTACGCTTATGACACTCTGATCCAGTGTGTCTGAGGCCTAGGAATGTGCATTTCACCAAGCACCCAGAGAAAAGCCGGCACCAACCCCCACCTGCCTTCTACGGCCGGGCTTTGTGGTCCTCGCAGAGGCTAAGCACCTCTCACCAGCCCTGGACCAACAAACACACACACGGATGCGCGCACACGCGAAATTACACGCACACACACAGGTGGCTGCTTCCTTGCTCTCATTATGTAGTCTCCCCAAGGGACAGAGGGGGTCAGACAGAATCAACCTCTCGCTCCGTCTCCCTCTCCAGAGAGGCAATTAGGGTGGCTACGGAGTCTTCTCCTTCCTCTGACCCGCTTGCCCCCGTGTCCACAGGCACAGCTGGCAGCCCAGGCCCCCGTCCGTGGAAACGGGACTCAGCCAGCACAAATACACACCTGGGCTGCAAGGGCGCCGGGACTCACTCCCTCTCACTAACCAGGTACCCTGGGCAGAGTGGCCCTGGCCGGTTTCATGACTTGTGCTGGAGCCAGCCAGGCCTGGCCTCCTAGGGTAATCGGCCTGGGGTCTGAGCTGAGCCTCCAGGTCCAGAGGGTGGCGCTGGCCCCATGGTGCTCCTCCAGGGACCAGGTCTCCACTCTCACATTGGTTCATCCCTCACCCTGAGAGGCTGGCAGAGCCCACCTGTGCCCCCTGGGTCTCATGTTTTGAGACCTGGTTGGGGTGATCATGGCCAGGCACTCAGGTTGTGAGTGAGGCCCCTGCAGCTCCGTGGGTGAGGAGCATACTCCCTGGGTCCCTGCCCACCTCTCCCATCACCTCTTTCTCTCCTTCCCTCACCACTCACTGCCCCCCCCACCTGCTGGACCCCGAATCACTGCTGGCTGTGGTCGTGTTTTCCAAAGGCATGGGTGTTCTCAGTCACCCTCTCCCTACATGGTGGTGGCCGGCACTCCTAAGACACTGACCTGGCTCCGTGACCATCTCCTGCCCTCTCTAGCCCAGCTCTGGCACATCAAAGGGTAATGCCAGCTTCTCCCCATCCTCCACCCACCGCCGCCTGTCTCTGCCCTCAGCCCCCTGGGTGAGCCCATCTGGGCTCTGCTTTTCCTGCTTTTGAGCAGGGGACTCCCAAGTCCGTGGCTCTGTCCCAGGCTCTCCCTGAGCTCCCATCACCTCATTGCCTGGAAGCCACACAGCCAGAGCAGAAGGCACCCTCGGGCCGTGTCCTCAGCCTGCTCCTATCCCCATGGCTTGACCTGGCCCCCAGACATCACACGCTTATCCACCCCCACCTCCAGCTCCCGGCCCTGAAGCCACCAAAGCTGTCCCAGGCCCTGCCTCTTCACCCCTCCACCTGCCTCTTCACCCCTCCACCTGCCTCTTCACCCCTCCACCTGCCTCTGCCTCTCCCCTCACTCCGCCCGCCTCTCCCCACCTCCGCCCGCCTCTCCCACTCTCGGCCTGCCTCTTCGCCCCTCCGCCCGCCTCTCCCCCCACCGCCCGCCTCCCCCCCCACCGCCCGCCTCTCCTCACCTCCGCCTGCCTCTCCTCACCTCCGCTTGCCTCTCTCCACCTCTGCCCGCCTCTCCCCACTCCGCCTCCCTCTCCCCACCTCCGCCTGCCTCTCCCCCCCGCCTGCCTCTCCCCTTCCTCCGCCTCCCTCTCCTCACCTCCCCCTGCCTCTCCCCACCTCCGCCTGCCTCTCCCCCCCGCCTGCCTCTCCCCTTCCTCCGCCTCCCTCTCCTCACCTCCCCCTGCCTCTCCCCACCTCCGCCTGCCTCTCCCCCCACCGCCCGCCTCTCCTCACCTCCACCTGCCTCTCTTCCCCCCCGCCTGCCTCTCCCCACCTCCGCCCGCCTCTTCCCCCACCGCCTGCCTCTTCACCCCTCCGCCCGCCTCTCCCCCCACCGCCCGCCTCTCCCCACCTCCGCCCGCCTCTTCCCCCAACTCCGACGGCCTCTCCTCACCTCCGCCTGCCTCTCCCCCACCTCCTGCCTCTCCCCCACCTCCTGCCTCTCCCCCACCTCCTGCCTCTCCCCCACCTCCTACCTCTCTCCCACCTCCGCCCGCCTCTCCCCCCACTCCGCCCGCCTCTCCCCCCACTCCGCCCGCCTCTTCCCCACTCCGCCTGCCTCTCCACCCCTCATTTCTACCCTGCCTCTTCAGGGTGTCCCCGAGTCTAGACTGGCCCACACTGCTCTGTCTTCACCACTTGCCACCACTTGCCTCTGGACAAGGGAAACTTAGCCATGCTGCCTCTGCCTGCAGCTGCCTAGGGGCCCTCACCTCCCCAAGCCAGGGCCACCCCTCAGCCTGGGTTCCGCTTACCCCATTTCCCTACCTCCTTTCCTCCCCTCCTCCTCCTGCTCTCTCCTCCGGCCACTCCCAGCCCTCTGTCCCCCTCCCTCTTCCCTCACCTTCCTGGTGCCCCAGCCTCGCAGCTCCCAGTGTCCAGGGAGCTCCCGCTCCAGCCCCAGATGCCTGGGCCAGCAGGGCCTTTGCCCCGTGCGTACTCCATGCCCGGTCTGGGCACAGCACCCACAGGCTCACACTAGCCCAGGCTAAAGGGCATTTGCGCTGTGGAGCACCCAGCCCCTTCCTGGACCCGGAGCGTGCCCGCCGACCCACACCACTGCCTCGGAGGCCCCTTCTGCTGCCGGCCTGGGACAGTGACCTGCGCATCACGGACACCCACCAGAAGCTCTATTGTTAATGACTTGGAGATAATGTGCTTTTACTAAGACAGTGTGCTGAAGCTCAGGGCCAAGGCTGTTTCCTTCTGACTCCCTTCCCCAGGAGGATGGCTCGGGTGCATCCTGCAGGGCCCTGTCCTGGGGGTGCACCGGGGAGGGGGAGGGCAGGCTCTGGGGTACACGGAGGGGTTCCAGCCTCGATGCACCAGGAGCTGCCGTTCACTTAGCCACCACGATCTGAAAAGGAGGAAATTCATAGCCCCCACCCCACCGAGCTGTTGAGATGGCCAAGACAAAACTCCTGAGCCATCAGCAGCCCCGGTCACCAAGGAAGCTCCTTGTCAGCAAATATCATTACTCTCCTTTTTTTTTTTTTTTTTTTTTTAAATTTTTGAGATGAAGTCTTGCTGTCTCACCCAGGCTGGAGTGCAGTGGTGCGATCTCAGCAACCTCCACCTCCCGGGTGCAAGAGATTCTCTGCCTCAGCCTCCCGAGTAGCTGGGATTACAGGCATGTGCCATAATACCCGGCTAATTTTTGTATTTTTAGTAGAGACAGGGTTTCACCATGTTGGCCAGTATGGTCTTGGACTCCTGACCTAGGTGATCCACCTGCCTTGGCCTCCCAAAGTGCTAGAATTACTGGCGTGAGCCACCACTCCCGGCCATTCTGTCCCTTTTATCTAGCAGAGTCGGGTATATCAGTCCAAGAAAAGCACTTTGGGGCATTTTCATTTGGAGTCAAGGAAGCTTCCCCTAAGACCAAGGCTGATACCGTCCAGTGAGAGGGGAGCAGGATGTGGGCGGATGCAGTGGATGCTGCAGGCAGCAGGACCCTCCCTGCGGGTGGTTCAGAAAGCAATGGGACAGTGATCCTTGGCCCAGGCTTGTGGGATGAGCTTTGATGCACAAGATAAAGGTGGCGGGGTGGGGGGGGCATTCCAGATGGAGGTGGTCACAGGAGCATGGAAATAGAGAGGTCAAGCATGGACTTGGAGGGTGAACAGGGAAGTCAGGGGTGCCAGTCAAGGTGTGTGAACAGAGAGTGCATGGGTGTGTGCTGGGCCCACTGCTGAGGCCTTTGGGACCTCTGGACCCCAGGACAGCCCTGTCCTTGCGCCAGAATTATAGCAACATCCCTGGGATCATCTTGGCCTAAGGGCTGCACTCCAGGAGCGGGACTGCTGCCTTCTCCCCTGGGCTTGGGTCCCGGCCTGGGGAACTCAGCTCTGCCTGGGAATTTTCCATAGGGGTTTCCCCGTGTTCTTGAAGATGCAATCTCCCCCTCTCCCCAATGCCACTTTCCTTCACTCATGGCACTCCTCATATATATACCCCAAAGGCTCTCGTGTACAGAGTCACTTTTAGTGACATCCCTGCAAGGTTGTCTTGGCTCAAGAGACATGTTCAGAAGAGAGTCCTTCAAGGACATTCGGCTGGTGGATTCCAAAGGCAGGATTTGAACCAAAGACCACTTCCTGCAAGCAGGGACTCCCTGCAGCTGGGGCAGGCTGCGTGGAAAAGGGAGCCCCTGCTTGCAGGGAGTGGGCTTTGCTTTCACCCCATCATCTCTCCCTGAAGCCCCATTGCCCCCAGCTACTGCAGCTGAGCCTTGCTGGGCCGCACCCTGGGCCACACTGAAGCCCTGCCCTCAGTCTCTGGGGCAGAACCTCACAGGCTCTCCTGGGTTGCGTCTCAGCCCCACCCTAGACCGACCCTGACACCCTCCACCGGCCTGTCTCTTCTTTTTTGAAACAGAGTCTTGCTCTGTCACCCAGGCTGGAGTGCCATGGCATGATCTTGGCTCACTGTAACCTCCACCACCTGGGTTCAAGTGATTCTCCTGCCTCAGCCTCCCAAGTAACTGGGACTACAGGTGCCTGCCACTATGCCTGATGGATTTTTGTATTTTTAGTAGAGACGGGGTTTCTCCATGTCGGTCAGGCTGGTCTTCAACTCCTGACCTCGGGTGATCCACCTGCCCTGGCCTCCCAAAGTACTGTACCGGGATTACAAGCGTGAGTCACCGTGCCTGGCCTAGGCTGTCTCTTCTAAGAACAGGGATCCTGTGGTTTTCCAATCGTGGGTGGCCTTGGAAAAATGTTGAGTGTTTTTGTTTGTCCCAGGTAGTGGGGATGCCAGTGCTGTTTTACCTGCAGGGGCCAGGATATGAAACACCCTGTAGTGTGCGGGCCTGTCCTGCACGGGAACGGGTAGCCTTGTCCCCAATGTCCCAGTGACTGCTCCAGAGTTCAGGGCCACGGAGCCTGCCCAAGATCCCACAGCCAGGAGTGAACGAGCTTTCCCCTCGTGATTCCTCACTCTTCCCACTGTGTCCCAGAAAGAGCAAGACAGCTCCACACTCCAGCCTGCCTCGGCAGCACCCTGCCTCCAGGCAGAGCAACGGACTGGGTGACTTCCCAAAGCCCCGCCAACCACAGCAATTCCCAGAAAGGGCAAAGCTGGAGAGGTACCCTCGGGGTTAAGCAGTGGAAAAGTGGGAAGGGCGAGAGCTGGAACGTGACTCATCCCCCTGGAAAAGGCTGGTCCCGAGTTCTAGTCTGTTCTGCCCCAGCACCGTGAGGCTGTACTTGGCCTGTGAGAGACAGGCTCCGACAGGACAGGCAGCCCCGCAAACTGTCAGGGACCCCGGGGTACAGAGAATGCTTTACAGCTCTTTTGTTTCCCCGTCGAGTAGCAATGAGTCCCATTTTCTACCTCAGCCTCCAAGCACACCTGAGCTCCCCAAAAGCTCATCAGAATTAAACTTGCAAAAGATTCTGAATTTAAGAGATGAGAGTGAGGAGAGAAAACTATAGGATAAGCTGAGTCCATTCCCTCCTGGGTCAACAACTCTTGACCCCGCTATGCAGCGAGGCAGTGCCCACTGCGTCCTGGTCTGAGCAGCTGTTCTGGGCCAGGCCAGGTGGCAGCAGCTGAGGCTGCAGAGATGGAAGCACTGCCCTCCCTGTCCCCACTTCAGTGCGTACCTGCCGTGAGCACCACCTCGTACTCCTGGGGGTTCGTTGGTCACAGGTGCTGACCTCCTGACAGTTGAGTGACAGAACGGAACAGCAGTCCTGCTCCATGCACCCAGCGGTCACAGTGACAGCCAGGAACCTAGATGGTGGCTGGAAAAATGGAGAGGTGCGGAGGAAGTGGCCTCCACAGCAAGGACGGCTGAGCTCCTGTTGGGGGGTGGGGCAGTAGCTGTGAGAGGCTTCACCGGGAGGCAGGGTTTGGGCTAGGATGGCTCGGTGTGTCAGGAGTTGGGGCTGGGAGGCTAAGGGGACCTTAGGATGGGGTGATCTCAACCACGAGAAACCACAGACAGGTTACATGGCATGCACATGTATGCACACATGCACGTGTGTTTATGTGCATATGTGTTTGTGTGCATGTATGTATACATGCATATGTGTGTTTATGTGCACACACTGGGGGGGCTGGAGGGTCTGTGGGTAGTGGGTGCAGGGAGGGGACTCTGATGTCCCCAGGCTGGAGTCCTGAGAGGTGCGCATTTGGAAGGTGTGTGTTGTTAGTGTGTGTTGTTGGGGTGCACTGTTGGGGTGTGCTGTCGGGGTGCGCTGTCGGGGTGCATCGTTGTTGGGAGCAGGAAGTGTCGGCCTCCTTCAGGCTCTATCAGAAAAATAACTCGGAGCTCTGGCCGATGAGGGGCAGGCCTGCAAGATTTCACCTTCGGCCTCGGTGAGGACGAGGCTTCAGCCAGCCCTGCTACCAGCTTGAGGCCTGTCCCTGGGTTGAAGGCCATGCAGCCACCAGGTCCCCGAAACACAGACCCAGAAAGGAGTGGCTGGGAGTCTGAGAGAGGTGAGGGTCGCTATCGGCTGGGCTTGTTTCTTGTAGGAGATGTGGCTGTGTGTGTCAGAGAGAGCCCAGGGCTATCAGGACCCCGGGGGTCCTGGCGGAGAGCATTCAGGCCAGCACGAGGGTCTGGCCTTCTATCTTCCAGATGTTTCTGCCTGCAGCCACACACTTCTCCAGCCAGAATGGACTTCCTTACTATACCAAGCTTCTCATGCCAGCTCTGTCCCCAACCAGCATGATGACCCAGGGTGCCCTTGTCCCTAGAGGACTCAGCTGCCCCTTCCCGGCTCCAGGAGCCAAGGATTGGAGAGGCCCATGCTTGGCCAGCAGCTACAGCATCAGAGCCAGGACAAGGAGGGCTTCCCACCATACCCAGAAACCCTCGGCTTTGGAGCTGTGACAGTCAACCACAGGAGCCGCGCCACTGTTTCCCGATCCTCCAGGCCGAAGAATCATGGGACTTCGGTACCAGGAGGGCCACACGCCTGCTGCGTCTTAGCTCTGCCATGTCTCTGTGTCGCTGCAGCCTGTGTAGTCCTGCGCCCTCATTTGAGAGATAACGGCACAGAGGCCCAGAGAGGTTATGCCCCTGCCTAAGCTCACACAGCAAGTCAATGCCGAGCTAGGCATAGGAAATGGGTTCTCTGATTTTCAGGCTGCATGGGCCTGAGAGCGAAAGCCTCAGATCCCCGCCTCCCTGCGTGGGGGTGGGCACAGAGCGTGGGCAGGGAGGACAGCGTCCTGGCCTAATTAGACGCTGTCGAGGAGCGGGGGCATGGGAGGGGAGGTCCTGCTTGGAGATTAGTGCCCCTTCATAGATCATAGGTACGCCAAGGACATAATAAATAATCCGCCCAAAGGTTTTAAAGGTAAAAATCAGCAAACCATTAATAACCTCCCGGCACCATACATCACACTGAAATCTTCCCATTACGCCGCTCCCTCAGCGGGTGTGCGTTTTCTCCACTGCCCGTTTTTTTGGGGGGAGGGGGGATTGCAGTAGATTTTATTTGTTTTTAAAAAACACTTTAAGTTCTGGGATACTTGTGCAGAATGTGCAGGTTTGTTACATAGGCATACATGTGCCATGGCGGCTTGCCGCACCTGTCAACCTAGGTTTTAAGCCTAGGTCTCCCCTTGCCCCTCACCCCACAACAGGCCCCCGTGTGTGGTGTCCCCTCCCTGTACCTCTTTGCCCTCCTCTTTCTAGTGCATTCCGCCTACGCCTCAAAGCTCCTCCCACGCATCCTGCTCAGCCCAGACGGGGCCTCGAAGCCTTTCTGGGTTGACATCCCGTTTACACTCAGGCGTGGTGGCAGCCACGGGGTGAGACACGGGAGCTGCCCACTCCCTCTCTCGGGATTCCGGGCTCTGCTTCCACATTTCCTTCTGGGGAACAAGATGGAGTTTCAAACACCCACTGCACCCCAGCTCTAAGCAGGCACAGCCCTTGCACCTCTCAAAAAGCGAGGAAGTTTAATTAACAAACGCAACAGGGTCCTGTTAAATAACAGAAGCACTGATTGTGTATTTTCCATCCCCAGCCTGCCTGCCCTCAGCCAGGAGCCCCAAGGCAACCAGCAGGCACTGGGGTCCTGGTTCCCCACGTTTGGGCACCCGAATGCATTTACGTAGCATTTGCAGGTGACCTGTGGTGTGCAGCAAATCAAGAGCTGGGGAAGAAGTGGGGAAGGTCAAGGAGGGAACAGCTAGAGCAGTGGCCCAGTCTGGGTCAGTCCCGCCCCGGCTGGCAGAGCCGTGTGCAGGTGACTTGTCCTGCCATGCCGGGTGGCTTGGGGGCTGTGACAGCACAGGCACAGAAGCAGGGGCTGCACTGGGGTCTCCTCTCCAGTACAGGCGGTGAGACTGTGACCAAGCCACACTCTTTTAGCCCGAACCTCCTCCCCGCAGTGGCACAGCTGGTGAGTCACTAGACGATTCTGTGTTCTTTGCAGGTCCCGGGCCTCACTCCTTCCTTAATTCCCTGGAGGAGATGTGGATTGAGGTGCTCCTAACTGTGGTGAAAGACGAAGAATCTAGACTGAAGACAGAAGAATTCTGTACTCGCTAATTGTTGGCCTCTAGGAAGAGCCCTGGGGGACCATTGTAGGGCGACCCTCCTGGCCACTTGTCGGGGGTGGTTCTGGTATCAGCTCTTTTGTAATAAGCTGGATGACCTGGAACCAGCTCCTTCACTCTTCTGGGCCTGTTTCCTCACCTACCACATTGCTAAAGTTCCCACTCTGAAACATGGGGCTCAGTCACCCCTAAATTTCCCATGACACTCCCTGGAGTAGAACCAACGCTGTGGGCTGGACTCGAGGGGTCCTGGGTTAGAGCCTGGCTCCAGCAGCCTCAGCCTTCTTCTTCTTTCTGTTTTTTTGAGACAGGGTCTCACTCTATCACTCAGACTGGAGTGCAGTGGTGCAGTCTCAGCTCACTGCAGCCTCTACCTCCCAGGCTCAGGTGATCCTCCCACTTTAGCCTCCCAAGAACCTGGAACTACAGATGTGCACAAACTCTCCTGGCTAATTTTTTTTTTTTTTTTTTTTTTTGAAGAGATGGAGTCTCACCATGTTACCCAGGGTACTCTTGAACTTCTGGGCTCAGGGAATCTGCCCTCCTGTGCCTCCCAAAGTGCTGTGATTACAGGTATGAGCCCCTGGCACCCAGCCCCTGCCTCAGGCTTTTTTTTTTTTTTTTTGAATTCCTGTTTCTGCAAGACGAGACGCTGGAGAATGTGGGCACTGATCCTGCTAAGCAAGCACTCTACCACTTGAGCTAATTCCCCACCCAGGCTTTTTCAACCATGGCTAAGACACAACCCTCTCCACGACTCAGGATTCCACGGCTCTCTCCTCCCCAACCCCACAGAGACAGATCAGAGGAGCCCAACAGACGGTACCTCCTGGGTGAGTTGCCTGGTACATTTTACAAAGCTCAGCTGAGTTTCCTCTGTCCCTCAGCACGACCCATGAAGAGGCAAGGCCGGGCCTGCTAGACCCATTGGATGGATGGGAAACAGAAAGATCACCAGGAGGCCTGGAGTGCTCCTCCAGGAGAAGGTTGTCTTGTGGAGAGAAGCCTGAGACCGCATAGCACGAGAGTCAGCAGAGACGGGGGTGTGAGCTTCTCTCTGCCCTGGCAGGTGCCCTTGAAAGCCCACATCCTCCTGAGGTGGGTGGAACTTCCAGAACTAGATCATCCCAGCCACCCGTTGTCCTGCCTCGATCTAGCCCGGGGTCCCCAGTGGGATATCTGTGGGTCCCGAAGGTGCAGCGTGCCGTCCCGTCACGCCTTCTTCTGCACCTGCAGTTTGTCCCTTTGCCACACTCTGCTCACGAAGAGCATGACTCAGGGCAGTTCCCAATGTCTGTGCCTCAGTTTACACATTGGCCTCCTAAGCTACCTCTGTGGTGGAATTCAGTGGTAATTCAGATGGTATAGACACACCATCGTGAATATTTGATAAGTTAGTTATTCTTGCGACAGGCTGACACTGGCTTCTAAGGTTTCGAAGGCTGCTGCTGCTCAGCCAGGAGCACCAAAGCACATTCACACTGGGGTGGGGTGGGGTAAACCGGGACAGGCTCCTTGAAAAAAGAGGAGAGTTCTGGGGGGCGGGGGAGATTCCAGGGCAGTGAAGAGAGGTGTCCACAGTGCAGAGGCTTGGAAGAGGGCCAGCGTGCAGCCTGGCCCGAGCCCAGGCGCGGCAGGAGAGGGACGCATTTTGGCCCATGTCTGGCTCCTGGAAGTCGGGCCTCGCTAATCCTGATGATGTAAAGCACTTTGCCACCCAGCTGTCCTGTGATTCTCTGGCTTCACCCTCCACCCGCGCCGTCCTGATCCCTGTCACCGTGACAGGCCCTTACTCCCTCTCAGGCCCTGACGGATGGCCCCTTTGCTGGGTGTCATACATCTCCGTCTTCCCCAGAAACTGTGACACAAGTAATTGGTGTCACCGCTGTTGACTGCATGCCAAGTGCTGACAAAACAGACCATAATAGGAGCTCTGCAGCAAAGGCCCTGACTGTGTTGGGGGCGGGGCCTGCTGAGACCCGGGCTAGTGTGGTCCCTCTGGGTACCTGAGGGAGAGGCAGTGGCCTGCTGGACCAGGGAAGCAAATGCAAGGGTCTCCTGGTCCCCACCTGGAGAAGATGCTAGAACCCCTCTGAACTGTACAGCTCCATGCTGGGGACCCACGACTGGCCCCAGGGCTGCACCTGGCATAGAACGTGCACCTGCCCACCCCCGACAGCGGCCTTTGGGCCTCCTGGGGGTGGAGTCCCAGGCTCTAGAGTTGCCCTCCGTGACTCCTGCCAGCCAAGCGCCTGCTGCTTCCCTTCACAGCTGATGCTTTAAGGTGGATGCAGGTTTCTGCCAGGGCAGGGGCTGGGGACTGGGCTTGGTGGGTGAAGACAGGTGACCACCCACCGCATAACAAGGTGCATTCTCATCAGGCCAGGCCTTGGCCTCCTGCCCTCCAGGGTGGAGAGAGGCTGGATGGTCTCTGAGGCAGCTTGCCTTTCACAAGAGGGCAGCAGCCCCACCCAGCGCACAGGACTCAGCAGGGAGCCCTGCAACGAACCAGGAGCGCGCACGGCCAGGGGAACGCCTCCAGCTCTGGCTACTTGATACCCAACGAACCAGGAGCGAGCCAGGAGCGCGCACGGCCAGGGGAACGCCTCCAGCTCTGGCTACCTGATGCCTTGCCAGGGCCCACGGAGGAACGGGCAGGCTGAGGACTGGGGGGCCTCGCTAGTCGCAGGCAGTCTGCCCCTGCCTGAAGCCACACAGCAGAGTACTGGACACGCGGAGAGCAGACAGCGGCCTCTGTCTCTGTTCCTATCTCTCCCTGTGCCGCCCTGCCTAACATCGAGGGAAGCTCCCAGAGACAGTCTGGGAGGGGCAGGTGTCCACACACGGATTGACACCACGTCCTCTCCAGGAGGACCTTGGGTGAGACGTTCCCTTTGGTTTTAGTATCAGAAAAAACCCTTGGGTCTCCTCCTCCTCCTCCCCCGTACAGTCGTGACGGGCCGTGGTTTTCTTTCCTGCTGTGTTAGCAGCTGACCTAGCCGTGCTGGGCGTCATGGTGTGACCTTAGTGGACTTCGCCTCACTCCTGGCTCCATGTTACCTTCGTTCTGTGTTTCTTTCCCCTTCAACTTTCTTCCTTGTTAATGTATTCATCTCGTTATACAGTTTGCACCTGTAGGTTGCTCTGAGGCGTTTTCAGCGTAAGGTGGAGCTGGGAGTGAACCCACAGGTGTGGTCTCAACCCCAGCCATGGGGATGCCGCAGAGGAAAGAGAACATACCCGAGGGGGCTGAGCCTTTGCTCCCCAGGAACCCCTCATGAGAGCTCCCATTCCGGCCTGGGAGGGTGGGATTATACATGCCACTCACGTCCATGCCACCCCTACCGCCTGCCATGAGCCACAGAAACAATGCACAGCCCTCCTGCCATGTCTGCCACCAGCCTGCTCAGGGCAGAGGCAGCGGCTCTTGGGGACCGTGTCAGCAGCGCCTGCAAGGCACGTGGCCATCCCCACAGCATGGTCTAGTGTTGGGCCAAGCCTCAAGGTACTGTGTTTCCCTGCTGCCCCCGTGACCAGCCTCCCTGAGTGACCGGTAGCCTGGGTGTCCTGTGTGGATACAGATACTCTCACGGGCTGGGGGAGAGAAGCCTAATGCTGGGTGTTGGAGGGACAGGAGAGCAACAGAGTGAGAGGTTCCCGGATCGCCTGCGGTCAGAACTGTGGCCATCCTGGGAACCGCTTGCTCCCCACTCTGACAGGCCACCTGCCCTCCTGCACGTGGAAGGCAGGAAAGGCCCATCTCAGGGGCACGAGTCCCCGTCTGCACCTGCCCCACCCACGAGGATGTGTGGCTGCCTCCCTGGGGAGTGAAGCCTGGGGCGTCCCCCAAGCGCCCGCCACAGCGCAGTCTCCAGCCTGGCCCCTGGGACCTGCGAGTCCTTCCTCGCTCCCGCCGACCTGGGAGAGTCCTGCCGCCGGCTCATTGTCCTGCTGCTGCCACTTTTCCTCTGCGGCATTGTTCCCGTTATCAGCATCCTACACGCTGCAGCGGCTGCACAGGAAAGCGAGGCTGCCGCTGGGGCTGTCGCTGGGGCTGTCGCTGAGGCCGCGCGGACGACCCAGGTGTCCTGCTGGCGGGGGCGGCCGCACAGGCGATCCCACAGGCCTGTCCCTGAGTCCCGGCCATCTGGTGTGCTGAGCAATGGGGTGCAAACACACTGCTATGCTGTCTGTGTGGGATCCTGATCTCCGTGCTCGGGGTAGGGGAAGGACACTCTGGCCCAGGCCCCTACTTTCGAGCTGTGATGTTGGGAGGCATGTGCTGTCCCCACAAGTGTGTCTGTTGGGTTGATGCCCTGCACGGTTTGGAATCTCTGTGCCTCAGTTTCCCTCTCTGTTTAGCACAGGACTGTTGCTTTATTGAAAGGACCAAAGGCCAGGCACGGTGGTTCACACCTGTAATCCCAGCACTTTGGGAGGCTGAGGTGAGCAGACCATGAGGTCAGGAGTTCGAGAACAGCCCGACCAACATAGTGAAAACCTGTCTCTACTAAAAAAATACAAAAAATAGCCAGGCGTGGTGGTGCGCGCCTGGGAGGGGGGAGCTGCTAGGGAGGCTGAGGCAAGAAGAATTGCTTAAACCTGGGAGGTGGAGCTTGCGGTGAGCTGAGATCACACCACTGCACTCCAGCCTGGTAACAGAGCCAGACGCTTGTCTAAAAAAAAAAAGAAGGCCAAGGAAATGTGAGTCTTTGTCGACTGTCCATCAGACAAGAGGGAAGGGTTAGGAGGCTCGGGCGAGTGGCCTGTAGCATCCGCTGCTCGTTGCTCTTTCTGAAGTGAGAGGTTTAGATTGTCATGGGCCTGGTATGGCAGCTCCCCCAGGGAGTTTTGGGGAGAAGGGACTGGAGGAAGGGAGAAGGAACCCCACTTTTGCTCTGTGTTGGACTAGAATATTCTAGGAGTCTCATGAAGAGGGTGATGATGACTCAGCAAATAAAAAATACGAGACACCTTGTTAGATTGGAATTTCCAGATGAATGAAGATTGCTTTAAAACATATGTGCATATTCTGTGCAGTCTTGGTGCAGACACACTAATACATTGTTCTTTATCTGGAGTTCAAATTTAATTGGGAGTCGTGTATTTTCTCGGGCAACGCTATTCTAAGACCCCCATGTAGGGTCCCGAACGCTGCAGGGAGGTCTTTGGGATGTACCAACTGAAGGAGTTGGGTGAGGGGGTCTGTTCGTTCCTGGAGTTTCTCCCAGGCCTCCTTCCGGAGCCTTTTAGGGGAGACCTGCGGGCCGGGCTGGCTCTCCAGGGCTCAGGGGATGTTCTGAGTCTGACTCCCCCTGGCGCAGTCTGGCTCAGACGTTCGGGCCTGGGCACCTCTGCTGTCTTCTTAGATGGGGGCCACTTTGTCAGAGGGCATGGGTGCAAGAGGGAAAGCTGCCTGGTGGCCCCGCTGGTCCGGGACAGGTCCCTGGTGACCGCTCCTGCTCTGTCCCTGCAGGCGGCTGTGTGTCGTCCTCTGCTGGCGAGTGAAGATATGACAGGGCTTTGTATGCCCAGGAGGACAATCTGGATGGCAGCTTTTCCGTAAAGAAAAATTCACCCTCATGAATCTTGGTTACTGGAAAAAAACCCATTTCCTTCCCTCTAGACAAGCAGGAACTCGGAGATATCAAAATATAAAATCCCATTCATTTTGTGTTGCAGGAGGAGGAAACTCAAAAACTTCTAGAAACAAAAATGTACCCAACAGACTGGGAAGTAAGACCTCTCCGCCATTAAAAGAATGAAAGCACCAGGCCAGAATGGCCACTGAGGGAACCTTCCGGCTCCCGGGGACCCAGCTCGGCAGGGCAGGACACCTTCTCCCGTGACCTCCAAGCGACCAGCGAGCTCAGCATGAAGCTCCCCACATGCTGCCCGGCAGGCCCGATGGCACAATCCCTGCAAAGAAGTCAAGGTATGTGAGGAGAGGGGCCAGCAAACTCCAGCCAGAGGACACGTTCCCTCCTGTGCTGAATGCTGGAATGGGAGACACTTGTCCACTGTCAAGACAGCCCCAGGCTAGGCTGGGTGTGGAGGCTCACACCTGTAATCCCAACACTTTGCGGGGGGCCAAGGCAGGAGGATTACCTGAGGTCAGGAGTTCGAGACCAGCCTGGCCAACATGGCGAAACCCTGTCTCTACTAAAATACAAAAATTATCTGGGTGTGGTGGTGGGTGCCTGTAATCCCAGCTACTCTGGAGGCTGAGGGAGGAGAATTGCTTGAACCGGGAGGCAGAGGTTGCAGTGAGCTGAGATCGCACCACTACACTCCAGCCTGGGTGACAGAGTGAAGACTCTGTCTCAAAAAATAACAAAAACAAACAAAAAGATAGCCAAAGACCGCCACAGTTTGAATGGGAAATGGCTCAGTTGTCGCCATGAGCCGTGTAACTGAACGGAGGCTGTACACAAACAGGGCAGACCCAGGGCTTGTGGCGGCAAACAGCCTGGACACTGGGAGAGGCAGAGTCCCAGACGGGACGCGTGATTAGGCTCCGAAGTTCGCGCTGAGTAGGCATGAGGAAGTTGATCACAACAAATAACATATTTTAAAATAGGCTTCATATTTTACAGCAGTTTTAGGTTCACGGTAAAACTGAGCAGAAGTTACTGAGAATGTCCGTATATGCCCCCTCCCCCCCACACAGCCTCCCCCACCATCACCATCCCCTGGAGAGTGGTGCGTTTGTTGCAGTTGATGAACCTATAGGTTGACACGTCGTCTTCACCCAGAGTGCATAGGTTACATTAGGGTTCACGCCTGGTGTTGAACATGCTGTGAATTTCGGCAAGTGTATAATCACCTGTACCCACCACTACGTTATCATACGGAGGAGTTTCACTGCCCTGACAATCCTCTGTGCTTGGCCCATTCCCCCCGCCGTCCCCACAGCTCCTGGCCAACACTGAGCCTTTTACTGTCCCCATAGTTTGGCCCAAATAGTGCTTTTTTTTTTTTTTTTTTGAGACGGAGTTTTGTTCTTGTTACCCAGGCTGGAGTGCAATGGCACGATCTCGGCTCACGGCAACCTCCGCCTCCTGGGCTCAGGCAATTCTCCTGCCCCAGCCTCCTGAATAGCTGGGATTACAGGCACGTGCCACCATGCCCAGCTAATTTTTGTATTTTTAGTAGAGACGGGGTTTCATCATGTTGACCAGGATGGTCTCAATCTCTCGACCTCGTGATCCACCCGCCTCAGCCTCCCAAAGTGCTGGGATTACAGGCTTGAGCCACCGCGCCCGGCCAATAGTGCATTTTTAAACGCTAAAAACTCCACAGATATCACAAAACCAGAAAAATGATCCTTACAAGGTTCTGGGTCTGTGTATTTCAAATCTTCTTTCTCTTCCACTTTATATGTTCTGAGGCCCTAATGTCTGTTTCTGCAGAGGCCCGGCAGCCAGCCTTGTGCCTTCACCTTGTGGCCCTGGTGGGTCCCCAGCAAGTGCCTGTAGGCCATGTCTACTCCAGGACGGTTATTGATGCTTATCATTCTACAGAAATGACTGAGACAGATTAGATGATAGCTAGCCAGATGGTTAGACAGACAGATAGATGGATAGATGGATGGATGGATGGATGGATGGATGGATGGATGGATGTTCAGAGTAGACCCCATTAAACCCAACTAAATAAGTCTTCAGTTTATTCAAATGGCTGTGGGAACAGGTTGCCAGGGTGCTCTGAGGCTTCATCTCTTCCTGCTTTCCCCAAAAACCTTCCACATAAGGCCAGACCTCAACACAAATGATGTTAACATTAGCCACTAAAAACTGGCCAATATTGAAAGAATTATTAGTGTTTCAAGTGTTTTAGGACCATTTTCCCAGGAAGCATAGCCTGTTAAGAGTGATTCTGATTTTTGCATGTCAGAAAGCAGACTTCCTACTTGTAAGCCCGACAAATAATGAAATGCTCCTTATTTACCATTTATAAGATCAAGTTTTATCCTGAACTGTCACATAATGTCACCTTGAATCTGCCAATGTTTAAATTAGACCCAATTTGTCCTGTTCCAACCCTACCCTGCCCTCTGCTCCAGAGACGTGAATGTGGTAGTGAATACCCGGTAAACAAGAATAATAGAGGGAAGGCATCGTGGGGAAGGAGCCTCATCTGCTGCGATGTGAACCCGAGGTTCAAAGTTAGTGGAACAGAACGGGAGGAAATGGAACATAATGGGTGCCAGTTGGTGGAAGGGTTTCTCGGCAGGGAGGACGGCTGTACCCGCGCCGAGTTTTGGAGTGGGCAGGAGGGCTCTTTGTGAATGTCCAGCCTTCTCATCTATCGGGCTGGTTCCACTTGGTTTGGGAGAGACTGGGGTGCCGCTCAGATGACCACTCAGGAGGTCGGAATTCTTTCCCTCGGCCTAGGTTCGTTACCTGGATTTTAAGTAAACATCGCCCTCTACTGCTAAACAGATAGCATGACACCTGGGAGGGCCGCACAGCTTTCCCAAGGGAGCTCTGTCTGCAGAGAACCCTCTCAAGTCCAGTGGCGCAAGTGCACAGGAGAGTTTTATCCTTAAGACACGGAGCGCCTTCAGCAACAGCAGCGGTTTTCATCTCAGCAGTGTACTTAGGGTGAAGCATCAGGCTGAGGTTCGACTGCGTGGCCCTTAGAACTGTGTCAGCACCAGGATACAAGAATATCTGGATTTGGTTGGATAATTTTAGATGCAAAGCAAAATACTTTTTCTACCTGTTTAGATATAATGGATTGGCTGGTATATAGACCTCACCAGGTCAGGGCTTTGCAAACAGAGTGGAAGGCTTTGTCAATTCGGAGCTTATTCTATTTATTTATTTATTTATTTATTTATTATTTATTTTTGAGACAGAGTTTTGCTCTGATGCCCAGGCTGAAGTGCAGTGGCTCAATCTCAGCTTACTGCAAGCTCCGCCTCCTGGGTTCAAGCCATTCTCCTGCCTCAGCCTCCTCAGTAGCTGGGGCTACAGGCACACGCCACCACGCCCAGCCAATTTTTTGTGTTTTTAGTAGAGACAGGGTTTCACTGTGTTAGCCGGGATGTTCTTGGTCTTCTGACCTCGTCATCCCCCTGCCTCCGCCTCCCAGAGTGCTGGGATTACAGGCGTGAGCCACCGTACCCAGCCAATTCAGTGCTAAGAAACAAGATTCAAGCACCCCTGTCTGTCCAGGACCTCCAATCTGATGTAATTTAAGAGAGGTGAAGACATGGATGCCCTGTGCTTTATGTAACTTGAATATCTCCCTGTGAAACTTTGATTTTCTTTGAAAGATACTTGAAGCTACAATGTATGTGGGAATTTAGAATAATTCCCACAATTATTGTTTTATAATTCCACAATTATTATTGCTCAATCTTTGTGACAAAGGCCCTGTGTCTGTGTTCTCTGGGTTTCTTGGTTCCCTGGGTGGCAGAGCTGTCACTCCCTTCTCAGCTGGACTTTTCAGATGAATTCTACTTCTCTCTTTAGCCCCTTACTGTAGGCCGAGGGAGCAGGCCAGCCTCCATTGACCTCAAGCACTTTGCTTGACTTGCTCAGCCTCACTATTCTGTCCTGCAAAATGGATTGAACTGGCTGGTGGCTGCAGTATCTTCCAGCTGCCTCTGAGAACCAACTTCTTTCTCCCCCCAAGCTTCCACCAGGTTCCTTCTGGGTAGACCAGTCACGTCACTGTGAAGGGTGAAGCGGTCCTAGTGGTGGACGTGTAATGCCAGGTAGCCTCTGCAGCCCGGGACACCTACTACTCTCTGTGCAATCTGTGTGTTAACGTCGAGTGGAGTAGCTGTCCCCCGTCCCCAAATGAGAATGAATGATGTTGAGGAAGGCCCTCCGTGCTCTGTGAAGGCAGGCACATCTCATGCCTCCACCTAATCACACACCCCTCACTGGGATGAGTTCATCTCACACCTCCACGTAGTCGCTGGGATGAGATGACAAGTTGTTTCTCTGGCTTAAATGGTTACATCATGCAAAAATGCCAAAACTCACCTGGGTTTATGATATTTTCTTTTTTTTTTGAGATGGAGTTTCGCTCTTGTTACCCAGGCTGGAGTGCAATGGCGCGATCTCAGCCCACCGCAACCTCCGCCTCCTGGGTTCAGGCAATTCTCCTGCCTCAGCCTCCTGAGTAGCTGGGATTACAGGCACACACCGCCATGCCCAGCTAATTTTTTGTATTTTTAGTAGAGACGGGGTTTCACCATGTTGACCAGGATGGTCTCGATCTCCTGACCTCGTGATCCACCCGCCTCGGCCTCCCAAAGTGCTGGGATTACAGGCGTGAGCCACCGTGCCTGGCCCACATGATATTTTCAAGTAGCGGAGGGTCGTCTCCTAAGAATTTACGCTTATTTTCTGTCTGGACTTGCACCGCAAGGGACTGCATGTGCAGAAGCCTCTTCAGGCATTCAGGGTGTCAGGCAGTTGGGTGCCTGCTCTGCGCCGAGTACCAGGCTGGGAGGCCTGCGCACACCAGGAGGGCCCGGCCAGCTGCGGTTACCCACTCCTGGGTGCGCCAAGCCTCTGTCCTGATGGAGGCAGCACTGCCTGGAGATCAGACTCCTGCAATTGTGCTCCATTTGTTTCTCCTCTAAGTTCCCTGGCAGCTGAGGATGGGAGGAGAGAGCCAGATAAAATCAAAAAGGAATTCATGTGACTTAACCGGGTGCCTGGAGAGCTTCTGGGAAACTCCCACAGGCACGGGACCACCCAGAAGATAATAAATAATAGTGGCAGAAAGCAGCGCCGAATGCCTCCCCTTTCATCTTCGGTTTCCTCCAGAGGGTCTTGGCGCCTGGGTTCAACGCTGACTTGGGAGTTTTGTTCTACTGTTTGACTGTGCCTTGGTATGAAAACAAAAACTCCAACTTCCTCTGACTGCACGGCGACCCTGGGAGGACCAAGGAGAGACTCCCCAGGGGCAGGATCCTGCTCGTCCCCACCCCCTCCCACCCTAGCAGGTCTCTATCTGGGGAATCGCGGCACCCTGATCTATGCTCAGGTTCAAGTGGAGAACTTGGAAGGTGACAAGCCAGGCTTCATATCCTGTTAAACCCACACGTGCACGTGCACACACACACACACACACACACACACACGCACACACAACCACACACACCCCTCTGACTGTAAATACAGGATTCAGCCTATAAAAGAAACAATGAGAGCTGGATTCAATGAGGTTCCCCCAGCAAATGGAGTGTTTAGGGTTTTGTTGGGATTCTATTGTGCAGACTGGAGTTCCTTAATACAGTTGAGACAGTGAGCAGCTTCCTGTTATGGAAACAGTCAAACCCTGACATTCAGAAAGTCAATCTATACAGCAACTGGATAAACAACCAAGATAATCATCAGCCATCATCGGCACAATAGCCAAAATGGCTTTGCTTGGGGACAAGGGGCTGGCTCAGACCCAAGCAATTCAAATGAATAGAAGCCATCTCCTGGCCAACAGGCCTTCCTTGTGCCCGGGATTGTGCCCACCGCCCTGTGCGCTGGGGCTGGGAGTGTGCATGCCCAGATCCCAGCACTATTTATAGGCCCGCCCACCGGGAGCCTTGTGTCTGGCTCTCTGGGTCACCTTCTGAAGGCCTGTGTAGGGCACTGTGTCGAGACAGGCATCTCATCTTTGGCAGCGCTGTGATTGGAGACAAGACTGTGGGTCCCATCAGTTGTGGGGTGAGCTTGGCCAAGCCAGGCCTCGAGTGCAGTGCTCAGCCTCCCCGTTTGCAGGAGGACCCTAATGATGGACCCAACTCTTGCGCTCCCTGTTTCCTCTGAGGGCTGCACACATAACTGTGCCTTTGACTAGAGAGAAGGGGACCGGCAGGGGCAGCTTTATTTTAGGAAGTATCTGAACTCCGGACTTGGCCCTTTCACAGTTGTCAGGCTTGTTACTGGAAAGGGGTCAGAGAGGATGCGGACCCCAAGAGAGGGTTCTTGGATCTCACGCAAGAAAGAATTCAGGGCAAGTCCATAGAGTGGAGTGAAAGCAAGTTTATTAATAAAGTGAAGGAATAGGCCGGGCGCGGTGGCTCACGCCTGCAATGCCAGCACTTTGGGAGGCCGAGGTGGGCGGATCACAAGGTCAAGAGATCAAGACCATCCTGCCCAGCGTGGTGAAAGCCTGTCTCTACTAAAAATACAAAAATTAGCTGTGTGTGGTGGCAGGTGCCTGTAGTCCCAGCTACTCCGGAGGCTGAGGCAGGAGAATCACTTGAACCCAGGAGGCGGAGGTTGCGGTGAGCCGAGATCGCACCACTGCACTCAAGCCTGGTGACAGAGCAAGACTCCACCTCAAAAAAAAAAATAATAATAATAGTAAAGGAACAAAAGAATGGCTGTTCCATAGATAGAGCAGCGCCAAGAGCTTCTGGTTGCCCCATTTTATGGTTATTTCTTGATGATATACTAAACAAGAGGTGGATTATCTCGCCTCCCCTTTCCAGAACATATTGAGTAACTTCCCAGCGTTGCGATGGCATTTGTAAACTGTCATGGTGTGAGTGGGAGCATAGCAGTGAGGACGACCAGAGGCTATTCTTGTGGCCATCTTGGTTTTTGTGGGGTTTGGCTGGTTTCTTTATGTCAGCCTGTCTTATCAGCAAGGTCTCTGTGACCTGTATCTTGTGCCGAGCGCCTATCTCGTCCTGTGGCTAAGAATGCCTTAATCCCCTGGGAACGTAGCCAGGTACATCTCAGCCTCTACTATCCAGCCCCTATTCAAGATGGAGTCACTCTGGTTCGAATCCCTCTGACAGGCTCAGTGCAGCAAGACACGCCTTCTGTCCTCCAAACTGTGCTGTCTGATGCTGAGAGTCCTGGTCCCTGATCAGCCCTTACACAACACGAATGCAGCTGATTAACCTGCCCTTGGCATCAGATTCACACCAAGAATGGCACATTCCCTCTACCTAGGTGGCGTCACTGATCACACATGTGTTCTGGCCTGGAGGGTCTGAGAAGGTCTTACAACCCCCTAATCTTTTCTTTAGCAGCCAACATCTGTCTGAAAGCAAGTGGCCAGCATTTGACTCTTTGGATTAAGCCAGAGATTGGGGTGTACTGCAGGTAGGAGCAGAGTATCAGGACAGTCCTCTTGGGGTGGCTGTGAGCCTGTGAGGGGGATGGAGGCCCATTAGAGGGCCCCTGCTTTTACCCAGGCCTCAGTCTCTTTGTTCGGGAAGAGAGAGCAGGTGTCAGACACGGCCTGGGGAGTCAGAGAGCCTGAGAAGGACACGGGCAGGAGGATCAGAGGAGGCTGGCCTGGGGTCTGGGGAGCTCTTGGAATTATTCAGGGGACAGAGGGGGGAATTGCTCTGAGTGCTTGCCTGCAGCTTTCAACTCTGAAATCTTTGCAGATAAGAGTGGACTCATACATCTTTTTCCAGATATAAATAATACTTTACTCAGTCTCTGTTTTTCTTCTACACATGACGATGCCATTCAAGTTACGAAATAAACAAACTTGTCAATATATAAGGCAGTCAACACAACCAGACTCAGACATGGCCCAGATGTTGCAGCTACTTTACAGCCACTTTAAAGTAACTGTAATTAATATATTAAAAGATATACCAGAAAAGGTAGGCAACATACATGATGGTGAACTTCAGTAGAGGGATAGATAGTATGAAAAGGTATATAAAATGCTCCAAATACAAAAACAAAAACCCAGATACAAAGGATTAGCATCAGAGGCCTATGGATCCCTATCCGAAAGGTAGTTCAGATGGGAGTGGACTAATAACACATTCTGAGTTTCCAAGGGGCAGGGATCTGCTCTTCAGAGCTAGTTTGCATCTCAGAGATTTCCTGCAGGCTAAATGCCGAGGCTCGGAGGGTGTGACTTACCTGTGGATGCAGCATGAGTGTGGTGGGTCAGAGGCGGGAGCCTGGATTTCGGAGCCTGGCCTTCCTCCCTCCACACCTCACAGCTCCCACCTCACAGAGCCTGAGATGGCAGCAGAAGGCCTAGGAGCTTCCCAGCTTCTCAACCCCAGAGAGAGGCTGACCCAGCGCCTTGTTCAGGGAGTACCTGTGTTCATCGTTCCCCAAATTCCCAGCCCTCCCCGCCTCCTAGGGGCTCGCAGCACAGGGCCTCCCCAGCAGTCTCTGAGCAGGGAGGAGGACAGCAGGCTTGCGGGGTGCATCCTTCCATCCCTGCCTGAGAACAAGGCCCCACCTGGGCCAGGAGAAGCCTGTGATCCACCACCACACCTCACACCTGTCTGCTGTCTTCCCTGCTGCCCAGGGAGAGGAGAAAGACAATGGTGAATGCCAGCAAGGATGACACACACACAAAATCAAATCCTTTGGCTGGGCAACGTGGCTCACACCTGTAATCCCAGCACTGTGGGAGGCCGAGGGAGGTGGATCACTAGGTGAGGAGTTCAAGACCAGCCTGACCAACGTGGTGAAACTCCGTCTCTATTAAAAAATACAAAAAAATGAGCCAGGTATGATGGTGCCTGCCAGTGATCCCAGCTACTCAGGAGGCTAAGGCAGGAGAATGCCTTGAACCTGGGAGGCAGAGGTTGCAGTGAGCCAAGATTGTGCCACTGCCCTCCAGCCTGGGCACTGAGTGAGATTCTATCTAAAAAAAAAAAAAAAAAATCCCAGGACACTAAACCCGCTGTCCCAAAGGGAAAAGTTCAGCTAGGAACTGAGTCATGCAAAAACTGTCTTCCTTTTGTTCCCAAACACAAAGCCCTAATGCCCATACCTACTTATCTGATGTAAAATGTAGATTTACTTTCACATGTAAAATATGGATTGGCCAGGCACAGTGGCTCACTCCTGTAATCCCAGCACTTATGAGGTGGGTGGATCACATGAGGTCAAGAGTTCAAGACCAGCCTGGCCAACAAGAGAAAACTCTTGTCTCTACCAAAAAATGCAAAATTTAGCCAGGCATGATGGCGCATGCTGGTAGTCCCAGCTATTTGGGAGGCATGATCACTTGAACCCAGGAGGCAGAGGTTGCAGTGAGCTGAGATCACACCTGGCTAATTTTTCTATGTTTTGTAGAGATGGGGTCTCACTATGTTGCCCAGGCTGGTCTTGAACTCATGGGTTCAATAGATCCTCCTACCTTGGCTCCCAAAGTGCTGGGATTACAGGCGTGAGTCCACACCGGCCAATGCTGTATCCTTGACAAACCTCCCCGTATCTCTCTCTTCACCCTGTCCTTTCCAGCCTCTAGTATATTGTGTTCTACTTTTTACTTGTATGAGATCATTTTTTTTAGCTTCCACAAGGGCGTGGGAGCACATGCTGTTTAGCTTTGTTCCTGTCTCCAGCCTGGGTGACAGAGGGAGACCCTGTCTCAGGAAAAAAAAAAAAAAAAAAAAAGGATTCAGTGAGTTCTAACCAGAGCCTCAGGGGAAGGAAACCTCTTGCTCATTTCCTACCCTCCCTTTTCTTCACCCTTCCTCTCCTGCCCATTCTTTCCCCTTTAAATGTTGAAGTCGTCAAGACCGTCTTTGGAAAAAAAGCATAGGCCACAGCTCCTACTGCAACTTGTGTTTCTTCTTCCCGGGGGTCCTCAGCCTTGGCCAAAGAAACCTTTAACTTGATCGAGATCTGTCGTAAGCATTCTTTGGTTTACAACTTTAAGCAACAGGGAATTCAGGCTAAGAAAATCAATTACGGAACCCCCAAATTATAACCCTTCCTATTTCTATGGCACGTAATAGTAGTTCTGGGCCCTTACATACATGTTCCGGTGTACAAAGCATTTTCGGGTTCACCCACCCTTGACGGTTTCCCTACATCCACAGTATTCCATTTTACAAACAAGAAGCCCTAGCACCCGCAGGGCTCAGTAACTTACCTGAAACCACACACCTGGGGATTTCCACAGTCAGGATTTCAGGCAGGCCCTGGGACTTTGAGCCCAGTGCTCATTCCACTAAACCTTCCCAAAACCCCTGCTTAACCATCATGTGGAATTCAAAGGCAGCAGGGATGCACATTTACTCTGTTTATAGCTGACAACTTACAAACTCAGGTGAATGTCATTGTTCAACTGCTGCTGGTTCAATTCAAGAATCTCAAGGTCTTGAAAGTGAAAAAGAAAAAAAAAAATTCCACCCTGATTCTCAAATCAGATGAATGTAGCATGGTTCACGGAGAGCCTCATCTCTCCATGGTGGAGAAATTAGCTTTCAACGACGTACACAGAATAATAAAGGTGTGCTAGGCGAAGAGGCCAGAGGGAAGCAAAACCTGTCCACACAGCACACAGTTCCCTCCACACATGGGATGTTTTCTGGGCTTTTCTTCTCTCTCCTCCTTCTCCTCCTCCTCCTCCTCCTTCTCCTCCTTTCTTTCTGATCGAGTATCACGCTGTGGCCCAGGTGGCAGTTCGGTGGCATAATCTTAGCTCACTGCAACCTCCAACTCCTGAGTTCAAATGATTCTCCTGACTCAGCCTCCTGAGTAGCTGGGATTACAGGCACCTGCCACCACACCCAGCTAATTTTTTGTATTTTTAGTAGAGATGGGGTTTCCCCATGTTGGCCAGGCTGAACTCACACCCGGCCTAGGACTGCTTCTTTTGGACCACAGTCAACGCTGTAGCTGGGAAGACACAGCAAGTAGTTTCTGCCCTAGGATGAAGTGTCATGGTCTTGTTTTATTTTATTTTACATTAAATATGCGTTGTTCTGGCTGGGTGCGGTGGCTCACACCTGTAATCCCAGCACTTTGGGAGGCTGAGGCAGGCAGATCACCTGAGGTCAGGAATTTGAGACCAGCCTGGCCAACATGGTGAAATCCCGTCTATACTAAATATAAAAAAATTAGCTGGGCTTGGTGGCATGTGACTGTAGTCCCAGATACTCGGGAGGCTGAGGTGGGAGAATCATGTGGGCCTTGGAAATCAAGGTTGCAGTGAGCCAAGATCATCCCACTGCACTCCAGCCTGGTTGACAGAATGAGACCCTGTCTCAAAAAAAAACAAAAGAAAAAAAAAAGTGTAGTTTTTATTGTGCATCAAGTATACCTCAATAAAGCTGTAAAAAATATGTATATAAGTGCAAATCTATAAATCTCTCTGTATAAAATTTATGTAAATGAAAATCTATATAAATGAAAGGTATAACATATTTATGTTACTGACATTGTAAGTTTATAAATTTATAAATAAACATAAATATGTTTATAAATTCATTGTAATCCCAATAAAAATTCCAGAGAGTTTTCTAGGAAAAAAAATCATAATGTTCAGGTTATATCCCAGACCAAGAAAACTAGACCTTGGGGCATGAGGTCTATGTTTCTTTTATACTTTAGTTTTTTAAATTTTAATTTGAATTAAAACTTTTTAAAATTGCACTTACTTGTGGGGTCCGCAGTGATGCTTTGATACACGTAACGGATAGTGATCAGCTCAGGGGAATTAGCACGTGCATTGTCTCAAACATTTGCCATTTCTTTGTGTTGGAAACATTCAGTATACTCCTTTTAGCTATTTGCAAATATATAATATATTATCATTAACTATAGTCATCCTATAGCCGTCAAGAGCACTGGAACTTATTTCTCCTATCTAGTTGGGATTTTGTGGGGTTTTGTTTTGTTTTGAAACAGGGTCTCTCTGTCACCCTGGCTGGAGTGCAGTGGCACGATCATGGCTCACTGCCACCTCAAACCCCCAGGCTCAAGTGATCCTCCTTCTTCAGCCTCCCAAGTACACTACCACACCTGGCTAATTTTTCTCTTTTTTGTAGAGATAGGGTCTCACTATGTTGCCCAGGCTGGTCTTGAACTCCTGGGCTCAATTGACCCTCCCACCCTGGCCTCCCAAAGTGCTGGGATTACAGGCGTGAGCCACCATGCTGGCCAATTCTATATCTCTTAGCAAGTCACCCTCATCCCTCCCTTTCCCCTGCCCTTCCCAGTCTTTAGTATACTCAGTTCTACTTTTTACTTGTATGAGATCATTTTTTAGCTCCCACACAGGAGTGAGAACATGCTCAGTTTACCTTTGCTTCTGGGGTCTTACTTTTCTTCCCTGACAGTACCCCTGGCCAGGCTGCACCAGCCCCTCACACCTGTGTCCCTCCTAGGTCTCCCTGATTGGGGATCCCCGACTCTGATGTCCCCTGCGGTCTTGTGTCTTCCTGTGATACTCAAATCCAGCTCACATGCACTCAGAGCTTCCCTTGGCTGGCACCTGAGCCAGTTCACACCATCTCACAGGCTTCTCCTGAGGCGGGCCTCAGAAATGGCTCCATGCCACATGGAGCCCACGAAGGCTCCATGGCACCTGACTCCGTGGCAGAACAGCAGCAGCAGAGACTAGACTCTGGATGGCCAGGCTGTGGGTCTGGGGCTTCTTTCTGCACATTGTCGCCCAATACCCCATCCCCCAGTCCCGCAGTCTTAGGCCCTCCCTCATCTTGACCCAGTGAAGCTCCAGCCACAGTCCTGACCTGCCTTCTCCTGCCCTGCTGGCCTCTGGTCCCCACCTCTCTGAAGGACCAGGTGCCATGTTTCCACCCTGAGAGACACTGCTGGCTGACTCCTCCTGCCCCTTCATCACACTTTCTCAGGAGCAGAACTAGTCAGTGGCTTTGTCTCCCTCTCCCTGCTCTCCTTGGCATGGACTGTACAGTAGGAATCATGAGAAAAAAACTCCAGGGCTGCCAAGTTCACAGCTAAGCACCCCAGATCTGCGGGGTTGGGGGAAAGACAGGATTGCGCTCTCTGCCATTGCTGGTGCTGGTCTCGGGCCTCTCAGAGGGTCCCCCCGTGATACCACATGGTCACTTCTGACTCAGGCCAAAGACCAAAGCTCAGGCTCCTCCCAGGTCCCACGGCTTCAGCAGCCCCTCTCACCTTCAGAGGAGGCCCTGCCCGACCTGGCCCCCTCACCTCATGGCCCAGGTGGACAAAGCCGATCCTGACCGTCCCTCCCTGCAGCCTCGCCTGCTCCTCTCTGCTCCTCCAGATCTCATCCACGCCCCCACCCACATGCTGGCTCCTTCAGGAAGTCTTCCCTTGTGATTCCATTTTGCCAAGGAGGAAACTGGGTTGGGCAGGTTTCAGTAAGCTGCCCGAGGTTGTGCAGCTAGTGGGGAAGGGCTGGCTTCCTCCCTCTGCTGGACTCCAAAATCAGGCATCTCTCGGCGCAGCCCTGCCTCCTCGGGACGGACAGGGGACAGGCTTGAGTGCGCTGCCCGGGACCGGCCGCTGCAGCTGTGTGTGCTCTCTTTGTCCCTCACAAAGGGCCGGGAAGCTTGGAATGTGCTTCTCTAGGCCCTAGAAGAGGACCGGCCACACTTTGGGGGTGCAGGCAGTCCCCACAGGGAAGACCTCGGTGTCAACTAAAAACATCAGCTGCCACTTACCAAGTGCTTCTGCCATCTAATCCTCGCCCCCACCTCCCCTGTTAAGTCTCATTATTTCCACCTTCAGAGGAGGACGTGGTGCTTAGAGAGTGCGTGAGAGCCGGCACCTTCCCCACACTTCTGCCTGTCCTCCTAACCATGTGAGGTGTTATTTCCACAGGACACTTGGGCAAGTTGGGGTTCAGAAAGTTTCCGTCACCGGCCCTTGCATGTGGTGGAGTTGGGGTGAAAGTCCAGACCTGGAGACTTTGTTCCCTGGGTCCATTCTGCTGCCTTTGATGGAGTGGAGGGAAGGCTCACCGTGGGAGCCCTGCGGATGGCCGGTGGCCATTTCTGTAGTTTCACTGAGTGGAGGGAAGAAGGTGAGGAGCTTGTCATTGCTTTCAAGGGACAGTGAGGCACATCACATAGGAGGCATGAAACGATTCATCAGCTGGGAAGTCCCACGACCTGGGAAGGTATTACCTGTTACTAGCTGTATGTCGTGGCAAATAACGTCACCTCTCTTGGTCTCCTCTTCCTTCAAGTCGAACTTGGTGTATTAGGGCCGTTCTTGCGTTGCTCTGCAGAAACAGGGGAGGATGAATAATTTATAGAGGCGTCATTGGCTCACGGCTCTGCAGGCTGTACAGGAAGCACAGTGGCATCTGCTTCCAGATGGCCTCAGGAACTTCCAGTCATGGTGGAAGGCAAAGTGGGAGGAGGTATGTCACGTGGTGAGGACGGGAGTAGAGCAAGGCTGGGGGCTGCCACACACTTCTAAATGACCGGGTCTCGTGTGAACTCAGAGCCAGAGCTGACTTACACCGAGGGCATGGCCCAAGTCATTCAGGCGGGATCCACCCCCGTGATCCACATGCCTCCCACCCCAGCACTGGACACTACAATTCAACAGGAGAGCTCGGCAGGGACATACATTCAAACTATATTACTTTCTTCCTGGCAAGAGGCAGTAAAGGGAAACAGTGAACAGGTAACAAACAGGATGCTTGCCGGTGGTGATTACCTGATAACTGACACGGAGAAGAGGAGCAGACTTGGTAGGGGGCTGGGAGAGAGAGGGAGGGCGGGGATGGCCGTAGCCTGTCCCTGCTGCATCTTTCCCTCACCCCTACTCCCGCCCAGCCGGAGCCAGGACTGACCTTTCTTGCCTGTGCCTGAGTCATGGATGATTTGCCTCCTCCTCTAACCTGGGTGTGAAAATCTCCATCCTGTGTTTCTTCCACCTGCCTCCCTCTTTCCCTTCCCGGAAGGCATGAAAGCAGTGGGCTTGCTGGTGGTCATATTCCAGTCCTCCTTCCAAGGGATTCCTGGGCTGCTGGGATAGAATTTTCAGCTCTGGGGACAGTTGTTTTGTGGCTGGCTCACTTACCTCACAGCCCTGGCAGCAACCGCAAGCAAAATCCAGAAACCAGGTGCAAAACCACAACATTTGCATCAAGCCAAGGCAATGCCAGGCAGCAGTTCTCCCAACCTCCCATCCCACACCCTGCCCGAAAACGTGAGGATTAGAAAGCGACCCGCAGCCAACACAGCCGTACCCAAAGTGTGGTGGATTCTAGGCTGCGGGGAGTCTGGGAGGGATGGAGGCTGGGGCTGTCCTGGTTTGCACCTTTGGCACATTCTGGAAAGTGAGACTCAGAGCTCAACTTGGAAATTGCAAAAGTGTGAGAGGTGTGGTTTGGCAGTAGAATGGGTGGGGAGGTGCTGCCCTGAAGGTGGAGGGTGCGCTGGGCCCAGCGGGATGCTGGGGCAGGGAAAGGCTGGGCTGCAGCTCTGGGATCTGCTTTTTCACAGCACGGTCTTGACCTGCAAGATAGCTGGGCTTGGGCAGCTGGAGCAGATGAGAAACTTTTCCCAGGGACAGCACCTGCCTCCCGCTCTCAGTTCCCTCTTCCTCCAAGTAAGAAGATGGTATTGTAGTGGCCTCCACTGGGCAGACTTCTGGAAGGTGCAAGCGGCCCCCAAAGGGGCCTGGGGCCGTTTGAGAATCACTCATAATAACACTGGATGGAAACAGAGCAGAGTATGTAATTGAATTCCTCTGCTTTACAGACAAGGAGACTGAGGGACCACTCACCTGAGATCACGCGGGCAGAAAGTGGCTGTCCTTTCTGTCCCGTGATTGGACAAGATTTTGGGCGTCTAGCGTGGTGTTTTTTTCCCCCACACTTCTCATCTGCCTTATGCTTTGCAGCCCTGGGCCTGGCACGTCTGCAGACTGAAGGCTGGAGGAGAGGCGGCCTTGCATCCTGAAGAGTGTAGCACAGGCCTCGGGTCACCCAGCTTCCTAGGGGAGCATCCAACTTCACATATTTGTTTTAAGAGAAACTAAAGTCATTCAGTCCCAGTGGTGTTTCAGAGCCCAGCAGACTCCCCTGGCATGGCCCATATTCAGCTGGCCTGGCGTCTTCCGGGTGGTGCCACCATGCTAGGCAGTGCTCTGCAGACCTGACTTTTTGGCTGAAAAGACAAAAGCTTATCTCTTCCACTCATTCACTGTGAGACTTCTGACAACATACATAACTCGTATGAGCACCCATGTTCTCATCTGTACAATAATCTCTATACTCTTCTTACACCGATTAGTTGCTAGAACAAAAATAAAATGTCTGCCGTGAAAAGTCCGTAGCTCTGCGGTCAGCCGAGACTGTTCATGTATATCTCCTCCTCCTGATCATGGCCTGGGGAGCTGAAGACGTGCTTTCTCTAGGATGTCATTTTGCATAACTGGAATTAGCGATTACCGAAGGTCTCAGGCAACTAATGAGAATGCCAGTAAGACATCTGGACTGTCCAGAGTTGGAACTTGGATTCCCAACATTTCTTTTTTGGAGACAGAGTCTCACTCTGTCGCCCAGGCTGGAGTGCAGTGGTGTAATCTCGGCTACTGCAACTTTGGCCTCCTGGGTTCAAGCGATTCTCCTGCCTCAGCCTCCCAAGTAGCTGGAATTACAGGCACACACCCGGATGATTTTTGTATTTTTTGTAGAGACAGGGTTTTGCCATGTTGGCAGGCTGGTCTTGAACTCTTGGCCTCAAGTGACCCGCCCATCTTAGGCTACAGGCATGAGCCACGGCACCTAGCCTCAGAACAATTTCAATGAGAGGATTGCTCTGCTCCCGGTGGTTTCTGTAAATACTGATTTCTTGACTCACCAACCTCTCCTAAAGGTGGAACCAAGAGAGGCTGGGCATGGAGGTGGTTAGATTTAGGCCTCACAACTGGAGGTTCTACCACCAGCCCTGGTGATGCTGCAACAGCAGACTGATCGCAGATAGAGGCACGCCTCTGAGAGACTGCAGGCTCTGTTCCATACCATGGCAATAAAGTGACTACCGAGCTAAAGCTACTCACACTGATTTTTTTTTGTTTGTTTATTTCCAAGCACACATAAAAGTTATGTTTCTGGCCAGGCAGGGTGGCTCACACTTGTAAACCCAGCACGTTGGGAGGCCAAGGTGGGCAGATCACCTGAGGTCAGGAGTTCAAGACCAGCTTGGCCAACATGGTGAAACCCTGTCTCTACTAAAAATATAAAAATTAGCCCAGTGTCGTGGTGGCGCGCCTGTAATCCCAGCTACTTGGGAGGCTGAGGATGGAGAATCGCTTGAATCCAGGAGGCAGAGGTTGCAGTGAGCAGAGATGGCACTGTTGCATTTCAGCCTGGGTGACAAGAGCCAACTCTGTCTCAAAAAACATTTAAAAAGTTATGTTTCCATTGTCCTGTAGTCTGTTAAGTGTGCAATAGTATTGTGCCAAAAAAAGCCGTGCGCACTAATTTGAAAATACTTTATTGCTAACAATGCTAATGAAGTAGGCATATGCCGTTGGGAAAATGGTCCCAATAGACTTGTTCATGTATGGTTGCCACAAACCTTCGATTTGTAAAAAAGAAATAGTGCATACAGTGAAGTATAATAAAACAAGATGTGCCTATAAGATGTTCCTAGGGACTATGGGATCAGCAATCCGTATACATGAGGCAGGGTCCCGTGGACCGAGCAGTCAAGACAGGCTCTCTGGAGGTGAACCTTCTTACATGGGATAGGGAGGAGTGACTGGTTCCCTGAGCTGGTTAGAACTGTGGGGTCCGAGATCTCTTGTCCATTCAGTAGTGTGTTGCAAACCATCTGCTGTGTAAAAAGCCAAGTCATTCATGAGATATTTCATGAACCTCCTCTTTCAGAAAGGCATGGCAGCATGTCTACGAATCTGCTCCCCTGAAACAGTTATAGCACAGCATGGACCTCACATCCCAGCAGCTTCCCCACCATCCAATGACAGGAAAGCTGTCTATGTGGGCTCCTCGCCTGGTAGCAGGCAGGTGTATGTTCCGGGGCCTTGCGCTGTGCTGCAGTACCACAGCCCGTGGACCTCTGTAGGAGGGTAGTGGACCCGCGCCCCACGGCCCCCATTCTTCAGTCTTGCGCCAGGCTGACTTTGCCCATCTGTGCGCCGTGCCTGGTTCACGTGAGCAAAGCCTCGCCTTTTCTGTGTGCAGTTCCACAGTTGCGTGTGCAGTTCCATAGATGGGTATGCAAATCCACAGATATGTGTGCAGTTCCACAGTTGTGTGTGAAGTTCCACAGATGTGTGTGCAAATCCACAGGTGTGTGTGTGCAATTCCAGTTGTGTGTGCAGTTCCACAGTTTGTGCGATTCCACAGATGTCTGTGCAAATCCACAGATATGTGTGCAATTCCACAGATTGCATCCTGTGTGTAATCTGGTTTGGGTTCATTTTCACGTGGCACTGGGTGAGCAGCCCATCCCCACCTCCTTGTTGGGGAAATAGAACCTGCAAGTGATAAGCTCAAGGTCACAGGGCAGGTTGGAGGTAGCAGCCTCTAGGCTCCTGGCTCTGACTGCTGGGATGTGCCCCTGGCGTGACTGTGCCTCGGCTCCCGCAGGCGGATGGTTGCTTCTTGGCTTCTAACCCAGTCCTCCCTGCTGCCGAGGCCCTCCCGACTCCAGTGTCTCTGCCGCCCATCTCCATGTGCACCTGGGTCCCCCCTTGTGAGTGTCTCCCATGGAGAATTAAGGGGCGCAGACCCAGGAGAGCTGTCACCTCCTGACCACCTTCTCTCTCCCACCCCTTGCCGTCTCCTCCAGAACAGACCCTACCTTGCTGGGGCCATGGGAATCAGCCCATGCCCATCACCGAGTCCCAGGAGCTCAGGCCCGAGGGGCCTCTGGTGGACGCGGTGAGGTCAGGGGCACGGGGCAAGGGGCTGGGGCTGGGCAGGGGCTGGGCGGGGGCTGATTTGGCCCCAGCGGTCCTCCCAAGCCTGAATGGATGGAAGTCCCGGCGGAAACACCTGGTGGGGACGGAAATCCAGGACAACTTTTATTATCCCTGTTCACAGGTCCATTCAGACTATATTGGGGGCTTCCTATTTCCTCTGCTGGCACCTCACACTCATTCATAACAAGAAAGGCCATTGTGCTCCTGAGTTATGGGCCCAGGAGCCCCACGGGCGGGCATTAAACACATCGGCCCCAAGACTTATTTTTAAAATCGTATTCCCTGCTGAGTTGCGAATCTTATTTTTTCCTTCTCCCACAAAGAAAACTTTAGAGGGTAGTTTTGTCCTAACTCTGAGGGTGAAAAATAAGTGAAGTCCCTTTCAGGCACCCTGCAGGATCCCGCTGGTTGGAAGGGGAACTCCCCTCAGCTCCACTCAGATTCCAATACTGGCTGTGCCCACACAGTTGCCGGCCAGTACTGAGTGAGCGATTTAACCCAGTAGTTCAGTCCTAGCTGTCAAATGAGCGAGTGGGCAAGATCTCTAGTGTCTCCTTCAGTTCCTAAATGCTGTGATGGCACGGAGCATGCACCGAAGAGTGTAGTCTTCCCCTGGGATGTGGCCGTGGAGAGGAGCCCTACTCAGAGAGGACAAGAGGCTGGGCGTGGTGGCTCTTTCCAAAAACGCCAGCACTTTGGGAGGTTGAGACAGGCGGATGGCTTGTGCCCAGGAGTTTGAGACCAGCCTGGGCAACATGGGGACAATCTGTCTCTGCAAAAAATAAAAATAAAAAAATTAGGTGGGCATGGTGGTGTGCACCTGTAGACCCAGCTATTCGGTAGGCTGAGGTGGGAGGATTGCTTGAGCCTGGGAGTTTGAGGCTGCAAGTGAGCCACACTCACCCCCCTGTACTCCAGCCTGGGCAAAAGAGCAAGACCCTGTCTCAATACATACATTCATACACACACACACAAATATATATACACACACACATATACAGAGAGGACAAGACATCACCACACACCTGACTGTTCAACTCCATGCAGGAATCAGCCACAGCTCCAGGAATCACAGCTTCCAACACAGACCCTGGACAGCACCCGTGATGCTGGGAGACTGTCTCCAGGGGTGAGGACGGCCTTGAGCAGAGGCTCCATTTTCAAGTCAGACCCTCAATAAAGAGGCATCCAGCCTTGGTAGCACGAACACAACAGTGGTGGGCACTCTGCCAGGGATCCCCTTCAGGGCTGCTGCCTGGAGCTGCTCAGACTCTCCTCCCTGAAAGGGAACTTCTGCGTGACTTGGTCTTCCCCCAATGTTGGAATGATCTCCCCTCAGTGTTGGAATAAGGCCCCATGATGTCGCCTTGAGTCACCAGGTCAGCTCCATAGCTCGTGCAACTCATATGCAAACGCCGTACTCAACAGAGCACCCAACCAGGGCACATATGCATTTGTTTGTGTTTGCTCCTAATATTACTTGTTAAAAGAAAAATTATTTTGATGCTTGTTTAAGGTGTAAGGAAGGCTTTACTCAGGACTATCTAGGCAGGTTGCAAGACAATCACAATAGAGGAGAGAGATTGGCCCAACTTGGAACATGAGAATAAGTGGGGATTTACCACCAAAGAGCAGGTTAGGGGGTCAGTGGGTGGAAAATCACTAAGGGGAGATATCAAGGGTGGGGGATTCCATAAAACCGACCTACCAGATGCTTGCTGAAGGCAGGCCAGGGTGACCAGACACCACTAGGGGGGTGGGACAGAGGAGGAGCGGTCTGCTGCTGAGGTGGCTAGCGGGAGTCTTAATTAAACTGAACTCTACAAGGACAGACAGGGAAGCCCAAGGAGAAGGCTGTGCTGGACTGAGGGCACGAAGGAGCCTGTCTCATGTCTGACCACAGCCACTGGCTTGGTCCTGCCCTTGCCCAAACATGGGAAGGGGATTTGCCAGGGAGAAACCATGCCTTTCTCTTCTGCATCTCAAAGATCCTGCCATCAATGAGTTCTCTCCCTTCTTTTCTTGGCAGGGAGAGGGTCCTGACCTTGGGGGGAGTTGGATCTGGATCCTGACTCAGTTGCCTTTGGATTCCGAGTCCACGATGGAAAGACTGCTTTGGGAATGATGGGGAGAGCCCCAGGGCTGCTGGGTGCACTGGTCCCTTCCCCAGTGCAAGTAGCTTGTGGGAAGCTGGCTTCCTTCCTTCTTTTTTGAGATGGAGTCTCACTTTGTCACCCAGGCTGGAGTGTAATGGCATGATCTCAGCTCACTGCAACCTCTGCCTCCTGGTTCAACCTATTCTCCTGCCTCAGCCTCACAAGTGGCTGGGATTACAGGCACTCCCCGCCCACCCCGCCCCATGCCTGGCTAATTTTTATATTTTTAGTAGAGATGGGGTTTCGACATGTTGGCCAGGCTGGTCTCAAACTCCTGGCCTCAAGTGATCCACCCACCTGGGCCCCCCAAAGTGCTGGGATTATAGGCATGAGCCACCATTCCCAGCAAAGCTGCATTTTTCTTTGTTTCTTCCTTACTTAGCTGCTTGTAGCCAAGGGGAGGGGCCACATGGATTGCCAACCACGGGAGGACAGGGCTGGGGTAGGACGCGTTCCCTGCCTGTCTGTGCCAGGGCTCTTCAAACAGCGCCTGCAAGAGTGAGCGAATGAGGACCAGACGGGAGAGCGGCAGAGACACAGGATGGGCGGGTCCCTGCGAGGTGAGGCTCTGTGACGTTGTGGGACCCTCAGGCCACAGTGGCTTCTGAGAGAGGTCCAGTTTCCCCTTGTCTGCCTTCTTAGCTCTGGTCTGGGGTTTTGCTAGTTTGGCTGCCGCTGGAAGTGAAAAATGGAAAAGAAAATACACTGATAACCCTAATTACTGCTAGTCCCAGACCTCGGTGTGTCACATTAGAGCCAGCCTCGAGGTGGGACAGCTGGGCAGAGGGGCCTCTGTAGACCAGCTCTGCTCTCTGTGACCCTGGCTGTCCACTGGCCCTCTTGGAAGGTCAAAGAGGCAAGGAGGGGCTGACACATCGATCTCCAGCTGTGCTTCATGGCTTGCTTACTTTATCTCATCACCCGCTACCAACGTCCTTTGATAGATTCTAACAGCCCCATTTTACATACTGCCACAGCGCCACTGTGAGAACCCCGTGGGCACGTCTTTGCGTGGTGCGTAGGGGCTTCCCAGGATGATCTGTGTTTCTGCCGGTCAGAAGATTCCTCGTCTCTCAAATCCCAATATCTCTGTCACTTTAAAGTTGGGGGCTTCCTGGAGAAAAGCAAACAGGCTAGCAAGGAGCCAGAGGAAACCTTTGAAGAAAAAATGGGCTATAGGGGAAAATCACCTCATCCAGGGCACCCAGCCACCTGTAGTACCTGAGGGTGCACGCACACAGGCACACACATGCAGGCACATATGTGCATGGGCACATTCACACAGGCACACACATGCATGCCCACACATACAGGCACACAGGCACACACATGCATGCCCCCACACACAGGCAAACATGCACACACAGGCACACACATGCATGCCCACACACACAGGCAAACATGCACACACAGGCACACACATGCATGCCCACACATACAGGCACACACGCACACACATGCATGCCCCCACACACAGGCAAACATGCACACACAGGCACACACATGCATGCCCACACATACAGGCACACATACACACACATGCACACATGCACACAAATGCACACATGCATGCCCACACACACGCCCACAGGCACACACATGCACGCCCACACACAAAGGCACACATACACATACAGGCACACATGCACATGCATGCACACACACATGCATGATACATACATGCATGGCACACACCTATGCATGCACCCACATGCACACCCACACTACGGAATAGAAACCTAAATGACAGGGGCTGCTCAGGAACACCCGGGGCACCACACATCTGCAGGGCAACGACGGGTACAAAGTGGTGCTGTGGCTGCCTTGAGGACAGAAGTTGAGGACAGAGGATGTTGAGGACAGAGCCTTCAACACCCATCAGAGAAGCTTCCTCAGGGCAAGTGAGCTGTAAAACAGTTACCTGTTGGATCGTGGGGACATGAGGTGTGTTGGGGGCAGGTGGGAGGTAGAAATCGCCAGGAAGAGGGAGCTAGTTCCAGAGCAGGGAGCCTGCAGCTCATGGATTTTCTGAGCTGGAGCCTGGTGGGCCAGAAGAGAAGACAGGAGGTGAGAGGGATCGGTGACGGGTGAATCGGATTTAAATGCACAGGCGCTAGGCTTCCAGGAGTTTCCACCCTGGTTCTAGGGTCTGCCCTTGAGTTACTCAGAGTAAACGTGCCCCTCTGCTACATGGCAGCCCCCGATAGATCAGGAACCGCCTCCCACCACCACCGCCAGCCGCCACCAACGGCATTGCCGTGCCTTGGTCTTCTCCAGGCCAGGCCTCTCCAGTCCACTTGACTCCTCTGCCTTCCATGGAATTTCCAGGCCTTTCCACTGCCTGGAAAGCTCCCTCTGCCCTCTGCCTGGTTGGTCAATGTTCCTTTGGAGACATGTGTCTCATCAGATTGTGTCCCTGGGGCTGCAGAGTTGGCCCTTTCTCAGGACAGCCTCAGCCCCTAAGATGCCACCCTCTTGCCCTTGCAGCCTCTCTTGCGTGCCACCAATCTCCCAAACTGCTCTTTGCCCAGGCCCTTTCTGGAACCACGTGTCCTGTCCCCACCAATACCGTGATGATAGGGCTGGGGTCTGGGCTGGCTGCACCTGTTGTTGGGGTAGGGGGCGTTCCTTCCCCTGCTCTTTGAAGGGTTAACAGAACCTCAAGCCCACAAGGCCAGGGTACGAAGCTGGCTCCTGGGCAAAGGGAAAGAGATCTGGCCTTCCGATCCAGGCGACACCGCTGAAAGTAAGCCAGTCGGGGAAGGGCCGCAAAGCCAAAACCCGGCTACCCCAGGCAAAATTCTGAATGGTCAGCTCCACAGTGCGCTGGGGTTGGTGGGGGTGGGGGCCAGGCTGTTGACAAGTAGCAAGGTCAGGACCCCCGTGAGTGCAGTAAACAGGGGCGACAATGCCCTCCCTTCCTCCGGAGAGGCAGCTCCTCTCCCAGCGGTCCCCTGGGCCCAGGCCTCCCTGTCCCCCGTCCTTGGGGGAGTCGGACACTGAAAAGCCGCTCTGCTTCCTCGAGGAAAAGCAGGGCCTTTTGTGAGCGCTCACTTCCTCCTCCTGTGGGAACCGCCAGGCCTATGCACATCTGCCTGGGGCGTCTTTCTCAGAGGCCGAGGTGGGAAAAGAGGAGGGGTGCCGCTGCCAGGGAGGGGGCTGCAACCCCCGGGGCTGGGATTGTCATCACCAGGCTGGAGAAGAGAACAATGGGGGACCCCCAGCCCCCCTGGCTTGGCTTCCCTCTTCCCACAAGCCTGCTCTTTTGTGCTTAGGGGGAGGCCAGGGGAATTCTTTTGTTTGCTTTTGTTTCCCTTGTTTTGTTTTGTTTTTGTTTGGCCTTTGGCTCGCCCCCCCCCCGCCCCCAGGTTGGGGCTCCGGAGTGCGGAGGGGGCGGCCCAGGCGGAGGGGCCGCGATGGGTTGGTGGGAAATCCCGCAGCTCCTCTGGGAGGAAATGCTCCGGGGGCTTCGTGAGGTGACGAGAGTCAGAGGCTGGGAGGCGGGGTGAGATGTTTCCCTGCCAGGTGGACCCGGCCTCGGCCGCGGGTGCTCTCGTCTGCGCAGCGCGCGCCGCCCCGGGACAGGTGCCCACGGCCAGCGTGGCTCAGAGCTCTGTGCAGGGGAGGCTGGAAGCAGCTCAGACTCCGGGACTCCGAGCCTTGCTTTCAGGCCGCATTCCAGGAACTGTGTCCAAGGAAGTCCTGCCGAGGTTCCCAGTGTGACCGCCCCATGGGTTCGCCTTGCCGGCTGCCTAGACCGAGCCGTGTATCAAGACAGGGAGGAGGAGTAATTCACACACAGCGGCTGTGCGCGAGACGGGAGTTGTATTATTACTTTGTCGAGATGAGTCAAACTCTGTAAAACATCTGAAGAGATTTATTCTGAGCCAAATAGAGTGACCATGGCCTGTGATGCAGCCCTCAGGAGGTCCTGAGAACATGTGCCCAAGGTGGTCGGGGTACAGGTTGGTTTTATACATTTTAGAGAGGTGCGAGACACCAATCAAATAGATTGAAGACATACATCGGTTTGGTTCAGAAAGGCGGGACAACTCAAAGCTTGGGGTTTCCAGGCTATAGGCAGATTTAAACATTTTCTGGTTGACAATTGGTTGGGTTTATCTGAAGACCTGGGATCAATGGAATGGAATGTCTAGGTTAAGGTAAAGGATCGTGGAGAGCATGTTTTATTGTGCAGAGGAATCTTTCAGGTAGCAGACTTCAGAGAGAGAGCAGGTTGGAAAATGTTTCTTATCGGACATAAAAGGGTACCTGGCTCTGGATCTGGAAAGAAAGGAAGGAAAACGAAGGGGGAGGGGATTCTTTATAGGATGTGGACTTTTCCCATAAGAGACTTTGCAGGGCAATTTCAAGGTATGGCAAGGAAATCTATTTTGGGGTTAAATATTTTTTCCTTGTCTTGCTTTGTCGCCAGGCTCGAGTGCAGTGGTGCAATCTCAGCTCATTGCAATAATCTCCGCCTCCCAGGTTCAAGTGATTCTCTTGCCTCAACCTCCTGAGTAGCTGGGACTAAAGGCGTGCACCAGCACACCCAGCTAATTTTCGTATTTTTAGTAGAGATGGAGTTTCACCATGTTGGCCAGGTTGGTCTCAATCTCTTGACCTCATCATCTACCGGGCTCGAACTCCCAAAGTGCGGGGATTACAGGTGTGAGCCATCTTGCCCAGCCAGATTAGAGTTTTTAAGGATAATTTGGTGGATACCGGCAGTGCTGACTGGCCAGGTTGGAGATGGAATCAGAGGGGGTCAAAGTGAGTTTTCTTGCTGTCTTCTGTTCCTGGGTGTGATGGCAGAACTCGCGGGGCCAGATCACCGGTCCGGGTGGTGTCAGCTGATCCATGGGTGCAGGGTCTGACACCACGTGTCTCAAGCGCCAATTTTAGGTTTACAACAGTGACATGACCCCAGGAGCAATTTGGGGAGGTTCAGACTCTTGGAGCCAGAGGCCACGTGACTCCTAAACTAATTTTTAATCTTGTAGCGGATTTGTTAGTCCTGCAAAGGCAGACTGGTCCCCAGGCATGAAGGGGGTCTTTTTGGGAAAGGGCTGTTATCAATTTTGTGTCACCATTAAACCATGAACTGAATTCCTTCTCAAAGTTGGTTTGGCCTGTGCCCACTAATGAACAGGGACAGCTTAGCAGTTAGAAGCAAGATAGAGCTGGTTAAGTCTGATTTATTTCACTGTCATAATCTCCTCAGTTATAATTTTTACAACAGCAGTTTCACCAGCTGCAAATGCTGTTTGCTCCTCATGGCTGGAAAAGACATGGTACATTAGTCCCAGTACACTCAAGGGTGCCCAGAAAAGTCACACCCCTTGGGAAAGAAACTGCCTTGACTTCGATTATTTATAAGTTCCAGCATGAGGCTCAGGGTACAGGTACACTGGGCTATGGCAAAGGAGCTCTATTCTGAAGAAAATCCCCTCAGCTTCCAAGACGTGATGCCAGCAGTCAGAGGAACAATTGTCCCCAGTCACAGAGCTCGGTCAGACCCCCCAGTCAGCTGCATTTTAGGCCGATTTGCTACCCCTGAGGTCTGTGTAGATATCAGTGTGGACACTCACATTCTTTTGAGCTCACATCTGAGTGACCCACACGTAAGTACAGTAAGAAGGCAGAGGAAGCAGCCCTCTTCAGTACCTGGAAGATGAATCAGAAAGATTTCCCAGGAACTATCCCTGAAAACAATCGATTGCCTTGTATTATGTGTGGATGAAATGAAGACCTCAGCTTCATGAGCAGACATTTCTGCCACATCAGGGATGCCTCAGTTTGGCTTCTAGAGCAATTCTCAGCCCTGGCTGCACAGGAGAGTCATAGGAGAGTTAAAACAGCAACAACAGCTGTCTCCACCAAAAAAAAAAAAAAAAAAAAAAAGAGAGAGTGAGAAATTAACAGGGCACAGTGATGTACCTCTAGTCCCAGCTACTTGGGATGCTGAGAGGGGAGGGTGGCTTGAGTCCAGGAATCTGAGGCTGCAGTGAGCTACGATTGCACAATTGCACTCCAGCCTGAGTGACAGAGTGAGATACTGTCTCAAAAAACTACCCCCCAAAACCAAAAAGCAACAGCCTCAACAAAGGTGTTTGTTCTAGAAAAGAGTTAGGCTGTGTCTTACAAAGCTGAGATGCAATTATCATAGAACCCTGCATTTGCACTCTTGGGCATTTATTCTAGAGAAAGGAAAAGGTATGTTCACATGAAAACCTGCACCTGAATGTTCATGGCAGCTTTCTTTGGGACAGCTCCAAACTGGAAACCATCCAGATGTTCCTTCACGGGTGAATGGTGAAACAAGCCATGCTCCGTCCATGCCAGGGAGGTCCGTTCAGCAGCAAAGACAATGGACTCTTGTTGCACGTGACAGCTTGCGAGGATCTCAAGGAAACTGCGCTGAGTGAAAGAAGCCAGTCTCAAAATTGTTCTTTGAGAATGTGTGATTCTGTCTAAATAACATTCTTGAAATATCAACATCAGATATGGAGAACAGATGAGTGGCTGTCTGGGGTTAGGAATGGGGATGGAGCCTGAGGGGTAACTCGAGGGATGTCATTGCCCTGTGGTCATGAAGCAGGACTCGCTGTTGTCACTTGTGATGGTCACACAAATCTACACACGTGAGAAAATTGCACAGAACTATACACACCCACACCCGCACCCATACCCACGTGCATGTAAACCAGTGAAATCTGAAGAAGTTAGGCCAGGGGTGGTAGTGCACGCCTGTAGTCCCAGCTGCGTGGGGGCTAAGACAGGAGGATTGCTTGAACCCGCGAGGTCGAAGCTGCAGAGAGCTGTGTTCGCACCACTGAAATCCAGCCTGGGTGGCAAAGTGAGACCCTGTCTCAGAAAAAAGAAATCGGAAGAAGTTCTGTGGACGGTACCAAGGTCACCCTCATGGTTCTGACGCCGTCCTGGAGTTGTGCCCGGCGTTACCACTGGAGTCGAGGAAGAGACATACACGCCTGCTGTTCATCGTTTCACAAATTTCTGGGAATCTGTAATTGCTTCCAAATAAAAAGGAAAAACCAAAACCTAAAATGAAACATTTCCGCCTTCATCCCTACCTGCCATTGAGTCAGATTGTGGTCAAGCACACCCATGGAGCAAGACGAAGACCTCACACGGGAGCCACTGTTAGAGCTCTGTATTATGCACAGAGACAGAGAAAAGAGTTAGGCCAAAGGTGCCGTCTCCCCAGGAGCCTCCCAGGACACCACCAAGACAAGGGCCAGATGGCTGGGAGAGGAGCTGTGGGAGCACCCTTCACTAGGGGCCCGGTTCTGGGATGCAGCAGGGTGGTTTTGTAGCCCACACCTGAACTCTACGTGGAGCGTGGGCGAAGACCTGTATTTCATCAGCCCTGGGGAGAAGGGAGGGAGGTGGAGGCAGCTGCAGAGCAGCTCCTCATGGGCTCCCATCCTGTCGCGTTCTGGGGGATCCCAGCTGTTCTGCCAAGCCCCAGGTAGGCAGGTGGGTACGGAGCCTTCATGGAGCTGCACAAGGTTGTCCAGGCGCCAGGGCGGAGCAGTTCCTGTAGACCTCTGTTGGAGTGGGCCTGGGCATTGGTACTTGGAAAAGCCTCCCCGCCAATTCTGCTGGCAAGCCAGGCTTGAGATATCCTTGTCTAGCTCTGGAGGAGGAGGAGCCAGAGGCCTGCATTTGGCTTCTGCCTGCAGCATGGCCCCGGGCAAGTCAGCGTCCTGCTGCGCTTTGGTTCCTTACCTGCGAAAGTTCGGGCCTGGCCAGCCTGAAAGGGAAAGCCACTGGGTGTAGGATTGGGAACCTGCTTCCCGGCCACTCCAGCACCTGCTGCTGTGAGCTGCGGCACAGCCTCCCTGTTGGCAGAGAAATGCTCAGGACATGCAAAAGCCACACTCATCAACCACAGGCCCCAGTGAGGCTCTCTGCGGCCATAAGCAGGACAATGAGAAAGGCTGGAGAAAGAGTGCCCCTGCCACCATGCGTCACAGCTACACGCTGTGTCTAGGGCTTTCTAAAGCAACTCCTACCTCAGACTGGGAGAGCGTTTAGCACACGAACATACGTGCGTCTAAGAGGGGAATATGATGGTTTTCACCTACACATAAAAGTACGTTAGAACAATGTCCCAGATCCTATTCGGCTAATCCATGTGTCCGTTTAATCCCTTATTCATTCAATCCACAAACACTAAAATGTGAGTCACCATCACCGAGCTCTGCTTGCATCAAGCTTCAGCTTCTCACTGGGGACTGCATGTTCAGGCTGGCACTCCCCGGGCCTCTAGAAAGCCCCAGCGCCCTGAGTGACAGTAGCAAAAACAAACAAACAAAAGAAAAAGAAAGAAAGGCTCAGCTCTTTGCTATTAGATCAGGGCTTGAAATATGAGGAAGTAACCAGGAGAAAGACAAGGCTAGGGGCTTGGTAAAGACGCAGAGAGCTGGGCCCAGGATACCTAGGAAGGAAAGGGCCAGTGCGTGTGCCGGTAGCCAAATTATCAGTGCCTGGGTTGGGCAATCACCTCTGCACGCCTGTGTCAAATGTCTGCGTCTGTCCGTGGAATACGTGGCATGTTCACAAATGTTATGTGGACATGGGCGTCCAGGGTCATGAAGGTTTAGGGAAGGCTGGGAACACTAGCTGGAACAGTAGCTTATTCTGCAGAACTTTCCAGAAACTTTACTCTGCTATCTCGGTAAATCACCAAGATGAAGATGGAGGCTTTCAAGATGGAGACGCAACCAGGAGTTTTCCAAACATGCGTTGATAGGATTTGGATCTGCGTCCCTGCCCAAATCCCATGTCGAATTGTAACCCCCAGTGTTGAAGGTGGGGCCTTGTGAGACGGGACTGGCTCGTGGGGGTGGAACCTTCCTGAGTGGTTTAGCACCAACACCTTCATGCTGTCTTGTGATAGAGTTCTCATGAGCGCTGGTTGTTTAAAAGTGTGCGGCATCTCCCCACTCCTGCTTTTTCTTGCTCCTGCTATGGCCCTGTGAGATGTGCCTGCTTCCCCTTTGCCTTCTGCCATGATTCTGTTTCCTGAGGCCTCCCCAGAAGCAGTAGCTGCTATGCTTCCTGTACAGTCTGCAGAGCCATGAGGCAATTAAAGCTCTTTCCTTTATAAATTACCTGGTCTCAGGTATTTCTTTATAGCAGTGAGAGAGTGGATGAACACAGCCATGAACACAAAGCATCTCATGGGACCCTTGGAGGAGCTTTTTGTGGGATTTGCAACCAGCGGTGACCTGAAAGTGACAGGAATACGTTTCGTTGACTCTAAAGGAAGAGGCAGTTGCTTCTCACTGGGTTATGGAGGACTCGGGGCAACCCAGCTTAGAGTCAAGGCCGACTCTAGATAGCAGGAAGGCAGGGCAGATATCTCATCTGCAGGAGACAAAGATCCTGCCGAGAGGAGGAGCAGGCCTGGGGGGTCGCAGAGGCTTCCCTAACAGAGGCTTCTTCCAGACTCACAGCCTGGGCAGGATGGGGCCTGATCTTCCAGTCTCAACGAGAACCTTCCCTCCCATAGTTAATCCATCAACTTAGCAGTCTTAAGAAACCACAACTGGAGGAGCTGTTGGTAGAAGTCCCAGAATCCAAAGGCCCAAGAACCAGGAGCTCCAACGTTCAAGGGCAAGAGAAGATGGATGTTCCAGCTTGAGAAGAGAGAGAATGAATGTACTGTTCCTCTGCCTTTTTGTTTTTGTTTTTGTTTTTTGTTTTTTTTTTTTGAGACGGAGTTTCGCTCTTGTTACCCAGGCTGGAGTGCAATGGCGCGATCTTGGCTCATCGCAACCTCCACCTCCTGGGTTCAGGCAATTCTCCTGCCTCAGCCTCCTGAGTAGCTGGGATTACAGGCACGCGCCACCATGCCCAGCTAATTTTTTGTGTTTTTAGTAGAGACGGGGTTTCACCATGTTGACCAGGATGGTCTCGATCTCTTGACCTCGTGATCCACCCGCCTCGGCCTCCCAAAGTGCTGGGATTACAGGCTTGAGCCACCGCGCCCGGCCTCCTCTGCCTTTTTGTTCCATCTGGGTCCTCAGTGGATTGGGTGATGCCCACTGACATGAGAGGAGGAGGATCCTCCTTACTCAGTCTCCAGATTCAAATACTTCTCTCTTCTGGAAACAGCCTTGCAGACACCCCAGAAACAATGTGTTCCCAGCTATCTAGGCATCCTTTAGCCCAGTCAAATTGATACATGAAATTAACCATCATACCCTCTTTCAGCCTCTGAGCTCCAGCATGTGCCCTCTTGCTACAAGGTGTTGAGCACACTCTGCCCTTTGCCTGGAATGTTCCTTCCTTCATTGTTCTCTTACTTGTCACTTCCTATGTTGGTTTTAAAACTGAGTGCCGGCCGGGTGCGGTGGCTCACGCCTGTAATCCCAGCACTCTGGGAGGCCAAGGCAGGTGGATCACGAGGTCAAGAGATCGAGACCATCCCGGTCAACATGGTGAAACCCCATCTCTACTAAAAATTCAAAACATTAGCTGGGCATGGTGGCACGTGCCTGTAATCCCAGCTACTCAGGAGGCTGAGGCAGGAGAATTGCCTGAGATCGCGCCGTTGCACTCCAGCCTGGGTAACAAGAGCGAAACTCCGCCTCAAAAAACAAAAAAAACAAAAAAAAAAAACAAAAAAAAAACTTGAGTTCCCCCATCTTTCTAAGAACAAGAGAATGAGTTTATTATTATTATTTTTCTTTTCTCTTTTCTCCTTTTCCTCTGCTCCCACTTCCTACTTAGCTCTTTAGAAATGCAATTAGAGCCTTTTACCTCCCCTTCACCATGTACTCCCTACAGGGCAAGTTCAACTAACTTTGTGCTTAATTAACTCCAGGGTGGAACTCTGTCCCACCTTGAGAGACAGGAATCCATCTACAACTCAAAGTATCCCCAACATAAAACTCTCTCTCACCTGGAGATCGCCTCAAGAGACAAAAGTCTATCCACAACTCCAAAGTATGGCCAGCATGAAACTCTCCCACCTGGAGAGTTTCAGTCACTTTTACAACTTAGTTCTGCGCCTGAAGGTACCAACTCGATCACCTAATAGGTAAGGGACCAAAGTGAATTACACAGACCCCTACCTGCTTGCTTCCTTCAGTATATGCTGTTCATGTAAATTTTCCTCTTTTTTTTTTTTTTTGAGATGGAGTTTTGCTATGGTTGCCCAGGCTAGAGTGTAATGGTGCTATCTCATCTCACTGCAACCTTCATTTCCCGGGTGCAAGCGATTCTCTGCCTCGGCCCCCCAAGTAGCTGGAACTACGTGCATGCCACCACACCTGGCTAATTATTTTTGTATTTTTAGTAGCGATGGGGTTTCACCATGTTGGCCAGGCTGGTGTAGAACTCCTGACTTCAAGTGGTCCACCCACCTTGGCCTCCCAAAGTGCTGGGATTACAGGCGTGAGCCACCACACCTGGCCTGTCAATTTTCCTTTTAAAAGCACCTGCTTTCTGCTCTAAAAGGGAAGCAGCACCCTTAAGGCAGAAAGCCTGTCCTTCTCCCCCTAAGCTAGCTCTGTAATAAAAAGTCACTTTCCTTATACCAGGCCTCACTCTTGTTAGTTAAACTCTGCCAGCGAAGAACAACTGAGCCTGTGTTTTGGTGACAGTTTCAATGCCATGGTCACAAGAAGACTTCTAGGAGACTGTCCAGAAACCAACTCCTCCTTTCATCTCCATTTTCTCTGTACAAAGTAATGTTGACAAAAAGAGACAAACCATAAAATACTTGGAAGAGATTGATTCTGAGCTAAATATAGGTGACCGTGGCAAATGGCATAGCCCTAGCCGATCCTTTGAACATGTGCCAAGGTCATCAGGCTACAGCTCAGTTTTACACATTTTAGGAAGACAAGAAGACATCAATCAATATTTATAAAATGCAAATTGGTTGGTAGGGGGCTTCCAGGTCATAGGTGGATTCAAAGATTTTCTAACTGGCAATTGGATGAAAGAATTAAGTTACTACCTAAAGACCTGAATCAATAGAAGGGAGTGTCTGGGTTACAATAAAGGGTTGTGGAGACCAAGGTTTTTATTTTGTAGATAAAGCCTCCAGGTAGCAGGCTTCAGAGAGCATAGATTGTAAATGTTTCTTATCAGACTTAAGAAGAGGCCAGACTCTTAGTTAATTCTCTCCTGGATCAGGGAAAGATCTGGAAAGGGAAGCACATTCTCTACAGAATGTAGGCTTTCCTCACAAGAGACAGCTTTGTGAGGCCACTTCAAAAGATGTCAAAGAGATATATTTTAGGGTAAAATGCTTCAATTTATTTCAGGGCCTGCTATCTGTCATGATGGAATCTTATTGCTACAAAGAGTCTGTAAGGTCTCTTATTGCTACAAAGGTCTGTAAGGTCATCTTAATGCCTCTGTTTTAATATTAAGGCTGGTCAGGTGTGCCTGAATTCCAAAGGGAGGAGAGCATACTGAGGCATGCCTGATCCCTGCTTCCCATCATGCCCTGAACCAGTGTTTCAGGTTAACTTTGGAATGCCTTTGGCCGGAAGAAGGGGGTCCATTCCGTTGGTTGGGGGACTTAGAATTTTTGACTTGCATTCATGTTTATTGCAGATGCAACTTATGTGATTTTATAGATGAGGGAGAAGCAAAGGCATGTCTTACATGGCAACAGGTGAGAGAAAGAGAGCAAGTGAAGGGGGAAGAGTCCCTTATAAAACCATCAGGTCTCGTGAGAACTCACTATCACGAGAATAGCATAGGGAACTCTCCTCCCCCATGATCCAATCACCTCCCACCAGGTCCCACTCTCTACACGTGGGAATTATGGGGATTACAATTCTAAATGAGATTTGGGTGGGGACACAAAACCAAACTATATCACGTCTTGGCTATTATGAATAATACAAACATGAGAGTGCAAATGTGTTTTCAACATACTGATTTCATTCCCTATGAATAGATACCCAGCAGTGGAATTGCTGGATCATATGGAAATTCTGTTTTTAGTTTTTGAGAAGCCTCCATGCTGTTCCCCATTTTGGTTGTGCTAATTTACATTCCCACCAACAGAGAACAAACATTCCCGTTTCTCCACATCCTCGCCAACACTCGCTATCTTTTATCTTTTTGACAACAGTCATTCTAACAGGTGTGAGGTCATATGTCTTTGTGGTATTAATTTGCATTTCCTTGATGATTAGTGATGTTAGGACGTTTTTCATTTAGCCACTTATGTGTCTTCTTTTGAGAAATGTCCACTCAGGTCCTTTGCCCATTTTTAAATTGGGTTATTTGTCTTCTTGCTATTGAGTTGTTTGGATTTCTTACATATTTTGGGGATTAACCCCTTGAAAGATGCATGGTTTACAGATATTCTCTCCTGTTCCACAGGTTGTCTCGTCACTCTGTCGTTTGTTTCCTTGGCTGTGCAGAAGCTTTTTAGTGTAGTGCAATCACATTTGTCTAATTTTTTGCTTTTGCTGCCTGTACTTTTGGGACCTTATTTAAGCTTTGCTTTTTCAACCCAATGCTCCGTAGATTCGGTTAGGAAGATGTTTCCTGGAGGCCTCCAGCCATCCTCAGATTTGCCATGATGAACACTCCCATGATTTCCCTCTCTCAAAGAATGGGATTCTTGCAAAGTGCCGATCTTGAGGGCATCAGTAAGTTAGAAATGGGCTCTCTGATTTAAATCAAACAGACCCTAGCCTTTGTTCTAAGAGAAAGACGGGGAGCTCCCTCATAACCAGCAGCTTCCAATATTCTTTATTCTAAGCATGAAGACATTTCCCTTTGCACACTGCACATTAAGGCTTACTGAGGCAAGGCAGGAAACGATGCCCTTTTCCCCAGTAAGTTCCAGCATGTTCAGCACCTGGCTGCTCTGTATTGCCGTTATCCAAACGGCGGCAGTTCTGTCGTTTAACTGCCTCTTTGGGCAGGAATATTTGAAAGCAGGGATTTTTGCAAAGGTTCTGCTTTTGGAAGAGTTTGTTGGTTCCCATTAAATAGGCAGATGGAAAGCACAGGGAATCTGGAAGTGCTTTACAGTAAGGACAACATGGGGCTTGACACAGGACGGAGAAGAGTGCAATTTTTTGTGTGCCCCCTAAAAGGATTCGGTGGGGGGGGGGACTTCTGCCCATCCCCAAGTGCTCTCAGGGCCAGTGCAGATGGAGAGACATGGTTCCGTTGTTATCAGCTGTTCCCTCCAGCCCCTCTCATTGGCACGTAGGTCAGTGTTGCCACGGTTAGGAGGTGAAGCCCCTCTGTGGGGTGCCCCCACGTTGTACAAGGTGACCCTGCAGAGCATGCAGTCACAGGGAAGCTGGCCCTGCTTCTGCTGGGATTCGTGGGCTCAGTTCATGCCCCACCTGTGCTGCGCCCCGCGGCCTGTGATGCTGCCAGTTACCCTGCCTTCCCCACCAGAGGTGGAGCTCCCCGAGACAGCAATCAGGCACTGCCTGTCTTTGTGTTTCCCAGCACAAAGAAGAGAACTGAACACTTAACTCTGATTCAATAACAGGAAGAATAAGTGAATGAACGAGTGAGTGCATTTTAAAGCCAAGGGTGTTTCTGCCTCACACGGTCATTGTCTTAGAAGAAAAGAAGGCAAATAAGGAGATCAGTAAGAAGCCCTGTGTGCCTGATTGCTTCCTGTGCCTTTCGACCTTCAGCCATGAAGCACGACCTTTATTGCTCGTTGAGCACTGACAGCTTTTAAAGGATATCCTTCCACTGCCCTCTCAGAAGGAAGGGGCCTTGGAAAGTGCTCAAAGCCCACCACTTGTGGGACCTTCTGAGGACGCTCTGAATAAAAATATAGTAAGAGAAGGTGGCGGCCACAGGGGATTTCGAAGTGGTACTGCAGGAAGGCTAGGTCCATGTCAGCTGCTGGGGCAGAAAAAAGTCTTAGTGAGAGTAATTGATTTATTCAGTATCATTTGAAAGTGAAAGAAGACAGGAGAGCTGTCTTCCCTCCAGCTTTCCATTCACGCTGTACAGATGCGTTTGTGCTCATGCACATACACGTGCACACACACACATGCTCACATGCACACACGCAGACGCCATGTCTTTTGCACACACATCATGTGATTAACACAGGTATTGAAGGGAAAGCTACATATTCAGAAGAAGTTGATACAGCAAAAGCCCAGGTAACATAGCCGAGGGTAACACAGGTAATATATTCTCTCGGGGCAGGCAGGGAGGAGAGGGGAAGGCTGATTGGGAAACTGCAGGCGGTAGGTCTCAGAAGCAGGGAGGCAGAGATTGGGTTCCTGTGCCCCAATTTTCTCCGGTAAAGCCCACAAAATGGCATCAGCTGGGAGCGTTCTGGAGTTTGCATCTGTCTTGGCAGTCCCATCGAGAGTTCCAGAAATTCTTGATGTTTAAGGCATAGCAGTCAACCGCCACCAGGAGATGACACAGCAGAGCCAGGGCTGAGAAAGCCCTGTGGGGCTGGGGACGTGGGACGGGGCTGACGGCTGCACAGGCCCGGCCCCTTCATTGACTTGGCCATAACCAGCCTCGCATTTCAGGAGCTGGGAGTTCTGGAACCCACTTACGTGTTATGCGGCTCACTAGGTGATTCTCTGTGGAAAATGATGACTTGGATAGCTAAAATCCCTTGTGGATGAGCATGGTGGCTCACACCTGTAATCCCAGCACTTTGGGAGGATGAGGTGGGTGGATCACCTCAGATCAGGAGTTTGAGACCAGCCTGGCCAACATGGAGAAACTCTGTCTCTCATAAAAATACAAAAATTAGCCGGGTGTGGTGGCAGGCACCTGTAATTCCAGCTACTTGGGAGGCTGAGGCAGGAGAATCGCTGGAACCTGGAGGCGGAGGCTGCAGTGAGCTGAGATTGTGCCACTGTACTCCAGCTTGAGTGACAGAGTGAGACTCCATCTGAAAAATAGAAAATAGACATAGTTTATGGACTATCCGTGCTTCTCTGTGCGTCATCTCGCTATCTCAGGACTGAGAGCCAGGCTGGGAAGGGGTCTTACCTCCAAGGCGCAGGTAAGAAAATTGCAGCTTAGAGAAATGACGGAACCAGGAGCTGCCAGCTGTGCCTTCACTATGGCATGGCCTTCTCCAGAGGCCATGAAATACTCTTTCTCCAAAGTCCAGGAGGAGAGACACAGCCGAAAGGGAGCACTGAGAGTTGTGGAACTGAGATCAGGAAGCCTCTGCCTGGCACCCTAACATGGCCACTGAATGGTGGGGTGGGCTGAGCTCCTGGGGCCTTGCTTGGCATCTTAGAACCAGGGGCTTTACTTGATGATCTGTGGGGTCCCATTGCTGGCGTATTTGGCAGGGCTCGGTGAGCCTCTGTGTGACCCCCAGAGTGCTGGACACGGGCTTAGCCCTGAACCCAGCCCACATCCCAACATTCCCATGCCCCATCCACCCTCTGAAATCCCATCAGCCTCGGGCCCTCCCAGCCCCACAGGCTGCCCCTCCTCGACTTCTGCAACCATCTGCCACTTCGGTGCAGCTGTCCCCTCACCCCTACTTCCCACACCAGCATTTCTGGGATTGGATCACGTCACTCCTGCTCAAACCTCTTTGGTGGCTCTGTGGCCATGGCCGGTGCAGGGACCTTTCAGAGGCGAAAAGGACTGGACCTAGCGCCCCCCGGTCAGCCCCACCTCTGTCCTGCACTTATTATGGTCAGGTGTCTATCTGTTTTCTCCCATCTCCCCCTCAAGACCAGGATAAGTGAATGTTTTCTGTCAAGGGATAGGTGGTAAGTGCTCCAGGATCCAGGGGCCACCCAGCCTTGGTTGCACCAACTGAGCTAGGCCTATATCTATAGAAGCACCCACAGACCAGACGCCAGGGAACAGGCATGGCTGTGTTACAATAAGACAACACACAGTGGGCTTGATCAACCAGGAGGGCTGCCTGGAGGGGGCATGGGAGCCCTGTGGCTGCCCTGTGGCTCCAAGTCTGAGGCTTTGGCGCTGTGGCTGCCTCGGGCTGCTGGGTCCGGCCTGCGCCTAGGCTTCTGCCCCATCAGCTCCCTGCCTGGCTCCTCCAGTGGTGACTTCCAGGCAGAGGGAAGGGCAGGGGCTGAACTGTTGGCCCTGATTCCTGCCTCACTGTGTCCCAAGGGAAGGGCCCAAAGTGACCCCAGCCCCAGAGTGAGGGAAACTGCCTCCCAGCTCAGGACCCCTGGGAGTCCCAAGGTGCCAAGGCTCATCCGTTGCAATGCCTGGGCCCGTGGCCCCACCCTGAGAGCCCAGCAGGGTGGCAGCCACAGGGTGGATGGGTGGATACAGCCGCTCCTGGAAGGCTCCAGCCAGCTGTCAGGAAACTTCTGCTTTCCCTCCCCTTCCAGGCTGTCTGTCACCCTCCTCTCCGTGTCCCCACCTCCTCACCCCCTCCAGGGTCTCCAGCCCTGACCAAGCACAGCGAGACACCGCAGCCCCCGTGTCTGGTCTGGAGTCACTCTGCCACCTTGAGGCGACATCTGGGAACTGCAGCCATCGCCGCCAGGCCCACCTGAGCGCCGGCTGCCTGAGCACCTCTCCAAAGCCCGCCCCGGCTGCCCCAGGAAGCCTGTGCATGCTGCAGAGCCCTGGGACGCTCCGTTCTGGACCGGCCCAAAGACCACCCCCGCTGCCCCAAGACGCCCCTTTCACACCGAGCAGCCCTGTCCTGCGCCTCCCGTCCTCCAGGCTCTCAGCTGGGCCTTCCCTGAGAGCTGCTGTAGGAAGGAGCCCTCGTCTGCCCACGCTCCTCCCCCACCCCCGGTGTTCTCTGCTATCGTCTCCACCTGCCACCATCAGCCACAGCTGTGTGTTTCCGGTTCTGTTTCGCTCTAGAGTGTCGGCTTCTGAGGGCATGGCATGTTGTTCCCTGCTCTTCCCTGTGACTGGAACAGCAACGGCACATAAAAGATTCTCAGCAAATGTTTGATGAGTGAACGAGCAACAGCAAGTCTGCGACAATCCACCAAGACTGAGGGTAGGTGGGGAGGGGAGGGGGGGGAGAAGGGGAGGGGGAGAGAAGGGGAGGGGGAGAGAAGGGGAGGGGGAGAGAAGGGGAGGGGGGGAGAAGGGGAGGAGGAGAGAAGGGGAGGCAGAGGAAGGGAAGGAAAGAAAGGGAGGGAAAGAGAGTGGGAAGGGAAGGGAAACCAGCTTGGGGCTTCGAGCCTGGGCGGTGCCAGCTGAAGGGGGTAGGCAGGGGAAGCAGAGCCCCGGGAGGCCCAGGCGTGGGGTGAGGCAGCTGCAGGGTTGGAAAGAGGAAGGCAGGGGCTGAGGCTGAGGGCCCTGGGAATCTCGCACATTCCAGGGTCCAGAAAGGTCAGCTTGGGGTCCACGTCTGGGGAGTGTGGGGTGGGGATGAGTCTAGAAGCAGCTCTGCAAAGCAGTGCAGGCTTCCAGGCCACGGGAACCTCAGAGGGACCTGGGCGCTCGGGGAGGTGGGGGGCGTTGTTGGAGGCTGGTGTTTGGGTGAGGGCTGATGGCCCTGTGTCAGAGCCCACAGTGGGCGCACGCCTGGACCACCGGGCCGGCCCCTCGTGCTCACCCTGGGAAGAGTGTTGGGAGGGAAGTGGTCTTCTCAGGGGAGGGACAAGGATGGCGGGAATTGTGGAGCTGTACATGGGAGAGGTGACTGCAGGTGACTGAGATGTGTGGCTTGAGGATATCACACATGAAGCCAGAGCCTGGACGTCCAGCCTGCACGCCGCCACCTGCTGGGTCACAGCCAGGCTGATGTGGCTCAGCATAGGATTCTGCACTGTTACTGTTGGTCATAGCGGAGGGCTGAGCCAGGCACGGTGGCTCACACCTGTAATCCCAGCATCTTGAGAGGCTAAGGTGGGAGGATCACTTGCTCCCAGGAGTGCACGGTCAGGCTGGAAACACACGGGAACCGTGCGTCTACAACAAATAATGAGCCAGGTGTGGTTGCACGCTCCTGTGTTCCCAGCTACTCAGGAGGCTGAGGTGGGAGGATCACCTGAGCCTGGGAGGGAGAGGCTTCAGGGAGCTGTGATCGGGCCACTTCACTTCTGCCTGGGCAACAGAATAAGACTCTGTTTTTTGTGTTTGTTTTAAAAAAGCAGAGGGCTGCCTTTAAGTGTTGAGTTCTCCATGTGTGACCAGGAGGGCTTCCTGGAGGGGGCAATGGGAGCACCGTGGCTGCCCTGTGGATCCAAGTCTAAGGCTTTGGAGCTCACAGAGGCTGGGTCAACAGAGTGTACGTTCAGTTTTCTGCAGAGGCATTCAAGGGTGAAACTAGCTGCCGGGATCGATGTGAAGAACGTCACGGGGACTTGATCCTGTTGCAGGGAGGGACTTGGTGGTGAGACAGGGAACTGGGTAGCCCTGAGGGTTCTAAGGGTCTGAGGCCACCCTGGGGTCTTGTTGCTCAGCTTTCCCGGGCGCCGTTTTGTTCCCTGAGTGTTCAGTGCATGGCAGGCTTTGCTCGTGGCTTTTTCTGCATTGTCACAGCCTCAGTAGCTTACTCTGTCCATACAATGATTCTCACTTTACAGGCCAGGGACCTGGGTCTTCGAGGCTCATGTTCTCAGGGCTAAGCTTTGAGCGACGGCCAGCTTCATTCCGGACTTGACCTGGTTACCGCGGCTCTGCTCAGGGGAGCCTAGTTCCCCTGGGCGTAAGTGACACCAAGGCCTGGCTTTGCTCCTTGGACCTCAGATGGGCGCTGCCTTCCTCTCCCCATCTGTGCCCGGCAGCTGCTCATGCAGCATCTGAGTCTCGGGGTAATCTGGGGACAGCACTCTGGCAAGAAGCTCTGCAGGGAGGGGCCCTGCATTCACATGTAAGCAAAGAGCAGTAAGCCAGGAACTAAAGATAGAAGATGCCTCTTACTGGGCCGGTTCTGATGTTAAAATGCAGAACTGAGAATTAAACGGGCACTCTGCACTGCAGAGGAACAGTACCTAATTAAGCTATTCTGGGCTAGGACACTGAGAAGCTTTGTGAGTTTCTACTGCTCAAGGCAATGAATAATACATCGGTGTCTACAGTCTCAATTCAAACGATTCATGAGCCACACCGAAAGCTTCATTCCAATTCAATCCATATTCTGAGGTGATCCTCCTATACCTTAGAAAGCCTGCACTTGGTAGCCAGGTGGCCTGTATTTCTTGGTGATTAAAGTCTGGGTCTTCTAGGGAAATGCTTTTGGAATTGTGGAACAGAGGTAACTACTGGTCTGCAAACCACTTGTAACTGGCCCATGAAGAGATAAGCATAGAAATGGAGAGTAAATGCTTAGAAACCTTTATAGTAACTTAACAAAGTTCACTGGGTTATGTGGGTTGACTGTAATGATAAAGTTTGCAGCCTGGGCAACATGGAGACCTCATGTCTACCTAAAATAAAATTAGCAGGCATGATGGTGCACACCTGTGGTCCTAGCTACTTACAAGGCTGAGACAAGAGGATCACCTGAGCCTGGGAGGCTGAGGCTGGAGTGAGGCATGCATGATTGCACCAGGGTCCTCCAGCCTGGGTGATACAGTGAGATACTGTCTCAAAAAAAATAACAGTGTGGACTGCATTTCATTTTATGTGTTCATTTTCTATTTCATTTTTCCAATAGTTCAATTTTATGTTTTATGAAAGGGTTGGTTTGAAATAAGTTGGAAATTTCAAACAAAGCAAAACCAAAGCCCTGGCCTTTTTCCTCACAGATGGCCGAGAAGTGTGGGTCCAGGCCACCATGTCCTGTTTGTTGAGGCTGGGTTGACAGAGTGCACGGTCAGTTTTCTGACCCTGGGTGCCAAGCACTTGGAAGGGGAGAGTGTGCTGACCAAGAGTCAGACTCTGTAAAATACGTGAAGAGATGTATTCTGACCTAAATAGGAGGACCATGACCCATGACAGGGCTCCGGGAGGTCCTGGGAACATGTGTCCAAGGTTGTCAGGATACAACTTGTTTTTATGCATTTTAGGGAGATTAAGACATCGATCGACACATGGAAGGTAGTTCAATCCAGAAAGATGGGACAACTGGAAGCTGGGGTTGGGGAGGGGTGTTTACAGGTCCTGAGTAGATTCAAGGATTTTCTGATTGGCAGTTGGTTGGAAGACTTAAGACCTGGAATCAATAGAAAAGAGTGTCTGGGTTACGATAAGGAGTTGTGGAGACCGAGATTTTTTCTTACACAGATGAAACCTCCAGGTAGCAGGCTTCAGAGAGAATAGATTGTACATGTTTATCAGACTTAAAAAGGTGCCAGACTCTTAGTTTTCTCCTGGATCAGGGAAAATATCTGGAAAGGGAAGAGGATGCTCTACAGAACGTTTTCCCCACAAGACCCAGCTTTGCCTGGCCATTTCAAAATATGTCAAAGAAATTTATTTTGGGGTAAAATGCGTTGATTTCTTTCAGGGCCTGCTATCTGTCATGTGATGTGTCTTACTGCTAGAAAGACTCTGGTTGGCTGATCTTAATGTCTCCGTTTTAATGTTAAAGCTCGTTTGTGGTGCCTGAATTCCGAAAGGAGGAATTATTTGGAAGGGCATAATGAGGCATGCCTCATTCCCTCTCCCATCGTGGCCTGAACTCGTGTTTCAGGTTAACTTCGGAAGGCCCCTTGTTGAAAGAAGGGGTCCAGTCAGCTGGTTGGGAGGCTTAGAATTTTATTTTTGGTTTACCAGCACACGTGTGATTCATACAAGGCTCTCTGTGCCAGGCACTGTGCTGGGCTCTGGCTATGTGACCAGTTGGCTCATGACCACAGCTGACCTTCCTGGAGCCACAGTACCCTCCTGGAGTTTGCAGACCAGTGACTGAGTCAGGACACCCAAGTTCCAACCCTGACCTTGCCACAAAGTAGCAGGGTGACTGGACAAATCGCTGACCTCTGTGGGTTTCAGGTTCCTCACTCATAAAATGAAAGGTCTGGGCCAGATCACTCCTAAGGGTATTTCCAGTTCTTTCATTCTATGACTCCATCCCTGGATCTGGTAACTACTGAGATGCCAACTTTACAACAACAAGATCAAGGCCAGATTTCTAGACAAGTTCTCATAGCATGTTGGAGACAGTTTCTTAATTCAGAGTACAAAAGAGTCACAGATGTCCGACACTCACGTATTTTTATAAGCCTATTAAGGTTTAAATTAATACAGTAAACTGAGTGTGTCTGAAATGTGTAATGTCGTGAGAGTTTTGACCTATGCATTCACCGGTGAAGCCATCATCTCAACAAAAATACAGAACCTTCTCATCAGTTTCCCAAAATTCCTTGCACTCCTTCACGATGATCCGTTCCCCCTTCCATTGTCTCTACTGACCATACAGAGAAACCACAGCCATAGGTGGGATCAGGGAGGATGGAAGACCTTGTTGCTCCTGTTGGGAGAAATGGAAATTAAGTTGCTATGGTGGGAGGCATTCCTGGTTGAAGGCCGGAGGCTGAACGAATCCTCTGAATCCACAGAGGACAAAAAAAGGAACAAGAGATCGAGGGCTAAGAATGAAAGGATGAGTATCTCCAACCAGAGAAAGGAAGAAGAGGAGACGGAGAAGACTAAAAAGGAGCCTGAATTATATTTGGCTTTTGTGATGGAAAGAGTTTAGCATAAGAAAGCCAGCTTCTCAGAAGAGAAGATGGGTGGGGTGGATGCTCACTGGGACCGGGACATGTGGTCAAATCCACCTGACAATGGACTGGGCTGCTCAGGTTTGGTTTATTTTGTTTTGTTTTCTTTATACTGACTGATATTTTTCAATTAAGTGAGAAAATCCACCATAAAACTCATGAAAACTGGATGTAAGTTCAGGTAAACCGAGGCACAGAGCAGGAAAGCTCTTAAGTAATTCAAGTCAGAACTAGTCTTCGGCCTCTGTCACAGGTCTCAGCCCATGCGTGAGGGGAGGGCTGCATAGGAAAGGTTTTTCCGAGAGCTCTGGGTCACACAAGCTCCCCTATAGTCAAGATGATGGACCAGGAAGAGGGAATCTGGGTTTCTAGGGGCCATGCCAGCCCTGGACTGCTCATCTCAGATTGCCCACCACAAAACTATTGTAACGACTCACCCTTTATTCTTTTTGTTTTGTTTTGAGACGGAGTCTTGTTCAGGCTGGAATGCAGTGGCGTGATCTCAGCTCACTGCAACCTCTGCCTCCTGGGTTAAAAGGATTCTCCTGCCTCAGCCTCCCAAGTATCAGGGATTACAGGTGCACCCCACCATGCCCTGCTAATTTTTTTGTATTTTTAGTAGCGATGGGGTTTTACCATGTTAGCCAGGATGGTCTCGATCTCCTGAACTCGTGATCCACCCATCTCGGCCCCCCATAAGAGCTGGGATTACAGGCGTGAGCCACCACGCCTGGCCTCACCCGTTATTCTTAAATACAAAACATTAATGTCAGCAATTATCCATTAAGCCAGAGGTTTCCAAACTTTCCCAGTTCATGAACCCTTAGTGTCTTAACACTTTTTTTTCTCATGGTGCTTCTAGGCCAAAAGAAATACTAAAAATTGCATTTATTAAGTTGTTAAGTTTAAATTAATCTTAGTAGTAGTGGTCAGCTCTATGTCCAGCAGACATTGTTGTTTCCCTTGATGTCCAACAGATGTCTCTGTGTGTCTGTCTTCTCCCCATGCATCTGCACTGGGGCACCACAGTGTAGTTTAGATGCTGCAGTTCTAGGTGTGAAAACTCTGTTGGGATACACTTGGTAATCCTGTAGCCTGACTAATCACAATGACTGGATAATGTTTAAACCGACAATTTCCGTATCATGACAAAGCATTGCATTCACTGGTGAAATGGCCAGGTGCAGTGGCTCACGCCTGTAATCCTAGCACTTTGGGAGGCCATGGTGGGAGGATTACTTGAGTCCTGGAGTTTAAGACCAGCCTGGGCAACATAGTGAGATCCCCATCTCTATAAAAGTTTTTTTAAAAAATGAGCCAGGTATGTTGATGTCCACCTGTAGTCCCAGCTATTAGAGGCTGAGTTGGGAGGATGGCTTGAGATCTAGGTGGCAATGAGCTGTCATCATGCCAGTGCACTCCAGCCTGGGAGTGAGACCACGTCTCAAAAAAGAAAACTCAAATAGCAACATTGCTTCCACCTCATTATCTAAGAAGCCCCTCCACAGTACAGAAGCTCTTCCTCACTATTAGTCAGGGTTCTCCAGAAAAAAACAGAACTAATAGGAGAGATAGATGGTAGATAGACAGATAGACAGACAGACAGATAGTTAGACAGAGATAGTTGAAATAGAGATGAGATATAAATTTATAGATGATATAAATATATAGATAGAGATATAAGATGAAGCTGTTTATTTTAAGGAATTGGCTCCGTTGGTTACAGAGACTGGCAAGCCGAAACCTGGGGTGTGGACTGTCAGGCTCCAGACACAGGAGAGCTGATGGTGCGGCTCTGGTTTAGACGCCGGCAGGCAGAGCCCCAGAAGAGCTGACGATGCAGATGAAGTCCAAAGGTGGGCTGCTGAGGAATTCCCTCTTGTGCAGGGAGGCCAATCTGTTTTGTTCTATTCTGGCCTTCAATGGATTGGATGAGGCCCACCCCATTATGGACGGTGATCTGCTTCTTCAAAGTTTACCAATTTAAACAGTAATCTCATTCAAAGAGTCCCTCCAAGTTGACATATAAGAGGAACCACTAGACTCCCCAGCAGCCTTCACATGAGCAGTACCTTCAGCATGCACCCTACCATCTTTGCAGTCCCAGGAGACAGAGTCTTGTTCCTGCTAACTCCAGCAGAGGTCTTGGTCTTGCTCTTATGTCCCATAAATCCCACAGCCCATTGCTGCTCCCATCCCTGTGGCCAAAAGCAATGTCCTCGTAGGCCGGCTCGAGTCCTATGCCCACCCCAGGCTCCAGCAAAGGGTCAGCCATGCAGAACTATGCAAATTGGAGAGTGGGTGAAAAGGAAGGGCCCCCCCCCCCCACAGAAGTCAGAGTGCAGTGAGCAGGAAGGTGGAGTGGACACGTGATGTCCTGATATGGCCGTTCTGGCTGGCTGCCCTCCACTGGGCCTACCTGAGCCCCAGGTTCTCAGGACCTTCTGAAAAATGACTTCCAGAGATTGTAGCTGTAGGACCACTGGCGGAGCAGGGTTAGAGTGGGGGAAAGGAGATCTAGGAAGCGTTTTTTCACAATCTCTTTCTGAAGAGCACTCAACCCAGGCTGCAGGTCACGAGGAAAAGCTCAAGCCTCCATTTAAAGATTTGCATTTCCTGAATTGCCTCTGCATCTTTGGTGGTGGCCCAGGAAATTTGAATCTGGAGGAAAGAGGCACGTGACAGCGCTGGGTCTGCCTGAGCAGAAGACAGGAGCCTGTTCTCAAAGGGCTTCTTGTGAATGGTGGTCCACCCCACAGCCGCCCGACAAGCCGTATGCTGCAGGGTGGCGGAGTCCTCCCTGGTGCAGACGTGCCACATACTGGTGGAACACAGCAGGGCTGAGCCATGGAGGGAAAGCCGCTGAAAGAAGAAGCGAGAGCCTCTGAGCGTGAAGGAGAGAGCACGTGGGGAGCGCCATCAGCTTGGCTCCAGGATGAGACAGAAGGGAGAAGGCGCAGCATAGGGAGCAGAAGAAAGGTGATTTTGAAAAGTGGGGGTGTTCGTCCCTTTTCACACAGCTGATAAAGACATACCTAAGAGTGGGTCATTTATAAAGATAAAGAGGTTTATGGGCTCACAGTTCCATGTAGCTGGAGAGGCCTCACTATCATGGTAGAAGGCAAGAGCCACATCTTCCATGGTGGCAGGGAAGAGAGAATGAAAGGCAAGCAAAAGGGGAAACCTCTTATAAAACCGTCAGATTGCTTGAGACTTATTCACTGCCATGAGAATAGTATGGGGAGGACGCTACATGACACGATTATCTCCCACTGGGTCCCTCCCACGTGGGAATTTTGGGAGCTACAATTCAAGAGGAGATTTGGGTGGGGACACAGCCAAACCGTTCAGTGGGGTCCTCGGGAAGCATGAAGGTTGCTTGAAAGAAGGATGACAACATATTATTGTCCTTAAGGTAGGGTAAGCATAAGCACGTTCGTTCTGACGTGCGGGAGTGATGTAAGGGGCTATGTGAAGGCTGCCTGGGCGGTGTGGAGGCTCATCTCCTGTGTCAACTTGGAGGGCGTCTTTGGATAAGATTGACATTTAAATTGATAATGTTTGAATCAAAAGATTGCCTTCCATTGGGTGAGTGGGCCTTGTCCAATCCATTGAAGGCCTGCGTAGAACAAAGAGATTAACTTCCCAGCCCAAGGGGGAGTTCTTTGTTCTTATCATGGCCATCACTGAGAAGGGACAACAGTCCCTGCCATCACCCTTCAGCCCCTTGACTCAGCCACACCTGACCTCGTCATGCCAGCCCTGGATATTTGTTCGTTGGGTTTTCTGTTGTTGCTGTTGTTATATGTATCCATAAAGGCTCCATTTTGGCTGAAGTGAGTTGGAATTAGGTGACTGTCACCTGGAATGGAAAGAGTCCTGACTGATCCACAGACCCAAAGTGCAGTCCCCAAACCGGGGCTCCAGCCTGACTTTCTGGTTCTCCCAGTCCCAGACTCCGCCCTGAGCTGCAGCCAGATTCTCTGCTGGAGATGCGTTCTCACGCACCCTCCCTTGGTTAAAAGAATAGCCTCTATTTTATTATCAGTATAAAATAGCTCTGAACAACACATGGGACAGGGAACAGAGCAGGAGCCAGGATCTGGGGCAGCCTGGCTCTGGGACTACTGAGACTCGGGAGCCTATAGGTTTCTGTTTGACAGAGGTTCTCATGTTCAGTACTTTGAAGGGCCTGCCCTCCAGCTGGGTCACCTTCTCGATCCACAGGTTGTAGTTCGCCAATGAGGTGTATATCCCTGGGGTGTTCTTCTCTCCACAGCTCCTTCCCCAGCTGATGATGCCTACCTGGTACCACTTCTCACCAGGCTCTGGGGTGCAGACCAGAGGCCCCCCACTGTCACCCTGTGGGTAGAGAACACAGCTCAGCAGGAAGTCCCGTTCTAAGCTGCCCATCTGAGGCTGGGCACAGCTCCTTCTCGAAGAGGATTCCTCAATTCCTTAGCCTCTCCAACTCCAGCTGCTAAAGGACATCTCCTTAATGCTGACCTTTACCCACCCATCTCTGCTCCATGTGGCTGCCAGATTAGCTCTGAAGGTCGTGTGGGCATAGAGCATTGAGGGTGGGGTGCTGTGGATGAGACAGAATGAAGAGTGGGGAGCAAGAGGGAGGACTTGACGAGAAAAGACCACTCCATCTGCAGCACAGAGAGACACAGGCCAAGGGATGAGTAGAGACTTGTTTAGAGGGTTTTATCAATTCAAGAGGCTCTGGAAAGGGCAGGAAAGGAAATGGGACATGTGAAAAAGTGTGGTAGGGCTAGGAACTGGGTTCTCCTTTGTGTTTTTGGAGAGGCACAGGGAGAAGGACATTCCTTTTTAATTCAGCCAAGCTTTTCAGAATGTGTGATCCTTCCAGGATGGAATCACATGGTCTGTGACTCCCATAGTTACCCACTTATGTAGAGCTTCTGCACCAAGGCCCTGCCATGCCCCACATCCACATACATCAAAGAAACGCCCCACATCCTTCAGTGCACCTTCACACAAAGCAGATGAGCCTGCAGGAGGAGAAAGAGCTTGCTGAAGGTTCTATGGTAGCCGGGCTGAGATTGGAACCCAGGATTTTCTTTTTATTAATTTTAAATTAGTCATTATGGGTACATAATAGTTTTATATGTTTATGGGGTCAACATGTTTTGATATAGGCATACAGTGTGTAATGGTCAAATCAGTGTAATTGGGATATCCATCCCCTCAAGCATTTATTATTTCTTTGTATGAGGAACATTTCAATTCCGCTCTTCTAGTTATTTTGAAATATAAAATTGTTATTTATAATCACTTATTGTGCTACCAAATACTAGACCTTATTCATTCTAACTAACTGTGTTTTTGAGCTCCTTGACTGGAGTTCCCCACCTGCTTTCCTTCCCAGCCTCTGGTAACCATCATTCTTTATCTCCATGAGTCCTTTTATTTGAAGCTTTCATTTATGAGAGAGAACATGCATTGTCTTTCTGTATGTACCTGGCTCATTTCACTTGATGTAATGTCCTCCAATTCTACCCATGTTGTTCCAAAGGACAGAATTTCATCTTTTATGACTGAATAATGTTCCATTGTGTATATGTGCGTCATTTTCTTTATTCGTTCACCCACTGATGGACACTTAAGTTGATTCCATACCTTGGCCATTGTGAATAGTGCTACAATAAAAATGCAAGTGGAGACGTCTCTTCAATATACTGATTTCCTTTCTTGTGGATGTGTACCCAGCAGCGGTAGTTCTAGTTTTAATTTTTTGAGTACCCTTCATAGGGGAACCCAAGATTTTCTTATTTAACTTTTACTTTAGGTTCATAGGGTACACGTGCAGGTTTGTTTTGTGAGTAAATTACATGTCACTGGAGTTTGATGTGTAAATGATTTAATCTCCCAGCTAGTAAGCATAGTACCAGATGGGTAGTGTTTTGCTCCTTACCCTCTTGATACCCTCTACCTTTAAGTAGGCCCTGGTGACTATTGTTCCTCTCTTTGTGGCCACGTATATTCAACCTTTAGCTCCAATTTATAAGACAGAACATGCAATATTTGGTTTTCTGTTCCTGCATTCATTCACTTGGGATAATGGCCTCCAGCTGCATCCATATTGTTACAAACGATATGATTTTGTTCTTTTTATGGCTCCATAGTATTCCACAGTGTATATGTACCATACTTTCTTTATCCCATTCACCATTGATGGGCATCTAGTTTAATTCCATGTCTTCGCTACTGTGAATAGTGCTGTGATGAACATATGCATGCATGTGTCTTTTTGGTAGAATACTTTATTTTGGGCGGGTATGTACCAGTGTTGAGATTGCCAGGTTTAGTGGTAGTTGTGTTTTAAGGTCTCTGAGAAATCTCCAAACTACTTTCCACAGTGGCTGAACTAATTTAATTCCCACTAGGAATGTATAAGCATTTTCTTTTCTCTGCAACCTCACCAACATCTGTTACATTCTGACTTTAATAACCGCCATTCTGACTGGTGTGAGATGATATCTCATTGTGGTTTTGATTCGCATTTCTCTGATAATTAGTGATACTGAGCATTTTCTTTTCATATGCTTGTTGGATGCATGTATGTCTTCTTTTGAGAAGTGTCCTTTCATGTCCTTTTCCCATTTTTTAATGGGGTTGTTGGATTTTTGCTTGTTGAGTTGTTTAAGTTCGTTATAAATTCTGACTGTTAGACCTTTGTCAGATGCATAGTTTACAAATAATTTCTCCCACTGTGTAAATTGTCTGTTTACTCTGTTGATAGTTTCTTTAGCTGTGCATACGCTCTTTAGTTTAATTAGGCCAAATATTTTATTTTGTTGCAACTGCTTTTGGAGACTTCCTCATGAAATTTTTGCTAAGGCCTGTGTCCAGAATGGTATTTCGTAGCGTGGCTTTCTTCTAGTGGTTTTACAGTTTTAGGTTTTACATTTCAATCTTTTAGCCATCTTGAATTGACTTGAGTTGATGGTGAAAGGAAAGGATGCAGTTTCAATCTTCTGCATATGGCGAGCCAGTTATTCTGCCATCAATAGGAAGTCCTTTCCCATTGCTTGTTATTGTTGACTTTGATGAAGAGCAGATGCTTGTAGGTGTACAGCTTTATTTCTGAGTTCTCTAACCTATTCCACTGGTCTATGTGTCTGTTTTTGTACCAGTACCATGCTGTTTTGGTTTCCATAGCCCTGTAGTATAGTTTGACGTTGAGTAGCATGATGCCTCCAGCTTTGTTCTTTTCGCTTAGGATTGCCTTGCCTCCTTGGGCTCTTTTCTGGTTCCCTATGAATTTTAAAATAGTTGTTTTGCTAATTATGTAAAGAATGTCAATGGTAGTTTGATAGGGATAGCATTGAAACTGTAAATTGCTTTGGGTAGTATGGCCATTTTAACGATAGTGATTCTTCCTATCCATGAGCATGGAATGTCTTTCATTTGCTTGTGTTGTCTCAGATTTCTTTCAGCAACGTTTTGTAATTCTCATTGTAGAGCTCTTTCACCTCCCTGGTTATCTGTATTCCTAGGTATTTTATTCTTTTGGTGGATATTGTGAATGGGATTTCATTCTTGATTTGATTCTCAGCTCGTATGTTATCTGGTGTATAAAAATGTTACAATTTTTTTTTAACGTTGATTTTGCATCCTGAAACTTTGCTGAAGTTGCTTATCAGTTCTAGGAGACTTTGGGAGGTGACGATGGGGTTTTCCAGAGGTAGAATCATATCATCTGCAGAGAGGGATGGTTTGATGTCCTCTCTAGATGCCTTTCATTTCTTTCTCTTGCCTGATTGCTCTGGCTAGGACTTCCAGTACTGTGTTGAATAGGAGTGGTGACAGAGGACATTCTTGTCGTGTTCTGGTCCTAAGGGGGATGCTTCCAGCTTTTGCTTATTCAGTATGGTGTTGGCTGTGGGTTTGTCATAGACAGCTCTTATTATTTTGAGGTATGTGTAACCCAGGATTTTCTGATGCCAAAGCCCATGCCCGCTCTACCTTTGTTGTGTGACTCTCTCACCAAAGGAGCTGAGCAGCTACAACCTTGCAAGCAATCTTCAGTGGAGAGATGATGTCCCATTTTGTGATCCTGGAGAGGTGACTAGAATTAATGGAGTATTGTAACAAACTCTAATCAGGGAGGACGATTAATGTCTCCTGGTCGTGATGTGTGTATTAGTGTGTTCTTGCATTGCTATTAATAAATACCTGAGAATCTTCAGCCAGGACAGCTTCTCTCCACCTTTCAGAGCCTTTTTGTTTTCATTTTACAAGATGCTATCCCATGCTTTTAGTCATACTTAGTGGGAAGGGCTGGGAGAATTGTGTTTAATCCAGTTTCTTTGCAACCAGAAGTCTCAATTCTGTGTGCATATTTTTGATAGTATTTTAAATTGTCCAGAAAGTAAAGAAAATGCAAGGTTCATATGTCTCATTTTGGTCCCCACAGTGTTTGCTCCATGGGAAACTCCTAAGCCTAATGCTATGCTACACCTCTGCTTTCTCTCTTCCCTTTCTGCCTCTCACCCCTGTTCCAGTGCCCACCTCCCAAGGCTCTCATAGCCTATCAGAGAAAACTACCAATTTTCTCATATCGAACCATAGATTCCTTGTTATTATTCTAGATAAATATCTTCGCTTTCCTTGGGGCAGCCTCTCCATTACCGTTCAGAATATTTATCATCTGCATTTGTGGTTTTCTACCAACGACCAGGTCCACTGCCTGGCCAATGGGCAGGCCCCTAGCCTTCAGCTGGGACTAAGCAGATTCATCAGGGGGGCCACTTTTAAGATGAAGAGAGCATCTCTGAGCATTAAAGACAAATTATTCATCATTCTTCCTTAGAGCCGGAGGAAGCTAATTTGTGAATTTTTTTCTCCATTTTTCTGGGTATCAATAATTTTTTTAAAAAGTGTGCTTGTTTTATTAAAGAGAGGCAAAGAGACCAGACTTTGGTTCAATGAAACCCACATGCAACACCCAATATATTATCATTGTCTGTTTATCCACTGCCTGCCCTGGAGACTGTAGGCTCCCTTAGGGGAGGAACCATGTCTCATTTATGGGTCTCCAGGGCCTTGTATACTCAACAAAGGTTTCTAAATTAATGAATTAAAAGTGACTTCTTGTGTAAATACCAAATTCTCCTTGGACTTTTTTTTTAAGATTTCCCAGAAATGGGCTGGATGTGGTGGCTCATGCCCATAATCCCAACACTTTGGGAGGCCAAGGCAGGCAGATCACCTGAGGTCAGGAGTTTGAGACCAGCCTGACCAATATGGAGAAACCCAGTCTTTACTAAAAAATACAAAATTAGCCAGGCATGGTGGCGCATGCCTGTAATCCCAGCTACTCAGGGGGCTGAGGCAGGAGAATCACTTGAACCAAAGAGGCGGAAGTAGTGGTGAGCCGAGATCACGCCATTGCACTCTAGCCTGGGCAACAAGAGCGAAACTCCACTTCAAAAAAAAAAAAAAAAAAGGAAAAAGAAAACAAAGAAAGAATTCCCAGAAATGAGAAGCCTTGGAGCCCTGTCTACCTAGTGTACCTGATGAAGATCAGAAATAGTTAAGCAGGGTTGCAGCATGCTGACTCCGAGGTATGCTCACTGACAGCTCCAGAGGCTCTGCAATCCTTATTCCCATGGCTGAAGGCGCTAGTTCCCACACATTTCCAGACTCAGAACTGTCTATTCCCAGCAGAGAGAGGATACCCTCACACTGGCAGTTCTAATCGGGTGAGGACCTATAAGGGAGGGAGGGTACCCTCTAGTTACCTGGCAGGCATCATAGCTCTCGTTCTTGTATCCGGCACACAGCATATTTTTGGTAAGTTTTGGAAACACCTTTGAACATTCCTCCCAGTCCATGATGACCATTGGCGCTTTCATCAGATCCATTTTCATAGAGTTTTTGTCAGCTGGCCCAGAAAGAAAGCACATTAGAGAAGCCACCAGGACAGACGTCCCCATGTTCATATGCAGCTGACTGTGCCCTCGGCCCTGCACATCCCTTTGTCCCCAGCCCCGGTCCTCTGCCTTCACAGGCTCTGCAGCCCCTCACTTCCTTCCGGTTACCCCACGCCTGCAACTTACCCACTCCCCCAACTACTGGAATTCTTCTTCTCATTCAAAACCAAATTTCGACTTCCAAGAAGGCTTCTGCCATCATGACTCCAGTCAGCCCCACAGACTCGGCGTCTTGCACCTGGCCACTGACCGTTTCTCAGCATAATCCTGCCTCTTCATTACATTTGCCTTTTGTGACATTTTACTACATGAGGATGGCCTTTCCTTCACACAGGGCCCTCCAAAGTGAGTTTGCACTACGGGTGAAAAGACTTTAGGTTCTCAGCAAGGGCAGGTTGGCAGAGAGTGTTGAGACGGGATTAGAGGGGATTTGCAGAGGCCCCTTTTGGGCTGCCAGATGCCAGGAATTCACCTGGATTTCTCTTCATCTCATTAGCTCTGACCACAGAGAGATTTCGCATTTCTTCTCTTGACTGAAGATTTTGAACTTGTACATGCCCTTGTACCTCCTCCCCCTCTTCTACCTTTCCAGAAGTGCCTGGAGCCCAGAGCCAAGGCCCCACCACTTTCCCTCTGGCTGCTAAACTCCTGAAACACTCACAGTCGTGCAGGCCCAGGCTTGCTGCAAATCGTCCCTGTGGACCCAGAGTCTCGTTGAGGCTGCTGCAATGCTTTTCTAGTCTCATCCCCTCCCCTCCCTATCTATTTGCTTTTGGTTTTGTTAGGGTTTCTTTGGGGACAGTCCAGCAGGCCCTACATCATGTCTTTCTGTCCCAGCAGACTTTCTTCTATTTTGGAAAGTAACCGCATAACAACAAGTAACAACAGATTCATTTCTAAGAAGAACCAGGCAACGCTCCAGGACCGTGAAAGCCTAGAACAGGGTGGGCATCTCCGACACCTGGAGGAGCCAGCTAGGAAACTTCACCGTGGGAACCAGGGAAGATGTTTGTGAATGCGGAGTAGGGGGCCTCTGGCTAAATGGAGAGTTTAAATTCGATTAAACACACAAACCCACTGCTCTGTGCTGGCTGGATCAGACTGCTCCAGGGTACTGCCTCAGACCTGGTGTCTCAGCCTGGGGTGTCGGCACTCAAAAGGGCCTAAGGTTTGGGTTCTGTGAACCCCCACCACACCGGAGTCTGCTCCGTCACAAGTCCCGTCCTCGCTCCTTCCTCACCTCTCCCCCTCCCCTGTTCCTCCCCTCTCCTTCAGATGCAGTGGCTCTTTCCGAAGGGGAAGCTGAGCGGTCACATACCAGCATCCGTCTGGCCCCAACCTGCCACCCAGCATTCGCTCCACGTGGTGGGGCCGGGCTGCGTGGGGACACAGATGGGCACTTTCAGGTCATCAAGCCTGATGGGTGAGGCCAGCAGCAGCAGGGCGATGTCATTGTCCATGTTGGCTCTGTTAAAGTCCTTGTGAATGATGATGCTGGCGACCTCCTTTATCTCCATGGATGAGCTAGTTAAGTCGTTGGTCCCCAGCACGACATTCAGTTCTTCTGGACTGGTGGCAGAGAACCAGAGAGGGGCAAGTGGAAAGGGGCAGGGAAATCACAAAAATGGCAGAATCGGCTGTGCCCAGAAACCTTAAATCCCATATAGTTCTAGGACCTTTAAACCCCACTGGGGCTGTTGCTCAGAAGGTGCGAGGATTGGAAAAAGGTAGGAAAAAACAAAAAAACGAAAAACAGAACACCGGGTGAGCGGACCACAGCCACACCACTGCACCCTCAGGGGCTTCGGAGGCATGAATGAGGTGCTTCTGTCTAAATACAGCAAAGGCAGACACGGGTTTGAGGAACTCTACAGAGCCCGCAAAAAGCCACTTGGCGTGGATTAAACTGGCCTCAGATAGATAAGGCATTCATTAGTACATCTGTTCTATATCATCAGTTGGCCTACCCACACTTTAGAAACTCAGGACCAGAAGTTAGTCTAGACCTGCCACTGACCAAGCAGACAGGATCTTCAGTAATCAGCCCAGGTTCAGAACCCCATGGGATACTGATAGCCCATGACAGCATGACAGCAGTTGCCACGAGAGTCTTTGGTTACGCCATGATGACAGTGTGCCCAGGCTGTTGATTAACCCTCTAAAATCAGCCTTTCTGTGTGTCTTCAAACTTCCTTGAGCTGGTGTAGCAGAAAGCACGAGTGCTGTGGCCAGAATTTGAATCCCGTTCCTATATACTAGGTGTGTACCATGGGTGAGTGGCCTCAATTTATTGGACCTCAGTTTCCTTATCTATAAATGAGGGCTATTCCTTCTATCTGCTCCAGGGGTCACTGTGCGATTAAATGAGTTAATAGAGAAAAGTTTCTTAGCAGGGTCCCCAGTTAGTCATCAGTAATGCCAGGGGTCCATCCACATGCTGTCACATAGAGAACGCACTGCACAGACTAGGAAAGTAGGGGACCAGATGGCTCAGGAAGCCAGGCTTCAGAATTAGAAGAATTTCCCCCTAGACAGACTTGAATGCCTTAGGAGAGACATGTGGGCCAAGCTCCTTGGCTTCATCAAGCCACATGTGTTCCTGCAGAGGACAGGTGTGACCTCAGGTAGGTTGTCGCCATTTGCCCTGGGTGATGTGAGGAGGACACAGCCTCAGACACAGCCTCCATGTTCCCAGGGCTGCAGGGGATGCCATTCATGCTGACTAGAGACTGAACAGCCCCAGGTTCCTCCCAGCCACCAGGTGTGGCTGAGGGGAGGGTACTCTGAGAAGCAGCAGCAGGGGGCTCATGATACTTACAGCACCTCCTCGGAATGTAAGCAGTGAGCCGCAGTGAGAATCCACCACTTGTTGAGGATGGAGCCGCCACAGAAAGGTTCGTTTCTTGCCTGAATGCTCACCTGCCACGGAAATTCTCCCACCTGCGCCTCCACCCCCGCTGTGATTCTGGAATACCGAGTTCTTCCCTCGAAAATGGATCTGTCGCCACATTCTGGTGGAATGAAAGAGAGAGGAAAGGAAAAAGAGCAACATTTAGTCAGCATCCAGTGTGAGCCGGGGACCCGGCTGGGAGGAAGAGGCTTCCAAGTGGATATCCTTGACCCCATTCTGGAGAGGAGCTCACTGAGGCCGGCGAGCCAGGCAGCCCTCCTGACACCAGCTGGCAGATGCTCTGCTTTGTCTGCACAGAGCTCAGGGGGTGAGCCAGACTCATTGGCTCTAACTCCATCCAGCATTTATGATCTCAGGAGAGTCACTTCGCTGAGCTTGTTTCTGCTGCCATCCAGGAGAAATCGGAAGAAAAATAGTGTCCAATGCCAACTCCTGGTGGTGGGCGGGACCATAGCCCCCCACCAAAGAGGTCCAAGTTCTAAGAGGCCATGTCCCCAGAACCTGCGAATATTTTAGCTTACGAGGAAGGAGGGGCTTTGAAGATGGAATTTGGGTTGCTAAGCACCGCCCTCAGACTGGGGACTTTTCTGTGGGGCCAGTGGTATCACTGCAGCCCTTGAGAGGAAGCAGAAGGTCAGACAGAGGAAGAAGTGACTGCAGAGGAAAGGCACAGAGATGCAACGTAGCTGGCTTTGAAGATGAAGGCAGGGGCCCAGAGAAGCTTCTAGAAGCTGCAAGTGGAAATGATTCTCCCCTAGAGCATCCAGTAGGAATGCAGACCTGTAGCACCTCGAATTTAGCCCCGGAGACTTATGCTGGAACTCTGTCCCACAGTACTGTAGGATGAGACATTTGTGGTGTTTAAGCCGCCAAGTATGTGGTCACTCATTTCAGCAGCCCTGGGAAACCACTAGGGGGGGCACAGAAAGTGCCAGAACCTACTGGAAAGCCATGGCTGTGCTAGGCTGCTCCAGGCTGAGCAGCTCTTTTATTGGGGGATTGAGAGTAAAGCTGTGGCTGCCTGTGCTGAGGCGGGAAATTCTCCTTCCCGACAGAGGCTGGCTCCAGCTCCTTGCCCCCCAGGAAGAGAAGATGCTCCATTAATATTTGCTGACTTGAACATCTGCTTTGTGTTCTGGGACAAGGCATGAGTTTGACTCTAAAAAGCCTAAGACCCTCTTCTTGTCACTTTCTTGCGGTTCGTTTTCCGACCATCAGCTCAACGGAAGCTTTGAGGGTTTTGTCATTTGGGTGACCCCGTAGTGGTCATTTTTGGTTTAAAATAAATACGGGAGTAAGAACTTAGCAAAGTGCATCCGGAGTCGTCTGCTGTCTAAAATGCATAAAGGCTGTCTTTGGGACTTCTCTTTCCTTTTTTTTTGTTTTTTTTTTTGTTTTGTTTTTTTTTTGTTGTTGTTGTTGTTTTTTTGAGAGATGGAGTCTTGCTCTGCCATCCAGGCTGGAGTACAGTGGCATGATCTTGGCTCACTGCAAACTCCGCCTCCCAGGTTCCAGAGAGTCTCCTGCCTCAGCCTTCCAAGTAGCTGGGACTACAGGCATGTGCCACCACGCCCAGCTAATTTTTGTATTTTTTAGTAGAGACAAGGTTTCACTATTTGTTGGTCAGGCTGGTCTCAAGCTCCTGACCTCAGGTGATCCACCCGCCTCGGCCTCCCAAAGTGCTGGGATGACAGATGTGAGCCACCGTGCCGGCCATTTGGCACTTTTAGATCCATACTTCCTCTGATTTTATTTACATAGGACACTTACTGTGTGTCAGGCACTGCCACAAGCACCGATTCACTTGGTTGTCGTAACTGCCTTATGGAGATAGGCCCTGTTATTTTCTTTTTTTATTTTTTTGAGATGGAGTTTCTCTCTTGTTACCCAGGCTGGAGTGCAATGGCACAATCTCAGTTCACCGCAACCTCCGCCTCCCGGGTTGAGGCAATTCTCCTGCCTCATCCTCCTGAGTAGCTGGGATTACAGGCACGCACCACCATGCCCAGCTAATTTTTTGTATTTTTAGTAGAGACGGGGTTTCACCATGTTGACCAGGATGGTCTCGATCTCTCGACCTTGTGATCCACCCGCCTCGGCCTCCCAAAGTGCTGGGATTACAGGCGTGAGCCACCGCGCCTGGCGGCTCTGTTATTTTCATCCTCACTTTATAGTTGGGACAACTGAGGCACAGAGAGGTTAAGTAGTTTGCCCAAGGTCACACAGCTAGTCAGTGACTGAACCATGATATGAGCCCCGGGCAGGCTGGCAGCAGAGCTGGTGCTCTCACCGCTGCCCCATGTGGCTCTCTGCCTAGAATATTCTTCCCCCAGGCAGCTACCTGGCTCACCTCCTCACTACACCCAAGAATCTGTTCTTCGGAGCAGCCTTCCCTGACCTGTGTCTGAAAGAGCCCCTCCCATCCTGGGGACTCCTCATTTCCTATCCTGTGTTACATTTCTTCATTGCATCCTTGTTACCTTAACCCCTATGTTACCAGTCCCTTTTGCCTGGCTCTGGCACCAGAATGTAAGCTCCAGATAGAGAGGGCAACATGCTTGTCTGGTTGATAGCAGGTCCCAGGGTCCGAAAACCCCCATGGTGTGGAACAAGCACTCAACAACCGTAAGTCACCCTGTGACTCAGTGACTCCACTCTGGGAGTCTGGAAGGCAGCGCATGCGTGCAGCTGATGATGTTCACTGCAGCGACCTCCATCATCGTGACAAATGGAAAACAGTCTAAATGCTAAAGGTACAACCGCATCATCAGGCATGCCTTACCCACAACATTATGCTCATGGGGAATTTTTAATGGCACAGAAAAATGCTTGTGATATAAAAGTGAGTGAAAAAGTCAGGATGAAAATTGTATTTAAAACTTGTGATTTCATTATATTAAGAATGTGGGTTTTTAAGCATGGAAGGAAATACATCAAAATGCCAAGTGGCTGTGAGCTGGATGGTGGGCAGCTGTGATGGGTGCCCTCTGTCCCTCCGTCTGAGATGCAGAACGTGGGACGTGCTCAGTGCAGGCTCTGGGGCCAGACAGCCCAAGCTTGTATCCTGGCTCAGTGGCTTCTTCACTAAATGATTTAGGGAAAGCTACTTATCTTTGGGTATCCTCCTTTTCTTCATTCCTGAAAGAAGCGTAAGATAATGCCAACCTTGGAAGACTGCTGTGTGGATGAAATGAGAGGGTGGATGTCGAAGTGATTGACAAAGTGCTTGGACCAAAGTCTACTCTCCAGAATTAACCGGCAGAATTTCCCATATCCATTTTGCACCAAACTCCCCTTGGGACCCATCCCTCACATTCTTGATCCGGAGATCAACCCACAGCATCAGCATGGAATTGTGTGGACTTTTAGGTTCGTGCAAGAGCTCAGAGCCCGGAAGCAGCGATGCAAGTGGAAACGGCTGATTCTGAGTGGTCTGAGGAATCAAGCATTTGGGACGCCTTGCAATGGGACACCAGAGGAGCATGTTCTACTGATGCTGTCCTGTCACTCTCCCCACTCCCTGTTCATGCAGAGTGCAGCGGCCCCCAGGCTGGACTGAAGGAGGCCAGGTGAACCTGCTGCATTCTGGGCAAGAGGCGGTGGGCACAGGGCAGGCAGCCTGGCGTTGCGGTCACCCAGTGCAGGCCAGGCAGACAGCTCTGCCGTTTCTCCATGGGGCAACTTTGGGCAAATCCTCATCCTCAGTGAGGTTCTGAGTTCCTCGCCTACACATGGGCTGAGAGCAGATGCCCCACTGTGGTGGCGTGGGAGTGAAACACAGGGAAATACTCAATCCCTAACAGTTGCTGAGTACCCCAGTGTCCCTGATGTCTCAGCCACCCTCTTGGAGAGAGCAATGAGCCATCAGGGAGCTGTGGGAGGGCCAGCCACAAGGACAGAGGCACCCGTGCACTTGGCCTGACTGAGCTAGGCTTCCCTGGGTGTCTGCGGCTCCTGGAAGCCTGGTGCTGCTGGGAGCCACAGAGGCCCAGAGTCATGGGTCCCCTCCGAGTGGGAGGACTCAGCCTCAGCAAGTTCTAGGTGAGAGCTTCAGGGCAGCCTACTATTCCTTTGGGGATACAGTGTCAGTTTTCAGAACCAAAACTCAAGGTCTGACAGGTCAAACACTGGGCTGGTGGAGAGAGGAGAAGGTGAAGTGGTTTGGAGGAGGGGTATGTGGGGACCCCTGAGCTGTGACCTCATGCTCTGAGATCCACCCTCCTGGCAGCCATTCAGTTGGACCGTGAGCCCCCATCCTTGCCCCTTCTGCCCCTGTACTTACCACTGACGGGACCCAGGGAATGAGTGGGCAAAGGAGGGCGGTAGCCCTTCCTAGCCCCGCCTAGGAGAGACACTCCAGCCTCTGGGAGAGGAGTCTGTGGACCAAGCTGAGCTTCTGTGACCAGGGACAGGAGCAGCAGCACTGAGAACAGGAGCATGGCCCTAGGCTGTGCTGTGGGTCCGGGGGTGATGGAGGCCAGGGCTGAGGGAGTGAGGCCAGCACAGCATCTGGCTCAGATCCAGAGCCCCCAGGTGATGTCACAGTGGGCTGCGGAGCTGAGAACTCGGACTGCAGCATGCAGACTTCTTTTCCGGCTCTTTTGTTTCTAGGACAGCTGCACAGAGACACCTCATCCTCAGAGCCTTTTTATCCCCGGTTCCCTTCTCTCTGACCTGAGTGCCACCCAGCTTCCAGAATGTATTAGTCTGTTTTCATGTTGCCGATGAAGACATACCAGAGACTGGGTGATTTATAAAGAAAAAGAGGTTTGATGGACTCAGTTCCAGGTGACTAGGGAGACCTCACAATCATGGCAGAAGGCAAAAGCCACGTCTTACATGGTGGCAGACAAGACAGAATGAGAGCCAAGTGAAATGGGAAGCTCCTTATAAAACCATCAGATCTCGTGGGACTTATTCACTACCATGAGAACACTATGGGGGAAACCGCCCCCATGATTTAATCATCTCCCACCGGGTCCTTCCCACAACACGTGGGAATGGTGGGAGCTATAATTCAAGATGAGATTGGGGTGGGGACACAGCCAAACCAGATCACTGGGCTCTTGGTGGGCACCTTGCTTTCAGCCGTTGTCACCCCCAATCCTTTCTTGAGGCTCAGTTCAGGCCATGGCTTTTCTGTGAATGGGGGGGTAAGGTCTAGGGGAGGGGTTTGCAGCCTGGACCCTCAGAAATGGGGCAGAGCGCAGGGAGGCCTGGAGGCTTCTACCAGCACGTGTACCCTGTGGTACACTGCCTGCTTAGTTCTCTGCCCAGGATTCTGACCTGGGACCCCAGGTGCAGCCGCATAGGTCAGGTTGAGAGGTTCTGGCGTCCCCTCGCACCCTGCCTGGTGGGTCCCAGTCCCCCTCCTACCACCTTCTAGGTGGATCCCACGTGGCCCCCAGGTCTCCTGATGGGCCCCTCTGCATTCAAGATGAAATGACCCTCCTCAGATGGAGGTTCCTGGTGTATAGCCTCACCAGATGTCAGTGACTCAGTCATGGGCTTTGGAACTTGTATGTTTTTAAAAATTCTGCACCCCTCAGTGTACTGACCCAAGTGGACTTACCCATGCAGCCTGGGCAGTGCCTTCATGGCCACTGGCCGGGCTTAGTGGTTAGAAGGGACTTATGGGCTGTCTCCAAAGTGACCAGGTGTCTACCTTTCCAGTCTTACCTCCTTGGTTTTCTCATCTGCAGCACAGAAATACAATGCTCACCGGCATGCAGGTTACTGTGAGGCTTAAAGTACGATCAGATGACCGGGGACGTGGCCTTTCACAGGTGTGGCTCGAGCTGCTTCCCAGGAGAATTCCAGCACTTCTCTGCTTTCTCCCAAGGCAGCTCCCTGGCAACAGTTGCTCCTCACTGCTCAGGCATCCCCTCTGAGGCTGAGCCACAGCCTGTTGAGTGGTCCTGGGTGGTCCCCTCCCCACCTGCTCTGAACCATGCCTCACCCACCTCTTCAGCAGGGGATGCCTGGTCCTGATGGAGGCTGGGACTTTCCTGACTGGCAGGTGGGACAGGAGTCCACAGCACCTCCAGGCACTTGGTCCTGGTCTCACTACTTAGGCTCACTCGTTGGCCCTCAGGGTGGCCTCCTAGGGAGCTCCCTGGCTTTCCTCTTGCCCTCCTTCGGGCTCAGGTCCCCATTGGACCTGCCACTCACGCACCTGCTATATGCTAATACTTTCTCCTTTACTCAGTTTCTATTGGTTTTGGGGGTGGGGTGTGGAGGGGAGGAGGAGCCTGGGCTCCAGGTCTGTTGAGGGAATGGAGGATGACAGCTAATCTCATGGATGGGGAGACAGGGGCACAGGCATACCCACTGCAGACTGCTCATTTTCAACAGAAGAATCTGAACAAAATCATCGGTCACCTCAGAAAGACTGATTTCTTCACTCTTCAGAGTGGTCTCTGTCCCTCCCGAGAACATGACTTGGGTCCTATTCTTGTGAAGTACTCGTTCACTGTCCAGCATTGTTTTGCACATCTTCACAGTGACGCTGGGTTGCACCATGCCCCAGCTTCTGGGTGGAGACGCTCCAGCCTCACATACTGAGCCCTGCACAACTCCAGAGGGCACCATCCCCATAGACTACAGTGGGAAAGTCTCTCCCTTGGACTGGGCAAATGAGGGGTTCCAGGGTGAGAAGAGCAGTGCTAGTGTTCTAGTAGGAATCTGATGAAATTCACAGTGGAAAGGAGGCACATGATGATAGAGGTTGGATAGGGGTTGTGTGAGGACTGTTGCCTGGCTGACACCCCAGAGGCCCCAGGGTGGCATTGCTTTGGTGACTTTACCAAAGTCTTGGCCAGTGGTTCTCTGACTGTCCTAGCCTCTTTGTGCTATGACAGAATATCACAGATTGGGCAATTTTTTTTTTTCTTTGAGATGGAGTCTCCCTCTGTCATCTAGGCTGGAGTGCAGTGGTATGATCTTGGCTTACTGCAACCTCTGCCTCCTGGGTTCAAGTGATTCTCGTGCCTCAGCTTCCCAAGTAGCTGAAATCACAGGTGCGCACCACCATGCCTGGCTAATTTTTGTATTTTTTAGCAGAGATGGGGTTTCACCATGTTGGCCAGGCCGGTCTCAAACTCCTGACTCAGGTGATCTGCCCGTTTTGGCCTCCCAAAGTGCTGCGATTACAGGCATGAGCCACTGCACCCAGCCAGATTGGGTAACTTATAAAGAACAGAAATTTATTCTTTCATGGTTCTGGAGGCTGGGAAGTCCAAGATCAAGGTGCTGGCAGGTTTGATCTCTGGTTCCAAAATGTTGCCACATTTTTACATCCTGTGGGGAGGAGAATGTTGTGTCTTCAAGTTCTTCAGAGGAACAGAAGAGAGTGAACCCACTCCTTCAAGCCCTTGATCTATTCTTGAGGACAGAGCTTTCATCACCTAAACACTTCCCAAAGGCCCCACCCCTCAACGCTGTTGCATGGGGTGTTGTTTCCAGCACATAACTTTCGGAGGAGACGCATTCAAACTGTGGTGCTGACTTGGATGTGCAGCCGGGGGAGCTTGTTCTGTGCAGATGAGAGTTGCCAGATTTAGCAAAAACAAATGCAGGATGCCTTGTCAAATTTGAATTTCAGATAACAAATATTTTTAGTATAAATCTGTTCCATTCAGTGTTTGGGACATACTCCTCCTAAAATAATTTGCTGTTTATTTGAAATTCAAGCATAACTCATATCCTGTATTTTATCTGTCAACGCTACTATCTGTTTACAGGCTTAGTCCTTCAGATACTGATTCAGTGGGACAGAGAAGGCCGGAGGTGTGGGAGAGGTCCGAGCACTTGTAACAGCACAGCTTCTTCCAGATGAATCCAAAGCAGATGATCTCTGGACATCTTTGAGAAGCGTCACTTAGGCCTCCTGTAGAGAGCTTTGCTGGGATCACTGGGGCCTGACTCACACCTGGGAAATCAGGGGGTGAGAGAATGGTTCTGGGCACATCATGCCCTCTGAATGGCTTTTTTTGTTTGTTTTTTGAGATGGAATATCAGTTTGTCACCCAGGCTGGAGTGCAGTGGCGTGATCTTAGCTCACTGCATCCTCCGCCTCCTGGGTTCAAACGATTCTCCTGCCTCAGCCTCCCGAGTATCTGGGACCACAGTTGCCCACCACCATGCCCAGCTAACTTTTGTATTTTTAGTAGAGATAGAGTTTAATCATCTTGGCCAGGCTGGTCTCAAACTCCTGACCTCACGTGATCCACCTGCCTCAGCCTCCTAAAGAGCTGAGATTACAGGCATAAGGGAGGGATGCTACAGGGTAGGGACTGCCTGGAACCCACAGTTTTTTCCTGGAACCATTGTGGGTTGCACAAAGAGAGAAATGCCCACAGGTGGTCTTATGATTCCTCCCATGAGGCTTCCTGGAGGGGGCAAAGAAATCTTTAAGAAAGAGTCTTAGTGTATCACCAGGTGCTCAGGGGATGACAGTGATCAGAAAGCAGCTCGGCATAGAGAGAGCCCCACCCTGGCCTGGGGACTTTGGAAGAAAGCCACCCAGCAGAGAACCATTCGGGAGCCCAGAGACACCCACTAAGAGCCAGCCTTAAATGTCTGCCAGGCCCAAGGAACAGGGAGCTGATGTGTGGCCTCACCTGGACCTGTGCCTTCGTCTAAATTTTGACCTGTAGCGGGCAGGTGAGCAGAGCTGGAGGTGAGAAAGGAACCAGGTTCCTAACGGGACCCAGGTAGGGAGGAGGCTGGGCGCTGAGTCAAATTCCAGGTCGAGAATGTAACAAAGTCTTGGATATTCTAATACAAAAATTGTCCTGAGTTTGGACTCAAGTGACCATAGGACTATTACCTAAGAATAATCAGAAAAGCTCCGGGTTCACCTCCAGCTTTTTTATTTGGACAGGACGCATCATGCCCTCTGAATGGCTTTGTTTTTGTTTTTGTTTTTGACATGGAGTCTCACTCTTGTCACTGGGGCTGAAATGCAGTGGCATGATCTCAGCTCACCACAACCTCTGCCTCCTGGGTTCAAGCAATTCTCCTGCCTCAGCCTCCCCAGCAGATACAACTACAGGCACCCACTACCACGCCTGGCTAATTTTTGTATTTTTAGTGGAGACAGGGTTTCACCACGTGGGCCAGGCTGGTCTCGAACTCCTGACCTGAGGTGATCCACCCGCCTCAGCCTCCCCAAGTGCTGGGATTACAGGCGTGAGCCACCGTGCCCGGCCTCTAATGTCTTTTAACAGGACCGTAGGAGACAACGAGCTGTGTGTTGATCACAATCCATGTCACATTGCCAGTTCCACTCCTCAGTGCGTTTGTCGAAGGGTTTTCCTTTCAGGCCAGTGGGAAAGGTCTGGCGGAAGCCTCATGATTCCTCCATGTACAGCAGTTTGCTGAACGGCATGTGTGAAAACCTGCAAAATCACACAAGCATGGGCAAGTCCCCTGGTGCAGGCAGGCAGATGTCTGGAACAACAGCCACACTCCACCTCCTTCCCCTCCTCCCCCTCCTCAGCTCTCAGGTCGGACTTGGCCGATGGATCACAGCTGAGCCAAAAATTGGCCTCGGAATCTCTTCCCATGTAGCAGTTTGGGCATCTGTTACCTGGTGAGCAGATGAAACCCACTGTCATTGTTGGACTAGGACCTAACAGACATAGGAACCTCCCAGGGGTGAGGGATGTCCTGCAGAGATGAGGGCCAGAGGCTTTGGGAGGATGCTTCTTGTGTCCTCTTTGATGTTGACACAGGCACCTGCTGCTCCTTGAAGCTGTTCTATTTAGATTGCGTGCATTGTTCGGGAGGTGGTCTGCCTGTTGCTTTAGAGAGTGGGTTCTGGAATCAGACGTGCCTTACTTCAGATGCTGCTTCTGCCATCTCCACATGGGGCTTTGGACAGCTTATTTAGCCTTGCAGAGCTTCATTTCCTTATCACTACATGGGGGATAAGAATACGCTGACCTCTGCAGTCACAGTGACGAGAACACAGTAAGGCATCCATAACGAGTTTGCGGTGATGATGGCGTCGATGCTCTGCAGTCCAAGTTTAAACTTTAACCACCAGGTTGGCATTTTCAGCCAGTGATAGATCACGGCCATAGACTTGGCTCAGACATGTGCAATCTCAGAGGCCATTCGCATCTAACCCTGTCTGATCCCACGTGAGTCACTGGGGTGCTGGAGAGGCCGGGTGCTGTTCGGTTCTGATGCTTTCCTGTGAACTGAGGGGTTTGCATTTCCGAACAATCCCAAGAGCCAGATGAGGTCAGCCCCTGCCTGGTTTCATGGACAAGGAGACAGCCAGCACCACAGGTCACTGCTCAGCACACTTGGATTCCAAGGTTGCCAGGCTCAGAGGCCATGCTACTGTCCCCGGTGCTTCTATACACAATCCTATTGAATGCTCACATGATTTTCCTTATTCCTCTCAAAAAACCCATAAGGAGAAAAGAGACTCAGACTTTAAATTGTTCAATTGTAATCTCTTCATTTTCTGAGTCATTTGCCCTAACTCGGCATCTTGACTTGGTCAAGAGAATGCAACTCATCAGGATGAAGCCAGGACCAGGACACCTCAGGGTCAAGCTCTAGTGAGAGGCAAAAGCCTTCTCTTCCCAGGGCGCCCACCCATGCGTGCATACATTCATTCATTTTGACTATTTATAAGTGCCTAATATGTTCCAAGCATCATTCTAAAAACTGGAGATAAAGGAATACATAAAAAAGAAAAAGCTCTTACCCTCATCCAGGTTACAGTCTAGTGAGAGGAACAGAAAGTACATCGATATTGAAGGCGTAGATGATGTCAGAGGGTGATAGGTGCTAGGGAAAAATGAAGCAGGGAGGGGCATGGGGAGGGCAGGCTGGGAGGGGTGGGTGCTGTTTTCTGTAGGGTGATCGGGCAGGTCTCACTGATGGGGTGACTGGGAAGACGCCTGAAGGAAGGCAGGAGCGAGCCTTGGAGATAACTGCCGGGGCCTTTTGGATAACTTGGGAACCTGTAGACAGCTGCTGTTTCAGGCAGTGGCCACTTCATTCATTTCTCCTTGGAGAGACAGGACTGTGGTTGTGAATGAGAGGAGATGGGGAGGTGGCTGTCCGTCACTGACAGGGAGGGGACTGCGGAGCTGTTTGTTTGGAAGGTTTTAAGGTGGGATGACAAAGCACCTTCAATGCTAATGAGAAGGATGTGGAAGGGGAGGAGAAGGGGAGGATGAGGGAGAGCTCACAGAACCGGTGGTATCAGATCCCTGAGGCCCGGGAGGCGCAGAGGGGAGGGACTATCTGTGATCAGAGGCGCCTCTCCTCCTTGGAGCATTCTTGGCCGTTTTCCATTTTCCATGCAACTCCCTCCCCTGGGTTTCCTCCAGCTCCTCTGGCAGTTGCCAGCCTCCTTTTCCAGCTCCTTCTCCTCTGTGTAGATGTTGAGGGTTCTTCGTGGCCCACCCTGGGCCCTCCGTGCTCCTCTCTGCACGTGATCTCCCTGGGCGACCTCACAACCTCACCCACCCCCGGACTTCAGTAGACTGACGACTCTCCAGCTTATCCATCCACCCCAGACTTTCACACTGGGCTTGTGGCCGCCGGCTCATCCCGCAGAGCGCATCAGCCACAGTGCCTCTCTGCCCCGCCTCACTGCGTGTGTTTCTCTCCAGGTCCACCATGTCCCTCCTACTTCAGGCCCCTGGCGTGTCCCATCTGTATGGAGCCACTTCCTTTGTTATACTCTCTTTTCTAGTTTCATCCTCTCCAAAGTATTTTCCATGTTATACCAAGAGTCTTTTTTTTTTTTTTTTTTTTGACAGGATTTTGTTCTGTTGGCCGGGCTGAGCAGTGGAGCAATCCCAGCTCACTGCTGCTTCGACCCCCTGCGCTCAAGCGATCCTCTTGCCTCAGCCTCCTGAGTAGCTGAAGCCACAGGCATGCCTGGCTAGGTCATCTTTTTTTCTTTTTCTTTTTTCTTTTTTTTTTTTTTTTGAGGTAGAATCTCACTCTGCTGCCGGACTGGAGCGCAGTGGCACGGGATCTCGGCTCACTAAAACTTCTGCCTCCTGGGTTCAAGTAATTCTCCTGCCTCGGCCTCCCGAGTAACTGGGACTCCAGGCACTTGACACCACTAATTAGCGTACCCTGCTAATTGCTGTATTTTTTGTAGAGACGGGGTTTCACTATGTTGGCCAGGATGATCTCGATCTCTTAACCCTGCCTCAGGCTCCCAAAATGCTGAGATTACAGGCATGAGCCACCGTGCCTGACCGGGTCATCTTTTAATGCAAATGTTACCATATGACCCTCTTCAATTCTATCCTTGCCTCTCCAACTAAGCTCATGGATAAATTCAAATATCCTAAAAAAGGCATTTCAGGCTTTTTGTAACCTGCTTCCAGAGAACATAAAAACTTACCAAAGACCTAGAGCTCTTTAACACCAAGGCAGACACTAGAGTAAATGCGCAGCATCCAGGGTGGGAGGGGAGCATGCCAATAGCTGGTCACCCAGCCTGGCACTTCTGGGGTATCCTGTTACCCCTACTGCAGAGGGGACTCGAGACAGGGAAGGACTGGACATACGGACTCTGCTCACCCAGGCTGACCTACATCCCCCGCTCCCCCCTCCCCGAGCCCAGGGCTCACTGTGAAGTCACCAGCCCCACTCTGCCATGCATTGTGACACCCCTGCCAGAAACCACTGCATCTGGCATGTTATCAGCTCTGGCTGGAGGCAAAAGTTGGGCGGTTTGGGACTGGATGACAAGAATATGTTCTGGCTTCTAATTCCCCTGCTCATGGCACTGAAGGGACGTGCCCAGGAAGATCCAGGTCTGTGCCAGGCTCTCCAGGAGCAGTGGTTGGGAGAAGGGCTGCCACCTGTTACCTGGCTCCTGGAGAGTTGACTTAGAGGCCCAAGGGATGCTGAGTTAGGGCAAATGACTCTGAAAATGAAGAGATTATAATTGATCAATCCAAGTCCACGTATTGGTTCTGCAAAGATGCCGTCTAAAATGATCCCCCGGGGTCTGGACCCAGAGTTCTGGAAGTTCAGGGGAATTGGAGGAACGCTTTAACAACTGACTTTGCTTCTCATCTCCACCTTCCTTTTTGCAAAAGCATTAACAATTCTTCCAGGCCCAACACACTGGGGGAGGCAGCAAAGTAGTGGTGGAATAAGACTTTATTTAATTTAGAATGCCAGTGTTGGATTATATAATCTCATGACGTGGAGAACATTACAGGGCTATTGGGTGGAGTAAACGAGTGAAGGCAAAGTTTGTCCTGCAGAGCCTCAGTCCTGGGAGAAGCTCCCAAGGAAAAAGCTCTGTGTTAGACAGGATTTAGAAATGTTCCATTTGATAATTTTTTTGTAGAATCACTATGAAAGGATCTGTTTTATATTAAAGAAAGAGGTCTAAGTTTGATTTTATTGAATCTGGCATTTTGAGATTATCCATAAGACCACTCTTGCCTAAACTCCCAGCCTGATTCAGAATATTATATATATATATATATATATATATATATATATATATATATATATATTTTTTTTTTTTTTTTTTTGAGAATTAAACCTGTTCCTAGAGTTTTCCCATTTTTCTTATCTGGGTGAGTTTTTAAAGTTGATTCGCAGGACCGTTTTAAATTTTAATGACATCAGACATTTGTCTGCTTTAAGTGCTGCAAAATCTTCCTAATTCTTCAGTTCTCTTGCCATTTTATTTTGGACCAAACACATTTAAAATGTGTGTAAACAATCCATCAATATTTTTACTTATGATTCTTGGCTTTTATTTCATGTTTTAGGAAGGACTTTTTCAAACCAAGAATATAAATGCAGCATACTGGACACCATAGAGTGAGCTCTGAAGTTAGACTGTGTTCTAATTATATTTCCTCTATGCACCTGCTGTGTGACCTTAGGATGAGTTACTTAATACTTCTGTATTTCAGTTTCCTCCTCTGCAAAACGGCTGTATTAAGATTTTTGTGAAAATGAGATTTGCACAAAACTCTGAGAACTGTGCCTGAAACTTCGTAAATACTCAAAATTCATTAGCTTTTATGACTTTACTTCTTACATTAATTTTTCCTGTTCTGGATTGGTAAAGATATTTTCCTATGTGATTCTCTAGAAGTTTTGTATTTTCATCTTTTACATTTAGATTTAGAATCCATTTGGTATCAATTTTCATAAACAATAAAAGGATCAAGATGAATTTTTTTCCACCTAGATATCCTACTGACCCAGCTCATCTGGGAACATTCATTGACCAGCCGCCACTTTTGTAAAAAATCAAGTCTCATTATCGATCAGGCTGTTTCTGTACACTGCTTATTTCACTGGCATATTTATTGATCTCTGTGCCTCGCCATGCAGTCTGAATTCTCAGTTTTATAAAAGTCATGGTGTAAGTCCATCAGAATTGCTGTTATTCAGTACCATGTTAGCTTTTCTTAGCCAACTGCATTTCTAATTTTAGAATAAGGTTGGCAAGTTCCATAAATAAAACTGTTGGGATTTTTGATGGTGATTGCATTTAATCTATAGGACGATCTCAGGGAAATTGATCTCTTTATAATAGTGAACGTTCTGACCCATGGCCATATTCTGTCTTTCAACAGTTATCTTAGTAAGATATATAATTTTAAAAAATTAAAAGGTTTTGTGCACATTTGTTCATCTTTATTTTCAGGTATTTTATGATTTTGAAGCTACTATCAATGATACATATTTTTACTTTTTATCTCCTATTCATTTTATGCTGTTATGTAGATGTTTATATCAACCTTTTATCCCGTAGCCTTGCTAAATTCATCTATTAATTATAGTAACTCATATGTATATCCCTTTGGCTTTTCTGTATTCACAATCATGTCATCTACCACTAACAGTAGCTTTATTTCTTTTCTGTCCTTATTTATTTTATTTCTTTTTCATATTACACTGGCTAGATAGACTGGCTTGTACAACAGGTGTGTTTGACTGATACACGTTTCATCCATTAGCACAGTGAATTTTTCTATATCCTTGTAAGAAAGCAAGCATGTAGCTTTATTTTTACATCTATTTAATTTAATTTATTACCAATACATTTGGGTGCTCTAGCATTTTATTATTTGTTTTCTATTTGTGGCATCTCTTCAAACTTTCTTTTATTTCTTGGCTTTATTTTAGATAGATTAAAAATATTTTCAACAATTCTACAAGCTACCCTGGAGATACAAGATCACACTTTAGCTATTACACATGTAACTATGTTAACCGTTAATAAATACACTGGGCCGGGCACAGTGGCTCATGCCTATAATCCCAGCACTTTGGGGGGGTCTGAGGCAGGCAGATTGCTTGAGGTCAGGAGCTTGAGACTAGCCTGGCCAGCCAGCGTGGTAAAACCCCATCTCTACTAAAAATAGGGAAATCAGCTGGGCGTGGTGGCAAATGCCTGTAGTCCCAGCTACTTGGGAGGCTGAGGCAGGATAATTGCTTGAACCCAGCAGGCAAAGGTTGGAGTGAGCTGAGGTCCGCCACTGCATTCTACCTGGGCAACAGAGGAAGACTCCGTTTCAAAAAATAACAAAAAGAATACACTGCACCAGTGCTTGCTGCTTTACGTCTGCCCCTCTGCCCATCACGTCCAGGGCGCTCAGGCTGTCACGTGCCGTGCAGATGAAGCTTCTGGACTGTGTGTTGTTATTGCCTAGTCTATTGCAGCAGCTCTTGAGGAGAGGAAATGTTATTCCCCATGTACACTTGCCGCCCAGTTTACTTGTGATGTGTCCATGTTCCTAGGGTGCGGACCCTTAAGTTCCCAACCAAAGCCACGGGAACTTACGAGCCCCACACCATTGACAGGTCCTGGAGTCCACAAGTCACAAACTGCCAAGTTGTCCCCAGGGCATTCCTATTGCCAGGCTCATCTCTCTGGAGTTCCTTCTTTTGCTATAAACTGGCCTGGTAACTCTTCATTAACTTAACTCTCTAGTGCTTTTGAGCAAGGAATGTTACATATTTTACATTAGAAAAAGATTCCAAATTTCAGATTCCATCTATTTTGGTTTTAATTTTTTGAGACAGAGTTTCTCTCTGTTGCCCAGGCTGGAGTGCGGTGGCGTGATCTTGGCTCACTGCAACCTCTGCCTCCTGGGTTCAAGCGATTCCCTGCCTCAGCCTCCTGAGTAGCTGGGATTACAGGCGTGTGCCACCATGCCTGGCTAATTTTCCTATTTTTAGTAGAGTCTGGGTTTTACCATGTTGTCCAGGCTGGTCTCGAATTCCTGACCTCGAGTGATCTGCCCACCTCGACCTCCCAAAGTTCTGGGATTGCAGCCTTCATTTTTCAGTTGCACCCAGTCTAATTTTTCAGTTCTATTATTTCCCCTTATTTTTTCTCTGTTTCTGCCAGTTCCTTTTTATTTTATCCTTTCCTTTTGTGAGCTCCTATTTTATAATGTTTCATGTTTTCTTCAATATCCTTGCATAAAACAGCGCTAAGCTGTTTTTCCCCTGGATAATAGCCAAACAAATGTATTATTCATGTGTATGTTGTACATTTTGTTTCTTTTCTCGTAATAGTTTCGCATGATTTTCCTGTTTTTCAGCTTGTTTGTTTTTAACTCAGGGCCAGTTCTAGGAGCTCTGCCTTTTGGTCCACATGATCTAGATAGAAACCCGCTGCTGCCTTTCCCTTTTGATGTGAGCCTGCTCGTGATCTTCTCTCTGTACCTGGAGGGCTGTGTGCTGGTAATTTATCTTCTCTGTTCAGCCTGCCTGGGGACAGAAGTGAAGGAGTTGGGGTCACAGTCAGTCACAATCTAGGAATACATTTTCGGAATACTTTCCCTTGGAAGCAGAGCAGGAAAGGGTGAAGTTCTATCAGCTTGGATGGAATCTTTTCATGGGTAGGGGTATCCTTGGATTTCAGGGGGTTCTTCCCTCTTTGTGGTAATTTTCTTGAAACTCAAAGCCTTTTTTATTTCCTGAGCCAGATACATATTTTTCTCTGCAAAGATGTGTCTAGTACCGGCTGTGAGACTGAGTTGCCTCCTCATCTTGCCATTGACCTTGTAGAAACCGTGTCAAGGGCAGGAGGGAAGGCATCATGCAGGCAGACTGTTCTCCCCAGCCTGTCCCAGCAGAGGTCAAGTGGCTTCCAAGGAGAACTCTCTGTCCTTCCCATCGTCTGCCTGGGCCACAGGCTTTTGTCCTCTGAGCTGTAGGTGGTGGTGGGACTCTGTGGGCTTTTGTAATGTAGTTCTCAGCCCTCTGAGCTTCAAGGAACTCAAAAATAACAGTGCTGCATGTCGGTTGTCTTTTCTGGGTCTTCTTTCATCCTGGTAAAATTATAATGAAAACCTTCAAAATTTGCAGCAATGGTTTGGTTTTTCTGATTTCCACACAGATGATGTTTCTTCCTTTCTTTTTTAAAAATGTATTTTCGCGCGGCGTGGTGGCTCACGCCTGTAATCCCAGCACTCTGGGAGGCTGAGGCAGGTGGATCACCTGAGGTCAGGCATTCAAGACCAGCCTGGCCAACAGGGTAAAACCGTGTTCCTACTGAAAATACAAAAAGTTAGCTGGGCATGGTGGCAGGCACCTGTAATCCCAGCTACTTGGGAGGCTGAGGCAGGAGAATTGCTTGAATCCGGGAGGCAAATGTGACAGTGAGCCAAGGTTGCACCATTGCACTCCAGCCTGGGCAACAAGAGCTAAACTCAGTCTCAAAACAAAAAAAAATTACAATGTATTTTGGTTAATTTCAGTATGCACCTAGGATGGGTGTATATGTGTATTATGCGTGACGTATTTATAAGCCATCTTTCTTCAAATGTTACTGCAAAGTTAATTTACAATTCAAACAAAGTATTATATATTAAAACTCAAAATAGAAACCCAATTTTATTTTGAAATGACTGAGGTATATTGCAAATATTTAAATATATTAATAAAGCGTCCAAATTGTCAAAAAGAATGGTGGTGGGATTCTGGCGTGTATCTTTTCATAAGGGCCATTTAGTGCATGTTAGGGCCCGGAAACTATTTTCCGTATATCCATGGAAAATGTCCAGGTGGTGTAAATCCTTGATGGAAAAGTCTACACGGGTTTTCTATGCATAAGGCAAAAAAGTGATGAGTTCCATGGAGGCTACTGCAAATAAAGTATACGAACTGTAAGTCAGAATAGCGAAATTGCATCTGCCAGCTGTGTCCAGAGAAGCAGCCCTAAAGCCTGAGTCTAGCGTTACCATGGCCAGAAGGAGCAGCGACGTGCAAGTGGGCAGAACTCTGCACTGAAAGCACAGTGTTGATGAGTCCATTCTCTCATTGCTGTGAAGAAATACCCGCGACTGGGCTGAGACTGTGTGATTTGTAGGAAAGGAGGTTTCATGGTTCTGCACACTGTACGGGAAGCAAAGTGGCATCTGCTTCTGGGGAAGCCTCAAGAAACTTCCAATTATGCTAGAAGGCAAAAGAGGATCAGACCTGTCACATGGCCAGAGCAGGAGCAAGAGGGAGAGAAGGGAAAAGTGCTACACACTTTTGAACAATAAGATCTCGTGAGAACTCACTATCACGAGAACACCACCAAGGGGATGATGCCGAACCGTTCATGAGAAATCCACCCCCATGATCAAATCCCCTCCCATCAGGCCCCACCTTCAACTCTCGGATTGCAGTTCAACATGAGATTTGAGTGGGGACACGGATCCAAACCATATCAATTCCAGTAGTGATCAATTCCAGTGACTCTAAAACGAGACTGCCTGGTTTCCATTCCGGGTTCCAGTACTTCATAACAATATGCCCTGGAGGAACTTGCCTGCCTCTCTGGGCCTCCATTACTTCTGTGAAATAGATTTAATAATAAAACCCATTTTATAAGTAAAGATGAAGAGAGTTCATCTATAATATCAAGAACGTAGCACAGTGCCTGGGCTATAATAGGTGTTGGCTGTTACTATTGTAACGTCCTGCCCCGTAAGGTCCTTGAAGAATGTGCTGGGCCTGACTGACAGATGGTCTATGTGGAAGGAATAGCATTGAACTGGGCTTGAGAAGACTTAGGTTGGAAGCTCAAATTTGCCACTAATACACGACCTTATACCGGGTAGATTTTCAATAAATATTTCTGAGATGAATTAAATGAGTAGATAACGAGTAACTGATAGCTCTTTATCACCACCCAGATTTAACCAGTTCCTGAGAGAGAATCAAGGAGGTTTCCAAGATTTTGTGTCAACAGAACTAAGCTTTTCTGATTCGATCCCCTAAACAAGTTGTCCAGAGGACAGTTTAAAGATCTAAAAGGCTTAAAATTGGGATAAATAGAATAGTTAAAATTATGGGTGGTAAACTTCTGTAAGTAATGCATCCAAAAGGTTGCATAAGCTGAAATTATAAAGCACTCGAACATTCAGGAAACATATAGCTTTGACATTCACTCATTTATTCAATAAACATTTACTGAAACTTAACATATTCAAAGACTGTTAAATATTAGCAATATGAAGAGGGCACACAGGATTTACAGCCTCGAGACATTTATGGTCTAGTCAGGGAGACAGACATGTAAGCAGATAATTAATACAACACGGTAAGTGCCCTGTTGACGTGGGTTCAAGATGCTATGGGGTCTCAGAGAGCGGCTGAATGTTGATTTGACCACCAATGGCCAATGATTTAATCAATTATGACTATGTAATGAAGCCTCCACAAAACCCCCAAAGGAAATAATTTGGAGCACTTCCAGGTTGCCAAACACGGGGAAGGTGGCATGCCCAGAGAGGGCATGGAAGTGCCACGTCCCTTCCCCCAGACCTTGCCCTGGGCATCGCTTCATCTGGCTGTTCATTTGCACTATTTAAAATATCCTTTGTGATAAATGAGCAGTAGTAAGTAAACTGCTTTTTCCTGTGTTCTGTGAGCTGCTCTCCTGAATCATCAAACCTGAGGATGGGGTGGTGGGGATCTCCAATTTGTAGCCAGGTCGGAAGTTGTGACCTGGGAACCTGCTCTTTGTGATTGGCGTCTGAAGTAGGGGGCAGTCTGCGAGACTGAGCCCTTACCCTGTGGGGTCTGCGCTAACTCTGGTTTCCATGAGATTGAGTTTAGTTGCAGGAGGCCCAGCTGGGGCCCCGTGGAAAATTGCTTTGTGTGGGAAAAACATTCGTCTGGCATCACGAATGTACTATGGAGAGTGGGGGCATGTAGAGTAGGAGAAAACAGTTTGTTTTTTCCTTTCCACCAAGCTATGTGACTTTGTCTTGCAGGAAGGGACCATGGAAGAGTTTAAGGAGAAAACCAGCAAGATTATGCCATGTGCTAGATGGGGAACTGAGGCAGCTCTGTGGGAGGTGGAAGGTGGAGGGAGGAGGGGGTTGAGGGATCAGGGCTAACATGAGGGTGAGGCGACTGCTCTGAAGTCCCACAGAGAGATGCTGAGGAGCTGACAGAGGCAGGGCACAGGAAGAGGAAGGACAGGGTCCTCCTTTGCATGTCGGAATCTGGGGGATTGTTGGAGCTGCAGGGGCTTGAGGAAGACGTGGCAACTTTACTCGGGAAGAGAACAGCTCCAGCCATCATGGGTCAATGCAACCTCTGATGGACGTGGCGATCGACCTGGGGTAACAGGAGGACTGAGAACAATCAACTCAGAGTAAATTGCAGTATCCTCACAGGGTGGCAGGAGTGAAAAAAGACAATGCCAGTTTCTGCAAAGGGATATCTTCTAACATAAATATCTACTAATTCATTGCCATAAACTCGGTGTCCTGGGCAATCTATGTTTATTGAATTTTAAGCATTGTCCGCATTAAACATACAGTGAATGTTTGCCCTCCATTTAAATGCTACTAGCTGTGGGGTTTTCCTTAGTGCCATGACCAAGACTGTTAACCAATTCTACCGCTGCAACCAGTTAGCCCATGGGTTCTTAAACTCGGTGGCCGTGAGCTCTGAGAATTGAATAAACTCTTTTGATTTGGCACTGAATCTGGGCACTGAATTCAGATTTGGGTTAAACTTTCATTATAAAAAACAAGCATTTGTCTATTTTTGTATTGAAACCAGCCAGGCATCTGTAACAGCAGCTATTGCTACACATTCATGCTAAGCTGGTGTTAGAGCTCAAGGTGGACTTGCGTCCTCCCTGGATATGTGTTCACTTGGGGATTCGAGAAACTGCAGAGATGGGAGGAGGCAATGCAGAGAGAATGGGGAGAAAACGAGGAGATCAAGTGTGGAGCTGTGAGAAATAGGGAAGACCCTTTCTACTCTGATTTAAATTTCAAGCCAGGAATTACAAAAATGTGAAATGAAAATCTGGGGCACGAGATAGGATGAGAAATATCCACTCTGAATTAACAAAAGATGAGCCCGAAGTAATTCTCCTAATGATGTTACTGCATTCTAATGCTGCAAAGTGACATCTTCTAACATAAATATCTACTAATTTATTGTCATAAACTTGGTGTCGTTGGCAACCTGTATTTATTGAATTTACATTCTAGTGCTATAACATCACTGATGCTGCTTTTCTTCAAGAGATTATTAGAGCAAATTATGGCAATCGTGAGAGATTGACACGAACAGATTCCTTCAAAAGACGCTTCTGTAATAATTTCTTAGAAAAGACCATGACTCTCTAAGCATTTCAGCCATAAGAAGAAATGAAAAGGGAAAGATTTAATCAAGTAACAAATTTTAACTTCCAAACATCAAAACAGAAGACATTGATACATTAGGTGAGCTGAGTATTATGCACTAAAAAACAGGTTGTTTTTGCTTTTGTTTTCAGAAAAAAAGGATTTTCAAATATCCTTAATACTTAAATAACATCTTTACAAAAGCAATTGATAAATATCATACTTAAAATGAACTTTAAACAAGTCCATAGGTGAAGCCCTGGGAGCACAGAGGTAGAGAAATGACCTTTCCAAGCAGATCCTTGGGGGAATAAAACCGTGCGGGACCCTGGGTAAGTATCCTGAAGGGGCTGGGCTAGATCACAACCTCAACTTTAAATACAGCCAGGGGCTGCCAAACAACGTTTGGGGCAATGGCAAACTGCACATATGACAGTGGTCCCGCAAGATTACAATGGAGCTGAAAAATTCCCATCCCCTTGTGACGCCGTAGCTGTCACCGTAGCACCACCCGTCACTCACGTGTCTGCGGTGCTGCCGTTAGCAGACCTCCCATACTGCCCATTGTATACAAGTCCAGCACATACAATTGTGCACATCGAATAATACTTGATAATGATAAGAAGCAATTATGTTATTGATTTATGTATTTATTACCCTATTTATTTGGTAATTTTAGAGTATACTCCTTCTTCTTATAAGTAACTGTAAAACAGCCTGAGACAGGTCCTTCAGAAGGCATTCAGAAGAAGGCATTGTTATCACAGAAGATGACAGTTCCATGCATGTTCTTGTCCCTGAAGACCCCCCAGTGAAACAAGAGGTGGAGGGAAAGACCGTGATATTGACAATCCTGACCCGTGTGTAGGCTAATGTGTCTATGAATGGCTAATGTGTGTGTGTTTTGGCTTCTTTAAAAAAAGTTTAAAAAGTAAAATATAATTAATTTTTTTAAATAAAAAAGCTCATAAAATGAGGATACAAAGAAACGAAATATGTTTATAGTGTATAATGTGTGTTTTAAGCTAATGTTATTACAAAAGAATTTTAAGAGATTTAAAAAAGTTCGGCCGGGTGCGGTGGCTCAAGCCTGTAATCCAGCACTTTGGGAGGCCGAGGCGGGTGGATCACGGAGGTCAAGAGATCGAGACCATCCTGGTCAACATGGTGAAACCCTGTCTCTACTAAAAATACAAAACATTAGCTGGGCATGGTGGCGCGTGTCTGTAATCCCAGCTACTCAGGAGGCTGAGGCAGGAGAATTGCCTGAATCCAGGAGGCGGAGGTTGCGGTGAGCCGAGATCGCGCCATTGCACTCTAGCCTGGGTAACAAGAGCGAAACTCCGTCTCAAAAAAAAAAAAAAAAAATTATAAGTAAAAAGTTACAGAAGCTAAGATTAATTTATTAATGAAGATAGAAAAAATTCTTTGTTAATGTAACGTAGCCTAAGTGTACAGTATTTGCAGAGTCTCCAGCCACACACAGCCCTGTCCTCGGCCTCCACATTCACTCACTGCTCCCTTACTGACTCACCCAGAGCAACCTCCAGCCCTGCAAGCTTCGTTCATGGTAAGTGCCCTGGACAAGTGCACTGTATTATCTTTTAGATCATATTTTTACTGTATCTTATCTATGTTTAGATATGCAAATACCCATGGGTTACAGTTGCCAGTAATACTCAGTACCGTAACCTGCTGTATGGGCTTGTAGCCTGGAGTGATAGGCTCTGCCATACAGCCCAGGTGTGTAGCAGGCTATGCCATCTAGGTGTGTGTAAGTTCACTCTGTGATGCTTGCGTTTAACCACACACTTCTCAGAATGTGTCCCTTTTTTTTTTTTTTTTTTTTTGAGATGGAGTTTCGCTCTTGTTACCCAGGCTGGAGTGCAATGGCGCCATCTCGGCTCACCGCAACCTCCGCTTCCTGGGTTCAGGCAATTCTCCTGCCTCAGCCTCCTGAGTAGCTGGGATTACAGGCACGAGCCATCATGCCCAGCTAATTTTTTGTATTTTTAGTAGAGACGGGGTTTCACCAAGTTGACCAGGATGGTCTCGATCTCTTGACCTCGTGATCCACCTGCCTCAGCCTCCCAAAGTGCTGGGATTACAGGCTTGAGCCACCGCACCCGGCTCTGTGTCCCATTTTTAAGCGACCCATGATCCCTGGTCCAGTCAGAGACTCTTTTTTTTTTTTTTTTTTTTTTTTTTGTGACAGACTCTTACTCTGTCTCCCAGGCTAGAGTGCAGTGGCATGATCTCAGCTTACAGCAACCTCCGCCTCCCGGGTTCACGCAGTTCTCCTGCCTAGTCTCTAGAGCAGCTGGGACTACAGGTGCCCACCACCATAAGCGGCTAATTTTTGTATTTTTAGTAGAGATAGGGTTTCGCCATGTTGGCCAGGCTGGTCCTGAACTCCCGGCCTCTGTGATCTGCCTGCCTCGGCCTCTCGAAGTACTAGAATGACGGGCTTGAGCCACAGCGCCCAGCCCCTCATAGACTCTTCTAGATGGAAGCCCTGTCTTACTCTCCTCCTGTATGACCCGCTCCAGCCATAATCTAACATGGTGGCAGAGAGATCCTCTGGGGTTTCTCTGCTCAAAATCTGTCACCATCTCCTCCTAGCTGCCCGTACGATGGTAAGAATCAGTAGAGGTAGTGGACATCCTTGTTGTTCTTGACTCCGTGGGGATGCTTCTAGCTTTTTCCCAGTCAGCATGCTGCTCACGTTCAGGCCAAGATAGATACCCTTTATCATGTTAAGGAGATGTTCATCTATTCTTATTTTTATACGCCATTTAAAATTCAAGAATAGTCATTGCCTATATTCTCTAGCTATCATTTTTCTAACTCTTTTTATAAAGAGTCAAATGTATGTTTTGGTGTACCAGTCTATGGGGCTTTAGGACATGCGTAGATTCATGTTGCCCACACTGTAGACAAGATACTGAAATTTTAAGTACTCCCCAAAATCTCCTCTGTCTGCTCACTTGTACTCACCCCTCCCTGACTCCCAACTCGTGGCAGCCACTGCCTTGTTATCCATGCCTAGTGTTTTGTCTTCTCCAGCATGCCATACAAATAGAACCCTACACAATATGTGACCTTCTGAGCCTGGGTTCTCTGACTTAGCATGACGCATTTGAGATTCCTCTGGTGTTGCATGTACCAGTAGTTCCTTTTTATTTCTGGGTGGTATTCCATCATGTGGATAGATTACCCCTTGAGGAATATTTGAGTATTTCCAGATTGGAGGATTGTGAACAACCCTGCAATAAATATTCCTGTGCATCTGCTACAATGACTAAGATAAAAACTTCTGATAGCACCAAGTGTTGAAAAGGAGGTAAGGGATAGGAATTCTTACCCAGCATTGTTTTTTTTTTTAGACGGAGTCTTGCTCTGTCTCCCAGGCTGAATGCAGTTGTGCGATCTTGGCTCGCTGTAACCTCTGCCTCCTGAATTCAAGTGAGTCTCCTGCCTCCTGCCTCAGCCTTGGAGTAGCTGGGACTACAGGCCTGAACCACCCTGTCTGGCTAATTTTTGTATTTTTAGTAAAGGCAGGGTTTCACCATGAAGGTCAGCCTGGTCTCAAATTCCTGACCTCAGGTGATCCACCTGCCTCGGCCTCCCAAAGTGCTGGGATTACAGGCATGAGCCACTGAGCCCAGCTGGAACTCTTATTCATTGTTGATGGAAATGCAAAATGGTGCAGCCATGTGAAAAGCAATTGGGCAGTTTTGTAAAAGGTGGGGTGTGCACTGACCACATGACCTAGCAGTCCCTATCTAGGTATTTATCCCCCCAAAATTAAAAATTACATTCACACAAAAATCTCTCTTTTAAACTGTTTTTACTTATTTTCATTGCTTCTCTAATTTCGTACTCTTTATCCCTTACTATGCTGTCCAAGGAATTTTCTCTCATTTCATTTTTTCGTTTCTAGCCTGACGTCTGCCAGGCTCACGCCTCATCTCCTCTTTTCTCATTTTCTCCTTGTGTTTTCTTATAACTTCTTCCTTTAGTTTCTAATTTATGATTTTCTTTCACATAGATGATTGCTTTGTAAGGGTTTTTTTTATGATTTATGGCAAAATATCTACTCAGATTTTTTTATTTGTTCTGGGTGACATTTTCCTAGTTAGAATTTCATCTAGTAAATGTTGCTGTTTTCTGCCATCCCTGTCCCTTTAAAAAAGAATACATATTTATTATGCCTGTGCCAAATCTCTCTTGGCTTCTCGTCTTCCTGTACTATTTCCAGGAGTCCTTCAGGGAATGGAATTTGCTGGAGGCTGGTGGCCACAATGACCATGTCCTTTACTGTGCATGTCTTTTGTGCCCCCCAGCCCCCCACAGGCTTTCTTTAGATCCCTATAAATTGGGTCCTGCAATTTATTGCCTCTCAGATCCACACCCATCCTTCATTACCTGCTCTGCAATAATGCATCTGGACCCTGTAAGAAATGTTTCTTTGTAGCAAGCACAACATTAAGCGTTCTCAGCAGTAGGTGCTGGAAGGGTACTGCACGTGGATAGGGCCTTTCTTCCTGGTCCAGTCCAGCATGCTGCTGTTTGCTGCTGCTTGCCCCTGTGGTGTGGTTGCCCACAGCATGTGGGGAATGCTTGGTGGTGCTCAGCTCCGCCCTGCTTCTCTCAGCGGGTTCAAGCCCTGTCCCCTGTTCAGTTATCTGTTCCACAAATGAGCCAGTTTATTCTTGGCAGTCTTCTCATTAGCACAAAAGCCAAGGCCGGGCGCGGTGGCTCAAGCCTGTAATCCAAGCACTTTGGGAGGCCGAGGCGGGTGGATCACAAGGTCAAGAGATCGAGACCACCCTGGTCAACATGGTGAAACCCCGTCTCTACTAAAAAAAAAAAAATACAAAAAATTAGCTGGGCATGGTGGCGCGTGCCTGTAATCCCAGCTACTCAGGAGGCTGAGGCAGAAGAATTGCCCGAACCCAGGAGGCGGAGGTTGCGGTGAGCCGAGATCGCGCCATTGCACTCCAGCCTGGGTAACAAGAGTGAAACAACGTCTCAAAAAAAAAAAAAAAAAAAAAAAAAAAAAAAAAAAAAAAAAAAAAGCCTGCTGGTGCCAAACTCAATGTTTTACACATCCAGCTATTTTGAACATAATCTAAATCTAAATAAGCAGATGTTTAGCCATCTAAAGCTCACCTTCTTTGGATACTCTGTGAAACTGCACCCAACATCTGCTAGCCACAGGTAGCATGAAGCCTGTGGCTCTAACAGACCCCAAGCCACTGCTGTCCGTGGGAGCTCTCTGACCCAGAGACTCCCCAGGGTGCCAGTGAACCACATCACCTAGACAAGTAAGCCCCCTGTCAGAGTCCTCTTTCCTCAGAAGTTCCCTTGTCTTCTTCCTCTTCTGGATGGTGCTGTCTTAACCTCCACATAGTCTCAGGCTGTAAAGGGCTTCCCCTTCATGCAACCTGTCAGAGCATTTCCCAAATGAAACTTGTGTGTGCTGCTACCACCTCGTGGTCATATCTTTTTCTTGGATCAGCCTCAAAATCCCCTGAGCCCTCTATACCTCCTCACTGCGGTGTCCTAAGGCGGACACACACACCCCAGGTCTTGCACCCCCCTAGCCAGTGGGCAGGCTCCCGACAAGCTCCCTGCAGGCATCTGTGTGCTGCAGCAGTCCTGGCCACCTTCACTCCAGAGGGGTTCTTTCTGCTTCTCTAGTGAAAGGGGATCAACTCTGGCCTGGAGCAACCAGGCAAATGTCTTTGCCTTCCACTGGGCTGCACATACGTCCTCCAGTGTGTTGTGAGTCCTGTTCCTGGGTAGGGGTTCTCCTGCCGAATCTGGCTCCTCCTCAGATACGCTCCTCCTGCCCTGCTGTATCGTGGAATGCTCCTGATGCTTTGTAGTCATTCCCTCGTTTGTGATTCTTACTGTTAAACTTCCCTTGTTCAAGTCACTGCTAGGTTTCCATCTCCTGAGTGGACACTGTGTGTCTCTGGCGCATCTCCTTGGCCACCCTAACCCCGTGTGCATCTGACGGAGCCCTGCCCAGACTCCCCATGTCTCCCAGCTCTCTGTGGCTGTGAGGAGTGAACCCTGAAAAGGATGCAGATTGCTGGTGTTTTCTGAGCTCTCCCCATCCTCAGCCAGCTTGTGGTCCCTCGCTCAGCTTTCAGCACCGGCCTTAGCTGGGGAGATTCCGGGAATAAGGGATAGGGATCTCTCAGTGCTTCTCATGTACAAATGGCTCTTTCCTTTCTCTTTCAGAAAACGTTCAATGTGGCTACAGGCCTGCCTTTCCAAACTCATCATGGCTACCATTTCATGAACGGCTTCAAGTCCAGAATGGTGAGTTCCCGTGGCAAGTGAGCATCCAGATGTCTCAGAAACACCTCTGTGGAGGCTCAATCATACACCCGTGGTGGGTTCTGACAGCTGCACACTGCTTCTCAAGAACCCTGTAAGTATCTTCATTTACATCCTGTCTTGTCAGCGTATTGTCTGGGCTGGACAGATCAATAGGCCGGTGCGCAGGCCTAGGAAGCCCTCGGTTCTACGTGCAGAATGTTGCATGGCTTTGTACCTCAGGGTCTCTGCCTATGCCCACTCTCTCTTCTTTATTTAGCCAACCGTATCTAAAGGTGGGCTGCTAGTCAGAGCTACACACGCAGTATATCAATGTACTCTCTCTCGTCTGTCATCTGTGTATGAAGACAGCACACTGGGGTCCCTGATTGAACACCTTCCCATGGAGCATCTACTATGTACTGTTCCAAGTGCTGGGACACAGGAGTTGACAAGACTGCCAAGGTCCCTGTCACCAAAGAGTTCCCAATCTCATCTCTCGTTCCTCTCGTTCTTTTGGTCAGGGGAGTTTTCCCGGGCTGACAACCCACTGGTTCAGAGATTTTTAGAGTATGAGCCCCTGATTCCTATCTATCTGATCCTGGCCCTGCTCCAGATCACTGTAGCTCACCCACTGCTCTGGACTTCTCCTGAGTTAGTTGTGAACTCACTGTTTACAAATGTGTCTATGAATGTGAATTGCACTGTCAGCCTTGTGAGGATTGGTGTTTTCGTATTCATTCTTTAGATTAGACATGGCAGTGGTGAATGTCACTGTGGTCATGGGAACGAGAACATTCAGCAACATCCACTCAGAGAGAAAGCAAGTGAGGAAGGTCATTATTCACAAAGATTACAAACCTCCCCACCTCGGCAGTGACCTCTCTCTGCTTCTACTCGCCACGCCAGTGCAGTTCAGCAATTTCAAAATGCCTGTCTGCCTGCAGGAGGAGGAGAGGAGCTGGGACCGGTGTTGGATGGCAGAGTGGGTAACAACCAATGGGTATGGTACGTGCCGTCTCTTCAGTACCCATAGAAAGCCCAAATGTAGGGTGCCCAGGGCTAGAGAGCATGAAGCTTTGGGTGTGGGAAGGCTCGGGTCTGAATCGTGGTTTTATCTCTCTTGAGCTCCTTCACCTTCTTCACCTTCAGCTTTCTCATCTGCAGAATGTTATGGGAATTAAATTAAGTGAGGTATCCAGTAAAAGCCTAGGACATAGAAGAATCTTAAAATAGGAGAGCGATGATTATTTTTGTGGGGCCAAAAGCATGATAAGCCAGTTTGGATTTTCCCCCCTGTGGCTGTTTCACAATGGCCATCTCGCCATCTGTTGGCCACCCCATGTATAGCTGTAAGCCAGTGATTCTCCAGTTAAGCTCCATGACCAATGACTCCACCCCTTTCCCTCTGGGCACCAGGCTACTTGGCTAGGGATCTCTGGGAGGGTGGGAGTGGGGTGAGAAGGCCAAGAGTTCCCCTAGCACTGTGGTCAGTTCCTTCTGACAAAATGGCATGACCAGGCGTGTTTTCTTGGTTTCTCCATTTGGCTTGGTGAAGATGCTGGCCAACACCAGTTCAGAGGCTGGGCTGCTCTGATCCTCTGCATGGGATAAAGCCTGGTTGTGGAGAGCTGGTGGGAGCAGGGAGGACCGTCATTCTAAGTTTCCCTGGCAGAGGCTGAGGCTGGGGCTTTTGTGGGCTGCTTCTGGAGGGAGTGAGCTTCCCACAGGAAGCACATTTAGTAGACAAACTGCTTGGTGGGGCTGCTGGAGAGGAGACTGAAGTCACCCCAGGTTTCTCCGCCCTGTGAATTTGTGATCTGCTGGACGCTGGCGGCCTCTCAGTCTTCCATGCTGATCACGTGTGGGCTGGTCCCTGCTGGCGGCTGATGCAGGGCTTGCTCTCACGCCAGCTTCCTCCGTTTCTCAGACCAATATGATGACTTAAACATGCACCTGGAAAAGCTGAGAGTGGTGCAGATTAGCCGGAAAGAATGTGCCAAGAGGGTAACCCAGCTCTCCAGGAACATGATTTGTGCCTGGAAGGAACCAGGCACCAATGGCATCTGCAAGGTACTCAACCCTGGCCCAGCCCCCTCCTCCCTCCACATACCCCAGCACTTACTAGGTTCCCAAATGGGGGACCCCTAGCCTACAACACGAGGACCTTCCCATTTTCCCCTCCATGCTCTTGCTGCAGGTACCACTGATGGCAGACTGTTCTTCCTTTTCTCCTTCCAGGGAGACAGTGGGGCACCTCTGGTCTGTGCTATTTATGGAACCCAGAGACTCTTCCAAGTGGGTGTCTTCAGCTGGGGCATAAGTTCTGGCTCCAGGGGGAGACCTGGTATGTTTGTGTCTGTGGCTCAATTTATTCCGTGGATCCAGGAGGAGACAAAAAAGGAGGGGAAAGCCTACACCGTAATCTCAGGATCTGCGAGACGCTCCCTGGCGTGGGTTCCTCAGTACCCCTTCTTGCTAGGACTGGGGTCTCAAATGCTGCTGGCCGCCATGTTTACTGGTGATAAACCTGATTGCTAAGCTTTGGACCCACCCTTTTTCCTTCTCTTTCTTCTCTCTCCTCTCTTCCCTTCCGTTCTCACACAAGCATCTGCGGAGCATCTGCTATGGGGTAGCATCTACACCAGCCCGCAGAAGTTAGGCATGGACCCAGTTCTCCCAAATTTCAGTACAGTCACGTGCCGCAGAATGCCATTTTGGTCAGTGATGATGGTGGTCAGAGCAACATGCTATACTATGGTCTAGGTGTGTAGTGGGTTCTGCCATCTAGGTTTGCATACATTCACCCCATATTGTGTGCCTAGCAATGAAATTGCCTGACGATCCATTTCTCAGAATGTATCCTGACATGACTGAATTTTAAAACACTTAAAATTTTAAAATTTTGAAGGTGGTGTATACAGGAGTATTCGTAGCACCATAGTTCATAATCACAAAAAAATTAGAAGCACACAGTTGCTCACTTCATAAATAAAAAAAAAACAATCTAGATATTCATTATCGGAGACCCGAATAAATTTTGTTATAACAACAGAATGTCATTAGCGGGTGATTACATACATCAGCTGGAGTGAAACAGGTCAACATAGCTTAATCTCACAATGCCGTGCAAAGGTAAGTTACAGAAAAATGTCTTCAGTGTGACATTTCTATAAATTTTAAAGACGTGTAAGGATATATTCAGATGTAGGAAAAACTACACAACGGCAAAAGGGAAAGAAACGGAAAGTTCAGGATGTTCGTATGGCTGGAAGAAATGAGAGATCCTCAGAGGGCCTTGACTCTGCAGTGTTTTATGTTATGGTGTTATTATTTATATCATTTTATATCTTTACTATTTTACTGTAATTTGTAGAAAGAAATGGAAAGGAGTGAAACAGAAGCAGAAAAATTCAAGTATTTATAAGCTCTTCTCATTCTGCAAAACAAAATGTGCATTTAATGGCAAAACTAGTGCTTGTAAGAGACGGTTGAAAGGGGAACAAGGATAAAAGGATAGAGCAGCTCTAGGTTAGTAAACAGACCTTTATGTTGGTTTTTTTTTTTTATTTTTTGAGGCAGACTCTCGCCCGTCAACCAGGCTGGAGTGCAGCGGCGCAACCTCGGCTCACTGCAGCTTCCGCCTCCTGGGTTTAAGTGATGCTCTTGCCTCAGTCTCCTGAGTAGCTTGGATTACAGGCGCCTGCCACCACACCCGGCTAGTTTTTGTACGTTTAGTAGAGATGGAGTTTCACCATGTTGGCCAGGCTGGTCTTGAACTCCTGACCTCGTGATCCACCCACCTCAGCCTCCCAAAGTGCTGGGATTACAGGCGTGAGCCACCACACCCAGCCTCAGAAACTCTTATCTTAAGAGCAGGCTTGGTTGCAGGGCTGCTCCTCCAGCTTGCCAGGGATTTTATGAGGTCACGTCGTTGTGTCTGTGACCCGAGGCCAAGAGGATGGTACCCCAGCCAGTGGTTGGGAGGTAGTGAGAAACATGGCTACCCTCTCTCCCCAAGGCTGTCTCACAGACTGTAGCTGATGACCAGGAGGAAATATCACACTGAAGAGTTAGGTCACTGTAAAAATCCCACTCTACCAGAGGTCAGCTTTAGCTGGCACTGCGACTGTCTGCATTGTACATTGCAGATATTAGTGAGTGCATCTCATTGGACCCCAAATCACAGCCAGAATACCAGAGTAAGGGAGCTGCAACATGACCCAGAAATATGGAACTAGGATTTAAGGGAACTGGATTTTGAGTGCCTATAGACACCATCTAGCAAGCCTACCAAGTCGGCTGCTCTGTGTATGCACATAACCTTCTTCATTACAATTTCTAGAAAACAAGACTAGTAACAACAGCATGCTCCTAGTACAATACAACCATCCTCCACACAAACAGAACACTCTGATCCTCTCTGAGAAGTCTCATAAATCGTCACATCCATCTTCGAGTGAGAATCAGCCCTCCTTGTTTAATCACAATCCCAGCTTCACATCCCTGTTAGTTTGGGTCCTCCAAGAGTCGATGCCGAGACTGAATTATACGTGAAAGAGATTTATTGGGGGAAATGCCTGGCAAGGATAAAGGCTATTGGGAACAGGAGGAGGCAGAGCATGTTCTGACCCCACTGCAGGTCTGAGAAAGTCTGGAGCAGGCTGATGGGAGTTCCTGAGAAAATGGTGGAAGGTTGAACAGTAATGGCCCAAGAAAAAGTGGCCCCTGCCACTCTCAGCCACTGGCTGGGTGCACTCCACAGAACAGCAGTCTTGGTCTGACTGCTGTGATGGATCTGGAGGAGGAGTAGCTGAGGGCCATCATCCGCTATGCTTCCTGCAGCAGGTTCCTCTGAAGTAGATCTGGTCTGTACACCTCCATGGCCACCGCAATCTCACCTCCTAGAGATCAGTAATCAGTGTAACCTACTGAACACTTGGGGAAGGAAGGAGAAAAGAGAAACTGGTACACACAAATTCACAACAAAACAAATACGAGGCCGGGCGCGGTGGCTCACGCCTGTAATCCCAGCACTTTGGGAGGCCGAGGCGGGTGGATCACGAGGTCAAGAGATCGATACCATCCTGGTCAACATGGTGAAACCCCGTCTCTACTAAAAATGCAAAACATTAGCTGGGCATGGTGGCGCGTGCCTGTGATCCCAGCTACTCAGGAGGCTGAGGCAGGAGAATCGCCTGAACCCAGGAGGCGGAGGTTGCGGTGAGCCGAGATCGCGCCACTGCACTCCAGCCTGGGTAACGAGAGCGAAACTCCGTCTCAAAAAAAAAAAAAAAAAAAAAAAAAAAAGTATGAAAACCCAGGCAGCTGCAACTGTTCTCAAGTCTGCAGCTGACCCTGAGGCCACAGTTGGCATTTGTAAATTCCTTCTTCCAGCTTGAACCTCGGCTGATTGTGGTTCTTTACTTGTTGGGGTGACCAGACATTGGTTTCTGAGCTCTTGATGGTTTTTCCTGTATGGGGTTGCTATAGTTTTCCACTGATTTCTCCCTTTGGACAATGAAATACAAAGAGCATCCTCACAGGATGTAATGGATTTCAGACATATTCCTCCTTGTCCCGATGTGCGGCGCAAATCTCTGTTCTTTGATATTTGGGGTCAGTATTCTCAGCCAGTACACTAACGTCCTCCTTTGTCTGTTGACTCAGTGGTATAAAAAACTCCAAATGGCCAGGTCGCAGTCTCAACTCTCTATGCAATAAATCCATCGTATTCCCTGGTAGAGGCATTCTTCCCTTGGGAACTAAGGCCTCTAAATCTCGAGAGCTCCAAGTTGCAGTGGTAAGAAGCAAAATCATTAGGTGCAATGGTAAATGAAGCCAGTCCCATTCTTATCCCTTGATTCCCAAATCCAAACTTTATGGCCATACAAGAATCAGCTCCTATTGAATGTGCTTCACAATAGACACTGTACTTGGTAAAAGAGCACTGGAGCCTCACAGGTCATGAGATCTCAACAGGCTCAGTTGCATAACCTTCATGGGGCCATTCCACTGTTCCGTCAGGCATGCGGCTTGTAGGCGGTGGGACCAATGGGAAGATCTGTGAATCCCATGGGCACCAAGTGCATCGCCTCACTTCTGTTGCATTTTAATCAGTTTGTAAGAAGTCAGGCCAGACGCAAAACCACTGTGGTGAGTAACCAGGCCTGTGGTAAGTTTTGTGTGACGAGGCAGCAAAGGCCTTGTGGGCATGGGAAACGCATCCATAGGCAGAGTAAGTAAATGTCTAGTACTGTGATGAAAAACTGCTGACTCTGAGGGAAGGGGTCGACGGTAATCAGTTTTCCACCAGATGGGGACATGCTGCATCATCCCCAGCCTACAGACAATGGCCACAGCAGGGCCTTCTAGAGATTCTGGTGCTCACCTTGGAGATGTAGTTTTCAATGCCTGATTTCACAGAGTGTTCTCAGGAATCCCATAAACTAGAGTTAAAGGATCAGGGAGCGGGTCACAATTAATGAATCCATTCTGGCATTCTTTTTTTTCTTCTTTCATTCTGGCATTCTTATCTAAGACTTTGGATTCCTTCTTTTATATTCTGGAAAGCAATTCTGTTTAATGTAGGCCATTTGTTTTAGTCCTTCAACCAAACAGCCACTGCCAGCTGCTCTCGGTAAGCCACTGAATTCAGAATTTCTCTTAAGTGCACCTAGACTGATAAATCTGGCTCAGTCAAATCAGTTTTTACTTTGTCTCTCTCTTAAGTCCCTTAGAATTCATTCTTGTACATAATCCTCAGGTTTCTACAATATACATTAGCAGAATGTTGTGGTTCTTTTAATGTGTTTTCTATCTTCTCCTGGGTCAGATTTGAACTGATTTCTATGAATTCTACTGGGATGACTCTACTGACTGCCATGGGAGGGTGATGGGGGGTAGTGCATATGGGAGAATCAGCATTCCCTGGGAAAGTACTTCCTTCAGACGAGTCTTTACAAAGTCTTCAAGCAAGAAAGGACTAGATTCCCAGAAAGGAAAGGAAGGGCAGTGCAGTGGGCTTTAAGGTTGTGAAGTACATTGATTCATCTTCACACACCCACGTGTCCCAAGGCGATATTCCTGGTCAACGTCCTTCCCAATTAATCACCTTTCATATAAGCACCTAAAGAGGCAGTGAATTCAAGTATGGTTGTAATTCTGCCACCTGCAGGAACAACTCTGGGTTGGATTTCTACTACAATAAGAGATTCTTTCAGAGGCAATTGTAGAAGTTTCTCTGATGCTTTTGACTTATGCCTCTGAGTTGAAATGTTAAAGCCCCGAGATTGTCGGGGTATTTTGTTTTGTATGTTTTCTGTAAATTTTCCATTGCATTCAGTAACTTTAACCCTTGTATGTATCTCTCCCCCCAGAAAATCCTATCGAAAAAGTGCTTGGTCTCTTTTAACAAGTAATTGATACCATGAATGACGGGTCATAACTGAAGACGCTGCATGCAATGTCTTTTTCCAGAAACCCATTTTCCGCTAGCATGAGGTTGTTACTGGCTTCAAGCTAATCCATGCCTAACAACACATCTTCAATTTCCCTTCATCTTTGCAGTTGTATTTCCTGGAACTACTTTCAGTACTAAGTACTTTATCAGTCAGGATTCTGTCAAGAAAATAGAAAACACTCTATGTATCTCAAACGGAAAGGTATTTAATACATGAAAATGAATAGTTCTAGAACCATCAAAAGGGCTTGATTCCAAGGTCAAGAAAAACAGTTGCTGCTTTTAAGGAGCTCAGTAAACTAAAGGAATCATTGGAACCCCCTGCAAATGATGTAATTATCTTCAGCATTGGGATGGTTTGCAGAAAAAGACCCAAAGTTAATGGCAAGACCTCATGACTGCCGTCTGCTAGAATTGGCACGCCTGCACACAGCTGCCATGAGAAAATGATTGCTCTGTTTCCTCTGCCTCCTAAAACTTGGCTGAGAATCTAAACTGGAAGACCACTGGGATCCTGAGAAACATAGCTTTTAAGCATTCAGCCTCTACAATACCTGGGAGATTTAGAAAGGCAGAGATGGTGCTAAAAATCAGTGTATTATATCTGGCATATTGACCTGCTAAAGGTGGAAAACAGAAAGAGTGATTCCTTCATGTGGTTGCTATGAGCTTAAGCGAGATAACACTTGCAAAGTCCTGGGAACAGTATATTGTACATGATAAGGCTTAATAGTGGGTAGGGTGGTGTCTTTATCAGTCCTCACATGAGAACAGCTCATAGCTGTCAACTCTGTCCTCTGTGGGAATGACCATTGTTCTCCATTTGATGACACCGAACCATTGTTTTCCACTTGACTCCCAGTTCCCCAGTACAGATTTATGTGCTGGACGTTCCTGGGTCCTGGGACGCTGGCTCCTTGAGACTGAATCACCTGGGATTCTAAATGCCACTTGGCTTGTCCTCAGCAAGTATTAACAGAAGGTAACAGGGTAGGAAGGGAGGGAGTTGGGGTATGTCTTCCCTGTCACTTTCCTGTTTGGGCTATTGTTCTGCCACTGGCTGGGTCCCTTTGGGTCTTAGTTCCCACTGGGTTGTCCCTCCTCTGCACTTGTGGTCCTCACTGGATTCCAATGACAATATCTTCCCCTATGGCATACTGCTGCTCTTCAACTCTGGACACCTTGTTCTCCTTCGCTGAATCCCTTTACAATGCCCACACCTTTCAGTCCCTTCATTAACATGCCTTCATTTGCCCTTTTAGAGTAGAATCCCGTTTCCTCCTGGAGCCTTTCCTGATTGATATGCTTCGAGCCATCTTAACGCCCCAGGCCTGCTGGTATCAGAGTCATCCACCACCTCACTTCCACTGCAGAGGGCTGGAGGGAGATTCGGCAAATCAGGGCAGGGTCCAGGAGAAGGTGAGGAGTGATGGTGAATGGAGAAGTGGAGCGATGCTGAACTCGAAGTTGGCATCGTGTGCCCCTCTTGGGGGCCTGGGGGTTTCATCTCCAAGAGGCTGATGGGCCGTGGCACACAGACAGTGCCCTCCTGGACACAAGTCTGGGGCCCCCACCTGGCCGCCCTGTCCAGGGTAGAATGACTGCCTCAGGAGTTGCACCTCCGCTGTGCTGCGTGCAAAGACCCAGCTGCCCTGTGCAGGGAAGAATTAGGGCACAGCTGAAACCCACAAGGGAAAAGGAATGGGCTGAAACCCTCGGGGAGCAAAGTCTATTTCTTAGTCTGTCTCCTGCCCTAAATAGCTCCCCTCTCCTCCCGCAGCTTGTGTTGACGTGTGGCTTCCCTGGCCGCAGATGCCACTGGGACATAAACTAGCATGCAGAGTGGTGACGAACCACAGGCCCTCAAGTCACGTCCTGCCCTGACTCCTCACGATCCCTGGCCTGGAGTTCAGAGCACAGATCCCAAGTGACCCCTTGCTCACCAGGACATCCCAGCAGGGCCTCTGGTCCCCAGAGCCACAGCACATTAGGGGGACCCTCTCTTCAGCCTGGGAGGGGGCCAAGGTCCAACTGTGAACTGCTGGGCAGAGGGGATCGTGTCAGGCAGAGCTGCAGCCCCCGCTCCTGTCCCTGTCCCATCCACCCCTTTCATTCCCTCCCACTGCAGCCCCAGTGAGCTCTTTCCGGGAAGCCCATTCTCCCTCTGGACCTTCAAGGAGCCACGCTTACCTGCTCTTTCCCCTGGGAGAGCTTTCAGGTCAGTCTCAAACAGGCCTTTCTTTCCGGCACGTGTTCTTTCATTGCACGGCTTCAACCTGGTCACTCCCGACACCAGCCAGGAGAGACAGACTTTTTCCCACACAGCAGTTACCAACCAGAAGTACCTGAGCGAGATCACTCTCAGCTCCTGCAGCCTTAGGGCACCCGAGCGTCCTGTCTGCTGGGCATTTGTTATGGACAAAGATTTGTGTGGCCCGTCAGTTTGCACACTGAAGCTCTAACCCTGGCTGTAATTGGAGAGGGGGCCACCAAGGAAGTCATTAAGGTTAACTGAGATACAGGGTGGGGTCCTGGTTGATAGGATGGTGTCTTTATGAGGACACCTATAAGATAGACACCCACTTGTCCCTCTGACCCCTCCAGTACAGAAACTGAGGAACGACCATAAGAGAACATAGCAGGCGCTGATCACCTGCAGGCTAGGAAGAGAGCCCTCCCCAGGAACCTGGGTCTTGGACTTCCAGCCTCCTTTGTGGGAAACACATGTGTGTTGATCAATCAGCCCAGTCTATGGCGTTGTGTAATGGTGGCCTGAGCAAATGAAGACAGCATGGAAGCGTCACTTCTCCCCACGTGATGAAGTTACGGCAGCAGCGCTTTCAACAAATTGGGCAATGCTTCTGTGGTTCCCATTGGGCAAGTGTTGAAGCTCACAAAACACAAAGGGTTTTTGAACATCTGGTCTTTGAGGTATAATTTCTATTCAGCAAATTCACCGCTTTAAGATGGATGGTTCTGTGAATTCTGATGAGTGTAAATAGCTGGGATCAGTACCACAAATAAGTGGTACTGATCAGTACAGTACCATCAGTACCACATAGAACCTTGGCTAAGTATGGTGGCTCACACCTGTAATCCCAGCACTTTGGGAGGCCGAGGTAGGAGGATCACCTGAGGTCAGGAGTTCGAGACCCGCCTGACCAACATGATGAAACCCTGTCTCTACTAAAAATACAAGAATTAGCTGGGCGCGGTGGCAGATGCCTGTAATCCCAGCTACTCAGGAGGCTGAGGCAGGAGAATCGGTTGAACCTGGGAGCTGGAGGTTGCAGTGATCAGAGGTGAGATCGCGCCATTGCACTCCAGCCTGGGTGACAAGAGTGAAACTTTGTCTCAAAAAAAAAAAAAAAAAAAAAAAAAGACATAGAACATTTTCATCACCCCAAAACGTTCCCCTGTGCTTCTTAATAATCCATCCTCTTCCCCGAACCCCAAACCCTGGCAACAGCTGATACATTCTCACTGCTTGGAGATTTGCCTTTCCCAGAATGCCACATATGCATGGAATCATACAGCATGCAGTGGTTTGTGGCTGACTTCTCAAGCTCAGTGCGATGCCCCTGAGACCTGAGTTCCTTGTGTGTCCGTCGGCTGTCCCTCTCTGCTGCTGTGTGGCACCACTGTTGTGTGGATGCAGCAGTTTGCTCATCCCTTCCTCTGGTGACAGACATTTAGGATGTTACTAGTTTTTAGCAATTAAGAAGATAGCTACCATACACATTGGGTACTGGTTTTCGTATGGACGTATGTTTCTATGCAATCCTGTTTTGATTAAAATGTGAATTCATCCACTGCTATGCTAGGCAATGTTTGGATGATTTGGGGTCAAACTGAAGATGATTCAGGTGCTCGCTGTGTTCTCCCTTTCTGAAGTCTGGGACTGCCGTGGAAGTTGTGTGATTTCTTTGGGCAGGATGGCAGGTAAGGCAGGCATTCTTTTATCTACGCCCTGTTCCATCTCATATGCATGTGCCCTCCAGTGCCCAAAAGTTTGCAAACACTTAGAGCAGCGATGAGACGGTTTGCTCTACTGAGCCCAGATACATGCTGTTTCCAAAGAACAGGAAAGGAGGCTTTCTCTCCCTTTTCAGGGCCCCGCTTGACAGAGAAAAGATAAGCATTAGTTGCTAAATGCTAATGTTTTGCTTACGGCTATGAGAAGTACGGTAAATGCTGGTTCTGATAAAGACTCCACATCCAATAAAATGAATAAACTGCCTGCCTTTCAGTTATTCTGATGAGAGTTCTTTTTCAGATAAATTTTAAAGCCTCAAAATAGCAGGAAATAGAAAGTCCCATAGTCAGTCATTTTTCCTAAAATAGAATATGGATAGAGTTTGGAAAATGTTTGCAACCATAGCTCCTTGCCATTAATTAGTAATCCTAGCTGTCCTTCCTACACCTGTCACAGCCACGGTGATTTCTTATGAGAATAATTCATTGGCCACATAGGAAAGAAGATTGCTTATTTCAGATTTGAGCTTGATTCGGTCAATTGACCCCTCACACACCTAGCACTCAACCTGGTCCATTATTCCAACTTGATAGTCTAACTTGAACCATGCAAATTTGTCAATATTCTCCTACTTTGAATGCCCCAAACAGTGGTTCTATTCTGATTTAACTCACAAGTGCCTGCAGTTCCCGTACGCCTCTGGATCTTTGCACATATTTTTGGCCCAGGTAGAATGCTGCTTGAGGTCGCCAGGGCTGCCGTAACAAAGTTCCACAAACTGGCTGCCTTAGAACAACAGAAATATTATCAGATGCTCTGGAGGCCAGAAGTCCAAAATCCCAATGTTAGCAGGACTGTGCTCCTTCTGAAGGTGCTAGGAAGGATCTGTCCCACTTTTCCCTCCTGGCTTCTGGTAGATTTCTTGGCTTGTGGCAGTGCACCTCCAGTCTTCACATGGGGCTCTCCCTGTGTGGGCGAGCGGATCCAAATGGCCCCTTTTTATAAGATCACCAGTCATATTGGATTGGGTGCCTGCCCTACTGTAGCATGACCTTCTCTTAATCAATTACAACTTCAAGGACCCTACTTCCAAATAAAATCACATCTTTAGGTCTAGGGAATAGAACATCAGCTTAAGAAATTGGGGGCCGGGTGCGGTGGCTCAAGCCTGTAATCCCAGCACTTTGGGAGGCCGAGGCGGGTGGATCACGAGGTCAAGAGATCGAGACCATCCTGGTCAACTTGGTGAAACCCCGTCTCTACTAAAAATACAAAAAATTAGCTGGGCATGGTGGCGCGTGCCTGTGATCCCAGCTACTCAGGAGGCTGAGGCAGGAGAATTGCCTGAACCCAGGAGGCGGAGGTTGCGGTGAGCCGAGATCGCGCCATTGCACTCTAGCCTGGGAAACAAGGGCGAAACTCCATCTCAAAATGCCCTCCTGTCCTTTCCCCAGGCCTTTCCCTTTGGGAATTGACTTAGCCCAGACAAACCTTATTTCCTCTAGACAGTTTTCCCCATGGCCTCTTCTCCCACCCACCACACACCCGTGCGCCTCCCCTGGCTGCCAATGATACTCTTACCCCATTGTATTAAGGTAGTCTCTTTGCCAATGTGTCTCTCCCAGCTGACGATGACCTTCAAAGAGAGAACATCTATGGTTCATCTTTGCATCGACCTCCAAACCTGGCATGTAGAAAGTGCTCCAAAGAGCTCTGGATGACCTCAGGAACAACGAAATGAACGAGTCGCATCCCCCAAAGCCACCCTGCAGCTGATCCAGGTATGGATGTATACTTTGGGCATGTTTTGTTCATAGAAACTGCTGGCCAAGGTGCCTTCCTTTGCAGGAAGACATTAGTAGAGATGAAATTGGAGAATTTACATCGTGGGCTTGGCATTTGCCATGTCCTTTGCGGGGATACGTGGATTAGCCCGTTACTCCTCTCAACCCTGTAGTGCTGCGCGGTCATCATCCACATTTTACAGAGGAGTCAGCAGAGGCACAGAGCTGAGGGGCTCTGCTAAGGTCACACAGCCAGTGCCCTCTCTGCTGTCTCACTTGAGTGGTTTGGAGCAGCAGCCTCAGAGTCCTGCTCATTCCCCAAGGCTATTCCTAGAGTGCACTTCCAGCTATTTTGTCCTGACTCATTCATGAATCTGAGACGCTGCCTCTTAGAGGAGCACAGCTGGCTGGGGAGTCCTCCCACTCTGAGTCTGTCACCCCCAGCTCCATCCTGACGTCCACAGCCCACAGAGCTCAGGGTGACCCCAGCTGCTTTGTCTGGACTGTGGTGGCTCCACCCATTCCCTTTTGTGACCTGAGCAGTCAGGCTGGGCTGTGAGCCAGCAGGCATGGAGAGTTAAGCCCCGGCCAGCCCTCCATCACACCAGAAGCCTCTCCATGGTTGATGGAGGACCAGGGCTGGTGAAAGGATGGACCGATGGAAGGGCAACTCTCCTGCTGTGGGTCACTTAGCTGCCGCCCTGGGCCCACAGGCATGGCATCCTGTTTTGTATGTTACATTTCTGCCTTTGTGGTTGATGTATGAACTCAGGTTAGTTCTCATCAGCTCAGCCTTTAACTCCAAAATACAAAAGTAGGATATCTTTTTCTATTTTTATTAGTTTTTATTTTTGAGGCAGGGTCTTGTTCTGTCACCCAGGATTCAAGTGCAGTGATGTGATCATAGCTCACTGCAGCCTCGACCTCCCGGGCTCAAGCCATCCTCCTACCTCAGCCTCCTGAGTAGCTGGGAGCATAGGCATGCACCACTACACCAGGCTAATTTTCTGTATTTATTGTAGAGACAGAGTCTCGCTATGTTACCCAGGCTGGTCTTGAACTCCTGGGCTCAAGTGAGCTGCCCACCTCAGACTTCCAAAGTGCTGGAATTATAGGTGTGAGCCACTGCGCCTGGCCTTTTCCTGTCTTTCTTGAGAACAATTATCCCTCTTCACCTACATGGCTGGGTATTCATGATTTATGTTCTTGATTTCTCTATCAGGTCATTCTTCTGTTTGAGGAGAGGAAAGAGGAACTGAAGCTGGAGCCAGAGCCTGGAACAGCACCGTGTGGGAATGCTGTTGCTTTCTTTCTGAAGAGGGCCTGAGTCTGGGATTGAACTCCATCAGGTTGGAAACTCTCCTATTCTGGAAAGGCATCCAGGATTTTCAGCAGGCTCCCCTTTTGGTGATAATCTCCCTAGAGCTCCAAGTCTTCATTTTATTCCTGAGCCAATATGTATTTTTCTATACACAGTGCTAACACAATCCACAAAACCTCTGTGGCCCCACGTTATACCCCTGCCAGTTAAGCAGCCGTGTCAGGGGCAAAAGACAGGTACCACATTAACATACTGCCCCCAATGGCCCGCTCCCTGGAGGATGGGGCTGTGATGGGGATGCTCCCTGTCCCTCCGATAGTTTCCAAGGTCACCAGCCCTTGACTCCCTGAGCTGTGAGGGCAGGTGCAGCTTCATAGAAATTCTTCCCTTTGTTTTGCTGAATGGCCCTGAGAATGCCCCAGAACCGGGGAGCCACGTGTGGATTTCCAGCACTAACTAAACATGAAAATGAAGAATGTCTGTGAATCAGAAGACACAGGTATGAGACTAGGAAAAGATATTTGCAACACCTGTAACTGAAAACCCCTCGATCTGAGAACATATTTAACACATCTACACATCCATAAGAAAAAGGAGAGACAATCAACCAAGAAATGAGCACAAGGGGTGAACAAACACCTCCAACAAAGAGGATCTTCAGTGGCCAATAAACATGTTACAGTGTGTGGGGCCGGGCGCGGTGGCTCAAGCCTGTAATCCCAGCACTTTGGGAGGCCGAGGCGGGTGGATCACGAGGTCGAGAGATTGAGACCATCCTGGTCAACATGGTGAAACCCCGTCTCTACTAAAAATACAAAAAATTAGCTGGGCATGGTGGCGCGTGCCTGTAATCCCAGCTACTCAGGAGGCTGAGGCAGGAGAATTGCTTGAACCCAGGAGGCGAAGGTTGCAGTGAGCCGAGATCGCGCCATTGCACTCCAGCCTGGGTAACAAGAGTGAAACTCCGTCTCAAAAAAAAAAAAATGTTACAGTGTGCTAGACTTGTTAATGATCTAGAAAATGCAGATGAAGACCACAATGAGATAATTCTCTAACCTTCCAGAAAAGATAACATTACAAATATTGATACATTGAGTGTTTGCAGCGTGTGAGCAAAGAGGAACTTTCAAACTCTGCTATTAAGAGGGCAAATAATTGGAAACCATGTTGGCTGCGTCTGCTACTCGTAATTATCTACCTGCATGAGTTTCCCATGGCTGCTGTAACCATTGCCACAAGCTTAGTGACATAAAACGACATGAATTTATTACTCTACGGTTGCAGTCAGAAGTCTAAAACACGTCTCCCTGGGCTCAAATCAAAGTGCTGGCAGGAGGCAGTAAGGGACATTCCAGTTTCCTGTCTTTTCCAGGTTTCAGAGATGTTCCACGTTCCTTGGTGCATGCTCCCTTCCTCCATCTTCAAAGTCCGCATCAGGCCAACTTCTCACGCTGACCTCTCCCCGGTTCTCTTTTCTGCCTCCATTTTCCACTTATAAGGAATCGTTGTGATCACACTGACCCTGTTGAGACCATCCAGATACCCTCCCCGTCTCAGAATCAACTGATGAGAAATCTTAATTTCATCTGCAAACTTAATTTTCCTTTGCCATGTAAACTAACATATTTGTAGGTTCTGGGAATTAGAACGTGACCATCTTTGGGGCAGGGAACGTTCTGTCTACCACAATACCCAAGAGAAACTCTTGCACATGGAAACACACACATGTTTACAACACGTAGAAGGCAACATGTGCAAGAAAGTCGACAGCAGGGCTACTCAGAGTTGCAAGACCTAAACAAGAAACGCCTGATAATTGAGTTCTAGTTGACTAAAGTGATGTCTATTCATATAATAACACAGAATCACCCATATGCAACGATGTGCATGAATTTTAGCAATGGAAGGTTAATTAAAACAAAAGATTACATACAGGATGATATCCATCTTATAATATTAAAAATATCTAAATTAGACCTATATTCTTTCTAGAAATATTTATATTCCTACAAATAAATGTATATTATATATAATTACTATAAATAGATATCTATAGATATACGTATCTATATGCCTGTAGATACCTATAGTAATTAAATCACATAAAAGGATAGTGAGGGCAAACAAGGCCTGAATATAAGACTCAGGATGATGTTTATTATGGGACAAAGATTGAGGATGGTTGTTGGTTGTGATAATATAGCTAGATATTACATTTCAGCTACTGTTTAGTTAATGGGTTCATGGTTGCCTATTGAATTATTAAACATAAGGCTAGGGGGTACAGTGGCTCATGCCTGTAATCCCAGCACTTTGGAATTCTGAGGCAGGCAGGCCTTGAGCCCAGGAGTTTGAGACTAGCCTGGGCCATGTGGTGAAAATTTATCTCCACAAAAAATACAAAAATTAGCCGGGCATGGTGGTGTGTGCCTGAAGTCCCAGCTACTCAGGAGGCTGAGATGGGAGGATCACTTCAGCCCGGGAAGCAGAGGTTACAGTGAGCCGAGATTGAGCCACAGCACTCCAGCCTGGGAGAAGAGTGAGACCCTGTCTCAAAAAAAATTACAATAAAATAAAAAATACCTAGTTTCATTTTAAAACCATGTATGAACCAGTGACAAATGTTTATGAACAAAAGATGAGGATTAGTATCATTCTGTGCACCTGCAGGCCAATACAAGACAGTCTCTGCTGTTGAGAATGTGATCATTTAATGAGGGAGATAGTCATATAAACAAGTATTTTCTAGATGTGTGGTTTCAGGTGCTTGGGCAGCACAGAGGACAAACCAGTTGCTTGGTGTGGTCCAGGAGAGATTCAAAGAAGACATGAAGGCTACACAGTCTCCTGGGTGGACAAGGGATGTGTCTAAGGCAGAGAACCAGAGCTGCGAGGGCGTGGAGGCACAGAAGGGTCCTGTGTTTCCAAATCTGAAAAACAACTCTGAATTGTATCCTTTTGCTAGGGCTGCCATAACAAAATACCACAGGTGAGAAGGCTTCAACAACAGAAATCTACATTCTCATAGTGCTGGAAATTGAAAGTGTGAGATCCAGGTGTCAGCAGGGCCGGTTTCTGCCCAGGCTTACCGACTTGGCTTGCAGATGGCCACCTTCTCTGCATTCTCACCTGGTTTTGTGATGTGTACTTGCATTCCTGGCATTTCTCAGTTTGTCTAACAGGTATCTGTTGTATCTAAGTGTTGTTGTAATGTTGGCATAAGCCTGTGTGCCTAAAAGAAGGAACTTACATGTGGGTTGGTGAGGGCAGTGTGCAGGTCTCAGCTCTACACAGAGTTTTTGTTCCTTAGAACATGTATTTTTTCTCTGGTTTTGTGTCAGCCCCTTGTCTGGAACTCCCTGGGGTGCCACCTGCCTCTCTGCTTTTCTCATTGAAGCATGAAGCTAATGCCGCCTCTTCTGCTGCAGGAAAGGACTCTGCCACCCCTTCCGTTCCAGACGATGCTTGTACATCCGCCTCCAGCCAAGTTTAAAATATGAGCATCAGAATGTTCTTCTGATAGGTTCCTCTTGACCTCTTCCAAGCTAACCTAGAAAGACATAGAAAGAATGACATATTTGGGACTAAAACACCTTTCTACCTGAACGCTGGCCTTGGCTTCTGACTTTTCCAAGGGGAGCAAAAGCATCTGCTCAGGAAGATTCCAATATGCAGGTTGAGATCTCCTTGACTGATACTTAAAAAATCTGAGTTGTTAGGGTGGGATGATCACAAAGAGAATTGAAGGACAGGCCTTATTGCATAGGATCAAGGTCATGATCCTGATCAATGACAGAGAAGAAAGGAGGCAGAGCCCTGACCCCTGCATGCCGCATGCTCTGTATACTTGAATGAGCCACCGACATAGCTGAGGCCACTGCTGGTGCCAGGGCAGGAACGACTGGCCCTCATGTGAATCATTGCCCATGTCCCCAACATGCACGATGAGAAAGACACTTGGTCTCGAGAAACAGACAGTGTAATCACTGGTGTCACTGAAGCAAGACAGACGCTAGGGTAGTAGAAGCAGATGGTGCCAGTGCCTGGCTGCAATTCATTCAGTGGGGATTAGTGCCTCACATGACACACTGTCATCCTGGAGCAGAGATGGGTTTGATATCTACCCATCCTGGTTGTTTAGTTTCATTTTTGTTATTGACATTTCAAAGACATTCTGCAATTTGGATCTATATTTCCACTCTGATCCAATGGTGGTTTAATAGGATCCTTGTAAATTCACAGATTATTTTTAAAGTGTTTTATTTTATTATCGTATTGTTATTGATTTCTAGCTTTATCCTACTTTGGTTGGAGAATGCTGTGGATGCTATTTCTGATATTTTAAATTGAGTGAGGTTTTTATTGTGGCCCAAGATAGATTCATTTTATAATTGATATGGTTTGGCTGTGTCCCCACCCAAATCTCATCTTGAATTGTAGTTTCCGTGATCTTCCCCATGTATCATGGGAGGGACCTGGTGGGAGGTAGTTGATCATGGGGGACGTTCCCCCCATGCTGTTCTTACAAGAGTGAGTGAGTTCTCGTGAAATCTGATGGTTTTATAAGGAGCTTTTTCCCTCTGTGCTCTGCACTTCTGTCTCCTGCCACCCCGTGAAGAAGGATGTGTTTGCTTTCTCTTCTGCCATGATTTAAGTTTCCTGAGGCCTCCCCAGGAATGTGGAACTGTGAGTCCAATAAGCCTCTTTCATTTATAAATTACCCAGTTTGGGGCAGCTCTTTATAGCAGGGAGAATGGACTAATACAATAAAAGTTCAATGTGCACTTGAAAATAAGGCAGATTTTTCAGTATTGGATTTTACAACTTCAATATATATTTCTGTGTTCTAGCTTACTGATAATGCTGGTTTTCTACATCCTTATTCATTTTTTGGGTCCATTTGATTTCTGTAGGTATGGGAGAGATGTTTTAAAATAGCCAAAAATATTAACAACATATCTTCATTGCATATTAGAGCAGTAAACATGAACTCTCCTTTGTTCTTTTAATGGCTTCTCATCTTAGTTATGTTAAGATGTTGAATATCAGTATGTCATAACACTTATTTCTTTTGCATTTGCCTTGCATGTCTTTTTTCTCAACGAGAAAGTTTGTTCTATTTTTTATATACTAGTCTTAGGGTTGTCCGTAGAAACAGACCTAGTAGGAGGATAGATGTAGATATAGATATAGACAGATAGATTTCTTAGAGGAATTGGCTCATGTGATTATAGGTGCCAAGAAGTCTCACAATCCACCATGTGCAAAGTGGGGAACCAGGAAAGCCAGTGGTGTAGTTTGATCCAAGTCCAAAGGCCTAAGTAACTTGAGGGCAAGGGAAGGAAAGAAGGCAATAATAGTTTAAGTCCTAATCTGAAGGCCTAAGAATCAGGAGTAGTGATGTCTGAGGATGGATGTACCATTTCAAATGGGAAGGAAACGTGTCTGTCCTCAATCTTTTTGTTCTATATGTACCCCCAACAGACTGGATGATGCCCACCTACATTGGTGAGGGCTGGTCTTCTTTACTCAGTCTACAGATTCAAATGCTCATCTCCTCTGGAAACCATCTTCTCAGACATGCCCCAAAATTATATTTTAACAGCTATCTGGGCATCCCTTAGCCCAATCAAATTGAGGCATAAAATTAACCATCACAATACAATACTGTTCCTATTTCCTCTGAATTTTTTTCTCATTGTCCCATAGCTATATAGTCAAAACACAACACTATTATATACTATATTGACTTCTTCACTCTATCATATGGTCTTAGTTGTACTGCAAGTATATTATATGCCCAATATCCATCTTTATATAATACCTCTAAAATCATTTTGGCAGGCTCAGGTTTGTTTTGTAGTAGATTCCTTAAAAAGGTTTATGGCAACAAAATTTTCTGAGGTCTGGAATGTTCATAAAGTTGAATGTGGCCTTTATAATTTGAGGTCAGTTTGGCTGGATGTAAAATACTTGGCATAAATTTTGTTTCTAGAAATATTAAGTATAGGATTCTGTTTTCTTCTAGCCTAAAGCACTTCTGTTAAAATGTCTGAGTTTAAACTAATTTTCTTTTTCTTAGGAATAATATGACCTTTTTGCCTGGATGTTCAAAGGAATTTTTTCTTTAAGTGAAGTAGTTCCATTGAAACGGTGGCTCTCAAAGTGTAATCGACGAACAACATATGGGGTTTCAGAAGCTGGAAGAAACTTATCAATTTCTAGGTATGGAAAATCTCTTTTACAGTGTATATGTGGGAGTGTGTGTATGCTATGAAAATATATACATGCATATATTCACATATAAATATATACACACATATCTATATATGTATTTATAGTATACTAATTAAAAGGTAAATTCTTAATGATCCATGAAAAGGGAATGGGAGGCCAGGTGTAGTGGCTCACACTTGTAATCACAGCACAGTGGGAGGTTGAGTGGGGAGGATCACTTGAGCCCAGGAGTTTGAAATTGGCCTGAGAAACATGGTGAGACCTCCTCTCTGCAACAAATATAAAAATTAGATGGGCATGGTGGCTTGTACCGAGGGTCCCAGCTACTCAGGAGGCTGAGGTGGGAGGATGACGTAAGCCAAGAAGGCAGAGGTTGCAGTGAGCTGAGATCACACCACTGCACTTCAGCCTCAGTGACAAAGTATTAACTTGACTCAAAAAAAAAAAAAAAAAAGAAAAAATTGGTATCCCAGAAAACTTTATCTATATATTCACAAATGTATATAATCATAGTATATTACTCAAAAAGTAAATTCTTAATACTTCATGGCAAGCAAATAAGAGGCCACGGATGATGGCTCATGCTTGTAATCTCAGCACATTGAGAGGCCCAGGCAAGAGGATTGCTTGTGTCCAAAAGTTTAAGACCAGCCTAAGCAAGAGTGAGAACCAACCTCTCAAACAAAATCAGAAATTAGTCAGGGATGGTGGCAGGTGTCTGTATTCTACATTCCTCAAGATGCTGACTTGGGAAAATCAGTGGAGGCCAAAAGGCCAAGGCTGCAGTAGAGCCGTGATCACACGACAACACTTCAGCCTGGGTGACAGCAAGACCCTAAGGAAAAAAAAAATTAACTGTAAAAAACGTTTAAAAAGAAGACATGAAATGAGAAGCTACCATGTCCAGGGCAAAGACAAAGCAGCCCAAACAGAGGCCCATTCCCCTCCGAACCCCCAGAAGACAAGAAAAACCATGAGATACTAAATAAAAGAGACATCACTGTAAAAAGACACAGGCAGAATTTACTACAAATCTGTCAAAAATACACTCACAAGATTAAAAGTAGAGACAGGTGTTTAGCCAAGGCACACTGCTAAAAAGTGAACAAATGAGAGTCCAGGGAAGCTTTGGGCTTTTTGATGCTGTTGATGATCAAAGACCTATAGAGCTGGATCCAGAAGAGGCCACTGGGAGGCAAGTGCAGGGCAGAAAAAAACCACCAGGAGGCAGGAGATGAGCCTGGAGTGGTCACTAAGAGGCAGAAGAGAAGCCTGCAGAGGCCATGGTGAGGCACAAGCTGGTATAGGAAAGGCCACTGTGAAAAAAAAAGCTGAATCTTGAGAGGCAGATATGACACGACACAGAGGATGGGGCTGAAGCGGCCACTGTGAGGCAAATGAAAGGCCTGCCAAAATGCCTGAAAAACAGGTGTTAACAAGGCCAGAAAAGGCCCATATTGGGAATAGCTGTGCTGAAGAGGCTGCGATCAGGCAGGAGCTGAGTCTGCGCGGGCCGCCAGTAGGCCGAAGGAAGGCCTTGAAAGCCTGACTTGAAAAAAACTAGAGTCTACAGAGACTGCTGGGAGCTGGGCAGGCACTGGGACAAACGTGGTTGTTGTGAGGCAGGAGTTGAGCCTGTAGACCGAGCGGGGAAGTAGAGCTGGGCCTGGAGAAGCCGCCATGAGGGAGGCAGAGGCCGAGCCTGGAGAGGCCGGATAGGAGGCAAGAGCTGGGCCGAAGAAGGCCACCGGGAGGCAGGAGGTGGCCCTGGTGGGGCCCATGTTAGAATGTTTTGCACCCAGAGAGTCCTCTGGGAGGGCAGGAGCTGGACCTGAAGAGGCCAATTTCAGGGCCATTTAGGCCTGCCAGGGCCACCGGGAGGAGGCCGAGAGAAGCTGACTTGAGGAAGTTTGGGGCCTGGAGATGTTGTTGGAGGGCAGGAGCTGAGCCTGGACAGGCCACTGTGAGGCATGAGCTGGGCGGGCCTGCGAGCTTGACTTGAGGACTTTTCAGGCCTACAAATGCCGCCAGGGGCTGGGTGGGAGCTGACTGAGTCCACACAGGTTGTTGTAAGGTAAGGCAGGCAGTGGGCCTGTAGACACAGCTGGGAGCAAGAGCTGGGCTGAGAGAGGATGCCAGGAGGCAGCACCTGGGCCGGGAGAGGCCTCTGCATGAGCTGGGCCTGGAGGGGCTGCCAAAAGGCTTCCAGGAACTGGGCCTGGAAGGCTGCTGTGAGGAATGAGCTGGGCCTGCAGAGGCCACTGGGATGCAGGAGCTGGGCCTGCAGAGGCTGCGGAGAGGCAGGAGCCTCTCAGAAAGGTAGGAGCTGGGTTTGTGCATGCTGTCACCAGGTAGGCAGGCAGGCAGAGATGGCCTGGGGAGGCCGACGTGGAGGGCAAGAGCTGGGCCTGGAGAGGCTGTTGTCAGGTAGGAGCTGGATCTGTCCGGGCTGCCGGAAGGCCAAAGGTGGGCCTAGAAAGCCCAACTTGAGGAAGGCTGTGGCCTACAGAGGCTGCCAGGAGCTGGGCAGGAGCTGGGCCAAACATGGTTGCTGTGAGACAGGAGTTGGGACCGTAGACACAGCCGGGAGGAAGAGCTGGGCCCAGAGAGACTGACTTGGAAATGTTCTGGGCCTGGAGAGGATGCCAGAAAGCCAACGCTGGGCCTGAAAAGGCTGCCCGGAGGCACCAGCTTGGCCTAAAGAGGCACCAGCTGGGCCTGAGAGAGGCCTTGGTGAGGCCGAGAGCTGAGCCTGGAGGGTCCACTGAGAGGCAGAGGCTGGGCCTGGAGGGCCCTATTCCAGGCAGGAGCCAAGCCTGGAAAGGCCCACGAGAGGAAGCTTTGGGCCTGGAGAGGCCACTGGGAAGCAGCAGCTGGCTCAGGAGAGTCCGTCAGAGGCATGAGCTGGAACTAGACGGCTGGGCCAGTGTGAGGGAGGAGCTGGGCCTGTGGATGCAGCTGGGAGGCAGGCAGGAACTTGGTTTGGGGAAGCTGCCGCCAGGCAACAGGTGGTCCTGGGGAGGCTGCAGGGAGGCCAGAGCTGGGCCTGGAGAGGCCATTGTCAGGCAGGAGCTGGGTCTGTCAAGGCCACCGGGAAACAAAAGGTAGGAAGAGGTTTTGTTTTTCCTACTGGAAAGCTCCACCTGAGGAAGCTTCAGGCCTACAAAGGCAAGGTCACCAGCTGCTGGCCAGTAGCCGAAACAAAAGAGGCTGTTGTGAGGCAGGACTTGGGCCTGTAGACGCAGCCAGGAGGAAGAGCCGGCCCTGGAGAGGCTGCCATGAGGCATGAGCTGGGTGGGCCTGGAGACCTTGACCTGAGGACCTTTTGGGCCTACAAAGCCTGCCAGGAGCTGGGCAGGAGTTGAGTCCACAGGGTTTCTTGTGAGGCAAGAGGTGGGCCTGTCTATATATCCAGGAGGTAGAGCTGGGCCCGGACTGGACGCCAGGAGGCAGCATCTGGGCTGGAGAAGCCACAAGAGGCATGAACTGTGTCCAAAGAGGCTTCCAAAAGGCTTTGAGAAGTAATGAGTGGGTTTTACAGGGGGTGTTCTCAAGCTAAAGCCGAGCCTTTACATGCCACTGGGAGATAGATGTTGGGCCTGGAGAGGTAAACTTAAGGACGCTTTGGGCCTATAGTGGTTGATGGTAAATGAGTAGGAGCTGGGCCAAAAGAGGTTTTTATGAGGCACCAGGTGTGCTCTATAGTCAGCTAAGATGTACAGTTGGGCCTGGAGAAGCGGTCTTGTGGCAGAGGGTGAGTTTTTAGAGGCCGATGGGAGGCAGGATCTGGGCCAGGAGAGGCCAACTTGAGAAGGATTTAGGTGTTCAGAGGCCACCAGAAAGCAGTAGGTGGGCCTAGAGAGGCTGACTGGAGAAAGTTTTTGGCCTGGAGATGCCATTCTGGGACAAAAGCTGCCTCTGGAGATGTTACTGTGAGGTATAAACTTTGGGTGGAGAGGCCAGCGTGCGTCAGAACCTGGACCTACCCAGGCTGCTCGGGGACAGGCAGCACCCTGGCCTGGGAAAGTTGCCATAAGGCAAAAGCTGGGTCTGAAAAAAGCCCTGTGAGGCACGAGCTTGGCCTAAAGAGGCCATTGGGTGGCAGGAACTGGGCATGTAGAGGCTGCCGAAAGGCAGGAGCTTGGCTTGGTGGGGCGGGCATGAAGAGTCGGCTGTGAGGTAGAGGTTCGGCCTGCAGAGGCAGACTGGAGCCAGGAGAGGCTGCCAGCATGCAATAGCTTTGCCTGGGGAGGCTGCCAAGAGGCATAAGCTGGGCCTAAAGAGCCCAGTGTGAGGCAAGTGCTCAGCCTGGAGTGGCCGACTTCTGGAAGATTCCAGCGTGGAGAGCATGTCGGGGGCAGGAGCTGGGCCTGTCAAGGCTGCCGAAAGGCAGAAGCTTGGACTGTGGGCACTGCGATAAGGCAGTTGCTGGGCCTGGAGAATCTGCTGTGAGGCAGAGTTTGGGCCTGTAGAGGCCGATGGGAGGCAGGATTTGGACCTGGAATGGCAGACTTGAGAAAGTTGTCGGGTGAGGCCACCAGGATGCAGGAACTGGGCCTGAAGAGGTCACTGAGAGGCATGAGCTGTGCCTAAAAAGGCCAGCTTGAGGAAGTTTTGGGCCTGGACAGCCTGTCAGGGGACAGGAACTGGGCCTGCAGAGGCCACTGTGAGGTGGGCATAATTAGGTTAGTGTGAGGCAAGACCTAGGTCTGTGGAGGCTGCCAGGAGGCAGGTAGAACCCTGCTCAGGGAAGACATCTGTGAGGCAAAAGCTAGGCCTGGAGAGGCCACTGTCACTCAGGAGCTGGGCCTGCCCCAGCCGTTAGGAGGCTGAACCTGGGCCTGGAGAGCTTGACTTGAGGCAGATTTGGGCCTACAAAGGCCACCAGGAGCCCGGCAGGAGCTGAGCCAAAGGAGATTGTTGTGAGGCAGGAGCTGGCTCTGTAGGCACAGCTGGGAGGAAAAGCTCGGCCTTGAGAAGGCGACTTGTGCGCACTTTGGGCCCAGGTAAGCCACCCAGTGGCAGGAGCTGGGACTGAAGAGGCCGTTGTAGGGGAGGAGCTGGGCCTGCTCGAGCCACCGGGAGGCAGAAGTTGGGCCTCAAGAGGCCGCTGTCAAACAGGAGCTGGGTCTTGGAAGGTGGCCGTGAAGCAAAAGCTGGCCCTTGGGAGGCTGATGAGAGGCAGGAGCTGGGCCTGGTGAGGTCGACTTGAGAATGTTCTGGGCCTGGAGAGAAGGCTGGAAGGCAGGAGCTGGGCCTAAAGAGGCCGCTGTAATGATGAACCTGGGCCTGTGGAGGCTGCTGTGGAGGCTGCTGTGGAGGCTGCTGTGGAGGCTGCTGTGAGGCGGTAGCCTCATCTGCAAAGACGACCATGAGGTAGGATATGGGCCTACATAGACTATTGTGAGCCATGATTTCAGCCCGTAGAGGCCAACTGGAAAAAGTTCTGGGCCTGGAAAGGCTGCCAGCAGGCAGGAGTAGAGCCAAAAGATTCAAGCACATTCCATTTATTGGGTACTTTATTTCCCTTATTGCATTGTAAGCTATAATGAAATAATTATAGACCTCACCATAATGTAGCATTAGTAGGCATGTTAAGCTTGTTTTCCTGTGAGGAGATGTGAGTGTGATGGGAAAAAATGACAGATCATCAGTCATTAGACTCTCACAGGGACTGCACAACCTTGATCCCTCACATGCCTGGTTTGCAATAGGGTTCGTGCTCCTAAGGGAATCTAATGCTGCTGCGGACCTGAGAGAAGGCAGAGGTCAGGCAGGAATGTGAGCAACAGGGAGTGGCTGTAAATACAGATGAAGCTTCCCTCACTAGACACCACTCGCCTCCTGCTGTGTGGCTCCTTACAGCTCCATGGCTCAGGGGCTGGGCACCCGTGCTCAAGCACATCCAAAAGGACCCTTTCCACACCAGTCATTCTAGTGGGCAAGTGCAGCAACCTCCTTGCTCCTAAAGCATGTGCCTGAGCTGGCATTTCATCACAATCAACAGTAAGTGGTAGCTTGAATCACTTCCTGAAAATCACCAGCATCCCATTTCCCATTGGCAAGGAGCTTAGCACTGCCCCTTGGATAATCAAACCTAGGCCCAAATCCCATCTGCATGGGTCTGTCTCCTGGGACCCTTCCGAGTATCAACCCTGTATTAGTCAGAGTCCAATCAGGAGACATAAACCACTCAAAAGGTTAAAGCGGTAAAATTTAATACAAAGAATTACTCATTATAACAGGGGAACAGCATAATAAGATATTGGCTAGCACAAAGCAAAGACAACTCTAAAGAATATATAGGACTAGCCAAGGCCAGGCATGGTGGCTCATGCCTGAAATTCCAGCAACTTAAGAAGCCAATACAGGAGGATTGCTTGAGGCCAGGAGCTAGAGACCAGCCTGGGAAACACAGCAAGACCCTGTCTCTATCCAAAAAAAAAAAAAAGAAAAAAATTAGCTGAGTGTGGTGGTGCACATTTGTAGTCCCAGCTACTCAGGAAGCTGAAGAGGGAGGGTAGTTTGAGCCTGCGAGGTCAAGGTTGCAGTGAGTGATGATTATCCCACTACAGTCAAGCCTGGGTGACAGAGCAAGACCCTGTGTCAAAGAACAAAATAACAGACAACCATTTACAGACAGAAAAGAAAGAGAGCTGATAAGCTAAGATAAGGAAAGATGTTGAAATGTGACAAATAAAGCAACATGAGGTCTTTTATCTATTTAAAATAATTTTTTAAAATAACGTGTTATACCATGTGCTGGCAAAGGTACAGTGAAATGAGCACTTTCGTATACTATGGTGGGGGAGGGGGGTGTTTAAATTGTATATAAGCCTTCCAAGGTAAAGCTTAGCAATTTTTTAAAATCATAGAGACAGTGTCTCACCATATTGCTGGCCACAAGCAAGCCTCCTGCCTTAGCCTCCCTCCTTAGTCTTAGTGCTAGGATTATAGCTGGAAGGCACCCAAAACCTTGCCCATTTATATCCAGGGCAATGAGAATGACCATTCACCATGACTCGCAGTAATCTCACTCCTGGAAATACCTTGAAGACAATTCAATCTAAACAAAAGTGTGTCTGCACACACATAGTGAAAATCTGGGAGTAATTTAAGACAGAGTGGTTAAATGAAATAAGAAACAGTTATAAGAAATTAAACGTATAGGCACCTGATAAAAGATTAGTTAATGTTCGTGCTAGTTTTTTGTTGTTTTGAGACAGGGTCTCACTCTGTCACTGAGGCTGGAGTACAGAGGCCTGATTATGACTCACTGCAGTCTCAGCCTCCCTGGACCCAAGTAGCTAGGATGACGGGCACATGCCACCATACTAGGCTAATTCATGTATTTTTCCATAGGGATGGTGACTCCCTTTGTTACTGAGGCCTGTCTCAGACTCTTGGCCTCAGGCCATCCTCCTGCCTCAGCCTCCCAAAGTGTTGTGATTACTGGCATGAGCCACCGCAACTGGCCAGCTGATACTTTTATTATTATTTTACACCACTCAATGAAAAATTATTTGGCATTGAAGCTATCATTTTCTAGGCTATGGAACAATATGTGTTCCATATTGTTATGGAACACCATAATTATAAAAGCATATTCAGTCACCCCTCAGTATAAAGAGAGGATTAGTTCCAGCCCTGCATCTCAGCATATACCAAAATTCATGCATATTCACGTTTCACAGTCAGTCCTCTGGACCCCACATATAGGAAAAGTCCAAATATTGGTTGGGCATAGTGGCACACACCTATAGTCTGAGCTATTTGGGAAGCTGAGATGGGAGGATCGCTTGAACATGGGAGATTATGGCTGCAGTGAGCCGTGATAGCACCACTGCATTCTAGCCTGAACAACAGAGCAAGACCCTGTCTCAGAAAAAAAAAAAAAAAAAAAAAAAAAAAGGTTAGACATTGTAATGAGGTCTGTTGGGAAAAATTCCATAAGCAAAGTATAAATTTGTAGTGGGGAGATCCCATAAAGCCATGGCAGGGGCAAAAGGCCTCAGCCTATTTCCATATAAATAATGAAGAAGAAAGTAATTAGAAATATAACTATGGTAGTTATTAGTTAATCATATGTGATCTTAGTTATTCATTGGTGATCTTCTGTGTTTTACTAGTGCCTCTCAGGTCGGAAGTGTGAGCCTGGGGTGACATTGTGAAATGAATGACACTAAGTCAGGATGCTCTAAGCCCTCTGTCATACCCGCCCGCATAAGGGCTGCTGGAGGCTGTCTGGGCTATGTGGCAGCGCCAGCACTGTGAAAGTGCCCAAGTGGCCAAGACATCTTCCTGGGGAAGTCTGGAGAAAACTCCGCTTCTCCAAGCTCTTGCGGTAGGCCTGACGGCTGTCAGGGAGGCCCACAGACATCGGGGTCTTAACTGTCTCTTTGTGATGCTGTGCTCCCGTGGTCACGTTCCAAGTCTACTCTTAGATTCTACTTCTGCACCTGGTTCCTTTTGTCTTAGAAAAGATCATCAGTAATAGTAATATAAATCTTAAATGTTTTAGTTTTTTCTTGATAAGTATGGGAAAAATGCTGATGCATTTTGCTCCTTACCTCACTTCAGGTGCCAGAAATTCTGGAGCCCCTACCTGAATGACACATGACGTACTTAACCCTATCACTGCCACGCCCTATCTACCCTGTCCCCAGTCTCCACCATGCCCTACCTACCCTGCCCTCAGATTTGCAACTCAATAAAAGTGAGCGCATCATTCAAGGCCCTGCTGGTCTCTGCGATTTGGGTAGCATTGGACCCCTGGGCCCAAACTTTTTTTCTCTATCTCTGTTTCTTGTGTCTTTTATTTCTACAATTTCTCATCTCTGCACCAGCCGGGAGCGGCTCACAGAACCCTATAGGGCTGGATCCTATATAAATTAATGAAGCCAATGGTGATAAATTAGTACAATTGACTTTCTGGAGTTTCTAATAATAAAGGTAAGAAAAATGCAAAACACAGAGACATAGCATAATAAAAGAAATTAGGGAAGCATTCTATATGTATAATAGGATGACCCTGGCCATGTTTGTGCAGCAGCAGTCTGTCATGATATGACAAACCTTGGAGAGAAGTTAACAGATGAGGAAGTTGATAAAAATCATCAGAGGATCAAAATACTGATAGTGATAGTCAAGTAAACCAAGAAGAATCTCCCTAACTGATGTCAGGAAAGGGAATATTATAGTGTGTGTTGAAGTTCCTGTACAACATTGTTTATTTGCTTTTTGTTTGTTTGCAAAAAAATATATCTACTAAAAGTTCTTCTCACTGTCAAAAGAATATGTGGGATTAAATCATTATAATTGATTCTTCAGTTTATTTTTATTTTTAAATTTATTTTTATTGCACTTTAGGTTCTGGGGTACATGTGCAGATCATGCAGGATTGTTGCATAGCTACAAACGTGGCAAGGTGGTTTGTCACCTCCATCCCCAAATCACCTATATCTGGTGTTTCTCCTCTCATTATCCCTCCCCACCCTCCCCACCCCTTGATGTCCCTCCCCTACCACACCCCCACCGACCACAGTGTGTGATGCTCCTCTCCTTGTGTCCACGTGTTCTAACTGTTCAACACCTGCATGTGAGTGATGACATTCGGTGTTTGGTTTTCTGTTCTTGTGTCAGTTTGTTGAGAATGATGGTTTCCATATTCATCCATGTCCCTGTGAAGGACACGAACTCATCATTTTTTATGGCTGTGTAGCATTCCATGGTGTATATGTGCCACATTTTCTTTATCCAGTCTATTGATGATGGACATTTGGGTTGGTTCCAGGTCTTTGATATTGTAAACAGTGCCACAGTGAACATAGCTGTGCATGTGTCTTTATATTAGAAAAATTTTTAATTCTTTAGGTATATACCCAGTAATGGGATTGCTGGATCAAATAATATTTCTATTTATAGTTCCTTGAGGAATCACCACACTGTCTTCCACAGTGGTTGAACTAATTTACACTCCCACCAACAGTGTAAAAGTGTTCCTATTTCTCCACATCCTCTCCAGCATCTGTTGTCTCCAGATTTTTTAATGATCGCCATTCTAACTGGTGTGAGATGGTATCTCAATGTGGTTTTGATTTGCATTTCTCTAATGACCAGTGATGATGAGCATTTTTTCATGTTTGTTGGTCTCATCAATGTCTTCTTTTGTAAAGTATCTGTTCATATCCTCTGTCCACTTTTGAGTGGGTTTGTTTTTTCTTGTAAATCTGTTTTAGTTCTTTGTTGACTCTGGATATTAGCCCTTTGTCAGATGGGTAGATTGCAAAAATGTTTCCCAATCTGTTGGTTATTGGTTCACTCTAAAGATTGTTTCTTTTGCTGTATAGAAGCTCTGGAGTTTAATTAGATCCCATTAATCTATTTTGGCTTTTGTTGCCATTGCTTTTTGTGTTTTAGCCATGAAGTCCTTGCCTTTGCCTGTGTCCTGAATGGTTTTGCCTAGGTTTTATTCTAGGGTTTCTTATGGTGTTAGGTCTTATGTTTAGCTCTTTAATACATCTGCAGTTAATTTTAGTGTAAGGTGTCAGGAAGGGTTCCAGTTTCTGCTTTTTGCACATGGCCAGCCAGTGTAACACCATTTATTAAACAGGGAATCCTGTCCCTATTGCTTGTTTTTCTCAGGTTTGTCTAAGATCAGATGATTGTAGATGTGTAGTGTTACTTCTGATGCCTCTGTTCTGTTCTACTGGTCTGTTTGTTTTGGTACCAGTACCATGCTGTTTTCATTAGTGTGGACTTGTAGTATAGTTTGAAGTCAGACAGCATGATCCCTCCAGCTGTGTTCTTTTTGCTTAGGATTGTTTTGGCTATGCAGGCTCTCTTTTGGGTCCATATGAAGTCTAAAGTGGTTTTTTCCAGTTCTGTGAAGAAGGTCATTGGTAGCTTTATTGGGATAGCATTGAATCTATAAATTACTTTGGGCAGCATGGCCATTTTCATGATGTTGATTCTTCCCAACCATGAGCATGGGATGTTTTTCCATCTGTTTGTGTCCTCTCTTATTTCATTGAGCAGTGGTTTCTAGTTCTCCTTGAAGAGGTCCTTTACAACCTTTGTTAGGTATATTCCTAGGTATTTTATTCTCTTTGTAGCAATTGCAAATGGGAGTTCACTTTTGATTTGGCTCTCTGTTTGTCTGTTATTGGTGTATAAAAATACTTGTGATTTCTGCACATTGATTTTGTATCCTGAGACTTTGCTGAAGTTGCTTATTCAGTTTCAGGAGATTTGGGGCTGAGACAATGGGTACTTCTAAATATACAATCATGTCATCTGCAAATAGAGACAGTTTCACTTCCCGTTTTCCTAACTGAATACCTTTTATTTCTGTTTCTTGCCTGATTGCTCTGGCTAGAACTTCCAATATTATATTGAATAGGAGTGGTGAGAGAGGGCATCCTTGTCTTGTGCCAGTTTTCAAAGGGAATGCTTCCAGTTTTTGACCATTCAGTATCATATTGGCTGTGGGTTTGTCATAAATAACTTTTATTATTTTGTGATATGTACCATTGATACCTAGTTTATTGAGGGTTTTTAGCATAAAGGCTGTTGAATTTTGTTGAAGGCCTTCTCTGCATCTATTGAGATGATAAGGTGGTTTTTGTCTTTGGTGCTGTTTATGTGATGGATTACATTTATAGACTTGCGTATGTTGAGCTGGTCTTGCATCCCTGGAATGAAGCCTACTTGATCCTGATGAATAAGCTTTTTGATTTGCTGCTGCATTCAGTTTGCCAGTATTTCATTGAAGATTTTTGCATCTATGTTCATCATGGATATTGGCCTGAAGTTTTTCTTCTTTAGTTGTGTTTCTGCCTGGTTTTGGTATTAGGTGATGTTGGTCTCATAAAATGAGTTGGGGAGGATTCCCTCTGTTTGTATTGTTTGGAATAGTTTCAGAAGGAATGGTACCAGCTCCTCTTTGTACATCTGGTAGAATTCAGTACATCTGGGTAAATCTGTCTGGACCTGGGCTCTTTTTAGTGGGTAGGCTATTAATTACTGCCTCAACTTCAGCCCTTGTTATTGGTCTATTCAGGGATTCAACTTCTTCCTGGTTTAGTCTTGGGAGAATGCAAGTGTCCAGAAATTTATCTACTTCTTCCATATTTACTGGCTTGTGTGCATAGAGTTGTTTGTAGTAATCTCTGATGGTAGTTTGTATTTCTGTGGAATTGGTGGTGATGTCCCCTTTATCATTTTTTATTGCTTCTATTTGATTCTTCTCTCTTTTTGATTAGTCTGGCTAGTGGTCTATTTTGTTGATCTTTTCAAAAAACCAGCTCCTAGATTTGTTCATTTTTTTGAAGGTTTATGTGTGTGTGTGTGTGTGTGTGTGTGTGTTTCTCTCTCCTTCATTTCTGCTCTGATCTTAGTTATTTGTTATCTTATGCTAGCTTTAGAGTTTTTTCGATCTTGCTCCTCTAACTCTTTCAATTTTGATGCTAGGATGTCAATTTTAGACCTTTCCTTGCTCCTCATGTGGGCATTTATTGCTATGAATTTCCCTCTAGACACTGCTTTAAATGTGTCCCAGAGATTCTGGTACATTGTGTCTTTGTTCTCATTGGTTTCAAAGAACATCTTTATTTCTGCCTTCATTTATTATTTATCCAGTTTACATTCAGGAGCCAGTTGTTCATTTTCCATGAAGTTGTGCAGTTTTGAGTTAGTTTCTTAATCTTGAGTTCTAATTTGATTGCACTGTGGTCTAAGAGCCTGTTTGTTATGATTTCTGTTGTTTTGCATTTGCTGAGGAGTGATTTACTTCCAATTATGTGGTTGCTTTTAGAGTAAGTGTGAAGGGGTTCCTTAGAAGAATGTATATTCTGTGAATTTGGGGTTAATAGTTTTGTAAATGTCTATTAAGTTCGCTTGGTCTAGATCTGCATTTAAGTCCTGGATTTTCTTGTTCATTTTCTGTCTTGTTGATCTGCTTAATATTGACAGTGGAGTGTTAGACTCCTGCACAGTAATAGTGGGAGACTTTAAGTCTCTTTGTAGGTTGTTAAGGACTTGCTTTATGTCTCTACGTGCTCCTGTATTGGGTGCTTATATATTTAGGATCGTTAGTTCTTGTTGTTGTATTGATGCTTTTTACCATTATGTAATGCCCTTCTTTGTCTTTTTTTATTTTTGTTGGTTTAAAGTCCATTTTATCAGAGATGAGGATGGCCACCCCTGCTTTTTTTTTTTTTCTTTCTATTTGCTTGGTAAATCTTCCACCCCTTTATTTTGAGTCTGTTTGTGTCTGTGCACATGAAATGGGTCTCCTGAATACAGCACACCAATGGTTCTTCGCTTTTTATCCAATTTGCTAGTCTGTGTCTTTTCATTGGGGCATTTAGCCCATTTACATTTAATGTTAATATTGTTATGTGTGAATTTGATCCTGCCATTTTATTACTGGTTGGTTGTTTTGCCCTTTGGCTGGCGTAATTTGTTTATTGCATTATTGGTCTTTACCATTTGATTCTTTTTTTGTAGTGGCTGGTACTAGTTTTTCCTTTATGTGTTTAGTGCTTCCTTTAGGAGCTCTTGCAGAGCAGGTCTGGTAGTAACAAAATCTCTCAGCAATTGCTTGTCCATAAAGGATTTCATTTCTCAATCACTTATGAAGCTTAGTTTGGCTGAATATGAAATTCTGGGTTGAAAGTTCTTTTCTTTAAGGATGCTGAATATTGGCCCCCACTCTCTTCTGGCTTGTAGGGTTTCTGCCGAGAGATCCGCTGTGAGTCTGATGTGCTTCCCTTTGTGGGTGACCCGACCTTTCTCTCTGGCTGCCCTTAGTATTTTTTTCCTTCATTTCTACCCTGGTGAACCTGACGAGTATGTGCCTTGGGATTGCTCTTCTAGAGGAGTATCATTGTGGTGTTCTCTGTATTTGCTGTATTTGAATGTTGGCCTGCCTTGATAGGTTGGGGAAGTTCTCCTGAATAGTACCCTGAAGAGTGTTTTCCAGCTTGGATTCATTCTCCCTGTCATCTTCTGGTACACTGATCAGGTGTAGATTAGGTCTTTTCAAATAATCCAATATTTCTTGAAGGCTTTGTTCATTTCTTTTCACTCTTTGTTCTCTTTTCTTGCCTTCTCATTTTATTTTATTGAGTTGATCTTCAGTCTCTGATATCCTTTCTTCTGCTTGATCTATTATGCTATTGAAACTTGTGTATGCTTCATGAAGTTCTTGTGCTGTGTCTTTCAGCTCCATCAAGTCATTTATATTCTTCTCTAAGCTGGTTATTCTAGTTAGCATTTCATCTAACCTTTTTTCAAGGTTTTTAGTTTCTTTGCATTGGGATAGAACATGTTCCTTTAGCTCAGAAAAGTTCGTTATCACCCACCTTCTGAAGCCTGCCTCTATCAGTTCATCAAATTCATTCTCTGTCCTTCTTTGTTCCCTTGATGATAAGGAGTCATGATCTCATGGTGGGGGAGAGATGTTCTGGTTTTTGATGGTTTCATTCTTCTTGCTCTAGTTGCTCCCCATCTCTTGGATTTATATAGTTTTGATCTCAGGTAGCTGCTTGGTGGGGCGGCCTTTGCCTGCCTGCAGAGGCACTGCTGGGCTGCCACAGATTCAGTGGAGCTGCTGCATTTTTTATTTACTCAGGAAAAATAGGTCGGCTTCAGCAGTGGCGGCTTCCCTTCCACCTGCTGAACTGGATTGCTCCTGGTCACTCTCTAACTGACATTCTGGGTGCCTGACTCTGGAGTGAGAGTTTTTTGGCCTGCTGGGCCTTGTGTGGTGGGGGGACCTGTCCGGCTGTTGGGACTGTTTCCCTGTGTTCCATTCCCTTTCTTACTGGGGGGCAGGTAGCTCCGTCCCACTGGCTTTTTGGCTCTCTCAGCATCAGCCAGTGCTTCTGCCTGAATCTATGCTGACAGCCCCGGCACCCTGAAGTTGCTGTTCTGCCCTGTTCAGGCAGCTCTCTAAGGCTTTTCAGCCCAGTGAAGATCTCCTGTTCTGTGGGTTGTAGAGGGCTTGGGTGGAGTGCTGTATCTGAACCGAAGTCCCAGACAGGGAGATCACCCAGTCCTGGAGATTCCTGAACTACATAGATCTGTAGCCCAGGGCAGGTGCCTTCTCACCTCTGCTGCCTTTCATAATTCACTGATGGCCTTCCAGTGTTCATCTAGACTGGGTCAGGGGCATGACTGACTGGCCAGTCCGTTGTGAAGTTCATTTGGGTGATTGGAGGTGTGTCTGTGCTGGGGCAGTTGATGGAGACTACAGTTAGCTTGTTATTCAGGAGCAGGGATGTAGAGAGCTACTCCTGGTCATCTGAGGTCATCCTTTCAGGAATCTGTGTTTTCATAGATTGAAGATTGGAAGATTGGAGACTGCCATGGAGCCCTGCACAAGTGGAATCTGGAAGCCCATAGGAAGAAAGATATTTAGATAGTACTTAGGGAAATAGAGATACAACTACCAGGACTCTGTTTTTCCAGCAGTCTTTATTCTTGGATATCCAAGTGCCTATGAAAGTTTTTTTTTTTTTTTTTTTTTTTTGAGAAGGAGTCTTGATCCATCACCCAGACTGGAGTGCAGTGGCATGATCTCAGCTCACCATAACCTCCGCCTCCAGGGTTCAAGCAATTCTCCTGCGTTAGCCTCCCGAGTAGCTGAAATTACAGGTGTTTACCACCACACCTGGCTAATGTTTGCATTTTTAGTGGAGACAGGGTTTCACCATGTTCGCCAGGCTGGTCTTGAGCTTCTGACCTCAAGTGATCTGCTCACCTAGGCCTCCCAAAGAGCTGGGATTTTAGGCGTGAGCCACCATGCCCAGCCCTACCTGTGAAATATTTAAGGGCTTCTTAGTTAATGTGGACCTGAAAAAGGTAGGATGTATAGAGTGAGTATAATTGAATTTTTATTATTGTTAATGTGCTAATCTCTCTGGGAAGAGTATTCTCAAAGAGAACATACACCTTTGTTATTAGAGTTTTGTGCACTTAGCATGCACACATTTCAAATATTGCAGGTAATTGCCTGTACTGTTTTGGGACAAAGAAAAGCAATGAGACCTTCTTAAGTGGTTTCTGTGCTGAGGAATCAAGACTGCCAATTTGAAGTGATGCAGATTAGTTTTTTAACCATAGATAGATAATGGACAAGAAACAGTGGATCTTTCTACCTTGTTTTAGGTCATTAGGTTTCTTCCAGTTGAGGTAACAAAAGTTATGTCATTTATTAGTTGAATTTTAAGTACAACTTAAGGATAGATAATTTGTCAGGGTAAATTATCATCAGGCTCTGGTATATATTGGCTATCACTATTTGTTATGCAGCTCAAGGTCAGTTTTCATTGAATATTGTATATATTTAGACAGGTAGATGAAGAAATAGGCAACCAAAATATGTTTTTAGAACAGAGGCCATATCTTAATTATATCAAGAAACATTATTTAATGTACAGATAGCTGACCTTTTCCCAGATTGTGTTTTTGTTTTTGGGGGGGAGAAGCTGAATATGAACTGGCAGTTAAAAATTTGCAAAGAAATCAGCTTGCTCGTTTTCACTGTATATTTTTGCTCTAAAGTATTTTCCGTGATCCTGTGTGTTGATCCACATCAACATGTGTTGATCCATCCATCACCAGATGATGATGACTTGACTGTTACCACCAAGGTAAAGCCGCCTCTTGTAAAATTAATTTACTCACTCAGTCACGTTTTGCATGTTATTTACTTTTAAAATTTAGCAGTGGTTTATCTATCTTTTTTTATGTTGGTAATACAAAGTTGGTCCGAGAAAAGCATAGACATGGCTAGTTGATTTAAAAAAATTGTTTAACCTTGTTAACTAACAAAAGATTAAGTACTGTGATGGGGTGGGGACTGAAAGAAAATGAACTGGAAAATACATAGTGACAGGAGAATCACATTAGAAAATGCTTTCCCCAATAAAGGAAATACAAAATTTGGTTAAGGTTTATTTGGATAATTATTAATATCGGCTTTTAAATCATACTAGTGTTACTTTCATAATATTTATGCCTATATAAATCTTCAGTGAATCAAATTACTTGTAGTTATCATGGAATCTCCCTGGTACCTTTTATTGGCAAAACGGTACAGCACATAGCATACAGCTTTATTTGGACACTTATTATTTTGGTATCATATCGTTTTTAGAAGAGATTTTTTTTCTTTTTTTTTTCTTTTTTTTTTTTTTTTTGAGACGGAGTTTCGCTCGTTACCCAGGCTGGAGTGCAATGGCGCGATCTCGGCTCACCGCAACCTCCGCCTCCTGGGTTCAGGCAGTTCTCCTGCCTCAGCCTCCTGAGTAGCTGGGATTACAGGCACGAGCCACCATGCCCAGCTAATTTTTTGTGTTTTTAGTAGAGACGGGGTTTCACCATGTTGACCAGGATGGTCTCGATGTCTCAACCTCGTGATCCACCCGCCTCGGCCTCCCAAAGTGCTGGGATTACAGGCTTGAGCCACCGCGCCCGGCTTTTTTTCTACCTAGATTATGCTGTAGTGAGACTAAAGTAATATTAAAATTTGTAGGAACCTAGCTGTGTATGGTGGTGTACACCTGTCATCCCAGCTACTTGAGGGTTTGAGGCAGGAGGATTGCTCGAGCACAGAGTTTGAGAACAGCCTGGGCAACATGACCAGATTGTATCTGCTTTAAAAATATAAATTGTAGAAATTTAAATTTTTGTTATTGAAACATGTACTACAAATGGATTTTTGTGTGTTTTATAAGTTGTCCATAAGGGTATATGTAAAACACTTCACCTAATGAATTACATTTATTTTACTGCAAATAACCAGTTATATAAGCAGACTCTTAATACCAATATGGTAAGACTTTAACACCATAATTTTGTCATTATATTTTATTTAAAATATCCATTCAAAATCTTTATATTACATTCAGAAATTTAAAATTTCAGAAATTTTTATATTTAGTTGTTTAATCATTGAAGTTCCTGCATACTATGAGCTACTGAGGTTATAGACATATTTGTATGTATCCTGGAGTACCTGAAATACAGTCTTCCATGTAAGAAGCATTGTAATTGTTGTGTTTTTGAGATGGAGTTTCACTCTGTCACCCAGGCTGGAGTGCAGTGGTGGAATCTTGGCGCACTGCAGTCTCCACTTCCTGGGATCAGGTGATCCTCCCACCTCAGCCATCCAGGTAGCTGGAAATGTAGGCCTTTTGTCACCATGCTTGGCTGAGTTTTGCATTTTTTGTAGAGATGGGGTTTTTGTAGAGATTGGATGTTGCCCAGGTTGGCCTTTAACTGTTGGACGCACATGATACACCCACCTCAGCCTCTCAAAGTGCTGGGGTTACAGGCATGAGTTGCCACATTCAGCCTTAATAGTTGTTTAATCTGAATTAATCGATGAATAAATTTTTATATAATGGAATGTTGTAAGTAATATACATAATGTATCTATCTATTGATTAAATACTGCAGTTTAAAAATATTGCTTACATTTGTATTATTTTATAATGTTTAAGGATGTGTAAGTTTAGATGTGTTATTTTGAGAAATTATGCCATAAATAAAAAGGAAATAGAAATAGATCATAGCAAAGAGGGTTACAACATATTTTCTAGTATAATTCAACTGGAATCTTAGATTATGACTTTAGACTAAAATTTCTTAAACATTTTATTAGCCCCAACTCATGCTCTAACAAATACGCCTTTATAAGTCAAGCATTACTCTTTAGAATTCTGGTGACCAATTCTTTGTCTAGGTGGAAAGTTCTAGTTTTCCCTCTCTGTAATAGTAACAGTCTTTCAGGTAGTGCTAGATGACCATGGCTAGCTAACTGAATGTTTTATAGTAATAAAATTAAACTCCATATCACAGAAATATTTTTTAAAAACAATTTTTAGCGTAAGTATTAACCTGTATCATTAGGGCTATAAAGGAACAAAAGGCTCTGTTACATATCTATTTCTCCATGTACTTTACTGTACGTCATGTTGTTTCTTCTCTCTCTTGGCTGCAGCTCATGTTAAATTGACTAGTTAGGCTTCCTTGTTTCTCCCTTCATCCTCACATTTTAAATTTATCCTCAACTAATTTTTTTTCTCACAGATCTCATTTCTTTAGTGACTGGTCTTTCGGTCCATATGTGTCTTCATTATCAGCATATTTAGTTATGGCTTTCTCTTTAGTTATCTATGTGTGGCTTTCATTCAACAATTACTGCCCACAAGATTTACTGTTTTTTTTTTTTTCTTTTCTTTGGAAGAGCTGAATTTATGCACTTCTTTATCTTTTTGACAAACAGAATAAAAGCAATGAATACTATTTGCAATGCCAACCCACTTAAATAAGGTACTACTATAAACTAAATTCTCATTTTCCCCCACAAGAAGTGATGTATGCAAATAATTACCTCCTGCATATGCCCATAATGAATTATTTTCTCATGTTTTTTAGCTCACAATAAAGTAGTTATGCCAGAAAAATAAAGTTTAGAATTTGTGAAAAATCACTTTGTGTTCTGAAAATCAGTTTAGCTAAAATCCAAAGAATGATTTCAGGTTAAGCTGTGGCCAAATGTATCATTCTGTGGTATATCTGGATGTGCAAAATCGTAAGGGGAGTTAGAAATAAACAGTTTGAATTGTAGTTTTTATTGAAATTGAAACTTGAAAAGATAATGCTGGGATTTTCGTATGTTTATGTATTTTGATTGCCCAATAAAGATCTACAATGAATAGTTGAAGAAAAAAACATGGGGAGTAGTAACTATGTAGGACTGTAATAACAATTTAGGTTAGTGTTGTAGTAAGTGGAAGTCATTTTCAAAAAGAGAACACACTGAGCACTTTTGTGGCAGCCATATTTACAGCAGCAGAAATATAAAAAACACGTGGTGTATTCGAATGTTATGACCGTGGAGAGAAACGCGAGGGGCCTGACTTTTCACTACAAGCAGGTAGTGCATAGTTTTACTGGCACCGATAGAAGTCAGAAGACATGGTAGCATCCTGGTTCTGCCACTTACTAGGTATGGGACCTTGGGAAGAATTCTTTGACTATCATTGACCTCATTCGTAAAAATGGTACTAATGGTACCTCTCAGGTATGTGTTATGAACAAAAGTAGTGGGAAATGTAAACACATTTGTAAACTGGAAAATATGTTTACAAATGTGAGACAAAATGATCACAGCAGTATTCAGTGACTTAGTAAAACTCGAAGCAAGTTTTGGTAAACCTGAAGGATGATAAAATGGCCATAGCATCAAGAAAAGAATGGGAAAGGAGGCAATGGCATGGGGATTTTAAAGAAATTTTCAGTGTTTTGACCTAGAATTTATTTTGGTTATAGATCACAAACTGTGCTAGTCAGTGAGACGCTGAATATACAAGATGACATCTTATGCTGTCGTAGTAGGAACAGAAAAAGAGAGAGCAAATGCTTCTCACTATAAATGCTTTCTATAAAGAAAATAGAAAATGTTAGAAGATAGCAAGGAAGTTTGTAGTTAGTAAGGGAATGGCAGAGGAATGGAAATCTGTGGTCAGAGAAGACTCTCTGAGTGTGGTATTTAAGCTGCCAACTAAAGGATGAGAAAGAGCCAGCCATGTGAAAGTCTAAGAGGAGGAAATTCTGAAAGGCGAGAACAAAGGATCACATCTATTCATTATTTTGCTCTTAACACCCTGGAATGGGCAGAAAGCCATCATCATAATTATTTTTTATGATTATAGTATGTACAACAAATGTGAAATAGAATCCTGAGACATTTCAGATGCTTCCTATTTTTTTTCCTTTTAAAGAAAGCTTGCTACACTTCTGAAGTTTGTTTTCTCTCTCGCTCGCTCGCTCTCTCGCTCTCTCTCCTTTCCTTTCCTTTCCTTTCCTTTTCTCTTCTTTCTTCACAGGGTCTCACTTTGTTGCCTGTGCTAAACTGCAGTAGTGCAATTTCAGCTCACTGCGGCCTTGACCTTCCAGGGTAATGTGATCCTTCCATCTCAGTGTTCTGAGTATCTGGGATTACAGGCTTGCATCACCATGCCCAGCTAATTCATATGTCTTTTGCACAGATGGGGTTTGGCCATTTTTCCCAGGAAGGTTTCAAACTCCTGGGCTCAAGCAATCCACTCACCTTGGCCCCCCAAAGTCTTGAGATTAAAGGTGTGACCCACTGCCCCTTGCCTGATGATGGCAGCCAATCACCATGACACGTGTATGTCTATGTAACAAACCTGCATGTTCTACACATATACCTCAGAACCTAAAGTATAATAAAAAAAATAGTTGCACAGTTGATCACATATTTGCTTGCTTTTATTTAAACATATAAATTTTATTATTACATTATCATTCTATTCTATCAGAATATTCTATTCTACCATTTTTTTCTATCAGTAAAGATTTTATCAAAAAATACGTAGATTTTATCAAGTCTTTGTTTACCTAAATGAAGCATCTTCTATGGTGTTCTATTGATGCTCCGTATGACATATTTCCAAGTTTTCTATCATAACTATCTTACTGAAATATTTATATGAGGATATTTAATTTTTAAAAATATTCTAAGTATTATATCAAGAGATATATTTATATATATTTTATATATGTGCATGTATGTATATGTAAGTTTTTGAGATGGAGTCTTGCTCTTTCACTCAAGCTGGAGTGCAGTGGTGCGATCTCTGCTCACTGCAACCTCCACCTCCTGGGTTTAAGCAATTATCGTCTCATCCTCCCAAGTAGCTGGGACTACAGGTGCACACTACCAATCCAGGCTAATTTTTAAATTTTTGGTAGAGACAGGGTATCACTGTATTGGTCAGGCTGCTCTCAAACTCCTAACCTCAGGTAATCCACTTGCCTCGGCCTGCCAAAGTGCTAAAATTACAAATGTGAGCCAAAGTACCTGGCATGCATATATATATATGGATATATATGATATATATATATATGGATATATATGAATGATATATATGATGTATATATATGATATATATGATATATATTTACATATATATAAAACATATGTTTTATGTGTGTGTGCGTGTGTGTGTGTACATATATATATATATATATATATATATATATTTTTTTTTTTTTTTTTTGTGGCAGAGTCTTACTCTGTCAACATGTGCCAGGCTGGAGTGCAGTGGCACAATCTAGGCTCACTGCAACCTCTGCCTCCTGGGTTCAAGCAACTCTCCTACCTCAGCCTCCTGAGTAGCTGGGTCTACAGGCTTGCACCACCACACCCAGATAATTTTTGTATTTTTTAGTAGAGATGGGGTTTACCATGTTTGTCAGGATGGTCTCGATCTCTTAACATTGTGATACGCCCGCCTCAGCTTCCCAAAGTGCTGGGAATACAGGTATGAGCTACTGCACTCGGCTGCCAATATGTATTTTTTAAATGTTTTCTTATTTTTGGTGGAGATTGCAAAGTAGAGTTAGGTACTTTGAAGCTAGTTCCTGACTGAAATGTGCGCATGCTAATATTTTGTCTGTGAATGTTTCCTTTGGGCTGCCATGCTTGGATAAGCAAGCCAATAAACACATGAAGGTAACAGCTGAGGCTGCTCTAGAAAGTGTAGATGACATTCTCTACTGGAATGCTTTGGTTTTCAGTACATGCTTCTCTTATTTTTTAAGTCAAATTAGTTTTAAAATACTAAATTGAAATTTGGGGGACAGAGTCTTGTTCTGTTGCCTAGGCTGGAGTGCAGTGGCATGATCTTGGCTCGCTACAGTCTCCACCTCCCAGCCTCAAGTAATCCTCCCACATCAGCCTCCCAGGTAGCTGGGACTACAGGCACATGCCACAATGCCATTTTTTTTTTTTTTTTTTTTTTTTTTTTTTTTTGTAGATACAGGTTCTCATTATGTTGCCCAAGCTCATCTAACTCCAAGCTCAAGCAATCCACCTACCTTGCTTTTGCAAAGGGCTGGGATTCTTAGAGTGAGCCACCAAGCTTGGGTAAACTGAGATTTATTTAAGTAAATTGGTTAGTGCTGGGTGTGGTGGTGCACATTGGTTATCCCAACACTTTGGTAGGCGGAAGTGAAAGGATAACTTAAGACCAGGAGTTTGGGCTGGGAGCGGTGGCTCATCCCTGTAATCCCAGCACTTTGGGAGGCTGAGGTGGGTGGATCGTGAGGTCAAGAGATCAAGACCATCCTGGCCAGCATGGTGAAACCCTGTCTCTACTAAAATACAAAAACAAATTAGCTGGGTGTGGTGACATATGCCTGTAGTCCCAGCTACTCAGAAGGCTGAGGCTGGAGAATTGCTTGAACCTGGGAGGCAGAGGTTGCAGTAGGCTGAGATCATGCCACTGCATTCCAGCCTGGTGCCTGGTGACAGAGCAAGACTCTGTAAAAAAAAAAAAAAAAAAAAAAAGAAAAAAAAACAAACCCACAACACGAGGAGTTTGAGACCAGCCTGGGCAATATAGTGAAACCTTGTCTCTACAAAAATAACAAAAAGTAACCTAGCATGATGGTACAAAGCTGTAGTTTCAGCTACTGAGGAAGTTGAGGTGGGAAGACTGCTTGAGGTCGGGAAGTTGAGATTGCAGTGAGCCATAATCATGCCACTACATTCCAGCTCTCGGTGACAGTGAGACCCTATTTCAAAAAAAGAAAAAAAAAATGATAAAGTCTTTATGCAACTCATTATAATTTTTTACATGGAAACTCATGCTTGGTATTACCTCAGCAGTGTGTTCCTGAGAAAGTGTCAGAGACTTTACCTGGACCTGCCAATGGAAAAAACAAAAACACGGCATAGTCAATGTAAAGAAGGTAAGATTACTATTTTATTTAAAAAGTCATTTGATGGAATTTTTTTTTAAGTATGAGCCCTAATCAAATAGCTAAAGAAAGTGTTTTATTAAATGTATTATAAGTATCGGAGAAGTAAAATGGTGATAAGTTGTGTATCTAATCAGGGGTCAGCAGTTGAGTCTATTAGAGTACCATTAAAGGAGCTGAATTATTAGTTCCCATTTTAAGATACTCTAAAATCTGAGGCAAGTCAGGAAAGAGGGAAGAGGAAATGAAAGAGAAAGAATGAGGGGGGGGCCGAGCACGGTGGCTCAAGCCTGTAATCCCAGCACTTTGGGAGGCCGAGGCGGGTGGATCACGAGGTCAAGAGATCGAGACCACCCTGGTCAACATGGTGAAACCCCGTCTCTACTAAAACTACAAAAAATTAGCTGGGCATGGTGGCGTGTGCCTGTAATCCCAGCTACTCAGGAGGCTGAGGCAGGAGAATTGCTTGAACCCAGGAGGCAGAGGTTGCGGTGACCCGAGATTGCGCCATTGCACTCCAGCCTGGGTAACAAGAGCGAAACTCCGTCTCAAAAAAAAAAAAAAAAAGAGGGTAGTAAAGTCAAATTGATTTGTAGAAGGAAGAGCAGGGTGACAGAAATAGGAAAGAAGGTAACATCAGCTTCCAGCACCCAGCACCAAAATGTGTCAGAGAATTAGGGTAACATCTTCCTGCTCTTGCTGTCATTCTATTGGAGAGGCATTAAAAATTGAGGTACCTCACAACACAGACCTGTTTTATCTACCACAGATGAATATCACCCTAAATGGTCAGCCATGTATGGCCATAATTTAGTTTTATAGAAAATGTTATAACTTCACCAGATAGTATCATATAGGCCAAATTAACATAATTGAATAGTTTCATGTGATTTATGGAGAGGAAGTTAGAGAAGGGATAGCCTGATTAAAAGTTTATTAGAAACATTATGGCTTATAATGCAGAATTAAATTCAGGGACTTAACAGGGAAGAAATTGAGGCTAAGTTCTAGATGGGTAATTAAGGTAAATGTGGAAGCACATTAGTGTAGAGCAGGGCATCCAAATTTTCATGAATTAGTTGAAGAGCTTCTGGAAAATGGACATTGTCCTTCAGCACCTGTGGGATTCGGCCCTTCTCAGGAGTAATCACGTGGTGTTGGTGCTGTTCCTTGGACACAGCTCTGAATAACAAGGAAATAGCCTTCCTTTAGAGAAATCTGGAAAAAGAACAGTTGGACAGCAATTTAAAAAAATAACAGAATCAAGGGAAGGCATTAATCTTTTATTTCTGAAGTAGGATTCTAGCTGCAGAGGAAGCAAAATGAGATGAAAATATAAATTATTGGTGTATACTACTGCTGAATACAGATGAAAAAAGTGGTGGCAATTATCCATAAAAAGCAGTTAGGAAGAGAAGCATCAGGATGACAGATCTAAAGATTACTTTGCAAAGGAAGACGGATTGTGAAAGGGCAAGGAGCGGGGAAGAAGAAAGTGTGTTGGGGGACTTTGGAGTTAAAACCAAGGAAGCTTCAGACACCTCACTTCCAGTTCCTTGGGCATATGCCCAGTCTAGCAAAAGTGGGTATTGCTGTGGAGAGTACTGGAGGCAGGAGGGAGTGCTGGAATTGGGGTAAACCACAGCAGCTAGTTTCTCTTCATAACTGTCAGGCCTCAGAGCAAGAAGTTTCATTGACATGAGTGAATAAGATATAATTAAGTTGCATTTTGGCTAATTTTTTGGGAGGTCAGCCAGTTCTTTGATATGATGGCTCTTTTATAAAAGTCATTTACAGAGTAAGATGACATGCCAAACTTAGCTAATTTTAGAAGCAGTCATACTACAAAATTTATTCTCTGAATACCAAAATTGTCATTTTCTAGGAACACTGCACTGATCTTGAAATATAAAAGTTTATTCTTTTCTATCAGGACTGTGGCAATTCAATGTTTTCTTTTTTATTTTGATATTGAACGCTTATTCTAAATGGTTTATTTGATGTGTTTTAAGTCTTGTTCGAGTGGATCAACAAACTCTTAAGGTCAAACGAGAGGATATGAGAAATGTAGGTGTTTCAGTAGCCACGTGGGCATAGGAAAAAGAGAATTTTGAGAAACTGTTATTTCATAAGTGTGTATGATAGCTGATCAATTTATAACACTTTCTTTGATGAGAGGTGAATCACACATTCACCTGAACTTGCATCCCAACTGTGTATTTCCTAAGTGACAGGACAAGGGGAAGCACATGATAAATACTTGTGGTGTTCTGGCATCAATGCCTCTGATGTTTAAAGTTTAAATACTCTGTAGCATTCTCCATCAGCCTTGACATTGATTCTCTCAGGTTATGATTTGCTCCACTGTTTAATGACCCCTTTTATCCTTATCAGCCCAATGTGTTCACATTAATATCCATACTTTTCTATTTTAGTTATAGGCATTTGAAACAATCTCTTTTGAAATATAAACTTTGTGATTTAAGAATCCTATATTCCTATTTTACTCAGTATATTTCCATCACATTGCTGTCCTGGGCAAAGAAAAGATGATGCCAAAAAGAACGCTCAAAACCTTAAGTAATTGTTTTCATAGCCAAGCATGAGGACAGCTTGATACCAACCCTGCATGAATGTTTGGTTGGCCCCGTCATACCTACATATAACTGATGACACATCCTCTTTGCTTTGTAGGGCCTCCTGAATAACATCCTTCCTTGAAGGTAATTATATATATTTATTTTTAATTACTAACTTTATATTGTATAAAATATATTTGATTTATTAATTATTTTCTTTTAAAACTCATTCCCCTTACCACTGAAATGGAAGATCCTGTTGTGAGAGAAGCAGTACAAAGAAAGAATGTACAGACATGGAGAGCAGGTACATTTTCAATACAAATGGAATGCTGCAAATAAGTACATTACATTATTGAAAGTACTCACATTCTTCTTACTCCTAATTCTTTTTATTATAAGTTGAATGGAAAGCATTGACATCAATGTTATTGTTGTTATCCATATTTCAATAAAAATAAATTTACAAGTGTAAGAAATCAAGATTTTAAAAATGTGAGTTTTAACTCATCTATTTCTATTTTAATATTTTGAATAGCATAACATTTCCAATACGGAATTTTTATACTTGTCAGGGATTCAAAGCAGTGAATTTCGAGACTCTGAGATATTTCCAGTGTCTTATGTGCTAGTTAGAATTCTGGTATTTACCTAAAGGAATGCTTTACTTAGATGTCAGTTTCTGTATTAACGTTAGAGACTTCGTGTTAATGTTACTACACCAATGATCTGAACCCAATGAGATGTTCTAACAAGTAGACTGTGCATGCATGTGGGTATGGTTGTGTTTGTGGCATCTTTGAGTATTAAAAACTAGGAAAGTAATCATTCATTCATAACTGGAAGATAGTCTTTGGTGGTTTTGAGACTTTTTGGTATAAAAGGTTTTTTTCAAAAATAATTACATAGAGGCGACCAACATCATGAACATCATTGAGGCTACCAACATCATTGGCTGTTTTCCATTTCAATACCCTTTTGATTTAACTGTACTGTGATGCTCAGAAATAATATGCACAATTTTATTTGTGTCCTAAAATGGAAGGTGAGTGGTTCTATACCTTACATATCTTTCTGCCACTTTCTTTTGTGTACTTTGTATTCTATTTTCCACATGTATCCACATTGATAAGGTTAGCTCTGGTTTAATTCATTTTACCCTTTTCATTGTATTTCCTTATACCACTCTACCACATTTAATTAGACTCTCCTGTTGCTGATAAATGAAGAAAGAAAAAAAGAAAAAAAAATAGGCTGGGTATGGTGGCTCACACCTGTGATCCCAGCACTTTGGGAGGCGGAGGGGAGTGGATCATGAGGTCAGGAGATCAAGACCATCCTAGCCAATATAGTGAAATCCCATCTCTATTAAAATATAAAAAATTAGCTGGGCATGGTGGCACGTGCCTGTAGTCCCAGGTCTACAGGAGACTGAGACACAGAAATCGCTTGAACCCGGGAGGCGGAGGTTGCAGTGAGCCAAAATTGTGCCACTGCACTCCAGTCTGGCAGCAGAGCAAGACTGTCTCAAACAAAAAGAGAAAAGGAAAAATAATGTCAGATTAAACGGGGCTTTTGTTTTAATCAGTTTGTGTCTGTGAATATTTACTAAATGAGAGTTTAAGGCTGAGAAGTTCAGAATGCAAGCATGCACCACCATATTTTACAAATGCCCTTAGAATTATGACTCATGAGCCTTTAGCCTATGAAGTTATAACAATTCATTTCTCTAAAGAAGTTTACTGTTCTCTTAAAAAAAAAAAAAAAAGACTGAAAATAGCAAATGACATTCTTATTTGACCTCTTATACATTCTTGAATGAAACTGCAACTTACGTCAAAATTCACAACCAGCGTTTTGAACAATAATTTGTGAATGTCTTGTGATCATGAGCCCTTGAGGATGAAATGGCCTTTCAAGTTTTACTTTTGCATTTTTTGCTTTTCTTGACTTGTCTTACAAAAGCTTAAATTCAACAGTTTTATTTCTACAGAAAGCAAGAATATAATTTTTTAATATATTTCTGTTCTGTCTCATGGCAGTGAGAACTCTTGAGATCTAGTGTGGACCTAGACTTATTTTTACACGGGAACAATTAGGTTTGTTTCTTTGTTGTTGTTGAGACAGAGTCTTGTTCTGTGATGTGGTTCAGAGTGGATAAGCTCTTAAAGCAGTCATCTTTCCAGTGGCTCTTTGTGTGGGAGGTAAAATGGCAGGTGAATTTGGGCCTTGTCATATGTAGGGCAGAGCACATAGCTACAACTAAGTGAAACACCCAGCCCCTTCCCCAAGAGTACTGGCCAGAGTAACACATCTCTTGAGCTCTTCTCCACTGGCAGCTGGAAATTCTTTGCAAGAATCCCTGTTTCTTGTCTGATTCCTATGTTTTGCTGACTTCTGGTGATAGGGCAACAGTTTTAACTGAAGAGCTAGAGATAATGTGTTGTGTTAAAATGAGTAAGTGCAATAGTTCCCCCTTCACTGTGGGAGATACATTCAAAGTCCCCCAGTGAATGCTTGAAAGCACAAATAGTACTGAATCACTCACTGGTTTTTTTCCTATAGTTATATATCTTTGTTAAAGTTTAATTTATAAATTAGGTGCAGTAAGAAATTAACAATGAAAAATAAAATGAAAAATTATAGTAATGTGCTGTAATAAAAATTATTTGAATGTAGTCTCTTAAAATGTATGGTTGTCACCCTTTTTCCTGTGACGACGTGAAGTGATACAATGCCTATGTAATGAGATGAAGTGAGTTGAAGGCATTGTCATATAGTGTTAGGCCACTATTCACCCCTGACTCTAAGTTGGAAAAAAGATTATCAGCTTTGAGTGTTCCTAGACCTTCAGGCCTCAATGATGTTGATGGCTGGATGCAGGAGGAGACCATGTTGATGACTAATGGCTGGACAGCACGTGCAGTGTGAATTCACTGGACAAAGGAATGATTCACATCCTGGGATGAATAGAGGGCAATAGCTCAAGACTTTATTGTGCTTCTCAGACAGGGATACTAACACTTAGGACTTGTTTATTTCTGGAGTTTTCAATGTAATATGTTTGGAGTACAGTTAACTGTTAGTAGCTGCAACCACATAATTCAAAACTACAGATGTAAAATCTGTGTTTGGACCTTGACTCATTTCTTGGTGTACAATTCTTAAATTCCTTAGAATTTTCAAAGTGATGTCTTTTGGTATGCTAATGATTGATGACTGAAAGCTAGATGGATTCAGGATGGGAACTGGTCACCAACCTGAAGACATGACTGATTAGAGCAGGCTTCCCCAAACTGCGGCCCCGAGGCCATTTTCCCGGCCCCCTGCCGCACTTCAGGAAGGGGAACCTCTTTCATTGGTGGTCAGTGAGAGGAGCACAGTATGTGGCGGCCCTCCAACGGTCTGAGGGACAGTGAACTGGCCCCCTGTGTAAAAAGTTTGGGGATGCCTGGATTAGAGGGTTGAGACCTTCTTTTTCACTCAGCAAACTCTGGGGAGTAGAGGAGGGCTGAAGGTTGTCAATCACCAACAGCCAGTGATTAATTAGTGATGCCTATGTATTGAAGCTTTCATAAAGACCCAAAGGGACTGGGCTTGGAGAGCTTCCAGATGGCTGCATACATGGAGGTTCCTGGAGGGTGGTGTGTCCTGAGAGGGCATGGAATCTCTGTGCCACTATCCCCATACTTAACACTATGCATCTCTTCATCTGTACCTTTTGTAATGTCATTCATAGTAAGCTGGTAAGGTGTTTCCCTGAGTACTTAAAAGCCGTTCCAGCAATTCAATTTAACCCAAAGAGGGAGTCCTGGGAACCCCAATTTGAAGCCGACTGGTCAGAAGTTCTGGAGTTTCAGACTTAGGACTGATGCAGAGAGGCAGTCTCATGGGACTGAGCCCTTTACCTGTAGAATCTGATACGATCTGCAGAGTGTGAGAACTGAATTAGATGACACCCAGTTTGTGTCATCTGCAGAAGTGATTACTTGCTAGTTGGTGGGGAAAACCTCTCCACATGTTTGGTCACAGAAGCCTTCTTTGTTGATGATTGTTGCTGTGGTGAGAGAGTAGAGAAAAACATGGCAAGTGTGTCTTTTTCAACATAGAGTGGATAAGGGGTACTACTGTTTACTCTGTTTTAACTGTCCTCTCATATTTTGGTCCAGAAATCATGCCGTTTGACACTGGTCACTCATTCCATCCGTTCTGCTAACAATACCATTTTTAGCCAATCTCATAGGATTTGGCTAGGATGACTTGTATACTACAGTTCACTTGTCGATATCAAATTTTGATAAATTTATTCTTTGCATTTAATAAATACAAAGTAAGGGAAGTAAGAGTTCTTACTGCATTAATTACATACCAATAGATATAATTTATATTAATCCTAATAAGGTCCCAGGTATGCTCTCAAATGAATGCTTTATAACAAAGCATAAGTCCTATAAAGAAAAATTATTTAAATCATGTACACAACTGTGCATACTTTTTAAAAATGAAGATAGTCTTGCTATGTTTCCTAAAGCCTCAAACTTGTGGGTTTCTCAAGTGATCCTCCTTCCTCAGCTTCCCAAATACTTGAAATTACAGGCATGCATCACTGTACTTTCTTAGGTTTTAATATTCTATACATTATTGATTTAAAATGCATTTTACCTATTCCCTTAATAGATTCTGGGAGTTCTGATGAATCTGCAGTCAGGTAGGATTTTACAGATTTAAAAAATTAAGTTAACTAAGAAAATATAGATGGAAGAAACTAGTATTATTGAGTGTTGTATTCTGGGCTAACCACCCTATTGTGTGCTATAAATTTATCTCATAAAGCCATCACAACATTATAACCTACTGTTTATTAAATAGGCAACCATGGTTTAGAGAGGTTGATTAATTGGATCATAATCCCATAGTTCACAAAGCAGCTGACCCACAGTTTGACTGTCAGCCTATCTGGCTGTCAAATCTTTTATGTTGCTCCTCAGTACAGACTGATGGAGATACCTGTGCAGTGCTTTGATCAATGTAAGGTCTGAATAAGATTAGTCAGATTAATTTTAATTAATGTCTAAATTAATGAGTTTTAAAAAGTTAAACTTTCGGCTGGGCGCGGTGGCTCACACCTGTAATCCAAGCACTTTGGTGGCCAAGGTGGGCGGATCACCTGAGGTCGGGAGTTCAAGACCACCCTGACCAACATGGTGAAACCCCGTCTTAAAAAAAAAAAAAAAAAAAAAAAAAAGTTAAACTTTCAATTTAAGTTACTTTTAGAAATGAGGTTAGTCATTGAGTCTGTCCTAATAAATCTGACAATTTTTGTGGTAACCAGCATCTTCAGAATCTTTTTTTTTTTTTTTTTTTTTTTAAATTAACCATCAAAGCCTTTAGGGCAGAGTAAAGGTTTGGCCATAGGGCTGGAAGCTTTACAAAACCAATATTTGGCAAGTCTTGGAGAGAAATTATTTAACTTCCCAGTTTTGTTTTCTCTTTAGGCTAGTATTTCTGCCTACTTCCATAATGCTTTATTATTATTATTCTTTTTCCATGACTTTTCTTCCTTGGTGTTTCTTTTGCTATGTTTTCAAATTCTGCTGGTTACGTATTCCCAATTTTCCTATAGACAGAACCAAAAGCACATCAAATTACAGAAATTTAAGGAATCTTAGGACTAATGAAAATATCTTCAATCTGTGTTGAATGTTCTGGTCAAATGATTTTCTAGATAGAGAACTTGAGACTCAAAGAGATTAGGATGCTTTTTGGACATAAGATGTGGAAGAAATGAGATCTGAACTCCTTTTAAAGCCCAAAACTCTTCCTTCTTTTGTTATTCCATTCACTTTTGTTGTTGTTGTTTTTTGACATAGTTTCACTCCCGTTGCCAGACTGAAGTGCAATAGCACAATCTCGGCTCACTGCAACCTTCAACTCCCAGGTTCAAGTAATTCTCCTGCCTCAGCCTCCTGAGTATCTGGGATTAGAAGCAGGTGCCACCATGCCCAGATAATTTTGTATTTTTAGTAGAAATGGGGTTTCTCCATGTTGGTCAGGCTGGTCTCAAACTCCTGACCTCAGGTGATTTGCCTACCTCGGCCTCCCAAAGTGCTAGGATTACAGGCGTGAGTCACCACGCCTGGTCTGCCATTGTTTTAATAATACAAAGGGAGAGTGGGTCTGGTGAACCTAGTTAATAGAATGAGAAAGGAATTAGCTGGTGAACCCAATGGAAATGGCTGAGAATGGAATGAGGGGAAGGCCAAGTTTGAAGAGAAATGATACTAGATACAAATTGTTCAATAAGAGATTAGAATATTGGGGTTTATGACAAGTCTGATAAATTATAAAGATGAAGAGGCCAGGCGCGGTGGCTCAAGCCTGTAATCCCAGCACTTTGGGAGGCCGAGGTGGGTGGATCACAAGGTCAAGAGATCGAGACCATCCTGGTCAACATGGTGAAACCCTGTCTCTACTAAAACTACAAAAAATTAGCTGGGCATGGTGGCGCGTGCCTGTAATCCCAGCTATCCAGGAGGCTGAGGCAGGAGAATTGCCTGAACCCGGGAGGCAGAGGTTGCAGTGAGCCAAGATTGCGCCATTGCACTCCAGCCTGGGTAACAAGAGTGAAACTCCGTCTCAAAATAAATAAATAAATAAAAATAAAAAACATAAAGATGAAGGATGCAAGATACGGGAAATTAACTATAAAGGCATATTAAAATAGAGGGTTCAAGGAAGCTCTAAACAGATTGCTGTGCTCTTTTTAAATCAAGAACTGACAAACTTGGAAGATTTTTGCTGTAAGATGCTAGAACATTTGGAGATACTGGGAGGAGTCCCTACAGCAGACAGAAATGTGGTACCATCTAATTCCATCATGACTTACACAGGGGTGGCTTAGAGCCCCTTGAGTACTGATGGGCTGGAGACTGCTGAACGACATAGATCTGTGGCCCAGGGCAGGTGTCTCCTCATCTCTGCCTCTTTTCCCAGTTCACTCATGTCCTTCCCATATCCATGTAGGCTGGGTCAGGGGCATCACTGGCTGTCAAATCAGTTATCAAGTTCAGCTGGGGAGCTGGCGGTGTGTCTGTGCTGGTAGATAGTAGAGACTCCAGTTAGGTTGTTACTCAGGAGCAGGGATCTAGAGCGCTCCCACTCCTGGTCATTTGAGGCCATTCTTTCAGTGCTTTCGAAGACTGAAGATGTGAAAATTGAAAACTGCCACGGCGCCCTGCATGAGTGGAATCTGGAAGTGGGAACCCATAGAACGAAAGATACTTAGAGAGTACCTAGGGAAAGAGAGGTACAACTGCCAGGACTCTGTTTTTCCAGCAGTCTCTCTTGATGGATGTCTGCGTGCCTATGAAGGTTTTTAAGGGCTTACTAGTTTATGTGGACCTGAATAAGGTAGGACCTATAGAGTGAGAATAATTGGATTTTTATAATTGTTAATGTTTTAATCTTCCTGGGAAGAGTATCCTCTGTAAGAAAATACACCTTATTAGACTTTTGTACATTTAGCTCTCACACATTTCAAATATAGCAGGGGAGTCTCTGTACTCTTTTGGGACAAAGGAAAGCAGTGGACCTTCTTAAGTGGTTTTCATGCTGAGGAATCAAGACTGCCATTTTTAAGTGACACAGATTAGTCTTTTAACCAGAAATAGACAATGGACAAGAGACAGTGGATCTTCCTATCTTGTTTTAGGTCATAAGGTTCCTTCCAGTTTAGGGGACAAAAGTTACGTCATCCATTAATTGAGTTTCATGTTCTGCTTCAGGACAGAAAATTTGTGAGGATAAATTATTTGTTAAGCTCTGCCAATATATTGGCTGTTGCTATCTGTTATGGAGCTCAAGGTCAGTTTTGACTGAGTATTTTATAGATTGAGACAGCTGGAGGCAGAAATAGGTAACTAAAATCTATTTTTAGAACAGACACCATATTTTAATTGTATCAAGAAATATGTCCCAGACTGTGTTTTTGTTTTTTGGAGGGGGAAGCTGATTATGAACCGGCAGTTTAAAAATTTGTAAAAAAAAAAAAAAAATTAACCACCCCTCTTTTATTGTCTATTTTTGCTCTAAATCATTTTCCACGAACTGCGAGCTGTACGTGGATTCATGTCCTAAACCAGATGATGAAGAATAGACTGTTACTACCAAGGTAAAGTGGTCTCTTTTGCATAGTATTTACTTTTAAAATTTAGCAGTGGCTTAACTATTATTGTTTTATGATGGTTAATGGAAACTTGGTCAGAGAATACCATAGACATATGGCTAGTTGATTAAAAAAATTTATTTAACGTTGGTAACAAAAGATTGGTAAGTGCTGTGACAGGGTCAGGGTTGAACAAAAATGAACTGAAACATACATAGCAACAGAAAAATCACATTAGGAAATGCTTTCTGCAATAGAGAAAATACGCAATTTGGTTAAGTTTTAATTAAACATTAACAATTTGACTTTCAAATTATACTAGTATAACATCTATATTTTTGCCAGTATAAATCTTCAGTGGATCAAATTACTTGTGGTAATCACAGAATCTCCCTGGCACCTTTTAGTTGAAAAACTGTACAACAAATATCACATAGCTGTTTTGCTTGGACATTTATTATTTGGGTATTATATACTTGGTAGGAGAGATTGTTCCTCTATTTATATTATTGGTCCTGTAGTGAGACTAAAATATTAAAAATTGCAGAAAAAATAGCTCGGTGTGCTGATATACACCTATAGTTCCAGCTACTTGGCAGTTTGAGGTTGCCCGAGACCAGGAGTTTGAGAACCACCTGGGCAGCATAACAAGGTTGCATCCGATTTGTTATTAAAAATTAAACTATGTTCTGGGGTACATATGCAGAACATGCAGGTTTGTTACATAGGTATACACGTGCTATGGTTTGCTGCATCCATCCCCCTGTCATCTATTAGGTATTTCTCCTGTTATCCCTCCCCAGTCCCTCTACCCGCTGCTATCCCTCCCTTACCCCCACTTTTCCCGACAGGCCTTGGTGTGTGACGTTCCCCTCCCTGTGTCCCTGTGTTATTATTGTTCAACACCCACTTATGAGTGAGAACATGCAGTGTTTGGTTTTCTGTTCTCGTGTCAGTTTTCTGATTATGATGGTTTCCAGTTTCATTCATGTCCCTGCAAAGGACATGAACTCATCCTTTCTTACGGCTGCATAGTATTCCATGGTGTATATGTGCCACGTTTTCTTTATCCAGTGTATCACTGATGGTTCTTTAGGTTGGTTCCAAGTCTTTGCTATTGTAAACAGTACCACGGTAATGATACGTGTGCATGTGTCTTTATAACAGAATGATTTAAAATCCTTTGGGTATATACTCAGTAATGGGATAGCTGGGTCAAATGGTTATTTCTAGTTCTATATCTTGAGGAATTGCCACACACTGTCTTCCACAGTGGCTGAACTAATTTACATTCCTGCCAACAGTCTAAATGCGTTCCTATTTCTCCACATCCTCTCCAGTATCTGTTGTCTCTGGATTTTTTAATGATCTGCCATGCTAACTAGCATGAGATGGTATTTCAATGTGATTTTGATTTGCATTTCTCTAATGACCAGTGATGATGAGCTTTTTTTCATGTTTGTTGGCTGCATAAATGTCTTCTTTTGAGAAGCGTATGTTCATATCCTTTGCCCACTTTTTGATGGCTTTTTTCTTGTAAATTTGTTTAATTTCTTTCTAGATTCTGGGTATTAGCCATTTGTCAGATGGATAGATTGCAAATTTTTTTCCCCATTCTGTTGGTTGCTGGTTCACTCTAACCATTGTTTTATTTTGCTGTGCAGAAGCTCTTAAGTTTAATTAGATCCCACTTGTCTATTTTGGCTTTTGTTACCATTGCTTTTGGTGTTTTAGTCATGAAGTTCTCACCTATTCCTGTGTCCTGAATGGTACTGCCTAGGTTTTCTTCTAGGGTTTCTATGGTATTAGGTCTTACGTTTAAATCTTTAATCCATCTGGAGTTAATTGGTATATAAGTTGGACAGAGGGATGTAGTTTCAACTTTCTGCAGATGGCTAGCCAGTTTTCCCAACACCATTTACTAAATAGGGAATCCTTTCCCCATTGCTTGTTTTTGTTGTGTTGGTCAAAGATCAGATGATTATAGATGTGTGGCATTACTCCATTGGTCTATATCTCTGTGTTGCTATCAGTACCATGCATGATGCCTCTAGCTTTTTTTGTTGTTGTTTGCGAATGAAGGCAGCCACACAGCTGAGGAATAGGATGTCTGAATGTGGACAGATATTTGCACATTATCACAAGGTTACTAAAGCTCATTCTGTTGGATCATAAAGGAAAAATGGCTTTTTTGGGTGGGTGCATACAAAAGATTTAGGGAAAAAAAGATGATTTAGGAGGAAAATATCAAGATGAATCTAATTCACTCTTTATTGTTGTTTTTTTGAGATGGAGTCTCACTATTTCACTCAGGTTGGAGTGCAGTAGTGTGTTTTTGGCTCTCTGCAACCTCTGCCTCCCGAGTTCAAGAAATTCTCCTGCCTCCCGAGTCTTGGACTACAGGTACACACCACCACACCTGGCTAAATTTTTGTATTTTAGTAGAGACGGAGTTTCACCATGTTGCCCAGGCTGGTCTCAAACTCCTGAGCTCAGGCAGTCTGTCCCCCTCCATCTCCCATAAAGCCGAGATTACAGGCATGAGCCACCATGCTCAGCCACATTCCTTTATTTATTTATTTGGTGACAGGGTCTCGGTATGGAGTGCGGTGGCATGAACATGGCTCCCTGAAGCTTCCACCTCCTGGCTTGGAGTGATCCTCCCACCTCAGCCTCCTGAGTAGCTGAAACCTCAGGTGTGAGCCATTATGACTGGCTAATTATTTTTTATTTTTGTAGAGCCAGAGTCTCCCTCTGTTGCCCAAGCTGATCTTCCGCTCCTGGGCTCAAGCAATCCTCCCACCTTGCCTTACAAAGTGTTGGGATTATAGGCATGAGCAACCATGCCCGCCAACTTTTTAAAATTTTACATTAAAAAAGGCTAATATGGGCCAGGACCAGTAGCTCATGCCTATAATCCTAGCACTTCAGGAGGCCAAGGTGGGAGGAGTTGGTAAGCTCAGGAGTTCAAGCCCAGCCTGGGCAACATTGGGTGACTATCTCCACAAAAAGTAAAAATAAAAAATATTACCCAGTCATCATGGCTCACACCTGTAGTTCCAGCTACTCAGGAGGCTGAGGTGGGAGAAACGCTGGCCAGGAGGTGGAGGCTATAGGAAGCCATGATCGTTTCATTGCACTCCAGCCTGGGCAACAGAGCGAGACCCAAAAAGAAACAGGTTGCAGGTTGAGGGGGGGAAAAAAAGGCGGGCATGACAAAGCATTAGCAATCGTCAAATCTGGGTGATAAGCTTACTGAGTTTTATTATATTAGTCTTTCTATGTGACTCTAGCCAGGCTGGAATACAGTGGCGCAATCTTGGCTCATGGTAATTGCCGCCTCCTGGTTTCAAGCAATTCTCCTGACTCAACCGCCCAAGTAGCTGGGATTACAGGTACCTACCACCACACCTGGCTAATTTTTGTATTTTTAGTGGAGACAGGATTTAACCACATCGGCCAGGCTGGTCTCAAACTCCTGATCTCGGGTAATTCACCCACCTCGGCCTCCCAAAGTGCTAACATTACAGGTGTGAGGCACCGCATTGGGCCAGCTGAACACTTTTTTTTTTTTTTTTTTTGAGACGGAGTTTTGCTCTTGTTACCCAGGCTGGAGTGCAATGGCACGATCTCGGCTCACGGCAACCTCCGCCTCCTGGGTTCAGGCAATTCTCCTGCCTCAGCCTCCCGAGTAGCTGGGATTACAGGCACGTGCCACCATGCCCAGCTAATTTTTTTGTATTTTTAGTAGAGACGGGGTTTCACCATGTTGACCAGGATGGTCTCGATCTCTCCACCTCGTGATCCACCCACCTCGGCCTCCCAAAGTGCTGGGATTACAGGCTTGAGCCACCGTACCCGGCCTGAACACTTTTATAATAAAAAGTTAAACACTATCATTTACACTATCATTTTTTGTTTTAAAATAATTTCAAACTTATAGAAACATTACTCAAATCACACTAAGAATTCACTCAACTCACCACTATTAGTATGTTGTCAAGTCTACAGTAATATTATGTCTCTATCCATTCACACACCCACGCATGCAAACAAATCATCTTTTTCTAAACCATTCAGACAGTTAAAGGCCTAGCAAAGTGGCTCACACCTGTAATCCAAGCACCTTGGGAGGTTGAGGTGGGTGGATCACCTGAGGTCAGAAGTTTGAGACCAGCCTGGTCAATATGGTGAAAACCCATCTCTACTAAAAATGGAAGAATCAGCCAGGTATGGTGGTGCATGCCTATAATCCCATCTATTCAGGAGGCTGAGACAGGAGAATCGCTGAGAGACAGGAGGCAGAGGATGCAGATAACGCCCCTGGACAACAGAACAAGGCTCTGTCTCAAAAAAAAAAAAAAAAAAGGTAAGATGGAGGCTCTACATACCTTTACCCTCAAAAAACTGGGGGTATTCCCTTACAGTCCAGAACATGCCCTTATGTAACTGGAACACAATGTTTCAAAACAAGAATGAATTATTAGCATGCATCTGGTGTCCCACAGTCATATACAAATTACATCAACTGTCCCAGTGACATTCTTTAATAGTTATTTGAAGAAATTATTTAAAACATCTAATCTTTTAAAAAGATGTTGGTAAAAAGTTCATAAAGAGAAGAATGAGACCGGGCATGGTGGCTCATTCCTATAATCCCAGCACTCTGGGAGGCTGAGGCGGAAGAATCACTTGAGCTCAGAAGCTGGAGACCAGCCTGGGCAACATGGTGAAACCCCATCTTGGCAAAAAATACAAAAATCTTTAGGGCATGGTGGAGCGTGCCTACAGTCTCAGCTACTTAGGAGGCTGAGGCAAGAGCATCACCTGAACCTGGTAGATCAAGACTGCAGTGAGCTACGATTGAGCCACTGCACTCCAGCCTCAGTGACACAGTGAAAGCCTGTCTCCAATAAACCAAAAAGATGATACATATTAGGGTGAAAGATTCTTCAAATAATCCCCAATAAGATGTTGACAATGGGCAGAAAAAGAGGTACAAAAAGAAAACCACAAGGTGGCTGGAGATGATGGCACTCACACCTGTAATTCTAGCACTTTGGGAGGCTAATGTGGGTGGATTATGAGGTCAGGAGTTCAAGACCAGCCTGGCCAACACAGCAAAACCCCGTCTCTACTACAAATACAAAAATTGGCCAGACATGATGGTGCATGCCTGTAATCCTAGCTACCTGGGAAGACAAGCAGAAGAACTGCTTCAAACCAGGAGGCAGAGGTTTTAGTGAGCTGAGATCGTGCCACTGCACTCCAGCCTGGGAGACAGAGTAAGACTCCATCTCAAAAAGAAGAGAAGACCAGAAGGAGGTGTACTAAAATGGTGACAGTGGTTGCCTCTGGGTGTTTCATTACTACTAATCTGCACATGTGTTTTTTTAACCCATGTTTCCTATGGTGAGACAGTATTTTTTAAGGAGCAGGTGATGGAAGGGGAACAATGTCAATAATAACTGTAGTTAATATTTTAAAAACCCAAATCTTCAGGTTGAACATGATGTCTAGGCAAGAAAAATGAATAAATAAATACCCAAATCTGAAGCTAAAGCAAGAGCAGTCCAGTGTACGGCTTTCCCAGGCCAAGCCTTCTGTAGAGATTTAAGCTGCTCATGGCTCTTGTGTTTATCATATTCAAGGTGATAAACTTGCAGGACAGAGTTGGTGTCTCTGAGACCACATGGTCAGCACAGGCAGATTCAAGACAACTCTGCAGAAGAGCAAAGGAGAGAGAATTCAAACGGGGAGCTCAGCATGTTCGTTCGTTCATTCATTCATTCATTCATTCCCCACCACCTCCCTGAGGTCTCAGGGGCCCGACCTTACCCTGTGAACCACCAGAAGGTGATCCTGGACAGGAAGGAGGCACTGGACTCTGGGCAGGGATTCTAGTGGAAAGAAAGAAAACAGGTTAGGGAGGAAGAGGGAAAGAAACAAGTCAACTTTTCATCCAGGCCAGGGCTTGGCAAGGAGTAGTCAGCTGCCCATTCTTCCTTCAAGAGAACCAGTGTCCACGCCATACCATTCTGCACCCCAAAAGGATTCTCACAGCAGCTCCTCTCGTTTCACTCAACAGAGTGTCCACCAGGCGCAACCACAGTACAACAAGCTATCAACCTGCCTTATCTTCCATCCCTGCAGCAACTCTAGGAGCTGGTGTTACCATCATCCTCACTTTGATTCATTCCACAAATATTTTCTGAGCACCTACTATGTGATAGGCACTCTACAAGGTACTACAGGGTTACCTTAGATCCCCACGACAACCTCATAGGCTGGTATTACTATTGTCTCCATTTTCCTCATTTGGGCATTGAACATTTATTGACCTCCTACTATGAGCTCGACACGCTACCAAGAACTTAATATACTTGCATTATTTTATGTCCTCAAGGAATTCTATAAACATGGTATTACTAGTATCTCCCACTTCATTCATTCATCCAACAAATATTTCCTGAGTGCCATCCATATGCCAAGCACCCTGCACACAAATCTAAACAAACAGAAATGACCCCAGCCTATATGGAGCTTGTGGTCCAATGCAGTACTCATCAGTAATACCTGCCAAGATTCTCTACCATTAATAGTGAGCTCTGTTCTGAATGCTTTACACAAATTACCCTATTTAATCTTCATCCCCACCTCACAAGGTACGTGAAAGTATTATATCATCCCTGTTTTGCAATTAAAAGAAACCGGGTACCAAGGATGACATGATTTATTCAAGGCCCCGCAGCTAAAAGTGGTGGAGACAGGACATGAGCCCCAAAGACTCAGGCTCCAGAGAGACATGTATCAAATGATCACACAAATGCAAAACTGCAACTTCTGGGCCTTGATATGTGTCCTGAAGATAAAGAAATATTACCAATGAGACCAAGTCAGCACATGGGAGCTGATCTGGTGTACCAAGGTCAGAGAAGTTTCCCCGAGGAAGACAGTCAAGCTGGTGCCTGAAAGAGGAGGAGACCTAAGTAATGAGGAAAGGCAAGGCATTCCCAGCAGACAGCAGCATGTGCAAAGGCCTGGTGGTAGAAGGAAGCATGGGAGACTCCAGGAACCAAGAGGGGGCCTGAGCAGTCTACACTGAAGGCTGTGCAGAGTCTATACTGCAGGCCACATATTTTGGTATTCATTCTAAGGGCAAGGGAAAGTACTGAGAGACTCTAAGCAAGCTATCAAATAACTTATTTCCCAGAGGCACGAAGATGAGCCCCAACTCAGCATACAGTCAAGGAAATGGACCGACACAGAGTCCTGGGATGACAGACCAAGCCTGGCTTTCAACACAGATGCATTCGGGTCAAAATTCTGAGACACAAGCTTTAAGCAGGAGAGGAAGAAAGGTCACCATGTAGGAATGAGAGCTTTAGCCAAGGACTCCACTCAGTCCCAGCCTTGTGCAGAGATTAAGGTGTTTACAGAGCCCGATAAGGCAGCATACTCTCCTCAAGTGGTTTGCATCCAAGACTGGGCATGCTTTTCAAAAAATACGGTATCCTGGAGGGGTGTGGTGGTTCACGCCTGTAATCCCAGCACTTTGGGAGGCCAAGGCAGGTGGATCACTTGAGTTCAGGAGTTGGAGATCAGCCTGGCCACCATGGCAAAGCCCTGTTTCTACTAAAAATACAAAATTATCTAAGAGTGGTGGCTCGCCAACTGTAGTCCCAGCTACTCAGGAGGCTGAGGCAGGAGAATCATTTGAACACAGGAGGCAGAGGTTGCAGCGAGCTGATATCCCACCACTGCACTCCACACTGGGGACCCAGCCTGTATCCGGGCCCTATCCCCACCAGGGATTCTGATTAAGCTGGTTTGGGGTGCAACTGGGGCACTGCAACTTGTTTTAAACATTCACATTCTTCTTGGAAAAGTGGCTGGGCAGGAAATATGCAAGATAAGCCAAGAACACTGTGTCACACTGGACAACAAGGAAACTAAGCATAAACGGGATTGTTACTAGGCCCAAGGGCCAAGCACAAGTGGCACCGCACGCTAAAAAAGCGACAATTTGAGCTTGGACAAGGAGAGTAAGTGCAGCAGGCTGAAACATACCATGTATGTTTGTGAGGCTTTGTTTTGTTTTGGAGACTGGGTCTTGCTCTGGCTCCCAGGCTGGAATGCACTGGTGTGATCTCGGCTCACTGTAACTTCTGTCTCCTGGGTTCAAGTGATCCTCCTGCCTCGGCCTCCCAAGTAGCTGGGATTACATTGAGCCAAGACACTGGGCTAATTTTTGTGGTTTTAGGAGAGAGGAGGTTTCACCCTGTTGGTAATGAGGCTGATCTTGAACTCCTGACTTGAAGTGATCCACCCACCTAAGCCTCCCAAAGAGCTTTGATTACAGAAATGAGCCACCAAGCCTAGTGGAAAAACCCCCTTGTGTACTTAAGGTTTTAATGATTTTCACATTATAATGTGAAAAGTAATGAGTCTCTAGCAGTCTTACCCTGAAAACTGGGTCTGATTATAAAACACTACTTTGCTAAGTCCCATTTGCCTTCATATCACCTATTTTGAGTAAATATACTAGCTTCATTTTCCACCCCTGAATAGGGGTGGTAAATACTACTAGAAAAAAAACACAATTAGCACCAGCACAAATTCAAGGTTTCCAACCTGAGCATAAGCATTGCTTTGTAATTACCTTTTTTTCCCCATCCCAGGTTACAGTCTCCCATTACCCCAAAATGAAATCTGAAAGGTCCTCCATTCTGCATAAAACCCACACCGGCCCCTCAGGGGAAAACATCAACCATGAATTATGGGTCTCTTGACTTTACCTTCACACCACCGATTTCCGTCACACTGCCTCTGCTTATTACCATGTATGTCTAGTATTAGACTGGACTCCTAGGGAAGAGGAACTCACATACATTTCTGGGTCCCGAAAAAAAATCTCCCGAGTGTAATTAAGTAAAGAACTCCAATTCTTTCAAGTTCGGAATTCGCGGTCCTCTCAAAAATGGCAATGTGTATTCAAAGCTCTGCTTGTTTTCCTGATCCAGTTCTCCACCTTACAAAATAGGCCAGGAAGGCAAAAATGTCCAGAGATTACTCCCCCATGGTAATCTCTGCAAATAAAACTCTTAGACCTAACTTAATACAAATAAAAATTTCATACTTTTGTTTCTTTTCTTCAGACAGGGTCCTGCTCTGTCACCCAGGCTGGAGTATAATTATAGCTCACTGCAACCTCATCATCCTGAGCTCAAGCAATCCTCCCACCTCAGCCTCCCAAGTGTTGGGGCCACAGGCACAAGCCACCATGTGTGGCTAATTTTTTGTAGAGATGAGGTTTCACCATGTTTCCCAGGCTGGTCTCAAACCTCTGGGCTCACAGGATCTGCCTTTCTAAGCCTCCCAAAATGCTGGGATGACAGGCATGAGCCACTGCGTCCAGCACCAATAGCACATTTTAATTATGTGCTGAGGTGGCTGGATTGAAGGAAGAAATGGGTACTCCATTTTCTTTTATTTCCCAGTCCTAAGGGGTTTTGAACACACTAATATTAAAGTTGACATGCCTTAGAGCTGAAAGAGATTTAAAAATTTGACAATCTCACAGTATCTGGCATAAGTTGAAAAAAAATAATAAAATGGAAGGTGCTTGTTTTTAAAAATTTTGAGTTAATTTTGCTTCTGTAAAAATGAAATCAGAATAATCTGAGGAAAGATTTGAGATGAAAAGATTGAGAGATTAAAAGCATGATTTGCCAAATTTAAAACAGCAACAGAAGCAGTAAGTGGCAGATGAAATATAACCAAACAAAAATTAGTAACAGAAAAAATCAACAAATGAATTATCCTGTAACTCGAATCAATAGGACAAAACAGATTAGCAAGATGAAAGAAAAAAATGATAGAAATATGCAGATCAACCTTACCAATACTGTGTATAGAAAGAAAACAGTATTTTTTTTTTTTTGACAAATTTACTGATCATCGAGCATCTAGTATACTACAGCCATGATACACTAGAGAATAAGAAAGACATGGAATGTGTCCACATTCTAGAACAAATGAACCTGAAGTAGTAACCAAAGGAATTAATGAAGAAAACTATGCATATGAAGAAAAGGGGTAGGAAGAGAAGGAAAGGAAAAAAAATAAATGTATACATTTTATGTTTTAGCCAAATTTAAGGCAAAAAGATTGATAGAATTTCAAAGATTTCAGAGATAAAGTATCCTTCAAGCACGGTGAGGACTGGGCGTCTAGGGTAACCAAGTTTCTAAAAACATCTGGGTGGCCATGTTTTTAAACGAATACCACACGTGGACAAGGATATGGTTACATTGGCACTCCCATACATTTGAAGTGGGAACATAAATTGTTTTAATTTTCTAGATGTAAATTAGACGATTCCACTTCATGTACAGCTTAAGAATCTTACTAAGGTTTCTGCCAGGCACGGTAGTTGATGCCTGCAATCCCAGCACTTTAGGAGGCTGAGGAAGGTGGATCACTTGAGGTCAGGTGATCACCTGAGGTCAGGAGGTCAAGACCAGCCGGGCTAACATGGTGAAACTTCATCTCTACTAAAAATACAAAAATGAGGTGGATGTGTGGCACATACCTGAAATCCTAGCTACTTGGGAAGCTGAGGCAGAATTGCTGAACCCAGGAGGTAGGCGTTGCAGTGAGCAGGGATTGTGCCACCACACTCCAGCCTGGGCAACAAAGGGATACTTTGTCCAATAAAAATAAATAAATACAATAAATAAATAAATAAATAAAGCCTTAGTAAGGTTTCTTATACCCTTCCCATTCCCTTACATTCTTTGTGCTATTGTCATACTTTTTACTCCCACATTATAAAACTTATAATGCATTATTATTTTTGCTTTAAACAACTATCTTTTTAAAGCTACTATTTCTTTAATTCACAATGTTGTGCAACCATCATTACTAATTGCACAACATTTCCATCACACAAAAAGGGAAATTCTGTACCTCTTAGCAATCATCTTCAATACAACAATCTTTTAAAGAGATTAAAAAAGGGAAAAAAAAGTTGTCTTATTTTTACTCCCATAGTTAGCATTTCTAGCACTTCTCAATCCTTTGTCATTTCCTTCTGCCTGAACAACTTCAATATTTCTTGTGGAAGTCTGCCAGCAACAAGTTCCAGTAGGCCCTTTTTTTTTTTTTTTTTTTTTTTTTTGGACAGGGTCTTGCTCTGTCACCGGGGTAAAGTGCAGTGTGACTCAATTACACCCCACTGCATCCTCTGCTTCCCAGGCTAAAGCAATCCTCTCATATCCGTCTCCAAAGGAGCTGGGACCACAGGTGTGCCACCATGCCTTGCTGATTTTTGTATTCTTTGTGAGGTGGGGTTTTGCCATGACACCCAGGCTGGTCTTGAACTCCTGGACTCTGGAAATCCTCTTACCTCAGCCTCCCAAACTGCTGAGATTGCAGGTGTTGGCCACTGCACCCAGCCCCAGTAGGCTTTTTTTAAAAAAAGTACCTGAAAGATGACTCTCCAGGCCAGGCGCAGTGGCCCACACCTGTAATCCCAGCACTTTGGGAGCCTGAGGCAGGCAGATCATGAAGTCAGGAGTTTGAGACCAGCCTGGCCAACATAGTGAAACCCCATCTCTACTAAAAATATAAAAATATTAGTCAGGTGTGGTGGCATGCACCTGTAATCTCACCTACTCAGGGGGCTGAGGCAGGAGAACTGCTTGAACCTAGGATTACTGAAAGCCTAACATTGTGAGTTTTGTGTTTTAGGTTTTGTGTATTTCTTTAAATAGCAATGACTTTGTTCTCACACACAGGTAAGATTCTTTAAATCAGCTGGATCTCCCAAGACTTGCTTTTTCATTGTTAGAGTAGGTCCAGAGTACCCTTTAACTTAGGGCTAATTTAGACTCATTACAAAAGACCATGCCCTTTTGAAGCCTTTGTATATACTCTGGCTAATGGCAACGCAGACTATTCCCAGCTCTGTGTGAGTTCCAGGAATCTTTCGGCCTGCTCCTTTCCAGTGGGGTTCTTTCTCTGGCCTCAGGCGCTCTCCTCTCATGCATGTGTAGGTCAACACTCAACCTGACTTCAGGAGAATCCTCCACCCGCCTCTGGAGTTCCGTGTACAACTCCCACCTCTCTGGTACTCTGCCCCACAAATTATGACAATCTTCCCTCGCTGCCAGTCCCCATCTTGTCCTCTCAATTCAGTAAGCTGCCAGGCTTTAATTTGGGTTCCCCATCCCTGCTCTACACCCTGAAAACTACCTCCAGATAATAAATTGGAGGAAACATGGAACTCAGCAGGTTTGTTTCTCACCTTTCAGTGACCACGGTCTTGTGCTGCCTGTTACCCAGTGCCTACAAATTACAAATTTCATTTATTGTCCAGTTTTCTAGTTGCTTAAAATACCAAGGAAAATCCATTCCTTGTTATTCCATCACTGCTGGACAGAATATATATTCAATAATATATTCAAGTAAGAGTTTCTCAATTTCGTATCTTGTTGTTGCTATTTTGAGACAAGGTCTCACTCTCGCCCAAGCTGGAGTGCAGTGGCTCATAACTCACTGCAGCCTCAAACTCCTGGGCTCCAGGCATCCTTCCACCTAGGCCTCCCAAAGCGCTGGGATTACAAGCATGTGTGTGCCATTACGCCCTCAATTTAGTATCTCAAGGATTAGTCTTCATCTAGCTCTACCTCTTTAAAACACCAAACAGTATTTTTCTGCCTTTTTTCTTGGAATTTGCTCTGCTCTTCTTATTTTGACATTTAACTCTTAATTCTCCTACCTCTTTGATTATGATTTCTAACTCTTGAATCCTGAAAGTTTTAGGAAAGTTTAGGCAAGTTTCCAAAATCCTATTCTTGCCACATTTTCTTCTACATCTGCGTAGGACTTCACCCTGTGAAATTTCAACGAGTCCCACAAATTCATTAATGACCTCTTTTGGGGCTCTTAACAGAAGTAACTATGTGACTGGCCTTGGACTTCTTCATTCACAGAGGGGGAGAAAGGGTGAATACAAAATATAATTTCTAAATTTTAAAGTGTGTGTGTGTGTGTGTGTGTGTGTGTGTGTGTATATGTGTGTGTATATATATATATATATATATATATATATTTTTTTTTTTTTTTTCTTTTTAAATACATTTCTTGTGGAGGGAGCACAACTCCCGAAGTGCTGGGATTACAGGCATGAGCCACCACACTGGCTAGAAAAATACTTTTATACACATACAGCCAGAGTAAAAAAAACAGAAGTTAATTCACTTAAAAGTGTTAAGAATGATGATCTGTTTTATGAGTAACATTCTCTTACTTTTCTGTATTTATAATAAATACATGCATGGGAATGCGCACACATGTATATACACACACACACCCCTATTTTTTATGTCCCCATTTCTAGCTCATAACTCCAGTTGTTTTTGCAGGCCAGAATCTCACACCACTATTTTCAAAAGCAAGGCACAAATCTTCCACCTAGAGCCTGTCTTCCTCTGTGCCACTTAATGATACCCAACCCTCCCATAAGCTTCAGAGTCATTTCAACTTGTTCTTCTGTTCCCACATCTAGTCAAAAATCCTGCTGAAAACAATGAATTTCAATCCATGAGAAACAGTATTATTGCAGAAGCCTCCAGAATAATGATTTCAAAGGAGCACTAAAAAGCTAGTAGAATGAAAAACCCCACTTTTTCCAGGTCAGAGATGTGAAGAAAATCTGCAAGGAGGAAGCCATATCCTTGGCATAGAAGCAGCTTGTTTCTGGGGAAAAGAGGTAGATTTGGAAGAGCAGGTCAAAGTTGGTCAGTAAGCCGAAGGGGGAAACTGTTGAGCAGAGTCGAGAGGCTGAGGACTTGAGCCTGCATTTGGGTTGTACTCATAGGGGATAAAAGAAACATGTCACAAACCCAGCTTCAGATGGCGCTTTGGCATAAAGTTGTTTTGCTGCCCAAACTGGCACTTAATATTGGTTGAAATGAAAAAGACACCAGCCATCAACTTTCTACCATGTAATTAACCAGCTCTGAATAATGTCTTTTTACTTTAATGCTCTTTTGAAAATGGGTAATAAATGAACAATGTACAGAATTCAAAAGGTACAAAATAGTATGGACCTTGAGAACATTGTGCTAAGTGAAACAAACCAGTTACAGGAAGACAAATACTACATGATTCCATTTGCATAAGCTGTCTAGAACAGTTCAATTTATAGACTCAGAAAGTAGAATGGTGACTGCCGAGAGCAGAAGGAAGTATTAAGTACTTGTTTAATGGTTATGAAAAAGGTTTGGAGACTGGTTGTACAATATGAATATGCTTAACACTACTGAACTGTACCCTTAAAAATGTTTAAGGTAGTAAGTTTTGGCACATGCATTTTATCATAATTAAAACTTTTAAAAACAAGCCACAAATTAGTATAGAAAGTATCACCCAATTGTGCCTTCTGGCCACTCACTTCCACTCCTCAGAGACAGCCAGTGTTTCCAAATATATCCATCTATGTATGCTTGCAAATATATGCCTTTTGAGATAAAACACACGCACACACAATGAGTAGCATACTACACGTACTGTTCATGCACTTTGGTCTTTTCATTTACTATACCTTAGAGACTTTACTAAACTACTTCATACCAAGCTGCCTTACTTCTTTTAAAAGCTGCTACTAATTCACTATATGACTCTATCAATTATTTTGCCAGTTCCCTACTTATGAGTAATTAGGTTTTGTATGAACTTTTGTGCTTACAAACACAGCAATGAATATCTGTGTGCTAGTTTTAACTCCCCACATATGCAAGAGTGTGTGTAAATATATGTTATATACCTAGGATAAAACTGCTAAAACAAAAGTTATGTGCATTCTTCATGTGTGACTGCATGTATGCACGCTTTTATTTACATAAAAATGTGTATTGAAGTATAGCATACATTCACAATAGTACATAATTCTTAAGTTCATAGCTCAATGAGTTTTCCCAATGTAATCCCATCTAACAGAGACCCCCCCCAAAAAAAATATATATATATAAGCCTCCAAAAGCCCCTCATGTCTCCATCCAGTGAGCTCCCCAAGAGTAATACTACCCTCTGACTTCTATTTTTTTTTTTTTTTTTTTTTTTTGAGATGGAGTTTCGCTCTTGTTACCCAGACTGGAGTGCAATGGCACAATCTTGGCTCACCACAACCTCCGCCTCCTGGGTTCAAGCAATTCTCCTGCCTCAGCCTCCCAAGTAGCTGGGACTACCGGCGTGCGCCACCATGCCCAGCTAATTTTTGTATTTTTAGTAGAGACGGGGTTTCACCTTGTTGACCAGGATGGTCTCGATCTCTTGACCTCATGATCGACCCACCTCAGCCTCCCAAGGTGTTGGGATTATAGGCATGAGCCACTGCACCCGGCTACCCTGACTTTTAACACAACAATTTTGTGTGTTTTTGAACACGTATTTCTGTGTTTGGCTCTTTCAACTAACATTATGTTTGTGAGTCATGTGGTATGAATTCTAATTCATTCATTCTTATTGCTCTATAGTATCCCATTATGTAAATACATAACAACTTATCTAAACTTATCTATACAACACAAGGCATGTGCATTCTTAAATTTTAATAATTATTCAATTACTCTCCATAGAGTTTAGAATCTTACCATTAATATAGGGAAGCAGCTATTTTCCTACACCTTAGCCAACAGCTAATCAAAGTTCTTAATCTTGGCTAATTGGATATTTTTAAAATGCTTTCAGTATAGTTTCAATTTCCTCTTCTCTTATAATGACTGAAACTGAGGAACATTTCACAAATTTATGTATGAAAGATGCTCGTCTTTCCTTTGAACTGTCTCTCATGTGCCCCCTTGTCTACTGAGCTGTTGGCCTTTTCTATCAGCAAGTGATCCTGCTTTGTAAAGTAAATTAGCCCTTTGAACATGCTGTATGGCAACTACTTTTTCCCAGCTTATCACTAGAGTTCCAATTCTGTTTATACTAGAATTTTTGCCATGTCTAGGTTGTCTGGATTTTTGTTTTTTGTTGCTTTAGGGGAGAAGTCTCACTCTGTCGCCCAGGCTGGAGTGGAGTGCAGTGCAGTGGTGCGACTTTGATGGCTCACACCTGTAATCCTAGCACTTTCAGAGGCCAAGGCAAGTGAATCACTTGAGGTCAGGAGTTCAAAACGAGCCTGGCTGACATGGTGAAACCCCCATCTCTACTAAAAACAAAACCAAAAAAGTTAGCCAGGCATGGTGGCATATGCCTGTAATCCCAGCTACTTGGGAGGCTGAGGCAGGAGAATCACTTCAACCTGGGAGGTGGAGGTTGCAGTCAGCCGAGATCACACCACTGTACTCTAGACTGGGTGAGAAGGAGACTCCATATCAAAAAAAAAAAGAAAGAAAAAAAAGAAAAAAAAAAAAGGAGATAGCAAGCTCGTTTTTTTCCCCACGAATGGCTACTCAGTTCATCCAATACTATTTACTAAAGGATTCACTATATTCATATACCACTGTTGACCACACAAAACATTCCTATAAATGAGGCTACTTCAGTGCGCTCAACTCTGTGCCAGTGATCTGATGCTCGAATTTGTTTGGCTTCAACATAGACTTTAATATTTGATAGCACTAATACCTCCTTCATGAATAGAGTTTCATAATTTTTGTGAAAATTTTCACTTTTGTTCTTTCATATAAACTTAAAAGTTTTGAAAAGTCGATTGAGATATTCGGATTAAATTCACAAATTATGTGTGTGTGTGTGTATATATATACACACACACACACACACACACACACACACACACACATATATATACATATATATATTTCACCCCACGCCCACCCCCCAGAGATGGCATCTCACTATATTGCCCAGGATGGTCTCCAACTTGTGGCCTCAAGTAATCCTCCCACCTCAGCCTCCCAAAGTGCTAGGTCATAGGCAAGAGCCACTGTGCCTGGCCTACTTCACTAAATTTAAGACATTTTCCATGTAAGATGCACAGTTATTTTACGCCACTTGAAAGAGCTTCTTTCTTTAGACTTAAATGCATCTGTTTTCATATCACATCTGACTTGTGCTTATAATGAAAGGAAAAGTTATGTAAAATAAATTGGTTAAGATGCTCCTAACCTAACTTTGTAATTACCACATGGCCAGAAGTTCCTGGAAGATGTCATCAGTTTTAAGGCATACCTTAACTTCAGAAATCGTAAAAGTTTAAAAAAAGAAAAAAAAGTGTCTTTCTAACAATATACAATACGGCAACTTAGAGGGGACACTGACATCTTATCAGTGTGAGAGCTATCCTATTCAAGAACAAAATATGTTTTAGCATTCAATTCTTTTATGAGCTTCAGTAAAGTTCTGTAATGTTTTTCAGAAGAATCTTTCATTTTCTTGTTAATTCTTGTTGATTATTATCTTACTTTTTTCTTTGTAGAGATAGGGTCTCAACCTGTTGCCCAAACTGGTCTGAAACTCCTGGGCTCAAGTGATCCTCCCGCCTTGGCCTCCCTCCCAAAGTGCTGGGATTACAGGCATGATCCACTGTGCCTGGCCAGTTTATTTCTAGGTAGATTTTTTTCCTTCAAAAATTCTGTTTGGAGGCCAGGCGCAGTGGCTCATGCCTGTAATCCCAGCACTTTGGGAGGCTGAGGCGGGTGGATCACGAGGTCAAGAGATCGAGACCATCCTGGTCAACAAGGTGAAACCCTGTCTCTACTAAAAATACAAAAATCAGCTGGGCATGATGGTGCACACCTGTAGTCAGCTGAGGCAGGAGAATTGCTTGAACCCAGGAGGCAGAGGTTGCGGTGAGCCGAGATTGTGCCATTGCACTCCAGCCTGGGTAACAAGAGAGAAACTCCGTCTCAAAAAAAAAAAAAAAAAAAAAAATGCTGTTTGGAAAATGTGCAAAACCTTTATACAGAAAATTATATAACGATATTGAGAAAACAAAGAACAAAACACATGGAGAAATAATGTTTATGAATCAGAAGATTCAATGATACAAAGATAGATTTCAAATTCCTGTTACAGCAGACCTAACAAAAAAACAAAACAAAACAAATTTTAATTATTCCAAATGAATTCAACACAATTCCAACCAAAATCCTAACACGTATTCTTGTGAAACATCGCAGCTAATTCTAAAATGTATGTGGGAAAAATACACAGGGCACAGGGCCACACATAACCAAGATTTATTATCCACTAGATATCAAGACGTAAAAGTAGACGAGTTATTCGCAAACTTCTTGGTTTGACATTCCTGCAAACTATCGAGATTCTAAAATGCTTTAGTTAACATGGGTTATAGCTATTTTACTTATCACATTAAAAATTAAAACACAAAATTAATTAATTAATTAAGAAGGAGTCTCTGTCACCCAGGCTGAAGTGCAGCGGCATGATCTTAGCTCACTGCAACCTCTGCTTCCCAGGTTCAAGCAATTCTCCTGCCTCAGCCTCCCAAGTAGCTGGGATTACAGGCATGTGCCAACACATCTCGCTAATTTTGCATTTTTAGTAGAGACAAGGTTTCACCATGCTGCCCAGGCTGGTCTCAAAACTCCTGACCTCAGGTGATCTGCCCGCCTCAACCTCCCAAGTGCTGGAATTACAGACATGAGCCATCACACCCCGCCAAAACAGAAAAGTTTTTAATATTAATTCATTCATTTAAAAATAACAAGAAATCTATTATATGCTAACATAAGTAAGTAATAAAAAAATAACTGTTTTCCAAAACAAATAAAAAACTGAGTGAGAAAAGTGGCACTGTTTGACGTTTTTGGAAATCTCCTTTATTTGGGAGACAGCTTGGTTTTCTTATCTGCTTCTGCATTCAATGTGCTGAAACACTGCATTTCATGTGGCCTCTGGAAAACCCTATCCTACACTTATGAGAGAATGAGTCTGAGGCAAAAAATCACCAAGTGTTACTATGAAAATGGTTTTGACCTGGCCAACAGCCCACCCTGAAAGGGTCTCAGGAAACCAGGAAGAGAAGAGGCAGACAAATCCTTGTATACACAATCACCTAATTTGTGTAAACAAGGGAGCTCTACAGAACAGGAGGGGATGGCCTTTTCAATAAATGGAACTAAACATCATCATCATCATCATCATCATCATCGTCATCATCATCATGTCATCTAGGAAAACAAACTGACCCCATCTCATACCACACACACACAAATTCCAGAGACTGTTGATTTAAATGTGAAAGGCAAACAATAACAGAAAATGTAGCTTATCTTCACACAGGGACACAAAACCCCTGATTACAAAGGAAAAGTAAGAAATGTTCAACTACATTAAAATGAAGAATTTCTTTAATCAGAGAAATGCAAATCAAAACTACAACGAGACATCATCTCACTCCAGCTTAACTGGCTTTTATCAAAAATACAGGCAATGACAGATGATGGCAAGGATGTGAAAAAAGGGGAACCCTGTACGTTGTTGGGAATATAAATTAGTACAATCGCTATATGGAGGTTCCTCAACAAAACTAAAAATAGAACTACCGTGTGATCCAACAACCCCACTGCTGGGTATACACCAAAAGAAAGGAAATCAGTACACTGAAGAGATTCCTGCACTCCCATGCTTACTGCAGCACTATTCACAATAGCCAAAATACAGAATCAACCTAAGTGTCCATCAACAGATGAATAGATAAATAAAATGTGGTACTTGTACACAATGCAGTACTATTCAGCCATCAAAATAAATTGATCCTGCCATTTGCAACAACATGGATAAAACTGGAGGACATCACGGTAAATGAAATAAGCCAGGCAAAGAAAGATGAATATTGCATGTTCTCACCCATACGTGGGCGCTAAAGAAAAAAACTGAACTGAACCCATGAAGACGGAGTAGAGGACAGGAAGGGAAGTGTAAAATAAGGAGGGATTGGTGAATGGGTACAAAAATACAGTTAAAAAAAGCGAGTAACTCTAGTGTTCAGCAGCACGATAGGGCAGCACAGTTAACAGTACTTTATATTTCAAAATAAGTAATAGACTAGAATTGGAATATTCCTAACATGAAGAAATGATAAATGCTTCAGGTGATGGGGTACTCTACCCTAATTGGATAATTATGCATTTTGTTTACATCAAAATACCAAATCTATCCCATAGTTATGATTATGTATCTGTAATAATTAAAAACAAAAATTTAAAACGTTTCTGTTAGTGAAGAGATACCTTTAAGAGAATAAAAAGGTGCCGGGCGTGGTGGCTCAAGCCTGTAATCCCAGCACTTTGGGAGGCCAAGGCGGGTGGATCACGAGGTCAAGAGATCGAGACCATCCTGGTCAACATGGTGAAACCCCGTCTCTACTAAAAATACAAAAAGTTAGCCGGGCATGGTGGCGTGTGCCTGTAATCCCAGCTACTCAGGAGGCTGAGGCAGGAGAATTGCCTGAACTCAGGAGGCGGAGGTTGCGGTGAGCCGAGATCGCACCATTGCACTCCAGCCTGGGTAACAGGAGCGAAACTCCGTCTCAAAAAAAAAAAAAAAAAAAAAAAAAAAAAAAAAAAGAATAAAAAGGCTAGCCACTAGCTAGTAAAAGATAGCTGCAACACAGATAAGAGGCAAAGAGGGGAGAGGATCAATATATTTATCCCTCATACAAACCAATAAAACAAAGAACACCTACCAGAAAATTAGGCAAAAGACTTCAATAAGCTCTTCAAACAGAAGATATACAAATGGCCAAAAAACAAAGAAACAAACAAACATAAAAAAGGCTGTTCAACCTCATTAGTAATCAGGGAAATGCAAATCAAAACCAATGTGGAGTGTTAATTAGTACTACCACTTTGGAAAACTGTTCTGTCATTTCTAATGAAGTTAAATACTCACCTACCCCATGACCCAGAAATCCACTCCTAGATAAATACCCAAGAGAAATAAGTATATATAAATATGCTCAGCCAGGTGCGGTGGCTCACACCCGTAATCCCAGCACTTTGGGAGGCCGAGGCGGGTGGATCATGATGTCAAGAGATCGAGACCATCCTGGTCAACATGGTGAAACCCCATCTCTACTAAAAATACAAAAAATTAGCTGAGCATGGTGGTGCGTGCCTGTAATCCCAGCTACTCAGGAGGCTGAGGCAGGAGAATTGCCTGAACCCAGGAGGCAGAGGTTGTGGTGAGCCAAGATTGTGCCATTGCACTCCAGCCTGGGTAACAAGAGCAAAACTCACTCTCAAAAAAAAAAAAAAAAAAAAAAGAATGCTCACAGCAGCTTAATTCACAATATCCAAAACCTAGAAACAATCATTAAGAAAATGAACAAAGTGTAATGTAATCATCCAACAGAACTCAGCAAGAAAAAAAGAGTAACCAAAAACTTGGATAAATTGCAAAAAACCATTATGCTGGGCAAAAGAAACCAGACACGGTAGAGTCCACACTGTCTGAGCTCATTTATGTGAAGTTCAAAAACAAGCAAAATGCATGTATAGTGGTCAAGGTCAAAACAGTGTGGATATAAGAGCAGTTTCTTTCTGGAAAAGAGCATAAGAGAACTTTCTGGGGTGATAGACATATTCTGTATCTTCATCTGGGTGGGTAGGGATTACATAGATAAATTTATATGTAAAATATGCTTTTAGGTTGCACATTTTCACATTTTATTGTATATGACACACACTTCAGTTACACACAAAAACCCACAATGTACTTACCAGAATGGTTAATAAAATTTAACAGATGGACAATTCTATGCTTTGGCAAAGAGGTAGATAAGCAGGAATTCTCACACATTATTGGTAAGAATCTAAACTGGTGCAACTACTTTGAAAAATAGTCTGGCATTACTAAGTAAAACTGAAGATATAACAAAAGTTCATAGCAGCAGTATTCATAATTGCTGTAAACTGGAGACAAATATCCATCAGAAAGAGTGAAGGCTGGGCATGATGGCTGACTTCTAATCCCTGCACTTTGGGAAGCCAATGCAGGTAGATCACCTGAGGTCAGGAGTTTGAGATCAGCCTGCCCAACAAAGTGAAACTCCATCTCTATTAAAAATACAATAATTACGCCGGGCGTGGTGGCTCAAACCTGTAATCCCAGCACTTTGGGAGGCCGAGGCGGGTGGATCACGAGGTCAAGAGATCCGAGACCATCCTGGTCAACATGGTGAAACCCTGTCTCTACTAAAAATACTAAAAATTAGCTGGGCATAGTGGCGTGTGCCTGTAATCCCAGCTACTCAGGAGGCTGAGGCAGGAGAATTGCCTGAACCCAGGAGGCGGAGGTTGCAGTGAGCCGAGATCGCGCCATTGCACTCCAGCCTGGGCAACAAGAGCGAAACGCTGTCTCAAAAAAAAAAAAACAATAATTAGTCAGGTGTGGTAGTGCACACCTGTAGTCCCAGCTACTTGGGAGGCTGAGGCAGGAAAATCACTTGAAACTGGGAGGTGGAGGTTGCAGTGAGCTGAGATTGAGCCATTGCACTCCAGCCTGGGTGAAAAGAGAGAAACTCGGTCTCAAAGAGAAAAAAAAAAAGTGAATACAACAATTGTGTTAGATTCGTACTAGAGTATTATTCAGCAATATCTAATGAACGAACTACAGCTCCATCAAACAGGTGAATCTCACAAAATGACACTAAGTGAAAGCAGCCAAGTAAAGAAAACAAACTAAATGTTTGCATTTATATAAAGTTCAAAAAGCAGGAAAAACTAAACTACCAAGTTTGGGTGTGATCTTAGAAAATGATTCTCATGAAAGTCAGGAAAGAGGTAACATTTTCGAGGAGAAGGAGGTATATAGCTGATTAGGGCTTTTAGGAGCACTGGCATTGGTATATTTAATGACCTGAATATTGGTTACAGGGTTACACTTTGTTGATTACAACAAAAGATGCACCACTCAGTGATTTTTCTGTATGGCTTTTTTTTGGGGGGACTGGGGAGAGCAGGACAGAGTCTCACAGTGTCGCCCAGGCTGGAGTGCAGTGGCACAATTAAGGCTCACCGCAACCTCCACCTCCTGGATTCCAGTGACTCTCTTGCCTCAGCCTCCTGAGTAGTTAGTTCAGACTATAGGTGTGGGCCACCTTGCAGAGCTAATTTTTGTATTTTTAGTAGACATGGGGTTTCACCATATTGGTCAGGCTGGTCTTGAATTCCTGACCTTGTAATCCACTCACCTTGGCCTCCTGAAGTAATGGGATCACAGGCGTGAGCCACTGCACCCAGCCCTGTGTGCGTTATAGTTCACAATACAAAGTTAGAAACAGTCAATGTGACGCCGGGCGCGGTGGCTCAAGCCTGTAATTCCAGCACTTTGGGAGGCCGAGGCGGGTGGATCACGAGGTCAAGAGATCGAGACCATCCTGGTCAACATGGTGAAACCCCGTCTCTACTAAAGGTGCAAAAAATTAGTTGGGCATGGTGGCGCGTGCCTGTAATCCCAGCTACTCAGGAGGCTGAGGCAGGAGAATTGCCTGAACCCAGGAGGCGGAGGTGGCGGTGAGCCGAGGTCGTGCCATTGCACTCCAGCCTGGGTAACAAGAGCGAAACTCCGTCTCAAAAAAAAAAAAAAAAAAAAAGAAAAGAAAAGAAAAGAAACAGTCAATGGGACCCGTTCATTGAATTTGGTGGGGGAGGGGAGGAGAGACAAAGAATCACAGACAAGTCCCAGGTTTCTGACTTGCACAATTGCTTGGGTGGTGATGTCTTTTTCTTTTCCCTTTGCTTGGAAATGGAGTCTTGCTCTGTCATCCAGGCTGGAGTGCAATGGCACAATCTCTGCTCACTGCAAGCTCTGCCTCCTGGATTCAAGTGATTTTCCTGCCTCAGCCTCCCAAGTAACTGGGATTATAGGCGCCCACCACCATGCCCAGCTAATATTTTGTGCTTTTTTTTTTTTTTTTTTTTTTTAGTAGAGACAGTGTCACCGCCAGGCTAGTCTCGAACTCCTGACCTCAGGCAATCCATCCATCTCAGCCTCCCAAAGGGCTGGGATTACAGGCATGAGCCACCATGCCCAGCCAGTGATGCCTTTCATTAAGATTGCAAACAGCATTTTTGGAGGAAGAATATGAAATAAATCTTGGACATGCTGAATTTAGAATACTTTTGAGACACCCAAGAAGAGATGTCCAGTAGGCAATTAGGTATTAGCAGATCGAGTTCTCAACAGAAGAGGTTGGGATTGAGATGAAAATGGTGGATTCACGCATGAGTGAGGCCAGGGACATGGCTGTTACTGTTTAAGGAAAGAAATATAACAGAAGGGCCTAGGGCTGATTGGTGGAACACCAACATTTAATGGCTAAATACAGGAGAATAAGCCAGAAAAAAAAAAAAAAAAAAAAAAACCCAAAACAAATTGAAAGTGGTAGGAGGAAAATGAAGAGCATATCATGAACCATTAAGCAAGAAGAAAAAGTGTCTCAAAAGTAAGAAGTCACTCTCTGCTGGCTGATGCACAGCTGGGGGCGGGGGGTTGGGGGGCATGCATTGTGCATAATTCTCAGCAAGTCAGTTGTTACTCTACCTCTTTCTGGCTGATTTGACACAGACAACAACCCAACAGAAAACCAATGCTTCTGCGAATGGCTGCAAGTTTCTGTATGCTGTCTTTTGAGGTGAGCAATCAAGGCTTAGCTCTTCTTTCTCCTGATTCTCAGGAAGGAGGAAGGCAGACGTGAGAACACTGACTGGGTCTGTGTGTCACTGGGCAGCATCACTGTTAAAAGGTCAGCGCACAGATGTGGGCTCACTTTTCTCCTTCTTCCATGTGACTGAAGTGGCTGAGAGGGCTGTCACTTCCCCCCCCCGTACCCCCACTGTCAGTGACAGCTAGGGCCAAACCTACTGCCTGGGCGGAAGAGGCCAGGGCAGGTGTGCAAAGCCAGATCAGCAGTCAGCCAGGGCAAATGGGCTCACTCTGGTTACATGACCAGGGCAACTGACAGAAAGGAGTGAAATGTGGGGAAGATCTCCGTGTGTTTGAGAACTGGGGAGATGAAAAGGGTTCAACTCATGGCCTGCTTTAGTTTGAAACAATTTAAGCTTAACTAGATTCCAAAATACCAACATTTCCACATGAACCAGCTGGACTCATTCCAGTCTTCTACCCTGGAGTTTGCTACCCACGTCCTAGTTAAGAATAAAATGCACAGTCCTTTTGTCTTCCATTTGTCAGTGCAAATATTTAATACCAATCTTTCTCCCAGTGGCTATAGATTGGAGATGACTCTGATATTCCAGGGTTCCCGGACCAGAATATTATGAAATTACCATAATTTCTCAATTTCTAGCACCACACACATAAATGCAACACACACACACACACACACACGCACACACACGAGCAGGCTTATCGACCTGTCAGAAAATTGCACAGATTCAACAAGAATAAATATTAACTTATGTGTTCCTTAATGGCTGGTGAATAATAATGTTAACTAAAACAAAAACAAGTTTTATTTTTAAACCCACTATTGCCCCCCACCAAATATTTAAATCACAGAGTCTAAACTGACAAAACAGCAAATTAATATGGTCCTTTGGGAGGGAAATCTGGTGATACGTATTAGAAACCAATCCTGTTACTTGTTGCTTTTTTTAAAAAATGACAAAAGCGCCGGGCGCGGTGGCTCAAGCCTGTAATCCCAGCACTTTGGGAGGCCGAGGCGGGTGGATCACGAGGTCAAGAGATCGAGACCATCCTGGTCAACATGGTGAAACCCCGTCTCTACTAAAAAATACAAAACATTAGCTGGGCATGGTGGCACGTGCCTGTAATCCCAGCTACTCAGGAGGCTGAGGCAGGAGAATTTCCTGAACCCAGGAGGCGGAGGTTGCGGTGAGCCGAGATTGTGCCATTGCACTCCAGCCTGGGTAACAAGAGCAAAACTCCGTCTCAAAAAAAAAAAAAAAAAGACAAAAAACAATGACCAAATGCTATGTTTCATAAATCATAGTACATTCTTACAATGAATACTATGTAAACACTTTAAAAACAAGATTTTTGTGTGAGAACTAGCTTTGAAGGAGACACAAAGTATTTACAAATTATTCTATTGAATGATAGCTAGTATTTGTGGAATACCTATGTACTAGGGCTGTGCTGATTGATTGTACACCTGCTGTTTAGTTTCACAATAACCTTACAAAGCAGGTGGCATACTAACCTCATTTAACAAATAAAATGGAAGCAGAGGCTTAAGTTTATTATCTAGTATCACTGAGGGAGGACATAGCAGAATCAGGATTTAAAACCATGAAACCGTGATTTCAGAACCTACACTTCCACACGTACCAATGTGTCATAAAGTATATATACTTTTGAAGAAATTATTTAAAATGCATCAATGTTACATATTTCTCAATATACAGCAATGTACATAAAACATCAGTGTTATGAATTTATCTAATATACATCAATGTATGAGTTCACAGCTCTTATCACTAAGGAATTTTTTATTTCTTTAGTAAATTTTAAGAAAACTGTTACAAATCAACAGTACAGAAGATATAAGGCAAAAGTAACAAGGAAGCACTTCAGTGACTGAAAGTTTAGAGAACAAAGCTCTCACTTTCTCAAAAGGCACTTTCTTCTTTGTAAGCTGCAATATTGTATGAAATTTTCACAACAATTACATATTACCTCAAAGAGTTTTTTCAAGAAAAAAAAAACCCTCCTGAAACATTTTTCAAATAAAACAAGAGTAAAAGCACTATCTTAATGTGTACTTTCAGAAACTGCAAACATCCTTCATATCTAACATAAGAGTTAAATAGAGTTATCAACTTGATTAGTCCTTAATCATTACATTAATGACAATAAGAAAAAGAGATCATACCACACTGCCAATTGTTACAAGAGCCTGAGTATATAGATATATATACCATATATCATGATAAAGTCTCTAGAGACCCAAAATTAAAGGTGAAAAGAAAAATGAAAACCGGGAGAAATATGAGGCTTTTCCCTCAACTAATTTACTCTAATACTATCTTTGCAGTACATGTGTTTAGAACAAAACAATGCTACAATGAGCATCTAGGTGAAAACTGTTAGCAGAGAGGCAACTCCAGAATAGACACGTACAGTAAGCTCCTTGATGGAAAGACCTGCTAGTGAGAACTGACTCCTTCCCATATTCATCTATAAATTTAGCACAATTCTAATCAAAATCTCAATGGGATTTGTCTTAAAACTCATCAAAATAATTCTAAAATTCACTGGAAACCATAAATTCATGAGAATAGCTAAGAAAAATTTGAAAATGAGCATATTTGCCCTATCAGATATCAAACTTGTATAAAAAGCCACGGGAAAGGGGATGTAATGGAATAAACACGGACAGACCTGTCACTGGAACAAAACTGAGACTCCAGAAATAGGCCTTATGCATGCAGGAAAACCTTGTGCCATCTGAAATATGAACAAGTCAGTGAACTGAGCCTATCCATTTGGGAGAAAGTTAGAATCCTACCCCCACACTAGACACAAAAGGAAATTCCATATAAACTAAATGAGTTCAGTGTGAAAAAAATAATAACATAAAATATATAAAAAAATTTTAAAGATAATCTTGGGATGGTAGAGATTTTGCTGAACAAGGAAGAAAAAAAAAACCCAAAAGCTATAAAGAAGTGAAAGATTTTCAAGTTGAATAATGAAGAATTTTTTTAAGTGACAGATCTGATCACATAAGTTAAAATTTTGATATAAAGACTCCATAAACAAAATTAAAAGACAAGTAACAAATGAGAAGAAAATACGTGTAACATATAAAACAAAAGATTAACAATTGTGATATCTAAATAATTCCTATAGAGCAGTAAAAAGAAAAGATAAACAACCCAAGAGGGGAAAAATGGGCAAAGGTATAAACAGGCAATATCCAGAAGACTAATGTAACACCTAGTAAACTACAATCTAGGGGATTAAAGAAGTCATGTTTTTTTTTTTTTTTTGAAAAGGAGTTTCGCTCTTGTTACCCAGGCTGGAGTGCAATGGCGCAATCTCAGCTCACCGCAACCTCCACCTCCTGGGTTGAGGAAATTCTGCCTCAGCCTCCTGAGTAGCTGGGATTACAGGCATGCGCCACCATGCCCAGCTAATTTTTTTGTATTTTTAGTAGAGGTGGGGTTTCACCATGTTGACCAGGATGGTCTCGATCTCTTGACCTCGTGATCCACCCACCTCGGCCTCCAGGAGTCATGCTTTTTAAAACTAAGAAATTACACATATTTACATATTAGAATGGGAAATGCCCTTCTAAACTTGAATCTACAGACAAAAATTACCAAGAAAAATCATTAAAAATTTCATAGACTTAAGAAGAACTCTGTACTAGCATCTGTCTAAATCAATGTGAAAAATTCTAAGATTTATCTAGTCAGGAGAACAAACACAGTTAATAAATAAGTGAAAACCTCATTATCAAACAAGGTGATTATAAATTAAAAAATACTTTTTTAAAATGTGAAACCATTAAACCTTGCTGATGCTTGGGGAAAATGCAAATCAACAATGACTTGATAGTTTTCATGTATCATATTAGCAAATACATAAAAAGTGAGAATGCCCAATATTGGCAAGGGTACAGGGCATCCAATATTCCCTTACATTACTGGTGGAATTTTTAACAACATGGCAAAATAGTTGTGATTTTTTTTTTTTTTTTTAACTTTTTTGAGACAGACTCTCACTCTGTCACCCATGCTGGAGTACAGTGGCACAATATTGCTCACTGCAACCTCTGCCTCCCTGGTTCAAGCAATTCTCCTGCCTCTGTCTCCCAAGGAGCTGGGATTAATTTTCTTATTTTTAGTAGAGATGGGGTTTCAATGTGTTGGCCAGGGTGGTCTCAAACTCCTGACTTCAAATGATCCACCCACCTCAGCCACCCAAAGTACTGGGATTATGGCCACCACGCCCTGCCGCAATAACTTAAGTGAGGAAAAGACATATTAAACATACAGTAAGATCTCAACCATGTTCTAAAATAATAATAACTATGTTTTATATGCACCTTTATGCCAGGGACCAGGACTGTTTACATGTACTAGTGCACTTCACAGCCACAATAATCCTATGAGTTAACACTATTATTGCCCTCATTTTATGGAGGAAGAAACTGAGACAAGAGATCAAGTGACGGAGCCAAGACTTCAACTCAGGTTGACTCTAGAGTCCCAGATCTTAACCACTAGCACAATGTACAGAAATTAATCAAACTCTTTAAACACAGTGGAGTTGAGTATACTGTCTACTTTAATTCCCTATTTTGTCATATATTTTCTACTACTTTACTTCTCAAACACAATGATTTTTTTAAAAGGATCAATAATCACAAGACAGCAACAGTGTCCCTGAAATTCCCCTAGAGATGCTAACTACAAAATAAAACTTAAAAATCATAATCCAATAGCTTTAAATATTTTAGTACAAAAAATTTTCTAAATTTCATGCCGATCTATAACATAAGAAACAGATTAAAGCAGTATTTTATTCTATCAGTCTATTTTAAAGCTCAAATGTGGCTGAGTACAGTGGCTCATGCCTGTAATCACAGCATTTTGGGAGGTGGAGGTGGGCAGATCATTTGAGGTCAGGAATTTGAGACGAGCCTGAACAACATGGTGAAATCATGTCTCTACTAAAAATACACACATACACACACACACACACACACACACACACACACACACACACAATTAGCCGGGCATGGTGGTACATGTCTGTAGTCCCACCTACTCAAGAGGCCGAGGCAGGAGTATCGCTTTAAGCTGGGAGGAGGTTGCAATAAGCCAAGATTGCGCCACTGCATTCCAGCCCAGGTGACAGAGTGAGACTCCATAAAACAAACAAACAAACAAACAAACAAACAAAAAAACCCTCTAATGTAGAACATGTGTAATGAGAACAATAAAATTCTTCTGATGAATACAAACTTTAAATTATGGATGATTAGGCAGTCTTACGTCAAATTTGTTTTGTTCTGATTGCATGTTATCAAGAAAAACCTGATTCACAAAGATGAGCAGATGGTAAGGCAAGTTTTGCAAATGATAAAGAATATATTCTGTGTTTTTTAAAATAGTACATTTATCTAAGGATTTGATTACACCTGTCCAGAAGTTTTAAAAGTAGAACATTTCTAAATTAATTCTGTCATAATGTTAAAGAATGTGAATACTTGGTAGTTGTAAACTTTTTGGTAAAAAACAAAAACTTTACAATATATAGTAATGATGATACATGCATAAGGCAGTCACGTGATTGCATAATGCAATTAGTTCTGATAGTATTGAATGTGCTTATATAATATTACAGGAGCAAAGAAGCGCCACCCTAAAATTTCAAAATATCAACATAAAACTACAGTCTAACTAATCATCCCAGGTTCAAAACAATTTTCACGCCTCAGCCTCCCAGCTGACTGAGACTACAGGTACACACCCCACCATGCCTAATTTTTGCATTTTTAGTAGAGACGAAGTTTCACCATGTTGGCCAGGCCTGGCCACCTTTTTTTTAAAAAAGTATTATAATTACAAACCACAGGAATTTGCAAAAAAAGTACACAGGGAGGTCCAAAGTATGCTCGCCGAAATTCCTCCAACATTGTAATTTATGTGACTCTAGTAAACTGTCACCATCAGGAAACTGACCTTGGTATAATCCCAAGTTTATTCAGATTTCACCAGTTTGTATGCAAAATGGGACTTGAGAATGCTAGGATTTGTATGCAGTATTTGTGTGTGTGGTTATATCAAATTTTATCACATTTGCAGCTTTGTATAATCACACCTGAGATACAGAACTGTTCCATCCCTACATAGCTCCCTCATGCTACCACTTTAAACCACACCACCCCTCACCTCCCGTTCCTAACTCCTAGCAACCACTAAATCTGTTCTCCATCTCTGCAGTTTTGTTATTTCAATAATGTTACATAAATGCAATCATACAGTGTGTAACCTTTAACTTTTTGTTTTTTGTTTTTTTGTTTTTTTTGAGACAGAGCCTTGCTTTTTCACCCAGGCTGGTGTGCAGTGGTGCAATCTTGGCTCACTGCAATCTCCACCTCCCAGGTTCAAGTGATTCTCCTACCTCAGACTCTCGAGTAGCTGGGATTACAGGCATGTGCCACCACGCCTGGCTAAACTTTGTATTTTTTGTAGAGACACGGTTTCGCCATGTTGGTCAGGCTGGTCTTTAACTCCTGACCTCAGGTGATCCACCCACCTTGTCCTCACAAAGTGCTGGGATTCCAGTTGTGAGCCACCATGCCCAGCCTTCACTCAGTATAACTCTCTTGAGATAACCTGGCAGTACAAATCAGTTGTCCTCATATATTGAAATTTAGCAGGATATGCACTTGAGTGTATATAAACATTTATAATATTTTAAAGTTTAAAACTTTAAAATGAGAATCAAAGGCATATGAAATCCCTGGTTCACTGACGGAGTAAGGATTCTGAGATACAAATTTTGAAAACGGGTAATCTAATACAAGTCTAGTACAATCCACTACAGGTTGCATATCCCTTATCTGAATGCTTTGCAGCAGAAATACTTTGGATTTGGAACTTTTTCAGATTTGGGAATATGCGCATTATATACCGGTTGAGCGTCCGAAATCTGAAAGTGCGAAATCTGAAATGTTCCAAAATCCCAAAACTGTGAGTGCCAATATGACCCTCAAAGGAAATGCTTACCAGGGCATTTCAGAGTTTGGATTTTGGGATTAGGGATTCTCAGCCTATAGGAGCACTTTATAGAAGCAAGGCCCAGAGCTCAGTGCTAGATCTTATCAGTGTTTACAAGAGTACATGGTTTACAGAACGCCTGGTTTTGCACTTTTTATGGTCAATCTCTAGATTCCGGTTCTTTCCCAACCCAGTTGAGTATGTTACATTCACATATGACCACGTGCTCTTCTTCTCAAATACTCACAGGTCTGCTACCCTTTCAAGTTCTTCCTAATGATTGAGGAAATGAATCCCTCTTAAATTTCCAGATCTGAGTGGTACTTTAGCTAGCACCACACCGCAGGTCCAATTCGCCTATGTGCAGCAGGTCCACATGACAAGGCCTCCCTCGGAAAGAACTACCCCAACCTGGGACAGATCCAAACAAACTCTTCTCCCTCTCCCTCCCTCCAGGTACGTAGATCCCGCCTATCTCCTTCCTCCCCAGGCTAACCTGCTAAGTCTTCCAGATAGCTGACCCCCACTGCCTATCTGTTAGCTAACTGGGGGTGACAAACCAAGTCCTCACACCTTCAGGTTTAGAAGGCAAACACTCCAGGAACTTACTTCTCAAATACCAATACCTTCACAGTAATTTTCCTGCCTTTCCAAAGAGTGCTTTGAACAGGTAAAAGCTATAATACAAACTCTATATATTTTTATCATACACATACCAAAAATGGCAGCATTTTTTATTGCAATTTTAAAAATCTGGTTGATGAGGTTATTGCTCTAACAATATTAGATCTAAATGAAATTTGAAGTGGTGGTAAAAGACTGGTTGTGGTGGCTCACACCTGTAATCCTAGAACTTTGGGAGGCCACAGTGGGAGGATCGCTTGAGGACAGGAGTTTGAGACCAGCCCAAGCAACAAAGTGAGAGCTTGTCACTAGAAAAAAATAGAAAAAATGAGCCAGGTGTGGTGGGGTGTGCACCTGTAGAGCCAGCTACTTGGGAAGCTGAGGTGGGGGGATTACTCGATGTGGGGAGGCTGAGGCTGCCATGAGCCATGACTGCACAACTGCACTCAGCCTGGGGAGACAGAGTGAGACAATGTCTCAAAAAAAAAAGGAAAGAAAAGAAAAAAGGAAAGGAAGGAAAGAAAGGGAATGAAGGGAAGGAAGGGACGGCTGGAAAACGGAGAGGAGCGGAGGGGAGGAAAGAGGAGGGGAGGGGAGGATAGGAAAGAGGAGGGGAGGGAAGGAAGGGAAAGACGAGGGGAGGGGAGGAAGGGAAAGAGGAGGGGAGGGGAGGAAGGGAAAGAGGAGGGGAGGGGAGGAAAGGAAAGAGGAGGGGAGGGGAGGAAAGGAAAGAGGAGGGGAGGGGAGGAAAGGAAAGAGGAGAGGAGGGAAGCATGGAGAGAAGGAGGGAAAGGAAGAAATAATAAAAGAAGGAAAGACGGTAAGACAGACAGACAGAAAAAGTAGTGGTAAAGAGCTTGAACTCTTGAGCCAGACTGCCTGGGTTAGAATCAGGCCTCTGCCACTGTACTATCTGGATCAAGTGTTATTTTATGTGGCTCAGTTTACTCATCTGTAAAATGGCAATAAAAGCTACCTGCCTCATGGAACTGCTGTGAGACTTCAATAATATATGTAAAGCATTCAGACCACTGCCTAGCACACAGTAAGTATTATCTGTAAGTATTAACATTTATCTCTACTACAGTCCAGATTCACTTCTTTGTGTTATTTCTCTATCCATCTTGGACTCTTTGCAGTTCAACCTGCTTCTAAAATTTCCATACCAAGACACAATGACAATGTTAAGAATTTTATTTCTTAAATTCATCTTGGTTAGTCAAAACTACTAGAATAAATTCTCTTTTACATCCCAGCAGTTACAAACATTTTACTAAATATAAATACCAGCATTTAAAGTACGGAAGTAATGGAACAAATGCAAAGCCAAAAGCAGGCTATTTATCCCAGAACATATAAATGACACTCCTCTGTTTAAAAAAAAAAAACAAAGGGAGGAAAAATATGGTCATATGGATGCTTGTATGCATCAAATGGCTCTGAAAAGTTTCACAGCAGCCTACTGACAGGGAGAACTGTCTGTTTGTGGGAAGGGATAAGAAGACTTTTCACTGTATATGCCTTGTTATCTTTCAGATCTGAAGCAGCAAATGCATTACCTGGACAAGATTTAATTTTTAAAATGGGGGTGTAGAGGTGACTGAATAAGCACTCTGGAAGCCACGTGTCAAGTCTCAATTTGCTATGACCTGTGTTATCTTGGGCAAGTTGCTTAACCTCTCAGACAAAGCAAGGAGAAATAAATACTTCTAGGGTCTTATTTTTGTTGTTGTTGTTTATTTTTTTGAGATGGAGTTTTGCTTGTTTCCCAGGCTGGAGTGCAGTGGCATGAACTCACCTCACTGCAACCTCCGCTTCCAGGGTTCAAGCGTTTCCTGCCTCAGCCTCAGGAGTAGCTGGGATTACAGGTGCACACCACCACACCTGGGTAATTTTTTATATTTTTCGTAGAGATGGGGTTTCACCATGTTGGCCAGGCTGGTCTCAAACCCCTGACTTCAGGTGATCTGCCCACCTCCGCCTCCCAAAGTGCTGGGGTTACAGGTGTGACCCACCACGCCTGGCCCTAGGTTCTATTCTAAAGTTTTATTATCTCAATGGGATTGTAAATAAATGGTACTTTTTTTTAGGACATGGGAGAGGTAGTAATCCAACATTTTGTAAAACAAGGCAACTTTTTTTGTGGACTTGATTTTCAAATACAGTGGACTGTTGACAAACACGTGTTTTAGCTGCATGGGCCCATTTCTATGTAGATCTTTTTCAACTAAATGCAGACCTGCATATACGGAGGCCCAACTTTTCACACACCCAGGATCTGCAGGGCCCACAGCGGTGACTTGAGTATGCCAGGATTTTGGTAGAAATAGAGGTCCTGGAACCAACCCCCTATGGTATATGTCCTATGCATATGCCATAGTACAACTGGACTACTTTTACAGTGTTAAGAAGCATAAATTTGTCAAGCCTATTAACCTTTTCAGATCATTTGTACTATTCTTACGTAGTAACCCTTCTTAGAAGGGGTCTGATATATAGGAAATACCTACATACAATATTCTGTATAATAGGGCTGGGCAAGGTGGCTGATGCCAGTAATCTCAGCACTTTGGGAGGCTGAGGCGGGCAGATCACCTGAGGTCAGGAGTTCAAGACCAGCCTGGCTAACATGGTGAGACCTCATCTCTACTAAAAATACAAAAATTAGCCGGGTATGGTGGTGGGTGCCTATAATCCCAGCTACTTGAGAGGCTGAGGCAGGAGAATCGCTTGAACCTGGGAGGCAGAGGTTTTAGGGAGCCAAGATCACACCACTGCACTCCAGCTTGGGTGACAGAGCAAGACTCCAGCTCAAAAAAAAAAAAGAAAAAAGAGTATTCTCCATATTAGTTTCTCTTGCACAGCTTCAAAAGTATTTTAAATGAACATATCTTTATGCTATGCAATGAAGTCAGCAATAAAATACATTAAAACAATTAACATTTAAACATATAAATGACTATATACAAGACACTTTATACTTAAAGACATTCATTATCAAACACTGAAAAACAAAGTAACATCTCCAGTCAATGCTAACAGCTATAACTGAGGACAGACTTTATTTCAAGAACATATATGTAATCCCTTTTCATCCTAACATTCATCTGGCAAAGTAGGTTGGTTGGTTTGTTTATTGAAACAGGATCTCTCTCTACCACCCAGGCTGGAGTGCAGTGGCACCATCATGGCTTACTCCACAGTGACCTCAGCATCCCGGGCTCAAGTGATCCTCACACCTTGGCCTCCCAAGAAGCTGGAACTAAAGGCATTTGCCACGAGTCCTGGTTAAATTTTGTATTTTTTGTAGAAACAGGGTTTTGCCCTTTGTCCAGGCTGGTCTGAAACTCCTGAGCTCAAGAGATCTGCCAGGTGTCAGCCTCCCAAAGTGCTGGGATTACAGGTGTAAGCCATTCCCTATATAGGTGTAAAAATCCCTATTTAACATAAGAAATTGAGGCACCATGAAGATCAGGCCACAAGTCTAAGAACTAGGAGAGTTGGAAGCCGCCCCAGCTCCCTTAGATTTGAGCTCAGTATACCAAACCAAGGGGCAGGGAGGGCTAGCTTAATATTAGCTGGCAGGCTGGTGTATGTCTGCAGCAGAATTTTCATTGATTTATAGGAAAATGGGTAAAAGTAAGGACATAAAGTAAACTTTTTTTTTTTTTTTTTTGGAGACAGAATTTCACTCTTGCAGCCCAGCTGGAGTGCAATGACACCATCTCCGCTTACTGCAACCTTTGCCTTCCAGGTTCAAGTAATTCTCCTGCCTCAACCTTTGGAGTAGCTGGGATTACAGGTGCATGCCACCACACACAGCTAATTTGTTTTTAGGAGAGAGATGGTTTCACCCTGTTAGCCAGGCTGCTCTGAAAGCAAACTTTTTAATATAACTAAATGATTCCATTTAAAGATCTTTTATTCTGTCCAGGTGCAGTGGTTCATTCCTGTAATCCCAGCACTTTGGGAGGCCCAGACGGGCAGATCACGAGGTCAAGAGATCAAGACCACCCTGACCAACATGGTGAAACTAACTCTACTAAAAATACAAAACTCAGCTGGGTGTGGTGGCACATGCCTGTAGTCCCAGCTACTCAGGAGGCTGAGGCAGGAGAATCACTTGAACCAAGGAGGCAGAGGTTGCAGTGAGCCAAGATCATGCCACCACACTCCAGCCTGGTGACAGAGCAAGACTCCATATGAAAAAAATAAAAAATAAGGCCAGATGTGGTGGCTAATGCCTGTAATCCAAGCACTGTGGAGGCCAAGGCGGGCGGATCACCTGAGGTCAGGAGTTCAAGACCAGCCTGACCAACATGGTGAAAGCCCATCTTTAAAAAATAAATAAATAAATAAATAATAAAATTTATTGTGAGAGATTCTGTTCTTTCAAATTATTTGAGTTAAAATATCCTTTTGTTGGAGGCGGAGGCGGGTGGAACACAAGGTTGAGAGATCGAGACCATCCTGGTCAACATGGTGCAAACCCGTCTCTATTAAAAATATAAAACATTAGCTGGGCATGGTGGCAGCTGTAATCCCAGCTACTCAAGAGTCTGAGGCAGGAGAACTGCCTGAACCCAAGAGGCGGAGGTTGTGGTGAGCCGAGATCACGCCATGGCACTCCAGCCTGGGTAACAAGAGCGAAACTCTGTCTCAAAAAAAAATCCTTTTGTTAAATGAAATGATGGTGACAGGAGATACCGGTGTAATATTTGCTTTTATTGGCTGTACCTGGTAGAAATAAAAAATCAGAGGCCGGGCGCGGTGGCTCAAGCCTGTAATCCCAGCACTTTGGGACGCCGAGGCGGGTGGATCATGAGGTCAAGAGATCGAGACCATCCTGGTCAACATGGTGAAACCCCGTCTCAGTAAAATACAAAAAATTAGCTGGGCATGGTGGCGCGTGCCTATAATCCCAGCTACTCAGGAGGCTGAGGCAGGAGAATTGCCTGAACCCAGGAGGCAGAGGTTGCGGTGAGCCGAGATCATGCCATTGCACTCCAGCCTGGGTAACAAGAGCGAAACTCCGTCTCTCAAAAAAAAAAAAAAAAAAAAAAAAAAATCAGGCCAGGCATGGTGGTTCACGAGGTCAAGAGATGGAGACCATCCTGGCCAACATGGTGATACCCTGTCTCTGCTAAAAATACAAAAATTAGCTGGGCATGGTGGTATGTACCTGTAATCCCAGCTTCTCAGGAAGCTGATGCAGGAGAATCACTTGAACCCAGGAGGAAGAGCCTGCAGTGAGCTGAGATCACACCACTGCACTCCAGCCTGGTGACAAAGTGAGACTCCATTTCAAAAAATAAATAAATAAAAATTAAAAAATAAAAAATCAGCATTTCTATTGTAGCCTCCAAATTTTGGGGAAATATTTCTGTAGAAATCTAAATGTCTGGCCCTTTATGTCATTATGGCCCCAAAATAATAGGAGACTTTACAAACAGATAGCACATGCCCCTCAAGATTCTTTCTTTAACCTCTACCTTACTCTGTTTGGATTAGGACATTTGGGGATTGTGAAATGAGAATAAAATTGAGTATAAGCAATTCAAAACCATGTGCTGACACTGGATCCTGGAAGATGGCTTTCTTCAGAATCTTTTTCATCTGTTAAATTTTCTCTGAGCTCAAATATTTTTTCTTTTTTTTTGAGACAGAGTTTTGTGCTTGTTGCCCAGGCTGGAGTGCAGTGGTGCAATCTCAGCTCACAACAACCTCCGCCTCCCAGGTTCAAGGCTGGTCTTGAACTACTGACCTCAGATGATCTACCCACCTTGGCCTCCCAAAGTGCTGGGATTACAAGTGTGAGCCATGCCCACCCACCTAATTTTGTATTTTTAGTAGAGATGGGGTTTCTCCACGTTGGTCAAGCTGGTCTCGAACTACCAACCTCAGGTGATCCACCTGCGTCGGCCTCCCAAAGTGCTGGCATTACAGGTGTGAGCCACCACACCCAGCCTGGGCTCAAACTTTCTTTTCCTAAGAGTCACATCTTTGAGTAGTACTGCTACATGGCAATCACTACTCAAAAGAAACTAACTTGAGGTGTCCAATAATCAGCTTTTATTTAAAGTCTCTTTCAGCTTGACAAAATAAAAACTTTCAATGTTTTGTGTACTTAATTCCAAAAGAAAATTTGTCTATATATGTATATATGTGATTATATATGTATATACACATATGTGATTTTGATCAGCCTGCTTATAAACTATTTCCAAAATAAACTGACCTGTAAATTCATTTATTAAATGAGTAGTTTATAAACTACTTGATTTTTTTCAAGTAGTTTATAAACAGGTTGCTCAAACTGAACAAATTTCTTAAAATAATTTCACTGTATAGATAGCAAATAAGTTATTTACTCTTCTTATTAGCATATCTTATTTTTACCTATCCTTTAACAAGCATCTAAGTTAAACGGTTTTATGTCCACAGCTACCCACTGAAGCAACACTTTCAGTCACAACATATTAAATTCAAATTTAAACTATAAAGAGATCCAGTTACCTTTAGTCTTACATGTACTCATAGTTTTAATATGCTTCTTGATGTTTGTCCAGCTCTTGAAGAATATATGAGAATATTTAGAGTGTATGCTTAAATGGTTAAAACTCTTTTTTAAAAAAAAGTCAATTTTAAGAACTTAAGCATACAGTAAAGTCTTCCTTCCATGCCCCAATGTTAAAAGGTCCATTTATTTTAGACTGCTTGTTTCCAAAAAAAAAGTGTAAAATTGGTAGTAATTCTGCTTAAATTCCATATTAACCTAGGATCAAAAGTTACTTCCAGTTCTTCTTGTTTCTTAAATACTTGAAATGTGCTGCTGCATGTTTTCCTTACATATTTATTCAATCAGATACCCTTTGAGAAACATTGAATGTCTTTTATGAAAAAATTTGTTATTTCGACTTTGGGAAAGAACTTTTAAACTTATTACTTGTAAGTTTATTTCGACTCACATATTGTTGATTACATGAACAAGGTAGCATTGGGGTTTGTCCTGTTGTTGACTTTTAAACTTATTACTTGTAAGTTTAAAAGTCCTTTCCCAAAGTGGAAATAACATAAATTTTTACATAAAAGACAATCAATGTTTCTCAAAGGGTATCTGAGGATCTAATCAGCCTATTACCTTGGTTCAGAATAACCACCACCAACAAATGTGAGCTTTTTGTCACATCTATGTGTTTTCCGCTGTAAACTAATACCTACATTTTAAACGCATTTTCAAAATGTTTCATTTGCCCATGTGATAATTATTTCCCCTGTAAAAAGCTACAGGATTTTGGTTTAAGGGCAAATGAGACAGAGTATTTGGTCCATGAGAAGGCTAAGTGGAAAGACCCGCACGCATCCTGAAGTTTGTAACCAACAACAGGACAAACCCCAATGCTACCTTGTTCATGTAATCAACACTATGTGAGTCGAAATAAACTAGTGAGCTATACATTTCTGTCTACATATCAGTTTACCAATCAACAGCAGGGGAAGAAACTGCTCAAACGTGACTTAACAAACATGTTAACAAACGTCTAAATATCAAAACAGTCTCTGTTAAAATCGTAAGCTACCAATTCTGAAATCATTCCTTCGACTTCTGTTTTTAATCCTCCCCAAAAAACAAACAAACCAAAAAAACAGCAGCCACCTTTAAAATGTAAAGTCCTCTCTTTTTCAAAGTAACTTGCCTAGGAAAATTTAATGCGTTAAAATAAAACGTAACAGACAAACCAATTAAGACATTAAAAAAAAAAACCTAAAGTGATCAGTAACACAAACCAATCGCTCAAGTTTAGCAAAGCATGTGTTTTTAATCTGTTCTGAGTATCCCATTATACTAATAAGCAACAACGTTTAAGTCATCCCAAGGCCGAAAACACTTAACTTTCTGGTCCTTTACTCCAATGAAGCCTAAACTCAGACCCAAACTCAGACCATTTCCCCCTCCTGCCACACTGAAACACATGAGGGGAAATCCAGGAAATCAGATATGTTAAGTGTCGGTATCTTCTTCCACATTACGGTCAAACTCGTGTTTGCCCGAAAATGTCACCGTCCCAGTAAGTCTGCAAATTCACTAGCGCTGGCGTAAAAAGAAACACCTGTCCTAGCACCAGGAAGACACCGGGAAACGCAACCCCCGAGTCCGCGCGGGCCCCAAAGATTTGGCTGCAGCGAAGGGGGGCAACAGGTGGCCTCTGGGTTCGCGGGTGCGGTGGACAGGGCCCCACACCCCGGCCCCCCTTCCAAGAACCAGGAAACCTGTCGGGCTGGCCGGGACCCACCCTCCTCAGACCCTCGCGCTCCAGCCCCGCGCGCCCCCACCCGCCCGACCGCCCAGGCCTCCCGGATGCAGTCTGTCACCTCATCCCTTCCCCGCAGCCTTGCGGCCACGCCACCTCCGCTGCGCTGCTTGGGCTCGGGCAGCCCCTGGGGCAGGAGCGCCCGGCTGCCACCCCCGCCAGGCCCCAGCCCCGACCCCATCCGTTCCCACGCGGCCAGGTCCCAGCCGACCCAGGCCCAAGCTCCCGCCATGAGCTCCCCACCCCCAGCCTCCACCCTCGCCCCGCACGGCCGCCCCCGGCCCACTCCCCAACGGCTACCTGGAGGCAAGGGTGGTGAAGCACCTCACCCAGGGTCCCAGGTCGCAGATAGCCCGGTGCTCGGGATACCGCTGCTGTTCCCGCTTCACGTGGTAGGCGTAGACGGAGAGCAGGATCCCCCAACCGCTCCCTACCGCAGCACCGACACTCTCAGAAGACGGGGGTCGCCATCTTACCCCTCGGCCGCCTCCTTCCGCCTCCACCTCAGCCTGTGCTGCAGGACCCAGCCACCAGGCCCCATTGGCTAGGTGGCTTGCTCCGGGCCCCGCCTCCACGACTGGCGGCCCAACAGCCCGCAGAGAGGCCCGCAAAGCGGGGAAGGCGGGGAGGGCGCGCACGTGCCCAGAGGGAGGGGGCGGAGCGCGCAACCGCCGAGGAGGCCGGATTGGCTGGCGGAGACTAAGGCCGTGCAGCGAGGCGCACGTGGAGGGCGGGGCCCGGGGTGATGGGCGGGACTGGGCGGGAGGGACAGAAACAGTTAGCAAGGATCCCACTGTGGGTGGCTGGCTGAACCCTCGGCCCCTCCCTCTGGGATAGCAACCAGTTGACGTCCTTTTTCCCTTTTTTGTCGTTATCACTTGATTTTTCTGACACAATCCAAATCACCTCTGGCCAGTGCTTGGGGCTCTTGAGCCACTCTCCTATGACCTGATCTTCCCACCACCACCTCCAGGCACTTTGTGTTCAACCTGTGCAAAACTTTTTTTTTTAATGTGCAAAACTATGTTTTAAATTTAAAAAGTATTTTTAAAAAATAATTTATGGGCCGGGTGCAGTGGCTCACGCCTGCGATCCCAACACTTTGGGAGGCTGAGGCAGGTGGATGACTTGAGGTCAGGAGTTTGAGACTAGCCTGGCATACATGGTGAAACCCCCGCCTCTACTAAAATAAAATAAAATAAAAAAGTAGCCAGGCATGGTGGTGCGCGCCTATAATCCCAGCTACCTGGGAGGCTGAAGCATCAGAATCACTTGAACCCTGGAGGCGGAGGTTGCAGTGAGCCAAGATCGCGCCACTGCACTCCATCCTGGACCATGGAATGAGAGTTTAAAAAAAAAAAAAAAAAATTCTCAAATGCCTTGCTTCTCTGTACGCTGAATTTGAGGTGGCGTACCGTAATTCATATCATATAGAAAAATATAGATTAGCTAATAAAATCAGTACAAAGAAAAGGAAAAGTCAGGCCCAGGCGCAGTGGCTAATGCCTGTAATCCCAGCACATTGGGAGGCTGAGGCAAGCGGATCACCTGAGGTCGGGAGTTCAAGACCAGTCTGACCAATGTGGAGAAACCCTGTCTCTACTAAAAATACAAAATTAGCCTGGGGTGGTGGTGGGCACCTGTAATCCCAGCTACTTTGGAGGCTGAGGCAAGAGAATCACTTGAACTCAGGAAGCGGAGGTTGCAGTGACCTGAGATCACACCACTGCATTCCAGCCTGGGTGATAGAATGAGTGAGGCTCCCTCTCAAAAATAATAATAACAAAAAAAATTTTTTTTAATATTTTTTAAAAGGCATGGATGGACACAGTGGCTCCTGCCTATAATCCCAGCACTTTGAGAAACCAAGGCAGGAGGATCACTTGAGGCCAGGACTTCAAGACCAGCCTGGGCAACCTGGCAAGACCCTGTCTTTACCAAAATATAAAATTATTACCTGAACATAGTGGTATGCATCTGTAGTCCTAGCTGCTGGGGAGGCTGAGGTGGGAAGATTGCTTGAGCCCAGGAGTTGGAGGCTACACTGAGCCATGATCAAGCCACTGCACTCCAACTTCTATCTAAAACAAAAATAAAAATAAAATAAAATAAACAATGTGAATATTCATGGAGAGCGTGCTGAGCACAATGCAGGTCTGACAACTGTTTGAGAGCTCTACAGAGAGCCCAGAGCAGACTGTCCACGTAGGAGCTGTTTGTAAAGCAGGAATGGCCTGAATCTGGAATCCCTGGCATGCAGAGTCATTGGCTGGTGCAGCCTGGGAAGAGCATGCCTCAGCATGAAGCCTGTCTTGGGCCCAAGTGTGTAGCAGATGGAGTATCTTGGCCAGCATGACCTCTTGCAGTATGCTCTTTTTTTTTTTTTTTTTTTTTTTTTTTTTTTGAGATGGAGTCTCACTCTGTCACCCAGGCTGGATCGCAGTGGCACCATCTCTGCTCACTGCAACCTCTGCCTCCCTGATTCAAGCAGTTCTCCTGCCTCAGCCTTCCAAGTAGCTGGGACTACAGGCATGTGTCAGCACGCCTGGCTAATTTTTGTATTTGTAGTAGAGACGTATTTTCACCATATTGGTCAGGTGGGTCTCAAACCCCTTGATCTCAATTAATCCACCTGCCTCAGTCTCCCAAGGTGCTGGGTTTATAGGCATGAGCAACCATGCCAAGCCATTAATATGTTTATACACATATGACTTTAACAAATATTTAGCATAACAATCAAAATTACAAATCATAACATATTAAAATTGTATAAATGTATATAATTGTTGGAACATGTATATCAACAATATACCCATAAATACAACTGAGATGAGATTTACTGTCACCTCATCTGAAAATGCCCTCCCATGCAGTATCACCACATTTGAAAATGCGTGCCCATACAACCTGCCAAACTAATCTGATCATTTAATATCTCTACAAGATCAGATACATTCTTTAGACCCCTCAAGGGACACAGCTAAAAAATCTCAAAGTTAATTTTAAGCCAAAAATGCTTGATTTAGGATTTTGATGTTGGTGAAACCCATCAAAGATATCAAGTTTGAAAACATTTGATCAGAAGAGAATCACAGGTGACTTTTAAAAGAATATGCAGACCGGACATGGTGGCTGATGCCTGTAATCCCAGCACTTTAGGAGAACAAGGTGGGCAGATCACAAGGTCAGAAGATCCAGACCATTTTGGCTAACATAGTGAAACCCCGTCTCTACTAAAAATACAAAAATTAGCTGGGCATGGTGACGCTTGCCTGTAGTCCCAGCTACTCAGGAGGCTGAGGCAGGAGAATCACTTGAACCCAGGAGGTGGAGGTTTTAGTGAGCCCAGATTGTGTCACTGCACTCCAGTCTGGGCAACAGAGAGAGACTCAGTCTCAAAAACAAACCAAAAACCTTTAACCCTTTTAAAGCTCAGTTTTGCTCAGTAACCAAAAAGAATACTTGAATTTAATCAAACACAGGACGAGTGTGTGCAGGGTTATGGGTGTACACACATGGTGACTTTGGTCATATCTCCATTTGCAACCTGATTACACATTAGAATGGCATCTTTACTGACCGGAAAGCCAGTATTATAGGCGGTATAGGAGGCACTCTTGGACATGAGACAAGAATATCATTGTGTAGAAATGTCATCAATTATGTTGAAGTGATTCTCCATGGGCTAGAAAACACATAGCATGGTGTTTAGAATGAGATAGGCTTTGATTGGCTGCGAGGTCTCAACACTTATTAGCTGTGCCACATTGAACAAAGTGCTTCATCATTCTGAGACTTAGCTTTTTGTTGTTTGTTTCTTCTCAGAAGAGTTTTCCTCTTGTCACTCAGGCTGGAGTGCAATGGCACGATCTTGGCTCACTGCAACCTCCTCCTCCTGAGTTCAAGTGATTCTACTGCCTCAACCACTGGAATCCTAAGATTACAGGCACCCATTACTACACCTAATTAATTTTTGCAGTCCAACCTGGGCACAGCCAGACTCTGTCAAAAAAAAAAAAAAAATCCGCAAAATTTGAAAAGGAAACAAATCAGAAGCTATTAAACTATCTTTTAGCATGACTCATAATAAACACTATATTATGTATATGTGTTCTATAATTCTGAATAAAAGACTTAACAAAGTCATATTTATGACATGTAATACATGTCATAAAGTGTTGGGATTGCAGGCATGAGCCACTGTGCCTGGCCCATAGTTTTATCCAATCTGTTTAAAAATAAAGATTGAAAGAATACATATGCAAATAAGTGTACATCTCTTTTTGTAATACTTTGCTGCATTGCCTGGGTATTGACAATCAATATGCATTCTGAAGCTACATGGCTAATGTTGAGTACCCACTGTGTGTGCTAGGCCCTGAGCTTAATGCTTTACATGCATTTTTATTTCATTTAATTCTCTCCACAGCCTGAGATAATATAGCCAACCCATTTTACAGAGTTGAAACTGAGGCTCGGAGACTGACAGTTAAATGCCTGAGGTTGCAGTTAATAAGAGGCAGAGCTGGAACAGAAGCCTACGTGTGCCTGACAACCAGTTCACGTTCTGATGGTAGGCTAGTCTGCTTCACAGGTCATGGAATAGATGGTACGAGCCTGCTAGCATGGACTAGGTATCACTGTAGGTAATAAACAGCCCCAGACAATGGAACTTTACAACACTGAAGGCTCTTTGCCTGCTCATGTTGCACATCCTCCCTGGCTCTCCTGGGCCCTGTGCTCCACAGCCCCTCATCTGCCACCAGAATAAAGGAGCAGCTTCCGTATGGGACCTGTCAGTGGGTCTAAGAGATGAGGGAAAGGGTGGCCAGTCTCAATGGCTCCCAACTCTTTTGCCTCGAGGTGACACAGTTCACTTCCACTCACATCTCCTGAGTCAAAGCGAATCCCATAACTACCTCCACCTTCAAGGTGCCCAAAGGAGAACCTGAAATACTCAGTAGACCCCATGAAGGCCACCATGAGGTGTCAGCCTGTGCAGGAGGCTGTCTAGGGGCAGAGGAGGAGAGTAGGGAATTGATGGGAAATGACAGCAGGATGGAGTCACTGTGCATTTGCTTTATCCTCTACCAGGTAGAGTTTGTCCCAGAGCTGCACAAAATCACCAGCAGCATGATCAAACAGGGTAAACTTCAGAAAAAGCAGTTTGTTCAGATGTGATCAGCAGTAAACTCAGAATCAGCTGAGTGACATTGAGTTGGTAAATCTCTGACTGCCTCAGATACCCCATATGATAGTGGTGAAGATGGGAACATTGCAAGAGTTGATTTGGAAGGATATCAGGAGTGTGAACATTCAGCATTTTGGTTCCTTTAAGTTAAATCCAGGCACTGTCTTTCCTGCAAGTCTCCTGTTTCTTTCAGATTGCACAGGTGAGAGTGCTCAGATTAGGGCTGGAGGTCATGGAATATTGGCTTCCATACCAACAGTTCCCCTGTGTTGTGCATGCATTCTGAGCACTTTCCTCTGCTAAACACTGTCCCAAAACATCGTGGGACCTGATTCCTCCTCCTTGTTCCAATGGCCCTGGGTGACTCAAGTGCCCATTCAATAACCAGGACACCAAGATCTTAGAGTGATGCTCTGTGAGGCCCCAGGTGCCAGCCACTGCCCTGTCAAAGTGTGCAGCAAGGGACAGGGCATCATCTGTAGGGGGCAGTGGTCATCCAGGCTTGGTGACTCTACTTGGTAGGCAGAAGATCCTACACCTGTCAACTCTGATGGACCCATTGCCTCTGTGCCTGTTTGTCCTGCTGATGCTCCAGTGGCTGCCCCAGCATCTCAGCCTAGGCCCAATGCCACTGAAGACAGACCTGGACCCTGGGGACCCAGGAGACCCACAGGACTCACTCATCTGTCCCCATGAGTCCACGGACCCTCATTCTTATCAAGGACCTAGGAGTCCTACCCCCGGTCCACCCTCAACAGCTGTAAATGATGATTTGCTGCTATCATCATTACTGTCTTTAGTGGCCAAGGACCTTCCAAAGTGCCAGCTCTGGAAGAAAAGATGTCCTTGGGAGGTGATGACATTCGATACACAGGTGCTCAACAGATTGCTTCCTCCTATCTTCAGACAGTCATTGACACAGCAATTGACACATTGTGTGGAAGGAAACCAGACCAGGGTCACACAGCTGGTCAGTAGCACAGATGGTCTCAAATCTAAGGTGCCTGGCCCTGCTTCCATAAGGGACCTGCCTGGAAGGGAGGTGGCCCTTGGCTTTGAGGAGCCTTTCCTGGGCTGCGTGAATCACCTCCCCGGTTAGAGGCCCCAAACTCTGCTCACATCTCCTTCCTTAGAGTCTCTCCTTGGGCTATAATCAAGGTGACCCCAGCAACCCTTCATGGACATGAGGATACTCTCTGCCATTCACTTTTGGGCTAATCTGAATTCAATACCCACTTACTTGGTCTCTCCTTTTACAACAAAGACAACCCAAATCTGGGGCTCTTTATGCAGGTGACAGCATACGAATAGAGTTGAATGCCATAGTTGTGTTGTCCCTGTTTTGTTTTTATTTTCCTTGTGAGCCAGGGTTGTTTTTCTATTTATAGTAAAGGCATTGGCTTTCTATTTGTAGCATGAATAGAATATTTGCAGTTTACACTAACTTTATGTCATAGTACATTGTAAGGATTTTTTTTTTTTTTTTTTTTTTTTTGAGACGGAGTTTCGCTCTTGTTACCCAGGCTGGGGTGCAATGGCGTGATTTCGGCTCACCACAACCTCCGCCTCCTGGTTTCAGGCAATTCTTCTGCCTCAGCCTCCTGAGTAGCTGGGATTACAGGCACGCGCCACCATGCCCAGCTAATTTTTTGTATTTTTAGTGGAGATGGGGTTTCACCATGTTGACCAAGGTGGTCTCGATCTCTTGACCTCGTGATCCACCCGTCTCGGCCTCCCAAAGTGCTGTGATTACAGGCTTGAGCCACCACGCCTGGCCCATTGTAAGGAGATTGAAACCAGCGGTTTTCAGCTGCGAGTGGCCTGAGTATGTTTGAGCACACTCTGTGTGATTAGGCAAAAGCAGGCCTTTGGGAAGTTTAGCTGAGGATGGGTCAGTGGGGGTCTGACCTGGTCACCAGACCCCTGAGTCCTGCCCACCAGCTTGGCACTCCCCAGTCATCACTCATGATGCTGCCAACCCTCTGGGTATTGTGGCCAAATCCCCCAGGAGAGAGGCTGATGAACTTTGTCTCTTGAAATGCACAGATTCCTTGGCCATCCCTGGGAGCTCAACCATGAGGTCTACTCGGTTTTCTCTCCCTCCTTAGGGTTCAGAATTAAAAGCCCACCTTCACAGGCAGTAAGATAATACAGATAAGTGACATCAATACCCTGTTTCAGATGTTAACATGTCTAGGTAGGTTAGGGGTGATTTGAGAACACACAACCTTGTGCCACACAGTGGAATTCCTGGGCCAGAGGGAGACATTTGATTGCCATGTTATGATCTTCTCATTGAGTGTAAAGGCAGTCTTGTTTCATTTTGAATTCTTTCTTCTGTTGATATCTTTTTTTTTTTTTTTTTTTTTTTTGAGACGGAGTTTTGCTCTTGTTACCAAGGCTGGAGTGCAGTGGCACAATCTCGGCTCACCGCAACCCCCGCCTCCTGGGTTCAAGCAATTCTCCTGCCTCAGCCTCCCAAGTAGCTGGGACTACAGGCGCGCGCCACCATGCACAGCTAATTTTTGTAGTTTTTGTAGAGACGAGGTTTCACCATGTTGACCAGGATGTTCTCGATCTCTTGACCTCGTGATCCACCCGCCTCGGCCTCCCAAAGTGCTGGGATTATAGGCATGAGCCACCGCACCTGGCCTTCTGTTGATATCTTATAAGGGCACTTTGAATTTCCAAGCATGTAAGAACTTTTGGTTAGCTTTTAATCATTGGCTTCTAGCACAATTCTGTGATCAGAAACCTGCTGTGTGACTTGATTTGTCTGAAATATATTAAGATTTGCTTCATGAACAAAATGAGTTGGGTTAATTTTTTGTAAATGTACCATGCATGCTTAAAACCAGTGTAGCTCCAACATTTGTTCCCGAGATACAGGCTGATGGATGGATGGCTCCATGGATGTGATGGAGATGGTTTACTATTGGGACCTTCCACATCCTTCTGATGTTTTGTTGATTAGAATATGAATGGCTGAGAGCGGGCTGCAGAGCCTCCCACTCTGCTTGTGTGTGAGGTTCTGCCATCATTTCTTTTTTTTTTTTTTTTTTTTTATTTGAGACGGAGTTTCACTCTTGTTACCCAGGCTGGAGTGCAATGGCGCGATCTCGGCTCACTGCAACCTCCGCCTCCTGGGTTCAGGCAATTCTCCTGCCTCAGCCTCCTGAGTAGCTGGGATTACAGGCACGCGCCACCATGCCCAGCTAATTTTTTGTATTTTTAGTAGAGACGGGGTTTCACCATGTTGACCAGGATGGTCTCGATCTCTTGACCTCGTGATCCACCCGCCTCGGCCTCCTAAAGTGCTGGGATTACAGGCTTAAGCCACCGCGCCCAGCCCATCATTTATTTCTTATGTTTTGCAGCCAAGACTGACCATGAGAAACCCTGGGAACTCAGGAAGGAAAGACCCACGGAGAAGCAGGGACAGGGAGCTGGTGGAGAAGACCAGAAATCAGGTCTGTGAAGGTTCCAGAGAGCCTTGGGAGGTGCATGGGGGCTGAGATGGGGGAGGGCCACTGGAGGTTGTGGGTGCTCCGTGGAATGTCCACTGTGAGGTACCACATTCCGGGGCTGGGGATTGGTGGAGAGGGAGTATGAAGCCCCAGGGTTGCTTAGGCAGCGCCCAGACAGGAGAATTTGTGGTGGAAACCAGAGCCCTGGTCTCTGTCTAATTGCTCCTGAGCCTCCCCCCGTGTGTCCTGTTGCTTCCCTCATAGACTTTCTCCCTGACTTGCAGCTGAACCTCCCACTAGCCCTTGAAGACTTTGTTTGAACCAGATCCTTTCCCAGACCCCCTCCTCCAGGTGCCCAACATCCCCCCTTCTCCTCCCTCTCCCTTCCTCCCATCCCAATATTCATAATAAAGTCCAAAACCATGAATTTTTTTTTTTCGAGACGGAGTTTCGCTCTTGTTACCCAGGCTGGAGTGCAGGGGCACAATCTGGGCTCACTGCAACCTCCGCCTCCTGGATTCAAGCCATTCTGCTGCCTCAGCTTCCTGAGTAGCTGGTATTACAGGTGCCTGCCACCATGCCTGGCTATTTTGTGTATTTTTAGTAGAGACAGGGTTTCACCATGTTGGTCAGGCTGATCTGGAACTCCTGACCTCAACTGATCTGCCGCCCTCAGCCTCCCAATTACAGGCTTGAGCCACCACACCTGGCCTATCGTTTCTTTCTTTCTTTCTTTTTTTTTTTTTTTTTTTTGGAGGCAGAGTTTCGCTCTTGTTACCTAGGCTGGAGTGCAATGGCGCGATCTCGGTTCACCGCAACCTCCGCCTCCTGGGCTCAGGCAATTCTCCTGCCTCAGCCTCCTGAGTAGCTGGGATTACAGGCACACGCCACCATGCCCAGCTAATGTTTTGTATTTTTAGTAGAGACGAGGTTTCACCATGCTGACCAGGATGGTCTCGATCTCTTGACCTCGTGATCCACCCACCTCCGCCTTCCAAAGTGCTGGGATTACAGGCTTCAGCCACCGTGCCCGGCCTATCATTTCTTTATATTTGGATAACATAAGGACTTTAAGACCCTTTTTCCTTTGAATCAATCAATGATCTGCACCATACACATTTTACAAAACAAAAGACAATACTGTCCTCACTCGAATCCTGGTCATGTCACTCCTAGTGACTCCCATATTGCAAACCTCCCAGCAGGTGCAGCCCTTTCCTCTCCATCTGATGGGCTTCTCAGCTCCCATCACACTGACTGGACACAGATTCCCTAGAGGCAGCCCCCAAGAGCAGAAGACACAGATGACTCAGAAGTTCTTACAAAGTCATCAAACCAGATGACACAAAACTCAAATGATGTTTCACTTTGTTTTGGTTCATTTTGTTTGAGACAAGAGTGTTTGGGCATCCGACTAATCTTTTTTGGAATCTTTTGTAGAAATGGGCTTTGGCTCTGATGTCCAGGCTAGTCTTAAACTCCTGGACTCAGGTGATCTGCCCACTGTAACCCCCCAAACCACTGAAATCACAGGCCTGCACTGTGTAATTTGTCGCATAACACAGCCCAATGACAAGGAAGAAACCCCACGGGTCCAGCATCTACTCACATGGGTGGATTGATGGCTGGGAAACCCCAGCAGGAGGAGCCAAAAGAGTAGCCACTGCACCGACATATCCTGGTCCTGTCAGGGTGCCCTGAGGTGGCCAGGACAGAGGTGGAGGTGGCTTAGGGCTGGGGGAGGGAAGAGGATGGGGATGGGGTGGGATCTGAGTTGGGGAGGGGGATGAGAGGGAAGGAGAGGGAGGGGAATGTGGGATATTGGGCAAAAACCTCAGGGAAATGATTTATTAGCATAAGAATTCTAAAAATATCTGCCATTTACATTAGGAAAATTAAATAGGTTAGTGTTTGTTTAATAGAATGTCAACAGAGCTTTGGGACAAAAATAAGTTTGTTTGTTTGAGACGGAGTCTTGTTCTATCACCAGGCTGGAGTGCAGTGGCACAATCTCGGTTCACTGCAACCTCCGCCTCCCCAGTTGAAGCAATTCTCCTGCCTCAGCCTCCAGAGTAGCTGGAACTACAGACATGCACCACCATGCCCAGCTAATGTTTGTAGTTTTTAGTGGAGATGGGGTTTCACCATGTTGGCCAGGATGGTCTTGATCTCTTTACCTCATGATCTACCTGCCTTGGCCTCCCAAAGTGTTGGGATTACAGGCGTGAGCCACAGTGCCCAGCCAGTATTTTTTTTAAAAAAAACCTTTGTCCTCTTTATCAGAAATGGAGTTTTGTCACTTAAAGAGGAAATTCTGTCTAAACTTTTCTGCTTTATAATTCTATTGTATGACTGGAAGGAAAGCTTTCACTCTCCTCTCTAAATGTTCACTGCAGGAATGAGCTAATAACAGACAGCTTAACAGGAGAAGAAAAACAGAACAGGCATAAACGTGGGAGCCAGCTGAAAAATGAGACTGCAAGAAGAGTCACATTGTTGATGCTTAAAGAGCGCTCTTTTTTCAGAAGAGATGGAGATGGAGGCAACTTAGTGGGGGAGTAAGTGATTTTTAGGGGAAATGAAAGAGCCCAAGGAACAAACAGTTGGCCTGAGACAAAGTTCCTCTGAGATCATGGGGAAGAGGCGACAAACTGCAGGACAGTGGAGGGCAGAGCTGCACCGCCTCTCATGATGCAGAGAAAGCCCCAGAGAATCTGTTGGAGCTGCCCTTCAGAGAATCAATGAAGAATGTGTCTGGGCATGTTAATTTCAAATGACGTCACTCAAAGTGCATGTTCCTGGTTGCAGGTGGAGAGGGATCAGTATGTCCAAAGTCTGTACTTGATAGCAATTTGCATCATCATTTGAGCCTTTTTGTCCATTGGGTAAATTGAGCTGTACATTTTCTCTTGCTGTTCATGACAGTAAAACTGTGGTTGTCTGGGGGCTGACCCTCCTTCTGAACAATGATCCCAGAAAAAAGCACTCATCCCACAATCCTGTTTTATATTCAAGGGAAGAGGAAGTATGTTTTATTTTTGTAACCTACATAATTACCTGCCATTCGGGATTGCCTTTCAAGGTATGCAAAAAACAGATGAGTTATGAAAATATCTAGGCACATTTAACAGTCTCTCCTTTTTTTTGTTTGTTTGTTTTTGGTTTTTTTTTTTTGAAACAGAGTCTCACTCTCTGGCCCAGGCTGGAGTGCAGTGGCACAATCTCAGCTCACTGCAACCTCTGCTTTCCATGTTCCACTGAGTCTCCTGCCCCAGCCTCCCAAGCAGCTGGAATTACAGGCATGCACCACCATGCCTGGCTAATTTTTATATTTTTGGTAGAGATGGGATTTCACCATTTTTGCCAGGCTGGTCTTGAACTCTCAACTCAGGTGATCCACCTGCCTCGGCCTCCCAAAGTGCTGGGATTACAAGGGTGAGTCACCACACCCTGCCGCATTTAACAGTCTCTACCCCACTTAGTCCTGGACAGAGAATTGTTAATATAAATTGGGAGAAGTATTTTTGTTGATTTGTTTTTGTTGTTTTTTGTGACAGAGTCTGGTTCTGTCATCCATACTGGAGTATAATGGTGTGATCTTGGCTCCCTGCAACCTCTACTTCCTGGGTTTAAGTTATTCTCCTGCCTCAGCACCGCCCCCCCCACCCCACCCCAGCAGCTGAAATGACAGGTGGTCGCCACCACACCCAGCCAATTTTTGTATTTTTAGTAGAGATAGGGTTTCCCCATGTTTGCCAGGCTGATCTCAAACTCCCAATCTCAAGTGATTCATCCACCTTGGCCTCTCAAAGTGCTGGGATTACAAGTGTGAGCCACCTGGGGAGGGGATGTTTTCTAATGTACCATTTCTGATTTTAACTCCGAGTTAAAATCAGAAATGGTACATTTTTCTCAGGTGCCCTAGCTGAAAGGCTCTTGGCTGGTCCGCTGTGAATGGTGGAGCTCAGGTCTCTCCACTGACTGCAGACATTGCCCCACCCTGACGTCTTGGTTACTTTTTTTTCGCAGGGGATCGGAGGGACGGAGTTTCGCTCTTGTTACCCAGGCTGGAGTGCAATGGCGCAATCTCGGCTCACTGCAACCTCCGCCTCCTGGGTTCAGGCAATTTCCCTGCCTCAGCCTCCTGAGTAGCTGGGATTACAGGCACGCGCAACCATGCTCAGCTGATTTTTTTGTATTTTTAGTAGAGAGGGGGGTTTACCATGTTGACCAGGATGGTCTCGATCTCTTGACCTTGTGATCCACCCGCCTCGGCCTCCCAAAGTGCTGGGATTACAGGCGTGAGCCACTGCGCCCGGCCGTCTTGGTTACTTTTAACTGTGAAGATGAGCCTGCGAGGCAAATGGGCCAGCTCCCCTTCCCACTTTGAGTCAGTATGAAGGCTTTTTCTTTCATTTGAGGAAAGTAACAACAATAGCATTTTAGAATGGGAGTCAAAGTGCTGATGAGAGCAGAGATTTTCAGTCATTGTCTTCATGGATCAAAAAGCAGTACCAGGAGATCTGCTTTAAGAAAAGAAGCATTTATTTGTACTGTTTGAAACTTTCTTTATTCTTTTTGCTTGTTTAAATTGTGTATTGTGAACTATATAACCCCTTAGTAAGCTAAATTTCTATGTAATGTTACTCCTCTAACATTTGAAGTGTGACCCTAAAACTTTTCAGTTAATTTCTATGTTTCTTTTATTCTTTCTTTTCTTTTTGAAAACCTTGCTCTGTCACCCAGGCTGAAGTGCAGTGGTGAGATTTTTGCTCACTGCAACCTCTGCCTCCCAAGTTCAAGCAATTCTCCTGCCTCAGCCTCCCAAGTAGCTGGGAGTACATGTGCCTGCCACCATGCCTGGCAAATTTTTCTTTTTGTATTTTTAGTAAAGACAGAATTTCATCATGCTGGCCAGGCTTGTCTCTAACTCTTGACCTTAAGTGATCTGCCCGCCTCAGCCTTCCAAAGTGCCGGGATTACAAGTGTGAGTCACCACACCTGGCCTCCATTTAATTTTCTTTTTCTTTTTTTTTTTTGAGACGGAGTTTCACTCTTGTTACCCAGGCTGGAGTGAAATGGCGCGATGTCGGCTCACCGCAACCTCTGCCTCCTGGGTTCAGGCAATTCTCCTGCCTCAGCCTCCTGAGTAGCTGGAATTACAGGCACGCGCCACCATGCCCAGCAAATTTTTTTGTATTTTTAGTAGAGACGGGGTTTCACCATGTTGACCAGGATGGTCTCGATTTCTTGACCTTGTGATCCACCCGCCTCGGCCTCCCAAAGTGCTGGGATTACAGGCTTGAGCCACCGCACCCAGCCCCTCCATTTAATTTCTATAGTTCTTACCTCTTCTCGTGACTGTTAGTCTCCTTATGTTCATTTCTGTTCATAAATATTGACAATGCCTGGTGAAACATGGAGGTTAGATTCACTACGAATCCACAGAATTTTAAATGCCCCTATAGCTTGAAGAAAAGGAGCAGTGCTGCTCCTGTCCTGGGCCTATAGATGTTCTTCCCATCCATGGCTGTTTCTATTCTAACTTTGAGTCTGTGCTCACATGATGGGTGAGTTCCTTTTATATGTACTGGGAACCCCTGATTTAAAGCTCATTTCCAGCTGGTTAGTGTCCAACGTGTCCAAAGCCTGTTGAGAGTTAAGAAACCCCCTGGACCAGGGCTCTGCGGTGTCTTCCTGAAGGCCGAGGCCCCAAGGGCTCCAGCGTCCTCTGAGTCATCTGGTCAATAAACCCTGTGCCTCTGGTAAGGGACCTGAGTGTGGCAAAGAGAGTGAGATGGCAGCGGAGGGCGTGGAGGGTTTCTTATTCTGCACAGAACATGCAAGTCAGATTTAGCTCCACTCCCTTCTCTGCTTGAGTGTTCTCTGATATCTCTACCACCACGTCCAGCTGAAGATTTTCTGAGACCACACACACCTTCACCCAAGTGTACTCTTGTCACCTGTACCACTTTCTTCAGCTAATGATTTTCTGAGACCACAGGCAACTCCACCACTTGAGTGTTTTCTGGCACCTCAATCTCCTACTTCACTCACGTGTCCTCTGGGACTTCAACCACCTACTTCACTCAAGTGTCCTGTGCCACCTCAACCATCTTCTCCAAGTGAAGATTCTCTGAGATCACAGTCACCTCCTCCAGTCAAGTACTCTCTGGTACCTCCGCCATCTTACCCAGCTTGTGATCTTCAGAAACCACAGACACCTCCAGCAATCGAGTGTTCTCTGGGACCTCCTTCATGTTTTCCTCCTCCAGCTGCATCTCCTATGCGACTTTATTCACCTCATCCAGCTTTCTTTTTTTTTTTTTTTTTTGGAGATGGAGTTTTGCTCTTGTTACCCAGGCTGGGGTACAATGGCACGATCTCGGCTCACCGCAACCTCCGCCTCCTGGGTTCAGGCAATTCTCCTGCCTCAGCCTCCTGAGTAGCTGGGATTACAGGCACGCGCCACCATGCCCAGCTAATTTTTTGTATTTTTAGTAGAGACGGGGTTTCACCACGTTGACCAGGATGGTCTCGATCTGTTGACCTAGTAACCCACCCGCCTCGGCCTCCCAAAGTGCTGGGATTACAGGCGTGAGCCACCGCGCCCGGCCACCTCATCCAGCTATCTATCCTGAGTTACCTGAACCACTTCATCCAGCTGTCTTCCCCAGGGGACCTTATTCACCTCATCCAGCTGTCTGCCCTGGGGGACCTCATCTTCTTCCTCCAGCAGTGCGGCCTCTGCGACCTCAGCCTACTTTTCCAGTTAATGGACTCTGGAACCTCAGCCACCTTCTCTACCTTGGTGGCCTCACTTAGCTGTCACCTTCAAATGAGTCTCCTCTAGTACCTAAAGAATCTTCTCATGACCTCTCAGCCCTCAGCCACCTCCTTCCCCTAGGTTTTCTCTAGTACTGCAGCCACCTCCTTCACTTGGCTGACCTGCTGTCTCAAGCGACACTCAACCTTCACCTCAGTGTCCTCTTGGACTTCAGCCCCCTTCTCTAGTCACGTGGCCTCTGAGGCCTCAACCACCACCTCTAAATGCACTACTTGATGTGTTGATTTGAATGGCATAAAGTAATTTGTAAAAAAAAAAAAAAAAAATTCACCTCCTCTTTTTTGAGTTAATAGAAAGAAATGTCACAGATGGTACTGCAGGGCTTTGCAGTACAAGGGTAACACCAGCTGAGATCCTGGTCACTTTTCTCAAGTTTCTGAGAGTACACAGTCGGTTGCATTCTTTCCTCATCATGAGTTTGGCAGCAGGTGTCTCTTACAGACAAAGACAGATTTTTTTATTTTTTGTGGGGACAGAGTCTCACTGTGTCAGCCAGGCTGGAGTGCAGTGGTCCAATTCGGGCTCAATGCAACCTCCGTCTCCAGGGTTCAGGTGATCTTCCCACCTTAACCTCCAGAGGAGCAGCTGAGACTACAGTCATGTACCACCATGTTGACTCTTTTTTATTTATTTTTTCTTTTTTGGGGGGACAGAGTCTCACTCTGTCACCAGGCTGTAGTGCGATGGTGCCATCTCTGCTCACTGTAACCTCCGCCTCTTAGATTCGTGAGATTCTCCTGCCTCAGTATTCCAAGTAGCTGGGACTACAGGCACAAGTCACCATGCCCAAGTAATTTTTTGTATTTTTAGTAGAGACAGCATTTCACCATGCTGGCTGGGACAGTCTTACCTATTGATCTCGTGATCTGCCCTCCTTGGCCTCCCAAAGTACTGGGATTACACACATGAGCCACAGTGCCCTGCCTTTTTCTTTTTCTTTTCTTTTTTTTTTTTTTTTGAGATGGAGTCTCACTTTGTCACCCAGGCTGGAGCACAGTGGTGCGATCTCAGATCTCAGCTCACTGCAACCTCCACGTCCCAGGTTCAAGTGATTCTTCTGTCTCAGCCTCCTGAGTAGCTGAGACTACAGGTGTGTACTACCACACCTGGCTAAGTTTTGTATTTTTAGTAAAAAAAAGACAGGGTTTCACCATATTGGCCAGGCTGGTCTCTAACTGCTGACCTCAGGTGATCCACCCACCTCGGCCTCCCAAAGTGCTGGGATTACAGGTGTGAGCCACTGTACCCATCTCTCTCTCTCTCTCTCTCTCTCTCTCTCTCTCTCTCTCTCCTCTCTCTCTTTTAACTTTTTGTAGAGGCCGGGTGCGGTGGCTCAAGCCTGTAATCTCAGCACTTTGGGAGGCCGAGGCGGGTGGATCATAAGGTCGACAGATCGAGACCATCCTGGTCAACATGGTGAAACTCCGTCTCCACTAAAAATACAAAAAATTAGCTGGGCATGGTGGCGCGTGCCTGTAATCCCAGCTACTCAGGAGGCTGAGGCAGGAGAATTGCCTGAACCCAGGAGGCGGAGGTTGCGGTGAGCCGAGATCGCGCCATTGCACTCCAGCCTGGGTAACAAGAGCGAAACTCCGTCTCAAAAAAAAAAAAAACTTTTTGTAGAGACTGTATCTCACCATGTTGCCCAGGCTGGTCTCAAACTCCTGGACTCATGCCATCTGCCAACTTAGGCCTTCTAAAGTGCTGAGATTACGGGCGTGAGCCACCAGCCCAGCCACAGATTGTTTATAGAAGCAAGAAACAGCAGTTTTGCAGGTGCGTATAGAACCTGGACCACATGGCCATCTCTGTAAAGGACGACACCCATCCCTGACTTGCAGGGTGTCATGTGTCCTTCAACAGAGAGATCCACACCAAAGGGCACAGAGTTTGTGACCACCTATGGTGGAAGCACAAGTGAAGGGACCCAGGGTGCAAAAGAAAGAGACTGAATCTCCTGGGAATAAACAGGAGGCTGAGGAAGAGAAGGCTGAAGCAGGTTGGCTTCGCTTGTGGGTTTGTGTAACTCAGGTGGAGCTGGAAGGCTCCTGGCTGGACAAGCAGTGTGAGCAGGAGCATGGAGGCTGTATGAGGGTCCCACAGAGCCGCCGTGGAAGAGCTCAGATGGACAGGTGTACAGGGAATTATGCCCCCCAGCACTTCCTCATTGCCCTATTGGCCTTAGTCCGTTATCTGTAGGAATGATGATTCTTTCCCTGGGTGTGTGAAGACTCTGGATCAGGGTAAATGAATGTCTAGAGCTCTGGGAAATTTAACTTGGTTCTGCTTGGGGACCCTGTCTCCCCTAGATTTTATGGCCTCAGGAAACTAACAGTGAGGATGGGTCTGGTTTATTGGAGCTGTGGTCTTGGTCTTCAGAATCAGGTCGACTCTGGTGGGGAACTCAAGGCCGATCCTGAGCTGTTCTGGCATCATCTTGTCCCCAGCAACCTCTCTCTCCCCCTGTGACTCCCAGCTTTGCCCCTCCCAACCTTGGCATGCAAAATCTTCCCCCTTCACTGTGTCCCTGCTACCTGAGCGCAGACACCAATTCTCAGTGGGGCTCAGAGCCCCAGCTTTCTCTGAAATGAGCTGGGACTGATGTGGTTATGAGGTCATGGTGAGGACAAGAAGACCAAGCCCATGAGGAAAGCATCTTGCAAATTCGCTGCTAAAACGAAGAACCTCCTCCTCCCGCTGGTTACATGAGGACCTTCCCGCTCAGAAGATCAGCATCAGATGTTCATTGAAGTTTACTAACCTTAGGGTGAAACAGCCCAGGCCCCAGGATTTCCAATCTCTGTTTCAAAAGATGAGGGACAGCTTCCGTCTCCAAGATTAAAATTCAGATTCTTACGAAATGAAGAGAGTATAGCAATGCATGCCCAGTTAAACTCTGAGGTCTATATCTGTCATATGTAGATAATTATTCTTCATGACATACAGACACATATGCAGCCACACAAGGAAGTGTTCAGTAGGTGCACAGGTATTTTATAGAAGACAAAATGTATATTGGGCAAAAAGATCACATGGAAATAAACCAAAAAAAATGTTTTTCACTATGAAAATGCTTTAATAATGGTGTCCATACAGCATGGGATGTGGACAGGGAAAACAGTGCTCACACAGCGGGATAGGCCAGAGGACAGGCTGGAAGTGAATAAAGAGTTCACACCGCTCCCTGCTTTTCCCGGTGACTGGAGGCTCTAGGTCACCTCCTCCTGGAACTCACCCTCCTCCTTGGGGTGGCATCCTGGTACTGTTGGTATTTGAACACCAGGTTATTCATGTTGCTCTTGGCCTTGGTGAACTCCGTCTTACCCAGGCCCTTGTCTGTGTACCAGTGCAGAAAGGTCTTGTGCGGAAACATGGCTGTGAACTGCTCTGAGATGCACTAGAACAGCTCCTGCGTGGCTCTGCTGTTGCCAATAAAGGTGGTAGATATTTTTAGCCCTCAGGGCAGGATGTCACAGACAGCCATTTTCTCATTGTTGGGGATCCGCTCAGCAAAGTAGCTGCTCTTCTTGATTTGGACATTAAGTATTTGCTTGTCCACCTCCTTCATGGTCCTGCAGCCCCTGAACACAGTGGCCACTGTCAGGCAGCGGCCATGGTGGGGGTCATGGGTTGCCATCATGTTCTTGGCATCCAACATCTGCTGGGTGAGCTCAGGCGCTGTCGGGACCGGGGACTGCTGGCTTCCCTGGCTGGTCAGTGGGGCAAAGCTGGATATGAAGAAATGCTAGTGGGAGAATGGGACCATATTCATGGCCAGCTTCTGCAGGTCAGGACTGAGCTGCCCTGGGAAGCACAGGCAGGTAGTGACCCCACTCATGGTGGCAGACACCAGGTGGTTCAGGTCACCGCAGGTGGGCGTAGCAGCTTTTGGGTTAGGAAGAAGATGTCATAGACAGCTTCATTATTGATGCAGTAGGTCTCATCTGTGTTTCCTATGAGCTGGTGGATGGAGAGGGTGGCATTGTAGGGCTCCACCACCATCTCTGACACCTTGGGTGCGGGCAGCACACTGAATGTGTTCATGATCCTGTCTGGGTACTCCTCCCAGATCTTGTTGATGAGGAGGGTACCCATCCCAGACCCAGTTCTCCCATCCAAGGGGGGCCTGGCCTCTTTGCTGCTTTCTTTTGTGTATTCTAATATATTTCTGAATTCAATATTCTCAGTTCTGTGAAACCTGTTCAGGTTTCAGTAAGCAGTAACCCTGCTGACAGAAAAAAAATAAAGGAAGAAGACGAAAAAGGAAATAAATCAGCCTGAATTCTGATGTTTGATGATAAAGTACAACTATTTGCTTTTACCCTTTCCACAAAGAAATGAAACAATTTGGGAAGACATCCCAAGAGATTCAGAAGAGCAAGGCCAGCGCTGTGGTTGGAATGCCTCCAAAACTCATGTTGAGATTTGACATTGTGATGGCATTAAGAAGTGAGATCTGGCCAGGCATGGTCGCTCATGTCTGTAATCCCAGCACATTGGAAGGTCGAGGTGGGTGGATCAAATGAGGTCAGGAATTCAAGAACAGCCTGGCCAACATAGTGAAACTCTGTCTCTACTAAAAACACAAAAATTACCCGGGTGTGATCTCAGGCACCTGTAATCCCAGCTACTTGGGTGGCTGAGGCGGCGGAATCACTCGAATCCTGGAGGTGGAGTTTGCAGTTAGCTGAGATTGTGCCACTACACTCCAGCCTAGGCAACAAGAGCAAAACTCCATCAGAAGAGAAGAGAAGAGAAGAGAAGAGAAGAGAAGAGAAGAGAAGAGAAGAGAAGAGAAGAGAAGAGAAGAGAAGAGAAGAGAAGAGAAGAGAAGAGAAGAGAAGAGAAGAGAAGAGAAGAGAGGAGAGAGGAGGGTGGAGAGGGGAGGGGAGGGAGAAGAGAAAGGAAGAGAAGAGAAGAAGAGAAGAGAAGGGAGAAAAGAAAAAAGAGTAAGAGGTAGAGCCTTGAAGAGCTGATTAGTCCTCTTCCCTCATGAATGGATTAGTGTTGGTATCTGGAGAGCAGATTGGGTTATCCAGGGAGTGGACTTCTGATGGAAGGGTAAGTTCAGTTTCCATCCACTCCCTGTTTCGTGTGCACTCTTGCCCCTCTGCTATGACATGGCACTGTAAGAAGGCCCTCACAAGTTGTGGTCCCTTGATATTAGACTCATCAGCCTCCAGAACTGTGAGCCAAATAAACTTCTATTCTTTTTTCTCTTTTCCTTTTTTATTTTTGGACAAAGTCTCGCTCTGTCACTCAGGCAGGAGTACAGGGGCACAATCTGGGCTCACTGCAACCTCCACCTCCTGGCTTCAAGCAGTTCTCCTGCCTCAGACTCCTGAGTAGCTGGGATTACAGGTGTGCACCAGCATGCCCAGCTAATTGATACCTTACCAACCAAAAAGCAGCATAGGACAATAGAAATTCACAGCTGAATTCTACCAGATGTACAAATAACAGCTAGTTCCATTCCTGCTGAAACTCTTCCAGAAACTCGAGGAGAAGGGACTGCTTGCTCCCTGACAGTCTCTGAACTGTCAGCATCATCCTCCTACCAAAACCTGGCAAAGACAGAACACAAGAAGAAAACTTCAGGCTGTTATTTTTGAAGAACATTAATGCAAAAACCTCAACCTTAACAAAATTCTGGCGAACTGAATCCAGCAGCACATCAAAAAGTTCATCCACCGTGATCGAGTAGCCTTTATCCCCAGGATGCGAGGTTAGTTCAACATATGGAAATCAATAAATATGATTTATCACATAAACAGAACTAAAGACAGAAACAACATTATTATCTAAATAGATGCAGAAAAGGCCTTAAATCAAATTCAACAATGCTTCATAATTAAAACTCTCAATAAACTAGATATTGAAGGAACATATCTCAAATATAGCCATAAATGAAAAATGCACAGCCAATATCATACTGAATTAGCAAAAGTTGGAAGGATTCCCTTTGAAAACTGGCACTAGACAAGGATGCCTTCTCTCACTACTCCTCCTGTTCAACATAGTATTGGAAGTCCTGGCCAGGGCAATCAGGCAAGAGTGAAAAATAATGGGCATGCAAATAGAAAGACAGGAAATCAAACTATCCCTGTTTCTAAAAAACATATATATATATATATATATATATATATATATATATATATATATATACAGTGTACCACGTAGAACCACAAGCCTACATTTCTTTAGACCTAGGAACACACTTTACAGCTCATAGTGTCCAACAGAGATTAAAAAAAATAAAGATATCACACAAAAGGGATACCAAAGGGGAGAATGAGCTGGCATGGTGGGGAGTGAATAGGGAAGTGAGTGGCATTGGTGGGGAGTGGGAAGGGGAGTGAGCAGTATGGAGGTTCTACTTAAAATGCTGGACCTCACTAGTGTGCTTTAGGGATCCTTTTTGCTAAGATGCCTTCTAAAAGAACTTGGAACTTTCCATGCATCCTGTGGTAGATGTCTTTTCTTTTTGTTTTGGTATTTTTTTGAGACAGAGTCTTCCTCTTGCTGCCAGGCTGTAGTGCAATGGCACAATTTTGGCTCACTGCAACTTCCACCTCCCAGGTTCAAGTGATTCTTCTGCCTCACCCTCCCTACTAGCTGGGATTACAGGTATGCGCCACCATGACCAGCAAATTTTTGGAGTTTTAGTAGAGATGGAGTTTCACCATGTTGGCCAGGTTGGTCTTCAACTCCTGAGCTCGGATGATCCACCTGCCTTGGCCTCCCAAAGTGCTGGGATTACAGGCGTGAGCCACCACACCAAGCTGGTAGATGTATTTTGATGTAGAACATTACATGGGCCTGTGAGCAGATTCCTGACTGTGTGAACAAACTAGAAACACCTAAAATAATGATAACCTCACTGCATTCTTTCCTACATCCATTTACTTAACTTTTACAGGATGCCAATGTGCCAGGTAGGGCCAGGTGGTGACTATTGGCATGGTCTGACCCACTCAGGGAAGTCACTATGCAGCATTGGGGCCAGGCCAGGGCATTGGGAGATGCCAGAATAGGGAGGTGTGAAGCGTAGCAGGAAAGCCGAGGAAGAGCAGCAGAGACATGTCTGCAGACGTGCAGCTATTACCAGAACACCAGGGTTTCGGCCACAGTCCTGCTCACAGCACAGAAAGCTAGTCACTGAGAGCTGAGTATTGCTAGAGGAGAGTTTCATTGGGTGCTGCAGCCATGGAAGCGGAAGATCAATCTCCAATTCACGACCCCTGTCTAACTAAAACTAGGGGTTTATATAGCAGGGAAGAAAATGCAACCACGGGTGGGAAAACAGGAACACAGGAGGGTTAAAGAAGCAGTCATGATGAATGAGGTCCAGGCATCTCATGGTCTGGAGCCAATGGGCTGGTGAATCCATGTCTTTGATACTTTTCAGAGGCCTGGAGGTCTTTTGCTGAGGAGGGAACTCAGATAAAACAAGTATAGTTCTTCCAGCTTTTAGATCAGAGGGTAAGTTTCTAATTTTATTTCTTTTAAGATGGGGTCTTGCTCTGTTGGCCAGGTTAGAGTGCAGTGGTGTGATCTCAGCTCACTGCAACCTCCACCTCCTGGGTTCAAGTGATTCTCCTGCCTCAGCCTCCTGAGTGGATGGTCTTGATCTCTTGAATACAGATGATCCACCCGCCTCGGCCTCCCAATGTACTGGGATTACAGGTATGAGCCACCATACCAGGCCATAAGTTTCTAATTTTAAAAAAACTCCCTATGGGACTATTGGATCAGTTTCAGAGCAAGTCAGGTGGATGTCATTTGGCATGTAGAGGCTCTGGCATCAACTATAAATTTATGTCCACTATTCTGTTTCTAAAACACACATAAACCTTTGGAATTTTTTTTTTTTTTTTTTGAGACTGGGTTTCTCCATGTTGTTCAGGCTATTCTCCAACTCCTGACTTCATGATTTGCCCACCTCAGGCTCCCAAAGTGCTGGGATTACAGGTGTGAGCCACCACGCCTTTATATACTTTTTATAAAACATATCTAGAGGCCTGATGTGGTGGCTCAGGCCTGTAATCCCAGCACTTTGGAAGGCTGAGGTGGGTGGGTAATGAGGTCAGGATTTCAAGACCAGCCTGGCTAATATGCTGAAACACTGTCTCTATTAAAAATGTAAAAACTAGCCCAGTGCGGTGGCGAGTGCCTATAATCCCAGCTACTTGGGAAGCTGAAGCAGAAGAATCACTTGAACCTGGGGGCAGAGGTTGCAGTGACTTGAGATCACATCACTGCACTCCCGCCCAGGTGACAGAGCAAGCCTTGGTCTCAAAGAAAATAAAAATATATCTAGAGAAAACAAAACACTATTTAAAAAAAAAAAAAAAGAAAAAAAAAAGAAACACCGGCCGGACGCAGTGGCTCAAGCCTGTAATCCCAGCACTTTGGGAGGCTGAGGCGGGTGGATCACGAGGTCAAAAGATCGAGACCATCCCGGTCAACATGGTGAAACCCCGTCTCTACCAAAAATACAAAACATTAGCTGGGCATGGTGGTGCGTGCCTGTAATCCCAGCTACTCAGGAGGCTGAGGCAGGAGAATTGCCTGAACCCAGGAGGCGGAGGTTGCGGTGAGCCGAGATCGCGCCATTACCCACTCCAGCCTGGGTAACAAGAGTGAAACTCCGTCTCAAAAAAAAAAAAAAAAAAAAGAAACATCATATTTTCCAGCTATATATGAAAATAATTCTAATTCCTTGGTGATTAATAGGTAACATTTCATTTTAAAAATGTTTCTCTTGGCTGGGCATGAGGGCTCATGCCTGCACTCCCAGCACTTTGGGAGGCTAAGGGAGGAGGATCCCTTGAGATCAGGAGTTCAAGACCAGCCTGGGCAACATAGGGAGATTTTGTCTCTAAGAAACAAAATTTTTTTCAGACAAAGGTCTGTCACCCAGGCTGGAGTGCGGTGATGCGATCTTGGTTCACTGCAACCTCCACCTCCCGGGTTCAAGTGATTCTCCTGCCTCAGCCTCTACTACCTGGAACTACAGCTGCCCACCACCAAGATGCCAGGCTGGTCTCGAACTCCTGACCTTCTTTCCCCTGGGCTGGAATGCAGTGGCACGATCTCGGCTTACTGCAACTTCTCTCTCCCTGGTTCAAGCAATTCTTCTGCCTCAGCATCCTGAGTATCTGGGATTCCAGTTGCACACCGCCACACCAGGCTAATCTTTATATATTTTTAGGAGAAACTGGGTATCAACATGTTGGTCAGGCTGGTCTTAAACTCCTGACCTTGTGATCTGCCTGCCTAGGCCTCCCAAAGTTTCGGAATTACAAGCATGAGTCATTGTGCTGGCCTATTTTTTTGTTGTTGTGTTTGAGATGGAGTTGGGCTTGTTGAGCAGGCTGGAGGGCAATGGCACAATCTCGACTCACTGCAACATCCAAATCCTGGGCTCAAGCAATTTTTCTGCCTCAGTCTTCTGAGTAGCTGAGATTACAGGTGCCCACCACCACACCTGGGTAATTTTTGTATTTTTAGTAGAGATGGGGTTTCATCATGTAGGCCAGGATGGTCTCAACCTCCTGACCTCAGGTGATCCACCCATCTCGGCATTCCAAAGTCCTGGGATTACACGCATAAGCCACCATGCCCCATCTCACATACATGTTTTTAAAAGCTCATAACTCTTGGTATTATTTGTTTATTGACTTATTTTTTGGAGACAGGGTCTCATTCTGTCACCCAGCCTGGAGTGCAGGGACAAAATCTCGGCTCACTGCAACCTCTGCTTCCTGGTTGAAGTGATTATCCAGCCTCAGCCTCCTGAGTAACTGGGAATAAAGCCCATGCCACCACACCCAGCTAATTTTTGTGTTTGTTTGTTTGTTTGTTTTAGTAGAGACTGGGTTTCGCCATCTTAGCCAAGCGAGTCTCAACCTCCTGACCTCAAGTGATCCGCCCACCTCAGCCTCCCAAACTGCTGGGGTTTCAGGCATAAGCCACCACCCCTGGCCCATTCCTGCTATTATTTACATTATATTTTTTCTTGTCAGACAATTAGAAAATTTACATTTGCAATGGATATGTAGCTTGGTTTGCAGTTTAGCTTTCTGCTATTCTTTAACAGGGAATAGCTTTCTCAAGTGTGGCTCAGAGACGATTGGCAACTATGGCTTAGAGTGCCTACGGGATTGGTGCCAAATGCGCTGGGACAGGCATTGCCTGGATTAGATATCGGAGCTGATGACCTCTCACCCCAGGCACCTTCTATTCAAATGAGCATAGTTCGTGGGATAGTGACAACTGCTATGAAATCTACATCATTGTATAAAGCACCAGGGCCCTGAAAAGAGTCATTGTTTAGTGAACATTTACTGTCTGGCTGTGATTCTTGCAAAAGCCTAACTCTGCTACAATGTTGTCAGATGGATGATGACTTTAAAGTTCATGTAGAGTTCACAAACTCTATTCACGTGTGCTACAGATAATTTTAAGAATTCAGAGCTGGACAGGGTGGCTCACACCTGCCAATTCTAGCATTCGGGGAGACCCAGGCAGGAAGATCATTTGAGTACAGGAGTTGGAGTTCAGCCTGGGCAACACAGGGAGATGCCATCTATACACACACACACAAATTAGCCACGTGTGGTGATAGTATCTGTAGTCACAGCTACTCAGGAAGCTAAGGTGGGAGGGTCACTTGAACCTGGAAGATGGAGGTTGCAGTGAGTCGTGACTGCGCCAATGCACTCCAGTCTGGGCAACAGAGGGAGACCCTATGTCAAAAAGTAAATAAACTGTCATATCTATGTGTTCCTATGAAAATTTGAACTTAGGACTCTTTCCATCAAATCCTGTGTTTACACCATCCGAAAAGAATTTACTTGATGGAATGAAACCACTGTGAGCCCCCTGTGGTTCTAGGATACAGCACCTTTTAACACAGGTGCTTGTCCTGTGCACCCTGGTCTCTGGTTCAATAACAATGTGTCACTTAAGCCCTAGGTTCTGAGAAAAGGAGACAGTGTGAGCAGCTCTGATAGAGGATGAGCAGAAAGAAGTCATTAATCTGAGCAGGATCAATCCAGGCTCTGACCTTTCCAGAGCTTTCCCCCAGCTCTCCTCTGCCACCCTCTTCCCAGCACTGTCTGCTGGTGTCCTCCCACCCCCAGGTGACAGGGGTGCTGTGCAGAGGAAATTTAATCATTCCTAGGTTTATTCAGTGTCACTGCAGTCCATTTCCCACAGAAACTGAGTTTCTGTCTCACTGCGTGACCTCCATGTGCTCATGTAGCACCAAAGGTTTTTTTCTGTCAACAATCATTTTTTGATTATGCATTTAGTAGCATTCCCTCAAGAAGAGGTGGAAAGATTCCTCTGATTATGAAAATAATCTGGCTGGGCTCTATGGCTCACTCGTGTAATCCCAGCCCTTTGGGAGGCAGAGGCAGGCAGATCATGAGGTCAGGAGATTGACCTGGCCAATATGGTGAAACCCTGTATCTACTAAAATACAAAATAAAAATTATCTGGGTGTCGTGGCACTCTCCCATAGTCCCAGCTACTCAGGAGGCTAAGGCAGGGAAATCGCTTGAACCTGGGAGGTTGCAGTGAGTGGAGATCACGCCACGGGACTCCACCCTGGTGACAGAGCAAGACTCTGTCTCATAAATAAATAAATAAATAAATAAATATCTTAGGCCAGATGCAGTGCCTCACGCCTGTAATCCCAACACTTTGGGAGGCCGAGGCAGGAGGAGTTCAAGACAAGCCTGGCCAACATGGTGAACCCTCGTCTCTACTAAAAATACAAAAATTAGCCAGGCGTGGTAACACACACCTGTAATTCCAGCTACTTGGGAGGCTGAGGCAGGAACCTGGGTGGCAGAGGTTGCAGTGAGCCGAGATGACCCCACTGCACTCCAGCCCTGGTGACAGTGAGTGAGACTCTGTTTCAGAAAAAAAAAAAAAAGGAGAAGAAGAAGAAATAAAAGTAATCTTAGTTTAAGATTTGGAAAATCCAAGGAAAGCCGAAGGAAGAAAATAAAATTATCTGTTAGTTCCCGTCTGGGAGGAATTGCTAGGATTTTGTAGTAGACTCCTGTTGGAGTTCTATTTAGTCATATATAACAAGGCATACTTTACTAAGTAATGTTATGTTATTTTTTAATTTTAATTTTAATTTTTTTGAGACAGGATCTTACTCTGTCACTTAGGCTGGAGTGCAGTGGCATAATCATAGCTCACTGCAGCCTCAAGCTCCTGGGCTCAAATGATCCTCCCACTTCAGCCTCCCAAGTAGATGGGACCACAGGTGCATGCTGCCATCATCACTTAATTTACTTAAAATTGTTTTATAGAGGCAGGATCTCTCTATGTCACCTAGGCTGGTCTCAAACTCTTGGGCTCACGTAATTCTTCCCCTGTGGCCTCCCAAAGTGCTGGGGTTGCAGGTGTGAGCCACTGTGCCTGGCTTTGTACGATGTTTTTAGAAGCTGTATATATTTATTTTATATGTTACGGAATCATCAATCTTTAGTTTTTGAAGAAGTAAGTTAATGTGGAAAATAATAAAATATGACATATGTCTAAACACCTTATTTTAAACAATAGTATATATACATATTTTTATATAAAAACTATATATATATATATATATATATATATATATATATACATGCATACATATATTTTTTGAGAGGCAGTCTCACTCTGTCACCCAGGCTAGAGTGCAGTGGTGCAATCGAAGCTCACTGCAACCTCCACCTCACAGGTTCAAGTGATTCTCCTCCTTCAGCCTCCCAAGTAGCTGGGACTACCAGTGCCTGCCACCACACCCAGCTAATTTTTGTATGTTTAGTAGAGATGGGGTTTCACCATATTGGCCAGGGTGGTCTTGACCTCTTGACCTCATGATCTGCCCACCTTGGACTCCCAATGTTCAGGGATTATAGGAGTGAGACCACGCCTGGCCCTAGACAACAGCATATTCACTTTACAATCTTTTTTTTTTTTTTTTTTTTTTTTTATAGAGTCTTACCGTGGTGTTCAGGCTGGAGTGCATGAAGTATGAAGTGCAGTGTGGCAGTTTCAGGTGAATGCATCATCAACCTCCTGGGCCGGAATGATCCTCCCATCTCAGCCTCCCTGCTAGATGGGACTACAGATGTGAGCCCCATTGCCCTGTCTCGCTTTGCAATCTTTGGCTACGGGTGTAAAGCCCATTCTTGGAGGGAGGGTCCACTTATTCCAGTTTTTTGTCTAAACCATCCCTGTAATATCCAGTTTTGTTTTCTATAGATTGGATGAATGAAGACAGAACATAGAAGACTTTTTTTTTTTTTTTTCGGATGCGGAGTTTTGCTCTTGTCGCCCAGGCTGGAGTGCAATGGTGAGAGATCTGGGCTCAGTGCACAACCTCTGCCTCCTGGGTTCAAGGGATGTTCCTGCCTCAGCCTCCTGAATAGCTGGGATTACAGATGCACACCACCATGCCTGGCTCGTTTTTGTATTTTTAGTAGAAACTGGGTTTCACCAGATTGGCTAGTGTGGTCTCAAACTCTTAACTTTAGGTAATCTGCCTCCCTTGGGTTTCCAAAGTACGGAGATTACTGGCATGAGCCACAGCGCCCGGCTCAGAATGTAAAAGAACTTTAAAGACACTTAACACAACCTCCTAGATCAGGTGCAAATGTTTTCCAGGCTAGGCCAGGTGGCTCATATCTGTAATCCCAACACTTTGAGAGGCTGATGGGAGGATCACTGGAGGTGAGGAGCTGAACGCCAGCCTGGTCAACAAAGCAAGATCCTCATCTTTATTTCTTAAGAAAGAAAAATTTCCAGCTTTTTTTTTTTTTTTTTTTTTTGATATGGAGTCTTGCTCTGTCACCCAGGCTGGAGTGCAGTGGCATGATCTCAGCTCACTGCAACTTCTGCCTCTGGGTTGAAGCAAATCTCCTTACCAGCCTCCCAAGTAGTTGGAACTGCAGGCATGTGCGACCACACCTGGCTAATTTATGTATTTATTTTTATTTCTTATCAGGGGAAAGTGCAAATGCAGTCTCCCACTACCATAAATTTTGCAGTTCAGTTTCCCACATTTGGGGAAATCACAGGGGTCAGCACATCCAGAGCGCAATGGGTGAGCCTCACCCTGGGAAAACCACCTTCATGATTACAGTATCTCCACTGCCAGGTAATTTTGTGTTTTTAGCAGAGACGGGGTTTCACCATGTTGGCCAGGCTGGTCTCACATTTCTGACATCAACTTAACCAACGACCTTAGCCTCCCAAAGTGCTGGGATTACAGGCACAAGCCACCTGGCCCACCCTCACATATATCTGTTTTTTCAAAGCTCTTCACTCTTGGTATTATTTATTTATTTATTGGAGACAGGGTGCCGCTCTGTGGGCCAGGCTGGGGTGCAGTGGCACGATCACAGCTTACCGCAAACTCCACTTTCTGGGTTCAAGTGACCCTAGGGCCTCAGCCTTCTGAGTAACTCCAATTACAGGCGCACTTCAGTAATTTCTGCAGTTTTTTTTTTTAGTAAAGACCGGGTTTCACCATGTTAGCCAGGCTGGCCTCAACTTCCTGATCTCCAGCGATCCACCCATCTCAGCCTCCCAAAGTCCTGGGGCTACAGGCATGAGCCACCCTGCCCAGTCCATTCCTGCTATTATTTAAATTGTATTTTTTTAATCGTCAAATAATTTACATTTGGAATCGATATTTAGTTTTACTTGTAGTATAGCTTTCTGCTGTTATTTACCAGGGATTATGTTTCTAAAGTGTTTTTCTGAGAGAATTGGCAACTATAGCTTACAGTGCAAATGGGGTTGGGGCCAGATGGCCTGGGGGTCAGTATTATCTGGATCAAATACTGGAATTGATGACCTCTCCCGTGCAGGCAACTTCTATTCAAATGATGGTAGTTAATGGGATATTGACAACTAGTAAGGAATCTGTATCTTTGTACAGCAGAGGCCCTGAAAAGAGTCATTGTTTAGTGAATGTTTACTGGCTGGCTGAGATGCCTACAAAAGCCTAACTCTGCTACAATGTTCTCAGGTGGATGCCAATGATGACTTTAAAGTTCACGTAGAGTTCACAAACTCTATTCACATGTGCTACAGATAACTTTAAGAATTCAAGGCTAGGCTTGGTAGCTCATACCTGCAATTCCAGCATTTTGGGAGACCCAGGCAGGAAGACTGTTCGAGTCCTGGAGCTCCAGACCAGCCTGGGCAACATAGGGAGACTTCATCTCCCCCCAAAATAAATACATAAATAAATTAGCCAGGTGTGGTGACAGCAGTTATAGTCCCAGCTATTCAGGAAGCTAAGGTGGGAGGATCACTTGAACCTGGGAGGTCAACATTGCAGTGAGTCCTGATTATGCCACTGCACTCCAATCTGGGCAACAGAGGCAGACCATACGTCAAAAAGTAAATAAACTGTCATATCTATGTCTTCCTATGAAACTTTGAACTTAGGACTCTTTCTGTCGAATCCTGTGTTTACACCATCCAAAAAGAATTTACTTGATGGAATGAAACCACTGAGCCCCCTGTGGTTCTAGGATACAGCACCTTTTAACACAGGTGCTTGTCCTGTGCACCCTGGTCTCTGGTTCAATCACAATGTGTCACTTAAGCCCTAGGTTCTGAGAAAAGGAGACAGTGTGAGCAGCTCTGATAGAGGATGAGCAGAAAGAAGTCATTAATCTGAACAGGATCAATCCAGGCTCTGACCTTTCCAGAGCTTTCCCCAGCTCTCCTCTGCCACCCTCCTCCCTGGGGTGCCTCCTGGTGTCCCCTCACCCTCGGGTGACAGGGGTGCTGTGCATCCCCCGTGGTTTATCCTGCAGAGGAAATTCAGTCTTTCCCAGGTTTATTCAGTGTCACTGCAGTCCATTCTCCACAGAAACTGAGTTTCTATCTCAGTGAGTGACCTCCATGTGCTCATGTAGCACCAAAAGCCTTTTTCTGTCACAATTAATATTTTTGATTATCAATTTCGTAGCATTTCCACATGAAAAGTTAGAAAGACTAAGAAAAACTTAAGTAATATTTCTTCTGATTATAAAAATTATCTTAGGCCAGACGCAGTGGCTCATGCCTGTAATCCTAGCACTTTGGGGAGCTGAGGCCGGCAGATTACTTCAGGCCAGAAGTTCAAGACCAGCCTGGCCAATATGGTGAAACTTCATCTTTACTAAAATTATAAAAATTAGCCATGGGTGGTGGCATATGCCTGTAATCCCAGCTACTTGAAAGGTACAGGCAGGAGAATCACTTGAACCTGGAAGAAAGTGATTGCAGTAAGCTGAGATGTCACCACTGAACTCCAGCCTAGGTGACAGTGAGTCTCTGTTTTCTTTTTTAAAAAAGGAAGAGGCTGGGCGTGGTGGCTCATGCCTGTAATCCTAGCACTTTGGGACGCCGAGGTGTGTGGATCACCTGAGGTCAGGAGTTCAAGACCAGCCTGGCCATCATGGTGAAACCCCATCTTTAAAAAAATAAATTAATTTAAAAAATAAAGGAAGAAATAAAAGTAATCTTAGTTTTAGAAAATTTGGAAAATCCAAGGAAAGCAGAAGGGAAAAAATAAAATTATCTGTTAGTTCCTGTCTGGGAGGAATTGTTAGGATTTTGTAGAACACTCCTGTTGGATTTCTATTTAGTCATATGTAACAAAGCATACTTTACTAAGAGGTGAATATACTGAACATTTTGTTCTAACCTGCCTTTTCACTTAATTGTATTATCAGTAGTTTAGCATATCAGTCATTTTTTTCTACTGTGCTTTTTTTATTCATCCTTTTTTATATTTTTATCTTTAATTTTAATTTTATTTATTATTATTATTATTATACTTTAAGTTCTCGGGTATATTTGAGATGGAATCTTGCTCTGTTGCCCACTCTGCAGGGCACTGGGCACAATCTGGGCTCACGGCAACCTCTGTCTTCGAGGTTCAAGCCAGCTTCCATCTCAGCCTCTGGAGTAGCTGGACTACAGGCACCCACCATTACGCCCAGCTAATTTTTGTGTTTTTAGTAGAGAGATATGGTTTCACCACGTTAGCCAGGCTGGTCTTGAGCTCCTGACCTCAGGTGATTCGCCCACCTTGGCTTCCCGGAATGCTGGGATTACAGGTGTGAGCCACTGCACCCAGCCTGATAGCTCACTGCAGCCTCAAGCTCCTGGGTTCAAGTGATCCTCCCACTTCAGCCTCTCAATTATCTGGGACCACAGGTGCATGCCGCCATGATCAGCTAATTTTCTTAAAATTGTTTTGTAGAGACAGGATCTCTCTATGTTGCCTAGGCTGGTCTCAAACTCTTGGGCTCACGTAATCCTGCCACTGTGGCCTCCCAAAGTCCTGGAATCGCAGGTGTAAGCCAATGTGCCTGGCCTTGCACCATGTTTTCAGAAGCTGTATATGTTTATTTTATGTGTTAGGAAACAGTAGATGTTTAGTTATTGAAGAAGTGAGTTAATGTGGAAAATAATAAAATATATGTATAAGGCCAGGCGCGGTGGCTCACGCCTGTAATCCAAGCACTTTGGAGGCCAAGGGCAGGCAGATCACCTGAGGTTGGGAGTTCAAGAACAGCCTGACCAACATGGTGAAACCCCGTCTTTAAAAAATAAATAAATAAAATAAAATAAAATATATGTATAAACACTTATTTTAAATTTAAACAACAGTATTTTCACTTTGCAATCTTTTGTCTTTTTTTTTTTTTTTTGAGATAGAGTCTCACTCTGTCACACAGGCTGGAGTGCATGAAGGGCAGTGGTGCAGTCTCCGGTGAATGCATCCTCAATCTCCTCGGCTGGAATAATCCTCCCATCTCAGCCTCCCTCCTAGATGGGACTACAGGTACATTTTTTTTTTTTTTGGTATATTTTATAGAGAAAAGGTTTTGCCATTTGCCCAGGCTGGTCTCGAATTGCTGGACTCAAGTGATCTGCCCGCCTCAGCCTCCAAAAGTGCTGGAATAAAAGGTGTGAACCACCTTGCCCTGAGTCACTTTGCAATCTTTTGGCTACAGGCATAAAGCCTATTCTTGGAGAGAGGGTCCGCTTATTCCAGTTTCTTGTCTAAACCATCCCCTTAATAGCTGGTTTTGATTTCCAAAGAATGGATGAATAAAGACAGAACGTAAAAGACTTTTTTTTTTTTTTTTTTTGAGATGGAGTTTTGCTCTTGTTGCCCAGGCTGGAGTGCAATGGAGAGAGATCTCGGCTCACCGCAACCTCCGCCTCCTGGGTTCAAGCGATTCTCCTGCCTCAGCCTCCTGAGTACCTTGGATTACAGACACACACCACCACACCTGGCTAATGTTTGTGTTTTTAGTAGAGATGAGGGTTTCATCATATTGGCTAGGCTGGTCTCAAACTCTTGACCTTAGGTGAGCTGTCTCCCTCGGCTTCCTAAAGTGCTGGGATTACAGGCTTGAGCCACCGCGCCCGGCACAGAACGTAAAAGAACTTTTTGTTTTTTTGAGACGGAGTTTCACTCTTGTTACCCAGGCTGGAGTGCAATGGCACAATCTCGGCTCACTGAAACCTCCACCTCCTGGGTTCAGGCGATTCTCCTGCCTCAGCCTCCTGAATAGGTGGGACTACAGGCACGTGCCACCATGCCCAGCTAATTTTTTGTATTTTTAGTAGAGACGGGGTTTCACCATGTTGACCAGGATGGTCTCGATCTCTTTACCTCGTGATCCACCCGCCTCGGCCTCCCAAAGTGCTGGGATTTCAGGCTTGAGCCACCGCACCCGGCTGGAATATAAAAGAACTTAAGTCACTTAACAGAGCCTCCTCGATCAGGTGCAAATGTTTCCAGGCTAGGCCAGGTATGGTAGCTCATACCTGTAATCCCAACACTTTGGGAGGCTGACAGGAGGATCACTTGAGGTGAGGAGTTGGACAGCAGCCTGGTCGACAAAGCAAGATCCTCATCTTTATTTTTAAAGAAAGAAAAATTTCCAGACTTTTTTTTTAAATATATGGAGTCTTGTTCTGTTGTCAAGGCTGGAGTGCATTGGCATGATCTCCGCTCACTGCAACTTCTGCCTCCAGGGTTCAAGCAAATCTCCTACCTCAGTTTCCCAAGTAGATGGGACTATAGGCATGTACCACCATGCCTGGCTGATTTGTGTATTTTTAGTAGAGACTGGTTTTCACCATGTTGACCAGGCTGGTCTCAAACTCCTGACCTCAACTGAACCACCCACCTCGGCATCCCAAAGTGCTGGGATTACAGGCACGAGCCACTGCACCCAGCCTCAGGTATATCTGTTTTAAAAAGCTCTTCAGTCTTAGTATGTATGTATGTATTTATTGAAGACGGGGTCTCACTCTGTCACCCAGGCTGGAGTACAGTGGCACAATCTTGGCTCACTGCAAACCCTGATTTCTGGGTTCAAGTGATTCTTGGGCTTCAGCCTCCTGAGTACTGGAATTACAGGCTTATGCCACCACACTCAGCTAATTTTTTTTTTCTTTTTTAAGTAGACACTGAGTTTCTCCATGATAGGCAGGCTGATCTCAACCTCCTGACCTCCAGTAATCCACCAACCTCAGCCTCCCAAAGTGCTGGGGTTACAGGCATTAGCCACCCTACCCAGCCTATTCCTGGTATTATTATTATTATTATTATTATTATTATTATTATTTTTGCGACGGAGTTTCGCTCTTGTTACCCAGGCTGGAGTGCAATGGCGCGAGCTCACCGCACTGCAACCTCCGCCTCCTGGGTTCAGGCAATTCTCCTGCCTCAGCCTCCCGAGTAGCTGGGATTACAGGCACATGCCACCATGCCCAGCTAATTTTTTGTATTTTTGGGAGAGATGGGGTTTCACCATGTTGACCAGGATGGTCTCGATCTCTTGACCTCATGATCCACCCGCCTTGGCCTCCCAAAGTGCTGGGATTACAGGCTTGAGCCACTGCGCCCGGCCCTGGTATTATTATTAATATTATTTGAGATGGAGGCTCAATCTGTCACCCAGGCTGGAGTGCATTGGTGTGATCTCTCTTCATTGCAACCTCTGCCTCCCAGATTCAAGTGATTCTCCTGCCTAAGCCTCCCAAGTAGCTGGGATTACAGGCACATGCCACCACACCTGGCTAATTTTTTGCACTTTTCATAGAGATGGGGTTTCACCATGTTAATTAGGATGGTTGTGATTTCCTAACCTTGTGATCCACCTGCCTTGGCCTCCCAAAGTGCTGGGATTACAGGTGTAAGCCACCACACCTGGCCTCCAGGCTTTTAATGACAAATACAACGGGCATAAATGGGTGTTTAGAATGAACATGGCTAAGGCCGGACGCGGTGGCTCAAGCCTGTAATCCCAGCACTTTGGGAGGCCGAGGCGGGTGGATCACGAGGTCAAGAGATCGAGACCAACCTGGTCAACATGGTGAAACCCCGTCTCTACTAAAAATACAAAAAATTAGCTGGGCATGGTGGTGCGTGCCTGTAATCCCAGCTAATCAGGAGGCTGAGGCAGGAGAATTGCCTGAACCCAGGAGGCGGAGGTTGCGGTGAGCCGAGATCGCGCCATTGCACTCCAGCCTGGGTAACAAGAGCAAAACTCCATCTCAAAAAAAAAAAAAATGAATGAACATGGCTGAGTCTTAGGCAACATGGTGTTGAATTTTTCACACAGATGTACAGATTATCCAAGAGTCCTGTCAACCACCAGTGTTTTACAGGAGAGTGGGGAATGTCCGTTAATTTGGCCAATCAGGTAGTGGAGTTAGGAGGGTGTCTGCCCTGTCCGCTGTGTGGGTGTGCCCAAAATTGTTGTCCACTTTCTTGTGGCTGGACATTCCAGTGGTTTACAGTTTAGTTTTCTCAGCTGGGTACGATCATGATGATCCTTAGGATGAATTCCTGGAGGTGTAATTGTGCTATGTATATACTTGGACATTCGTGCCCATATGCTTACTATGTCTTTGAGACATACTGCCAGATAACCAAAAAGTTTGTGCCAGATTTAATCAGGGTGTAGGAGAGTGTCCATTTTCATGTTCTCTTTTCAAAATTGAATTTGATGACAGGTTGAGTGTGGCAGTTCGTGTCTATAATCCCAACACCTTGGGAGGCTGAAGCGGTAGGATCCTTTGAGCCCAGGAGTTTGAGGCCAGCTGGCAGCACAGGGAGACACCCATCTCTCTAAAACTTAAAAAGAATATATTAGCCAGGCATGCTGGCACACACCTGTATGTAGTTCCAGCTACTCTGGAGGCTGAGGTGAGAGGATTGCTTTACCTCAGGAGTTTGAAGCTGCAGTGAGCCATTGTTATACCGTTCTATTATACCCTAGGTAACGGCGGAGCAAGACCTTATCTCAAAAAAATTTTTTAATGGCCAGGTACAGTGACTCATGCCTGTAATCTCAGCACTTTGGGAGAGAGAGGCAGGTGGATCACCTGAAGTCAGGAGTTCGTGACCAGCCTGGCCAACATGGTAAAACCCTGTCTCTACTAAAAATACAAAAAAAAAAAAAAAAAAAAAAGCGGAGCATGGTGGCGCATGCCTGTAATCCCAGCTACTCAGGAGGCTGAGGCAGGAGAATCACTTGAACCTGGGAGGTGGAGGTTGCAGTGAGCCAAGATCATGCCATTGGCCTCCAATCTGGGCAACAAGAGCAAAACTCCATCTCAAAAATAAAAATAAAAAATAAATCCAAAAAAGAAAATAATTAGATGACAATTTAAAAATCTACAAAACGTCCTCAGTTTGATAGGTGAAATTTTAAATTGCATCTTTAGTTTTTTTGACATACAAATGCTTATTTTTCTTTTAAAACATTATCTTTCTTGTGTGACCTGATGAGCATAACCTGCGCTCACTTTTCTGTCCAGGTGTTCGCCTATTTCCTGTTGGTTTGCATCCACTCTTTATTTATTTATTTTTTTTGAGACGGAGTTTCGCTCTTGTTACCCAGACTGGAGTGCAGTGGCACAATCTCGGCTCACCGTAATCTCCACCTCCTGGGTTCAGGCAATTCTCCTGCCTCAGCCTCCTGAGTAGCTGGGATTACAGGCATGTGCCACCATGCCCAGCTAATGTTTTGTATTTTTAGTAGAGACGGGGGTTTCACCATGTTGACCAGGATGGTCTCGATCTCTCGACCTCGTGATCCACCCACCTCGGCCTCTCAAAGTGCTGGGATTACAGGCTTGAGCCTCCACGCCCGGCCATTTATTTTTATTTTAGTTTAGTTTTTATAGATTCTCACTCTATCACCTAAGCTGGAGTGCAGTGGTGCAATCCTGGCTCACTGCAACCTCCATCTCCGAGGTTCAAGTGATTTATTGTTCCTCAGTCTCCCACGTTGCTGGTATTACAGGTGTGCGCCACAACACTTGGCTAATTTTTCTATTTTCAGTATAGAGGTTTCAGCATGTTGGCCATGCTGGTCTCAAACTCCTGACCTCAGGTAATTCACCGGCCTTGGCCTCCTAAAGTGCTGGGATTACAGGCGAGAGCCACCGCACCAGGCCCCGCTCTTTATTAATAAAGGATAATAAACCTTAGTCCATCGCTGACAGAAAAATATTCGTATTATGTTTCCTTCTTTCACTGAGCAACATTGGAACTGTCATTTATTTTAACATAAGACTATGGAGGACATATCTTGGATTTTAAAAGTTAATACAGACAATTTGGGGGTAGTTTAAATGTTTATTTGGTTAATTTTTGTACATATTTGTTCATGTTTATTCAGTATGATCATCAAGATTCTTTGAGACCCCTATTTAAAACAGTGATTTGTATATTCATGGAATGTCTCAGGTAAAGAATTAGAGCATAGCATAGTTGTAGCACATCAGATCTTTGCAACTATTGCACAATAGGTTATGTTCTCTGATTAAAAGTAATGATGACTTGGAGTATTTTATATGGTTCTGTTTTTTGGACAGATGTTTCTTTTGCCTTTCAGAAATATCAGGGTTTGAATTAAAATATTTTATGCCACCTGTGTTGCTGGAACCTAAATCATATTTTGTAAGGAAGAAGGATGAAGATGGAGATATTTATGGTGAGTGTTCAACTTCTAAATTTGTCTTCATGGCAGAGTTTGGGGATGAGTCATAAAATCATACCTGTCTTCAGTCTGGTGTAACTTTTAAAATAATCAAGATTTTTTTAAAAAATCAATTCGTTATTTTTGGAGGTTATTCTCATTTTAGAGCTTTCTTTGAAAGTTTGTCATTTATTAATGGAAACATCTTGTTTGAAATAATGTGCAGCATAAAAGAGAAATCATAGGCCATCGTTTGAGTGACATTTGATCCTTGAAACTCTACTTTGTCCTTGTCTTTTGATCATTCCTTCCCTTGGGCCCCTGTTTTTGTTAACTTGGGGGTTAGTCTGAAAAGCTAGGCCGGGTATGGTGGCTCACACCTGTAATTCAAGCACTTTGGAGGCCAAGGTGGGCGGATCGCCTGAGGTTGGGAGTTCAAGACCAGCCTGACCAACATGGTGAAACCCCGTCTTTATATGGGAAAAAAAAAAAAAAAGCTAATGGTGAGGAGATTGTGCATTCCCTTATTGAGGCCTAAACTTGCCACATGGCACATTTCATAGATTGTCACAGGATCCCACTGGAGAATAAATGGTGATGGTCCACCGTAGAAGAACTGCCACCCTGGGTCCTGTGGTCAGACACCACCCATTTAGCCAGGATTATTGCCCTGCATTGATTCTGGACTATGGGCTTCAGGAAGCCTCTGGAGGACAGATTTGGAGGAAGGATGGTAGGTCACTCTGTCAAAGTGCATATCCTTGAGTGACTTAGTTGTTGTTTTTTCTATTTTGAGATGGAGTTTTGCTTTTGTTGCCCAGGCTGGAGTGTAGTGGCACGATCTCAGCTCACTGCAACTTCCACTCCTGGATTCAAGTAATTCTCCTGCCTCAGCCTCCCAAATAGCTGAGGCTACAGGCATGTTCCACCATGCCCAGCTAATTTTGTATTTTTAGTAGAGACAGGGTTTCACCATGTTGCCCAGGCTGATTTTGAACTCCTGACCTCAGGTTATCCACTCACCTCGGCCTCCCAAAGTGCTGAGATTACAGGCGTGAGCCACACACCTGGCTGAGTGATTTAGTTTTTGTTCACATGGAAATTTAAACTTTGTAAAGGGAAAAAAATTATGCAGAAGATAAGTTATTACAGTGTGTTGCTATCATTAATTTATCTAATGAAATAAATAGACTAGATAAGCAGAGACTGTCTCTCCCTCTGAAGGAGATGGGTTGGTGGGGTTCTCAGGCAAGGGCTGTGCAGACAACTTGCCTCTGAGGCCCCTAGGCCTAAGGTCCTGCATCCTCCCATGGAGGTTGTTTGCCCTCGCACTGGGGGAATATTTGCCTTTCAGGACAAACACGGCTTGTAGCAGAGCAGGAGACTGCATAGGGCAGAGGACTCTGAGTGGATCTACATGGCTTAGTTTAATTCTCAGCTCTGCCACTTGTCCAGGCTGTGATCCTAGGCAAATACTTCTCCTGAGCCTCTGTTTATTCTACAAAATGATGGTGACAGGCTGGGTACAGTGGCTTATGCCTGTAATCCCAGCACTTTGGGAGGCCAAGGTGGGCACATCACTTGAACACAGGAGACTGAGACCAGCCTGGGCAACATGGGGAAACTCCATCTCTACAAAAATTACAAAATTACCAGGCATGGTGGCACACACCTATAGTCCCAGTTACTCTGGAGGCTGAGGTGCAGGATCACTTGAACCTATGAGACAGAGGTTATAGTGAGTTGAGATCCCACCACTGCACTCCAGCCTAGGTGACAGAGTCAGACCCTGACTCAAATAAAAAAACAGAAGAAAAGAAGAGTGCCAGGCATACCGTCCTCACAGGAAAGTGAGGGGTAAAGGGGGTAATAGAGCAGATGCTTGTCCCTGTCTCTGGCTGAACTTGGACAAATTCAAAAGAGGGAGGTACAAAGCTTTGAAGAAATTAGGAGCTCTGAACAGGGCTGATCAGAACTCTGGGAGAGGCTGGGCAGGTGGCTCATGCCCGTAATGCCAGCACTTTGGGATGCCAAGGCAGGCAGATTGCCTGAGGTTGGGAGTTTGAGACCAGCCTGACCAAGACGGAGAAACTAAAAATACAAAATACACCCGATCTCTACTAAAAATACAAAATTAGTGGGGTGTGGTGGTGCATGCCTGCAATCCCAGCTACTAGCTACTTGGAAGGCTAAGGCAGGAGTATTGCTTGAACCTAGGAGGAGGAGATTGCAGTGAATCGCGATCTTGCCATTACACTCTGGCCTCAGCAACAAGAGTGAAACTCCACCTCAAAAGAAAAAGAAAAAGAAAAGGCTGGGTGTGGTGGCTCATGCTTGTAATCCCAGCACTTTGGGAGGCTTAGGTGGGCAGATCACAAGGTCGGGAGGTCGAGACCAGCCTGGCCAACACAGTGAAACCCTGTATCTACTAAAAACACAAAAATTAGCTGGGCATGGTGGTGGGCACTTGTAATCCCAACTATTTGGGAGGCTGAGGCAGAATTACTGGAGGCAGAAGTTGCAGTGAGCAGAGATCGTTCCACTGCACTCCAGCCTGGGAGACAGAGTGAGACTCTGTCTAGGGGAGTGGAGGGGGTGAGTGGAGAAGCTTTTGTGAAACAGTTCAGAGGAACACAAAAGAAGAGAGATTATGCTGGTGCCCCCATCCCTATTGCTGTCTTAGATAACTGTCTGTGCATGGCTAGGGTCATCATTTCACTAATACTCATTAAATATTCTAGTTGGTATCTTTTTTTTTTTCCGCTCTTGTTACCCAGGCTGGAGTGCAATGGCGCGATCTCGGCTTACCACAACCTCCGCCTCCTGGGTTCAGGCAATTCTCCTGCCTCAACCTCCTGAGTAGTTGGGATTACAGGCACGTGCCACCACGCCCAGCTAATTTTTAGTATTTTTAGTAGAGACGGGGTTTCACCATGTTGACCAGGATGGTCTCGATCTCTTGACCTCGTGATCCACCCGCCTCGGCCTCCCAAAGTGCTGGGATTTCAGGCTTGAACCACCGCGCCCGGCCTGTATCTTTCAAAGAGAACTTTTTTTTTTTTTTTTTTTTTTTGAGACAAGGTCTTGTTCTGTTGCCCAGGCTGGAGTACAATGGTGAGATCTCAGCTTACTGCAACCTCCCAGGTTTAAGTAATTTTCCTGCCTCAGCCTCTCAAGTAGCTGGGATTATAGGCACCTGCCACCACGCCCAGCTAATTTTTTGTATTTTTAGTAGAGACCGAGTTTTATCACGTTTTTGATAAGGAGTTTCACTCTTGTTACCCAGGCTGGAGTGCAATGGTGCGATCTCGGCTCACCGCAACCTCCGCCTCCTGGGTTCAGCCAATTCTCCTGCCTCAGCCTCCCGAGTAGCTGGGATTACAGGCATGCACCACCATGCCCAGCTAATTTTCTGTATTTTTAGTAGAGACGGGGTTTCACCATGTTGACCAGGATGGTCTCAATCTCTTGACCTCATGATCCACCCGCCTCGGCCTCCCAAAGTGCTGGGATTACAGGCTTGAGCCACTGCGCCCGGCAATAATAATTCTTTATTATTGTCACATAGGCAGTGTTCGGAGCCTCCCTGTTGTCGCAAAATTGGCAGAGTTTGTTTTTATCAGGTTCTAAATTATTTTTCATTGGTTGCGTGGATATGCTATTTGGATGTACCCTCATTTAATCCGTCCTGTTGATGGGCTGTGAACTGAATGTAATTTACAGAATGAAACCCTATCCTTCCAACGGGTTGTGTTAGGAGGTGGGGCCTTTGGGAGGTTATTAGGGTTGGATAAGGTCCTGAGGGCAGAGCCCCCTCTAGGAGATACATTGTCTTAAAGGAGGTCCCAGCGTGAGTCTGTTCTCATTCTACCTTGCGGAGCCCGACTCTGCCAGGAGCCAGCCTCAGCAACCAGAAAGCGGGCGGTGAGCTCTGACTTCTCTCCAGAACAGTGAGAAATAATGTTGCTTGTAAGTCACCATGGCTTTGGCGCTTTGGTAGAGTAGCCGGAAGAGACATCTAGGTTGTTTGCCTTTATTTAATCACATCGGTGATGAATATACTAGAATTGGGTTTGGCTCTCATTTCCTCAGGCTGAACCTCCAGCTGGGGTTGCCCTAAAATTGTTGTCAAAGGAATTCCCACATGGGAGTGCCTTAGTCTCTGTGAAGAGGGGACTTGTTGGGACTCCAAAGAAGGAAGCACCAAGCTCCAGGGTGGTTGGTCCAGAGTTCATTAGGGGAACTTAGCTGGTGGTGTAGCCTATGCTTGGCTAGGCGCCAAGAGAAAAGGATGTTCTGCTCAGGTATGTCCCTGTCAAGGGTGTCATGGTGTGGACTTTACAGGAAAGATTCAGGAATTTGGCTCAGGGCCGGTTCGAGTTTCTTTCCACATTTTGGGTAAAAATTCTAACATCTTCGTTTAGTGTCTGGCAATATTCACGGCCCCAGCTTGGGTTCAAGCCTGCAAGAGAAATGAGCTGCCCAGCTCACAGAGCAGTCAAAGCGCCCAGTGTTTCTTGGTCAGGACAGGAGAGAAAGTGGGAGAACCGGGGGACATCACAGCTCCTCTTGCTGGCTTCTTGGAGGTGGAGTTACAGGGTCACGAAGGAGGAAGGACTGGGAGGGTTGGGGAGGGTTGCGCAGGAGCCGGGCACCGGAGCCAGGTTCGTCTCTGCTCACATATCCGCAGGTCCAGTGGTGGAGGCTTTCCTTTGGATTTCTCTCAGTATGAAAGGAATGGAATGCAGTGGCTTCTGTGTTCACAACTTAGGGTCTTTTATAAAATAGGTATTATCCTAGGAGGCATTTGTTTTGTTTTGTTTTGTTTTTTTGAGACGGAGTTTCACTCTTGTTACCCAGGCTGGAGTGCAATGGCGCGATCTCGGCTCACCGCAACCTCCGCCTCCTGGGTTCAGGCAATTCTCCTGCCTCAGCCTCCCGAGTAGCTGGGATTACAGGCACGCGCCACCGTGCCCAGCTAATTTTTTGTATTTTTAGTAGAGACGGGGTTTCACCATGTTGACCAGGATGGTCTCAATCTCTTGACCTCGTGATCCGCCCACCTCGGCCTCCCAAAGTGCTGGAATTACAGGCTTGAGCCAATGCGCCGGGCCGGCATTTGTGTTTAAATTGATTTAACGGTTCTTATCCAAAGCCTGGTCTAACTGTCCATTCGTGTACAGTTTTTATTTAATTCTAAAAATACCGATATTCAGGAACGTTTTAACATTTCATAAACGCTGACCTTGCATGTAAGTTTATAGGTTATTATGTATATTTTTTAAGTGCTGTTATCAGTGAATTTTCCCTATTGTATTTTGGCATTGGTTATTATTGCTTTTTTGGATATTTGTCTATTTTTCTCAAGGATTCTTATGACTGATAAAACCTGAATGTGAATGATCACATACTAGAGAATACACAGCTATTAAGTATAGAGCTCAGTGACTTTTAAAAACCTTGCACACGGCCGGGCGCGGTGGCTCAAGCCTATAATCCCGGCACTTTGGGAGGCCGAGGTGGGTGGATCACAAGGTCAAGAGATCGAGACCATCCTGGTCAACATGGTGAAACCCCGTCTCTACTAAAAATACAAAACATTAGCTGGGCATGGTGGTGCATGCCTGTAATCCCAGCTACTCAGGAGGCTGAGGCAGGAGAATTGCCTGAACCCAGGAGGCGGAGGATGCGGTGAGCCGAGATCGCGCCATTGCACTCCAGCCCGGGTAACAAGAGCGAAACTCCGCCTCAAAAAAAAAAAAAAAGAAAAGAAAAGAAAAAAAAAACCTTGCACACTTGTGCCTCTACCACCCAGGTGATGCTAAACAAACCATACAAGATCATTCTGGGCAGTGCCCTCCTTCTGCTTCTCAGGCTCAATATCAAGCCTATGAGAAGTTAACTATGCTTAGGACAGCAACACTTGGCTCACTGAATGGGCGTCCTTTATCTGTTCTACTGTTTTTTGTTTGCCTGTTTGAGATGGGAGTCTCACTCTGCCACCAGGCTGGAGTGCAGTGGTACCTCCCAAAGTGCTGGGATTACAGGCATGAGCCACTGTGCCTGGCCTGTTCTTTTGTTAAAGCTGAGTTTGGTTATTTTCCGTTTTTAGCAATGACGACAAGCTAGTTTTGAACACCTTGCCACAGGCTTTGGTGTATATCTGTTTGTGCTCCCATTGAGTGTGTTACGGGGTGGCGCAGTGGGGTGGTAGGGCAAGTGGTGAGTCCACCCTCTCATGCCCAAGGGTTTTCCAGAGCACGTAGCACGTGGGACCCTTCTCCTGCTTTTTTGTTACCTGCATGCAGTGTCATGTCACTGTATAACAGCTTTTAGCCATTTTATTTGGTGTGCATTGGTTACATTGGGGTTTCGGTTTGTTTTTCATGGTGAATAAGCATGTTGAGCACTTTTTCTTGTGCTTGCTGGTTTTCAAATAACCTTTGTTGTCAGATGCCTGTTAGAGGCTCTTGTCCACTTAAAAGAATGGGTTGTTTGGCTCACGCCTTGCGGTAATAGGTTCGTGACTAGCTGGTCAACACTTCATAGACCCCATGTTGCCTCCATTGCCTGAGCAATATAGCGCATCTCTTTAAAAAGTTGGGGCTGTGTGTCTTTGTGCAGTGATTTGTAGGGCTTGTCTTATTTTGGACCTGGGTCATGTCTATATATTGCAAGTATGTCCTCCCTGTCTCTGGCTTGCTTTTTTAAAATTTTAAAGGATTTCTTTTGATGAAAAGGTTATTGATCTGCCTATTTCTATTAGAATATTTCTTCTGCATTAGTTTCTTTTTTTTTCTTCCATTAAAATTACATATTTGTTAGGGCTTTTTACATTCTTCTGTGCACCTTAGATTTTTTTTTTTTTTTTTTTTTTTTTTTTTTTTTTTTTTTAGACAAACTCTTCCTTTGTCACCCAGGCTGGAATGCAGTGGCACCCTGCAACCTCTACCTCCTGGGTTCAAGCAATTCTTCTACCTCAGCCTCTCAAGTAGCTGGGATAACCTGCAACCACGTCTGGCTAATTTTAGTACTTTTTTTTTTTTTTTTTTTTTTTTTTGAGATAGAGTTTCGCTCTTTTTATAACCAGGCTGGAGTGCAATGGCGCAATCTTGGCTCACCACAACCTCCGCCTCCTGGGTTCAGGCAATTCTCTTGCCTCAGCCTCCTGAGTAGCTGGGATTACAGGCACGCGCCACCACGCCCCGCCAAATTTTTTGTATTTTTAGCAGAGACAGGGTTTCACCATGTTGACCAGGATGGTCTCAATCTCTTGACCTCACGATCCACCCGCCTTGGGCTCCCAAAGTGCTGGGATTACAGGCGTGAGCCACCACACCCGGCCAATTTTAGTACTTTTTAATAGAGACAGGGTTACACTGTCTTGGCCAGGCTGGTCTTGAACTCCAGACCGCAGGTGATCTGCCCACCTTGGCCTCCCAAAGTGCTGGAATTACAGGCATGAGCCACTGTGGCTGGCCTAAAAAACCATTTTTACAGAGACTGCATCTCATTCTGTTGCCTAGGCTGATCTTGAACTCCTGAAACCTGGATATTTTCTCTAGCTTTGTCTCATGTGCAGCAGATCCTCAAATAACTCGATTTAGTTATAACGTGGATGAGAAAAATCAGCTGTCGAGCCACTGTCTGGGTTTTGTCTGCATGTTCTCCTCTCATCTGCAAGTTTTCTTTTGGATATTCAAGTTTCCTCCCACATCCTACGCTGCGCTCTGAGGTGAACTGGTGGGTCTGCGGTCACAGTCTCAGTGAGGGTGGACATATGTAAAGCAGCCCTGCTGTGGCATGGTGTGTTGGCCGGGATCGGTTTGCACCTGTGCCATGAGCCACTGGAATAGGCTCTGGCTACCTGAGACCCTGAAGTGAAATAAGCAGGTTGGAATACAAATAAAAACAAATTACCATCAAATAAAAATTTCTAAAACATAAGGTAATTATACAATTGTATGACAATAAACGACGTGGTTGGAAAGCATCCAGTCATCATATTTGTGATCGTGACTGTATGGTGTGGTAGGAGGTGCTCCCTCCAATTGTGGCTTTAAAAATGTTTATTTCATATTTATGTATGTGTTTTTTGGGATGGAGTCTTGCTCTGTTACCCAGGCTGGAGTGCAGTGGCACAGTCTTAGATCACTGCAGCCTCTACCTCCTGCGTTCAAGCAATTCTCCTGTCTCAGCTTCCCTAGTAGCTGGGACTATAGGTGCTTCACCATGCCTAGCTAATTTTTGTTTTTTGTTTTTTTTTTTGTTTGTTTGTTTGTTTGTTTTGAGACAGAGTTTCGCTCTTGTTACCCAGGCTGGAGTGCAATGGTGCAATCTCAGCTCACCGCAACCTCCGCCTCCTGGGTTCTGGCAATTCTCCTGCCCCAGCCTCCTGAGTAGCTGGGACTACAGGCACGCGCCACCATGCCCAGCTAATTTTTTGAATTTTTAGTAGAGACGGGGTTACGCCATGTTGACCAGGATGGTCTCGATCTCTTGTCCTTGTGATCCGCCCGCCTCGGCCTCCCAAAGTGCTGGGATTACAGGCTTGAGCCACTATGCCCGGCCCTAATTTTTGTATTTTTAATAGAGATGGAGTTTTACCATATTTGTCAGGCTGGTCTTGAACTCCTGGCCTCAGGTGATCCACCCACCTCGGCCTCCCAAAGTGATGAAATTACAGGCCTGAACCATCATGCCCAGTCTATCACCACTACAATTGCCATCAAGCACTCATTTATCAAAATTTTGATAATTACCTTGTTTTTATTAATATTCAGTGGATATGTAGCTCACATTTATTTCAATGTATGTTAGAAATGTTTTTAATCTGCCTTCACTTTTCTTAAAAAATTGTTTTTAATCTTTCTTTAGAAGTTTGCTGACATTTTGTGATCAGAAATATGCTGGAGGAATTTAACTCTGGTGTATATTAATTAGTATATGTTAAGATTCCTTTTTATTTATAGGCTTGCTTAAAGATACAGTTTCTATTAAGTGAGGATTTACTGTGCAGTTGATGTATATATTTTTTTCCTCTGGAACTTTATTTAGATGTCTTTTATGGTTTTTAGTTCCTTTCTTGAAATTCTCAACCTTGAGCTTTAATATCTTGGACATATTAAAGATAGATTTGTTAGGGTTACTCCTGGCGCCCCCGTGTGTCTATTTCTGTGGTTGTGCTTTTTGGTCATGACTTTTCCTTCCTGTCTGCTTGGGTATTTTTTCATTGCCTGTTGGATATTTTATTTTATTGAGACAGTCTTGTGCTGTCACCCAGGCTGGAGTGCACTGGTGTGATCTTGGCTTACAGTACCCTCTGCTTCCTGGGTTCAAGTGATTCTCCTGCCTCAGCCTCCCAAGTAGCTAGGATTACAGGTGTGTGCCACCATGCCCAGCTAATTTTTGTGTTTTTAGTAGAGACAGGGTTTCACCACGTTGGCCAAGCTGGTTACAAACAGGTCTTACTTTTAAGTATGGAATCTGTTTTGATTCCATTTTTGTGTATGGTGTGTGATAAGGGTCTAATTTCATTTTGCATGTGGATGTCCCATTTTCCCAATGCCACTTATGAAGAGACTGTCCTTTCCCCATTGTGTGCTTTTGCCAGCCACCTTTCGCCAAACTTGGATGGCTTTAAAAGTGTGGCTTGCCGGGCGCGGTGGCTCAAGCCTGTAATCCCAGCACTTTGGGAGGCTGAGGCGGGTGGATCACGAGGTCAAGAGATCGAGACCATCCTGGTCAACATGGTGAAACCCCATCTCTACTAAAAATACAAAAAATTAGCTGGGCATGGTGGTACGTGCCTGTAATCCCAGCTACTCGGGAGGCTGAGGCAGGAGAATTGCCTGAACCCAGGAGGCGGAGGTTGCGGTGAGCCGAGATCGCGCCATTGCACTCCAGCCTGGGCAACAAGAGCGAAACTCCGTCTCAAAAAAAAAAAAAAAAAAAGTGTGGCTTTATTTCTGGTCCCTTGATTCTATTCCTTTGGTCTATGTGGGGCTTCACCTCTGAGCTACCCAGGTTTCCTGGCAGGATTCAGTATGTAGTGGACATGTGACTGCAGTCTCCCTCGGTTCCTTGCCATGTGGATGCCCCCCATAGGGCAACTCACATTATGACAGCTGGCTTCCTCAGATAATGTGAGCATACACCGGTAAGACAGGAGTCATGGTCTATTTCTTGAGACCTGATCTCACTTCTGCCAGACCCCATAGTTAGAAACAAGTCAGTAGATCAGCCCACCAGTAGATCAGCTCTCACAAAGCGGGGGGGGCTTTGGATGAGGCCGTGAATTCTGATGGCAGGATAGCTGGGCCATCCTGGAGGTCTCCATGCCTTACCTGCAGGAGTGGGATTTCTTTGAGGCCTGCTTTCCTCAGGTGCCAAGAGAGCTCCTGGCCACTCTAGGCTGAGGCTCTTGCCGCTGAGCCCTACAGCAAACCTCCCCTCCAAGAGCCTCATGTTGGAACTGGGTCCATGGCCAGACAGAAGAAAGATGTTTCTTGTCTGTGGGCTGTGTTCATTCTAAAGTTTCAGGGAGTGTCTTAAGTGCCTACATAGGTGTTGCAAGCATGGGTTAAGCAGAGACTGTCTGAATGCTGTGGCAAGGGCGGCCAGGGCTCCACTGGGGCACAAACTCAGGCACTGGCATCAGGTTCCTACTGATGAGGCGGTTATATTGGTAGGGTTGGTCAGTCTCCTTTCCAGGGCTCTCCAAAATCTGTTTCTTCTTTTTTTGACACGGAATCTCACTCTGTGGCCCAGGCTGGAGGGCCGTGGCACAATCTCAGCTGACTGCCACCCCCATCTCCCTGGTTTCAGCAGTTCTCCTGCCTCGGCCTCCTGAGTAGCTGAAACTACAGGCGTACGGCACCACACCCAGCTAATTTTTGTATTTTTAGTAGAGATGGGATTTTGCTATGTTGGTCAGGCTGCTAGCAAACTCCTGACCTCAAATGATCTGCCCACCTTAGCCTCCCAAAGTGCTGGGATTACACATGCGAGCCACTTCGCCCAGCCCCAAATCTGTTTCTCAGCTCCTTAAAATCACACCCAAAACGTATGTATTGATTAAAAGTGTATTATGCATTTTAATTTGCAGTATTGTTTTCTGCTTTATAACATGGGATATGTTTCTTTTAGTCATTAAATGTGTCCCTCAGTGAAGGTAGGTAGCTTTCTTCTTGGCTTTGCAGTTTTTTAGTTTTACAATTATTCCTGGGTATTTTGCATTTGAATGGCTACTGTGAAAATGATTTATCTACCACCTTATTGGTAATATACAGAAAAGCTATTCGTATAACATTTTTTATATTGATGTTCATGGGGGCAGAATGGCGAATTTGTGTCTGTTCCCGTGTGGAAGTGGTGCAGCCACCACTAGGCGACTTCAGCATTCCTGCCTGTCTCAGTGCTTCTGCCCTTTGACTGGTTAGTCATGGTGCTGGTTACGGAGCTGAGATGTACGAGTGGCTAAAAACTTGCCTTTGTGCCAGGCACAGTGGCTCAAGCCTGTAATCCCAGCACTTTGGGAGGCCGAGGCGGGTAGATCACGAGGTCAAGAGATCAAGACCATCCTGGTCAACATGGTGAAACCCCGTCTCTACTAAAAATACAAAAAATTAGCTGGGCATGGTGGTGCGTGCCTGTAATCCCAGCTACTCCGGAGGCTGAGGCAGGAGAATTGCCTGAACCCAGGAGGCGGAGGTTGCGGTGAGCCGAGATCGCGCCATTGCACTCCAGCCTGGGTAACAAGAGCGAAACTCCATCTCAAAAAAAAAACAAAAAAACAAAAAAAAAACTTGCCTTTGCCATTAGCGTGAGTGTTAACCTTCACAAGTCCATTACTGAGGCAGAGTGGCCAGTAATACGTGCAGATTTCTGTCATGTCCATGTGTGGCTTTGTCTCCAGGTCACCATTAGTAGGTGTTTTCATTGTGCCTGGTAACAAATGAGGTTGGTTGTAATGTTCTTGTTGTGTGGCCTCATTTTCAGATTGCGTCATTATTATACTTCTTAAAACGTCTCCTCTTCCATACCGTTATTTGGCCTCCATCTTGATGTTTTCTTACTTCTGTCCTGGAGCATCACCTGCATTTCAGCTAGGAAGCTACTGCCTGGGGGCCACATCCCCCCACCTGCTGTTCTTATCTGTAGCTTTTATTGGAATGTTAACTTTATGTTAAAACTCAACCACGTGGATTTGTTTACAATCACCTTTGGCTGCTTTCTTGCCAAAGTGGCTTAGCTGAGAACTGGTGATGAGGACTGGAGACTCTCGAGCCTGAACTATTTATGGAGCAGCCCTTTAAGGAGAAGTTGTTTCCACCCTCTGCTTGCGTCTCCCTTGCCACTCCTGGGCCTGTTTAGTCTAGACTGAAGGGCACTTGCTTCAGCACTTTTTTTTTTTTTTTTTTTTTTTTGAGACAGAGTCTTGCTCTGTTGCCAGGCGCTAGGCTGGAGTGCAGTGGCACAATCTCGGCTCACTGCAACCTCTGCCTCCTGGGTTCAAGCAATTCTCCTGCCTCAGCCTCCCAAGTAGCTGGGACTACAGTCGCATGCCACCACGCCCAGCTAATTTTTTTGTTGTATTTTTTTAGTAGAGATGGGGTTTCACCATGTTGGCCAGGGTGGTCTCAATCTCTTGACCTCGTGATCCACCCACCTCGGCCTCCCAAAGTGCTTGGATTACAGGCTTGAGCCACCGCGCCCAGCTGCTTCAGCACTTTTATTGCAAAATTCCTGCCTTTACAGAGCTTATACTTCAGTGGGGGATACAGGCAATAAAGAATAAGTAAAGTGTACAGTAAATTCGAAAATGCAAGAAGAGTCAAGCCAGGAGTGGTGAGCAGAACTGGGAGGCTCGCACAGGCCGCACTGAGGTGTTCTGGGTTTGTCAACCTGGCTGCCCTTCTACCTGTGTGCTGACCCCACCTTTCCTTTCACACAGGGACCTTCCAGAGTGATGGACTGTCTTCACACCTTTTCTCATCAATGCCCTCCTTGGGGGCCTGTGAATCCACAGAGAAAGAGTGTCCTGAGCTGAGCACACAGGCACAGTCACCACAGGGCCATGTGGCCAGGGTGTGGAGTGGCTGGGAGGGGAAGCTGGAGGGGGAGCAGTGGAGGCAGGGTGGGCGAGGCACCATCTTCTTTCTGCACAGTCTCTTAAGAGTTTGCACCTGTTGTGTGGGCAACAAATGCAACTTCAGGGTTATGAGAATTGTGGTCACTTGTGCATTTTTTTTTAAAAAAAAAAGATGGCAGTAATAAGACGTCCTTCCAGGGCTGTGACTGATTGCTGTGAGCAACAACATAATGGGATTTATAAACGTGAGTACAGCAGCAGGCATCACTGTATTCCTGCCTGGGCTGTGTGTGGGTGTGCTGCATCCTCAGGCATTGTCCCTCTGTGATGGAGCCCAACTCGCCGGGGTTCCACTGAGGCAGGACTCAGCACTAGCAGTAAACAGATCTGTTTCTGAGGTGTCTTCTGAATGTTCTACATGCTCTGCTGCCACAGGAATGAGGAGCAGCCTCGGCTCCACCTGTCTCCACCAGTGAGTAAAGCCAATTCCCTACCCAAGGCAGGGGATGCCTCCCACCTGCAGTCCCTGATCGTGTGCAGTTTACAGAGTGTTCCTTCATTTGTAAGTTGTCATGATGAAGAAAGAAGTCAGTAGCAAAATGACCCTCTTACAGAGTTATGAAATGGGGCTGTCATGGGGAGCAATGATCTGCAGGGGACCTGGGCTCTGGCATGGTCTTGACACTGAGCAAGTGAGAAGGCAGCTGTCCTTTGACAGTTACTATTTTGTTTGTCCAGCATGCAGGTAAGTTAGTCTCGTGCAGGTAAGTTACTCCAGTAGACCATGACGAGGGGCACTAACTTGAAAAAATGGCCATGTGCTGAAGTAAGAACTTCACAGATACTCACCCAGACCAATGTTCAGAGTCAGGGAGCATCCCCATGAGACGTAGAGGAAGCTGAAGATAAGGAGCTGATCCCCTCACAGGTACAGTAGTCCCCTCTCATCCCCCGAAATGCGTTCCAAGAGTTGACATTATCCATCTGGCCTTATTAACCTCCTGGCCTTTCTCACCCAGTCTTCATGACGCTGCCTAAAAATCCTGCCCTACCCAACTGGCCATAACTTCCTGCCATGTCTACCTGCTCGTAATTTGCTGGCCTCAATCTCCCTTCAAAACCCAGTTGGATTTACCCACTAAGATGAACCCACCCGCCTTATTAAGCTCTTGCTAGTGCTCTTCTGCCCTCGCTCCCTGGCCTTGTCCACCTCGTGGTATAACCTTGGCCTGACCTCATTAGCATTTCCCACCTGGCTTAACACTATGGGCCTTAACCTCATGACCTTAACAACCTGGATTAGTCTGCTAGTTTTCTCGACTAGTCTTACTGATCCTGTGACCCACATGGCCCCCAACCTTGGTTTACGCAATTATCCTATGCCGTACTCATTTATTTAGTTTTTAATCTAACAAGCCTTAAGGACCTGGATTTAGCTCCCTAGGTTTCCTGCCCTGGTTTCACCATCTCCCTGCCCTTTTTCCCGATGTTCTATCCCCAACTCCATGCCCCAGCCCCAGCCCCAGCCCCATGATTAGACATCCTGCATTACCGACCTGGCCTTGAACTCAAGACCTTCCCAATCGGGATGACCAACACAGCTTACCAGCCTGGCCTTGCCACCTCTCCTCGGCCTTTCATTCCAACTCACGTGGCCTTTCCCTCCTTACCTAGTTGGCCTAGTATTAACGTCTTGGCATTACCCAGGTGGAGTGAGCCACCTAGCTCTATTCAGGAAGGCCTTAACTTACTGGCCTAAGTCACCCAGACTTTGCAATCACTTGGCTTTTTGACCTGGTCTTAACCTCACAGTTTTGGCAACTTAGATTTAGCCACCTGTTTTAGGAACCCCCTGGCCTTACTCATCCACTATGAATCTCCTGGCCTCATGCCCCTTCCATACCCACCTGCCCTTACCCTTGTGCCGTTAATGACCCATCCTTACCAACCCGAATCACCCAGCTGATCTTACCTCTCCAGCTTACCCAGTTGACCTTCAAAATTACTCTCAAGATTCTAGCCTTCCTCAACTGTCCCAGCTCTACTGGCCTTAACCTGGTGTCATTATGCTGAGTCCCTGCCTTTGGCTTTCCTTTCATGAGACCTTCACCTGGCAGCACTCCTTGTGTCTGCATTTGCCCAACCTTACCCAGCAGGCCTTCCCCACCCGACCTCATTAACCTTAGGGCCATACTCACCTGCCCTCTTCACATGCTTGGCCTTAGCCAGCAAAACATAATCTACTGGCCTCTTACTTACCTGGTGTTTACCACCTAGTTTTATTCTGCTGGCCTTCACCTTCCTTGTCACCTTCCCCACACTTCTTGCCCACCTAATGTTAGCCCTGGGTCATCATTTGTCTGGCTTGGAGAATTGTGCTTAATCCAACTGGATGTTTTTCTCATTGATTTCCTGGCCTGGGAATAGTCTTCTGTTCCACTGGATCTCAACACCTGGTTTTAACAACCTGACTGCACTCAGGAGAATTTCGCAAGCTCATTGGCTTCATCACCATATCTGCTCTTCCTGATACTAGGAATCTGGTGTTTATCTATCTTGCTTTATTAACCCCCTGGACATTCTGAGAAGTCTTAATTTCCTGGTCTAAAACTCTTTCCCTTACCCACCTGGCTATTACTTCCCACTCACCATTATCCACCTGTTCTTGCCTACCTGGCTTCAATTTTCTGGCCTCGATCCCTGGTCAAGACCCACATGACCTTGCCTGCTAGGCCTTACTGCACTGCTGTTAATCCATGGTGTTACCCACCTCATTTTAGGGTCCTGGGCATACCCCATTAGCTTCCCCACCTGGCCTAATCCTTAGGGCCCTTAACCTCATGGCCTTAACAACCCGGATTCACCACCTAGCTTTTCCACCTAGTCTTACCAACCACACATGACCCACATGGCCTTCACGCTTGGTGAACACAATTGTCCTTGGCCTTCTGGTTTCAGCTACTGGACCTTAAACCACTGGATTTACCTCCCTAGGTGTACTTCTCTGGACGTATCCCCCTGCTTCTACTCTCTGGATTTCCTATTGCTCCCCAACCCTTGGACTTAAGACACCTTGCCTGAGTCACCTGAACTTATTCACCTGGCCTTAACCTCACGGCCTCACCAACCTGCATGACCAAGATAGCTTACTAACCTGGCATTCCCACCTGGCCTTAACCTTTCATTCTAACTCACATGGGCTTAACAGCCTGACCTAATCTGCATAGCTTTAACCTCTTATCAGGGGGATACGTCCAGTGAAGGCAGCCACCTAGCAGCTCTGTCAAGGAGGCCTTAACTTACTATCATTACCCACCCAGCCTGTTCAATCGCTTGGCTTCCTGACCTGGTCTTAACCTCAGGTTTTAACCAACTTACATTCACCCAAATGCCTTATGAACCTCCTGGCCTTACTCATTCAGTAGCAATCCCCTGAACTTATGCAACTGACTTACACACCTGGCCTTCACCCTTTATGTCCTTACCAACCAAGCCTTTCCCTGTTACCTTCACAGTTAGTCTGTTTTTTTGAGACCGTGTCTTGCTCTGTTCCCTAGACTGGAGTTTGGTGGCACTATCTCAGCTCACTGCAACCTCCCCTTCCTGTATTGAAGTGATTCTTTCGTCTCAGCCTCCAAAGGTACTGGGATTACAGGTGTGTAGCCCTATTTATGGCTAGTTTTTGTATGTCTAGTAGAGACAGGGTTTCACTGTGTTGGCCAGCCTGGTCTCGATATCCTGACCTCGAGTAATCTGCTCACCTCCTGAAGTGCTGGGATTACAGGCATGAGTAATTGTGGTCCCTGCTCACAATTACTCTTAAACACCTCCCAGCCTTACTGCCATTATCCTCTGTCCTCTTTCACAGCATTCACCTTTGATGTTACCACATGGCCTTATTGACCTGGTCTCAACCCACTTGGCCTCGTTCACCTCCAGGCTTTAGCCACTATGTCTTCTTCACCTGACCTCTCATTAGCCTTATAACCAAACTCAACTGACATATTGAACTGCCTGGCATCAGCCAGCCAGCATGACTTAATCTGCTGGCAGTATACCCTTCTGGTGCTTACCACCTGGTTTTATTCAGCTGGTCTTCCCCTCCTTGCCTTCCCTTTACTATAGCCTCAGGTCATCATGGGCTGGTTTCACAACTTGCCCTTAATCCTACTGGGTGATTCCCCCATCGATATCCTGGCCTAGGGTTTCCCAAATAGTCTTTTCTTCAGCTGGATTTAAACACCTGGTTTTAACTTATCAAGCTCATTGCCTTCATCACCTTATCTTGTCCTCATGGTATTATGAACATGGCACTATCTACATGGCCTTATTAAACTCTAACCTTACTTACCCAGTCTTAATTTCCTGGCCTAAAAGTCCTGGCCTTACCCACATGGCCAGAACTTCCTGCCATTATCAACCAGTAGTTACCCACCTGGCTTTATTTTGCTGGCTTCCATCTCTAGTCTTGCCCATGGGGCCTTACTCCCCTGCCCCTTACATGTGGCCTTACTCAGGTCATCTTAGGGCCCTGGCCAGACCCTATTAGACTTCCCCAACTGTCCTAAACCTAAAGGCCTTAACCTCATGGCCTAACAACTTGTATTAGCAATCTAGTTTTCCGACCTAGTCTTAAAGACTATAGGTTAACATTAGTCTTACCCATCATGTAACCTACATGGCCTTCACACTTGGTCCTTAACTTTCTGCTTTTATCTTCCAGGCCATACACTCCAGGCCTTACCCGCTGAAATTGCTCCCTGAAATTATTCCCTGGACTTATGCCTCTACCCTGATTCCTCGGATTCCCCAACAACTTTCCCCCAGACTCATACACCTTGTATTACCCATCTAGATTCACCCATTTGACTTTAACCTTATGGCCTTTCCAACCTAGATTAATAACCTTCATTAGCCAGCTACTTTTTCCAGCTAGACTTACTGATCATACGTGACCCACATGGCCTCCACGCTTGGTTTTCACAACAGTCCTGAGCCTTTTGGTTTTAGCTAACAGGACATAAGCCCCTAGGTTTACCTACCTAGGTCTTATCCCCTGGTGTTAATCACCCTGCCCTTTTTCCATAGCTTTAACCCCAACTCAAGTTCCAGCCCCAGCCATAACCTCAGCCCCAGCTTTACCCCCAGTTCCATGTCCCAGGCACAGGCCCAGGCCAAGGCCCTGCTCCAGCCCTAGCTTTACCCACAACTCCATGTCCAAGACCCTGCCCCAACCCCAGCCCCAGCTTTACCCCCAACTCCATGTCCATGCCCCAGCCCCAGCCCCAGCTTGACCCTGAACTCCATGGCCCAGGCCCAGCCCCAGTCCCATCTCCAGCTTCACCCCCAACTCCATGTCCCAGCCCCAGGTCCAGCCCTAATTTTACCCCCAGCTCCACATCCCAGTCCCAGGCCCTTAATCCTACTGGGTGGTTTCCCTGTAGATTTCACATCCTGGGGTTACTGAAACAGTCCTTTATTGAGCTGGATTTAGATCCCTGGTTTTAACAACCTGGTGAAACCCAGAGACCTTATTAACCTGTTTGCATTAATCACCTTATTTTATCCTCATGCTATGACCACCTGGCCATTACCCATCTGGCCTTATTAACCTCCTCGCCCAGTCTTCATGACTTTGCCTAAAAATCCTGGCCTTACCAGACTGACCATAACTTCCTGCCATTATTCAGTGTTCTTACTGACCTGGATGTAATTTGCTGGCCTCAATCTCCAGGCCCAGGCCAAGCCCCAGCCCTATCCTAATCCCCATCTTTACCGGAAACTACGTGTCCCAGCCCCAGATCCAGCCCTAGCTTTACCCCCAACTCCATGTTCTATCCCCAGGCCCAGCTCCAGCTTTACCCGCAAATCCATGTCAAAGCCCGAGGCCCATCCCTAGCTTTACCCCCAATTCCATGTCCCAGGCCCAGGCCCTTAATCCTACTTGGTGGTTTTTCTGTTGATTTCACAGCCTGGGGTTACTGTGAAACAGTCCTTTATTGAGCTGGATATACATACCTGGTTTTAACAACCTGGTCAAAGTCAGCCCACCATATTAACCTGTTTACATTCATCACCTTATTTTATCCTCATGCTATGACGAACTTGCCATTACCCATCTGGCCTTATTAACCTCCTTGCCCTACTCGCCCAGTCTTCATGACTTTGCCTAAAAATCCTGGCCTTACTGGACTGGATATAACTTCCTGCCATTGTCCACGTGTTCTTACTCACCTCGATGTAATTCACTGGCCTGAATCTCCAGGCCCAGGCCGAACCCCATCCCCATCCCCATCTTTACCCCAAACTCCATGTCCCAGCCCCAGCCCCAGCCCTAGCTTTATCCCCAAGTCCATGGCCCAGGCCCAGACCCAGGCCCGCTTCAGCCCTAGCTTTACCCCCAACTCCAAGTCCGAGGCCGAGTCCCAGGCCCAGGCTTGGCCTCGCCCCATCACTAGCTTTACCCTCAACTCCATGTCCCAGTCCCAGCCCCATCCCCAGCTGGAGCCACAGCTTTACCCCCAACTCCATGTACCAGTACCATGCCCAGGCCCAGCCCCAGCCCCAGGCCCAGCCCTAGCTTTGCCCCCATCTCCATGGCCCAGGTCCAGGCCCTTAATCCTACTGGTGTTTCCCCTTTTGATTTCACAGCCTGGGGTTACTGAAATAGTCCTTTATTGAGCTGGATTTAGACACCTGGTTTTAACAGCCTGGCCAAGGTCAGCCAAACTTATTAACCTGTTTGCATTCATCACCTTATTTTATCCTCATGGTATGACAAACTTGACATTCATCTGGCCTCATTAACCTCCTTGCCCTACTCGCCCAGTCTTCATGACTTTGCCTAAAAATCCTGGCGTCACCAGACTGGCCATTCTTGCCATTGTCGACATGTTCGTACTCACCCGGATGTAAGGCACTGGCCTCAATCTCCAGGCCCAGGCCGAGCCCCGGCTCCATCCCCATGTTTACCCCAAACTCCATGTCCCAGCCCCAGATCCCGCACTGGCTTTAACCCCAACTCCATGTCCCAGGCCCAGGCTCTTAATCCTACTGGGTGGTTTCCCTGTTGATTTCACAGCCTGGGGTTACTGAAATAGTCCTTTATTGAGCTGAATTTAGATACCTGGTTTTAACAACCTGGACAAACTCAGAAACCTTATTAACCTGTTCACATTCATCACCTTATTTTATCCTCACGGTATGATCAACTTGACATTACCCATCTGGCCTTAGTAACCTCCTTGCCCTACTCGCCCAGTTTCACGACTTTGTCTAAAAATCTTGGCCTCACCGAACTGGCCTTAACTTCCTTCCATGGTCCATGTGTTCTTGCTCACCGGGTTGTAATTCACTGGCCTCAATCTCCAGGTCCAGGTAGAGCCCCAGCCCCATCCCCGTCTTTACCCCAAACTCAATGTCCCAGCCCCAGCCCCAGCCCTAGCTTTACCCACAAGTCAACGTCCCAGGCCCAGATCCAGGCCTAGCTTTACCCAAACTCCATGTCTGAGACCCAGGTCCAGGCCCGGCCCCACCCCATCATAAGCTTTACCCCCAACTCCATGACCCAGGCCCAGGCCAAACAATTGCCCTAGAATTACCCCCAACTCCAGGCCCCAGCCCCAGCCCCAGCCCCAGCCCCAGCCCCAGCCTTACTCAAACTCCACGTCCCATGCTTAGCCCCAGCCCCATCCCAATCCTCAGCTTTACCTCCAACTCCATGGCCCAGGCCAAGGCCCAGGCCCAGATTTACCCCCAATTCCATATCCGAGGTGTAGCCTCAGCCCCAGCTTTACCCCCATTCCCAGCTTTACCCCCAATCCCATGGCCCAGGCCAAGGACCAGGCCCAGCCCCAGCTTTACCCCCAACTCCCTGACCCAGTCCAAGCCCCATCTGCAGCCACAGCTTTATCCACAATTCCATGTCTCAGGACCAGGAACAGGCACAGGCCCAGGACGAGCACTAGCTTTACCCCTATCTCCACATCCCAGGCCCTTAGTCCTACTGAGTGGTTACTGTTGAGTTCACAGCCTGGGTTTACTGAAATAGTCCTTTATTGAGCTGGATATACGTACCTGGTTTTAACAACCTGGACAAAGTCAGCCCACCATATTAACCTGTTTGCATTCATCACCTTATTTTATCCTCATGCTATGATGAACTTGACATTACCCATCTGGCCTTATTAACCTCCTTGCCCTACTTGCCCAGTCTTCATGACTTTGCCCAAAAATCCTGACCTTACCGGACAGGCCATAACTTCCTGTCATTGTCCATGTGTTCTTACTCACCTGAATGTAATTCACTGGCCTCAATCTCCAGGTCCAGGCCAAGCCCAATTCCCATCCCCGTCTTTACCCCAAACTTCGTGTCCCAGTCCCAGCCCCAGCCCGAGTTTTATCCACAACTCCATGTTCCAGCCCCAGCCGCAGCTCTAGCTTTACCTACAAGTCCATGGCCCAGGCCCAGACCCAGATACAGGCCTAGCTTTTACCTCCAACTCCATGTCCGAGGCCCAGGCCTCGGTCCAGGCCTGGGCCTGGCCCGACCCCATCACAGAATTTACCTCAAACTCCGTGGCCCAGGTCCAAGCCAAGCAATAGCCCCATCTTTACCCCTAACTCCAGGTACCAGCCCTAGCCCGATTCCCAGCCCCAGCCCCAGCTTTAGCCCTAACTCCAAGTCCCAACCCCAGGCCCACCCCCAGCCCCAGCTTTACCCAAACTGCATGTCTGAGGCCCAGCCCCAGCCCCAGCCCCAGCCTCAGCTTTACCTCCAACTCTATGACCCAGGCCAAGGCCAAGGCCCAGGCCCGGATTTACCCCCAACTCCATATCCCAGGTGTAGTCCTATCCCCAGCTTTACCCCATCCCTAGCTTTACCCTAAACTCCATGGCCCAGGCCCAGGCCAAGGCCTGGTTCCAGCTTTATCTAACTCCATGTTCCAGCCCCAGCCCCAGCCCCAGCCCCAGCCGTAGCCACAGCTTTACCCCCAACACCATGTACCAGCTGCAGCCCTAGGTTTACCCCAAACTCCATGGCCCTGGCCCGGGCCCAGGCCCAGCCCAAGCCGCGACTTTACCTCCAACTCCATGACCTAGCCCTAACCCCAGCCCTATGCCCAGTCCAGGCCCAGCCCTAGCTTTATACCCAACTCCATGTCCCATGCCCAGGCCTTTAATCTTACTGGGTGGTTTTTCATTTTCTGTTGATTTCACAGCCTAGGGTTACTGAAATAGTCCTTTACTGAGCTGGATATACATACCTGGTTTTAACAACCTGGACAAAGTCAGCCAACCTTATTAAGCTGTTTGCATTCATCACCTTATTTTACCCTCGTGGTATGATGAACTTGCCATTACCCATCTGGCTTTATTAACCTCCTTGCCCTACTCACCCAGTCTTCATGACTTTACCCAAAAATCCTGACCTTACCGGACTGGCCATAATTTCCTGCCGTTGTCCATGTGTTCTTACTCACCTGGATGTAATTTGCTGGCCTCAATCTCAAGGCCCAGGCCGAGCCCCAGCCCCATCCCCATCTTTACCCCAAACTCCATGTCCCAGCCTCAGCCCCAGCCTGAGCTTTACCCGCAAGTCCGTGGCCAAGGCCCAGGCCCTGATCCAGGCCTAGCTTTACCCCCAATTCCATGTCCAAGGACCAGGTCCAGGCCCGGTCCTGGCCCCACCCCATCACAAGATTTACCCCAAACACCACGGCCCAGGCCAAGGCCAAGCAATAGCCCTAAATCTTGTGATCAGCTTCATTCCATCATAAGATTTACCCCTAACTCCAGGTTCCTGCCCCAGCCTCAGCCCCAGCTTTACCCAAACTCCATGTCCCAGGCTTAGCCCCGGTCCCAGCCCCAGCCCCAGCCCCTGCTTCAGCTTTACCCCCAACTCCATGGCCCAAGCCCAGCCCTAGCTCTACCACCATCTCCATGTCCCAGTCCCAAGCCCTTAATTCTACTGGGTGGTTTCTCTGTTGATTTCACAGCCTGGGGTAACTGAAATAGTCCTTTATTGAGCTGGATTTAGATCCCTGCTTTTAACAGCCTGGACAAAGTCAGCCAACCTTAGTAAGCTGTTTGCATTCATCACCTTATTTTATCCTCATGCTATGATGAACTTGCCATTACCCATCTGGCCTTATTTACCTCTTTGCCCTACTTGCTCAGTCTTCATGACTTTGCCTAAAAATCCTGGCCTCACCAGACTGGCCATAAATTCCTGCCATTGTCCACGTGATCTTACTCACCTGGATGTAATGCACTGGTGGTCTGAATCTCCAGGCCCAGGCTGAGCCCCAGCCCCATCTCCAACCCCATCCCCATCTTTACTCCAAACTCCATGTCCCAGCTCCAGTCTGAGCCCGAGCTTTAACCACAGCTCCATGTCCCAGCCCTAGCCCCAGCCCTAGATTTACCTGCAAGTCCATGGCGCAGGCCCAGACCCAGATCCAGGCCTAGTTTTACCCCCAACTCCATGTCCAAGGATCAGGTCCAGGCCCGGTCCTGGCCCCACATTGTCACAAGATTTACCCCCAACTCCATGGCCCAGGCCCAGGTCAAGTAATAGCCCCAGCCCCAGGCCCAGCCCCAGCCCCAGCTTTACCCAAAATCCAGGTCCCAGTTCCAGCCGCAGCCCCAGCCCCAGCCCCAGCTTTACCCCCATCTCCACATCCCAGGCCCAGGCCCTTAATCCTACTGGGTGAGTTCTCTGTAGATTTGACAGCCTGCAGTTACTGAAATCGTCCTTTATTGAGCTGGATATACAAACCTGGTTTTAACAACCCGGACAAAGTCAGCCCGCCATATTAAGCTGTTTGCATTCATCACCTTATTTTATCCTCATGCTATGATGAACTTGCCATTACCCATCTGGCCTTATTTACCTCTTTGCCCTGCTCCCTCAGTCTTCATGACTTTGCCTTAAAAATCCTGGCCTCACCAGACTGGCCATAACTTCCTGCCATTGTCCATGTGTTCTTGCTCACCTGGATATAACGCACTGGCCTCAATCTCCAGGCCCAGGCCTAGGCCCAGCCCCATCCCTATCTTTACCCCAAACTCCATGTCCTAGCCCCAGCCTGAGTCCTAGGTTTATCGCCAACTTCATGTTGGAGCCCCTGGCCCAGCCCTAGCTAAACCTGCAACTCCATGACTCAGGCCCAGGCCCAGGCCCATCTCGAGCCACAGCCCCCAGCTTAACCCCCAACTCCATGTCCCAGCCCTAGCCCAGCCCCAGCTTTACCCCCAACTCCACATTCTAGCCCCAGCCCCACCCTCAGCCCCAGGCCCAGGCCCAGCCCTAGATTTACACCCAAATTCATGTCCCAGGCCCAGGCCCTTAATGTTACTGGGTGGTTTTCCTGTTGATTTCACAGCCTGGGGTTACTGAAATAGTCCTTTATTGAGCTGGACATACATACCTGGTTTTAACAACCTGGCCAAAGTCAGCCAACCATATTAACCTGTTTGCATTCATCACCTTATTTTATCCTCGTGGTATGACGAACTTGCCATTACCCCTCTGGCCTTATTAACCTCCTTGCCCTACTCATCCAGTCTTCATGACTTTGTCTAATAATCCTGGCCTCACCAGACTGGCCATAACTTCCTGCCATTGTCCACGTGATCTTACTCACCTGGATGTAATGCACTGGTCTCAATCTCCAGGTCCAGGCCAAGCCCCAGCCTCATCCCCAGCCCCATCCCCATCTTCACCCCAAACTCCATGTCCCAGCTCCAGCCTGAACCCTAGCTTTAACCACAGCTCCATGTCCCAGCCCTAGATTTACCTGCAAGTCCATGGCACAGGCCCAGACCCAGATCCAGGCCTAGCTTTACCCCCAACTCCATGTCCAAGGACCAAGTCCGGGCCCCGTCCTGGCCCCACACTGTCACAAGATTTACCCCCAACTCCCTGTCCAAGGACCAAGTCCGGGCCCCGTCCTGGCCCCACACTGTCACAAGATTTACCCCCAACTCCATGGCCCAGGCCCAGGCCAAGTAATAGCCCCAGCTTTACCCTTAACTCCAGGTCCCAGCCCCAGTTCCAGCCCCAGGCCCAGCCCCAGCTTTACCCAAAATCTATGTCCCAGGCCCAGCCCCAGCCCCAGTCCCAGCCCCAGCCCCAGCCCCAGCTTTAGCCCCAACTCCAAATTCCAGCTCCAGGCCCACCCCCAGCATTACCCAAAATCCATGCCCCAGGCCCAGCGCCTGCCCCAGCCCCAGCCCCAGCCCCAGATTTAGCCCAACTCCATAGCCCAGGCCTAGGCCCAGGCCAAGGTCCGGCCCCAGCTTTATCCAACTCCATGTCTCAGCCCCAGCCCCAGCTTTATCCAACTCCATGTCTCAGCCCCAGCCCCAGCTTTACCCCTATCTCCACGTCCCAGGCCCAGGCCCTTAATCCTACTGGGTGAGTTCTCTGTAGATTTGACAGCCTGCGGTTACTGAAATCATCCTTTATTGAGCTGGATATACAAACCTGGTTTTAACAACCCGGACAAAGTCAGCCCACCATATTAAGCTGTTTGCATTCATCACCTTATTTTATCCTCATGCTATGATGAACTTGCCATTACCCATCTGGCCTTATTTACCTCTTTGCCCTGCTCGCTCAGTCTTCATGACTTTGCCTTAAAAATCCTGGCCTCACCAGACTGGCCATAACTTCCTGACATTGTCCATGTGTTCTTGCTCACCTAGATATAATGCACTGGCCTCAATCTCCAGGCCCAGGCCTAGGCCCAGCCCCATCCCTATCTTTACCCCAAACTCCATGTCCTAGCCCCAGCCCGAGCCCTAGGTTTATCGCCAACTTCATGTTGGAGCCCCTGGCCCAGCCCTAGCTTTACCTGCAACTCCATGACTCAGGCCCAGGCCCAGGCCCATCTCGAGCCACAGCCCCTAGCTTAACCCCCAACTCCATGTCCCAGCCCCAGCCCAGCCCCAGCCCGGCCCCAGCCCGGCCCCAGCCCGGCCCCAGCCCTGGCTTTAGCTCAAACTTCATGTCCCAGGCCCAGCCCAGCCCCAGCTTTACCCCCAACTCCACATTCTAGCCCCAGCCCCAGCCTTACCCTCAGACCCAGGCCCAGGCCCAGCCCTAGATTTACAACCAAATTCATGTCCCAGGCCCAGGCCCTTAATGGGTGGTTTTCCTGTAGATTTCACAGCCTGGGGTTACTGAAATAGTCCTTTATTGAGCTGGATATACATACCTGGTTTTAACAACCTGGCCAAAGTCAGCCAACCATATTAACCTGTTTGCATTCATCACCTTATTTTATCCTCATGCTATGACGAACTTGCCATTACCCATCTGGCCTTATTAACCTCCTTGCCCTGCTCACCCAGTCTTCATGACTTTGTCTAATAATCCTGGCCTCACCAGACTGGCCATAACTTCCTGCCATTGTCCACGTGTTCTTACTCACCTGGATGTAATTTGCTGGCCTCAATCTCCAGGCCCAGGCTGAGCCAGCCCCATCCCCATCTTTACCCCTAAACTCCATGTCCCAGCCCGCAACTTCATGTCCCAGCCCCAGCCACTTCTCTAGCTTTACCTGCAAGTCCATGGCCCTGGCCCAGCTCCAGGCCTAGCTTTACCCCCAGATACATGTCCAAGGCCCGGGCCCAGACCCAGGCCTGCCCCCACTGCATCACTAGCTTTATCCCCAACTCAATGGTCCCGCCAAGGCCCAGGCCAAGGTCCAGCAATAGCCCCAGCTTTACTCCTAAATCTGGGTCCCAGCTCCAGCCCTAGCTTTAGTGCCAACTAAAAGTCCCAGCCCCAGCTTTACCCAAACTCCCTGCCCCAGGCCCAGCCCCAGGACCCGTTCCATCCCCAACCCCATTGCGATCCTCAGCTTTACCCCCAACTCCATGGTCCAGGCCCAGGCCAAGGCCCGGCCTCAGCTTTATCGAACTCCATGTCCCAGCGCCACCCCCAGCCCCAGCTGCAGCCACAGCTTTACCCCCAACTCCATGTCCCAGGCCCAGCCCCAGCCCCCAGCCCAATCCCTGCCCTAGATTTAACCACATCTCTGTGGCCCCAGCCTGGGCCCAGGCCCTTAATCCTACTGGGTGGTTTCTCTGTTGATTTCACAGCCTGGGGTTATTGAAATAGTCCTTTTTTGAGCTGGATTTAGATACCTGGTTTTAACAACCTGGCCAAAGTCAGCCAACCATATTAACCTGTTTGCATTCATCACCTTATATTATCCTCATGCTATGACGAACTTGCCATTACCCATCCGGCCTTACTAACCTCCTTGCCCTACTCGCCCAGTCTCATGACTTTGCCTAAAAATCCTGGCCTTACTGGACTGGCCATAACTTTTTGCCGTTTTCCATGTGTTCTTACTCACCTGGACGTAATTTGCTGGTCTCAATTTCAAGGCCCAGGCCGAACCCCAGCCCCATCCCCATCTTTACCCCAAACTCCATGTCCCAGCCCAGCCACAGCCCCAGCCCCAGCCTGAGCTTTACCTGCAAGTCCGTGGCCCAGGCCCAGGCCCAGGCCCAGATCCAGGCCTAGCATTACCCCCAACTCCATGTCCAAGGCCCAGGTCCAGGCCCGGTCCTGGCCCCACCCCATCACACGATTTACCCCAAACTCCAGGTTCCTGCCCCAGCCCCAGCCCCAGCCTTACCCAAACTCCATGTCCCAGGCTCAGCCCCAGGCCCAGGCCCAGGCCCAGCCCCAGCTTCAGCTTTACCCCCAACTCCATGGCCCAGGCCCAGGCCCAGGCCCAGCCCTAGCTCTACCACCATCTCCATGCCCCAGACCCAGTCCCAAAACCCTTAATTCTACTGGGTGGTTTCTCTGTTGATTTCACAGCCTGGGGTTACTGAAATGGTCCTTTATTGAGCTGATTTTAGATATCAGGTTTTAACAGCCTGGACAACGTCAGCCAACCTTAGTAAGCTGTTTGCATTCATCACCTTATTTTATCCTCATGCTATGATGAACTTGCCATTACCCATCTGGCCTTATTAACCTCTTTGCCTTACTCGCTCAGTCTTCATGACTTTGCCTAAAAATCCTGGCCTTACCAGACTGGCCATAACTTTCTGCCATTATCCACGTGCTCTTAGTCACCTCGTTGTAATTCGCTGGCCTCAATCTGTAGGCCCCGCCCCAGCCCCATCCCCAGCTTTATCCCCAACTCCATGTCCCAGCCCCAGCCTGAGCCCTCAGTTTACCCCCAAATCTATGGCCCAGGCCCAGCCACAGCCCTAGCTTTAGCCACAACTCCATGTGCCAGGCCTAAGCCTGTGCCTATGCCCAGTCCTGGGCCCCACCCCAGCCACAGCCCCAGCTTTACCCCCAAGTGCATGTGGCAGGCCCAGGCCCAGCCCCAGCCTTACCCGAACACCATGTCCCAGGCTCAGGCCCAGGGCCAGGCCTAGCCCCATTCCCAGCTTTACCCCCATCTCCATGTCCCAGCCCCAGCCCTGTATTTACCCCCAATTCCATGTCCCACGTCCAGGCGCTTAATCCTACTGGCTGGTTTCTCTGTTGATTTCACAGCCTCGGGATACTGAAATAGTCCTTTACTGAGCTGGATTTAGATACCTCGTTTTAACAACCTGGCCAAAGTCAGCCAACCAGTTACCCTGTTTGCATTCATCACCTATTTTGTCCTCATGGTATGACGAACTTGCCATTACCCATCTGGCCTTAGTAACCTCCTTGCCAGACTCGCCCAGTCTTCATGACTTTGCCCAAATGTCCTGGCCTTACTGGACTGGCCATAACTTCCTGCCATTGTCCACGTGTTCTTACTCACCTGGTCATAATTTGCTGGCCTCAATCTCCCTTCAGACTCAGATGATGTTACCCGCTAAGATTTACCCAGCTGCCTTATGGAGCTCCTGCCCCTGCTCCCCTGCCCTTGCCTGGTTGCCTCACCCACCTCATTTTCCAGCCCTTGCCCGACCACATTCACCTTCCCCAGCTGATATAACCCCATAGTCTTAACTTCATGGCCTTAAAAACCTGTATTCCCCACCTAGTTTTCCCACCTCGTACTGATCATATATGACCCATATGGCCTCCACACTTAGTTTTCACAACTGTCCTTAGACTTCTGCTTTTATCTAACCCGCATTAAGCCCCTGGGTTTACCTCCCTTGGTTTTGTCAAGTGGTATAATTCCCACCCTGGCATTTCCCATAGCTTTACCCCCAACTCCATGACACAGGCCCAGTCCCAGCCGCAGCCCCAGCGCCGGCCCCAGCTTTATCCCCAAATCAATGGCCCAGCCCCAGCCCCAGCCCTAGGTTTACCATCAGCTCCATGGGCCAGGCCCAGCCCCAGCTTTACCCCCAACTCCATGCCCTAGTCCCAGCTCCAGCTCCAGCCCCAGCCCTAGCTTTACCCCCAACTCCATATCCAGGTCCAGCCCCATCCCCATTACCCAATGATGTTTTGGGTCATCATCTGGCTGGCTTGCAGAATTGCCCTTAATCTGACTGGGTGTTGTCCTTACTGATTTCTTGGCCTGGGAATAGTCTTCTATTCTGCTGGATTTAAACACCTGGTTTTAACAACCTGACTGCACTCTGCAGAACTTACTGAGCTCATTGGCTTTATTATCTTATCTTATCCTCATGGTATTATGAACCTGGCATTATCTATCTGTCTTTATTAATGTCCTGGCCATACTCACCAACTCTTAATTTCCTGGCTTAAAAGTCTTTCCCTTACCCACCTGACCATCACTTCCCCCGACCATTGTCCACCTGTTCTTTTTTTTTTTTTTTTTTTTGAGACGGAGTTTCGCTCTTGTTACCCAGGCTGGAGTGCAATGGTGCGATCTCGGCTCACCACAACCTCCGCCTCCTGGGTTCAGGCAATTCTCTGCCTCAGCCTCCTGAGTAGCTGGGATTACAGGCACACGCCACCATGCCCAGCTAATGTTTTGTATTTTTAGTAGAGACGGGGTTTCACCATGTTGACCAGGATCGTCTTGATTTCTTGACCTTGTGATCCACCCGCCTCAGCCTCCCAAAGTGCTGGGATTACAGGTTTGAGCCACCGCGCCCAGCCCTGTCCACCTGTTCTTACTCACCTGGCTTTACCTTGCTGGCCTCAGTTACTGATCAAGACCCACCCCAGCTGATCTTGCCCATGAAGCCTTATGCAGCTGCCTAACTTATTCCCTGGTTTTATCCAGCACATTTTACGTCCCTGACCACACCCCACTAACCTTCCCCACCTAGCCTAACCCTATGGGTCTTAACCTCATGGCCTTAACAACTTGGATTAGCCACCTGGTTTTCCGACCTAGTCTTACCAACCATATGTGACCACATGGGTTCCACACTTGGTTAACACAACTGTCCTTAGGCTTTTGGTTTTTATCTATCAGGCCTTAAACTACTGGATTTACTTCCCTAGGTTTCCCCCCCTGGTCTTATCATTCCCTTGCTTTTATTCCCTAGCTTTACCCTCAACTGCATGCCCCCATCCCAGACACCTTGCATTACCCACCTAGTCTTAAACTCATGGCCTTACCAACATGGATGACCAACATTGCTTATAATCTACCATCCCCATCTTGGCTTCAGCTTTTGTTATTACTCATATAGCCTTAAGCTCCTGGCCTAATTTGCCTGGCTTACTCTTAGTATTGACCAGGTAGAGTTAGTCAGTCCCCTAGCTCTGTACAGAAGGGCTTAACTTACTGAGTTTAGCCACCCAGTCTTTTCAATTGCTTGGCTTCCTGACCAGTCTTAACTTCACGGATTTGATAACTTAGTTTTACCCACCTGCCTTTCTCCTGGCCTTATGCATGTAGCGTACTCACCTGCCCTTGCCCTACTGGCATTAGTGTCCAGTCCTTAGGAACCCAGATCATCCCAATCATCTTACCTCTCAGCCTTACCCAGTTGGCCTTAACAATTAATCTCAATGCTCTAGTCTCCCTCCCTCAACTGTCCCAGCACTACTGGACTTAACCTGGTGTCATATCCTGTGTCCCAGTCCGTGGTTTTCCTTTCCTGGCCTTCACTTGCTGCCATTCCCACATGACCTCATTTACCTAGCCATACCCACTAGGCCTCCTCCTGCCTCAGCCTCCCGAGTAGCTGGGATTACAGTCATGTGCCACCATGCCTGGCTAATTTTGTATTTTTTGTAGTGATAGGGTTTCTCCATGTTGGTCAGGCTGGTCTCGAACTGTCATTCTCAGGTAATCCACCCACCTTGGCATCCCAAAGTGCTGGGATTACAGGTGGGAGCCACTATGCTCTGCCTCAACACCTGGTTTTAACAACCTGACTGCAGTAAGCAGAACTTTCCATACTCATTGGCTTCATCACTTCAGCTTATCCTCATGGTATGAACCTGGCATTATCTATCTGGCTTTATTAACCCCCTGGTCATACTCACTGAGTCTTAATTTTATGGCTTAATATTTCCACTCTTACCCATCTGGCCATAACCTCTTGCTCATCATTATCCACCTGTTCTTACCCACCTAGCTTCAATATGCTTGCCTTGATCGCTGTTCAAGACCCACGTGATCTTGCCCATGAGGCCTTGCTCTACTGCCATTACTCCAGGGCCTTGCCCATCTTATTTTATGGCCCTGGCCATGCCCCATTCACCTCACCTGCCTGGCGTAACCCTATGGACCTTAGCCCCATGGCCCTAAAAACCTGGATTAGCCACCTAGTGTTCCCATCTCGTGCTACCAACCATAGATGACCCACATGGGCTCCACACTTGGTTTACACAAGTGTCCGTAAACTTCTGGTTTTATCTACCAGGTGTAAACCAGTGGATTTACCCCCTAGGCTTACTTCCCTGGACTTAGTCCCCTGCCCTTATTCCCCAGATTTACCACTGCTTCCCCACCCCACCCCCCGACTTAGACACCTCCTATTGGCCACTTGGACTTACCCACCTGGCCTTAACCTCATGGCCTTACTTGCCTAGATGACCAATAGCTTACCAACCTGGCATTCTCACCCGTCCTTAAGCTTTCATTGTAACTCACATGGCCTTACCCATCATGCCTTAGCCACCGGCCTTCATACCTGGCCATAACACCCTAGTCTTAACCACCTGGGTTCATCTCCATGCCCGTAACGACATTGCTGTAATGTTTTGTGCTGCCTCCCTGGCCATCCCCCATAGCCCTTAACCCACGTGCCTACTGTTCTTTATGTAGACCTCTGGCAATCCCTGTCTTTACCTACCAAGCAACCTTACCTTCCTGGCTTTACTCACCTGTCCAGATGTTGGCCTTAGCTCCGTTGCCTTCTCTTTTTACCATTACCCCACCTGGCCCACCGCCAGACCTTTACAGCCTGGGCTTGGATGCCCAGCATTAATCTCAAGGCCTATGCCCTTTGCCTTAGCCACCTGGCTTTATACACCTGACCCTAACCTCTTGTTCTTACTCACCAGGTGTGAATTGCCTAGTGTTACTTAGCTGGTCTCAACCTCATGGCCTTACCCACCTTGTCTACCAATCTGGCTATATCTATCTGTCCTTGTCCCCTTTCCCTACACCCCTGGCCTTACTCGCCTGGGCTAAGCCACCTGGTCTTAATTAACCTCCTGGCATTACTCACCTGGTCATAATCTTCTGGCCTTACCCAGTTGGCATTAATTTTCTACCCTTATCCCCATGGGCTCCCGGGGACAGCAGGGCCTGCGTTTCTGTGACTCGGCTAAGGCCAGCGTGATGACTTCCCGGCAGCCTCCTGGACCTGGTCTCTCCAAAGTCAGATCTCAAAACTTCTGAATGTTCATGCAAGTGCCCTGTGTATTGGCCTGGTCTGGTGTGCTGGCTCGCCCTTGGTCTGTGTAGCCAGTGACCACATGCTCAACATAAAGCCACCTTAGCCCACCTCTCATTAGGTCTCATGGGCCAGGGGGCAGTACCTGCAGCACTGAGAGGCTCAGAAAAGGGCAGTTTAACTGGTTTTACCCTTGTGGATTCCTCTTGGAGGTCTTCCAAGCCCAGACTGCTTCCCTCGTATTCTATAGGAATGTGGAGTTTTTAAGAAGTCCAGAAAACTGCACAGTGGTCTTGTCAGTCTTGGAGTCTTGGTCACCTGACTTGCTGTTAGCTCCTCTCACCCTTGGTAACCCCTAACGTTTATCTGGGGTCTCATCATAGGCCAGCATTTTGTCGAACAACCTCAATTTGTTCTCTGGAAGAGTGTATTTGAGTTGTATTTACTTTTATACTCTAAAATTAAAACTTGTTTTTACTTTTATACTCTCTTGTACTCTATTATTTTAGTTTTATACTCTTTTATACTCTATTAAACCCATTTCTGTCTCCCATCCCACTGCCTGAGCTAAGGGGCCTTCTACGGTTCACTGGACTTGGAGTGTTCAAGTGCACTGCACTCGTGTGCTCCCGGCTTGAAGCTGCCCCCAGGTACTCCCAGAGCCTGTGCCTCTGAGGCTTCCTCTTGGGTTGTGGATCCATGGGAGAGCCTTGCCCCTGAGACTTGACCTTTCCCTTAACTGAGGAGAGAATGGAAGTTCTAGACTGGCTTCCTGGAGAACCAGGATGATTTGACAGTTGTGGTAAGATTTCTTCTTGAGATGTTGACCTCTGTGTGTATATTCAGTGTGATTACTAAATGCACCTTTCAGGTAACATTCTATCGTGAGTATTTTCCTCTGTCATGAGAGCCCTCCTGATTTTTAGTAATTGCATGAATTCTGTTAAGTCATAACTGCTTCTTAGAAGCTGTGGCATTTTGTTCACTGGAAGCATCCACAGCTTCAGCATTGCTCCAAAGATGTAGGGGTCCTCCTGGTTGTTGCTGGGGTCCTCTGCCTGACTGAGACCTTTATGTCCTTTTATGATGTTATGTTACAGAAGCCTCTAACAAAGATAATTTTCATAAAATCATTTGCTTTATCATTCTTATAGATGTTGTATTTATTATTGTTATTTTCTGCAGGTTCAACTAATGGAAGGCAATAGAGAAGTATCTTTGTTTTTTCAGATAAGGTCTTGCTCTGTCACCGAGGCTGGAGGATAGTGGCACAATCTCGGTGACCTGCATCCTTGCTCACCCGCGCTCAAGATCCTCCCATCTCAGCCTCCTCGGTAGCTGGGATTATAGGTATGTGCCCCCCTGCCTGGCTAATTTTTTTGTATTTTTGGTAGAGATGGAGTTTCGCCATGTTGCCTAGGCTGGTCTCGAACTCCTGAGCTGAAGCCATTGACCTGCCTCCCAAAGTGATAGGATTACAGGCATGAGACACTATGCCACACCAAGAAGGAACTGTTTTTGACCAAAATCTTAGTCCTGGAAAGGGTAAGTGAGCCTGTTTTGGAACTATGTCTATGGATATATGCATTAGGTTTGATGTATTTATGAACTTGATGATGTTGTAGCCTCTTGTTCACTATGGAGTTTTGTTCACTGTAGGAGTTCTTGTTCCCTGTAGGAGTTTTCTTGCTCTGGAAACCCTTATGGGTGATGCTGGGGCCCCATAACATTTAGGAGACATCTGCAGATGCACACCAGTAGCTGTCTTTTACTCTTCTTACTTCCCCTGAATGATAATAAATAGCTTACTAATGCTGTGGACTCTTCCAGGAGGATCCTGTGTGGCCAGCGACAGCAATGCCATTTAAAATGAAAGAAGGATCCACAGTGAGTGGTGTCTTGGTTAACAGCTCATTCTAAGTGGGTATATTCTGTGTTAATGAGTTTTTTGTAACAGGTCTTGAGGAGTTGATACTTTCCTTTTTCTGGTTAAAGTAACAGCTTGTCAATGATACTGTAATTTGCAGAATTTTCACCTCAGTGTGCCACTGCCATGAGTGTGTTTGTGTGTGTCTGTGCTTTTGCTTGCTTCCTCAAGTAAACTCTTAGAGAGAACTGCTGGATGGAAAGGGCACACATGTCGGAAGCACTGACACTCAGTGCCTCACCCACTGTAAGACCGCACTGATACCAAGCTATGATGATTTTTGTAGGAAAACTGTAGTGCGTTCTGTCATGATATTGGGGTGTAAAAGATCAGCTTGTGTACAAGCCTACTTTTCCTAAGAAAAATTGGCTTGCAGAAGGCCAGGGGAAGTCATTGTGGGTGCTCTGAGCCATCTCATCCAAGTCCCATGTGTCAGGCAGACTAGGAGTCCAATGGCCTTAAAGTGTTTTATGTCTGTTTAAGCGTTATGATTTCTGATTTTTGTAATTATTTGTATACATAATATATTTTACTCTGAACAGCTGCCCCCCCTACATGGTTTCTCGATGCTTACTATGACTTTGGGAAGGTTCAAAAGTTATGACCAGGTCCCCCATCTGGTCTTCTGCCATGTCTGTGTCCCTGCTTATCTATTCTTTCCTGCTCGGCACTTGTGTGGAAACCAAAGCTTGGTATGTACCTCCAGCCACCACTGTCCGCATGAAATCAGGTGCACATGCTTCTTTGGGCCCTTTCCCATGTCCTGGTCAGATGTCTTCCCTCAGGCAGAGAAAAGAAGCTTCGCAGACTTGACTTCGTGATCTGAGCAAGGTCATGGCTTTCCAAGAGCTTGTGGTCCCTCGCAGAGGTCAGGAGCTCCAGGCCCAGCGGAGTCGAGTCCACTGCAGAGCACAGCTCTCTCTGGCCACTTTGTCCCCCCTTGGACTTTAATCTCCAGGCCATGGGCAGCCCTCACAGATTGCTTGAGAGAAATTCTGTTTCATTGTAACTAATTGAACATTCAACATTTTCAGAAACTTCAAACATCTTCTATTCCAAATCATGAAGGTGAAATAATAATGAAAAAGATCACCACAGTGTTTCCATGGAAATGACAGTCTCATCTGGTTTTGACTTTGAATTCTTCCAATTCCACCTAGATCTATCCAAGTAAGCTTTCTTCTGATCACATACTGGTTTTCTCTCTTGAAATTCTTACTAACAAACCTGCGCTTAAACCTATAGCGAATTCAATTGTAAACCAGAGTTGAAATGGAGGGATTAAGAAATAAAATCCTCTGCTGTGAATTTGCATCACGGAAAACCCGTTCCCCACATCTCATCTCCCTTTTTGCTTATCCAGTGTTTCTGTACCCTCAGTCGTCGGTCATGGCTGTTCTGCTTTCTCTTGAGCATCAGGACAGGTCAGCTGTGCCCCCGAGGTCAGTGGGCATCCGACCACCTCAGCCCTTGTGGCTCACCTTGTAATGCCCTCTTGCTTCCTGCCAGGCACCAACACACCTGCCCGTGCATTCCATCTCTGACTTCCAGCTCAGAAGCAAGTGACATGTCCATGTTGGTTGAACATTTCAAAGTTTATAAAGGTGCACAGTGACATCCCCACTTGACTCCTGGCTTGAAGTTGCTACCTGGTACTCCCAGAGCCTGCGCCTCTGAAGCTTCCTTTTCGTTTGAATCTGTGGAAGAGCCTTGCCCCTGGGGACTGACATTTCCCTTTGAATGGGGAGAGAATGGAAGGTCTGGACTGGCTTTCCTGGAGATACAGGATGACGTTGACAGTTCTGGTAAGATTTCTTCTTGAGATGTTGACCTCGGTGTGTATATTAAGTGTGATAACTAAATGTACCTTTCAGGTAACATTCTATTGTGAGTACTTTCCTGTGTCTTGAAAGCCCTCCCGATTTTTAATAATTCCATGGATTCTGTAAGTGGTAACTGCTTCTTAGGAGGGTATAGCATTTTGGCCACTGGAAGTAACCACAGCTTCAACATTGCTCCAAAGACATAGATGTCCTCCTGGTTGTTGCTGGAGTCCACTGCCAGACAGTGACCTTTTTGTTCTTTTATGATGTTATGTCGTAGAATCCTTTAACAAGAATAATTTTGGTAAAAAACATTTGCTTTATAATTCTTGTAGATGTTGTATTTATTATTGTTATTTTCTGCAGGTTCGTCTAATGGAAGGCAATAGAGAATTCTCTCTTTTTTTTTTTTTTTTTTTCAGATGAGGTCCTGCTCTGTCACCCAGGCTGAAGTACAGTGCCACAATCGTGGCTCCCTGCAGCCTCACTCACCTGGGCTCAAGCAACCCTCCCATCTCAGCCTCCCCAGTAGCTGGGATCATAGGTATGTGCCACCCTGCTTTGGCTAATTTTTTGTATTTTTGGTAGAGATGGAGTTTCACCATGTTGCTCAGGCTGGTATCAAACTCCTGAGTTCAAGCCATCCACCTGCCTCCCAAAATGATAGAATTACAGGCGTGAGCCGCTGTGCCCCACTGATAAATAAGTCTTTACAGACCAAAATCTTAGTCCCAGAAGGGGTAAGTGAGCCTGTTTTGGAACTACGTCTAAGGATATATGCATTAAGTTTGTTGTATTTATGAATCTGATGATGTTGTAGCCTCTTGTTCACTATGGAAACTCCCACTGTAGGAGTTTTCTTGCTCTGGGAACCCTCATGGGTGATTTTGGGGCCTCCTAACACTTAGGAGACACCCGCAGGTGCACAGCAGTAGCTGTGTTTATTCTGCTTTCTAAGTTATGTATACTATTTGCAAAAGTTCAGAAAGTGAGGAGAAAGGTACAGAAGAAAAGATTACTTGTTTTCCTTCCCCTGAATGGTAATAAATAGCTCACCGATGCTGTGGACTCTTCCAGGAGGATACTGTGTGGCCAGCGACAGCAATGCCGCTTAAAATGAAAGAAGGATCCACCATGGAACCTGGGTGCACAGCTCATTCAGAGTGGGTATCTTCTTTGTCAATGAATCTTCTCTGTAGCGGATATTAAGGAGTTGATATTTTTCTTTTCACTGAGGAATCTGAGGAGGAATCGGAGGAATCTGGAGGGGTTAAAGTCACAGCTCATCAATGATCCCGGAATTTGCAGAATTTTCATTGTAGACCTGATAGTGCCCCTGCCATCAGTATGTTTGTGTGTGTCTGTGCTTTTGCTTGCTTCCTCAGGTAAACTCTTAGAGAGAACTGCTGGTTGGAAAGAACACCCATGTCGGAAGCACGGACATGCAGCACCTCATCCATTGTAAGACTGCATTGGTATCAATCTGTGATTACTTGCTCAAGAAAACTAGTGTGCTCTGTTCTAATACTGGTAAAAGATTAACCTGTGGACAAGCCTACTTTTCCTAAGAAGAATTGGCTTGGAGAAGCAAAGCTGAAGTCAGTGTGAGGATTTCGAGTCATCTCATCCACCTCCCTTGTGTCAAGCACACTAGGAGTCCAATGGCCTTAAAGTGTTACGGTTTTAAGTTCTGTTTAAGCATTATGATGTCTGATTTTTCTAGTTATTTGTGTACATAGTATCTTTTTACTATGAGCAGTAGCCCCTCCTAAGTGGTTTCTTGACTTTGGGGAGGTTCGAAAGTTATGATCAGGTCCCCCATCTGGTCTTCTGCCATGTCTGTGCCCCTGCTTATCCATTCTTTTCTGCTCAGCACTCGTGTGGAAACCAAAGCTTGGTATGTACCTCCAGCCACCACTGTCCACATGAAATCAGGTGCACGTGCTTCCTTGGGCCCTTTCCCATGTCCTGGTCAGATATCTTCTCTCAGGCGGAGAAGAGAAGCTTCCAGGACTTGACTTCGTGACCTGAGTAAGGTCTTGGGCTTCGAGGAGCTTCCAGTGCCTTGCAGAGGTCAGGAGCTGCAGTGTGGACTGCACTCCACTGGGCTTGCAAAGTAGCCAGAGAGATGTGTTCAGCACAGATCTCCCTGGCCAATTTGTCCCCCTGGACTTCAATCTCCAGGCCATGGGCATCCCTCCCCATGTGCTCTCTTCATGGGGGACGTAGAGGTGGTGTGGTGGATCCTGCTTTTCTGTTGAGGCTGATCCTTGATCCTTCACTGCTTGTTTTCCAAGGATAGAGATTACATTCAAAGAGTCCTCTTGGGATGAAGGTACAGTATTTTTGAGCTTCTCATTGTGATCTGTAGCATTCACAGATTGCTTGTGAGAAATTTCTGTTTCAATGTAACTAATTGAACATTGAACATTTTCAGAAATTTCAAACATCTTGTATTGAAGTCATGAAGGTGAAATAATAATGAAAAAGATCACCACTGCGTTTCCTTGGAAATGACAGTCTCAACTGGTGTTGGTTTTGAATTCCTCCATTACCTAGATCTACCCAAGTGAGCTTTCCTCTGATCACATACTGGTTCTCTCCTTTGAAATTATTAGAACAAATCTGTGCTTAAGTTAAACCTATAGTCAATTCAATTGTGAACCAGAGTTGAAATGGAGGGGTTAGGAAATAAAATCCTCTGGCGTGAATTCCTTGCATTGTGGAAAACCTTCTGTTCCCCGCATCTCACCTCCCTTTTTGCTTATTCAGAGTGTTTCTGTAGCCTCAGTTGTGGGTCCTGCTTCTGCATGTGCTTTGGGGGCCAGGTCAGCTCTGCTCCTGAGGTCACTGGGCAGTAACTGCCTCAGCCCTGTGGCTCTGCTCGCAGAGCCCTCTTGCTTCCTTCCAGGCACCAGGACTCCTGCCCGAGGACTCCATCTCTTCTGGCTTCCAGCTCAGAAGCTGCTATGTTAAACTGACTTTGAAGCAGTAAGTGACATGCTCATGTTACTTGAACATTTTGCAGTTTGTAAAGGTGTGGTGATATTCCCCCTCTGCTTCATTCCCCGTTCGCTCCTACCTGAGCAGGTGAGCACTATGATTTGGTATGCTCATTCCAGAGGATCATTTGTAACAAAATTGAGGGTGTGTGTATTGGTTGAGTGTGTGGTCCTCGCTTCCCGAGCAGATTCTGCTCTGGGCCGTGGGGACATGGGTGCTAGAGGGAGTATCTCACCCCCGAGTCCACTCTGCGCGTGCACCTGAGGATGCCTCGAGGTGGGAGCTGAGGTGCTATTGTCAGCACAGCCACTGCCTGCCATGAGCCTCAGGAGCAATCAGATCAGAAGTTCCAGCTTCTCCTTGTGTTCTGGCCCTGAGTGCCCTCTACCCTGTGTGCTCATCTATCCCCTGTCCTCAGGCTCATGGGCTTTGGCTGTTCCTGGGCTGGTTTCAGCCTCCGGTGCTGACTTCACCAGGAGATTCCTGTTATTTCTAGTCCAGGAGTTTTGAGCGTGACTTCAGGGTGTGTTCTAACTCCTGTGAGCTCCTCGCTTTGGTTATTTCTTAGCATTTCCTTAGATGAAGGGTCCAGTGGGCTCCTGCTGGTTGTCCACACTGGAATGTCCTTTGATGGGTCTGTCTCATGCTCACAGGTATTTCCTATGCAGCAGGCAGTCACCACCGGCCCTGGGTGCCCTGGATTGGTAAATAAAGTTCGAAAAGCTGGAGAGGCACTTCTTGAGTCAGACTTTTCTTTCTTTCTTTCTTCTTCTTCTCTTTTCTTTTTTTTTTTTTTTTTTTTGAGATGGAGTCTTGCTCTGTTGCCCAGGTGGGAGTTCAGTGCTGCAGTCTCGGCTCACTACAACCTGCGCCTCCAGGTTCAAGCGGTTCTCCTGCCTCAGCCTCCTGAGTAGCTGGCACTACAGGCATGTGCACCACCACGCCCAGGTAAGTTTTTTTGTTTGTCTGTTTCTGTACTTTTAGTAAAGATTGGGTTTCACCATGTTGTTTAGGATGGTCTCAAACTCCAGATCTCATGTTCTGCCAGCCCCGGCCTCCCAAAGTGCTGGGATTACAGGAGTGAGCCACAGCACCTGGCCATTGAGTCAGATCTTAAAGGTGAAACAGAAGCTGTCCAGGTCAAAAGCATAGGCCAGAGTAAGACTGGGGCCCAGGGACAGGCCTGGCGTGGAGTGGGGACCCACGGTGTGTTGCTTTCTGTGCTGCTGTCTCCTTCCCTAGGCCCCTTGAATGTTGTTTCCTGGCGGTCAGGACTGACAGATTCAGAATTCCTCCAGAGCATTCCAGGAAGAGTTCAGTCCCCCAAAACCCAGCATAACATCACCACGCTGCCTTCATCTGAGAGTGCTCACTGTGCTGAGAAGACGCCAGAACTGCCTCCTTCATCCCTTCTCTAGGAAACTGGGGCCTCTTATGTTCTTGCTGGGAACTTGGGCTGGATGTAGAGCACCTTTTTATATGCCCGTTTGCCATTTGTATGTCCTCTTTGGCGATTCAGGTATTTTGTCCATTTTCAAAATCAGATTATTAAAGTTTTTCCTCTAAAGTTGTTTGAGCTTCTTATATATTCTGGTTATTAATCTGTTGTCAGATATAGATAGTTTCTCTTTCCGTGTCCTAGACCTGGTTCTCCCAATGTTTTTGCACATCACAGCCGCCCAGAAGCACGTTCGGCTTAGGGACTGTTGTGTCTCTCTTCCTCCTTTGGCTGCTTCTGTGAATGCTCCATTTCCAGATTTCTCCTGTGTCTATCAAGGTTCTCCAAAGAAACAGAGCCATTGAGAGAGATGTGATATGCGTAAAAGATCCATTTCACAGAATTAGTCCCTGTGATTGAGTGCGGCTGGCTCAGCTCAAGTCTTGATGCTGATATCTTAAAACAGAATTCCTTGTTCTGGAAACTTCAGTTCTTGTTCTAAAAATCTTCAACTGGTTATGTGAGCCACACCGACATTATTGAGATAATGTGAGGTATGTGTATCTACACATCTATATACACACATACAAATACATGTGAAATTACTTATCTGTAAACCAGTAAAGATGCATAAAAGGATGAATATATTACCAGTGCCTAGCACATAGTGGGTAATCAAGAAATCTGCTATATTCTCATGAAGTGGTTTCTGCCAATATTCCCAGTTACTTGGGATGCTGAGGAGGGAGGATTGCTTGACCCTAGGTGTTCAAGTCCAGCCTGGGCGACATAATGAGACCCTATCCCCCCAGGGGGGATAGGGTGTATCTTCTTCACCCCCCACCTCTCTTTCTTTTTTTGAGATGGAGTGTCACTCTGTTTCCCAGGCTGGAGTGCAATAGCGTGATCTTGACCCACTGCAGCCTCCACCTTCTAGATTCAAGCAATTTTCTGCCTCTGTCTCCCAAGTAGCTGGGATTACAGGCATGTACCACCACTCCCTGCTAATTTTTATATTTTGGTAGAGATGGGATTTTGTCATGTTAGCCAGGCTGGTCTCACACTCCTGACCTCAAGTGATGTACCTGCCTCAGCCTCCCAAAGTGCTGGGATTACAGTTAGGAACCACTGTGCCCCACCCTTCCTTCTGTTTTCTAAAAGCCACTATTTGCTGCAAGTATTACTGTTCTCATCGTTATCCACAAATCTTTTTGTTCTTCTATGTGTCTCCTCCTGTTCCTTAGTTCTAGTTGTCTGTAGTTACGTGGAGGGAGGGAAAGATTTGAGAATGGTGCTAATATCTTTCTTGCATTTCCTCACTTAATCCTGAGCCTGATTTGTGAGGTCATGTCAGCAAAAAAGGCAGGCATGGGAGTGAGGCCGTTAGCTTATGCTGAGCAGCAGTATTCCTGGAGCACATCTGTGATGCTGGCTAGGAGAAATCATGGAAGCTTCTAGAAGTGGAGGTCCTACTCACTGATTGGAGAGTAGGTTAGATGCCCTCCCTGGGCTCTCAAGATGGAAAGGAGGCTGGGAGTAGGCAGTGGGGCCTGAGGTGGTTGCGGGGTTGTGGGGGCGGGGGGGAGGGCGGTAACAGACAGGAGCAAGTAGGGTGATGGAGAAATGGCATTCTTGTAGCTTTCTGCACTGTTGTATCATCGACTTGTGCATGTGACCCTTCTAGACGTGCAGGCACAGGGTAAACTGGTGGAGCAGGGCCAAGTCAAGGCTGGATAGAACTTGGGTCGCACCAATGGAAACTAGTATTAAAGGTCAGGTATGACACCTGCAATCCCAGCACCTTAGGAGCCCGAGATTGTCAGATCACCTGAGGTCAAGAGTTTGAGACCAGCCTGTCCAACATGGTGAAACCTTGTCTCTATTAAAAATACACACACACACACACACACACAAATTAGCTTGGTGTGTTGGTGTGTGCCTGTAGTCCTAGCTCCTCAGGGAGTCTGAGGCAGGAGAAATGCTCGAATCCAGGAGGTGGAGGTTGCAGTGAGTCAAAATGAGGCCACGGCACACCAGCTTGGGCAACAGAGGGAGACTCCATTTCAACAACAACAAAAACAATAATTGGTATTAAAGCCATACTTGTGATTTACACTCAAATTCAAACAATTTAAGTTTCTCACACATTTTCACAGAAGCAAAGACTCTTGATGTGAAATCGGCTGGTTGTGGACTCAAGGAAAATTGATGATGTAAGGAAATTTGGAGAGTTTGGATCCGTTTTACCAAAAATATATGATTTGTAAACGATCATTTTATCTTTTTTTAAAATCAATGTGTGCATCTCTTGTCCTGTGTTTTCATTTGGAATATGACTAATTCTGAGAGCAATTCTCAAGGGGAATCTGGTCAAACACACACAAATTTTATTAATTACAAAAATAAGAAAGGAATCTTTGTTTTCGTTTTAAAGTAATGCACATGTGACTTACTGTTTCAGGATATATTAGTGACTAGGATCAGTTTGGACAGCAGTGAAAGAGGACTTAACGTAGTAAATCGTTTATAGTTGGTAAAGAACGTGGAAACAGGATGAGGTAAAGCAAGACAAATCTTGAGTCAGTATCTCAAAACCTTCAGCTCTAGCCTGGAATCTTCTGAAACAACGGTTCTGAAGACCTTAGTTTTTACTTGCTATTGTAGCTTCAAGGTTGTTGTTGTTTTTGGAGACAGAGTTTTAGTCTTGTTGCCCAGTCTGGAGTGCAGTGGCATGATCTCGGCTCAGTGCAACCTCTACCGCATGGGCCCAAGCAATTCTCCTGCCTCAGCTTCCCGAGTAGCTGGCGTCACAGGCTTGTGTCACCTCCGCTGGCTAATTTTTCTATTTTTAGTAAAGATGGGGTTTCACCATTTTGGCCAGGTTGGTCTGAAACTCCCGACCTCAGATGATCTGCCCATTTCAGCCTCTGACAGTGCTGTGATGACAGGTGTGAGCCATGCCACCTGGCCTTCAATGCTGTTGTTAAAAGCTGGTTCTCTTGCAACCCCAGACACTGCCCTGATAGGTCAGTAGTTTAGACACCATGTGTGGCAGTGCCTTGAATCACCTGCACCTTCTCGGCACTAGAAATGGCATAAGGACCTTGTCAATCCTGCTGAGCAGGAGTGCCTAGCTTGCCCTCAGGTTGCTCTCCCCAAGGTGGCTCCGATAGGGAAGATCCAAAGCTTTCTTGTGACACATTAGGTGTGACCCCAAAGTGAGACGGTTGTTGTCTACTTTGGAAGCCTTGCATTTTTATTTTTTATTTTATTTTATTTTTGGTGGGGGACAGAGTTTCGCTCTTGTTACCCAGGCTGGAGTGCAATGGCACAGTCTCGGCTCACTGCAACCTCCGCCTCCTGGGTTCAAGCAGTTCTCCTGCCTCAACCTCCCGAGTAGCTGGGACTACAGGCACGTACCACCATGCCCAGCTAATTTTCGTATTTTTAGTAGAGATGGGGTTTCACCATGTTGACCAGGATGGTCTTAATCTCTTGACCTCATGATCCACCTGCCTGGGCCTCCCAAAGTTCTGGGATTATAGGCGTGAGCCACTGTGCCCGGCCGAAGCCTTGCATTTTTACATGGTCCCCACCCATCTCCATAGCAAAACAATAATCTCAATTAGCTAACAGTCACTGAGTGCTTGCTGCCTGCCAGGCACAGTCCCCACCTGTGATTTTCTCTGCGCCTCATCTGTTAATTGGGATTTACAATAATATTATCCCCACAAAGCCATGGAAATTAGATCACACAGGGAGAGGGACATGCCGATGCAACATGTGGCCAGTGCATATAACAGGACAACTCACTGCTGTTCCCTTTCTTAATAACATGTTAATATGACACAAATACGGTCCCTGAAAAAGTGGTAATTGAGCACTTACCAGGCCTTAGGGATACAGCTCCCCTGCAGCTTGCATTCTAGTGGGGAGAGGCAGGAACAAATGCTAAAATATGCAGGATGCCAGGAGGGGTCCATGTGCTGAAAGAAGAGGGAGTGGGAGAGCAGTTGTGTCAGGAGAGTCTGATAGGGTAGCATCTGAGCAGAGACCAGGGGGTATGAGGGAGTGTTTGGGGGGAAGACAGTAAGTGCAAAGGCCCTGAGGCTGGAGCATGCGCTGAGGATAAATGGCAAGGGGATATGATATTAATATTGTTATCCATAATATCTATTAATATTAGTATCTAGTAGCAGTACTAATAGTAATATCTATCTAATGTATTAAAAATAATATCCCAGAATGTACTCATAATGTGTACATTTATTGGAATATTATAATAAATGTATAATATGTACAATACGTACATTATACCTATGTACAATAAATGTACATAATGTGTATAATATGTGCATTTATGGTAATATCAATTATATAATAATATATAATCACAATAATATAATACATATCACAATAAATACATAATCTACACATGTACATATGTATTGTGTACACATTATGTACATATACGGTTGTGATATTACAATATGTACATGTGTATATATAATGCACATTATGTACATATGTACAATGTGTACACGTGTACATATAGTGTACATTATGTACACATTGTACATATGTGCATGTTATGTACACGTGTACACATGTACATTTATGGTAATATCACAATAAATGTACCAAAATATACATAATGTGTACATTTATTGTGATATTATCTGGCTATGATATTACAAATAATAATATAGAGTGTGCACACATGGTATATACACATTGTGTGCACTCCCTGTGATATTAGGAGAAATAGCTTTCTAGGATATTATCAATAATATTACTTTGATATTTTGAGTAATGACATATGCTGAATATTACAAACAATATTACAGAGAGTTCAAACATACTCTACAACACCTATGATATCAGGAGTAATATATTTTAAAATATACACCCATATCAACCCAACATTGATATTAGGAGTCATATCTCTTTAAAATACATACCCAAATCAACCCCTGCCAGAGGGCGAGTAAAATCTCCCGGGCCCTCCCTTGCTGCTATGAACCCTCTGGCTAGGGGGCTGTGCCCACAGCAGCCATTTAGAAAATTTGGAGTAATGTGATTCTGGGAACCATATCATAGGGAGCAGATAATGTTATTCTTTTTTTTTTTTTTTTTTTTTTTTAGGCACAATAACACTAGTTCTAGTTACGCCTCTGTGATACTGACAAAAATATCCTCATTCCCCTTTACATTAGAATAGAAATCACAGGGACGTTTCACCCCTTGCAATATTTAATTCAATTTAATTATTTTTTTCTGTGGACGTTAGTTACCATATCAGATTGTGGTGTACGTCTCTTGCCATATTGAGAGTATTACCATATGGGCAATAATATCATCCTCTCCTTCCCTGGATATTAGGAACAAATCACAGAACAGGTGTACAGCCCCAGTCACATTGTGAGTAATATCATCTTTCATCCCCTAGATATTATGAACAATATCACTGGGGTTTTGTGCGCTTCCTGAGATATTTGGAGTAATATCCTCTCCGTTTTTGGATACTGGAAACAATATTACAGAGGTGGTGTACACTTCCTCTGATATTGAGGGTATAATCATCCTCTCTCCCCCGGATATTAGGAACTTTATCACAGAAGCATTGAACACTGCCTGTGATATTGGAACAATCACAGAGTGTACACTTGCTTTCACGATGAGAGTAATATCTACTTAGGATATTATGGATAATACCACAAAATGTACACACGGGTGTATTTTCATTTTGATATTAGGAGTAATTTTTATCTAATATACTAAAAATAATATCCCACAATGTACTCATAGTGTATACATTTATTGGGATATTACAATTGTATATCATATGTACAATATGTACATTTATCGTGATGTACATGTGTGCACAATACATATGTACAAAATGTGTACAATATGTACATGTATACGTACATAATGTGTACACAATACATATGTACATGTATACAATAGGTACATTTATTGTAATATCACAATGATATCATATAATCACAATAATAAATCACAATAAATAATATTGTACACATATACATATGTATTGTTAGACATTATGCACATATACATTTATTGTGATATTACAATATGTACATTGGTACATATTGTACTAGAGGTATACACTAATGTGCACATATATGTTCACATATATATGCATATGTACATACATGTGCACATGTACACATATGTACAATATGCACACGTGTACATAATGTACACATGTACAGATGTACAATATGTATGCATGTACATATAGGTGCACATTGTGTACATTATGTACAATATGTACACGTGTACATATATGTGCGCATTATGTACACGTGTACAATATGTACGCGTGTACATATAGGTGCATATTATGTACATATGCACAGCCCCCTATCCCAGCTGCAGCGGCACCACACCATGAGCAAGGGAGGCTGAATTGCCCTAGTTGCCAGCAGGGGGCGTGTTACCACTACACTGAGCAAGAGGGCCCTGCGGTGTTCCGCCATTAGAAGGGGCACCCAAGCCCGCCGTTTCAGATTCCGGAGATGTGCATCCATCACAGCGCCACCCTGTGTCGCCTTACGGAGGTTTGCAGAGTTGCCTTCTCCTCAGTATAGACGTGTGGGGCATTTCGAGGGTGGAGCTGCAGACCCTGGGGCACGGGTCTAATTGTAAGAAGGCCTTGCAGTGGCCCTAGCCACCAGAAGAGGGCGGGGGCCCATCACAGGGAGCAAGCGGGCCCTGCCCTGCCCTGCCGCCAGCAGGGGGCGCCCGAGCCCGCCTTTTCAGATGACATCACGGCGCCGGCGTGCGTTGCGTCACCGCGCCGGCGTGCGTTGCGTCACGGCGCCGGCGTGCGTTGCGTCACGGCGCCGGCGTGCGTTGCGTCACCGCGGTCTGCTGAGTCGCTTTCTCTCAGTGGATCCCTGCGGTAGCGTGTTGGCGGAGCTGCTTCATCCACAGCATAGACCTAGCGGGCACAGCCTCCCTTTGGGACAACTCTGGGCCTCCTCCACGTGAGTAAAATCCTTCCTGTTTGCAGACCGGCTGCTTAGGGTCAGAGATTAGTAAGAAGGTCTCCGTGCGGCAACGTGGACAGCAAAAGCCCCAGGGAATCCTGCCCGCCGAGGTTCCCCCCACCCGAGGCCGGGCGGCTGCCGCGGGCGCCGCAGCCTCAGAACACACGCAGAGCGTTCCTAAGGCACCTAGACGTCCGAAATGCGAATCCAACATCCGCAGTGCCCGTGTAGAAAACGGCTGTGATGCCAACGCGCGGCCTCCGTCCGCAGGGTGACCATCAGATCCGCGCCCATGCGGCCCACACAGCGGTTGGAATCGTCCCCACTGACCTACCAGTGCCAACGCTGAGACTAACGAGTGGTTAGGGCTTAGGGTGAGGATTCGGGGTTAGGGGTTAGGGTTAGAGTTGGGGGTTACCGGTTAGGTGTTCGGGTTTAGGGGTTAGAAGAATTTTAGGCAAAATAAATTTCAACAGTTTATTCGAGCAAAGCAGTGATTCGTGAATCACGCCCGAAGCACCAGAACGGCAAACAGGGCCGGGGGGCTTCGAGCTCTTAGCGGTGGCAGCGAAGTGACGTTTCTCCTCGGCTCCAGCTGGGTGACCGCCTGTTGTGGGGGTGGTTCCCTCAGCGTCCCTAGTCGTACAGCCAGCTGGCGGCTGGGCTACGTGTCATTGTCTGGTTGGTTAATGTTTTTCAGTCTCTTTAAATGCCTCCAATTCGGTTTCTATTTGCTTAGGCAAGGCCTCAGGCTGACCGCTTCCTCCTGTTTTGCTTTAACGTGTCGAAACCATAATTCATTTTCATTTTACTTTATTGGCATTCATAGAAGTAAATTCACATTTTTGTTGTTATTCAGTAAGTCTGTTTAATTGGCAACCTATTTGTGATGGTGCATAAAATGTTGTCTGTACATCATTAGCATCTTAGATTGGATAAAATATGTTAACTCTTTTAAGCTTGGTCATTAAACCATAACAGGAGTTGAGTTGTTTTATTTCCCCCTAGGCTTTAACCATTTAAAATACACTCAAGCATCTCCTAATGATGTGGATTCTTTCTGAGAAATTTATCCTTAGTGATTTCATCCTTGTCCAAACACCAGAGTGTCCTTTTAAATCCAAGATGGTGTAGCCCACTCCACACATAGGTTACATGGTATAGCCAATTGCTCCCAGGCTACAAACCTGTATAGCACGTGTCTGTACCGAATGCTGTTGGCAACCGTCAGACCATAATGACTGTGGATTGTGATCCCAAAATATCTGAGTCGGGTCTCAGCCAATTTAGAATGCTTATTTTGCCGTGGTTAAGGACATGCCCCTGACACAGCCTCAGGAGGTCCTATCAACATAGGCCCGAGGTGGTCAGGGTAGAGCTTCCTTTTACACATTGTAGAGAGACAGGAGACACCAATCAACATGTGTAAGATGTACAGTCGTTTGGTTCAGTAAGGAGGAACAACTAGAGGTAGGAAGTGGGGGTGCTTCTAGGTCAGAAGTAGATAAAACAAAAGGTTGCATTCTTGTGAATCCTTGATCAGCCTTCCGCTGAATACAATTTAGTCTGGTTCAGTGAATCTGCATTTTTACATATGCAGTAGGGCAGAGGAATGTCCTGATCTTGGCCTGCCACACCCGACTCCCGGGTTCAAGCGATTGTCTTGCCTCAGCCTCCCGAGTAGCTGGGATGGCAGACATGCACCACCACGCCTGGGTAATTTTTGTATTTTTAGTAGAGGTAGGCATCCACAATGCCCATCCTACTATTGGTGTATTTGCTTTGGTTGGGTATCTGTTCAGATATTTAGGCAGTTTTAAAAACACTTTTTTTTTTTTTGAGACAGAGTTTCGCTCTTGTTACCCAGGCTGGAGTGCAATGGTGCGATCTCGGCTCACCGCAACCTCTGCCTCCTGGGTTCAGGCAATTCTCCTGCCTCAGCCTCCTGAGTAGCTGAGATTACAGGCACGTGCCACCATGTCCAGCTAATTTTTTGTATTTTTAGTAGAGAAGGGGTTTCACCATGTTGACCGGGATGGTCTCAATCTCTTGACCTCGTGATCCACCCGCCTCGGCCTCCCAGAGTGCTGGGATTACAGGCCTGAGCCACCACGCCCTGCCGACACTTATGTATTTTGTAAATATCTTCTCATGTCTTGTCTTTTTGTTCTCTGAATACAGTTTTTCACAGTAGAATGCTTAGTTTTATAAAGTGTGTTATCAATATTTTCATGAATTGGCATTTGATGTTGTGTGTTAAAACTCAACACCAAACCCAACATCACGTAGATTTTCTTTTAGTTTTTTATAGTTTTGTATTTCAAATTACAGTCTCTGGACTATTTTGAGTAGGTTTTTGTTTTTATTATTTTGTGTATATATTCATTTCATTCTACATGGCTTCCAAAGTCTTCCATGACCATTTTGGGAAGGATATGGCTGCAGTGGGTTTCATTTTCGTTTGAATTTTCAAAATTGTTACACTGAATAAATTGAACATTGAATTTTATAGGTATTTCAGGACAACCATGCCGGGGTGCACGTCCACCAAGAGACTGAGCAAGAGTGTCTGTGATGAGCTCTGGTGCCACCAGAGGGCGCCTGAACCCACTCCTGACCAACTTCCCTCTCTGGTGCCGGAAGCAGCCAGGAGCTTGACTTCCTCGGGGCAGCACGAGGGTCCTGTCAACTAAGCATTGTTCATTGGTGAGTAAAAAGCTTCCTTCCCTCTCTGCACTCAATAAAAACCCTGAGTGCAGAGAAGAGAGTCTTTAGAGTACTCAGCAAAGGAAGAAGTTCATCTAGTAAAATGAAATCCCCAAATCCCACTATTACAACTGCACCCTGATATCGTTGTCAATTCTGAGACACAGTGGCTGCTAGTATATGTTCTCACAGTGGCCTCTAATATAATCATCACACCGTGCCCTAACATTACTGTGATACCCATATCATGCCCTAACACCAATATAATATCCACATCATACTCTAATGCTAATCTAATATCCACACCGTTGCTTCTAATACTAATGTAATACTATCCACACTGTGCCCTAAAGCTGATGTAGTATCTACACTGTTCTCCAACAACGATATAATATGTACACCATGCCCTAACATGAATGTACCCACACAGTAGCCTCTAATACTAATAAATACATAATATCTACTAAGTGGAGTCTGTTGACATTGAGGCTTTTACAAGTGTTCACAGCTTTGGATGAAGTGTAGCCTCTATAGTGGATTTTGATGATGTCTCTGCTTTTCTGGCATAGTATTGACATGGCTGTTTTAAAAAGTAATTTACTTTTTAATAATGTCATACTTGTAGGAAACTTCCAGTAGCAGTGCAAAATATAACCTGTTTCTTTTCTTAGAGTCCCCAGCAGTTATTGCTGCACCAGATTTGCAATGTTCCACAAAATGCTCCAGTATATTTTACCCAAAGCATGGACACTGTCCTAGGTTACCACCACATAACCCCTAGATCAGGAAATCAGCATGGTTCCTATGTGATAATTCAGTTCACAAACTCATTTCACTTTTACCTCCTGCCCCACCTGGGAGTATAATGTGTTTTTTCATCCTGATCCAGTTTTCCTGGCACTGTTCCCAAGACTTTTCCTGCATATTTATGATATTGACACATTTAAAGAGCATACAAATTTTTGTTTGAACACCCGTTTTCAGGTCTTTGGGGTATATCCACCTAGGAATGGAATCACTGAGTCATATGGTAAATCTATTTGTAACTGTTTGAAGAAACATCAGATTATTTGACACATATGCTGCACCATTTCATACTGTCACAAGCAGGTTTAATAGTTCAAGTTTCTGCACGTCTTTGTCAAGACTTGTTTTTAGTATAACTATTCTAGTGTGAATTAAGGTGTATCTCTTTATGGTTTTAATTGTGACTAATGATGTGGAGCATGTTTCAAGTGCTTGTTGGTGAAGTGTGTATTAAAGTTCTTCATTGGTTTTTAGATTGGATTGTCTTTGTTGTTGAGTTGTAAAAGTTATTTATACATTCTGAATAATAGACACTTACGAAGTATCTAATGTGCAGATTTTTTCTTCCATTCTCTGGGTTACTGGAACATAATGAGTTTATGTGTGGCCTCTGCCCCCGTGTCCTGAGGCAGAGCGCTAAACCTTTGGAATGTATGAAGTGATGTGTCTTTTGCATGCTAATAAGATGACTGATGGCTGGGGCACCTGGACAGCCTCAGTGGGGCTGGTTGCCAAAGAAACCAACCTTGTCATTAGAGGATTTGAAATTTCAGTCTCCTCCCCATCGTTAAGAAAGGTAGAGGTGCTGCTGGTTGAGTTGAATACCTAAAGGCGCTATTGTAACCCATCTGTCTGTAACAAAGGACAGGGTTGGGAGAGTATCTGTGTTGCTGAACATGGGGAGATGCCAGAGGATCATATCTGGAGAGGACATGGAAGGCCTGCACCCCTTCCGCACACCTCACGCTGTGCATCTCTTCATCTGGCTGTTCATTTGTAGCCTTTAAAATACCCTTGATAATAAGTCAGCAATAGTAAGTACACTATTTTCGTGGGTTCTGTAATGTGCTGTAGCAAATTACTGAAACAAATAAGGGTGTTGTGGGAGCCTCCAATCTGTAGCCAAGTTGACAGAAGTTAACCTGAGAACCTACTGTTTGTGATTGGCATCTGAAGGGGTTACAGTCTTGTAACTGAGTACCCTTATTTTCTTAAAGAAGGAATGTATTATCTTTACTTTTTTCCTTTTCCTGCACTTCCTACTTCACTTTTTAGGAATGTAATTATAGGCTTTATCTTCTCTCCACTAGACACTTCCTACTTTGCAAGCTTTTTAAACTGTTTACTTAAAAGTTCCAGGGACAAAAACTTGAAACAAACTAGGCACCTCTGGAACTCTCCCCTACCAGGAGATTGCCAGGATGCAACAGTCCATTTACAACCTAGCTCCACCCCATGGTGTACTAGCAAGACCACCTGATGGATACAACATCAGAGCAAGTGCCATAGACCCTGCACCTCTTCACCCCTTCCCCTTCAAGCCATTCTGCCAAGTCTCCCTTTCAAAGCTCCTGCTTTTTGCCCTGAAAGTGGATGCTGTTCCCTTAAGTCAGGAGCTGATACATTCCCTTCAGCTAAGCTCTGGCATAAAGTCTCTTTTGAAATTATCATCCTCGTGTTTACCATCGTCTCGTGTATTGCAAACAAGCTGCGTGACCTGTTTTCCTAGGACTGAGCCCTTAGCCTGCGGGGTTTGGTACTTTTTCCTGGTAGTGTGAGAATTGGATTGCACTGAAGGACGCCCAGCTGGTACCCAGTATTTGGTCTGTGTGGGGAAAAAGCCCATGCATCTGGTAACAGAAGTGTTCTGTGTTGCATGTTGAGAGTGTACTAGAAGAAGATATTGTTTTTCCTTTTCTAACAATTTTGTCTTTCAACTTTTTTTTATCATGTCTTCTGAGGCATAAAAGTTTAGAATTTTGAGGAAATCATCTTAACCTATTTTTCCTTTTGTGGTTTGTGTTTTTGGTTGTCAGATCTGAGAAAACGTTACATCCTAGGTCATGAAAGTTTAACTTTGTGTTTTCTTCTAGAGTTTTTAGTTTTCCCATCTTTAGCTCTTTGATCCATTTTAAGTTAATTTGTTAATGTGATATGAGGTAAGCATACAATTTCATTTCCCTTTATGTGGATAGCAAGTTGCCTTACATCACTTGCTGAGGACAGCATTCTTTCCCCAGTTTAATGGTTGTGGATCTTGTGTAAAATCACTTGAGCACAGAGGCACTGTTTTATGTGTGGACTTCCAATCCAATCCAATTGATCTTTCTGTTTATTCCTGTGCCAGTATGATGCTGTAATAAGATTTGATTTGTAATAAGATTTGAAATTGGGATGTGTGAACCTCCAAATTTGGAGTTACTTTTCTGGATTGGTTTGGCTATTCAGGGTGAATTTAAAATTCCGTATGAACATTGGGATTAGCTTTCCCATTTCTGTCCCAAGACCTTTGGGATTTCTGTAGGAATAACATTGAATCTGTAGTTTGCTTTGTGTAGTTTGTCAAACCTGGCAAATGCGATCTTCAAATCCATGAATGTAACATGTTTTTACATTTAGTTGGGCTTTGTTTAATTTCCTTAAGCAATGTTTTATAATTTTTCCCATCCAAGTCTTGCTCTTTGATTACATTTATTCCTTATTATTGTTATTGGTCTTATTTAAAGTGAAATTTTTATAATTTCCTTTTCAGTTTATTCATTGCTAGTGTATAATATAAAATGGACTTTTTTGCCAGGTGAGGTGGCTCACACCTGTAATTCCAGCATTTTGGGAAGCCAAGGCAGGCAGATCACCTGAGGTCAGGTGTATGAGACCAGCCTGGGCAACGTGACGAAATCCATCTCTACTAAAAATACAAAAATTATCTGGGTGTGGCGGCTCATGCTCCCAGCTACTCAGGAGCCTGAAATAGAAGAACTGCTTGAAACTGGGAGATGGAGGTTGCAATGAGCCAATCCAATTGGAGTACAATCGTGCCATTGTACTCCAGTCTGGGTGACAAGAGTAAAACTCCATCTCAAAAAATAATAATAAATAAAATAAAATGGATTTTTGCGTTGATACTGTGCTTGTAAGTTTACCCAATTTGTTTACTATCTCTGATAATTTTTTAAACATTCCCTAGGAATTTCTATGTATGAGATCAGGTGATAATTGATCCTTGAATAGTTATTATTTTCTTTTCTTTTTTTTCAAGGTTTAATCAAAGCTTGTATATAAGATTACTTTATTCCTGCATGTTCTCAATTGTTTCTTCCTTGTATTTGCCCTTTTCCTTTCCTACTTGGCGAGATTTGTCTTTCCGTTCAAGGATCTTTTTGCCGTCTTTGTCCAGTTTTAGCCTAGTGATAACCACCTTGCTGGGGTGAATGCCTACATGGACAGTTGTGCCATTAGCCTTTTCCCGCTGCACCCGTTCAGTGTAGATTACATATTTCTTCCTGTAAACCTGGACTACTTTGCCAATCTGCTGACCTTTATAGTGTCCTCGTACAACCTGAAGTTCATCATCCTTTTGGATGGGCATGGATCGCACGTTGTACTTCTGTCTCAGCTCTTTTTCCAAAGAGGGGAGGACATAATCTTCCTGCGAATGTGGGACGGTGCATTGAAACGCCTTTTGCGATACTTGCTTCGGTCAGAAGTCACAAAGGGATTGAACTTCATTTTGGCAGCGCTTAGGTGATGGCCGCAAAAGGGAAGAGAGCTGTTATTTTATTTTCTTGCTTAATTGCCCTACCTGTATTTTCCAATATACTATTGAATACAAGAATGAAAGTAGGTATCTGTGCCTTGTTATTCTATTAGGAATAAACCTTTCAGTGATGACAATTATGTTTATTGTTGGTTTTATAAAATTGCTTTTTATCATATTTAAGAAAATTCCTTCTATGTCTAGGTTTGTGTTTTTTCTTGTGACATGGTGTTGAACTTTTTTAGAAGCCTTTTTTGCATCAGTTGACAGAATTCTGGGGTGTTTTCCATTCATTCTAATAATACGGTGTGTTACATGGATGGCGTTAGTGTGTGGAACCAGTGTTGATTTTCTGGGATAAAGAAATCATGTTCATGGTGTTTGATCCTTTCAAAATGCTGTTGGTTTTAATTTATTGTTATTGTTTTGAGGATTACTAAGTCTGCATTTTTGAGGTTATAGATCTGTAGATTTCAGTCCCTGAAATGGCGTGACCCTGTGTAGGATGGATCAGGATGGGATTGGGTACAGATTGCGGTTGGCATTTACAGAGTTAAGTGTGTAAGGGTATTACACAATCAGGACATAGGGCTTTACCAGTTAAAGATTATGGTATAAGGGCTCCAAGTTAGGAGGTTCAGGTTGGTGGTTAGAGCTCCATAATAGAGATTAGAGGGAGAGATTAGGCTGACTAATAGGGTTAGGTTGACAGGTCAGAATTACAGTTAAGGGTTAGAGTGAAAGTTTTAATGAGATTTTGGATTGGGGTTACATACAGGTTAGAGAAGGTTTAGCTTAAGGTAAGGACTAGAGTGGGTAAAAGTAGCATTAGGGATCAAGATTGAGGGTTTAGCTTAGGTTTGGTTTAGAGTTAAGGGTAACTGGAGTAAGGTTAGGGTTAGGGATTAGGATTAAGGGTTAGCATTAAGGTTTACAGTTTAGGAATTTGGGTTAGGATTTAGGGCAGTGGTTAGGGTAAGGCTTAGGGTTTTAGGTTTAGGGTTAGGGTTGTTAGGGTTAGGTTTAGAAATAGGGTTGGGGTTAAAGTGAGGAATTAAAGTTAGGATTAGTGTTGGGGGCAGGGTTGGTAGGTTTAGGGTTAGGTGTTAGGGTTGGGTTTAGGGTTTAGGGTTAGCGTTAGTGTGAGGGTTAGGGTTTAGGGTTAGGATTAGGGCTAGAGTTAGGGTTAGAGTTAGGCATATGGCAAGGCTTAGCAATAGGATTAGGGTTTGGGCTAGGGCTATGTTTAAGGTTAGGGTTTAGAGGTTAGGGTCAAAGGGTTAGGGTCAGTGTTATGGTTTAGGGCAGGGTTAGGCTTAGGGTTCATGGTTAAAGTTAGGGGTTATGGGTTAGGGTTAGAGTTAGGGTTAGGGTTAGGGATACAAGATCTGGAGTCAAAGAAGATTTTTTTGTCACTTTATAATTTGACTGCCCTATTTCTATCTTTAATGGGTTTCTGTCTTTAATGGGACCTGTAACCCATTTATTTCTCGCATTTGGAACACCTGTATTTTCCCAGTGCCTGTATCTCCATTGTATCTACTTAGTAACGAGCTTGCCTTTGATTTTACAGCTTCGTAGATGGAAGGGACTTGCCTTTTCACAGATGAGACTATGGACTGTGGATGTTTGAGTTAATGTTGAAATAAGGCTTGTGGGACTGTTGGGAAGGCATGGTTGGTTTTGAAATGTGAGGACATAAGATTTGAGGGGTCAAAGTTAAAGAAGCATAGGAATGTAGCTAAACAGAAAAAATTTTGCAAATCCATAATTTTTGTGAAAGAAATATATTTTATCATCTTTTATGTATAATATGTTTTAATGTTTTTTTAACCCAATGAAATGTGAGTTTTGTGATTTTGATCTTACTGTAGCAATGGTGTTATAAACAAAGAAAAAATGAATAATTCAGGATTGCAGAGATGGTAAACTATTAAAAGTAGTTTGGGTATTAAATTATTATGAAATAATTGTGTATTAAATAATTGTAGATCCAACAGTTGTGATTGAACAGATCTGTAGGCATATGTAAGTGCTAAGGCGAAAGTGAGAAGCAAAGCGGTTATTGTATGTTTATGTCGGAGGTAATCAATAGAGGAACTGGCTGTGCACCTTTACCTCTGCATCACCTTTGTTTTGTGCTGAAGCTGAGTATCAAAAACAAAACAAAATCACCACTTATTTCTCAAAGAGAGAGAAAGAATTATTTCCTTCAATTTAAGCATTTCTAAGTTGCTGCCTGGTGGCCTCTGGGCTCTTGGAGGAGGACAAGGAAGAACAGACCCTCAGGTGGGTGGGCGATGCACTTGACCCTGAGGATATCAGTTACCCAGCCCCCTATCCACCACCGGTGCCCAAGCCACCCTGCAGCCTAGACGTGGCATGGGAGCAGCAAGTGGCAGGACACCGCAGACCAGGGCCAAACCCCCAGCAGCTGGAATCCTGAGACTGGGCACCCATGCGGCAAAGTCAGGCAGTCAGCCCCACCGGCAGCCACTGAGTCTCATTGGTGTGGATGCAGAGTGCCCAGAGCAGGGGCCCAGAATCTGGAGAGGTGTCCAAGAGGAGTGGACCCCAGATGGGCTGTGCACCTGGTGACCCTGATGCCACCCAAGGGAAGCCCTGCCATCCTGCGCCAGTACCAGAGCTCCACCTGCAAACTGTGCATCCAGCATGGGCAGCAATGGGGGTCGGTGGGGGAAGGAGCAACCTCTGACTTTCCATGCATCTCCCGCTCCCTGACACCTGCCAGGCAGACCCCGGGGGCAGAGACTCAGCACTGAAGCCAGGCCATCCGCGAAGCCGCTCCAGTGCCGCAGGAGTGCCCATGCCAGACCCGATCTTCTTTGAGGAAGAGTGGGGCCACTGCAGGGTCCGACAGGCCTCCTCCTCCTCTATCATGTGAGATGTATGTAAGGATTGATAATGTTCCATCAGGAACTCATGTTTGTAATATAAAATGAGCGCCTGCTATCCTGTGCCTGTGGTTCTTGGACAGGCCTGTCCAGCCAAGGAGAACCCGGAGCCCAGCTATGCCAGCCCTGAGCGGCAGCCCCACCTGCCTGTGCACAACTGGGAGCAGCTTCCGGGAGCCAGGCGGCCACTGTGACGCAGGCGCACGCCTAACGGCTTTGCGGGGCTCGCTGAGTCTAATAGGCTGCGGGTGGAGAGTGTTGCTGCTGAAGGCTGTGGTGGACCCCGCTGGGTCGCGGATTCTGGGCTAGAAAGCAGATTTGGGATCGCAGATTGGAGGTTGGCGCAGGGTGGGGGTTGGAGGAGCCGCAGCTCGGGAGCTGGTTGTTGGGAATCTGAGAATAAGTCACCACCTTGAAGAAGTTCATCCGCTTCGGGAGCCAGGGGCCGAGGCGGAGCAGAACCTCAGCTCCTGGGCTCCATAGAGCCCATCTACACTGCTTCCGGGCACCGAGTCCCGGAAGCGGAACTGCTGAAGATCCATAGGGCGGCTGTCAGGGGCAACTCCCTGGCGCGCAGGAGCGGAGGCCTGGGCTCCCGGGGCAAGCTGCACAGGTAGTGGGGCCCAGCCCGGGGTGGGAGGGTTCCCTAGGCCCGGCTTCCCCCCTGGGACGGGGCCTTTGAGGGCACCGGGCACCCTCGCAGCAGCGGAGCCAAATGAGCCTCAGCTGCTTTATATCCTTCCTAACAACCCAGCTGGAGCAGTTGGTGGAGAGTGTGAGTGATTTAACTCACAAAGTTAGGCATATACAGTGTTATTTTTAACGTTCACGTTTAAAACATGGCGTTTTATACGTTACAGGAGGTCCTACTGAGATAACTCATTCCCCTATCAAAAATACCGGGAGTCATTTTCAGTAGGCGATAATTTCTCAGATGAAACTGCCGGTTATATATAGATCGGTTCTTTACTGAAGGGTCTTAGAGGGAAACTTGGAAGTGGGAGGTGGGTTTTGTGTTCTTGAATGAGAAGACGCATTTTTCTCAAAATGTAAATTCTTCTGAGTTTATCAATTTTACATAAACAATGAAAATAACAAGATTTTAACATTTTTGTACGACGCCTACTGTTTTTTACTATTGTGATGACATTTTAAATGATTTTATAATGGACTGAAAAAATACTGGCTTCTCTAGATATTAAAATATACCATTAATTTCTATAATTAATTGTTTACTAACAACTGAAAATACACATAAATGCATGGAACAGGATGGGAAATCCAGAAACACTGAAATGATATAAGATATATGTAAGTGTTGATAATGTTAACAGATATGAATAGGAAAGGACGAATTATTCATGAAAAAAATGCCTGCTCTTTGAAGAAAACTAATGAAATTTTGTATTACAAACATGAGTGCCTGATGGAACACAGATTGAAACTTTTACATATGCAAGTGAGCAAAGTATTAGAAGAAAACACAGATGTTTATTTTACAGGTATATTTTATGTTGACAAAGGCCTTCCTCAGAATGATCTCAGAGGCAGGCATTCTGAAGGTCGATTTAGCAAACTAAAAATTAAAACTGTACCAGAAAAAAAAAAAAAAGAGAGAAATGAAAGAAAACTTACTTGGAAAGGATTTACTATGTTATATATATATTCAGATGAGAAGTGTGTTTTCATTTTACAGGGAATTCATTTAATTATATATCATGTGACATGTATTGTGCTGGTATGTATAGCATATATATTACATACATAATGTTAATGTATATCAGTTTTACAAATTAGATGAAAAGTTACATATCTACACATTAGATGAAAAGTGCATCTTCATTTTATAGGAAATTCTTTCAAATCAAATAAAAACTCTAATAAAAGTGGGCAAAGAACTTTTTTGCAGATTTACAAGTTACTTATGTACATAGGAAAAAATTCTTTGCATTTCTGGTATACGAATTTAAAATAAAAAATAAAAGAGGAATGAAACTGTTTTCTGTCCACAATGTGTGTGAGGATGTTTTGTACTGCTGCTTAAAGTTTAAGTTGCTGGCCGGGCGCGGTGGCTCAAGCCTGTAATCCCAGCACTTTGGGAGGCTGAGGCGGGTGGATCACGAGGTCAAGAGATCGAGACCATCCTGGTCAACATGGTGAAACCCCATCTCTACTAAAGATACAAAAAAATTAGCTGGGCATGGTGGCACGTGCCTGTAATCCCAGTTACTCAGGAGGCTGAGGCAGGAGAATTGCTTGAACCCAGGAGGCGGAGGTTGCGGTGAGCCGAGATCGCGCCATTGCACTCCAGCCTGGGTAACAAGAGCGAAACTCCGTCTCAAAAAAAAAAAAAAAAAAAAGTTTAAGTTGCTGGTAACTTTTTAAATAGACAATTTGGTGGTAAGTATTACATTTAAAAAATGTGTGTACTCTTTACCCATCAATGCCATTATACTAAAATACCTAGGAAGTGGAGATACATCCACTTTGTTTTTTGCAGCACTTATTTTAAAAAGAACAGATAGAGTGAATTCTATAAATAAATTTCTGTTGCAGCCAAGGGTGGAATAATATGTGACCATTGAATGTGACAATAGATATAGAAGTATGTTGATGTGCAAAGATTTTTTTTTTTTTTTTTTTTTTGAGACGGAGTTTCACTCTTGTTACCCAGGCTGGAGTGCAATGGCGCGATCTCGGCTCACCGCAACCTCCGCCTTCTGGGTGCAGGCAATTCTCCTGCCTCAGCCTCCTGAGTAGCTGGGATTACAGGCACGTGCCACCATGCCCAGCTAATGTTTTGTATTTTTAGTAGAGACGGGGTTTCACCATGTTGACCAGGATGGTCTCGATCTCTTGATCTCGTGATCCACCCGCCTCGGCCTCCCAAAGTGTTGGGGTTACAGGCGTGAGCCACCGCGCCAGGCCAAGATGTATTTTGTTACAGCCAGCAAGGAAAAAAGAATCAGTTTGATTATAAATACAAACAAACATCCTGTGGTCTTGTGTTAACAAAAAATGTGTACAAAATATAACATTTCTAATTTCTGGGCATTCGCACTTTAAAGTTTTTCTTATCTGTGATTGCTGCAGTGAGCATGTATAAGACTTCTAGTACAAGTTTATCATTATTATTATTATTTTTTTTTTTTTTTGAGATGGAGTTTCACTCTTGTTACCCAGGCTGGAGTGCAATGGCTCGATCTCGGCTCACCGCAACCTCCGTCTCCTGGGTTCAGCCAATTTTCCTGCCTCAGCCTCCTGAGTAGCTGGGATTACAGGCACGCACCACCATGCCCAGCTAATTTTTTGTATTTTTAGTAGAGACGGGGTTTCACCATGTTGGCCAGGATGGTCTCGATCTCTTGACCTCGTGATCCACCCGCCTCGGCCTCCCAGAGTGCTGGGATTACAGGCTTGAGCCACCACCGCACCTGGCCTACAAGTTTATTATTAATGGAATAATTCTTGGGAAGAAGAATATGAATGTTGCCCAGATAAAAATAATCTCTCACTTTCTATTTTTTGTTATCATCATTATTATTATTGTGTGTTATTATCTTTGAACTTTTAGCCTCTTCAGAAATAAAAAGGAAATGTTTTTATCTGTGTCCAGATTTTATGTATATATTATGTACATATATTTTTCTTACATGTAGATTTATCTCATATATGCAAACAATGATAGTCATTTCATTTTACTTGTATCCTTTGAAAATAAAAATAACAAATATAAATGATTACTATTGCAAAAATACTGCTTTATAGGAGTTTGTTTAAAAATATTGAACTCCCGGCCGGGCGCGGTGGCTCAAGCCTGTAATCCCAGCACTCTGGGAGGCCAAGGCGGGTGGATCACGAGGTCAAGAGATCGAGACCATTCTGGTCAGCATGGTGAAACTCCATCTCTACTAAAAATACAAAAAATTAGCTGGGCATGGTGGCGCGTGCCTGTAATCCCAGCTACTCAGGAGGCTGAGGCAGGAGAATTGCCTGAACCCAGGAGGCAGAGGTTGCGGTGAGCCGAGATCGCGCCATTCCATTCCAGCCTGGGTAACAAGAGCGAAACTCTGTCTCAAAAAAAAAAAAATTGAACTCCCCATCTGTATTTATCCATTCTTCATTCCATTTACTCATCAAACGTAACCTGAGTACCTATTATGTAGCAGACATAGTCTTACTATCTCTCAGGACCCTTCTATCCTTAAAACTTTGTGTTGACCTGCCCTGTCTGCACAAGCTGAGAGATTTGGAATGGGGATATTAGGACTTAATCTCCTTTAAACTTTATCTCCCATCTTTAAAACAAAAGAATTTCTGAAGTTAGAAAATAGTAGAAGATAACCTTTAACTGCCATCTCAAAAGTTTATCAGTCTTAAACACTAATATTAATCACTGGAAAGTCTGATTTGCATATATTCTGTAAATGTAATATGTAACATACCTATTCATTTGAATCATGAGTTTCCTTTGGATTCAAGTTGTTTGAAAAATCCAATAATTAATTTGTTTAAAAAATGGGTTACTGTTATTTCAGTTTTCTTTCCCTATAGTACCTTTAAGAACTGAAATGTGTGTAAGTGCCAGTTATATCCCTAGAACTGCCTTAGACCTGCTGAGTATACCATACGCTACTTAATGTTAAGGACTCATGGATTGTGTGATGCCCCATTATTATATATTTCAATAAAATAATTTTTAAAATGCTACCAATTATAGTTGTAATAAATCATGAATTATGAGCGGCATTCAAGTATCAGAGGTGTTAAAATGTGACCTACTCTTTAAGTCATCCTACAAAGTAGGTATAATTGTATTATTTAATAAAATTTTTTTGTTAAGTAGCAGTAATAGAAATAATCCCAGAACTCTGGGAGGCTGAGGTGGGAGGATCACTTGATGCCAGGAGTTTGAGACCAGCCTGAACAACAAAATGAGATTCTTGCTCTACGTAAAATTTTAAATTAGTAGCTGGGCATGCTGGTGCACATCTGTAGTCCCGGCTACTCAGGAGGCTGGGTATGGAGGATCACTTGAGCACAGGAGTTCCATGCTGCAGTGAAGTATGATTACACCAGCCTGGGCAAAAGAGTGAGACTTTGTCTCAAGAAACAAAAATCTAACAATTTTGAGTTGTTGCTGTAGGAACTATTTTGAATACTTTACGTAGTTTCTCATTTAAGCATCATGATGTCCTATGAGATAGCTCTTATTGTTGCTTTTATTAATGAGGAAGTCAAGGCACAGGAAAGCTAAGTAATAGCTGGCAAATGACAGAGTTTAAAGTGGGACTGAAACCCTAGTTGAACTGAATCCAAAGACCAAGCTCTTTTTATTCAAATAGGCTGCTGTTTCCATTAAGGTAGTGAGGAATAAGAGCTAATAAGTATTGTACTTTCTTCAAGAAAAAGAAGGAAGAGGAAAAACATGCTATTTAATGTTGACAATTCCATGAATGACTGTATGTTTTGAGAAACTGCACTACAGTTTCCTAAAAGGTCCTCTTACTCTTGTACTACTGCTCTGCATTTGGCCTGTGCCAGGGGCTATGTGGAAGTGGTCACTCTCCTGGTGAACAGAAAGTGCCAGGTTGTCCTTTGTGACAAAACAGAACACCTTTAATACAGGTATGTAGTAGCCAACTCTTTCAGAATGACATGGGTTTGATTTATATATATATAATTAAAATAAATTTATCTTATTTAAATATAACTAGTTGGTGAAACCTGTGGAATGTGTATTTTGAATTCTTAGCATTTAAAATCTATTTCTTGATCTAATATGGACAGGCTGTACATTGCCAGGAAGAGGCTGGTGCCAGCATTCTGCTGAAACGTGGCACCAACCCACATCTTAAGGATATCTATAGCATCACTGCTCTCCATTATGCTGGGTATTGTGAGTGTATGTTACTGGCAGAAAAACTGCTTTCTCATAATGCAAATATTGAAGCAATGGACAAGGTGTAGATCAATCAACATTCTTTTCAAAATATTTTATTTTAACATTAACATAGGTAAGGGTCAGTTTTTTAATATTTGAAAGCTCAAGCATTCACTGAATGCAAGCAAATTAAGTTATTTTGAAATAATTAAATCATATTTTAAATAATTTGAAAGAGGCATTAAAGGGCATAACTTTTTAAAATACACTTTGGAAAATATTTGTGAATTTCTTAAATGTAAAACCTTTTCAATTTTTTTTTTAATGCAGGGTTTTGTTTTTTCTTCCTAATTGATGTAAAACAGCACAGAAAAGCAAATAGGCCCTGGAAATAGGCTTTATCTCAAAACTCAAACAAAACTTAAGCAACTTAGAATAAATGGACATCTCACTGCTGCTGACAATTTTCAAAAAACTTGATGTATCTCTCAGTGGCAAGGCTTAAGAGGGAAAATTGGGAAGGGAAAAGGAGAGCCATTGGGAATACACAGGTCACTTGGAAATTAGATAATAAGGGAAAATGCCAAGAAGAGTCTTTTTAGTTTGTTGTTCTTCCAGTTTATGTGTTGAGACTAGGTGCTCTTTAGCTTTGGGGCTAATCAATTTTGGTTTGAAAAAGAGAGTGAGTTAACACTTGCCTAGAGATTAATTTTAGAAGGACTCTGAGGAAACCATATTGGCAGTGAATATGTGGTGACAAAATGAGAAACACTTCAACAGAAGGTGAAACAAATTATTAACTGACTTATTACCCATCCAGGCAGAAACAGCCACTTAGATCTAAGAGTCTAAACTTTCCACTCAAATCTAGAATGTCTTGATGGAAAGGTGGCAGATAAGGAGCTTATTAGTAGCAAAATAAAGTTGGATTTTGAGTTTTTGTCCCTGTTCTGTTCATACCCATGAAAATTAAATGTAGATTCAATAAATGACTGTCTCTTACTCTTTTCTTTTTTTGGCCAGATCTACAACTGATAAAGGGAATTAGCCATGTGGGTGAGGGATGAGACTGAAGTGATTGCCTGCTGCACTAATTCTCAGAATTGTGCATGATAGTGACCTGAGCAAATTTTGTTAAAAATCTAAAACTTTAGGCTTTCCCCTGATGCTTTTGATGTAATAGATCTAATAAGGCCTGAATGTGTATGTTTAAAATGGTTTCTTGAAGCTGGGCACAGTGGCATGTTCCCTTTGTCCCAGCTTGAGCCTAAGAGTTTGATTCCAGCTTGAGCAACATAGTGAGACTCTTATCTCTAATCACAATAATAGCAAAAAACAAAAAACAAACAAAAAAACCTTGAGGTTTGGATACACTCCTGTTTAAGAACCCCAGAATTGATAAGTGCAATATATACATTTGTATATCTTAAAAAATGTAAAAAATTTTTATGTGAGTTGGTGTTTGCTAGGTGCTACTTTCTTCAAAGTTGTCCTTTTCAGTAAAATTAGCCTGACTTGCCTGTCTTTCTCTGTCTGTGACTGGGAAGTGAAAGGGAATATTATTGGCAGTATCTCTTAGCTTACAGAATAATACATTTTTTCCGCACGATTAATCATTCACTGCATTCAGAGTCTTTAAAAATTTGCTTATGGGTAATCTTTCAATAAGTAGAAGCTGACTCTAATGATTTCATATCCATTTGTCACCATACTGGTGGTTATGTGTCAACAAGTGTTCATTACAAGTTGGGTTTTCTCAATTAGAATAATAGCTAATCCTAAATTTTTTTTTTTAGTTGAAGCTGTATTATGATCTATCTCAGTATGTCTGTTAAGTTTATAGATTTTTAGCATAACCAGGATGTCAGCTTTACACACTGAAATCCATGAAGTTGATATAAATTTGATGTAAATCAAAATTCTTTTGATTAAAATAATTTTCCTAGAAATTATTTTAATAGTTTTGGCAGTCATGTAAACTATTTGGCTATCAATCTGGGAAAATTATATAGAAATAGATTGTATATGAATACATGTTGGAAAAATTCTTGAAGTGGCTACTATGAGTCTTAATAGCAATTTTTATCATATATGAGGGCCTGATTTTTTTGGCAAAACATATGATACTAGAGAAAGAAAATATTTTACATGCAAATACTTGGAATATACACAGCCATCTAGTTTCACATTCACAGCAAATAAAACAACAAAAGGGCTATATTCTAAACGTGCACAAATTTTTTGCCTCTATGAATTGAGTCAACATGTAAAATTTAGAAGACTTAGGCAGAAATCTGTACTTCAGACTTGTCTTAAAAAAAGCACAAATATGGTGTCCCCTGAGTTTCTATCACTGTTGGCCTGCTGTGCAGAGGATGCTTCTTTATAAAAGGCATATGTTCTCCAGTTTGCTATTGTGCCCACATCAGTACTTTCCTTACTCAGATAACCTTCCTTTGTCCTTGTAAGTATTTGAGTTTGCAACTCTTATGTTGTAATTTTGATAAAGATTTCAAGGCTTTTAAGTCAATGTGTATTTGTTTATAATATATAGTCTATAGATTATATAAATCAGTTATAGGGTTGAATTTTAGAATTTAGTTTAAAACTCTGTCTATACCACAGATAATCATCTTCCCATACAAATGCCTAGAAGTTTTTTTAGGTTATTCCAGGTTATACTTAGATAGTTTATGAATATTGCAGACATTATATCTTTCTCCTCAGCAGTCTTCCTTAAAAATGCAAGTGACTTATTGACTTTCATTGTGCTAGAAATAACCCATATGGATCAGCATGAGAACTTTTATTGATAAGCCATTATATCTGTATTTGCTTTCTATTTAGCCTAAAATAAAAAGTAATTTTAAATAGCCATTTAAATGGAAACCAATAGAAATGGATTTAAAAAGTAGAGTTGCATTAGGGTCCCAGCATTACCATTACAATTGAAAATAGAATTTCTTACTGAGCTTTGGTTTTTTAAATATTTATTTTTAAGTTTTTTAAACCTCTCTTACGCAGAACATACTGAGCTTTATAACAGTTAAGACAAAAATTTGTTCTCTTGTATTAAAAGAAATCCATGGACTATTTAATAATATGGAAAATATGTATATTTGAAGCCAATCACTCTTAATTCAGAGCTCATTTCATTAGTGACTCGGAGCAGGAGTGCCTGACTTTGGCATCTGGGATCCTAACATCATTCATAGAAGTGAATCAAGCAAGTTTGTACCACCCAGAGGAAACCTCAAACTGTATTGGGAAGCTCTGGAAACTGTATCTCTGAAACTCTTAATTCCTTAAATGTTAACATTTGCCACAAAATGTCAGATAGGTATTAGGTAAAGTTCAAGAGATATCTTGATTATTGGATATAAAATACAGTTTTGTAGTACTTCTCATATGCAGATTGTCATGGAGTCTTTCTCTTGGGGTACAATAAGCAAATATTCTTTGCAATATAGGTAAGGAAACACTGCTCTAGAGGTAATAATTTAGATCATTAATTTATGTAAAAAACTTAAAGTATTTGCTACTGTGTTTTAGGTTTGGGGGGCTGTGGAGATAAAAGATCTTTTCTATCTTAATAGTTTTACTTTTTTCAGAAGAGTCAGATAGTTGAAATAATACAGTGGATATATTTTTGACTAGTTAAAAAATTAAAGTTCTATGGTAATTGAATGTAGTCGGTTAAGATAGACTTTGTCCTTTTGTTTTTCTTCTGATATTTTTAATCATAAGATCTGATGATATGTGTTTTACGTATTTAGAAAACATGATTTGTGTAGATATTTGCCACATAATGGAAACAGTTGAGGAAAATGACACCATGCATTATCACACAGCACAAACTGGAGCATCTTGGTTTATGGGGTGGGTTCAGATAGACACTGTGTTCCTTGGAAGGGAACACGTTCAAGAGGTTGTACTTTATAAAACTGGAATCACAGAGTCTTCCATACATACTTTCAGTTGGAAATAAGACCAGGCAGTGAATGCTATAGATAAATACCCATGCGCCTCACTGATCCTTTTCCTTTGAGGGATTGTGGGTAACCCCCCATATAGGTACCATGGAAGGAGAGCTAAGCAGAATCCTAGCACAATTAAGACCTAGAGAATATCTCAGTTTATAGTGTTACTATTCAGTTATTTCCTTTTATATAATCCTTTATATAATCATGTATTAATTGATAGAATTAGGGCTTGGAGAATATCTCATTTATAGTGTTACTACTCAGTTATTTCCCTTTATACAATCCTCTCTATATAATGTTAGTTCATAGAATGAGTGCCTAAAGAATATCTTACCACTCAGTTATTTCCATATATATATAGAATCCTATATCTTAGTTTATAATTGGAGGAATGCCTAGAGTAGACACAGTACAGAGCATGAATTAAGGAATAAGAGCTTATAATCGGAAGAATGTCTAGAGCAGACGCAGTGCAGAGCATGATTTAAGGGAAGAACAATTACACCAGAACAGAAATCCATGGCCTTGGTGGCAGCATTCAATATCATAAAAATACCCACTGTATGGCAGGCCCGGGACAAGAGAGTTGTAGGACCTTGCTTCAGTTCTTGTGGAAGGCTGCCGTCAGACCGACAGTTGCACCTTGGTGACTGTGGACTTTATCAGCTCTTGATACTGTGCTGCTCAAAAACCATTCCCCTATAGAACTCATTGGAAGCTGCCAGCAGGTAGTGTAGACCCTGACAGCTCTGTCACTGCTATGTGACTTAAAGCATCCTCCTATAAATCTTCTTAGTAGCTTGCCCATAGATAGAGGTATTGCACACTGCACCCTCTTCACTGCACATGGCCCACCTCCATGCCTCAGTGACATACGGGGGTGGACCCCTTATTGCACGTGGCCCTTGCCTCAATGACCTAATGGGAATGGACCCCTTGTTGTGCACTGTCCACCTCCCAGCCTAGGTGACCTAATGGGGGTGGACCCCTTGTTTATTGCTCATGACCCTATCACTATCCTTAAAGATGACTTCACTCACTGCCCTGCCTCCTAACCTATACACAATAAATGCTCATGCTTCTGGACATTTGGGGCCTCACCTGACTCCACTGATAGGTGGTGTGGCCCCCCAAGCCCAGCTGCATTTTCCTTGTACTTCTGTGTCCTGTCTCTATTTCTCAGTTCCTGTGCTTCAGCACAGCATAAGGGACACCCTAAGACCCTGTGGGCCATTAGCCCTACAGGGATGAGTTTGAAAACAATCTGTATTATGATGACATGACTCACCTATGACTAGATTCTTTGTCATGAGGGATGGCAAAGAAATCACACAATTTTGCTTTATATGAGGTTAAAAAATAATTTTCTTTTTCTCCTATGGAGGGGGGAAAGCATTGGCACATTCTGGTAGCAAGAAGGCATTGATATTTTCTTTCTTTTTTTTTTTTTTTGAGACGGAGTTTCGCCCTTGTTACCCAGGCTGGAGTGCAATGGCGCGATCTCGGCTCACCGCAACCTCCGCCTCCTGGGCTCAGGCAATTCTCCTGCCTCAGCCTCCTGAGTAGCTGGGATTACAGGCACGTGCCACCATGCCCAGCTAATTTTTTGCACTTTTAGTAGAGACGGGGTTTCACCATGTTGACCAGGATGGTCTTGATCTCTCAACCTTGTGATCCACCCACCTCGGCCTCCCAAAGTGCTGGGATTACAGGCTTGAGCCACCGCGCCCGGCTGATATTTTCTTTCTATGTATTTTTCCCATCAGATAGTACTGCCTGACAGCCTGCCATACCTCCCCAGTGTTTCTTAAGCTTCTCGCTGAATGTGAGGTGTGATTCGGACTAGGTAAGCTCCTAAAGGAGTGATCTTTCCAGTGGTTCTTTCTGTGGGAGGTAAAATGGCAGGTGAATTTGGGCCTTGTTATACGTAGAGCTGAGCATATAGCTGTAACTAAGTAAACCACCCACCACCTTCCCCAGAAGAGTATTAGCCAGAGTAACACATTGATATCTATTGAGTTCTTCTCCACTGGCAGCTGGAAAGTTTTTGCAAGGATCCTTGTTTCTGGTCTGATTCTTATGTTTTGCTGGCTCCTGGTGATAAGTCATTTTATCCTAACCTGAACAGTTTTAACTGCAGAGGTAGGGAGGCTGTGTTGTGTTCAACAAAATAAGTGAAGTAGTTCCCCCTTAAATGTAGGAGAGAGATTTCACGACTCCCAGTAAATGCCTGAAACCACAAATAGTACTGAATCGCATACCGTTTTTTCTACACATATATATCTGTGATAGCATTTACTTTATAAATTAGGCACAGTAAGAAATTAACAACTATAACTCATAATAAAATATATTGTTGTGGTTCTCACCATTTTTCCTGTGATTATGTGAAGTGATACAATGCCTGTGTAATGAGATGCAGTGAGGTGAATGAGGTAGGCATTGTAATGCAGTGTTAGGCCACTATGCACCCCCCTGAATCTAAGTCAGAAAAAAGATCATGAGCTGTGAGTGACCCTGGATCTCCAGGCCTTAATGATTTTGATGGCCGGCAACAGAAGGAGACCATGTTGATGACTAATGGGTGAACAGCATATGCAGTGTGGATGTACCGAACAAAGAGATAATTCACATCCTGGTCTGGATGGAGAGTCTCAATGTTTCATTGCACTTCTCAGAATGGCATACTAAAACTTATGACATGTTTATTCCTGAAGTTTTCCATGTAATATTTTTGGAATACAGTTGACTATTAGCTGTAACCACAGAAATCAAAACTGCAGTTGTAAAATCTGTGTTTGGACGGTAACTCATTTCTTGGTGTACAATTCTTTAAATCGTTAGAAATTCCAAACTGATGTCTTTTTGTATGCTAATGATGGAAGGCTGGAAGCCCCTACATAGATTCAGAATGGCAATTCGTCATTACCATGAAGACCATTAGAGTTTGAGATTTCCTGTCTCACTCTGCAGACTATGGGGCAAAGAGAAAGCCTGAAGGTTTTCAGTCACCAATGACCAGTGATTTACTTAATCGGTGGTGCATATGTATTGGAGCTTTCATAAAGACCCAAAGGGACTGGGCTTAGAAAGCTTCCAGTTTGCTGAATACATTGAGGTTCCTGGAGGATGATGTGTCCTGGGAGGGCATGTAATCTTCGTCCCACTTCCCCCACACTTTCATTATGCATCTCATCTGTACCTTTTGTAATGTTATTCATAGCAAACTGGTAAATATTTCTCTGAGTACTTTGAGCCATTCCAGCTATTCAGTTTAACCCAAAGAAGGGGTCCTGGGAACCTCAATTGAATCCCAAATTGAAGCTGGTTGGTCAGAAGTTCTGGAGTTTCAGACTTAGGGCTGATGTAGGGAGGCAGTCTCATGGGACTGAGCCCTTTATCTGTGGAATCAGATGCTATCTTTAGACAGAGAATGAGAAGTGAGTTAGAGGACACCCAGCTTGTGTTGTCTGCAGAAATGATTGCTTGTTTGTTGGTAGGGAAAACCTCTCTTACACGTTTGGTCATGGAAGCCTTCTTTGTTGATGATTGTTTCTGTGGTGTGGGAGCAGAGAAAAACATGGCAAGTCTGTCTTTTACACACATGTCGTGGATAAGGGAACTACTGTATACTGTTTTAACTGTCCTTCATATGTTGGTTCAGAAATCATGCTGTTTGACACTGGTAAGCCATCACACCTGATAACAATACCATTTTTAGTCTCATATGGTTTGTCTTAGATGACTCGTATACTGCAGTTCACTTGTAGATACCAAATTTTGATAAATGCATTCTTTGCATTTAATAAATACAAAGTAAGGACAGTAAGAATTCTTACTGCACTAATCACATACCAGTAGGTATAATTTATAATAATTCTAATAAGATCTCAGGTATGCTCCCAAAGGAATGCTTTGGAAGAAAGCATCAGTCCTATACTTTAAAGAACAATGGTCTAAAACATGCACACAAGGGTGCATAAGTTTTTTTTTCTTTTTTTGAGATGGAGTTTCGGTCTTGTTACCCAGGCTGGAGTGCAATAGCGCGATCTCGGCTCACTGCAACCTCCGCCTCCCGGGTTCAGGCAATTCTCCTGCCTCAGCCTCCTGAGTAGCTGGGATTACAGGTACGTGCCACCATGCCCAGCTAATTTTTTGTATTTTTAGTAGAGACGGGGTTTCACCATGTTGACCGGGATGGTCTTGATCTCTTGACCTCGTGATCCAACCGCCTCGGCCTCCCAAAGTGCTGGGATTACAGGCTTGAGCCACCGCGCCCGGCCTTGTTTTTTTTTTTTGTTTTTTTTTTTGTTTGTTTTTTTTTTGAGACGGAGTTCCGCTCTTGTTACCCAGGCTGGAGTGCAATGGCGCAATCTCGGCTCACCGCAACCTCCGCCTCCCGGGTTCAGGCAATTCTCCTGCCTCAGCCTCCTGAGTAGCTGGGATTACAGGCACGCACCACCATGCCCAGCTAATTTTTTGTATTTTTAGTAGAGACGGGGTTTCACCATGTTGACCAGGATGGTCTCGATCTCTCGACCTCGTGATCCCACCCGCCTCAGCCTCCCAAAAGTTCTGGGATTACAGGCTTGAGCCACTGCGCCCGGCCGCATAATGGGTTTTATGAAAGTAGAGTCTTGCTATGTTTCCCAAACTGGTCTCAAACTTCTGGGTTTCTCAAGTGGTCCTCCTGCCTCAGTCTCCCAAGCAGTTGAGATTGCAGGCATGCATGACGGTGCCTTCTTATGTTTTTAATATTCTGTATATTTATTATTGATTTACAATGCATTTCACCTTTTCCTTTAATAGATTCTGGGAGTTCTGATGAATCTGCAGTCAGGTAGGATTTTTCAGATTTAAAAAATTATATTAACTAAGGAAATACAGATGGAATAAACTAGAATCTGTTGAGTGTTGTATTCTGGGCTAACCACATTATTACGTGCTATGCATTTTCTCATAAATCCATCACAACATCTGTGTTCTTATAACCTACTCTTTATTAAATAGGCAACTGTGGTTTAGAGAGGTTGATTAATTGGCTAATGATCCCATAGTTAATAAAGTAGCTGACTCACAGTGAAACCATCAGCCTGCCTGGCTTCCAAATCTTTATTTTGTTCCTCAGCATAGATGGATAAAGATCTGTGCAGCAATTGGATCAAAATAATATGTTAGAATCAGATTAATGAATACAGTCAAATCTAGTTATATGTTAACTCTCATTTAAGGTTATTGTTAGAAATGAGGTTGGTCCAAGTGATTGTCCTAATAAATTTGACAGTTTCAGTGGTAACCAATATCTTATCTTTACCATCAGAGGCTTTAGGGCATTGTTAAGGTTTGGCCATAGAATTGTAAATCTTACAAAAGCAAGATTAGACAAGTCTTAGAAATTATTTGACTTCCTAGTTTGGAAGTTTGGTTTTCCCTTTAGGCTAGTATTTCTGCCTACTTCCACAATACTTTTCTTCAGTATTTTTTTCTTTTTCCATGACATTTCCATAACCTTCTCTTGATGTTTTAAAGTGATCTTCTCTGCTTTTGGTGTTTCTTTTGTTCTATTATTTTTTCAAATCCTGCTGGCTATGTATCCCCAATTTTCTTATAGACAATCAAAAGCATGAAGAATTTCAGAATTTTAAGGAATCATAGGACTAATTAAAATAACCTCTAGTACTTCAACCTGTGTTAAACATTCTAGTCAAGTGTTTCTCTAGATAGAGAACCTGAGACTGGAATAGATTAGGATAGTTTTCTTTTTGGACATAGGAAGTGGCAGAAATGAGATTTAAACTCATTTTAAAGCCCAGTACTCACCCTTCTTTTATTTTATGGGCATTTTGTTGTTGTTGACAGTCTTGCTCTCTTGCCCAGGCTTGAGTGCAGTGGTGCAGTCTTGGCTCACTGCAACCTCTGCTTCCTTGGTTCTAGTGATTCTCCTGCCTCAGCCTCCAAAATAGCTGGGATTACAGTCATGCCATGGTGGCCAACACCTGTAGTCCCAGCACTTTGAGAGGCTGAGGCAGGCAGATTATGGGGTCAAGAGATCCAGGCCATCCTGGCGCAAATGGTGAAAATCAGTCTACTAAAAATAAAAAACAAACTAGTTGGGCACGGTGGTGGGTGCCTGTAGTCCCAGCCTCTTGGGAGGCTGAGGCAGGAGCTTGAACACATGAGGCAGAGATTGCAGTGAGCTGAGATCATGCCATTGCCCTCTAGCCTGGTGATAGAGTGAGACTCTGTCTCAGATAATGACGACGACGACGATACAAAGGGGAGTGAGTCTGGTGCACCCAGTGGATAGAATGAGAATGAAATTAACTGGTAAACCCAATGGAAGCGGCTAAGAATGGAATGAGCAGGGAAAGGCCAGGTTTGAAGAAACAACACTGGATTGGATAGGAATATGGATTCTTCAGTAAGAGATCGGAATATTGGAGTTTATGACAAGTTTAATAAAGATAAATTACAAAGAAGAAGAAAACAAGATGTTGGAATTTACAAAGGCACATTAAAATAGAGAGTTGAAGGGAGCTTTAAACACGTTGCTGCCTTTTTTTTTAAATCAATAACTGACAAACTTGAAGATTTTTACTGAAAGATGCTAAAGCATTTTGAGACATGGGGAGGAGTTTCTACAGCAGATAGAAATGTGGTGTCATGTGCTTCCATTCTGACTTACAGAGGGGTGGCTTAGAGCTTCTTGAGTACTAGGGGCTGGAGATTCCTGAACTGCATAGATCTGTAGCCCAGGGCAGGTGCCTTCTCACCTCTGCTGCCTTTCATAATTCACTGATGGCCTGCCAATATTCATGTAGGCTGGGTCAGGGGCATGACTGACTGGCCAATCAGTCATGAAGTTCCGTTGGGTAACTGGAACTGCTGGGGCAGTTGATGGAGACTCCAGTTAGCTTGTTATTCAGGAGCAGGGATGTAGAGAGCTACTGCTGGTCATCTGAGGTCATCCTTTCAGGAATCTGTGCTTTCATAGATTGAAGATTTAAAGATTGGAGACTGCCATGGAGCCCTGCACAAGTAGAATCTGGAAGCCCATAGGAAGATATTTAGATAGTACTTAGGGAAATAGATTTTTCCAGCACTCTCTCTGCTTGGATATCTGAGTGCCTTTGAAGCCTTTTTTTTTGAGGATGAGTCTCACTCCATCACCCAGGCTGGAGTGCAGTGGCATGATCTCAGCTCACCACAACCTCCGCCTCCAGGGTTCAAGCGATTCTCCTGCCTTAGACTCCCTAGTAGCTGAAATTACAGGTGTTTGCCACCATGCTTAGCTAATGTTTGCATTTTTAGTGGAGACGGGGTTTGACCATGTTGGCCAGAATGGTCTCGATCTCTGATCTCGTGATACACCCGCCTTAGCCTCCCAAAGTGCTGGGATTACAGGTGTGAGCCACCGCGCTTGGCTGCGAATATATATTTTTTAAATGTATTCTTATTTTTGGTGGAGATTGCAAAGTAGAGTTATGTACTTTGAAGCTAGTTCCTGACTGAAATAGGCGCATGCTAATATTCTGTCTTGTGAATATGTTTCCTTTGGGCTGCCATGCTTGGATAATAAGCCAATGGACATACGAAGGTAACAGCTCAGCCTGCTCTAGAAAGTGTAGATGACATCCTCTACTGGAATGCTTTGGTTTTCAGTACATGCTTCTCTTATTTTTTACGCCAAATTAGTTTTAAAATACTACATTGAAATTTTGGGGACAGAGTCCTGCTCTGTTGCCTAGGCTGGAGTGCAGTGGCATGATCTTGGCTCGCTACAGTCTCCACCTTGCAGGCTCAAGTATCCTCCCACATCAGCCTCCCAAGTAGCTGGGACTACAGGCACATACCACAATGCCTAACTCACGTTTTTTTGTTTGTTTTTGTAGATACAGGTTCTCATTATGTTGCCCAAGCTCATCTAACTCCAAGCTCAAGCAATCCACCTACCTTGCTTTTGCAAAGGGCTGGGATTCTAAGAGTGAGCCACCAAGCTTGGGTAAACTGAGATTTATTTAAGTAAATTGGTTAGTTCCGAGTGTGGTGGTGCACATTGGTTATCTCAACACTTTGGCAGGCAGAAATGAAAGGATTACTTAAGACCAGGAGTTTGGGCTGGGCGCGGTGGCTTACGCCTGTAATCACAGCATTTTGGGAGGCTGAGGTGGGTGGATCAAGAGGTCAAGAGCATCCTGGCCAACATGGTGAAACCCTGTCTCTACTAAAAAAAAAAAAAAAATCAGCTGGGTGTGATGGGGTATTACCTGTAGTCCCAGTTACTCAGGAGGCTGAGGCTGGAGAATTGCTTGAACCGAGGAAGCAGAGGTTGCAGTGGGCTGAGACCATGCCACTGCATTCCAGCCTGGTGACAGAGTGAGACTCTGTTCCCACAACACCCCCCCCCCCCAAAAAAAAAGAAAAAAAGACAAATAACAAAAAACCAACATGAGTTTGAGACCAGCCTGGGCAATATAGTGAGACCTTGTCTCTACAAAAATAATAAAGTAGCCTAGCTGAAGTTCCAGCTGCTCAGGAAGTTGAGGTGGGAAGATTGCTTGAGGTTGGGAGGTTGAGATTGCAGTGAGCCATAATCATGCCAATACATTCCAGCCCTTGGTGACAGAGTGAGGCCCTCTTTCAAAAAAAGAAAGAAAATTGATAAGAAAGTCTTTGACTCATAATTTTTTAAACAGAAACTCATGCTTGATATTGCCTCAACAGTGTGTCCCCAACAAAGTGTCAGAGCCTTTAACCTAGACCTTCCAATGGAAACAAAACAAGACCAGTATAGTCATAAAAAGGTAAGAATACTATTTTAATAAGGCATTTGATGGAATTTTTAAAAAATATGAGCACTAATATATTCAAATAGCTAAAGAAAGTGTTATATTAAATATACAATAAGTAAAAGAGAAGTAAAATGGTGATAAGTTGTGTATCTAATCAGGGGTCAGCAGTTGAGTCTATTAGAGTACCACTAAAGGAGCTGAATTATTAGTTCCCATTTTAAGATACTCTCAAGATCTGAGGCAAGTCAGGAAACAGGGAAGAGGAAATGAAAGAGAAAGAATGAGGGGGGCAGAGTGTACATGGAATAAATGAAGAAATAGTATGTGGTGTATGTAAAGGAGGGTAGTAAAGTCAAATTGATTTGTAGAGGGAAGAGCAGGTGACAGAAATAGGAAAGAAGGTAACATCAGCTTCCAGCGCCAAAATATGTCAAGAGAATTAGAGTATCATCTTCCTGCTCTTGCTGTCATTCTCACTATTGGAGAGGCATTAAAAATTGAGGTACCTCACAACACAGACCTGTTTTATCTACCACAGATGAATATCACCCTAAATGGTCAGCCATGTATGGCCATAATTTAGTTTTATAGAAAATGTTATAACTTCATCGGATAGTATCATATAGGCCAAAGTAACGTAATTGAATAGTGTCATGTGATTTATGGAGAGGAAGTTAGAGAAGGTATAGCCTGATTAAAAGTTTATTAGAAACATTATGGCTTATAATGCAGAATTAAATTCAGGGACTTAATAGGGAAGAAATTGAGGCTAAGTTCCAGATGGGTAATTAAGGTAAATGTGGAAGCACATTAGTGTAGAGCAGGGCATCCAAATTTTCATGAATTAGTTGAAGAGCTTCTGGAAAATGGACATTGTCCTTCAGCACCTGTGGGATTCGGCCCTTCTGGTGGTGTTGGTGCTGTTCCTTGGACACAGCTCTGAATAACAAAGAAATAGCCTTCCTTTAGAGAAATCTGAAAAAGAACCATTGGATAGCAATTTAAAAAAATAACAGAATCAAGGGAAGTCATTAATCTCCTTTTATTTCTGATGTAGGATTCTAGACACAGAGGAAGCAGAATGAGATGAAAACAGAAATTATTGGTGTATACTACTGCTGAATAAAGATGAAAAATGTGGTGGCAATTATCCCTAAAAAGCAGTTAGGAAGAGAAGCATCAGGATGACAGATCTAAAGATTACTTTTGCAAAGATGGATTGTGAAAGGGCAAGGAGCGGGGAAGAAAAAAAGTGTGTTGGGGGACTTTGGAGTTAAAACCAAGGAAGCTTCAGACACCTCACTTCCAGTTCCTTGGGCATATGCCCAGTCTAGCAAAAGTGGGTATTGCTGTGGAGAGTACTGGAGGCAGGAGGGAGTGCTGGAATTGGGGTAAACCACAGCAGCTAGTTTCTCTTCATAACTGTCAGGCCTCAGAGAAAGAAGTTTCATTGATATGATAGCTGTTTTATAAAAGTCGTTTACAGAGTAAGACAACATACCAAACAGCTAATTTTAGAAGCAGTCATATTATAAAATTTATTCTGTGAATACCAAAATTGTCATTTTCTTTTTTTTTTTGAGACGGAGTTTCGCTCTTGTTACCCAGGCTGGAGTGCAATGGCGCGATCTCGGCTCACTCCAACTTCCACCTCCTGGGTTCAGACAATTCTCCTGCCTCAGCCTCCTGAGTAGCTGGGATTACAGGCACGCACCACCATGCCCAGCTAATTTTTTGTATTTTTAGTAGAGACGGGGTTTTACCATGTTGACCAGGATGGTCTCGATCTCTCGACCTCGTGGTCCACCCGCCTCGGCCTCCCAAAGTGCTGGGATTACAGGCTTGAGCCACTGCGCCCGGCCCAAAATTGTCATCTTCTAAGAATACTGCACTGATTGATTATGAAATATAAAAGTTTATTCTTTCCTATGAAGACTGTTGCAATTCAATGTTTTCTCTTTTGATATGAACGACATAGATCTGTGGCCCAGGGCAGGTGTCTCCTCATCTCTACCTCTTTTCCCAGTTCACTCATGTCCTTCCCATATCCATGTAGGCTGGGTCAGGGGCATCACTGGCTGTCAAATCAGTCATCAAGCTCAGCTGGGGAGTTAGAGGTGTGTCTGTGCTGGTAGATAGTAGAGACTCCAGTTAGGTTGTTACTCAGGAGCAGGAATCTAGAGTGTTCCCACTCCTGGTCATTTGAGGCCATCCTTTCAGTGCTTTCAAAGACTGAAGATTTGAAGATTGGAAACTGCCACGGAGCCCTACATAAGTGGAATCTGGAAGTGGGAACCCATAGGACGAAAGATACTTAAGAGAGTACCTAGGGAAATAGAGGTACAACTGCCAGGACTGTTTTTCCAGCTATCTGAGTGCCTATGAAGGTTTTTAAGGGCTTACTAGTTTGTGGACCTGAATAAGGTAGGACCTATAGAGTGAAAATAATTGGATTTTTATAATTGTTAATGTTTTAATCTTCCTGGGAAGAGTATCCTCAGTAAGAAAATACACCTTATTAGACTTTTGTACATTTAGCTCTCACACATTTCAAATATAGCAGGGGATTCTCCGTACTCTTTTGGGACAAAGGAAAGCAGTGGGACCTTCTTAAGTGGTTTTCATGCTGAGGAATCAAGACTGCCATTTTTAAGTGACACAGATTAGTCTTTTAACCAGAAATAGACAATGGACGGCCGGGCACGGTGGCTCAAGCCTGTAATCCCAGCACTTTGGGAGGCCGAGGCGGGTGGATCACGAGGTCAAGAGATCGAGACCATCCTGGTCAACGTGGTGAAACCCCGTCTCTACTAAAAACACAAAAAAAATCAGCTGGGCATGGTGGCACGTGCCTGTAATCCCAGCTACTCAGGAGGCTGAGGCAGGAGAATTGTCTGAACCCAGGAGGCGGAGGTTGCGGTGAGCCGAGATCGCGCCATTGCACTCCAGCCTGGGTAACAAGAGCGAAACTCCGTCTCAAAAAAAAAAAAAAAAAAAAAAAAAAAGAAATAGACAATGGACGAGAGACAGTGGATCTACCTATCTTGTTTAGGTCATAAGGTTCCTTCCAGTTTAGGGGACAAAAGTTACGTCATCCATTAATTGAGTTTCATGTTCTGCTTCAGGACAGATAATTTCTGAGGGTAAATTATTTGTTAAGCTCTGCCAATATATTGGCTGTTGCTATCTGTTATGGAGCTCAAGGTCAGTTTTGATTGAATATTTTATAGATTTAGACGGCTGGAGGCAGGAATAGGTAACCAAAATCCATTTTTAGAACAGACGCCATATTTCAATTGTATCAAGAGATGTTATTTAATATACAGTTGGCTGACCTTGTCCCAGATTGTGTTTTTGTTTTTTGGAGGGGGATGCTGAATATGAACTGGCAGTTAAAAAATTTGTAAGAAAAAAATCAGCTTCCTCATTTTTATTGTATATTTTTGCTCTAGAACATTTTCCACGAACTGTGTGTGGATTCATCCCCTAAACCAGATGATGAAGACTTGACTTACTACCAAGGTAAAGTGGTCTCGTAAAATTTTCTCAGTCAACTTTTGCATAGTATTTACTTTTAAATTTTAGCAGTGGCTTAACTATTATTGTTTTATGATGGTTATGGAAAGTTGGTCAGAGAACACCATAGACATATGGCTAGTTGATTAAAAAAATTTATTTAACGTTGGTAACTAACAAAAGATTGATAAGTGCTGTGACAGGGTCAGGGCTAAACAAAAATGAACTGAAACATAACAGAAAAATCACATTAGGATATGCTTTCTGCAATAGAGAAAATACGAAATTTGGTTAAGGTTTAATTAGATAAATATTAATACTTTGACTTTCAAATCATACTAGTGTAACCTCTGTATTTTTGCCAGTATAAATCTTCAGCGGATCAAATTACTTGTGGTAATCATGGAATCTCCCTGGCGCCTTTTAGTTGAAAAACTGTACAGCAAATAGCACATAGCTGTTTTTCTTGGACATTTATTATTTGGGTATTATATACGTGGTAGGAGAGACTGTTCCTCTACTCGTATTATTGGTTCTGTAGTGAGACTAAAATATTAAAAATTGTAGAATAGCTGGGTGTGCTGATACACATCTATAGTTCCAGCTACTTGGGGGTTTTAGGTTGCCTGAGACCAGGAGTTTGAGAACCACCTGGGCAGCATAACAGAGCTGCATCTGACTTATTATTAAAAATTATACTAAGTTCTGGGGTACATACACAGAACGTGCAGGTCTGTTACAAACCACCATGTGCTACGGTGGTTTGCTGCATCCATCCCCCTGTCATCTGCATGAGGTATTTTTCCTAATGTTATCCCTCCCCAATCCCTCCACCCCATGCTTTCCCTCCCTTATCCCCCAACTCCTCCCGACAGGCCTTGGTGTGTGACGTTCCCCTCCCTGTGTCTGTGTTCTTACTGTTCAACAACACCCACTTATGAGTGAGAACATGCAGTGTTTGGTTTTCTGTTCTCATGTCAGTTTTCTGATTATGATGGTTTCCAGTTTCATTCATGTCCCTGCAAAGGACATGAACTCATCCTTTCTTACGGCTGCATAGTATTCCATGGTGTATATGTGCCACGTTTTCTTTATCCAGTGTATCACTGATGGTTCTTTAGATTGGTTCCAAGTCTTTGCTATTGTAAACAGTACCACGGTAATGATATGTGTGCATGTGTCTTTATAACAGAATGATTTATAATCCTTTGGGTATATACTCAGTAATGGGATAGCTGGGTCAAATGGTATTTCTAGTTCTGTTTCTTGAGGAATTGCCACACTGTCTTCCATAGTGGCTGAACTAATTTGCATTCCTGCCAACAGTGTAAATGCATTCCTATTTCTCCACATCCTCTCCAGCATCTATTGTCTCCTGATTTTTTAATCATTTATTATTTAATAACCTGCACGTTCTGTGTATGTACCATTCTAACTAGCATCAGATGGTATCTCAATGTGATTTTGATTTGCAAACCAGTGATGATGAGCTTTTTTTCATGTTTGTTGGCTGCATAAATGTCTTCTTTTGAGAAGTGTCTGTTCATATGCTTTGTCCACTTTTTGATAGGGTTTTTTTCTTGTAAATTTGTTTAATTTCTTCCTAGATTCTGGGTATTAGCTATTTGTCAGATGGGTAGATTGCAAAATTTGTTTCCCATTCTGTTGGTTGCTGGTTCACTCTAATGATTGTTTCTTTGCTGTGCAGAAGCTCTTAAGTTTAATTAGATCCCACTTGTCTTTTTTGGCTTTTGTTACCATTACTTTTGGTAACATTTGCACATTATTACAAAGTTATTACAGCTCATTCTGTTGGGTCATAAAGGAAAAATGGCTTTTTGGGTGGGTGTATACAAAAGATTTAGGTAAAAAAAGATGATTTAGGAGGAAAATATAAAGAAGTCTCTAATTCACTTTTTTTTTTTAATCATTCATTCTTTTATTTTTTTTGTTTTTTTGAGATGGAGTCTCACTCTGTCACTCAGGTTGGAGTGCAGTACTGTGTTATTAGCACACTGCAACCTCTGCCTCCTGTGTTTGAGCATTTATCCTGCCTCAGCCTGCCAAGTCTCGGACTACAGGTACACGCCATCACACCTGGCTAAGTTTTTGTATTTTAGTAGAGACGGGGTCTCACCATGTTGCCCAGGCTGGTCTCAAACTCCTAAGCTCAGGCAGTCTCTCCCCCTCGACCTCCCAAAATGCTGGCATTACAGGCATAAGCCACCATGCTGAGCCGCATTCCTTTATTTATTTGGTGACAGGGTCTCACTGTGTCACCCAGGATGGAGTACAGTGGCACAATCATGGCTCCCTGCAGCCTCCAGCTCCTGGCCTAGAGTGATCCTCCCACCTCAGCCTCCTGAGTAGCTGCGACCTCAGGTGTGAGCCAGAGTCTCCCTCTGTTGCCCAAGCTGATCTTGAGCTCCTGGGCTCAAGCAATCCTCCCACCTTGGCCTTACAAAGTGTTGGGATTATAGGCATGAGCCACCATGCTCCGCCAACTTTTTAAAATTTTACATTAAAAAACGCTAACATGGGCCAGGACCAGTAGCTCATGCCTGTAATCCTAGCATTTCAGGAGGCGAAGGTGGGAGGACTTGGTGAGCTCAGGAGTTCAAGACCAGCCTGGGCAACATTGGGTGACACAAAAAGTAAAAATAAAAAATATTACCCAGTCATCATGGTTCACACCTGTAGTCCCAGCTACTCAGGAGGCTGAGGTGGGAGGAATGCTCAAGGCTGTAGCCATGATCATGTCATTGCACTCCAGCCTGGGCAACAGAGCCAGAGCCAGACACCCAAAAAAACAGGTTGCAGGTTGAGGGGGGGAAAAAAGGCGGACATGACAAAGCATTAGCAATCGTCAAATCTGGGTGGTAAGCTTATTGAGTTTTATTATATTAGTCTTTCTACGTGACTCTAGCCAGGCTGGAGTACAGTGGCGCAATCTCGGCTCACGGTAATTCCTGCCTCCTGGTTTCAAGCAATTCTCCTGACTCAACCTCCCAAGTAGCTGGGATTACAGGTACCTACCACCATACCTGGCTAAGTTTTGTATTTTTAGTGGAGACATGGTTTTACCACATGGGCCAGGCTGGTCTCAAACTCGTGACCGCTGGTACTCCACCCACCTCAGCCCCCTGAAGTGCTAACATTACAGGTGTGAGCCACTGCACTCAGCCAACTGAACACTTTTATAATAAAAAGTTAAACACTTTCATTTTTTGTTGTAAAATAATTTTGAACTTATAGAAAAATTACTCAAATCATACTAAGTATTCACTCAACTCACCACTATTAATATGTTGCCAACTTTACAGTAACATTCCGTTTCTATCCATTCACACACGCAAACACACGCATGCAAACACATCATCTTTTTCTAAACCATTCAGACAGTTAAAGGCCTAGCACAGTAGCTCACACCTGTAATCCCAGTACCTTGGAAGGCTGAGGTGGGTGGATCACCTAAGGTCAGAAGTTTGAGGCCGGCCTGGTCAATATGGTGAAAACCCATCTCTACTAAAAATGCAAAAATTACCCAGGTATGGTGATGCATGCCTATAATCCCAGCTACTCAGGAGGCTGAGGCAGGAGAATCACTTAGAGACAGGAGAATCACTTAGAGACAGGAGAACTGCTTAAACTCAGGAGGCAGAGGATGCAGATCACGCCACTGCACTCCAGCCTGGACAACAGAACAAGACTCTGTCTCAAAAAAAAAAAAAAAAAAAAAGGTAAGATGTAGGCTCTATATACCTTCACCCTAAAAAAACTAGGGGTTTTCCCTTACAATTGACAACATGCTCTTACGTAACTGGAGCACAATTTTTCAAAACAAGAATGAACGTTATTAGCATGCATCTGGTGTCCCACAGTCATATACAAATTACATCAACTGTCCCAGTGACGCTCTTTAATAGTAATTTGAAGAAATTATTTAAAATATCGAATCTTTTAAAAAGATGTTCGTAAAAAGTTCATAAAGAGAAGAATGAGACCGGGCATGGTGGCTCATTCCTATAATCCCAGCACTCTGGGAGGCTGAAGCGGAAGAATCACTTGAGCTCAAGAGCTGGAGACCAGCCTGGGCAACATGGTGAAACCCCATCTTGGCAAAAAACACAAAAATCTTTTGGGCATGGTGGAGCGTGCCTACAGTCTCAGCTACTCAGGAGGCTGAGGCAAGAGCATCACCTGAACGTGGTAGATCAAGACTGCAGTGAGCTACGATTGTGCCACGGCACTCCAGCCTCAGTGACACAGTGAAAGCCTGTCTCCAATAAAGCAAAAAGATGATGCATATTAGGGTGAAAGATTCTTCAAATAATCCCCAATGAGATGTTGACAATGGGCAGAAAAAGAGTTACAAAAAGAAAACCACAAGGTGGCTGGGCATGGTGGCTCACACCTGTAATCCCAGCACTTTGGGAGGCCAATGTGGGTGGATGTCCTGAGGTCAGGAGTTCAAGATCAGCCTGACCAACATGGCAAAACCCTGTCTCTACTAAAATTACAAAAATTGGCTAGGTATGATGGTGCATGCCTGTAATCCTAGCTACCAGGAAGACTGAAGCAGGAAAACTGCTTGAAACCAGGAGACAGAGGTTTTAGTGAGCTGAGATCGTGCCACTGCACTCCAGCCTTGGAGACAGAGTAAGACTCCATCTCAAGAAGAAGAGAAGACCAGAAGGAGGTGTACTAAAATGGTGACAGTGGTTGCCTCTGGGTGTTTCGTTACTACTAATCTGCACATGTGTTTTTTTAACCCATGTTTCCTATGGTGAGACAGTATTTTTTAAGGAGCGGGTGATGGGAGGGGAACAGTATCAATAATAACTATAGTTAATATTTTAAAAACCCAAATCTTCAGGTTGAACATGATGTCTAGGCAAGAAAAATGAATAGATAAACAAATAAATACCCAAATCTGAAGCTAAAGCAAGAGCAGTCCACTGTACGGCTTTCCCAGGCCAAGCCTTCTGTAGAGATTTAAGCTGCTCATGGCTCTTGTGTTTATCATATTCAAGGTGATAAACTTGCAGGACAGAGTTGGTGTCTCTGAGACCACATGGCCAGCACAGGCAGATTCAAGACAACTCTGCAGAAGAGCAAAGGAGAGAGAACTCAAACGGGGAGCTCAGCATGTTCGTTCGTTCATTCATTCATTCATTCATTCCCCACCACCTCCCTGAGGTCTCAGGGGCCCGACCTTACCCTGTGAACCACCAGAAGGTGATCCTGGACAGGAAGGAGGCGCTGGACTCTGGGCAGGGATTCTAGTGGAAAGAAAGAACAGGTTAGGGAGGAAGAGGGAAAGAAACAAGTCAACTTTTCATCCAGGCCAGGGCTTGGCAAGGAGTAGTCAGCTGCCCATTCTTCCTTCAAGAGGACCAGTGTCCACGCCATACCATTCTGCACCCCAAAAGGATTCTCACAGCAGCTCCTCTCGTTTCACTCAACAGAGTGTCCACCAGGCGCAACCACAGTACAACAAGCTATCAACCTGCCTTATCTTCCATCCCTGCAGCAACTCTAGGAGCTGGTGTTACCATCATCCTCACTTTCATTCATTCCACAAATATTTTCTGAGCACCTACTATGTGATAGGCACTCTACAAAGTACTACAGGGTTACCTTAGATCCCCACGACAACCTCATAGGCTGGTATTACTATTGTCCCCATTTTCCTCATTTGGGCATTGAACATTTATTGACCTCCTACTATGAGCTCGACATGCTACCAAGAACTTACATACTTCCATTATTTTATATCCTCAAGCAATTCTATAAACATGGTATTACTTAGTATCTCCACTTCATTCATTCATCCAACAAATGTTGCCTGAGCGCCATCCATGTGCCAAGCACCCTGCATACACCTCTAAAACAAGCAGAAATGACCCCAGCCTGTATGGAGCCTGTGGTCCACTGTAGTAATCATCAGTAATACCTGCCAAGATGCTCTACTATTAATAGTGAGCTCTGTTCTGAATGCTTTACACAAGTTACCCTAATCTTCATCCCCACCTCACAAGGTAGGTGAAAGTATTGTAGCATCACTGTTTTGCAGTTAAGAGAAACTGGGGACCAGAGATGAAATGATTTGTTCAAGGTCTCACAGCTAAAAATGGTGGAGACAGGACATGAGCCTCAAAGACTCAGGCTCCAGAGAGACATGTATCAAGTGATCACACAAACAAATGTAAAACTGCAACTTCTGGGCCTTGGTAGGAGTCCTGAAGATAAAGAAATATTACTAGTGAGACAAAGTCAACACACAGGGGCTGATCTAGTGTACCAAGGTCAGAGAAGTTTCCCCGAGGAAGACAGTCAAGCTGGTGCCTGAAAGAGGAGGAGACCTAAGTAATGAGGAGAGGCAAGGCATTCCCAGCAGACAGCAGCATGTGCAAAGGCCTGGTGGTAGAAGGAAGCATGGCAGACTCCAGGAACCAAGAGGGGACCTGAGCAGTCTACACTGAAGGCTGTGCACAGTCTATACTGCAGGCCACATATTTTGGTATTCATTCTAAGGGCAAGGGAAAGCACTGAGAGACTCTAAGCAAGCTATCAAATAACTTATTTCCCAGAGGCACGAAGATGAGCCCCAACTCAGCATACAGGCAAGGAAATGGACCGACACAGAGTCCTGGGATGACAGACCAAGCCTGGCTTTCAACACAGATGCATTCGGGTCAAAATTCTGAGACACAAGCTTTAAGCAGGAGAGGAAGAAAGGTCACCATGTAGCAATGAGAGCTTTAGCCAAGGACTCCACTCAGTCCCAGCCTTGTGCAGAGATTAAGGTGTTTACAGAGCCCGATAAGGCAGCATACTCTCCTCAAGTGGTTTGCATCCAAGGCTGGGCATGCTTTTCAAAAAATACGGTATCCTCGAGGGGTGTGGTGGTTCACGCCTGTAATCCCAGAACTTTGGGAGGCCAAGGCAGGCGGATCACTTGAGTTCAGGAGTTGGGAGATCAGCCTGGCCACCATGGCAAAGCCCTGTGTCTACTAAAAATACAAAATTATCTAAGAGTGGTGGCTCACCAACTGTAGTCCCAGCTACTCAGGAGGCTGAGGCAAGAGAATCATTTGAACACAGGAGGCAGAGGTTGCAGTGAGCTGATATCCCACCACTGCACTCTGGGGACCCAGCCTGTATCCGGGCCCTATCCCCACCAGGGATTCTGATTAAGCTGGTTTGGGGTGCAACTGGGGCACTGCAACTTGTTGTTTTAAACATTCACATGCTTCTTGGAAAAGTGGCTGGGCAGGAAATACGCAAGATAAGCCAAGAACACTGTGTCACACTGGACAACAAGGAAACTAAGCATAAACGGGATTGTTACTAGGCCCAAGGGCCAAGCACAAGTGGCACCGCACGCTAAAAAAGGGACAATTTGAGCTTGGACAAGGAGAGTAAGTGCAGCAGGCTGAAACATACCATGTATGTTTGTGAGGCTTTGTTTTGTTTTGGAGACTGGGTCTTGCTCTGGCTCCCAGGCTGGAATGCACTGGCGTGATCTCGGCTCACTGTAACTTCTGTCTCCTGGGTTCAAGTGATCCTCCTGCCTCAGCCTCCCAAGTAGCTAGGATTACAATGAGCCAAGACACTGGGCTAATTTTTATATTTTTAGGAGAGAAGAGGTTTCACCTTGTTGGTAACCAGGCTCATCTTGAACTCCTGACTTCAAGTGATCCACCCACCTCAGCCTCTGAAAGCGCTTGGATTACAGAAAAAAGCCACCACACCTGGCCAAAAACCCCCATGTGTACTTAAGGTTTTAATGATTAATTTCACATTATATTGTGAAAAGTAATGAGTCTCTAGCAGTCTTATCCTGAAAACTGGGTCTGATTATAAAACACTACTTTGCTCAGTCCCATTTGCCTTCAAATCACCTATTTTGAGTAAATACACTAGTTTCATTTTCCACCCCTGAATGCGGTAAATACTACTAGAAAAAAAAACCATAATTAGCACCAGCACAAATTCAAGGTTTCCAACCTGAACATAGCATTGCTTTGTAATTTCTTTTTTTTTTTTTTTTTTTTCCATTCCAGGTTACAGTATCCTATTAACCCAAAATGAAATCTCAAATGTCTTCGATTCTGCATAAAACCCATGCTGGCCCCTCAGTGGAAAATATCAACCATGAATTCTGGGTCTCTTCACTTCACCTTCACACCACCGATTTCCGTCACACTGCCTGTGCTTATTACCATGTATGTCTAGTATTAGACTGGACTCCTACGGAAGAGGAACTCACATTCATTTCTGGGTCCCGAGAGCAAAACTCCCAAGTGTAATTAAGGAAAGAACTCCAATTGTTTCAAGTTCGGAATTCCTGGTCCTTTCAAAAATGGCAATGTGTATTCAAGCTCTGCTTGTTTTCTTGATTCTGTTCTCTCCCTTACAAATAGGCCAGGAAGGCAAAAATGTCTAGAGATTACTCCCCCATGATAATATCTGCAAATAAAACTTTTAGACCTAACTTTATACAAATAAAATTTTCATGATACCTTTATTTTTTTTTTATTTATTTATTTTTGAGACAGGGTCCTGCTCTGTCACCCAGGCTGGAGTATAATTATAGCTCACTGCAACCTCATCATGCTGAGCTCAAGCAGTCCTCCCACCTCAGCTTCCCAAGTGTTGGGGCCACAGGCACAAGCCACCACGTGTGGCTAATTTTTTGTAGAGATGAGGTTTCACCATGTTTCCCAGGCTGGTGTCAAACCTCTGGGCTCATAGGATCTGCCTGTCTCAGCCTCCCAAAGTGCTGGGATGACAAGCATGAGCCACTGTGTCCAGCACCAATACCACATTTTAATTATGTGCTGAAGTGGCTGGATTGAAGAAAGAAATGGGTACTCCATTTTCTTTTATTACCCAGTCCTAAGGGGTTTTAAACACACTAATATTAAAGTTGAATTGCCCTAGAGCTGAAAAAGAGATTTAAAAACTTGACAATCTCACAGTATCTGGTATAAGTTGAAGAAAAATAATAAAATGCAAGGTGCTTATTATTTTAAAAGAATTTGAGTTTTGCATCTGTAAAAATGAAATCAGAATAATCTGAGGAAAGATTTGAGATGAAAAGATTTTCAGAGATGAAAAGCATGATTTACCAAATTTAAAACAGCAATAGAAGAAGTGGCAGATGAAATATATAACCAAACAACAATTAGTAACAAAAAAAATCAGTAAATGAATTATCCTACGACTCGAATCAATACACAAAATAGATTAACAAGATGAAAGAAAAAATGATAGAAATACGCAGATCAACCTTACCAATACTGTGTATAGAAAGAAAACAGTATATATATATATATATTTTCTTTTTTTTTGACAAATTTACTGATCATTGAGCATCTAGTATACTACAGCCATGACACACTAGAGAGTAAGAAAGACATGAAATGTGTCTTCAAAACGTCCACATTCTAGAACTAGTGAAGCTGAAGTAGTAACCAAAGGAATTACTGAAGAAAACTATGTGAAGAAAAGGGGTAGGAAGAGAAGGAAAGGAAAAAAATACATGTATACATTTTATGTTTTAGCCAAATTTAAGGCAAAGAGATTCTGATAGAATTTCAAAGATTTCAGAGATAAAGGATCCTTCAAGCACGGTGAGGACTGGGTGTCTAGGGTAACCAAGTTTTTAAAAACATCTGGGTGGCCATGTCTTTAAACGCATACCACACGTGGACAAGGATATGGTTACATTGGCACTCCCATACATTTGAAGGGGGAAGAAATGTTTTAATTTTCTAGATGTAAATTAGACAATTCCACTTCATGTACAGCTTAAGAACCTTTCTAAGCTTTCTGCCAGTTGATGCCTGCAATCCCAGCACTTTAGGAAGCTGAGGAAGGTGGATCACTTGAGGTCAGGTGGATCACCTGAGGTCAGGAGGTCAAGACCAGCCGGGCTAACATGGTGAAACTTCATCTCTACTAAAAATACAAAAATGAGCTGGATGTGTGGCACATAACTGAAATCCTAGCTACTTGGGAGGCTGAGGCAGAATTGCTGAACCCAGGAGGCAGGGGTTGCAGTGAGCAGGGATTGTGCCACCACACTCCAGCCTGGGCAACAAAGCGATACTCTGTCAAATAAAATAAATAAATAAATAAAGCCTTCGTAAGGTTTCTTATACCCTTCCCATCCCCTTCCATTCTTTGTGCTATTGTTGTACCTTTTACTCCAAACATGTTATAAAACTTATAATGCATTATTATTTTTGCTTTAAACAACCATCTTTTTAAAGCTACTATTTCTTTAATCCACAATGTTGTGCTACCATCACTACTAACTGCAGAACATTTCCATCACACAAAAAGGGAAATCCTGTACCTGTTAGCAACCACCTTCAATATAACAATCTTTTGGGCCGGCCATGGTGGCTCACGGCTATAATCCCAGGCCTTTGGGAGGCCAAGGTGGGTGGATCACGAGGTCAAGAGATCGAGACCATCCTGGTCAACAAGGTGAAACCCCATCTCTACTAAAAATACAAAAATTAGCTGGGCATCATGGCGCATGCCTGTAGTCCCAGCTACTTGGGAGGCTCAGGCAGGAGAATTGCCTGAATCCAGGAGGCAGAGGTTGTGGTGAGCCGAGATCGCGCCATTGCACTCCAGCCTGGGTAACAAGAGTGCAACTCCGTCTCAAAAAAAAAAAAAAAAAAAAAAATCTTTTAAAGAGATTAAAAAAGAAAAAAAAAGTTGTCTTATTTTTACTCCCATAGTTAGCATTTCTAGCACTTCTCAATCCTTTTGTCATTTCCTTCTGCCTGAACAACTTCAATATTTCTTGTGGAGGTCTGCCAGCAACAAATACCAGTAGGCCTTTTTTTTTTTTTTTTTGGACAGGGTCTCACTCTGTCACCCAGGCTAAAGTGCAGTGTGACTCAATTACACCTCACTGCAGCCTCTGCTTCCCAGGCTAAAAGCGATCCTCTCATATCGGTCTCCAAAGGAGCTGGGACCACAGGTGTGCCACCATGCCTTGCTGATTTTTGTATTCTTTGTAGAGGCGGGGTTTTGCCATGTCACCCAGGCTGGTCTCGAACTCCTGGACTCAAGAAATCATCCTACCTCAGCCTCCCAAACTGCTGAGATTGCAGGTGTTGGCCACTGCACCCAGCCCCAGTAGGCTTTTTTTTTTTTTTTTTAAGTACCTTAAAGATGTCTCTCCAGGCCAGGCGCAGTGGCCCACACCTGTAATCCCAGCACTTTGGGAGCCTGAGGCAGGCAGATCACAAGGTCAGGAGTTTGAGACCAGCCTGGCCAACATAGTGAAACCCCATCTCTACTAAAAACACAAAAATATTAGTCAGGTGTGGTGGCATGCACCTGTAATCTTACCTACTTGGGAGGCTGAGGCAGGAGAATAGCTTGAATTTAGGACTACTGAAAGCTTAACATTGTGAGTTTTGTGTTTTAGGTTTTGTGTATTTCTTTAAATAGCCATGACTTTGTTCTCACACACAGGTAAGATTCTTTAAATCGGCTGGATCTTCCAAGACTTGCTTTTTCATTGTTAGAGTAGGTCCAGAGTACCCTTTAACTTAGGGCTAATTTAGACTCAGTACAAAAGACCATTCCCTTTTGAAGCCTTTGTATATACTCTGGCTAATGGCAACGCAGACTATTCCCAGCTCTGTGTGAGTTCCAGGAATCTTTCGGCCTGCTCCTTTCCAGTGGGGTTCTTTCTCTGGCCTCAGGCGCTCTCCTCTCATGCATGTGTAGGTCAACACTCAACCTGACTTCAGGAGAATCCTCCACCCGCCTCTGGAGTTCCGTGTACAACTCCCACCTCTCTGGTACTCTGCCCCACAAATTATGACAATCTTCCCTCGCTGCCAGTCCCCATCTTGTCCTCTCAATTCAGTAAGATGCCAGGCTTTAATTTGGGTTCCCCATCCCTGCTCTGCACCCTGAAAACTACCTCCAGATAATAAATTGGAGGAAACATAGAACTCAGCAGGTTTGTTTCTCACCTTTCAGTGACCACAGTCTTGTGCTGCCTGTTACCCAGTGCCTGCAAATTACAAATTTCATTTATTGTCCAGTTTTCCAGTTGCTTAAAATACCAAGGAAAATCCATTCCTTATTATTCCATCACTGCTGGACAGAATATATATTCAATAATATATTCAAGTAAGAGTTTCTCAATTTCGTATCTTGTTGTTGCTGTTTTGAAACAAGGTCTCACTCTCGCCCAAGCTGGAGTGCAGTGGCTCATAACTCACTGCAGCCTCAAACTCCTGGGCTCCAGGCATCCTTCCACCTAGGCCTCCCAAAGTGCTGGGATTACAAGCATGTGTGTGCCATTACGCCCTCAATTTAGTATCTCAAGGATTAGTCTTCATCTAGCTCTACCTCTTTAAAACACCAAATAGTATTTTTCTGCCTTTTTTCTTGGAATTTGCTCTGCTCTTCTTAGTTTGACACTTCACTCTTAATTCTCCCACCTCTTTGATTATGATTTCTAACTCTTGAATCCTGAAAGTTTTAGGAAAGTTTAGGCAAGTTTCCAAAATCCTATTCTTGCCACATTTTCTTCTACATCTGTGTAGGACTTCACCCTGTGAAATATCAACGAGTCCCACAAATTCATTCATGACCTCTTTTGGGGCTCTTAACAGAAGTAACTATGTGACTGGTCTTGGACTTCTTCATTCACAGAGGGGGAAAAAAGGTGAATATAAAATATAATTTCTACATTTTAAAGTGTGTCTGTGTGTGTGTATAACTTTTTTTTTTTTTTTTTTTTTTTTTTTTTTTGAGCAGAGTCTTGCTCTGTCACCCAGGCAGTTCAGTGGTGGAATCTTGGCTCACTGCAACTTCTGCCTCCAGGGTTCAAGCGATTTTCATGCCTTGGCCTCCCAAGTAGCCAGTACTACAGGCACAGCCACCGTGCCAGGCTCTTATTTTTGTATTTGTAGTAGAGATGGGGTGTCACCATTGGCCAGGCTTGTCTTGAACTCCTGGCCTTAGGGGATCCACCGGCCTCAGCCTCCCAAAGTGCTGTGATTGCAGGCATGAGCCACCACACTAACTAGAAAAATACTTTTATACACATACAGCTAGAGGAAAAAACAGAAGTTAATTCACTTAAAGTGTTAAGAATGATGATCTGCTTTATGGGTAACATTATCTTATTTTTCTGTATTTTCAATACACACATTTTAAGTCCCAATTTCTAGCTCATAACTCCAGCTGTTTTTGCAGGCCAGAATCTCACACCGTTTTCAAAATCAAGTCATGTATCTTCCACCTAGAGCCTGTCTCCCTCTATACCAGTTAATGACACCCAGTGCTCCCATAAGCTTCAGAGTCATTTCAACTTGTTGGAAACAATGAATTTCAATCCATGAGAAACGATATTACTGCAGAGGGCTCCAGAATAATGATCTCAAAGGAGCGCTAAAAAGCTGGCAGAATGAAAACCCCCCTTTTTTCCACATCAGAGATGTGAGGAAAATCTGCAAGGAGGAAGCCATGCCCTTGGCATAGAAGAAGCTTGTTCCAACTAAGATGGCTGACTGGAGTTTGTGCAGAATGAGTGTGCTGAAGTCGCAGCCCGAATTCCCACTGCAGGTTTCATATTAACACCCCCTCAATTTGCACACAGGACCCATGAAGTAGTATGAACTGCGCATGCCTAAGGATGATCCAGACCACCCCTTTCTTTCCACCAACCACCTGTTAATCCCAGTATCCACCCCTTAAACCTTTTCAAATATAATTATGACCTTAAGGCCAGCACCAGGAAACAGATTTAAACTTGACTCCCATCTTCTTGTGAGCTAATTTTCAATATAAAGCTTTTCTTTTCCAAAAAAAAAAAAAAAAGCAGCAGCTTGTTCCTGGGGAAAAGAGGTAGATTTGGAAGAGCGGGTCAGTAAGCCAAGGGGGGAAACTGTTAAGCAGCATCAAGAGGCTGAGGACTTGAGCCTACATTTTGGGGGTACCCATAGATGACAAAAGGAGAAACATGTCATAAACCCAACTTCAGATGGCACTTTGGCATAAAATTATTTTGCTGCCCAAACTGGTGTTTAACATTGGTTGAAATGAAAAAGACATACCAGCCACCAACTTTTTACCATGTAATTAACCAGCTCTGAATAATGTCATGTCTTTTTACTTTAATGCTCTTTTGAAAATGGGTAATAAATCAACAAGGTACAGAATTCAAAAGTCACAAAATAGTAAGAACCTTGAGAACACTGTGCTAAGTGAAACAAACCAGTTACAAACAGACAAATACTATATGATTCCACTTGCACGAGCTGTCTACAACAGTCCAATTTATAGACTCAGAAAGTAGAATGGTGACTGCTGAGGGCAGAAGGAAGTATTAAGTACTTGTTTAATGGTTATGAAAAAGGTTTGGAGACTGGTTGTACAATATGAATATGCTTAACACTACTGAACCCTTAAAACTACTGAACCCTTAACACTACTGAACCCTTAAAAATGTTTAAGGTAGTAAGTTTTGGTATATCCATTTTATCACAATTCAAAATTAAAAACAAAATTTAAGTCACAAATTAGTATAGAAAATATCACCCAGTTGTGCCTTCTGGCCACTCCGTTCCACTCCTCAGAGACAGCCAGTGTTGGGATATATTCTTATCTTTCCAAATATATTCTATCTATACATGCTTGCAAATATATGCCTTTTGAGATACAACACACTCATACACAAATAGTAGCATACTACACGTACTGTTCATGCACTTTGGTCTTTTCATTTACTATACCTTAGAGACTTTACTAAATTACTTCATATAGAACTGCCTTACTCCTTTTAAGAGCTGCTACTAATTCACTATATGACTATATCAATTATTTTACTAGTTCCCTACTTATGGGTAATTAGGTTTTGTAAGAACTTTTGTGCTAACACAGCAATAAATACCTTCGTGCTATTTTTAACCCCCACATATGCAAGACTGTGTATAAATTTTTTTTTTTTTTTTTTTTTTGAGATGGAGTTTTGCTCTTCTTACCCAGGCTGGAGTGCAATGGTGCGATCTCGGCTCACCGCAACCTCCGCCTCCTGGGTTCAGGCAATTCTCCTGCCTCAGCCTCCTGAGTAGCTGGGATTACAGGCACGCGCCACCATGCCCAGCTAATTTTTTTGTATTTTTAGTAGAGACGGGGTTTCACCATGTTGGCCAGGATGGTCTCGATCTCTTGACCTCGTGATCCACCCGCCTCGGCCTCCCAAAGTGCTGAGATTACAGGCTTGAGCCACTGCGCCTGGCCAAGTATATGTTATATGCCTAAGATAAAACTGCTAAAACGAGTTATGTGCATTCTTCACGTGTGACTGCATGTTTGCACACTTTTATTTACATAAAAATGCACACACTGAAAATAGTACATAATTCTTAAGTTCATAGCTTGAAGAATTTTCCCAATATAATCTCACCTAACACAGAGATTAAAAAAAAAAAGATAATAAGCCTCAAAAGCTCCATGTCTCCATCCAGTGAGCTCCCCAAGAGTAATACTACCTTGACTCCTAACACCACAATGGTGTCTGTTTTTGAATGTGTATTTTTGTGTTTGGCTTTCACCTAACATTATGTGTGTGAGTCATTCATGTTGTGTGAATTGTAATTCATTCTTATTAATCTATAGTATCCCACTATGTAAATACATTACAACTTATCCAAACTTACCTATACTACACAAGGTATGTGCATTCTTAAATTTATTAAATATTACTCAATTGCTCTCCATACGTTTTAGAATCTTACCATTAATATATGGAAGTAGCTATTTTCCTACACCTTAGCTAACAGCTAATCAAACTTCTTAATCTTGGCTAATTGGATATTTTAAAAACGCTTTCAGTATAGTTTCAATTTGCGTTTCTCTTATAATGACTGAAACTAGGGAACATTTCATACATTTATTTATGAAAGCCACTTGTCTTTCCTTTGAACTGCCTTTGAATGTGCCCACTTGGCCTTTTCTATCAGCAAGGGATCCTGCTTTGTAATGGAAATTAGCCCTTTGAACACGCTGCATAGCAACTACTTTTTCCCAGCCTATCACTGGAGTCCAAATTTTGTTTATACCAGTTTTTGCCATGTCTAGGTTGTCTGGTTTTTACGGGGATTTTTTAAGACGAGAAGTCTCATTCTGCCGCCCAGGCTGGAATGCAATACAGTGGTGGGATCTTGGTGGCTCACACCTGTAATCCTAGCACTTTGAGAGGCCAAGATGGGTGGATCACTTGAGGTCAGGAGTTCAAAACCAGCCTGGCTGACATGGTGAAACTCCTGTCTCTACTAAAAAAAATAAGTTAGCCAGGCGTGATGGCAGGTGCCTGTAATCCCAGCTACTCTGGAGGCTGAGGTAGGAGAACTGCTTGAACCCAGGAGGTGGAGGTTGCAGTGAGCTAAGATCACACCACTGTACTCTAGCCTGGCTGAGAAGGAGACTCCATATAAAAAAACAAAAAAGGGAAATAGCAAGCTAGTTTTTTTTCCCGAATGGCTGCTCAGTTCATTCAATACTATTTACTAAATAATTCACTATTTTCATCATATACCACTGTTGACCACACAAAACATTCCTATAAATGAGGCTACTTCAGTGCTCTCAACTATGTGCCAATGATCTGATGCTCAAATTGGCTTGGCTTCAACATACACTTTAATATTTGACAGCACTAATACTCCCTTCATGAACAGAGTTTCATAATTTTTGTGAAAATTTTCATTTTTGTTCTTTCATATAAACTTTAGAATCAAGTTTTGAAAAGCCTATTGAGATATTAATTGGGATTACTTTAAATTCACAAATTTTGTGTGTGTATTTGTGTGTGTGTACATATATATTTTCCCCCAGAGATGGCATGTCATTATATTGCCCAGGCTGATGTCCAACTCCTGGCCTCAAGTAATCCTTCCGCCTCAGCCTCCCGAAGTGCTGGGTTATAGGCGTGAGCCACTGTGCCTGGCCTATTTCACTAAATAAAAGACATTTTCAATATAAGATGCATAGTTATTTTATGCCACTTGGAAGAGCTTCTTAGGCCAGGCGCGGTGGCTCAAGCCTGTAATCCCAGCACTTTGGGAGGCTGAGGCGGGTGGATCACGAGGTCAAGAGATCGAGACCAACCTGGTCAACGTGGTGAAACCCCGTCTCTACTAAAAATACAAAAAAATTAGCTGGGCATGGTGGCGTGTGCCTGTAATCCCAGCTACTCAGGAGGCTGAGGCAGGAGAATTGCCTGAACCCAGGAGGCAGAGGTTACGGTGAGCCGAGACTGCGCCATTGCACTCCAGCCTGGGTAACAAGAGCGAAACTCCGTCTCAAAAAAAAAAAGAAAGAAAGAGAGAGCTTCTTCAGACTTAAACGCATCTGTTTTCGTATCACTTCTGACTTGTGCTTATAATGAAAGGAAAGTTACGTAAAAAAAATTAGTTAAGATGCTCCTCACCTAACTTTGTAATTAACACATGGCCAGAAGTTCCTGGAAGATGTCATCAGTTTTAAGGCATATCTTAACTTTAGAAATCATGAAAGGTTAAAAAAAAATATATAAAATACGGCAACTTAGAGGATATACTGATATCAATGTGAGCGCTATCCTATTCAAGAACAAAGTATGTTTTCGCATTTATTCATTTCTTTTATGAGCATCAGTAAAGTTTTATGTATTTCAGAAGTATCTTTCATTTTCTTGTTAATTATTAAGTTTATCTTACTTTTTCTTCATAGAGATAGGGTCTCACTGTGTTTCCCAAAACGGTCTCAAACTCCTGGGCTCAAGTGATCCTCCTGCCTTGGCCTCCCTCCCAAAGTGCTGGGATTATAGGCATGATCCACTATGCCTAGCCAGTTTATTTCTAAGTAGAATTTTTTTCCTTCAAAAATTCAGTTTGGAGAATGTGCAAAACCTTTATATAGAAAATTATATAACAATATTGAGGCCGGGCGCGGTGGCTCAAGCCTGTAATCCCAGCACTTTGGGAGGCCGAGGCGGGTGGATCACGAGGTCAAGAGATCGAGACCATCCTGGTCAACATGGTGAAACCCCGTCTCTACTAAAAATACAAAAAAACTAGGTGGGCGTGGTGGTGCATGCCTGTAATCCCAGCTACTTAGGAGGCTGAGGCAGGAGAATTGCCTGAGCCCAGGAGGCGGAGGTTGTGGTGAGCTGAGATGGCGCCATTGCACTCCAGCCTGGGTAACAAGAGCGAAACTCCGTCTCAAAAAAAAAAAAAAAAAAAAAAAAAAAAAAACAATATTGAGAAAAAAAATTAAAGACTAAAACACATGGAGAAAAAAATGTTTATGAATCAGAAGATTCAATGGTACAAACAATTCAAATTCCCATTATAGCAGGTATAACTAAAAACAAAACAAAACAAAATTTCAATTATTCCAAACTGATTCAACACAATTCCAATCAAAATCCTAACCGGAATTCTTGTGGAACATCACAGCTGATTCTAAAATGAATGTGGAAATGCGCAGGGCCCAGGGCCACACATAACTAAGATTTATTATCCACTGGCTATCAAGACATAAAACTAGATGAGTGATTCATAAACTTTTTGGTTTCAGATTCCTGCACATAATTGAGATTCTAAAATGCTTTCGTTAACATGGATTATAGCTATTATATTTATCACATTAGAAATGAAAACAGGAAATTTATTGATTGATTGACTGAGATGGAGTTTCCCTTTGTCACCCAGGCTAAAGTACAGTGGCACAATCTCGGCTCACTGCAGTCTCCGCTTCCCAGGTTCAAGCAGTTCTCCTGCTCAGCCTCCCAAGTAGCTGGGATCACAGTCATGTGCCACCACATCCCACTAATTTTGTATTTTTGGTAGAGACAGGGTTTCACCATGTTGCCCAGTCTGGTCTTAAATTCCTGACCTCAGGTGATCTGCCTGCCTCAACCTCCCAAAGTGCTGGGATTATTTACAGGTATGAACCACTATGCCTGGCCAAAACAGGAAAGTTTTAAATATCAATTCATTCATTTAAAAATAATAAGACATCTATTATATGCTAACATAAATAACACTTTAATGAAAAATAACTCTTCCAAAACAAACAAAAACTGAGTGAGAAGAATGGCACTGTTTGACGTTTTTGGAAATCTCCTTTATTTGGGAGACAGCTTGGTTTTCTTATCTGCTTCTGCATTCAGTGTGCTGAAACACTGCATTTCATGTGGCCTCTGGAAAACTCTATCATACACTTATGAGAGAATGAGTCTGAGGCAAAAAACCACCAAGTGTTACTATGAAAATAGTTTTGACCTGGCCAACACCCCACTCTGAAAGGGTCTCAGAAACCAGGAAGAGAAGAGGCAGACAAATCCTTGTATACACAATCACCTGATCTGTGTCCAAGGAAGCTCTACAGAGCAGGAGGCAATGGTTTTCAATAAATGGAACTAAACAACATCCTCCTCATCATCATGTGTCATCTAGGAAATGAACAACTGACCTCTGGCAATCCACCCGCCTCGGCCTCCCAAAGTGCTGGGATTACAGGCGTGAGCCACCGTGCCCGGCTGGTGATGCCTTTCATTAAGATAGTAAACAGCATTTTTGGAGGAAGAATATGAAATAAATCTTGGACATGATGAATTTAGAATACTTTTTAGACATCCAAGAAGAGATGTCCAGTAGGCAATCAGGTATTAGCAGATCGAGTTCTCAACAGCAGAAGTTGGGATAGAGATGAAAATGGTGGATTTGTCCATGAGTGAGGACATGGACATGGCTGTGACCATTAAGGTAAAGAAGAATGACAGAAGGGCCTAGGGCTGATTGGTGGAACATCAACACTTAATGGCCAAATACAGGAGAATAAGCCAGAAGAGAGAGAGAGAGAGAGAGAGAGAGAGAGAGGAGGAAAATGAAGAACATGTCATGAACCATTAAGCAATAGGAAAGAGCGTCTCAAGAGTAAGAAGTCACTCTCTGCAGGCTGATGTGTAGCTGAGGGTGGGGGGGGGACATGGATTGTGCATAATTCTCAGCAAGTCAGTTGTTACTCTACCTCTTTCTGGCTGATTTGACACAGACAACAACACAACAGAAAACCAATGCTTCTGCGAATGGCTGCAAGTTTCTATATGCTGTCTTTTGAGGTGAGAAATCAAGCCTGAGCTCTTCTTTCTCCTGATTCTCAGGAAGGAGGAAGGCAGACGTGAGAACACTGACTGGGTCTGTGTGTCACTGGGCAGCATCACTGTTAAAAGGTCAGCGCACAGATGTGGGCTCACTTTTCTCTTTCTTCCATGTGACTGAAGTGGCTGAGAAGGCTGTCACTCCCCCGCCTCCCGTACCCCCACTGTCAGGGACAGCTAGGGCCAAACCTACTGCTTGGGCGGAAGAGGCCAGGGCAGGTGTCCAAGGCCAGATCAGCAGTCAGCCAGGGCAAATGGGCTCGCTCTGGTTACATGACCAGGGCAACTGACAGAAAGGAGTGAAATGTGGGGAAGATCTCCGTGTGTTTGAGAACTGGGGAGATGAAAAGGGTTCAACTCATGGCCTGCTTTAGTTTGAAACAATTTAAGCTTAACTAGATTCCAAAATACCAACATTTCCACATGAACCAGCTGGACTCATTCCAGTCTTCTACCCTGGAGTTTGCTACCCACGTCCTAGTTAAGAATAAAATGCACAGTCCTTTTGTCTTCCATTTGTCAGTGCAAATATTTAATACCAATCTTTCTCCCAGGGACCCTGTAGCCTTGGAAACAGTGGCTATAGATTGGAGATGACTCTGATATTCCAGGGTTCCCGGACCAGAATATTATGAAATTACCATAATTTCTCAATGTCTAGCACCACACACATAAGTGCAACACACACACACACACACGCACACACACGAGCAGGCTTACCGACCTGTCAGAAAATTGCACAGATTCAACAAGAATAAATATTAATTAATGTGTTCCTTAATGGCTGGTGAATAATAATGTTAACTAAAACAAAAACAAGTTTTATTTTTAAACCCACAATTGCCCCCCACCAAATATTTAAATCACAGAGTCTAAACTGACAAAACAGCAAATTAATATGGTCCTTTGGGAGGGAAATCTGGTGATACGTATTAGAAACCAATCCTGTTACTTGTTGCTTTTTTTAAAAAATGACAAAAAACAATGACCAAATGCTATCTTTCATAAATCATAGTACATTCTTACAATGAATACTATGTAAACACTAAAAATGAGATGCTTGTGTGAGAACTAGCTTTGAAGGAGACACAAACTATTTACAAATTATTCTATTGAATGGTAGTATTTGTGGAACACCTATGTACTAGGGCTGTGCTGATTGACTGTACACCTCCTGTTTAGTTTCATAATAACCTTACAAAGCAGGTGGCATACTAACCTCATTTAACAAATAAAATGGAAGCAGAGGCTTAAGTTTATTATCTAGGATCACTGAGGGAGGACATAGCAGAATCAGGATGAAACCATGAAACCTTGATTTCAGAACCTATACTTCCACTCACTGTGCCAGTGTGTCATAAAGTATACATACTTTTGAATAAATTATTTAATATTGCATCAATGTTATATATTTCTTAATATACAGCAGTGTACATAAAACATCGTTATGTATTCATCTAATATACATCAATGTATGAGTTCACAGCTCTTATCACTAAGGATTTTTGATTTTTTTTAGTAAACCTTTAAGAAAACTGTTACAAATCAACAGTATAGAAGATATAAATATACGGTAAAAATAACAAGGAGGCACTTCAGTGACTGAAAGTTTGGAGGACAAAACTCTCACCTTCGCAAAAGGCACTTTCTTCTTTGTAAGCTGCAATATTGTATGAAATTTTCACAAAAATTACATATTACCTCAAAGAGTTTTTTCAAAACAATAAAAGAACCCCTCCTGAAACATTTTTCAAATAAAACAAGAGTAAAAGCACTATCTTAATGTGTACTTTCAGAAACTGCAAACATCCTTCATATCTAACATAAGAGTTAAATAGAGTTATCAACTTGATTAGTCCTTAATCATTACATTAATGACAATAAGAAAAAGAGATCATACCATACTGTCAATTGTTACAAGAGCCTGAGTGTACATATACCATGTATCATGATAAAGTCTCTAGAGACCCAAAATTAAAGGTGAAAAGAGAAATGAAAACTGGGAGAGATATGAGGCTTTTCCCTCAACTAATTTACTCTAATACTGTCTTTGCAGTACATGTGTTTAGAACAAAACAATGCTACAGTGAGCATCTAGGTGAAAACTGTTATCAGAGAGGCAACTCCAGAATAGACACATACAGTAAGCTCCTTGATGGAAAGACCTGCTAGTGAGAACTGACTCCTTCCCATATTCATCTATAAATTTAGAACAATTCTAATCAAAATCTCAATGGGATTTGTCTTAAAACTCATCAAAATAATTTTAAAATTCATCAGAAACAGTAAATTCACAAGAATAGCTAAGAAAAATTTGAAAATGAGCCTATTTGCCCTATCAGATATTAAACTTCTCTAAGAAGCCACAGGGGGTAGGACCCCAAGATGGCTGAATGAGAGGCAGCTCCAGAAAGCAGCTCCCAGCCAGAGACAGATGCAGAAATTGAGTGGTCTCCACAACTGCAAATGAGGTACCAGGTTCATTTTGTGGGTCTGGTTGGACAGTGGGTATAAAACAAATAGGGCAAGTTGAGGCAAGGCAGGGCACTGCCCCACCCACGAGGTGCATGCAACCAACTACAGGACCAGGGATCAAACCAAACAAATTTCTTAAAATAATTTCACTGTATAGATAGATACCAAGGAAGTTATTTACTCTTCTTATTAGCATATCTTATTTTTACCTATCCTTTAACAAGCATCTAAACGGTTTTGTGTCCACAGCTACACACTGAAACACTTTGTCACAATATATTAAATTCACATTGAAAACTATAAATAGATCCAGTTACCTTTAGTCTTACATGTACTTAAATATAGTTTGTTTTTTGTTTTTTTTTTTTTTTTTTTTGAGACGGAGTTTCGCTCTTGTTACCCAGGCTGGAGTGCAATGGCTCGATCTCGGCTCACCGCAACCTCTGCCTCCTGGGTTCAGGCAATTCTCCTGCCTCAGCCTCCTGAGTAGCTGGGATTACAGGCACGCGCCACCATGCCCAGCTAATTTTTTGTATTTTTAGTAGAGACGGGGTTTCACCATGTTGACCAGGATGGTCTCGATCTCTCGACCTCGTGATCCACCCGCCTCGGCCTCCCAAAGTGCGGGGATTACAGGCTTGAGCCACCGCGCCCGGCCAAACTTATATATAGTTTTAATATACTTCTTGCTGTTTTATGATGCACAAACACGAGGTTTTTTTTTTTTTTAGATGAAATTTCGCTCCTGTTACCCAGGCTGGAGGGCAATGGTGGAATCTTGGCTCACTGCAACCTCCGCCTGCTGGGTTCAGGCAATTCTCCTGCCTCAGCCTCCTGAGTAGCTGGGAATACAGACACAAGCCACCATGCCCAGCTGATTTTTTGTATTTTTAGTAGAGACAGGGTTTCACCATGTTGACCAGGATGGTCTCGATCTCTTAACCTTGTCATCGGCCGGGCGCGGTGGCTCAAGCTTGTAATCCCAGCACTTTGGGAGGCCGAGGCAGGTGGATCACGAGGTCGAGAGATCGAGACCATCCTGGTCAACATGGTGAAACCCCGTCTCTACTAAAAATACAAAAAATTAGCTGGGCGTGGTGGCGCGTGCCTGTAATCCCAGTTACTCAGGAGGCTGAGGCAGGAGAATTGCCTGAACCCAGCAGGCGGAGGTTGCAGTGAGCCGAGATCGCGCCATTGCACTCCAGCCTGGGTAACAAGAGCGAAACTCCGTCTCAAAAAAAAAAAAAAAAAAAAAAAAAAAAAAAAAAAAAAACCTTGTCATCCACCTGCCTCGGCCTCCCAAAGTGCTGGGATTACAGGCATGAGCCACCACGCCCGGCCCAAACACGAGCTTTTGCAGGATATATAACTATGAGAATATTTAGAGGGTATGCTTATTAAATGGTTCAAAACTCTCTTTTTTAAAGAAAATCAATTTTAAGAACCTAAGCATAAAGTACTCCTTCCATGCCCCAATGTTAAAAGATCCATTTATTTTAGACTACTTGTTTAAAAAAAAAAAAACTAAAATTGATAATTCTGCTTAAATTGCATATTAACCTAGGATCAAAAGTTTTTATTTCTTCTTGTTTCTTAAATACTTGAAATGTGCTGCTGCATGTTTTCTGTATATATTTGTTCATTCAACTAACTTCAGGTGGAAGGTACTTATGAGTTTAAAAGTCCTTTCCCAAAGTGGAAATAACATAAAAATTTTGCATAATGTTTCTCAAAGGGTATTGTGTAGGGCTGAGGGCCCACAGGGTCGTGGGGTGTGCCTTATGCTCTGCTGAGGCACGGGATCCAAGAAACAAAGAGACAGGACACAGAAGTACAAGGAAAATGCAGCTGGGCTTGAGGGGCCACACCACCTGTGAACGGAGTCAGGTGAGGCCCCGAATGTCCAGAAGCATGTGTATTTATTCTTTATAGGTTAGGGGCCAGGGCAGTGAGTGAAATCATCTTTAAGCATAGTGATAGGGTCATGAGCAATAAACAAGGGGTCCACCCCCATTAGGTCACCTAGGCTAGGAGGGGGCAGTGCGCAGCAAGGAGTCCATTCCCATTAGGTCATCTAGGCAAGGGCCATGTGCAGTTAAGGGGTCCACCCCCTTTGGTCACCGAGGCATGGAGGTGGGCCATGCACAGTGAAGAGGATGTAGTGTGCAATACCTCTATCTATGGGCAACCTATTTCTAAGAAGATTTAGGGGGGATGCTTTAAGTCACATAGCAGTGACAGAGCTGTCAGGGTCTACACCACCTGCTGGCGGCTTCCAATGAGTTCTACAGGAAGATGCTTTTCGAGCAGCAAGCACAGCAAAAAGAGCTGATAAAGTTCACAGTCACGAAGGTGCGACTGCCAGTCTGAGGACAGCCTTCCACAAGAACTGGAGCAAGGTCCTACAACTCCTTTATCAGGAGGATTGGCTCTTGCCCCAGGCCTGCCATATAGCGGGTATCTTTACAATACTAAACGCTGCCTCCTGGGCCATGGATTCTTGTCCTGGTATAACTGTTTTCCCTTAAATCATGCTCTGCACTGCGTCTGCTCCAGACATTCCTCCGATTATAAGCTGCTTATTCCTTACTTCATGCTCTGTACTGTGTCTACTCTAGGCATTCCTCTGATTATGAACTAAGATATAGTTATATATAAGGAAATAACAATGGTAAGATATTCTTTAGGTACTCATTCTAAGAACTAATATATGATTATATATAGAGGATTGTATAAAGGGAAATAACTGAATAGTAACACTATAAACTGAGATATTCGCCAAGCCCTAATTCTATAATCTAATATATGATTATATAAAGGATTATGTAAAAGGAAATAACTGAGATATTCTTCAGGCCTTAATTGTGCCAGGATTCTGCTTAGCTCTCCTTCTTCAGTACCTATATGTGGGTTTACCCACGTATCTGAGAGTCTAATCTGAGAGTCTAATCAGTCTATTAAACTTGGTTCTGAATAACCACCACCAACAAATGTGAGCTTTCTGTCACATCTATGTATTTTCCCCTGTAAACTAATACCTACATTTTAAATGCATTTTCAAAATGTTTCATTTGGCCATGTGATAATTATTTCCCCTGTAAAAAGCTACAGGATTTTGGTTTAAGAGCAAATGAAACAGAGTATCTGGTCCATGAGAAGGCTCAGTGGAAAGATCCGCACCCTGAAGTTTGTGACCAACAACAGGACAAACCCCAATGCTACCTTGTTCATGTAATCAACACTATGTGAGTCCAAAGAAACTAGTGAGCTATACATTTCTGTCTACATACCAGTTTACCAATCAACAGCAGGGGAAGAAATTGCTCAAACGTGACTGTTAACAAACATGTTAACAAACGTCTAAATATTAGACAGTCTCTGTTAAAATCATAAGCTACCAATTCTGAAATCATTCCTTCGACTTCTGTTTTTAATCCTCCCCAAAAAACAAACAAACAAAACAGCAGCCACCTTTAAAATGTAAATTCCTCCCTTTTTCAAAGTAACTTGCCTAGGAAAATTTAATGCGTTAAAATAAAACGTAACAGACCAATTACGACATTTAAAAAAAAAACTAAAATTATAAATAACAAACCAATCGCTCAAATTTAGCAAAGCATGTGTTTTTAATCTGTTGTGGGTATCCTATTACACTAATAAGCAACAACGTTTAAGTCATCCCAATGCCTAACACACCACCATACACATACTTGTCCTTTACTCTGATGAAACTTAAACTCAGATCCAAACTCAGACCATTTCACCCTCCTGGCACACTGAAATATATGAGGGGAAATTAAAAAAAAAAAAAATCGGTTATGTTAAGTGCCGGTATCTTCTTCCAGAGTAGGGTCAAATTCGTGTTTGCCCGCAAATGTCACTGTCCCAGGAAGTCCGCAAATTCTCACTAGAGCTGGAGTACAAAGAGGCCCGACCACAGAAACACCTGTCCCAGCACCGGGAAGACACTGGGAAACGCAAGCCCCGTGAGTCTGATGGGAGGACAAGAGGTGGCCGCTGGCCTCGCGGGGGAGGCGGACAGGGGCCCACCTCCCGAGAACCAGGAAACCTGTCGGGCTGGCCGGGACCCACCCTCGTCAGACCTTCGCGCTCCAGCCCAGAGCGGCCCCCGCCCGACCGCCCCCCACCGTCCCGGCCTCCCGGCTGCATTCCGTCACCTCGTCCCTCCCCGGCGGCCTCGAGGCCCCGCCACCTTCACCGCTCAGCCTGGGCTCGGACCGCCCATGGGGCAGGAGCGCCCAGCCGCTGCCCCCCACCTGGCCCCGGCCTCGACCCCGTCCGTTCCCCCGCGGCCCGGTCCCCGCCGCCCCCAGGCCCGAGCTCCCGGCTCGAGCTCCCCACCCCAGGCCCCAGTCCTCGCCCCGCGCGGCGGCTCCCAGCTCACTCCCCAACGCCGGCTACCTGGAGGCAAAGGTGGCGGAGCACTTCGCTCAGGGCCCCAGGTTGCAGAAGGCCGGGTGCTTGGCGTCCCGCTCCTTCTCCCGCTCCGCCGCCACCGCAGCCGCCAAGCTCAGTCGCTTGCTTCGCCCCGCCCCTACAGGCGCGCAGCGCAAGCGCCGGGAAAGGAGTGAGGCTGTCGGAGCCGGAAAGGCACCCGCGGACGCGGAAAGAGGGGGCGGAGCACGCAACCGCGAGGGAGGCCGGATTGGCCAGCGGAGACTCCGGCGGCGCGGCGCGGCGTGCGTGAAGGGCGGGCCCGGGGTGAGGGGCGGGTCCGGGCGGGAGGGGCGGGCCCGGGCGGGAGGGGCGGGCCCGGGCGGGAGGGGCGGGCCCGGGCGGGAGGGACTTAGGGGAGCCTTTGCCAGGAACACGTTGCAAGCATCCCACTGTGGGTCACTGGGTGAGCTCTCGGCCGGCCCCTCCCTCTGGGGATGGCGATCAGTTGCCATCCTTTTTCCCTTTTTCCTCGTTATCAATTGGTATTTCTTACCTAATCCAAATCGCCCTGGCCAGTGCTTGGGGCTCCTGAGCTACCCTCTTATGACCTCATCTTCCCACCACCTCCTCCTGGAAATTTGTGTTCAACCTGTGCAAAACTTTTTTTTTTTTTTTTAATGTGCAAAACTATGTTTTAAATGTAAAAACTATTTTTAAAAAATGATTTATGGGCTGGGCATGGTGGCTCACGCCTGCAATCCCAACACTTTGGTAGGTCAAGGCAGGTGGATCACTTGAGGTCAGGAGTTTGAGACTAGCCTGGCCTACGTGGTAAACCCCCGTTTCTACTAAAAATAAAAATAAAAAAGTAGCCAGGCATGGTGGTGCGCGCCTGTAATCCCAGCTACTTGGGAGGCTGAGGCACGAGAATCACTTGAACCCAGGAGGCGGAGGTTGCGGTGAGCCGAGAAAGCGCCACTGCACTCCATCCTGGGCCACAGAGTGAGTATCAAAAAAAAAAAAAAAAAGAGAGACAAATTTACGAATGCTTTGCTTTTCTGTAAGCTGAATTTGAGGTGGCTTACCATAATTCATATCATATAGAAAAATATAAATGAGCTAATAAAATCAGTATGAAGAAAAGGAAAAGTCAGACCCAGATTCGGTGGCTCACGCCTATAATCCCAGCACTTTGGGAGTCCGAGGCAGGCGGATCACCTGAGGTCAGGAGTTCAAGATCAGTCTAACCAACATGGAGAAACCCTGTGTCTACTAAAAATATAAAATTAATCCGGCGTGGTGGCTCATGACTCTCATCCCAGCTGCTACTCGGAAGGCTGAGGCAGGAGAATCCCTTGAACCTGGGAGGTGGAGTTTGCGGTGAGCAGAGATCACACCACTGCACTCCAGCCTGGGCAACAAGAGCAAAACTCCGTCTTGTTTCAAAAAAAAAAAAAAAAAAGAGAGAAAAGGAATAAAATGAAAGGCCAGGAATAAGAATACAGATAAGCAGGTCCTAGGGGCTAACACAGTTATTAAAATTGGGTCATACATTTGACACTGAACTTCCTGGTGATCAAAACTAAAAGGAGAAAACATGTATGTGGTTTTCTCACTGTCTCTAATAAGAAACACAGTGTTCTTGGAGACTCTCAGTGTTTCCCTGGTTGCAGCTTTCAATATTTTAGGGCTTTATATAATGATTTTGAGTAATAAGCAATATCCTTGTATTCGTTACCTATTGTTGGGTAAAAATTGCCCCAAATTTAGCAGCTTAACAAACAATACACTTCTTTTTCCTCACAGTTTCAATGGACTTGGAATCTGGGTGAGGTTAGCTGTGTCCTCTGGCCCAGGCTCTCACAAGGATACAATCAAGCTGTCAGCCAGGGCTGCAGCTCTCTCAGGGCTTCACAACCCTCTTTCAAACTCACTTCCATGGCCGCTGGCAGGCCTCAGGTCTTCTCTGTCTGTTGACTGGAGACCTCAGTTCCTGTCTGCCCGCACCTCTTCATAAGAAGCAGCTGGCTTGCCTCAGGGCTAGGGAGGAGAAAGAGGAAGAGAGAGAAAAACAAAATGAGAGAGAGATCACAGTCCCTTTTTGTAACCTAATCCCAGAAGTGACATCCCATCACATTCATGTATTCTATTGCTACTTAGAAAATAGCACCTAGGTCCAGCAAGGCATGATGGCTCACACCTGTAATACCAGAATTTTAGGAGGCCAAGGTGGGTGGATCACCTGAAGTCAGGAGTTCAAGACCAGTCTGACCAGTATGGTGAAACACCATCTCAACTAAAAATACAAAAATTAGCTGAACATAGTGGAACACGCTTGTAATCCCAGCCACTTGGGAAGCTGAGGCAGGAGAATCGCTTAAACCTGGGCGGTGGAGGTTGAAGTGGGTTGAAATTGCACCATTGCACTTCAGCCTGGCCTAGAAGGCGAAACTCCATCTCAAAAAAAAAAAAAAAGAAAGAAAGAAAGAAAGAAAAGAAAAGAGTTCCAATAGTCCCTAGGTCCAGCCCATGCTCAAAGGGAGAGGATTATGCAGGACATGAATATGATGAGTCTGTTTACCACAGTCCTCAAAAACATCCTCACTCAGCCCTCTCGCAACATTTTGAGAGGCTGAAGCAGTATTGCTTGAGGCCAGCAGTTCGAGACCAGCCTGAGCAACATAGGGAGCTCTAGTCTCTGTAAAAATATATACAAAATTAGCCGGGTATGGTGGTTCATGCCTGTTGTTCCAGCTACTTGGGGAGGACTGATTGAGCCCAGGGGTTTTTGGACAGGGGTGTGGGTTGAGGCTGCAATGAGCCGACATTGCCCCACTACGCTCCCACCTAGATGACAGAGTAAGACCCTGATTCAAAAAAAAAATCCTCACTCTGCATCCCTAATGATTTTGAATGAATGAATGGACACTCAAAAAATGTTAGCTGTTAGTATCTCTGCACAATTATAGGCCTACAGCAAATATCTTTTCCCAAATAAAAAGGAAGCCCTCACCACAGAGATTATTTCATCACTCCCGAAAAAAAAAAAGATGAAAACTTTTAAAAGAGTGTTTTGTAGACTGGGCATTATCCCAGCACTTTGGGAGACCAAGGCAGGCAGATCACCTGGGGACAGGAGTTCAAGACCAGCCTGACTAACATGGAGAAACCCCATCTCTATTAAAAATGCAAAATTAGCTGGGTGTGGGAGCGCATTCCTGTAATTCCAGCTACTTAAGGAGCTGAGGCAGGAAAATTGCTTGAAACCGGGAGGTGGAGTTTTCAGTGAGCCGAGATTGTGCCACTGCACTCCAGCCTGGGCAGCAAGAGGTGAAACTCCATCTCAAAAAAAAAAAAAAAAAGTATGTTTTGTTGTGGAGCACAGTGGCTCATGCCGGTAATCCCAATGCTTTGGGAGGCCAATGTGGGAGGATCACTTGAGGCCAGGAATTACAAACCAGCCTGGGCAACATAGCAAGACTCTATCTCTACAAAAAATAGAAATACAAAATTAGCCAGGCATGGTGGCACACACTGTAGCCCTAGCTATTCAGGAAGCTGGGGCAGAAGGATTGCTTGAGCCCAGGAGTTAAAGGCTACAGTGAGCTATGATCGAGCCACTGCACTCCAGCCTGGGCCACAGAGAAACACACTATCTCTAAAAAAAAAAAATTAGCCAGGCACGGTGGTGTGTACCTGTAGTCCCAGCTACTCAGGAGGCTGAGGTGAGGATTGCTTGAACCCAGGAAGTCAAGGCTACAGTGAGCCATGATCACACCACTGCACTGCAGCCTGGGTGACAGAGTGAGACTCTGTCTCAAAAATAATAATAAATAAAAGTTGAATTTTTTTTTTCTTTTTGAGACAGAGTCGTGCTCTGTCACCCAGGCTGGAGTGCAATGACATAATCTTGTCAGAAACCAATCAGGTATGGTGGCAAGTGCCTGTGGTCTCAGCTACTCAGGAGGCTGAGGTGGGGGAATCACATGAGCCTGGGGAGGTGAGACCCTGTCAAAGAGAAAGAGGAGGAGGGGGAGGAACAGGAAGAAAAAGAAGGAGAAGCAGCAGCAGGAGGAGGAGAAAGAGGAGGAAGAAGAAGAGAAGGAGAAAGAGGAAGAAGTAGAAGAAGGAGGAGGAGGAAGAGGAGGAGGAAGAAGAGAAGGAGGAAGAGGAAAAAGTAGAAGAAGGAGGAGGAAGTGAGACTCCATCCCAAGTAGCCTGTAATCCCAGCTACTTGGGAGGCTGAAGTAGGAGCATTGCTTGAACCAGGACCCGGGAGACAAAGGTTGCAGTGAGCTGAGATTGCACCACTGCACTCCAGCCTGGGCTACAGAGCAAGACTCCATCTCAAAAAAAAAAAAAAAAAAAAAAAAATTGAAAACAGCTGCTGTATGTCCAATATCATCTAAACCTGCCTCAGCTTTCTGAGTAGCTTGGATTACAGTCATGCGCTACCGTGGGTGGCTAATTTTTGTATTTTTTGTAGAGAGAGGGTGTTGCCACATTGCCCGGGCTGGTCTTGAACTCTTGAGCTCTTGAGTTTCACCATGTTGCCCAGTCTTCCATTTCTTCTTCCTCCTTCTTCTTCTACTTCTTCCTCTTTCTCCTTCTCTTCTTCTTCCTCCTCTTCCTCCTCCTCCTGCTGCTGCTGCTTCTTTTTCTTCCTGTTCCTCCCCCTCCTCCTCTTTCTCTTTGACAGGGTCTCACCTCCCCAGGCTCATGCGATTCCCCCACCTCAACCTCCAGAGTAGGTGAGACCACAGGCACTTGCCACCATACCTGATTGGTTTCTTTTACTTTTCTTTTTTCTTTTTTTTTGAGATGGAGTTTCTCCCTGTTGCCCAGGTAAGAGTGAATTTTATTTTGATATGTATAGGATCTATACCTCTGCTCTTTCCATTTCTTCTTCTTCTTCTTTTTTTTTTTTTTTTTTTGAGACAGAGTTTCGCTCTTGTTATCCAGGCTGGAGTGCAATGGCGCGATCTCGGCTCACCGCAACCTCCGCCTCCTGGGTTCAGGCAATTCTCCTGCCTCAGCCTCCTGAGTAGCTGGGATTACAGGCACGCGCCACCATGCCCAGCTAATTTTTTGTATTTTTAGTAGAGATGGGGTTTCACCATGTTGACCAGGATGGTCTCGATCTCTTGACCTCCTGATCCACCCGCCTCGGCCTCCCAAAGTGCTGGGATTACAGGCTTGAGCCACCGCGCCTGGCCCCATTTTTTCTTTTTATTTTGATTATGATTAGTCATACGTGCAGCAAATAATTTTGTAATTATTTTGAACTTTTGACTGTTGATTTACTATTTTACATTTTTTAAAAGATTTAATTGATTTCTGCTTTTATGGTCTTTTTCCTTCTTTCCTTATATTAAATTTGTTCTTCCTTTTATAGATTTCTAAGATGGAAACTTACTTGCATATGTACATTTAAGGCTACATCATTCCCTCTAAGCACCACATTACCTCCATCCTACAAGTCATGTTATGTGTTAATAATATTACTCAATTATTTTCTAGTTTCTATTTTTATTTCACCTTAGACCTTTGAATTATGTTAAACTGCATTGTTAAATTTTCAGACAGTGGGGGTGTTTTTCAGACAGTGGGGGTGTTTTTCTCATCATTTTGTTATTAATTTCTACCTTAATTTCATTATAGTCAGGCAACATACTCTGAATGATGTCAATCATTTGATATTTACTGATGCTTTTTTATGGCTCAGTATATGGTTATTTATGATACATGTTTTATGGCTTTGTTAGGTGTGATCACATGCCAATTACATCAAGCTTTTTAATTGTGTTGTTCAGGTCTTCTGCCTGCTCACTGATCCTCTGAACTTCAGTGTTCTCTCAGCTATTCAGGGAGTTGTATTAAAGCTTCCCACTATAATTGTGAAATTGACTACCTTTTGGTTCTTAAACTTTTTTGTTCGTTTGTTTGTTTTTTGAGACAGTCACACTCTGTCACCCAGGCTGGTGTGCAATGGCACAATCTTGACTCACTGTAACTTCTGCCTCCCAGGTTCAAACAATTATTCTGCCTCAGCCTCCCAAGTTGCTGGAATCGCAAGTGCCCACCACCTTGCCCAGCTAGTCTTCGTATTTTTTTTTTTTTTTTTTTGAGACGGAGTTTCGCTCTTGTTACCCAGGCTGGAGTGCAATGGCGCGATCTCGGCTCATCGCAACCTCCGCCTCCTGGGTTCAGGCAATTCTCCTGCCTCAGCCTCCCAAGTAGCTGGGACTACAGGCGTGCGCCACCATGCCCAGCTAACTTTTGTATTTTTAGTAGAGACGGGGTTTCACCATGTTGACCAGGATGGTCTCGATCTCTTGATCTCGTAATCCACCCGTCTCGGCCTCCCAAAGTGCTGGGATTACAGGCGTGAGCCACCGCGCCCGGCCTTAGTCTTTGTATTTTTAATAAAGACCAGGGTTCTACCATGTTGGCCGGGCTGGTCTTGAACTCCTGATCTCAAGTGATCCACCTATGTTGGCCTCCTAAAGTGCTAGGATTACAGGTGTGAGCCACTGTGCCTTGGTTCTTAAATGTTTTGTTTTGTATATTTTGAAGCTGTTAGTAAGACCATACAGATTTAGTATTGTGATGTTTGTCAGCTAGGTCCTTTTTATAATAAAAAGAATCTCTTCATAGCAATGCATCTTGACTCAAAAGTTAGTCTAATATTAGTATAGCTACATCAGCTTTTCTGGGTTAGGGTTCACATGGTTTATGTGTGTGTGTGTGTGTGTGTGTGTGTGTGTGTGTGTGTGTGTATCTTTTACTCTCAACCTTTCTGTGTTTCTATATTTTAATTAAGACTCCTGTGAGAAGAATAAATTTGAGTTTCTTTTTTATTTTGTCTGGAAATCTACTAATTATATTAGCAATTATTGATATAAGTGGTTTATATATAAATGTAGTATTCATGTTCTATTTGGCCCATATATTTTTGTCCCTTTCAGTCTTTTCTTGATTTCTTTTGGAGTAGTCAAATAGTGTTTTTTTTGTTTGTTTGTTTGTTTGTTTTGTTTTTGAGACAGAGTTTCACTCTTGTTACCCAGGCTGGAGTGCAATGGCGCGATCTTGGCTTGCCGCAACCTCCGCCTCCTGGGTTCAGGCAATTCTCCTGCCTCAGCCTCCTGAGTAGCTGGGATTACAGGCATGTGCCACCATGCCCAGCTAATGTTTTGTATTTTTAGTAGAGACGGGGTTTCACCGTGTTGACCAGGATGGTCTCAATCTCTTGACCTTGTGATCCACCTGCCTCGGCCTCCCAAAGTGCTGAATAATTTTTATTAATCCATATTTTCCATCTATCCACTTAGTTATACTTTATAATTATTTAACCACTTCTCTGATATTGGCAGAAGCTTAGAATCTTTGGCTTCTATTTACCAAACCTTACCTTTTGTGTTTTTGTTGTTATGCATTTTAATTCTATATATATTTTAAATTTCATGAGACACATAGCTTTGTACAATAAATATTCATTTATATTTACCACACATTTTCTCTTCCTGCTTCTTTTCCTTTTCAACCTGCATGTTATATTTCCATCCTGGATCATTTTTCTTCTGCCAGAATAACTATCTTTTATTATACTTTTAACACAGGCCTGTTGGCAACAAATGCCCTGTTTTCATTTGCTTCAAAATATTTTTGTTTTGCTATATTTTTGAAGGATATTTTACTGAGCTAGGATTCTACATTGTGTCTTATTTTTCTTTCATCATTTTAAAGTTGTTCATAAATTACTTCCAGCTTTCATCATTTCTGTTGGGAAATCAGTTGTCATTTCTATCGCTGTTTTTTAAAAGGTAATGTAGCTTTTTTTTTTTTTGCTTCTGGATGCTTTTAAGATTTTCTCTTTATTTTTTAACAGTTTTACTATGATTTGCCTACTCGTGGTTTTGTGTGTGTCTCTCTTGCTTGAGGTTCTGAGTTTCTTAAACATGGGGATTGATATTCATAAGTTTTGAAAAATGCTTATTTGGTATTTCTAAAATACTGACTTTTACCCTATGTTTTTCTTCTCTTTCTGTATTCTCTCTACAGTATATATAGAAAGAGTACATATATACACACACAGAGTACATATATACACACACAGGGCACTTATATACACACAGAGAGCACATATATACACACACAGAGTACATATATACACACACAGAGTACATATATACACACACAGTATTATGTGGTAAACATTATGAATATGCCTCATGTATCTCTTATGCCAAGTATTTTTCTTTTTTTGTCTCTAGGCACTTAACTTCGTGTTTAAAAATTTTGTGTTCTCATGGACACAGGGAGGGGAACATCATACACTGTGGCCTGTTGGGCGTTGTGGGGCTAAGGGAGGGATAGCAGGGGGTGGGGGATTGGGGAGGGATCGTGTTAGGTGAAATACCTAATGTCGATGACGGGGTGATGGACGCAGCAAACCACCGTGGCATACATACTATGTAACAAACCTGCACATTCTGCACATATACGCCAAAACTTAAGGTATAATAAAAAGAAAAAAGAAAAAAAATTGTGTTCTACCGTATCCAATCTGCTGTTGAAACCACTCATTTCATTATTAATTTCAACTATTGTATTTTTTTGAATTCTACAAAGAATTTTACAAAGTCTATTGACTCTGTAATTTACAATTTTTTTTGAAGTTCAGAAACTTTTCATTCATTCTGTCCATCTTGCCTCCATATTATTTAACATATTAATTATAGTTATTCTAAAGTTCCTGTCTGCTACCCCTGATATCTGAATCCTATGTGATTCTGGCACCGTTCATGACTTGAAGTTTAATTTGCTTCACCAGCTTTCTCTTGGTTAGTGTTTACATCATTTCTTTCCTATATTTTACTTTCAAACTTTTTGTGCTCTGATTTTTAAAATACGTAGGTAACATATGGTTGGTTTTCTTTTTAAATCCATAGAGACAATGTTAATGTCTAGATTGTAGAATTATATTTTTTCACTTCTTTGTATAGTTAGTAATTTTTAAATGTCTATTCTTTTTTTTTTTTTTTTTTTGAGACAGAGTTTCACTCTTGTTACCCAGGCTGGAGTGCAATGGCGCGATCTCGGCTCACCGCAACCTCCGCCTCCTGGGTTCAGGAAATTCTCCTGCCTCAGCCTCCTGAGTAGCTGGGATTACAGGCATGCGCCACCATGCCCAGCTAGTTTTTTGTATTTTTAGTAGAGACGGGGTTTCACCATGTTGACCAGGATGGTCTCGATCTCTCGACCTCGTGAAAATGTCTATTCTTAATGAAATTTAACACATTTAAATACTCAACACTGTGCATTTAGAAATAGAACAACAGTGGAGATTCTACATGGTGTCTTCCACCATTGGAGAGCCCTCTGTGCTCTCCTGGGCAGATAAGTTCAGGGATGATTATCTCAATCCAATCAGGGATTTAGCTGGGTTATGGCTGGTCATGCAGTCAAGCCTCAAATAAACTCAGTTTTCCTCTCATGATGCTTATTTCCTGGGCATGCCCTTGTAGCCTCCTCACAGAGAGACTTGGAGGTCTCAAACACCTTTACCTTGAAGGTCTGCAGGAGATTCGGGGTTCCTAGCCTTTTCTCCAGGCAGCTTCAACATGGTGCTCGTCGAGAAACAGGTGACTGGTGATCTTGACACAGACTCCTCCGTTGGTGGGTCTTTGTTCCCTCAGCACTGGAGGCTGCAAGGTGTTTCCCTCTGACATTTAGACAGTAGTCTAGCTGTCCAGACACCCATACAGCCTGAAATTGGGCACTTGCGTCTCTTAAGTTTCTAGTTTCTCCTCCTGGGCAGCACGACTACACTCTGAAAAGCTGCACTGGCTTCTCTCTGCCCCTGCAGGTGATCTCTTTCTGGAGCAAGTCTGAGTCTCAGCCTAGAGACAAGACGGGCAAATGTCCCCTAGGGGACAGGAGGGGCAAAAACCTGTTGGCAGTGATAGCTCATTTCATAAGAGTGATGATTCCCTGAAATTTCAGTTGATTTAGTCCTCATTGATCCCACAGCTTTCCTACGGTATAATTTTAAAAAAAAATTGATCCAGCTTTTTTCTGGTTGGAATACTGGTCTACCATATTTTACAGCATCCTACCCAGGAGCGAAAATTCAAACATTATTTTTAAAACACCAGTTGCAAAGAAAATAATCTACTCCCAAGACTATAGTATCCATCAGGACTTTTGCTTCACTACTCAGTGATCTTTTGTAAAATGTAACATTTTCCCTTTCAAATATTAGTCATAAATATGACCTATCTATCCTCTTAAAGAACATCTTGCAAAAAAAAGAAAAAATTGGATCTAGCCTTTTTTTTTTTTTGAGACAAGATCTTGTTCTGTTATCCAGGCTGGAATGCAGTGGCATGATTATGGCTCACTGTAGCTTCAACCTCCCCAGACTCAAGGGATCCTCCTGTCTCAGCCTCCCAAGTATCTGGGACCACAGGTGTACATTACTAAGCCTGGCTAATAATTTTTTTTTAATAGAGACGGGGTCTCCTTTTGTTGTCTGTGCTGGTCTTGAACTCCTGGCCTCAAGCAATCCACCTGCCTTGGTCTCCCAAGCCATTGGAATTATAGATGTGAGGCACTACATCTGACCTGGACCTAGATTATTAACAGAAGACCTCAAACATCAAACAAGAGAGAGATACTTGGGGAGCAGTGCAGACATTGAGTGGCGCCCAAAAGGTGGCCTCTGCTGTGCATTGAAGGAGAAAGCAAGGGTAAGGCTGCAGTTTGACCCTTGTTAAAGCAAACTAAATGTGGCCTGAGAAGGACTCTGTACTTCTATATTTGAGTCCTTGTGGACAAACTAACCTAGCTTAAGAGGCAGATAAGATTGAAACCCTAACTCGGGAGGCTGAGGCCAGAGGATCCCTTGAGCCTGGAGAGGTTGAGGCTGCAGCGAGCCATGATCATGCCACTGCACTCCAGCCTGGAAAACAGAACAAGATCCTGTCTCAAAAAAAAAAGAAAAAAAAGGCTAGATCCATTTTTTTTTCTTTTCTACAAGATGTTCCTCACGAGAATAGATAGGTCATACTTCCGACTATTGTTCCGGGAGAATGCACCTGTAACAATAGCTGAGTCTTGGTGAATCCCAGCAGCCACACTTCAACCATTTATATCTTTTTTTTTTTTTTTTTTTTTTTGAGACAGAGTGTTGCTCTTGTTACCCGGCTGGAGTGCAATGGCGCGATCTCGGCTCACCGCAACCTCCGCCTCCTGGGTTCAAGCAATTCTCCTGCCTCAGCCTCCTGAGTAGCTGCGATTACAGGCACGTGCCACCATGCCCAGCTAATTTTTTGTATTTTTAGTAGAGACGGGGTTTCACCATGTTGACCAGGATGGTCTCGATCTCTCGACCTCGTGATCCACCCGCCTCGGCCTCCCAAAGTGCTGGGATTACAGGCTTGAGCCACCGCGCCCGGCTCAACCATTCATATCTACTGAGTGTTCAAACTGTTCAAACAAGGCAAACACCAACCTGGAACCAATCCAGCTGTTCTGTACCTCACTGCAGATTCCTGTACGTCATTTCCTTTTTTGGCCTATAAATTTGTTCTGACCATGAGGCATCTCTGAAGTCTCTCTGAGTCTGCTGTGACCCTAAGGGCTGCCCAAATTCAAGAATTGTTCATTGCTGAATTAAACTCCTTTAAATATAATTCAGCTGAAGTCTTTCTTTTAACACCCTGGACTCTGTTCCTTCCTGTGTTACATTGGGCAAAGTCATTCTCTCTTGGTCTCTGTGCTCTGGAATTTGAAATAAAAAATAAAACCTATTCTCTACTTGCTACATCAATGCTGTGACAGCTGCTCACAGGGGGGCCCTTACTTGGATTCTGTCTGTTTGTTTGAAACGGGCTCCAGCAATGAAAGTTCTGGAAGAGCAGTGTGATTTTCTGGCTGCTGTTTCAAGTGGCTAACTATCCTCTGACTATTCCATCAGTGCAAGAGTGGAATAAAAATAAGACTCAGGTTAGTGAAGGGGTGCAAAGGGCTGGGGACAGTCAAGCCCCATCTCTCTCCCTCCTTCCAGCTATGAGGGCTGATAATCTGCAAATGAGGAAGTCTGAAGCTGGACAGAGGAGCCCCTGGCTTCTGTGGTTCTGGGAACAGGGGTCACCCTAAGATGCCAGGGAACAGGAGACGGAGTGAGGACACAGGTGATGTAGCCCGAGGGACTTTGTTGATTCATCTCTCTCTGACCTAGTTTAGGGACTGTCAGTCTGGTGACATCTACAAGAAAGACATTTAACACATAAACATGAGTTGGGGAAGGAGAGCTGAGCTATTTGGGACAGGAGACAGATTAAGAAATAGAAAATCCCCATGGATTTTCTATTAATAAAATAGAAATCCCCATGGATTTCTGTTTTATTTCTAAATAGAAATTTCTTTTTAAAATTAAAAAATTAATTTTTAAATTAATTTCTAAATAGAAATCCCCATGGATTATAGCCTGTTTCTTTTCCTGTTTTGTATATGAGCTATGCCCTAATTCTTTCTTGTTATGAGCTAGCCAGGGTATTCTAACACAAGGTGAAAAAGACTGAACTCCAGTTTCATTAACTCCCTCTGGAATGGAGGATTATAAAGGCAGGTCCTGGCCTTCAGCCTTCACACAGGAATTGGTTAGACTCTGTTTAGACTGAAGAACTGCAGCCTTCTAAGAATGTGAGCTCTAGTCTTGAATTGAGCCTGTTCTTGTAATTTACTTTTTCTTTTTTTTCTGAGCACTTGGATGGAATTCCGAGTCTCCATTCACCCTCTGAGCTGGAATAAAGGTGGCAGATCATCCTGAGACCAGACAATAAGGACAAGTATCCTATCATGGCTCAAACTGTCTGATCAAATCACAGTTCCCCAATCAGGGATTAGAAATGAGATTGACGGTCGGGCCCAGTGCCCATACTTATAATCCTAGGGCTCTGGGAGGCCAAGGCAGGAGGATCGCTCAAGCCCAGGGGTTTGAGACCAGCGTGGGCAGCATGGTGAAACCCCATATCTACCCAAAAATACAGAAATTAGCCAGGGGTGGTGTGGTATGTGCCTGTAGTCCCAGATACCTGGGAGGCTGAGGTGGGAGGATTGCTTGAGCATAGGAGGCAGAGGTTGCAGTGAGCCAAGATTGTGCCAGAGTGACAGAGTGAAATTCTGTCTTGAAAAAATAAAATGAGTATATCATTTGAACTGCATTCTGAGAAAACTGTCTTTGTGAGTTAGCAGATTCTGAGGGCTTATTACCTGTAGCACACTGGGCAAGGGACAGCAAAGTGCTGTCATTAACAACTAGATGAGAAGTCCTGTTATTGTCATTCATGTTTAATACTGTGTGCCGGATACAGAATTGATACTCAGCAGCATCCTGGCCCCCTTCAACTCTCCCAGGATCACAGTGGCTGAAATCTTCAAAACATTGTTTCCCAGACTCTTCAGGGTGGTAATGCGTGGTGGGCAAGTTCCTGTCTGTATTAGTCCATTCCCATGCTGCTATGAAGAAATACCCAAAACTGAGTAATCTGTGAAGAAGAGAGGTTTAACTGACAATTCTGCATGGCTGGAAAGGCTTCAGGAAATTTACAATCATGGCAGAAGGCGCCTCTTCACAGGGCACCAGGAGACTGAACAGGTGCTCAGTGAGAGAAGCCCCTTATAAAACCATCAGATCTCATTAGAACTCACCTCATTATCGTGAGAACAGCATTGGGGAAACTGGTCCTGTCCTTGACACATGGAGGTTATTACAATTTAAGGTGAGATTTGGGTGGGGACAGAACCAAACCACATCACTGTCCATGGTCTCCATCATTTCACAGTGCTTCTGATGCCTTTGACACCTTGATTTATTCCTCTGGAAACACTGGATTAAGGGGCTCCAAGCATCTACCCCAGTCCTGTCCTTCTGCAACTCTAATACACCCCTCTCTGTATTCTTTGTTTCCATTAGTTGGAGCCTTCTTGTTTCTCTAATAACAGACACATGCTGTCATTTCCACAAAACTTTCATATGTATCTCCTGGAATTCTCACAGCCTCCCTGCAAAGCAGTTAGCACTAACTCCTTTGTAGAGACAAGGAAATTCAGGCTGAGAATTGCAAATGAACTTGTCCTGAGTGTGCCAACTTTAAGTGCCCTGCTCTTCACTCCACCCACACAACCTTGCTAAATGCCTTTCTCTCTCTGACCACCATGTTCCTCTTTTTTTCTTTTGCCAATCCATGTGGGTCAAACCCAGAGCCCAGGCTTTGCTTTTGGCTTGTTGCCCAGGAAACCAGCTCCATTGGGAGCTCACCCAATTACACCGTTTCCAATACTACCTGTTGAGAGATGATGCTCACCCCTAGCTCTTAGCCAGTATGCTCTCCCCAACCCACATGCAAGGTTGCATTGTGTTTCTGTGGGCCCCAGTCACTTTGCTTTCCTGTACTACTTCCTCCAGGTATCCACATTTTACGATTATATTGCCATAAAGATGAATATGTTAGCATGTATTAAAACATTTTCTTAACACTTTTTTTTCAATCATAAAATAAAGTGTTATCCTGAGTTCCTAAAAGTATTGTAGGCCCTAGGCACTGTGCCTATTCTACCTAGTGGATAAATAGGCCTTGCCTACGTGATTCTTCCATATTCTGAGACTAAGGAAATAGTCATCCAAAAGGGTTACGGAACAAGCCTCAGAGCTTACACAGGGCTAGGAATAGCTCCTGTTTCCACTACCCTGAGTGGAAATTTTCACAATCCGCAGGGCATAGAGTAGAGTGCTTCTCAGTGGACTAGGTGTTAGTCCTAGACTAAATGTTGCTCTGGTCCCATCTCAGAAAACTTAAAAAGAAGTCCTGAATAAACGAAATGGTTTCCAAGTAACTTAACTGTGTCACGGAGTAAAGCTTAGGAATACTTAGAGGAATACAAAAATATCCAGCACTCCAAAAAGCAAAACTCACAATGCCTCTGTTATCGAATCAAAAATTGCCAGGCATGCAAAGAAGTGATCAAATAAGCCCCATAATGAGAACAATAAGTCAATCAAAGAAAGCCAGAACTGACACTGAAAATAGAAATAATATACAAGGACACTTAAACAGTGACCACAAAGGCATTAACTACATTCAAGACGCTAGAGGAAAGATTGAACATTTTAGTGGCAATAGAGAAGATGTATTAGAGCCTCTGATCAAACATCAAGAGATGAAAAAAATCAAGAGATTAAAACCACAATGTCTGAGATGAAAAATACATTGGCCAGGATGAATAGCTGATTAAACCCTGCAAAATAAAAGGTTGATGCACTTGAAAATATAACAATATAACAATTGAAAATATCAAAAATAAAACTTTGAGATGAAAAAAAAAAACTTAAAAAAAAGAGGAGAGTATTATGGGACATTTCATCAGAATCCCCAAAGATGGTAGGGAGGGCTGAAAAATATTTGAAGATTTAATGGTAGTTTCTAAGCTTGATGAAAACTACAAAACTGAATATTCAAGAAGCTCAATAAAATCGAAGCTCAAGAAACACAAACACTACACTGGAGCACACCACAGTTTTTGTATAGTTTCCTGGGCCTGCTGTAACAAAAACTACTGTGGTTTAAAATAAATTTATTCTTGCATGGTCCTGGAGGCCAGAGTGTGAAATCAAGATGTCACCAGGGCCATGCTCTCTCTGAAGGCTCTAGGCGAGTAGCTTTCCTGGCCTCTTTGTAGATTCTGGTGGCTGCCAGCAATCCTTCGTGTTCCTTGGCTTGAAGCATCAGTCCCATCTTTACTTCCATCATCACATGGCATTCTCTTTGTGTGTGTCTGTCTCCATACAATGTTCTCCTCTCTGTGTATCTGTGTTCAAATTTCCCTCACCTTATAGGAACACCAGTCGTTGGATTAGGGCCCATTCTCATCTTATATAACCTCACCTAAACTTGATTACACCTAGAAGAATCATATTTCTAAACCAGAGATTAAAAATATCAGGTCACTTTCACAGGTACTAGGGGTTAGGACTTGGATGCATTATTTTCTGGTAACACAAGTCTACCCACTTTAATGATTAAATTACTTAAAACCAGTGATTTAGAGAAAACCTCAAAGCAGCCAGATGGGTTAAAAAAAAATTGTATGCACCATCTACAGAGCAACAAAAATAAGCATGACAGCAGATTTTTCACTAGAAACAATACATGCCAAAGAAAAGACGATGAAACAACATCTTTAAATTACTGAAAGAAAACAGATGTCCACACAACATTTTATATCCAACAAAACTATGCCTTATAAACAAAGGCCAAATAAAATTTTTTTCAAACATACAAAAGCTAAAAGAATTAATCACTAGCAAAACTACAGTCTAAGAAATCTTTTTTTTTTTTTTTTTTTGAGACGGAGTTTCGCCCTTGTTACCCAGGCTGGAGTGCAATGGCACGATCTCGGCTCACCACAACCTCCGCCTCCTGGGCTCAGGCAATTCTCCTGCCTCAGCCTCCTGAGTAGCTGGGATTACAGGCACGTGCTAATTTTTTGCACTTTTAGTAGAGATGGGGTTTCACCATGTTGACCAGGATGGTCTCGATCTCTTGACCTCGTGATCCACCCGCCTCGGCCTCCCAAAGTGCTGGGATTACAGGCTTGAGCCACCGCGCCCGGTGCAAGAAATCTTAAAGAAAGTCTTTCCGGTAGAGGGAAGATAATACCAGATGGAAATGTGAATCAACCAAGAGAAAAAGGGCACTAGAAATATCAACTGTGATTAAATATAAAATAATTTTTATAATAATTATTATTTAATTATATATTTGCTTTTATTATAATTATTTAATAATTATTATTTAAATGTATTTAAAAAGTAATTGGCCATTTAAAGCAAAAAATAAAATTATGGAGTTTATCCCTTGTATAGAATAATATGTGATAACAACAGCATAATGATCAGATGGAGAGAAATGGATATATGCTATTTAAGTATTAATAATACACAATAGGTGATGCAATATCGGTTGTAGTAGATGGTGATAATTGAAGATGTACACTATAAATCTTAAGGCAACCACTAAAATAACACAATAGGTATAGCTAATATGCCAACAAAGGAGATAAAACAGAATCATTAAAAAATTCATTATCCTAAAAGAAGACAGAAAAACATTAAAAGAAGAGCAAAGGATAAATATGATAAGAAGAAAGCAAATAGATATATGGAAGATTTAAACCTAAATCATCACATGAAATGTAAATACTCTAAAATGCCACTTAAAGTCAGAGACTGTCAGATCAGCTAAAAAAAGAAAAACCCACAACTCAGCTATATGCTGCATACAAACTCACTTTAAATAACAAGATACAAGTTCAATAAAAATGGAAAATTATATATCGTGTATGCACCCATCTAAAGAAAGCTGGAGTGGAATATTAAGTCAGGGTGGATTTCAAAACAAAGAATATCACTAGCAATAAAGAGGGTCAACTCATCCAGAGGTTATAAAAATCTTAAACATTTCTGCAACTAGTGACAGAACTTCCAAATATGTGAAGCAAAAACTAGCAAAACTATATGGAGAAATAGACATATCCACAATTAAAGTTGGGGATTTAAACACCTCTCTCTCTTTGATAAAACTAGTAGATAGAACATCAGTAACAATACATAAGTCTTGAACAACACAATCAACCAACTTGACTTAGTTGACATCTATAGCATACCTCACCTAATGATGGCAAAATATACATTCTTCTCAAGCCTACATGAAACATTTTCCATAATAGATCCTATTCTGGTTCATAAAAGAAGTCTCAATAAACTCAAAAGCATTCAGGGCATACAATGTTTTTCGACAACAATGAAATTAAATTAGAAATTGATAGCAGATCTCTATCAATTTCTAAACATCCCAATATTAGAAAACTATATAACACATTCTAAATACTCTATAAGTCAAAGAAGAACTCAAGAGAAAAATTTAAAAGTTTTTTTTTTTTTGACGGAGTTTTGCTCTTGTTACCCAGGCTGGAGTGCAATGGCGTGATCTCGGCTCACAGCAACCTCCGCCTCCTGGGTTCAGGCAATTCTCCTGCCTCAGCCTCCTGAGTAGCTGGGATTACAGGCACGTGCCACCATGCCCAGCTAATTTTTTGTATTTTTAGTGGAGACGGGGTTTCACCATGTTGACCAGGATGGTTTCGATCTCTTGACCTCATGATCCACCCGCCTCAGCCTCCCAAAGTGCTGGGATTACAGGCTTGAGCCACCGTGCCCGGCCTTAAAAGTTTTTAACTAAGCAGAAAGGAAAACACAATATATCAAAATTTGTGGGATCCCATTTAAGGCAGTAGAGGGAAATTTATAGCACTAAATACCTGTATTATAAAAGAATAAAGGTCTTAAGCCAATCTCCTGAGCTTCCATGTAGAAACCAGTAAAATGGAAAGAAAAGTAAAGCTAAAGTAAGTAAGCAGAAGAAAGAAAATAATAAAGATCAAGGCAGAAATCGATTAAATATAAAATGGAATAGAAAATTATAGAAAAAAAAACATAAAACCAAAAGTTGGTTTATTCAAAAGGCAATAAAATTGATAAACACCTGTAGGACTGATTCAGAAAAAAAGATAAAAAACAAATTGCCAATGTCAGGAATGAGAGAGGTAAGATCACTATGCATTTTATGGATATTAAGATAAGGAAATATTATGCCAATATATTACATGACTTAGATGAAAAGCAGAAATTACTTAAAAAACCAAAATCTACCAAGGCTCATTCAGGAACTAGAGAACCCAAATAGCCCTGTGTCTATTAAAGAAATTAAATTTGCAATTAAAAATCTTCCTGCATAAAAAACTAAAGACCCAGAGGGCTTCACTGGCAAGTCCTAGCAAACATTTAAGGAAGAAATAATAACATAATAACATAAATAATAATAGAATAATAACAATTCTAAGTTTTCAATAAAACTAAAGGATACTTCCCAACAGATTCTATTAAGCCAGTATTACTAAAACCAGGTAAAGACATTACAAGAAAACTACAGACAAATATTCTTCATGAAAAAAGATGCCAAAATTGCTAAGAAAATTTTAACAAATCAAATCCAACATTGTATAAAAGGGATACAAATCACAACCAAGTAAGTTTATCTCAGGAATACAAGGTTGAATGAAGACTCAAAAATCAGTCAATGTAACTCACAATATTTACAGGCTAATAAGGAAGGTCTGTATGATCATTTTTCTGAATTCAAAAGACAGTTGACAAAATCTGAACCCATTCCTGATAAAAACTTTCTGCAGACTAGAAAGAGAAGGAAACTGACCAAGAACGTCTATGAAAAATCTACAGCTAACATCATATTTAATGGTAAAAGACTGACATAGTTTGGCTGTGTTCCCACCCAAACATCATCTTCAATTGTAGCTCCCGTAATTCCCATGCGTCATGGGAGGGACCCACTGGGGTTAACTGAATCATGGGGTGGTTCCCCTATACTGTTCTCGTGTAAGTGAGTAAGTCTCACGAGATCTGATGGTTTTATAAGGAATTTCCCTTCACTTGGCTCCCAGTCTCTGTTGCCTGCCACCATGTAAGACGTGCCTTTTGCCTTCTGCCATGATTGTGACGCCTCCCCAGCCACGTGGAACCTGAGTTCGTTAAACCTCTTTTTCTTTATAAATTACCAGTCTCAGGTACGTCTTTATCAGCAGTATGAAAACAGACGAATACAAGGCTAAGATCAGAACAGATAAGGATTTCCACTCTCACCACTTCTATTAAAATTGTACTGGAGATAAAGTGCAACAAGGTAAGTGGGGGGCGGGGGGAAGGTGCACAGATTGGAAACAAGAAGTAAAACTGTCTCTATTAGCAGATGAAATCATATCTATGTAGAAAATACCACGGAATCTACAAAAAAAGAAACCAGAATTGATAGGTGAGTTCCGCATGATGGTAGTATACAGAATCGATGTATAAAAGTCCATCAGATTTGCATCAACTAGCAATGGACAATTGGAAACTGAAATTTTAAGAACAATAATATAACCATGTCATATGAATATAAAATACTTAGGGATATATCTAACAAAATATGTGCAAGAGCTGGATGCTGAAGACTCTAAAACATTATTGAGAGAAATTAAATAAATTAAATTTAATTAACGAAACGGTGAGTGATATTGTGCCCATGGATGAGAAGACCTGAGACTGTTAAACGGTAAATTTTCTCAGAATTGATTCTGATTCAATGCAATCCCATTTGAAATCGCAGCAGAATCCATTTTGTAGAAGATTGACAAACTGATTCTAAAATTCACATGGAAATGCAAAGAGCCCTGGATAACCAAAAGCAACTTTACAAGAGAACAAAGTTTGAGAAGTTACACTATCTAACTTTATTAAGGGTTATAAAATGATTTAATAAGTGATTAAGTGAAGATGTAAACTATTAAAGCTTATATTTCCAGAGATACACTTAAAATCCATATTTTAATTGTATATTAAAATACAATTAAAATAGTAAAATATACAATTGTATAAAAAATTAATAGAAACTGGATCTTCAGTTTGTCTGCAGACCGTTCCCATGTCCCCTCCCAGAGACCCATGTCAGTTTTGTTTCCAGAGCTGCTCACTGCCAGGAGGTCACACAGTCCCACCAAAGGCTGCTGAGCAGTCCACTTCCTGTGCAATGGTTTCAAGTGAACTTGTCAGGTTCAAGCTGTTCACAACCTTTTTTTCCCCTTAAAATAAAGAACAAAATCAAACTTCAGAGATATTAGGGGATATTCATGCTGAATGATGAAAAACAACGATTAAATACCTTATTTGAAACCACAGTACACCTTTAACTTCTGAATACTCAGTGACTTATACCGTTTACACAAGCTGGTTCTAAAATTTATCATCTTTAGTAGTCAAAACTGTATGGCATTGGCATGAAGGCAGACTAATAGATCAATGAAATAAAATAGACAGTCCAGAAATAGATCTATATATATACAGATGATTGATTTTCAAAAAATTGTAACATCGATTCAGTTGAGAAAGGATGGTGCCTCCGTCCACTCAGGCTACTATGATCAAATACCATAATCTGGACACTTCTAAACAACACAAATTTATTTCTCACAGTTCTGGAGGTTGAAATGTCCAGGATCAAGGTGGCCTCATGTTCAGTGTCTGGTCAGGGCTCTGCTTCCTCATAGACTCACAGACAATCTTCTTGCTGTGTCCTCCCAATGTGGAACCGTCAAGGCAGTTCCAAGGCTCTTTTATAAGGATACTAACCACATTCATGAAGGCTCTGCCCTCATGACTTAATCAGCTCCCCAAAGGCCCCACCTCCTAATACCATCACCTTGGGGATCAGGATCTCAACATAGGAATTTGTGGAGGATACAAACTTTTAGGCCATACCAATAGCCTGTCAACAAATGCAGCTGGGATAATCGAATATCTATATGCAAAAATTAAACCAAACTTTAATTCATACTTTACACCGTATATAAAAACAAATGTGAAATGAACTACAGGCCTAAGTGTAAAACCTTAAACCATACAATATCTCATCTTAGGCAAAGATGTCCTAGATATAATACCAAGAACACAATACATAAAGGAAAAATTTAATAAACTGAACTTCATCAACATTGATAACTTCTGTTCTTTCAAAGATACTCTTAAAAAATAAAAAGACAAGTTACAGACTTTGTCAAAGGGATATCTAATAAACGACTTGTAAATAGAATATAAAAAGGACTCTGAAAACTCAGTACTAAGGTAACAACTTCTCCAAATGGGCAAAATATGTTGCTAGCTGTGTCACCCAACTAAGATGTCCAGACGGCAAAGCAGCACATAAAAGAGGCTCAGGCTGTCCTGGCCAACATAGTGAAACCCCATTTCTACTAAAAATAGGAAAAAATTAGCTGGGAGTGGTGGCACATGCCTGTAGTTCCAGCTACTCAGGAGGCAGGAGAATCACTTGAACCTGGGAGGCAGAGATTATAGCGAGCCGAGATCGCGCCACTGCACTACACCCTGGGTGACAGTGAGAGATTCCACCTCAAAATAAATAAATAAATAAATAAAAGGCTTAGGATCATTTGTTACAGAAATGCGAATTGAAACCATAGTGAGATCCCACTGCTCTCTTGCTGGAATATCTAAATTTAGAAAGACTGATCATGGCAAGCATTGAGGATGATGCAGCAGGAATGGAATCACATGTCCATACAAAGAGTGATATGTGAATTCCATAGCACGTTTATGTGTTATAGTCACAAACTGAAAACAATCCAAATGTCTATCAACAGCTGAATGGATAAACTCTCTGTGGTACATCCATGTGATGGAATACTACTTAACAATGAAGAGGAATGAACCAATGAGACATGCAGCAATATGGACAAATCTCAAAATACTTATGTTAAGTAGGAAGCCAGATGAAGAAAGAGTAAATGCTCACTCCAATTTCAAAAATGTAAACTAATCTTTAATGGCAGAAAGCAGGCTGCCTCAGGACTCAGTTTGGGGGTAGAACATGAAGTAGGGGAAGCAGACCCAGGAATAAGAGGTGTGAGGCTATTTTCTGGGTGGTGGATATATTTGTTATCTTGATTGTAGCTATGAATTCATGGCTATATACATATATCAAAATATTATCAAATTCTATACTTTTTGTGTGGTTTTTGCTATCAATTACTTTTTTTTTTTTTTTTGTGAGACAGGGTCTTGATCTGCCACCCAGGCTGGAGTACAGTGGTGCAATCTCAGCTCACTGCAACCTCTGCCTCCTGGGTTCAAGAGACTTTTGTGCCTAAGCCTCCCAAGTAGCTGGGATTACAGGCATGCACCACCATGCTGGGCAAATTTTTGTATTTTTAGTAGAAACAGGGTTTCACCATGTTGGCCAGGCTGGTCTCAAACTCCTAGCCTCAAGTGATCTGCCTGCCTCAGCCCCACAAAGCGCTGGGATTACAGGTGTGAGCCCCCGCCCTTGTGTTTAGAAAAAAATCAAATCCAGCAGTGAGGTCACTGCCGTTTAAAAATAATCATCAACAGTATAAACCAGGGGCCCAAACATTACCTCAGGATATGACCCTGGAAGATGGCTGAAAAAAGTGGAGAAAAAAGCTAAGAGTTTCATGCAGCCAGGTTGCCTAATTCAAATGTGGATACTGAAAAAGACAGAAACTCACTTTGTGAGCATCACCAACCTTCATCCCTAGCACCCCTCATCATACTGGTCAGCTATGAAAAATTAACCATTGGGCCAAAGGCTGTGACAGACGCTTCACCAAAGAAGATAGAGAAAAATAAGCACATGAAAACATGCTCCATATCATGGGTCATCGGGGAAACATGAACTAAAACAACAATGAGCCATCATCACCACACTCCTATTAACATGACCGAGATCCGGAACACCGACACCACCAAATGCAGGTGAAGCTGTGGGGTCACGGGAAGTCTGATTCATTGTTGGTGAGAACTCAAAACGGCACAGCCACTTTAGAAGACAGCTTGGCAACTTCTTACAGAACCAAACGTACCTCTCACTGAGCAATCCAGCAATCACACGTCTTGGCATTTATCCAAAGAAGTTGAAAACTTACGTCCGCACAAAAACCTGCACACACATGTGTATAGCAGCGTTATTCATAATTACTAAAAAACAGAAACAGCCAAGATACCCATCAGCAAGTGAATGGAAAATAAATGGTGGCACATCCAGAAAATGGGGTATTATTCAGCACTAAAAAGAAATGTGCCATTGAGTCATGAAAAGATATGACGGAAACTTAAAGCCATAGTTAGTAAGTAAAAAAGGTCCATCTGAAAAGGCTACTGTGTGATTTCAACTATTTGACATTCTAGAAAAAGCAAAAGTATGAAGACAGTAAAAAGACCTGGGATTGCCAGGGGTCAAGAGGGAGACAGGGATAAACAGGTGGATGGAGCACAGAGGATATTTTGGTCAAGGAAACTTTTCTGTATGATACTCTAACAATGGATAGAGTCCAAACCCAGACTGTATAACACCAAGAATGAACCCAAACCTAAACTGTGGACACTGGGTGATAATGACGTGTCAATTTGGTTCATCAGTTGTAACAAATGCTCCACTCTGGTGGAGGATGGTGATAGTTGGGGAGGTTGTGCATGTGAGGGTGTTGGGGGGCATATGGAAATTTCTGTATCTTCCTCTCCATTTTGCTGTAAACCTAAAATGGCTCTAAAAAGTTAAGTCCTTTTACAAATAAAAGCAGCATTAACACCCATGGCACCATCACCACAGCTCTTAGGTTCCTTCTTTCAAAGGCTCCACCGCAGGACCTTTGCACATGCCTCTGCCTGGAACTTGTCGCTCTCCCAACTGAATCTTTGCACCTGCTTTGCGTGTTAATTCTCATGGATCTTTCAGAATTCAGCCCAAACGCAACTCCCTCAGCTCTCATTGGATCCCCTCATTTTTACCCTTTCACAGTACACGATGATCTTCCCTGAGGGCACGTTCACTGTTTGTAATTAGGGAGTTGTGACACTGCTCATTTAATATCCAATTTCCCCACTAGAATGATTTTTATGAGGCGGGCAACTATGTTTGACTGACGTGATGCCCCCGGCACCTAGCACAGACCCTGGCACACAGCTGGAACTGAATAAATACATGTTGAGAGAATTAATTAACTAATGGCTGAACGAATAAAAGAGTGATGAGAAGCTGCTTTTCATGTGAGCGACGAACTCTTTTGATGCGTCAGAGATTTTTACAGATTATCGAGGAGCTGGAGAACCTCCATCCAGAGCTTTTCCTTTTGCTTCCACCTCCAAGGGGACCACTTGGTTGCAGAATAGCCGCTGTCCAGCGAGGGAGGTGCGGGGTCCGCAGAGATGCCGTCTTCTGTGAAGACACACAAGCTAAGTGACCAGTGAGTACCCAGGGACATCTGCCTCCAGCCCACTGCCGACGTCAGGGCAGACACATTCTTGGCATCCTAGTGTCCAAAATGGAACTCAGAGCATGTTCCAATGAACGGGTAGCCTACTCTCTGATGGAAATATCTAAACTTTGGGGGTGAAAGGACACCCCAGACTCAACATATGGTTAAAAAAATATTGTTCCCTGGAAATTTTGTAATCTATTCAGACGAAGTAATCATGTTTGGAAATTGTCACTGATCATTCTGGGGACAGGGTGGATTCACAAAAGCGAATGAGATTTTTTTAAAGGTCTCACCAAATCATCCCCTTTTCTCCTTTATGAGAAGGTAATAATCATATCTACCATGTAGAGAATACCTACTGTGTCTCAGGCTCTGTACCAAGTGTATACACACACACACATATATGTATGTACAGTATTTAATCTTCCCCAAACCCTGCAACATGGGTATGATTATCGCCATTTTACACACAAAGAAACTGAGTCTCAGAATAATCATTTGACTTCCGCAGGCTCATTCAATCTATAAGAGGCAGAGCTAGCATTTTCCCTCAGGTCTGTCTGACATAACTCCAGCTGATCACTCCACCAGCCTCTGTGGAATTGCCAGATTTCAGCGAAGCATCTGTCCCAGGCTCTCTCTGATCATCATGCTGTGGCTGACATCATAAGCTGTTCTTTAGATGATCAATCTCTTTAGTGAACTTACCCCTGGCTGAGACATTACATCCAGAGCTTTAGTCAGCAATTCCGGTTTTACCTGGAAGGAAAGCTCTGGGTTTCACCTGGAAACCATGTCTGATAGGTTGGCAGTGCTTGCCCAAGACCCTTGGTGTAGAGGAATTCTGAAGGTGTGCCTGGGCTTGGCATGAAAGAGCATGGCAACTACCAGCACTTTCTCCTAGAAGTTGGGGCGGGAGGGTCACCAAGGGCAGTAGAATGACACATCATGCCTATCATAAAAGATGCTCTAAGACTTTAAACAAGCACATGTCCCTAAGTGAACTGCTCAGTTCAATTTTTATTTATTTATTTTTCTTGAGACAGAGTTTCACTCTCGTCACCGAGACTGGAGTGCAGTGGTGCGATCTCGGCTCACTGCAACCTCTGCCTCCCAGGTTCAAGTAATTCTCCTGCCTCAGCCTCTCAAGTAGTTGGGATTACAGGTGCCTGCCACCATGCCCAGCTAATTTTTTTGTATTTTTAGAAGAGACAGAGTTTCACCATGTTGGCCAGGCTGAACATGAACTCCTGACTTCAGGTGATCTGCCTGCCTCGGCCTCCCAAAGTGCTGGGATTACAGCGTAAGCCACCGCGCCCAGCCCCAGCTCAACACTTTACATAATGACTTTTAAGATGAGATTGAGAACATGCGAATGAAACCTATGCATGACACAATACTGGGGGAAGGAAACAATGTTTCATCTGCCAAACTGGGTGACAACATAGGGTTGTCACTGCATCATTTGGTTTGCCACTGGTGCCACCAAAATTTGAAATTCCCCCAGAAAAATTGTATCGTTTTATTTACCATATTGGGAGTGGGGAGTACAGGACACTTGTCTCCACGGATCAGGGAACTAAAATGGGGATTTTGTCAGTTATTCAGTATCTCTAGCTCACGATGTTTTGATAGGTTTTATTGCTATTTAGGTCTAATAAGGCCAACAGACCCAGAGATGGCTGCTATGAAGCGTTTGTTACTGACAGGTCCCAGGAGAAGGGGAAGAACTAGAGCAGAGCAGGAGGAAACGGTGGGACACAGCCTCGACTGTGGTTTCCCTGAGAAGGATGAACAGGCTCCCACCCTGAGAAGGCAGAATGAACAGGCTCGGGACTGGCGTGCTGAATAATTTCAGCAGCTCTGGGGCACAAGGGCTGTCCCTAGTCGTGAAGCACTTGGCCTGGGGCAATTAGGAAAGCCGGCGAGTGGCCTGGAGTGTGAGAGCCAGAGGAGGTGGTCGGGCTGTGAACTCTGGATCGGTCAGTTTGTACTTGAAAAGGTGTCACTTCTCCAATTCTCCTCTGCTCCTTCTTTTCCAGACCTCTGCACGTTGGAACGCCCCAGTGATCAATGTTCAGACCCTTTCTCTCTCTCTCCAGTCTCCCCCTAAATGATCTCAGCTGGTCCCGTGGCCTCAACCGCCATCTATATGCTGGGGATTCTGAAATCTCTCCTCCACTGATCCCTTCCAAGATCCAGACCTATGCAACCAACCACGTCTCCTGCTCTGTATCCTCACCGGGACATCTGAGGAGCATCTCAAATCCGCGTGGCCAAAACTGTGCGATTCATTCCATTACCTCCACCTCACATCCGCCTTCTTACAAACACATCACACCCCCAGCCACCCAGTTGCTCCAGTTAAAAATAAATGATGAAGAAAGTGCGTAAAATGCTCCAATGCTGCGCAATTAAATAGAACAAACTAAAAAGCCCATTATCGCGTCCTCAGAAGGTTCTGTGACCTGGTTCCACCGCCTCACTGAGCGCCCTCTCCACTACCCTCCTAAGGCTCACCATTCCCACCCACCGACTTTCTGTCTCTCAAGCTACTCCCTGATGTGGGCCACTTAGACTTCCTGGCCCTTCTGATGGGAAAGCAGCCACTTCCACTAGTGTACTCCCAACCTGCTGCCACCTTTAGGTCTTGAAAATCATTTAGTTCACCGAGCTATGGACTGGTACTGGCCTGTGGCCTGTTAGGAAACAGACCTCATAGCAGGAGGTGAGCGGCAGGTGAGCCAGTGAAGCTTCATCTGTATTTCCACCCACTCCCCATTGGTCACATTACCTCCCGAGCTCTGCCTGCATTAGATTCTCATAGGAGCGTGACCCCTATTGTGAACTGCACATGTGAGGAATCTGGGTGGCATGCTCCTTATGAGAATCTGATGTCTGATGACCTGTCACTGTCTCCCATCACCCCCAGCTGGGACCATCTAGTTGCAGGAAAACAAGCTCAGGGCTCCCACTGATTCCACAAGATGGTGAGTTATGTAATTATTTCGTTATATAGTACAAGGTAACAGTAATTAAGTGCACAATGAGTGTCATGTGCTGGAATCACCCCGAAACCATCCCTCCCATCACCCACTTGTGGAAAAACTGTCCCTGGTGCTGAAAGGCTGGGGGCTGCTGATTGGTTTATCTGATTCTCAAATGATATGGTTTGGATCCGTGTTCCCACCAAACGTCCTGCTGAATTCTGAGGCCTCCCCAGAAGCCGAGCAGATGCCAGAATCATGCTTCCTGTACAGCCTGTGGAACTGTGAGCCAACTGCACCTCTCTTCTTCATCCATCGCCCAGTCTCAGTATTTCTTTATGGCAACGCGAGAATGGACTAATCCATCAAGCCTCACCACCTCACGGAGGCCTCCCTGACCAACCTCGCTCAAACAGCCCTGAACACAATCTCACAGCCCCTAGACACAACTCACTGTCTTATCCTGTTCAACACCTTCATGTCCCTCATCAGGACCTGACATCATCTTATTTCATCTTTTGTTTACATGTGTATTGCTTACGTAATATAAAGGTTCTTAAGGGCAGAGATTGGAGATGTCTGCTCTAACTAGCATGGTCTGTGATGTGAGGGATGTGACAAGCACCTGGAGAACAACTATTATTACTGAGGTTGCCAGGAGCTACAAGTGTGCGTGTTCACCAACAATTTCAATCCGAATTGCTCCCACCTGCGGGGAAACGGCTCTGAGGCTTTTCCCCTCTCAAGCGCTTTAGAATCCTGAAGTTCATATTACTGCACTTAAAAATATCCGACCTGAGCAAGTCAAAAACAGAGGAAACACCAGACAGTTTGCATTATTAGACTGTAGGTTTTTATTAAAGCAAATATTTCTCATAGCTGTGAGGAAAGCATTCGAATTCATCAAGTGGACTCACATCTCTGCACAAATAGGGCTGAAAAGGGACAGAAAGCCTCTTTCGCGTGTCTAGGTTCAGTAAATCGGCGGATTTCAGTGTATGAATCATGGAGGCTATGAACGTTTGCAAACTGTAAGGCACTGGCAGGCAGGAGAGAACAGATAAAGGACTTCTGGGGTCCCCCGTCCTGTACAACAACCTCCCAGCTCACCCCTTAGCTTCCACCAAGAAGGGTGAACACAGCATCCCTGTTACCTTCACTCGGACCCCAGATGAGACACAGGAACCCGTACAGCTCTGCTCCCACCACAACTCATGAGGAAATCAATCACAATGATCAACTTGCCCTCGCACCTCCTGCAGATTATACTTGAGTAAAGCAGATCTTCGTAAATTCCTTTGTACTTTGTACGTTCTAAAATGCCAAGATTGTGAATCACACAAGCACCGCTCAATTTGTTGAAAGCATTTCTGCTGGAATCTCAAGGGCCCACCATGTGGGGAGAAATTATTTTTTAATACCCATTGGGCAGGACACGCCGGTGCCCCCCAGGCCGCAGTAGCCGTGGGGGTTCTTGCTCAGGTACTGCTGGTGGTAGTCTTCCGCGTAGTAGAAAGTCTGTCTCTCCCGGATGTCGGTAGTGATGGGGCCAAAGCCGTGCTCAGAAAGAACCTGTGGGGACACAGAAAGGCGCCATCAGCTCCCATGCTAGAGAGAGAGAGACAGCACCCGTGGCGGGGGCGCACTCAGGCCGGGGCTGCAGGGAGCGGACGCATGGCTCGAGATGCGCAGTGGGTCCCTTCAGGCTGGGTTTTGTGCATTCCAAGCAAAGCAATGCAGAGCAGGGACTTACCTTGCTGTGCCTCAGTTGACTGGGAACTGAAGTCCGGTTTCCAACGGATTTTTAAATCTGTCATTTACACTCTATTTCTATAGCCCTGCTGTTCCAGGAGCATGTAGGGGGGCCCTGGTTTGGACCCTGTGGTCTTCTTTGAAACGGGCCCCAAAGCTCACCCGGGGGAAAGAGCAGGTAAGCATGGTCCCCTGGCTGTCCCTGAGCACAAATGGACATCCCTGAGAGGGCTCAGCAGGACCACAGTGCGAGCGAAGGAAAGGGGTGGGCAGGGAAGGACGGGCAAGGGTGGGAGGAATGGCTGCAGCACTGCCTGGCACTATCCTGTCTGCCCACCTGCAGGAACAGGACCCCAGCACAGTCCCAGGATAGACAGAGGGTCCCCTCCACTTGCTGTGGCTCTGGGGAGCAGGGCCCTGCTGGGACGTCCTGGTGAGCAGGGGTCAGTAGGGGTCTTCGCTCTGAACTCCAGGCCAGGGAGCCTGGGGAATCAGGGCAGGGAAGGACGTGGCCTGGGGCTCATCACCTCCCTCTCCATCCTAGTTTACATCCTGGTGGCATCTGCCGCCAGGGAAAGACACATCAACACAAGCTGGGAGAGGAAAGGGGCTATCTGGGGCAGGAGACAGACTAAGAAATAGATACTGCTCCCCGTGGATTGCAGCCGGCTTCTTTTTCCCTTTGGATTTAGCTGTGCCCTAATTCTTTCCTGTCGCAGGCTGCTTGGAGCACGTGAGAAGAGGACCACAGAGGCTCAACCCCGGTCTCACTGCCTCCATTCAGCACAGAGCCGCAAAGCAGAGCCAGGACCTGTGTTTTCACGAGGGGACCGACCACACCCTGACCGTCCACTGGTCCATGTGAGATGAAGTCCTCAAGTCTGCCAAGCACAGCAAATCCAGTATTAATATTCAGCATGATTCACGCTTCGGGTTTTTTCTTGAGAAATGTCACCTGTTTCCTGCATCTCTGTTTAGCCGTCTGAGCCAGTATAAAGCTGATCGAGGATCCCGAGGCCCAGCAGGCCCGGAACGCTAAGAAGTAGGTTCTCTGCCAAGGCTGGTGGCTTGGACCAGTCAGCTCAGAGGCAGCCAGTTTCTTTTTCGCAGGGGTTAGAAATGATAATCAGGAGCCATTCTAATTTCAGTTTTGACAATTTTTTGTAAACTAGCAATTATTGAGGGTCTACCATATGCCATGCTCTGTGCAAAGACTTCACAAGTGTTAATTTTAGCCTCACAACAGCCATGGGAAGGAAGTCCTATTATTATCACCCGTGTTTAAAAGTGTGTGTCAGATACCGAGCCTTGGTCCCTGACATTCGCAGCTCACCCCGGTACTGCACAGGCGGAAAGCCTGCAGACTGCGCTCCCCAGATTCTGCCGCCAGCAAGGCCCCGCTTCAGATTCCACCAATGAGAGATTTTGGCAGGCTACCGTAACGTAAAAGGAGAAGCTATTCTTTGCAGGGCGCAGCTGTGAGGATGAGCATAGGACTCTGCAGGAAGGAGACCAGGGACTCTGCCAGCTCCTCCTGGCCCTCTCCAGAGAGCCCGTGGAATGCCATCCACGATGACTCCTGGCAATTTCAGTAACTTCTTGGTATCCTGAAATCCTGGGGTGCTTTTTCCTGACCTTCACGCTAACATCCCTGCTAACGATTCTGTAAACACTGAATTCCTTTTGTAGAATCCATCCAGCTTGATGGAAATGGAAGCTTTCTGTTTCCATGACTGGCCGCAGCTCACGCCGCATTTGGTTCCAGATTGTTTTCAGGGAACAGAGCCTCTCTAAGAAAGGGAATGTGGGTTGGCTAACAGGGGTAGATTTAGAGTTAGCAATGACCGCCTTGGAGATGGAGTATGCGCCCGCAGTCTGACTTAAACGATAGCTAGCATTTGCCCGTGAAGAAGTTGCCTACGAAAGGCAGGCTTTGGGATGCCAGGTGGCTGTGGGAATGGAAGATTCTGGTGACGACAGTAAGGACGATGTCCGTGGGGTGGGGGTGGGGAGGTGCCATCTGCTCCAGGCAGCACCAAGGAGCTTGGAGAAGAGAAAAAGGCACCAGGAGGGCCTCACATTCTTGGCCCCAGCCAAGTTGAGAAAACTGGAGAACTGAGAGATGCCAATCTCTCACCTGTTACAGCTGTATCCAAAAAGCAAATAAAAGATCGAACACCCAGGGGCTCCGAATTCACAATGTGAGTTGGATTCACAGGCTCACATGGCCCGGAGCCCGGGTGCCCTCTAGCCCACAGGTGTGATCACCCTCAGAGGGCCCACCCACTCCACGCCTGGCACCGCCTGCTGGGGGGCCTCGCCCCCGGCTCTGGGCTGACTGTGCCTGTCTACGGGAGGCATCCGTGTTCGGGTGCCACCCCATGCAGACCTCCCAGCCTGCCTGTGTCTGAGATGCACCCTCTTCCCTGTCATCCCAGGCGCAGCCGCTGTCTCCAGAAGATTCTCTGAGCGCAGCGTGGGAGGAGGGGGGTCCACGCAGGGAGGCCGGTGCCACTGCCCTCCTCCCCTCCTCCTCGGCTGGCAGCCACCTGCCGGCCCAGGGACCCCTTGAGGAGCCCGGAAGGGAGGTTTGCCAGTGGGCCTCGGCAGTACCAGCTTCAGCCACAAGATGGCAGACACTTCCCTAAGAAAAACCTCCAAGAGCCGCAGGGAAACCGCCGACCAGACCACCGGGCTGCCCACGCCCCCGCGCCGCCCTCGGGCTGGGACCTCGTGCACCGTCCTGTCGGGCGGCGGAGAGAGGCTGCGGCCGCCGGCCTGCAATGAGCTTGGCCTCAACTGCGGGCTTCGGCTGTCCTTCCCTCCCCTAGCTCAACTGGGGATAAGAAGGACAAAAAAGAGACTGGGTGCGAAGGAAGGTTCCATCGAGTCTCTTCCTTGTCCTGCTTCGTCCGCGGCCTATTGCAAGTCACGCCCCCCCACCCCCCACTCCTCCGGGCATCCGCGGGGTCTCCCTCCCTCCCTCCCGCTGCTCGGATTTACGGCTTGTCTTCCGTGAGCTTCCGGCCGCCCTGCTCTTTCGCCCTCCCTCTGGGTGGGTCCCTCTGTGTGCGGCACAAGGGACAGCGTTATGTGAATTACGACGTCGGTAACCCTCAAAGAGGGCCCTGGCCTGACTGTTCACCAGGGAGGCTGGGAGGGCTGTACCTGCCCAGCACCTCTCCGAACCCAGGAGGGGCCTCTCCAGCCCCCAGGCAGAACAGCCCGGGACCTCCCCAGTCCCACTCCACCCCGGCCCTTCTCCCTGATTCACCCCTCAGCATTGCCTCCCTCACCATCTTCTACCTTTTCAGCCTTCCCCTTCCCCTCTGGGCACTATTTTCTTTGGTGTGGTGGTCTTGACCTATTTCTAGAATGTTCCATTCCCTTGCACACGGAATGTCCTTTCCTCTTTCCCATCACAGGAAATCCTACGCATCTCTCAGGACCCAGACCAAATGTCCTCACCTCTATGAAACCTTGCTCGATTCTGGAAGGCAGAAGCTGCTCACATTCTGTGTTCCCGTGGCATTACACGGCTGGACAGCGCAGATGACGCTGCATTACAACAACCCTTCTGTTCTCTAAGCCACTACCACCCCCAGGACTGTCTGTGCCTCTCCCTCATCTCAGGGCTTCGCGTACTATTTGCAATGAATGAATGGATGAGAAAATGAACTATGGATTCTTGGGACCTCTTGGACATTCTCTCAACTTCTGGATTCTACCTGGGTCCCTGTTGCTACCTCAACCACCTCCTCTGGGGCCTGGGAAGGAATGGTGGGAAGGAGGAGGCGACCAAGGAGCTCAGGCAGCCACTTTCCGTGTCCCAGAGCCCTGGCCAGTTCCATGGGTGGGTTCAGTCTTTAGATGGTGGCACTGTGGCGCTGTGTCCTTGCAGGGAGGAGGACAGAAGGACACCTCCCCATCATCCTCAGCTCCTGAAAAAGCCCATTTGCTCTTCTGCGGGGACAGTGGAGTGGTGCAGGGGAAGGGGGACAGAGAGGATGAAGATGTCATCTCTGGGTTACAGACGGTCCCTCTGGGCCCCTCCAAGTCCACTGGTCAACCTGGCACTGGGGCCAGGCTATGCAGGTGCTGGCGTGGGTGCAGCCGGTCTCCTGAGCACACAACAGGTGTCCTAGTCAGTGGCGGGGCGGGGGTTCCTAGGCAGCATGTTACTGATCATGGCTGATGCACCAATGCTTGTGGTCATCCACCTTTCCTTAATGAACTGGAGCAGATGGAAAGCTTTACATCCTGATTTCACTTTTACTCCTCTCACTGGCCCTCGGGAGCAGGAAGCAGAGGACTGTCAGGAGAGCTGCAGAGGAGGGGACCACACATAATAAACAGCCTGGTGGCCTCTCCCCTCTCCTGCCGTTCGTAGGGAGGATCCATAAAAACAGCAGACCATTCGTGACTGCAGAGACAACTGCTCACATCACCTCTTCTGCTCACATCACATCTTCTGGCTCCTTCCAATAAGGAGGCTGCACCCGTGACAGTGGAGGGTCCCCAGAACTGCGCTGGATGTAGGAGGCTGGGCAGGGGGGCTCCTGCCTCGAGACCCAGGCGTCCTCACAGGGTCAGTCCCTGGGGCTCGTGGGCCCTGCACCCCGCAGACTGTGCTCATCCTCCAGGCCCTACAGAGGCACTTTTGGGGATGGAGAATGAGTCCACGCCATGACAGACTTGCCTGATAAATAATAACTGCCAAACTGGCTCAAAAGCCCCGCCACGAGGCTGCCCAGAAACAGGCGCCCTTGCTGCTCAACCCGGGGCCTGACTCTGCCCAGGGTGGCACCAGCCCAGCTCCCCACTCCAGCCTGTGGGGCCAGGTACCCCCAGGACTGCACCGGGAGCCAGGCCCACATACCCTTCCTCTCTGTTCCAGTCCAGGGGAGGAATGACCTGAGCCTGACTCCCTGACCTTCTCTCTGTTACTGACCCCACAACAAGTTCCTTGACTTTTGCTACTGGCATTTTTTTTCTGTTTTGCTGACCTTTTAGATGGAAGTTAGTGGGACTTCATACACGCGGGGCAACACCTGCCTCAGGGAATTTCCAGAAGGTCACCTAACAGAATTGGTCATTAGTGCTTTTCTCACCGACCCTTCTTCAGTGGCCCCAGGAAGCCACCTGTGCTTTCCTTCTCGTCATTTTCTGCTTGGACGCAGCTTTTCTGCCTGTGAAATGGGCCCCTTACCTCGCTCACTGTGCTAGGACAAGGAATCCAGAGAGGGCACAGAAAGTGCACCATGCTCTGCCTGGCTTTCCTGTCACTGAGACAGTCTTGCTCTGTCGCCCAGGCTGGAGTGCACTGGCGCAGTCATGATTCCCTGCAGCCCCTACCTCCCACAAAAGCGATCCTCCTACCTCAGCCCCTTCAGAAAAGCTGGAACTACAGGTGTGCACACCACTACGCCTGGCTAATTTTATTTTATGTTTTTGTAGAGACAGTGTCTTACTATGTTATCTAGGCTGGTCTCAAATTCCTGTCCTCAAGTGATCCTCTCATCTCGGCCTCCCAGGGTGCTGGGATTACAGGTGTGAGCCACCACACCCAGCCTGCCTGGCATGTTTCAACTACTGCAGAGTACCGGCTCCATTTCCCAAAAATCCCCCCTGGGGTGAAAGCTACCCTGCTCATCCTACCTTCCTTAAGTAACCCCCATTTCCACACTCCTCCATGGAGTCCCCACTTCCATGGCCGAGCCGCAGACCTCTGGGGAAGGAAGGCAGGTGGGCGTCCATAAGTTGCGATGGAGCCCCCCCCTCCACCCCCTAGGCCCCATCCACCTCAGCCCCTCGACAGGCATCTCCAGCTCCAGCCACTCACAGGAACACCACAGACACATCAGAAGCTGCCAGGTCACTCTTTACAGAAGGCCTGCCAGCCAGGCACAGGGGGTCCCCACCCGCTCTTCTAGGGTGGCCAGTAAAGAGCCTTTCTGGTAATAAATGTAATGAACTTGTAATAAATGTAATGAACATGTGATCGTTCCACTGACCGCAGCCTAGCAAGCTTATGATTAGGATCACCGAGATTCTCCAAGGGCCTGAGTGTCTCGGCCTGTTCCGTGAAGGTGAAATTCTCGACACCCCCCGGGAAATGCAGGGTGGCTCCCGGCAGCACAGGTGGCAGTGGGCACCAGTCAGCAGGGCTAGAAAGGCACAGAGACCCAGAGCCTAGAGTCGAGCCCAGGACCCTTCTCCCCAGAGGAGGGTCCAGAATGTTTGTCCAGAATGACAGCGTTTCCAAAGGGCTTCTGCTCTCTACTCACGTGAGCCTTCCACTGACTAAAATGGGGGGTTCTTATTCCTATTTCTCAGCTGAGGACAGGGAAGCTGGGGAGAGGAGAGGCGTGTCCATAGCCCCCAGTCAGCAGCAGAGGCCAGCCCTGAACTCTGGCTCCTGACTATTCCCACAGGTGGCTAGACAAGGATGGTACCCTGCCTGGGAGCCCGATCGTTTATAAAATATCCAAAGGAGCTCCAGATGTGGATCAGACGGTATGTGAGCCAGACTCTCACCCCAGCTCACATTCCCAGGGCTCAAAACATGTTTATTTCATAGGCCATCTCTTTGGTTTTTGGAGACAGGGTCTCACTGTGTCTCCCAAGCTGGAGTGCAGTAGGGCGATCATGGCTCACTGCAACTTCGACCTCTCAGGCTCAAGTGAGTCTCCTTTTTTGGGGTGTGTGTGTGTGTGTGTGTGTAAATTGTGGTAAAATACACATAACATAAAGTGTACTACCTTAGCCATTTTTAAGTGTACAGCTGTGTTAAGTACATTCACATTGTTGTACAACTATCACTGCTATCTCTAGAACATTTTCACCTTTCTGAACTGAAACTCTATGCCCATTCAATAAAAACTCCCAGTTCCCCCACTCCCCACCCTCAGGCAGCCCCCATTCTGCTTTCTGTCTCTCTGAATTTGACTCCTTTAGCTCCCTCATATACATGGAAACCCACAGTATGTCTTTTTGTGACTGGCATACTTCACTTCATGTCTTCAAGCTTCCTCCGTGAAGTGGCATGCGTCGGAATACCCTTTCTTTTAAAGGATGCATACAATTCCAGTACATGTACATGCCATATTTTGTTGCTTTTCATGGTTTCTTCAGCTGTCAAATAATATGCATCGGGGAAAATGGCAAGCACACCCCACAACAGACACCTCGTTATGCCCTGGCCTGTTGCATCCGCAGCCTCCGGCGCTGACCCTGCGCTCCTCTAGGGAACTGCAACAGGAACAAGACAGCGGAAGGACTTGCCCCAAGTGTGTGGCTTGGCCGTTCTTTCTCTTGTCCCACTCAGCTGATCCCAGTAGCCATGACATCATTAGAAAGACAGCGAACAGAGAGCGCGCCCCAGGTCACCTGACGGCAAGACAGCTGGACTTGCCCACCTGCCCTCCACCCAAAGGAAGATATACCCTCTAAATACCAAGCACCACCAACTTCCCAAGTACCTCCCGCTTCCAGGAGATGACAGGAGACTTACTCAGAGAGCCAGGAAAGCAGCATTTGCATTTTAAGCACCAGGTTCAGTGCCCGTTTTCTAATGGATGTCAGGAGTTTGCGGGGCCCCTCTAAGAGGGCAGAGGTGGATTGCAGGCCGCCTCTCCGTCATCATCTCATGTCCTCAGACTAGTCATCCTGCGAGGTGGGGCCATTATTCTACTTTACCCACCAGGAAACCGAAAGCAGTTAGGGACCTTACTCAAATTCACAAGGGTAAGGGGTAGGTCCGGAACAAGAATCTGGGTCTGGGTTCCATGCTCCCTCCCACACCCATGCTGTCCCCGGAATTTGGGGCTGTGGGGTAAAGGAGGCCCCGGGATGCTGAGTATTCTTACCTGTGACATGTGAGAGGTGTGAAGGGACGAAACAAATCTACGAGAACTGTGTAGAGGAATTCTAAAGAGCGGGGCTGGGAGGGAGTGGAGGACGCTGGCTCTAGAGAAGCTGGCACCTGTGCAGCTGTGGGCACGTGTGTGGGAGGGAGGGGCCCGTGTGCGCAGCCTGTGTATCTGTACACACACAAGGATGCGTGTGGATGCACTCACCCCTCGCCTTAGAAGGATCGACCTATAGACACCTTTCACTTTTAAAAAAATGTATCACTAGCACTGTGCAAAGTGGCTCACACCTGTAATCCCAGTATTCTGGGAGGCCAAGGCGGGTGGATCACAAGGTCAGGAGTTTGAGACCAGCCTGGCCAATACGATGAAACCCTGTCTCTACTAAAAATACAAAAATTAGCCAGCCATGGTGGCAGGCGCCTGTAGTCCCAGCCACTCAGAAGGCTGAGGCAGGAGAACTGCTTGAATCCAGTAGGCAGAGGTTGCAGTGAGCTGAGATCCCACTACTGTGCTCCAGCCTGGGTGACAGAGCAAGAATTCATCTCAAAAAAAAAGTTCACTAGAAAGGAACCTGAATGTGCAAGAGTGTTTCTTAACATCTTGGGGGTCATGGAATTTCTTGAGACTCCAGTGAACAGTCTGGACACTCTACCCAAATAAACTCACCATCAAATATTTGCTTATAATTTCAAAGGATTCTATGATGCTCTGGAGTCCATCCAGCCGTGATCAGATCCCGTGGACTGAGCCTCCAGTCCAAAGTTGCCACTGCAACTGCCCACCCCTCAGCAGTTGCCATGCACAGGGCTCCGGAAACGTGCAGCAAAGCTGCTCGGTGGTGCCAGTTTCTAAGACAGATGACCCTCATTTCCATCACAGTTTGAAGGCCCTTGTGGCAAGGTGGAATGGCTGTACTTGCTAAAGGGAAAGTTACAGGGAAGAAAGGCGGTGCCTGCAGTTCAAATCTCCTTAGACTGCAAGCCGCAGTGTGTCTGATCCAAGCAATCCCCACCCCCTACACCCACCAGAGGAATTTAGCCTTAAGTATTAGGTTTTCTTGTAATTATTTGTAAAATGTGTATGTGTATTTCATTTTGTGATCACTTTTTAAAATATTGTGGTGACATGAAATTAGTTTCCTAGAACACAAATCTAATTTATGACTCTGAGCCCATCGGAAATTAGAATCGGACTCCTAAGAGATCAACCTGAAGCTGCTGCCTGGGGAGCCAGCAGAGAGAGCTGCTTTAGGGGAAACCTCGCAGGCAGGTGGAGTCTAGAGTCACTGCGCCCTCTAGTGGCAGAAGGACGCCTGTACCAGGCACTTCACTTGGTTTCCCTCTCCCTCTTCTGCACCAAGACCACTTCGACTCCTTCCACAGCCATTCCATCAAATTCCATGCTATGCTCTGTTCTGCATGTGCACACACACACACACACGCACACACGCACCCTATTCATGTTTTAAGCCCAGCCAATGCCCCAGTCAGCTATTTTAGTCCACAGGCAGCTTCTGGTTGACCAGATAGCTGTCAATCAAAACTTCTGGAAAAGGATTTGAAGTGACTGGCATGGCATTTAAATAAAACCGCTGAAAAGAACATCATCTATTCTGAGCTGGGCAGAGGCTCCTGCATCTCTGGCTCAGTGGTGCACAGCGGAAGTGCCCCCACCCCTGTGGTTCAGCCACAAGGAAGGGGGACGGCTGACTGGGCACTGGCTGGGCTTACCCTGTGTGTGGTGTGTGTGTGTGTGTGTGTGTGTGTGTGTGTGTGTGTGTTTTCTTCTGATGAGGGGATGAGTGCTTGTCTTCAACACTGAAGAGAACCCCAGAGCAACAGGAGCTCCAGGCTCTGGAACAACGGAACTGCCCCCATGAGTCATCAATCACTAGTGGCAATGCAAGGAGACAAACTCGGCCACGACAGTGTGACAATGACAAGGAGAGCGTTCAAAGGGGCTGAAGCCTTTACAAGGCCCTGTCGGAGCTCACTGACCCTCCCAACTTTGTGAACTCATTGGGAGGGAAAGGAGAGAAAAAGGTGACACAATTAGCTCCAGCTTGGTCCATTAAGAGACCTGCTTATGCAAATACATGGTCTCTACCCAGGCTGATGGGGCTTCTTAGCACAGCTGTAGCGCTCCTGGGCTCCGTCCGTCCCCAGACTCTGCAGGTTTGTCACACAGCTAATGGCTTTCATTATCGATTCCTCTGTGTCCTCTGCACCCTGGAGGTAAATCACAGTGTCTTTCCACTGCCAAGGATAGTTCTCTTGGTTTGCAAGGCAGACCCACAGAGCTACAAGCTGAGTTGTGCCTCTGCAGAGAGGGAGGAGGAAGGAGAAGGAGGGGAAAGACTTTGCTTCAGTTTGTTGACAGTTTCCGTTTGTTGGCTCCACCTCTCTGCCCTTGCAGGTCAGATGACCTGCAGTTTGCAAGAAAGGCCAAGTCTGGGCCTTTCCCTAGACCTGCTGAATCCCATGTAAGGTTAGGGTTTAAGCAGCTCTGCTGTCGCAGGCAAGCATTTCCAACTGCATGAGTGGTATCCAGCTCCCTACCCTCCTCTTGAAGTCGGGGTGCCCATGGGACTTGCTTTGGCCAGTGACCTGTAGGTGAAAGTCACAAGCGTAGTCTCCAGGTAGACGCTACAAAGCACTAACGGGAGCATCTCTACTTGTCCCCTTTGCCACAGTGATCAGCCATGTTCCAGCCAGTGATGGCTCCATCACCCTGGGCCCTCACATGAGGACAGTGACAAGCTGGGACCAGCACTGCCCGATGGAACCTTTTACCTCCTGCACTGGCTTTCCCAGGCATGGGTGTGATGCTGAAGGGTTAGGAGGTCAGCACAGTTCGGCAGAAGTGAGAAGTAGATTTCTCTGCGAATAAGTTTTTAAACCCTCCAACTTCACTTCGTGAACAAATCTTGACAATTGTTATGGTGCACTGGCTGTGTGCCAGGGACTGGGCTAGGTGCAAGGAACACAGAGACGAACAGGACAAGCCCTGCCCTCGAGGAGGAACAGGAAATGCCCACACGACGTGTCTGCAGTGCCCAGCATGAACAGGTGCCGTGCCAGGTGCTGGGGAAGCAGGCGCAGGCAGGAGCAGTTTCCTCACTCCTACAGCCATGCGCCAGGGAGGGACAAGGACTCCTGTTCCCCCAGAGGTCAGAATTACCCTGGAGGAGAGAGGACACAAAGGACCGTGAATATCTACCACGGGAGGAGGAGGGGCTGATCGGAAACATCGGAGGTGCAAACCGTCCTTTGAGGGCACGGAGGAAGGAAAGGTTAATCTTTCTGGCAAAATGAAGGAGGAGGCGGACACTGAACTGGACATTTGACAGTGGGCAGGCGTGGGGTGTGGAGGGCCTGCTCCAAGCAGAGGAAACTCCACGGCCAAACACAGGGAGGTGGGGGTGGGTAAGGAGGTGTGTTTGAGGGTGCTGAAAGGTCTGCAGGAGAGGACAGGAGAGCAAGGCAGCTGAAATCAAGGACATACTGGAAAGGTAGGCTGGGGCCAGGGTGAGGGGGACCTGGCAGATGGGACCCTGGGGCTCAACCACAGTAAAAGACGGAAGCAGAGGTGGATGGAGAGGCTGCTGGAGGCGTCACGCTTGGGGCATATTTCTGTGTGCCCATCTCTGGTGACCCAGAGACACCCTCTGATCTTCCACCCACGACAATCACAGTGGCACAAGGGGCCACTTAAAGAGACTGAAGGAACCACCTGAACAAAGGCGAAGACAGCAGGTGCTTTTGAGGCTCACCTGCTTGTCTGCAGCAAGGTCTGTAAGGCTGACTGAGCTCAAATGGGGACCCATAGGAAGTGGGTGGCCGTCATCTGTTTTCCCATCACTTCCTTGTCATCCTTCACCTCCCTGCACCTCACAAACTCCAAGCATCATTTCCTGGGTGCAAGGGGAGTGTGTACTTCCTTCTCCACTGCGCGTCTTGAATAGTGAGGACCCACCAGGCTGGGCAGGGCTGGCTGCATCCCTGGCCTGAGAAGAAGCGGGGCTGAGCTTCGCCCTCCTGGCGCCAGAGCACCGAGCTCGGGCCCTGTGCTTGAAATGTGCCACACCCATTTGCTCTGGCTCAGAAGTGCTCCCTCCACCCACAGGATGGTTTCCATCAATCACGGATTTAAGGACTGCTGGCTCCTCTTGATTTGGGCTTTCCTTTGAAGTCTGCCGGTTCTGAAAATTCCTCTGAGTTTTCTTTTCATGGCTTTCAGTTTCAGGAGACATGGATCTCCTCTCTCTCTTTTTCTCTGTCCCTGTCTTTGTATAGATCTCTGAGGGGTTATAATCTGCTTTTTCATATCTGCAATCAATTAACTACAACTTCAGTTTTTGTTATATGCTTAGCATTTAGTACACAAAGAAAACCACTTTTCACTTTTCAGGGAAAGCCAAGGACAGCGGTTTTCACGTTGGGGATGAAATGCAGATTTCGTTAAAAGGAAAGAGCCTTCATTCCAAAAGGCTGAAAGGAAACGAACTGCAAGCGTAGAAGCATATGCTTAAGTTCAGAGGACTGAATTCAGAGGGAAAATGGGACTTCTCTGAATGCCACCATTTCTCATTCATAGAAGAACTGCAGCAATTCCGACTGCTGGAAAGAGGGGTCTCACTGCAGACTATAGACAGAGAGGCCAGGTGCCCTTGCTGCCGGGGCCGGGGGTTTCTCAGGACACAGAATTTTCAGTGCTAACGCTAGGAAAGTCAGGGCAAACTGAGGTGGTCGGTCACACTGACTATAGAATGGGCAGAGACATTACGTAAGAAGCACTGGGTAGTTTGTTTCACTGCTCTGGGCCTCGGTTTCCTCAACTGTAAAATGAGAAAGTTAAGTCAGCAGGACGCCTCCTGTTGACTTACACATCTCTCTTGGGGCTGTGTCTTCCAGAGCCTTTTCCAAACAGTGCTCCTTATTTTTTCCCTCAGATAATCATTTTATATTGAGAGGTAGTTCATATAAAAGTCTTTTTTTTTTTTTTTTCGGAGATAAGGTCTTGTTCTGTCACCCAGGTTGGAGTGCAGTGGCACGATCACAGCTCACTGCAGCCTCACATTCCTAGGCTCAAGCAATCCTTTTGTCTCAGCCTCACAAGTAGCTGGGACTACAGAAGCACACCACCATACCTGGTACCTGGCTACTTCTTTTTTTTTTTTTTTTTGTAGAGATGGGGTCTGGCTATGTTGTCTGGGCTGATCTCAAACTCCTGGGCTCAAACAATCCTCCTGCCTCAGCCTCCCAAAGCACTATGATTACAGGTATAAGCCACTGTGCCTGGCCTATCCTTTTACAATTCAGTGGTTTTTAAAATATTTTCAAACTTATGCAACCATCACCATTTTTTCCCCATTTTAAATTCTGTTCCTCAGACTGAATCATCTCAATGGCCTTACCTTCAGGTTTCATTCTTTTTTTTTTTTTTTTTTTTTTTTGAGACGGAGTTTCGCTCTTGTTACCCAGGCTGGAGTGCAATGGCGCGATCTCGGCTCACCGCAACCTCCGCCTCCTGGGCTCAGGCAATTCTCCTGCCTCAGCCTTCTGAGTAGCTGGGATTACAGGCACGTGCCACCATGCCCAGCTAACTTTTTTGTATTTTTAGTAGAGACGGGGTTTCACCATGTTGACCAGGATGGTCTCGATCTCTCGACCTTGTGATCCACCCGCCTCAGCCTCCCAAAGTGCTGGGATTACAGGCTTGAGCCACCGCGCCCGGCCTAGTTCTTTTTTTAAAAAAATATGTCTCCTTATTGATATTCTTTATTTGTTGAGACATTACTTTAACATTTTCCTTTAGTTTTTTGGTTTCCATTAGTTCTTGGTGCACATTTATGAGAGCGGATTTGAAGTCTTTGTCTAGTAACTGATACCGTAGTGTTTCTTTGTTGCCTAATTTCTTCTTGAAAATCGAACACTGTAAATAATAATGTGGCAACTCTGGAAACAGACGTCCCTGCCCCACAATGATGTGGTGGTGGTGCTGCTCTTCCTTTGTTCAGTGACCTTCTTGGACTAATTCTGTAAGGTCTGTATGCTCTTTCAGGTGTGGCCATGAAAGTCTCAGCTTGGTTAGTGAATCATCACGGAATGATCAGGCACCTAGTCCCCTACATGCCCTGAAGCACCAGACTCCTACCTTTGCTGAGGGCCACTTGTGTGCTGGAGCACAGGAGCCTTCAAGGCCTCCACGGCTCTCCACTCGGCCTTCTCTTCTTCTCTTCACTTGCTCGGGGCCTCATGGCAGCCACAAGTGAGATTAGGGCCTGCCTGGGCATGCGCCTTTCTCCAACTGCTTTCCATTTCTCAACTGAAGGGCGCTGAAGTTGTTTCCAGAAGTTGTTTCCAGTTTCTGGCTATTATGAACAAAGCTGCTGTGAACACTTGGGAGTGGGTATTTGTGTGATCTTATTTCCCTTTGGTGAAAATCTAGGAGTGGGATTGCTGGGTCACAGTAGGTATATTAAGCTTGACGGGCAATTTCCAGTGGTTTTCCAAACTGGTCACACCACTTTGCACACCCCACCCTCAGTCGCCAGCAGTGCTTGAGAGCTCCTGTTGCTGTGTCACTGTCAGCACTTGGTATTGTCAGGATTTTTTGATTTGGTCATCCTAACTGGCATAAAGTAGCATTTCAACGTGGCTTTCACCTGCATCTCTGTAATAACTAATAAATGACGCTGGGCACTTTTAATGTTCCTGTTTCCCTTATGTATGTGAAGGCATTCGGTATGTGAAGGGACTTCTTTGGTGAAGTGCCTGTTCTAATCCTGTGTCCATTTTTTAATTGGTTGGCTTATTTGTTTTGTTGAATTTTGAGGGTTCTCTAAATATGTCAAAGTTATCTTTTGGTTTCAAATGCATAACCTCTGTCCCAAGATTCTGGTATGTTCCCTTTAAGCATCTTCATTTGACCCGTGTAACATAATGTTTATATTACATATAATATCTATATTATATCTATATATCTACATATATCTATAATATCTAATATCTATATGTCTAATATATTACATATTATATTATATATATCTCTATAGATCCACATTAAATAGTTTTTTTTGTTTGTTTGCTTTTTTTTTTTTTTTTTTTTGAGACAGAGTTTCACTCTTGTTAGCCAGGCTGGAGTGCAATGGCGCAATCTCGGCTCACCGCCTCCTCCGCCTCCTGGGTTCAGGCAATTCTCCTGCCTCAGCCTCCTGAGTAGCTGGGATTACAGGCACCATGCCCAGCTAATTTTTTTTGTATTTTTAGTAGAGACGGGGTTTCACCATGTTGACTAGGATGGTCTCGATCTCTTGACCTCGTGATCCACCCGCTTCGGCCTCCCAAAGTGCTGGGATTACAGGCTTGAGCCATCGCGCCCGGCTTAAATACTTTATATTACATATAATATCTCTGTAGATCCACATTCATATATACGTAGCTCTGAAAGCAACTTTTTCAGTTTGGTTCAGGACACATTTACTGTTTCCTTATTTGGGTATTATACAAAGTACCAGGTTAGTGTTTCTCATTCAGGTATTATATAAAGTACCAGGGAACCAGAATTGACTAGCCTGTGGCCCCTGTAATTGAGGAACTTTTGGTTTTAAGAAATGTGGTTTCAATTTGGATTAAATTAAGAAATATTCAAGAATGACTAGCTGCACTACATCAGATTTTTTCACATAAAATTATTTGTTCAGACTGCCAATGGCAATGTTTTCTTTATGACCGTACAAAGGCCATTTGCTATCACTCGTCAATCCCTTCTTTATGAATAGTGAAAACAGGTTGCTTAACACAGCTCTTGACTAAAGTATCATATATTCCGCAAGAACGCAGTTTGCATTAGAAGATTTCTGCTGTAATTTTATTATTTTTTTTGATCACTTATGAATGGCTTCTTTTGAATTTATTTATTCAGGTATGTTTTGTACACCTTCCTCTCCCTTCCTCTAGGATCCCCATGCTATGTATGTTGGTACACTTGATGGTGTCCCACATATCCGAGACTCTGTTAATTTTTTTTTCTTTTTTTTTTTTTTAAAAGAATAAAGAAGAGGAAGAAAGAGAAAGAGGAAGAGGGAGAGAGGATGGGGGTATTGCTTTATTGCCCGGGCTAGAATGCAGTCTAAATATGGGTATGCCTATAATTGTCCTTAATAATGGAGACATGAAAGAAAATGAGGGAAGAGAATAGCAAACAAGGAGCCAACCAAGATTTCTTTTAAACTTCTAAGTTGATATGATGTGGTACTGATAAGAGTGTATATTTTGTATATTTAAAGTGGAGAGTTCTATAAATGTTAATTACATTTACTTGTTCCAGATCTGAGTTCAAGTCCTGAATATCGTTGTTAATTTTCTGTCTCATTGATCTGTCTAATATTAATGTTGAAGTCTCCCACTATTATTATGTGGGAGTCTAAGTCTCTTTATGTCTTGTATGTCTGCGTATTCCTGTATCGGGCGCGTATATATTTAGGATCTTTAGCTCTTCTTGTTGTTGCATTGATCCTTTTATCATTATATAATGTCCTTCTTTGCTTCTTTTGATCTTTGTTGCTTAATTGTAACTTCTGCTTTTTATTTATTTATTTTAGCTCTCTGTTTGGTTGGTAAATCTTTCTCCATCCCTTGTTTGGAGTCTTTGTGTATCCTTGAATGTGAGATGGATCTGGATGCAGCATACTGATGGGTCTTAGTTTTTTATTCAAATTGCCTGTCTGTCTTTGGATTGGGGGATTTAGTCAATTTAAATTTAGAATTAATAATACTATATGTGAGTTTAATACTGCCATTAGCTGGCTATTTTGTCCATTAGTTGATGTATATTCTTCATTATATTGATGATCTTTTTGATAATTTTTTTAGAAAGGCTGATACTGTTTGTTCCTTTCATATGTGTAGTGGTTCTTTCAGAAGCTCTTGTAAAGCAGGCTTGGTGGTGATGAAATCTCTGAGTGCTTGCTTATTCACAAAAAACTTTATTTTTCCTTCACTTGTGAAGCTTAGTTTGGCTGGATGTGAAATTCTGGGTTGAAAGTTCTTTTCTTTAAGGATGTTGAATATTGGCCCCCACTCTCTTCTGGCCTGTAGGGTTTCTGCTGAGAGATCTGCTGTAAGTCTGATAGGCTTCCCTTTGTGGGTAACCTGACCTTTCTCTCTGGCTGCCCTTAGTATTTTCTCCTTCATTTCAACCCTGGTGAATCTGACGATTATGTGCCTTGGAGTTGCTCTTCTTGAGGAATATCTCTGTGGTGTTCGCTGTATTACCTGGAGTTGAATATTATCCTGCCTTACTAGGCTGGGAAAATTTTCCTGAATAATGTCCTGAAGCGTATTTTCCAGCTTGGATTCATTCTCTTCGTCACATTCAGGTACACCTATCAAGCGTAGATTAGGTCTTTTCACATAGTCCCATATTTCTTGGAGACTTTGCTCGTTCCTTTTTATCCTTTTTCCTCTAATCTTGTCTTCTTGTTTTATTTCATTGAGTTGGTCTTCGACCTCTGATATCCTTTCTTCTGCTTGATCAATTCGGCTGTTAAAACTTGTGCATACTTCACGAAGTTCTCCTATTGTGTTTTTCAGCTCCATCAATTCACTTATATTCCTCTCTAAATTGTGTATTCTTATTAACATTTCGTCAAATCTTTTTTCAAAGTTCTTAGTTGCTTTAGATTGGGTTAAAACAAGTTCTTTTAATTCACAGAAGTTTCTCATTATCCACATTTTGAAGCCTGCTTCTGTAATTGGAACACACTCGTTCTCCATCAAGCCTTGTTCCGTTGCTGATGAGGAACTGTGATCCCCCGCTGAGGGAGAGGCCTTCTGATCTTGGGCATTCTCAGCCTTTTTTGGCCGTTTTCCTCCTTTCGTTATAAATTTATCCATCTGTGGTCTTTGAATTCACCGTCTTTGTAATTAGGTTTCTGAGTGGACGTCCAACTTACTGATTCTCAGCGCCGAAATCTGAGCAACCCACTGCGCCGACCAAATCAGCGGCGTTAAGATTGATGGTGCTTTTCCGACTCTGCACCAAGAACCGTCGCTCCAAGGCGCCGGCAAAACCGCCTCGCCGGTCACAAGAGTCGCGCTGGCGACCCGTGGGGCTCCTCCGCTGGGAATCTCCTGGTGCGTGAGCAACAAGAATTCATGTGAAGGTGTGGCATCCTCTCATTCTTTGCGCTTTCAGTGGGAGCTACAATCCCGAGCTGTTAGTGATCAGCCATCTTGGATCTCTCTCTGCTGTAATTTTAAATGAATACTCCTGTATGCTGAGTTTATGAGACGAGATGAAAACCAAGTTCCAGGACAAAGTAAAACCACTCTGTGGACAACGCACGCCCTTTTCCCTTCCCCGGAGTGGTGTCCACAGAACAGGGCTGTTCACCATCCCTGGGAATGTTTTGCTTAACTGCAATACGACTACCTAGTTAGGAGCTCCTGGCAGAATCTTCCTGAACACAGAGAAAATGAACTTTCAATAGCAACTTAAAAAGCAATTGCGATTTCTTAAAATCCTCATATGCCGTGTTTAAAAAATAATGTTAGCAACTTTATTTTTTTATTCACTGATTAAGATGATGAAAGTTATGCTCATTTCAATATTAGGAAATTAAAAGCTCCTTTGAGACTTTCTCTTGCCCTAGGGCAGGTTACATCTGTCAACTGCAAACAGGCTGACCAGCTTGCAATCAGAAATTCTCCCTTGGGCTGCAATATGTCTAACCTCACACTCTATTGGCTGGGGCTAAGAATTCAATGACTGGGTTTTCTTATTATTATTATATTCAAAGGAAACTAAAAATAAGACTAAAAAATGAAATAGGGGCTATATGAGCAAATGCACTCCAGATACCGTTGGCTGTGATGCGTTAGCTTCCAGCTCCACATGGTTAAGAATACGCGGTGGTACTCAAGACAGAGAGAAAGGGAGCTTTTGTCAGTTTCCTCTAAAGCTTAAAAACGACACAGTGTGAACACAGAGAGGACGGCCCACAAAAGGCTATTTTCCTGTGATACTGTCAGCGTGACGTCTCAGAGCTGCAGGTGATAGCATGCCTGGCATTCTAGCAGTTTCAGCAACAGCATCTCCACTTCCAAGCAGGCATCATCAGTTCTTCTAATTCCCAATAGAATAGAATCGAAGAGGACTCTGGCCTCTTTGGTTCTTCTAATTGCCAATAGAATAACAAAGAGGAAAAATGAAACTTGCATGGAGATCAGAGGGAGGGGTCTCATTCTGGCTGTTTAAGCTGCTTAGCAATGAAGTACAGTCAGGATTTTCTTTTTTGAAAGGAGGAAGGAAGGACGAGAAGGAGGGAGGGAGAAAGAAAAAATGGGTGTGGGGGAGGAGAATCCAAAATAGGCCATAGGTGTTCTTTGCCAAAGCATAATTTTCCTCTTCGTCAGGCTCAGAACCAGTGGAAGAACTGGAACTCCCTCAAGAACATAAGCTAATTATACAATTTAAATTTGCATATAATTGGCATGCTTTCCAGTTAAGACAATAAAAATCCATGTTAACTGGAGTTACGAAAATGGCACTCTACACTGAAAGCAGCACTGTGTATCTCTAAGTATCAAACACTCCTTAGAATACCGCCAGGAGATCATGTTTGTGCAGAGGCTGGGGACAAGATGGGCCTGAGCTCCTCTCCTGGTTCTGCCAAACAGCATGACCTTCAGCAGCTGACCCTGAGGCCTGGCCTTCCCTTCTGTAAAAGGGGAATAAGATCTCTACCTCTCAGGGCTGTTTTGAGAAACAGATGAAATCATATATTTGAAATAATACATCACATGGATTCTATTTCAGGAGCACTGCTCAAAAGTGTGTTAGTTATTTCTGCAATGTGATGCAATGCCACACTGCGGGAATTATGAGGTGGCGGGAGTTATGCCCAGATTAGTGGAAGCATCAAGGGCCTGGTCATCTGCATGCTGTTCCAACCTTTCCTGTTCTCCACCAGCACAGCCAGGCAAGTGACTTGGGTTTTTCACAGGGCATCCAGATTTCTGGTCCTTTGAAGACCTAGCCCAGGCATCCCCAGACTTTTTACACAGGGCCAGTTCACTGTCCCTCAGACCGTTGGAGGGCCGCCACATACTGTGCTCCTCTCATTGACCACCAATGAAAGACGTGCCCCTTCCTGAAGTGCGGTGGGGGGCCAGATAAATAGCCTCAGGGGGCCGCATTCGGCCCGCGGGGCCGTAGTTTGGGGATGCCTGACCTAGCCTGTTGCCAGACTTTCCATATGAGAGTGCTGGTGGCTCCTGGACAACCCTCCCTGCCACACATGCATACTCCAGGTTACAATGTCACGAGCCCACAGCAATGGATGGGACCATGGTAAGCCACCATGGGAAGACCCTGGAGACGGGCCTTGGAGGATCATCTTTTTCCTTTGACTTGCTCTATGAAGAAATATCTTTCTTAAAAATAGGAAGACAAGGTCTTGCTCTGTCACCCAGGCTGGAGTGCAGTGGCATTATCGTAGCTCACTGCAGTCTCAAACTCCTGGGCTCCAGCGATCCTCCTGCCTCAGCCTCCTGAGTAGCTGTGCCACCCATGCCAGGCTAATTCTTTTTATTTTCTGTAGAGACAGGGTCTCACTGTGTAACCCAGGCTGGTCTCAAACTCCTGGTCTTAGGTGATCCTCCCACCTCAGCCTTCCAAAGCACTGATATTACAGGCATGGGCTGCTGTGCCCAGCTTCTGTGAAGAAGTCTCTTGATTGAGTCTATTAAACAGACCCAACTGAAAGTCCTGCATTTCTGAGAGACAAGGACTGGCACGTGCTTACTGAGGGGCTGGCGAGGGCCTGGAAGCTGATGCCACTTACGCATTCGCCCTGTGCCAGGCAGCCCTGGGTGCTCTGCACGTGCTGCCTCATGTTATCTTCATCACGGCCCCTCTAGAGAACACAGTATTATCCACTGCATTTGGTAAGAAGAGTGCTTGGCAAAGAAGAAGAGAGGCAGGATTTAAACCCAGGCAATCTGACCCAGGAGCCATGGTTCGCGACCACTCACCAAAGCTGCCATCTTAACTACAAAGAATTCCATGTCCCTGTGTGACAAGAGACCTCACATGATCTCTCTTCTCATGAGGGGAGAGATGAACTTCATTTAAAAACAAATGGCCCACAAGTCTATGAAAAAATGCTCATCATCACTAGTCATCAGAGAAATGCAAATCAAAGGCACAATGAGATATCATCTTACACCAGTCAGAATGGCTATTATTAAAAAGCAAAAAAATAAATAAATAACAGATGTTGGCAAGGATGCAGAGAAAAGGGAATGCTTATACACTGCTGGCGGGAATGTAAATGAACCTGGAGGTTGTCTCTACGGAAAACAGAGCTTTCTCAAAGAACTAAAAATAGAACTAGCATTCAATCCAGCAATCCCACTGCTGGGCATCTGCCCAAAGGAAAAGAAATCATTATATGAAGAAGACACCTGCACTCAGATGTGTATCACAGCACTATCCACTGCAGCGAAGATATGGAATCAACGTAAGTGTCCATCGACAGACGACTCGATAAAGAAAATGTGGTGTATGTGTATCATGGAATACTACTCAGCTATAAAAAAGAATAAAATCATGTGTTTTGCAGCAATGTGGAGAGAACTGGAGGCCATTATCCTAAGTGAAATAACCAGATACAGAAGATCAAATACTGCATGTTCTCACTTATAGATGGAAGCTAATTACGGCATATGCAAGAACATAATAGTTATTGGAGACTCGGAATGGTGGGAGGGTGGGGGAATGAAGGAGGAGAAATTACTTAATGGGCACAATATACCTTATTTGGGTGATGGTAATGCTATAAAAAGCTTAGACTTCACTACTACACAATGTATCCATGTGACAGAACTGCACTTGTGTCCCTCACATTTAAGCAAATTAAAAAAATTAAAACCTGGCTTTTTAATGACATATTCCTCTATTAATTATTTAGAAATAGGATCTTTCTCTGTCACTCAGGTTGGATTGCAGTGGCATGCTCAAGGCTCCCTGCAGACTTGATCCTGGGTTCAAGCGATCCTCCTGCCTCAGCCTCTTGGGTAGCTGGGGCTGCAGGAACGTGCCACCATGTCTGGCTTTTTTTTTTTTTTTTTTTTTTTTTTTTTGGTAGAGACAGGGTTTCATCATGTTGCCCAGGCTGGTCTTAAACTCTGAAGCTCAAGTGATCCACCTGCCTGAGCCTCCCAAAGTACTGGGTTTACAAGCATGAGCCACCACACCTGGCCCATGTTTCTCGTTAAATGTCACTATGCAGATACCAAATCAGAGTGGTGCTAATGAATGATGCTGAGAAGCTTGATGTTTGCTTATCTCCTCCCAGGGATGCGGCCCTTTCTCCCTGGCCTGTGCTTCTGGCCAATGAGCCAGTTGTCTTTGTGGTGACACAGTTTTCCTGCTGTGCTCCTGGTCTCATGATTACCCTTGAAACAAAATTAGAATTGGTGTCGAAGCGTATCAGCTTGTCAAATTTTTAGTTGAAAGTCTAAGAAGTTTATATCTATTGGTTCTTCTTTGTAATCCTATTAATCCACTCAAAGAACCTCTACATCACCAGTGTAGCTTAAAGATTGATGTGATCCCTGATGAAATTCTCAGAATGGATATCTGATCAGGTTTCAGAATGTGATCACCAGGGAGAATAAGCATTACAATAAAAATGTAATAAGCAAGTAAGAATTTTGATTAAAATGTAAGCTATGCTATATTCCAGGTGCTGGGATGTTCAGATCAACAACTCCTGCTCCGTTTTTCTGTTTGCCACCATTCCTGGGATCCAGAGCCTTCTCTTCTCTTGGCTATGGAATCCTGCCACTCACCATCCCACTCCAGAAACTCATACACAGACCTTCCAAGCCTGGAGCCATTATTTTTCCTTTCCCAAAGCTGCTGGTCTTCGCCATTTCCTCTCTTGGCACATGGCATCATTCATTGCCTGTCCCCCAGGCGACACGTCTCATTGCCATCATCAACTCTCCCCATCCAAGGTCTGTAGGGAGTCCTAATTGTAAAGCAAACCTTGACAGTTCATCCAGAATGGTTCAGGAAACCATCTCCACCCTCATCAACACTTTCAAAGCTTGGTCATCACCCATCTTTGCCTGGACAGCGGCCACAACCCTCCGTCGTCTGCCCTTGCTGACTCACGTCATGACTCTAAAAGCTACCTCACCCTGCCCAGGACCCAGGAGAGCCGAGGAAACTCTGATGGTGAGAACGTGGGTGTTTCACATCAACCTCTGGTGGTGAAATGCCAGCTCTTGTTCATCATGTTTGCAAGAACACAAAGAAAATGCCACATCTAGGCCGAGCATGGTGGCTTGTGCCTATACTCCCAGTACTCTAGAAGGCCAAGGCAGGAAGATCACTTGACTCCAGGAGTTTGAGATCAACCTGGGTAATGCGGTGAACCTCATCTCCACAAATAAATTTAAAAAATCAACCAGGTGTGGTGGCACACACCTGTGGCTCCAGCTCTTTGGGAGACTGAGATGGGAAGATCGCATGAGCCCAGAAGGTGGAGGCTGCAGGGAGCTGAGATCGTGCCACTGCCCTCCAGCCTGGTTGACAGAGTGAGACCTGTCTCAAAAAACAAAAAGAAAAATGATGTCTGACAAGGCAAGGCTCAGGGCCATCCTAGCATAAGCCTCATCTTGGTTCCTGGGGGCCTGGAAAGTGGCCCAAACAACACGATTTTTCAGAGATAAGGAACACTGCTGCACACTTCAAAGACATCCGAGGAACAAGCACAGAGCAGGGGAGAGGCGGCTCATCTGTGAAAACCCACCTCTTGTGTTTGAGGGCAGCCTGTCCATTTAACTTATGCCAGGGGGAAAGGATAACAACAGACTGGCCAGCACCACGGAGATGGCTCCAATACTCCCAGGACCCGGTGGCCCCGTTCCTGTCTGCGCCGACACCCTGGATGGAACCCCCAGCCCACCAATTCTTGAATACCCCCCTTAACCTGTCTCCCCTTCTTGGCTTTAACTGCCTGAAGCATGCCCCGCTTTCCCACATGACCTCGCTCAAGTCACTTAGCCTTTATGTACTTGAATTTGCTCATCTCTAAAATCAAAGTGACAATATCATCTTGTAGAAGTGTTAGCTGAAAGGTCACATTCAAGAGACTAATAGTCTCGATTTCCAGATGAAGAACACAGGTTGAGAGGTTAAGGAACTTGCCCAAGGCCACACAGCTCACAAGCTGCCATGACTGCAGGGGGCCTCTCTTAGCTCACCACACTGGACTTTCTGTGAGACCACTGCTGTGAACACACACTCCCTCCCGCCACTGCCCGCCACAAGTGTGTGAGCCTGGGAGTCGGATACAGGGAGAGCCACTCAAATTTCTCCCCTTACTGGTAAAGAGCAGGAAATAAGCTCCTTAGTTCCCACTAATGGGTTCTGGCCCCGCTCAGCTCATGGAAAGTGCACTCACCACAGACAGCCCCACCCTGGAGGACGTCTGCTGAAGAGCCAATGTCGGTCTCCCCTGTCCCTCGTGTGTGGGCGCATGTGAGCATGTCTGCGTGTGCGCACTTTGGGTACTGTGTGTACATGAACATGTGTGAATACTGTATGTGAGCATGTATGAGCACATGGGTGTGTGAGCATGTATAATTACATGTGTGGGCACAGGGGTATCAGCACGTGTCTGTGATTGTGTGAGCACATGGGTGTGTGTGAACATGTGTGTCTGTTATGTGCATGAACACATGGGTGAGAATGCGTGTCTGTGACTTAGCACATGGGTATGTGTGAGTGTGTATGTGAACATGTGTCTGTTATATATGTGAACACATGTGTGTGTGAACACATCTATGTGTGAACACATGGGTGTGTGTGAACACGTGTCTGTGACCGTGTGAACACATGGGTGTGTGTGAACACACGTGTCTGTGACCGTGTGAACACATGGGTACGTGTGAACACGCATGCCTGTGACTGTGTGAGCACACGGGTGTGACTGTGTGTGAGCACACGGGTGTGTGTGCATTCACCCTCCAAGGTCATCTCCGAGCCTCACCTCTCTGCTCCCACTCCCATCACTCACTCTGGCACTCTGATCAGCACCCAGTGGTAAAGGTCTACCCTAAATAATTTTGCATTAAGGGGGCCTTAGTAGTTCAAGTTCCAGAGAAAGGAAGGTGACAGCTGCGGTGTCAGGGTAAAAAGAAAAAAACATGCCGGGCATGGGGCTCACATTTTATTCTCTCTCTTTAAGAATCTGGCACAGAGCTCATCTTCCTTCTGCCATGATGGAACAGCAGTGACTTGGCGACCATCTCATGCCAGATGTCCCCTCATCTGGCTGCCTTGGCTGGGTGGTTGTTTGGAATGAGTTGCCCAAATACAGAGGGAGGGGCCGGTGCTCCGGCAGGGTGGTGGGTGTAGAGCTGGGTGGCCTGGCAATGCCCTGATCCTACGGCTGCAGCTCTCCACTTAGGCACAGGGTTGGCAGAGGGAAGAGGCGCTCTCCCGGAGGGAGGCTGAGCTCTGTGACCCAGCCCTCTGGCACTACGGTATGGACGTGTCTTGCTATTTTGAGAAGAGAACAGGCTTCCAGTGCACTTGGGATCCCATGGACAGTGGAGCGGTGCCCAGTCTCTCCTGTCCAACATCCACAAGACCACACTCTGGGAAACAGACGGGAGGGAGCACAGGGCGGCCCAGCCCCCACAACTGGAGCCTGTGACTGTGGCCTAAGGCAGCTCAGCCTTCGTAGGCTCCGTCCAGGCCAACCCCAAAGCCATGGTGGGGAGCAGTGGGCGCACAGCATGCCGCTTACCACGTACACTAGCGAGGGGACTGGGAGGATGCCGTGCCTGGGAACCTGGACACACCAGATCGACAGTCTGGTGGCCAAAAATGGAAGGGTCCTGGCAAGGTGGGTGGCCTGGGGCAAATGGGCCTGCTGCTCTGGAACAAGCCCTCTGGCTGCCCCTGAGACCCCAGGCAGGTGCCGAGAGAAGGCACAGAGGGCCGGCTGTGTTTGTGTACACATCGGTGTGTGTGAGAGAGGGCGGTGCGGCGGCTCAGCCTGCCAGCAAGCCCATTTTGGTCACCATCTGCCATGGAGAGCCTGCGCACCTGTCAGAAGCAGCTGCTGATGGCAGATCGTAGGTGAGGGAGGGAGCGGCCGCCTGGGATGGCCTATTGCAGGAGCGAGGGCCGCCCCGCAGGAATGCCAACTGTTCACTTTCAAGTCATCCACGTGGGCGGGCATGATGGATCCCACACCCACTCACGGAGGGGTGTGATGGGATCGTCACTTCCCTGCCTCCCTGGCAGAGGGCTTGACTGTCATTTGTCACGGGGCTAGGGGGAAAGGCATCTGGTATCCCTGTCAGGAAGAGAAAGATTCCAGGGTGACCCTCCTCTGGAGGTGGAAGCCCAGGCACCCCTGGGGAAGTTCCCCTGCCTCACTGCTTGTGGAGGAAGAACAGCACCATCTCACTTTCCCAGCACTGTGGGGGAACGAACTGTCCTCTTCACGTGGACCAGGGGCCAGGTGATGGATTGGGACATGCGGAGGGCACCAGCTGGGTCCTTTGAAGCATTTTCTGAAGTTTACTACATCAACATAAAATAAAAGCCTTTTATGTTAATATGATGTACAATGACATGTAATGAGAACTCTTTCCTAAAGTGAGTGACAATCCACTGGCCACCATGTTTTAATTACGTCGTTGTCATCTCTTACATGCTTATGGGTTGCAGCTCTTTTACTACTGTATTGTCTTTAATCTTCAAACAATCCTCTGTGAGCACTGCAGCCTCCTCCCTGTGCACCAGATCCGAAGCTGGGTCCTGAAGAGGTGAGACTCAGCAGAGACACACAGCCGGGATGCGCAGAGCCCGGACTCAGGTCCCACCTGTCTGCCTCAGCCTGAGCCTGGAAGCTGCTGGCACCCCTGCCACATCTTCCCACGTGTGTCTGACACCAGTTTCAACTTTGTAAGGCCTTAGTAGAGCCCACAGTTGTGCAAAGCACCCACGAGCCAGGCCTCTGTGGGCCACACACACACACACACACACACACAAGGCACAAGCCGGACACCTGGGGAATGTCTCTCCCCACGAGCCAGCTGATGGCCTTGCTCTTGAGTGCCACGGCCCACCTTCCCGAGTGAGCACCTCCAGAGCCCCAGTGGCAATCCTCTCACCCAGGCTTTCCAGTCCCAGCCGAGGCCTAGCTATCCAGGACCCATGAACCCCTCCCATTGGCCCTGGAACAGGGACCCTGTCGTCCCAGCTTCCAGCAAGTACAGCACCTGCCTTTCCACACAGCACGACAGAGCTTTCTCTCGTTGGCTGGGTTAAAGTCACTTTTCTCCTGGGACATCACGCCATGGGGCACCTTGCTTCTAAAGCCTTCCCATCTGCCTTGCCCTCTGCTGAATGCTATTTCTTGGATCTCAGCTGCTATGTTTCCAGAAGTTTCTCTGGTACCTTTGGAGGGCCTCCCCCCAGCCAGTGCCAGGACATTTTAACTTGTGGTTTCTAATTTGTGGGGGCTGGTAAACAAGAATCTCAAGCTTCGTATGTGAGAATGCCTAAAACCAGAGCCAGGATGGGTGTCAAGCGTCCTGCCTTTCGGGCATGATCTTGGCTACATAATTTCTGGTTGCTGAGAAGCTGTTTTCGCCTCCAGTTTTCAGATTGTCCTTTGGCCATGGGTTCAATGGTAGGCATGGTGTTTGATTCTGAGAAGTAAACACCTCCAAATAGCAGGAGAACCAGGGTCATCACCCATGTTGGGGCTGTTCAGAGCATGGAAAATGCAATTTTGTGTTTAAACCTCAAGCCTGGAAAATTTTCTACTGATTCCACATTGCAAAGGTAATAACTGCAAATAGCATGCAAACATATCACTGAACTATCCTCTTGAGAATACCTTGGCCATCTGCAACTAGACCTTCTGTGCAAAGGGCATTTCCCAACACTACTGTGACTGTCTCTGTTGGGACAGAGTTTCTTTCCATTGCGGACACTCCTTCCCTTCTCCCAATCCCTCTCCCCGAGCTAGTAGCCACCCTTGGAAACGTGTGCTATGGAGTGCCTGGGCTCCTAGCCGCCTCCAGTGAGCGTCTTGAGCTATGCGGGCACTGGATGCTTGTGTCAATGGAATGACAGTGCACAAAATGCAGCCGCAGGGCTCCCCTCTCTGGGGAAAACTGTGGGTGAGTGGGAGCTGCAAGTGGAGGAAAGACTTCCAGGTCAGAAAGCAGCTGCTGGCTGTGGAGGAAGAAGCACAGTTGGAGCCCAGCATCAGAGGCCGGTCAGGGTTCTCTTCTCTGCCCAGGCAGGAGCTGCAAGAGGAGGCCGGGGTCCTTCTAGGAGTAGGCACAGCCCCCGAGAGGGCTTCTGCCCAGTTTGAGGGCAATTCCTTCATAGCCAAATGTTTCAAGGTGGGAGGGGATGAGTCCACGGCACAGCCTGGGTGACAGGAATCGCACAGGGAGTGGACAGGAACCCTCAGACACATTCAAAATTGAAACCCACTAGGAGAGCTATGGGAACCCAACGGTCTGGATCTGCTCTCCCTTTTTTTACATTTTTTCTATTACGATTAAATATACGTAACATAATGTTTACTACTTTAGGCATTGTGTAAGTGTACAATTAAATGCATTAAGTACATTCACAGCGTCATGCAACCATCACCACCATCCATTTTCAAAATTTGTCATCATCCCAAACAGAAGTTCTATACCCATTAAACAATAACTCCCCCTTTCCCCACCCCATGGAACCTCTTTCTGTCTCTACAAATTTGACTACTCTAGGTCCTCATATAAGAGGAATCATAGGCCGGGCGTGGTGGCTCACGCCTATAATCCCAGCACTTTGGGAGGCCAAGGCGGGTGGATCATGAGGTCAAGAGATCGAGACCATCCTGGTCAACATGGTGAAACCCCGTCTCTACTAAAAAATACAAAAAATTGGAGAGATCCAAGATGGCTGACCACCAGCAGCTCGGGATTGTAACTCCCAGTGAAAGCGCAAAGAATGAGAGGACGCCACACCTTCACATGAATTCTTGTTGCTCACACACCAGGAGATTCCCAGCGGAGGAGCCCCACGGGTCGCCAGCGCGACTCTTGTGACTGGTGAGGTGGTTTTGCCGGCACCTGGGAGCGACGGTTCTTGGTGCAGAGTCAGAAAAGCACCATCAGTCTTTTTTTTTTTTTTTTGAGACGGAGTTTCGCTCCTGTTACCCAGGCTGGAGTGCAATGGCGTGATCTCGGCTCACCGCAACCTCCGCCTCCTGGGTTCAGGCAATTCTCCTGCCTCAGTCTCCTGAGTAGCTGGGACTACAGGCAAGCGCCACCATGCCTGGCTAATTTTTGTATTTTTAGTAGAGACGGGGTTTCACCATGTTGACCAGGATGGTCTCAATCTCTTGATCTCGTGATCCACCCGCCTCGGCCTCCCAAAGTGCTGGGATTACAGGTGTGAGCCACCACGCCTGGCCTAGCACCATCAATCTTAACGCCGCTGATTTAGTCGGTGCAGTGGGTTGCTCAGATTTAGGCGCTGAGAATCAATAAGTTGGACGTCCACTCAGAAAACCAATTACAAAGACGGTAAATACAAAGACCACAGATGGATAAATTTATAACGAAGGGAAGAAAACAGCCAAAAAAGGCTGAGAATACCCAAGATCAGAACGCCTCTCCCTCAGCGGGGGATCACAGTTCCTCATCAGCAACGGAACAAGGCTTGATGGAGAACGAGTGTGTTCCAATTACAGAAGCAGGCTTCAAAATGTGGATAATGAGAAACTTCTGTGAATTAAAAGAACTTGTTTTAACCCAATCTAAAGTAACTAAGAACTTTGAAAAAAGATTCGACGAAATGTTAACAAGAATACACAATTTAGAGAGGAATATAAGTGAATTGATGGAGCTGAAAAACACAATAGGAGAACTTCGTGAAGTATGCACAAGTTTTAACAGCCGAATTGATCAAGCAGAAGAAAGGATATCAGAGGTCGAAGACCAACTCAATGAAATAAAACAAGAAGACAAGATTAGAGGAAAAAGGATAAAAAGGAACGAGCAAAGTCTCCAAGAAATATGGGACTATGTGAAAAGACCTAATCTACGCTTGATAGGTGTACCTGAATGTGATGAAGAGAATGAATCCAAGCTGGAAAATACGCTTCAGGACATTATTCAGGAAAATTTTCCCAGCCTAGTAAGGCAGGATAATATTCAACTCCAGGTAATACAGAGAACACCACAGAGATATTCCTCAAGAAAAGCAACTCCAAGGCACATAATCGTCAGATTCACCAGGGTTGAAATGAAGGAGAAAATACTAAGGGCAGCCAGAGAGAAAGGTCAGGTTACCCACAAAGGGAAGCCTATCAGACTTACAGCAGATCTCTCAGCAGAAACCCTACAAGCCAGAAGAGAGTGGGGGCCAATATTCAACATCCTTAAAGAAAAGAACTTTCAACCCAGAATTTCACATCCAGCCAAACTAAGCTTCACAAGTGAAGGAAAAATAAAGTTTTTTGTGAATAAGCAAACACTCAGAGATTTCATCACCACCAGGCCTGCTTTACAAGAGCTTCTGAAAAAACCACTACACATAGAAAGGAACAAACCGTATCAGCCTTTCTAAAAAAATTATCAAAAAGATCATCAATATAATGAAGAATTTACATCAACTAATGGACAAAATAGCCAGCTAATATTAAATGGCAGTATTAAATTCACATATAGTATTATTAATTCTAAATTTAAATTGACTAAATCCCCCAATCCAAAGACAGACAGGCAATTTGAATAAAAAACTAAAACCCATCAGTATGCTGCATCCAGACCCATCTCACATTCAAGGATACACAAAGACTCAAAACAAGGGATGGAGAAGGATTTACCAACCAAACAGAGAGCTAAAATAAATAAATAAAAAGCAGAAGTTACAATTAAGCAACAAAGATCAAAAGAAGCAAAGAAGGACATTATATAGTGATAAAAGGATCAATGCAACAACAAGAAGAGCTAAAGATCCTAAATATATACGCACCCAATACAGGAATACGCAGACATACAAGACTTATAAAGAGACTTAGACTCCCACATAATAATAGTGGGAGACTTCAACATTAATATTAGACAAATCAGTGAGACAGAAAATTAACAATGATATCCAGGACTTGAACTCAGATCTGGAACAAGTAAATGTAATTAACATTTATAGAACTCTCCACTTTAAATATACAAAATATACACTCTTATCAGTACCACACCATATCAACTTAGAAGTTTAGATGAAATCTTGGTTGGCTCCTTGTTTGTTATTCTCTTCCCTCATTTTCTTTTATGTCTCCATTATTAAGGACAATTATAGGCATACCCATATTTAGATTGCATTCTAGCCCGGGCAATAAAGCAATACCCCCATCCTCTCTCCCTCTTCCTCTTTCTCTTTCTTCTTCCTCTTTATTCTTTTTCTTATAAAATTAAAAAAAAATACAAAAAATTAGCTGGGCATGGTGGTGCGTGCCTGTAATCCCAGCTGCTACTCAGGAGGCTGAGGCAGGAGAATTGCTTGAACCCAGGAGGCGGAGGTTGCAGTGAGCCGAGATCGTGCCATTGCACTCCAGCCTGGGTAACAAGAGCGAAACTCCGTCTCAAAAAAAAAAAAAAAAAAAGAGGAATCATACAGCGTTTGTCATTTTGTGCCCGGCTTATTTTGTTTAGCTTGGTCCTCAAGGTTCGTCCATTTGTAGCATGTGTCAGAATTTCCTTCCTTTTTGAGCCTGTGTAATAGTCGTTTGTGTATCTATAAATCACATTTTGTTTATCCATTCATCTGGTGATAGGCACTTAAATTGCTTCCACTTTTTGGCTATTGTAAATAATGCTGCTAAGAACATAGGTGTTCAGGTATCTGTTTGAGTCTCTACTTTCAATTTTGCTAGATACATACACAGGAGTGGGATTACTGCAGGATAGAGCAATTCTATGTTTAACTTCTTGTGGAACGTCTTGTTTCCACCACGGTTGTACCATTTACTATTTCCACCAGCAATGCACAAGGGTTCCAATTTCTCCACATCCTCCCAAACACTTATTATTCTTGGTTTTGTTTTGTTTTGATAATAGCCATCCTAATGGGTATGAAGTGGCTTTTCACTGTAGTTTTGATTTGCATTGCCTCAGTGCCTAATGATTTTTATGATCTTTTCACGTGCTTATTGGGAATTTGCACTTCTTTGGGGAAATGTCTATTCAAGTCCTTGCCCATTTTTGAAGTAGGTTACTTTTTCATGGTTGCTGAGTTGTAGGAGTTTCAAAAATATTTTCTGGACATTAATCCCTTATCAGATAGATGATTCTCTAACATTTTATCTGACTTTGTGGGTTGTCTTTTTATATTCTTGATAGTGTCCTCTAATGTGTATAAGTGTTTAAATTTGATGAAGTACAATTTCTTTTTTTTCTTGTGTTGCCTGTCCTTTTGGTATCATATCCAAGAAACCAGTACCAACTCCATCGTAGATCTGCATTAAGTCCACTACAAATCCAGTGAAGATTTGCTTCCATGTTTTCCTGTGAGAGATTCATCGTTTTAACTCTTAGGTTTAGGTCTTTGATCCATTTTGAGTTAATCAGTGTGTATGGTGTGAGGTAAGGATCCAGTGTCATTCTTTTGCAGTTACATTCACTCACAAACCTGGAGAGCCACTTCTCCCAGCACCATCTGTTGAAAAGCATGTCCTTTCCCCACTGAATGGCCTTGGCACTCTTGTCAACAATCAATAGACCACAGATGTGAGGAGTCAGCCTTCCTCTCTAACACTGCCCATTACTCTTCTCCTCCTGCCATCACCTCAGCAACCAGACTCCCCTGAGAGGCTAACAGCCTCCATGCCCTACATCTCTCAATCAGATTGTCACAGCCTCCAGGCAGCAGTCCCAGAAAGCAGGTGCACCATCCCAAGTCAGCATGGACCAACATCTATCTTTGTCCTTTCTCACACATGTTCCCACTCCCGCTTCTCTTCTCGCCAGTCACATGGGCAGTGAAGAGGCTTGATATTTCCAGCTTCAGCTCTCATTCATTCATCATGTATCTTTCCCTATATACTAGACACACACACACACACACACACACACACACACACACACACACACACAGAGAATAGGTCACAGGCCCTAGAGTCCTACTAACCTTCTCTCTATTTTTTTTCTTGTCTCCTGCCTTCCATTCTCTCCACTGTGTTGCAGGCCCTCATCATTTACCACTCTTAGCCCCTCTCCCTGCCCTAGCCCTATCCCATTCCAGCCCAGCCTCCACAATTCCTCCAGAGTGATCATGTAACATGCAAGTCTGACTTTGTCTCTACTGCTTAGAGCTCTTCAAAGACTCCCCATTTCTAGGACAACAGTTTATCACCCACCCCCCGACTCCCACACACACAGAGCTTTAGAGACACTGAAATGGCTGCTGGTCCCTGAACAATCCATGTTCATTTTAACCCTCATGCTTTCCCACAACACCTGCCCCTTGTCAGGAAAGGCCTCACTCCCATGCTCAACGTTATTCTTCCAAAGCAGCTCCAATAACCCCTACTTTGTGATAAGTTCTGTGCTGCCCCCAAGACCACCCATCTGAAGCAGAGCCGGCTGTCCTTCACCTGTGCTGCACGTGCTTGCGGTTTATTAGTGACAGCAACAACAGTAACAATCAATGCTACAGTCACAGTCATAATCACCTCCACCACTGTCCATTGCACCCTCCTATGTAGCACTACGGGAAGCCTATTTTGTTGGCCATTCTTGCCTTGCCACAGATTAATACCCAAGGCTGGGTAATTTGTAAAGAAAAAGGTTAAATTGACTCGTGGTTCTGCTGGTTGTATAAGCATGGCACTGGCATCTGCTCAGCTTTGGGTGAGGCCTCAGGGAGTTTTTACTTATGTCTGAAGGCAAAGTGGTAGCAGGCACATCACATGGCCAGAATGGGAGCAAGAGAGAATGAAGAGGCACCACACCCTTATGTGAACTCACTGGCAACTCACTCATCACCAAGGAGATGGCACTAGGCCATTCAGGAGGGATTTGCCCCGATCCTATACCTGCCACCAGGCTCACCTCCAATGCTGGAGGTCACATTTCAACATGAGTTTTGGAGGAGACAAACATGTAAACCATATCACCTATGGACCCTCGTTACAGTAGAGCATGCTCATTTGTTCTCCTGTCCACTTCTCTCCCTAGACAGTGCCAGATCTGAGGACACAGATTGTCCTCTGTTCACCTTTGTACCCAGCAAACTACCTGGCACACAGCAGATGCTGGTAAATATTTGCTAAATAAAGGAGTGAATAACTTCAAGCTCCATCTTTAAAGTTTTGCAGCCTTTGGAAAATTCCATGGTTGAGGCAGCTGCTCCCGTCCTCTCTGCAAATAGGCAGTTTATCAATCCAAAGGCTGGCAGATTTGCTGAGCCGAACCCAGTCCTCGGCTTTTTACCAGAGCCATCCCTCCACTCAAGTGGAAGCCGCATCTGCCTCTCTTGATAGGGGCTTCTGCCAGGAAGCTGGGAGAGGCTCAATGCAGCCCCACCACTTCTAATGCTATTTTAAAAGCAAATTCAGAAGCAGTGATGATATTTTTTGCTCTTAAGAACAAGATAACTCTTTTGACATAATAAGGTTAAAAAAGAAATGAAAAAACCTCGTACTGTTTTTCCTTTCATCTGAATGGAAACAAATCCCCAACCTCCCAGTTCCAGCTGGCAGACCACTGGACTCTCAGCTTCCAGAAGAAGGAGAGCGGAAAGATCAGGCCTTAGCAGCTGAGAACTTATTTTTGGCTAAGCAGCTGGTGCAGGAATTGCTGGCAGCAGGCAGCATCTCCCCAGCACAGAGCACGGGGCACCTGCCACAGTCCAGGCCTGGGCACCCTGCTTTTCTGCTGGCACTGACAAGCCTGTCTGGGGGAAAGATGACCCCAGTAGTCAGACCTTCTGAGGGACCCCTGAAGGAGAAAACAGTGCTCAGACTTCCACAACGAAGGCTGAAGAACAGCTTTGCTGCTGGTTTCAGAGAAGGTCTTTCTTGACAAGGGACAGAAGAGCCGCCTTGCCTTGCTCTAAAGCTGAGCTAGGACCAGTGGGTGGAATTGCACAAAGGCAAAATACAGCCCTTTCATTAAGAAGAGAAGTTGTTCCCAAACTAGAGGTCTCTGATAATGGGATGACTTACCCCAGAACTGTTCAAACAGGAATTTTCTAAGAGGAATCCCTGGACTACATGAAAAGGACGTAGCTTTTTGGAGTTGGAAGGGCTACAGGGAAGTCCTTGGGAGGTGATGAATGTTACCACTGTAATTAGTCAACTGGATAGTGGGGTCACAAATTGTGATTGACTCCAAAGTGGATTTTTACACAAAATTAGAAAATCATCAGTTTACTCTGATTGAAGCCACAACGTAACTGCCAATCTTCTTTGCTTGTGCTGAGTCAATGCCACCTTTTATACTGGACGATATGGCCCAAGTTCAAGGCCTCTCACATTAACATGAGAGTGCAGAGGGGCCTCCACCACCCACTTTTCCCTGCAGCAAGCTGTTATGATGGGCTTACTTCCTTACTTTCCTTACTTCTCCGTTTTTTTTTTTTTTTTTTTTGGTAATTTAGAATGACAGGAATAAAAAGTTCTAAAGACTATGAGAAAACAGAATGTTCTTCAAATAAAGCTCCAATCCAGATATTGAATACTCCAAGAACATCCTCATGTTCCATCCGGAATATTTTTAGATGGAAATTGAGAGCATGAGAGCATGAATAAGGAAGAAGACAAAATGATTTTCCCTTGCAGAGAGCCTTCCAATTCCAACGTGGAGATCACCTGTCAGGTGCCAGGCCCTCCCTTAGCTACCATCATGGATAAAGACCCATGAAAGATGTGGACCCTGCCCTCCAAAGACCTCTGAGAAGCACCCTGAAGCCCGGACCAGCAGGCACTCCCAAAAAAGAGCACAGGCTCTGCAAGGTTCATACCCCAGGGCTCTACTTGCTCTGGGCTCCGCAGACCTCTTCCTCCACCAGGGCCCCCACTTCCGCTCAGTGAACTCCCTGAAGGATAACAGGTTCATTCTCTGGCTGCTTTCACTTCAAATGAGCTCAATCCAAGCAACATTTCCTGAGCTCCTACAAAGTACCGGGGCCAATGCTAAGGCCAATGCTAAGGGAGATGCTTAAATATTTGCTCATTGGTTTGTTCATCCCTCCAATTTGTTCTACAAGCATGAGAGATGGCTCACACAAATAAAACAGGACCAGGTAAATATACCTTCTAGAAGAAGGTCAAGCAGAGAGACAAAGGTGAAGCCCACACCTGCGGATCACGGAGTCCTATCCTATATAGTTGCTAAAACAAAGGCACAGATGTCACTAAAGGACAAGCAGGACACAGTCTCTGCTCTGAGCTGTCTGGAGATGGAGAACAATCCTTATCCAGGTTTCCAGAGTACAAAAGCACAGAGCCCGGTACTCAGCGATGCACTGAAAGTTCACTGTTTGGAAGCCGACTGATGTCATTGGCACCCAAGAGGTCATGTCTCGGAGCACAGATGTCAAACTGAGTAATTCTGGCTGGGAGGCTCAGGGAAGTCTTTCCTCAAGAGATCTCACATAAGAGCTGTACCCCAGGTTGCCTTCATTTGGCTTGGGCAATTTCATTCATTCAACAATCTTGAGGTTCCAAATCAAGATATGGTCTTAGGGGAGGAAAAGCAGAAACAGAAGAGAAGGTAGTCGAAACATTTCTAAGGGCGGCTCCCTTGGGTAAAGAGACAAGATTATTCAACAGCATATGTCATCCTTCTAGAAAGTTCTGATCTAGAAATTGCCTTCGGCCCACACTGGAAGTCCTTACATTTTAAGGCAATCTAAAATAATCTGCAATCATTCCCAAGGGGTTTAATAGCCGGGACACACTTTCATGGGATCGCAATCCAAGTTCTCAGCGCAGAATCTTCAAAAATCCATTTTCTTTTTTCTTTTTTTTTTTTTTTTTTGAGACGGAGTTTCGCCCTTGTTACCCAGGCTGGAGTGCAATGGCGCGATCTCGGCTCACCGCAACCTCCGCCTCCTGGGCTCAGGCAATTCTCCTGCCTCAGCCTCCTGAGTAGCTGGGATTACAGGCACGTGCCACCATGCCCAGCTAATTTTTTGCACTTTTAGTAGAGACGGGGTTTCACCATGTTGACCAGGATGGTCTCGATCTCTCGACCTCGTGATCCACCCGCCTTGGCCTCCCAAAGTGCTGGGATTACAGGCTTGAGCCACCGCGCCCGGCCAAAAATCCATTTTCTATCTCATTTTTTGCTATAGCATTTCTCTAGTTTTCTTCCCAGTGGTATTTTCCTCTGATGATATGGACTTCTGTCATACTGAAGCCCCAAATGGAGGAAAATGAGGTGTCATGAAAATGCTACATATTCCTTCATATCTCCTGCCACTCAATGAGTAAATAAAAAAGGAGTCAGGTGGGGAAAGGATGTTGCAGAGGGAGCGATGGGTGCACTGAGAATGGCAGCGCTGGCCGAGGGTGGGAAACACTTCTTCCTGGAGGCCTGGCCTTGCACCAAGGACAGAGAACACTGACAGCAGCAGCAGCAGCAGCAGGGAAAGTAGCCCCAGCAAGCAAGAACAAACAATGCCACAAAGGCAAAGGAGTGGGGGGGGTTCAGGCCTGAGAGATGAAAAGGTGCCTATAACGGCCCTTGTGGGAATGGGAGAGGGGAGTGAGCTGCCTTAGAGATGGGCAACTCCAACAGAAATGGTGCCATACCAAGCGCCAGACCAGAGACTGCCCACTGGAGCTTGACTGCATTTGGAGGGCCGTGCAAAGATTGGTAGGAACTGGAATCTTTGTGAATTGCCACTTTTGAGTTCAGCTTTTGTACAGAAGGGGGCTGTGTGCCTAGGACCACTGCTTTATATGTTTACTAAAAATATGTGCCTCTGAAACCCACAGAATATGGGACATCTATAGCTCCAAGGATGTGAGCATGTTTCACGGGACTTCAGGGAAGGTCTCCAATTGCCTGGTGTTGAAAGGTACTTTCTGTAGCTAGGATGAGCCCAGGGTCAGTGGGCATGCAGACATTCTCAACATTTCCTTACAAACGGAAGAGTGGTGATGAAAACCCTTCTCATGCCAAGCTGAGATGACTTATTCATGATGCTGCCTGGACTTCTGCAAGAGCCTTCAAACTCCTCGAACACCAGTGTCTGCTTCCTCCACTCCATCCATCTGGCCTCTGCTAGACTGATTTTTCTAAAATACATCTGTGGTCATGTCATTCCACTGCTCAAAAATACAGCTAAATGTTTCTTCCATAATTTGGCTTCAACCACACTTTCCAGCCTCAGTACCTTCACTCCCCACTCTCTTTGTACATACATTCTGTGATCCCCTCAGTGAACGTGGTGGTTCCCAGAATCAAACGTGTTTAGGTCATTCCTTCTCTCTATAAGGCATTCCCTCCCCCTTATCCACTGCAGCCCTTTGCAATGTGTGTGCACATACGTGTGCATGCACACACACACACACAACTTCCACTGCTTGTTAAAAACCCTACTCATCGGCCGGGCGCGGTGTCTCAAGCCTGTAATCCCAGCACTTTGGGAGGCCGAGGCGGGTGGATCACGAGGTCAAGAGATCGAGACCATCCTGGTCAACATGGTGAAACCCCATCTCTACTAAAAATACTAAAAATTAGCTGGGCATGGTGGCGTGTGCCTGTAATCCCAGCTACTCAGGAGGCTGAGGCAGGAGAATTGCCTGAACCCAGGAGGCAGAGGATGCGGTGAGCCGAGATCGCGCCATTGCACTCCAGCCTGGGCAACAAGAGCGAAACTCCGTCTCAAAAAAAAAACAAAAAACAAACAAAAAAAACACCCAAAAAACCCTACTCATCTTTCAAGACACACTTTTAAATAGGACCATGCTCTGAAAAGTCTTCCCACCGCCACCACCAAAAGCCAGGCTCCAGCACTCCCTCCTGCAGCTCCTAAACCATCCTGAGCTCACCTTTCTGGCTGCACATACACACATGTAACTGTGTATGTGTTGGCTTCTGCCACTTGGTTGTAAGCCAACTAGAGGGCAGAGACTGAGGTGAAATCAGTTTTATAAGTCCCCCCACTGTCACATACCCTAGCATCTAAGGCAATGTTGTAAACATGGTAAACTTAGTTCATGTGTGGGTTGAACTGAACTGAAATAGTAACTGTAGGTCAGTGATTTACAATCCGTTAAGTATGGATAATCTTGAAAGAAATTTAAATCCAAGGCAGACAAGTAGCCATCATGATACTGGGTGGAGGTGGGACAAGCCAAATCGCTTCCATCTGTGCCTACCAGTGTCTTGCTGACCGAAGTGTTTAGAAAGCAGCCGATATGATCGGCCGGGCCAGAGTGGAGAGGGGAAGCAGTCTGTTGGTGGAGGACGGGCGGAGGCCTGGCTGTGGGTTTGGGGCTTTCTCTCAGTGGCCGTGACTGCAGGTAAGTTCCACAGCCATTCTGAGCCTTGGTTTCCCCATCTGTGAAACGGATGTGAGAATTCTGTCCATCTGACAGAGCTGCTCAGGGAATCAAGTGAGATGATATGGAGGAAAGGGCTGTCAGAACTAAAAATGAGCCAGTCGAATGAGAAAACCTATGCAACCATTTTGTAAATCCCACTGTGATAAGCAGATTTTCATCGTTAATATAGCATTCGTCCCCTTCATGGGACTGTGTAAACAAAAGATGTCTGGGGAGCTCCGTTTAGGGCTTGACACCGTGTGTGGTAGGTCTGGTACCCTGCGATAGTGTATGTAAAAATACAAACTATCATCATTGGGGACCACAGGGTTCTGGCTGCCAACAGTACAGATGCATAGTGTTAAATTTGGTTTTGCCACAATAAAAACATTGAATGGCCCCTTTTGGTTTTGGAAATATCAATGAGGAAAACTCATCATAACGAGGAAGATGAAGAGACTGGTGAAATATTTAAATGTCATTACAAATATACAAGACACAGATGCTGTCCAGCTAATAGTTCCTGTAGCTCCCTAGAGACCCAATACCAACACTGGTCATGTTGTCTTAGACTCTCTTCCATCTGCCCTCTGCTTGGCCACAGACTGCAAAAAGTTACACCACACAAGGCCTGGGGGATGGCCATGTGACCACCATATACCCGTGCCTGTACACCATACAGTCACACACATAATATCTTCAGGCCAACCATATGTATGTACATGCACGAAGCCTGCATAGTGACCATGTAGGTACACACATGTGGTGCAGAGGGGATAGTCGCAAAACTGTCTGAACTCAGTTCAATGCATGCTCACCTATGAGCCATATAACTGTACCTGTGTAACACCTATGTGCTGACTCCATCACTTGGGGCACAAGCTGCCCATGTACAGGTCACAAACTATACAAGACATCTGCATGCTTGGCAGTCCTGATTGCCCACATTTCCCACGCTAATATCACATGCACAGAAGACTTCCAGGCTAGCCATACAACTAGGTACCCCATGTTGATATGGCTACCAGGCAGCTGCCCAGCTGCAATATCTGGACACCTGTCACAACAGCATGCCCACACGGCGCCCAGCAACCACCATCCCATGCTGACCCCGCGTCAGGCATAGAATGTTTGTGCCAATTTCCTTCAAGATGGCATCCTTATTGCCTAGAATACGAGCCCGTTTTCACTAAAAGTTAAAAAAAAAATCCCTCTCTGCTTTCCAGCACGATTTGCTGTAATAACTTTGGATTCAAACCTGAATACTCTGTTATGGAAAATTCTGTGGAAGAATAATGCAGTAAAATGTGCCCAGCTAATGGCAGGGAGACAAACCCCTTGGTGCTGTATCCACTCTGAAAGCCCTTGGTGCTGTATCCACTCTTGGGGCTCGTCTTTTCTTCTCACACTGAATAGAAACATGGGGGATGGGCGCTGCTTTCTGTTCTCCCCGCAATCACCCCTAGCTCAAGAAACAGCAGTGGGCAGTCACAGTGGTTCCGTTTTCGCCACATGACCTAGGGCTCAGGAACTCCAGAACATTTTTTTAGTATGGGAATGTGCCTTAGCGATCAGCTAATTTGACCCTCCCAATATAATAGATTAAAAAAATGAGGGCCAAGGAGCCAAGTGATGGTCACAGGCCACACCGCTGAAGACAGGATGAGGTGTATTCACAAAGACATCCTTGGCCACCAGATTTGGTTTAATGACAGGGTAGGCTTGGCTACCAGCACATTTCCTGACAACACAAAGAGCATCGTCGGCCAGATCCCGGGAGAGGGAGGAAGGGCGGAAGGAGCAGCTCTGGGCAGGAACAGGTTGGAGGGAGGAACTGGCAGGGAGGGGGCTGCATTGGGCTCAGCGCCCAGCCTTGACACTGACCAGCCACATTGGCTCAGGGAAGCCACCTTCCCTCTGCTGGGCTGAACACAGAGGGAATCAGCCTCTGCGATTCCTTATGGCCTTCATGATCCTCTGAGGCTGACTCAGAGCATGTAAGCACTGCTCAATGTTTAAGGAAGCCGTAGCATTTCAGTTCCTAAAATGTAAGAGAGGAGACAGCTGTCCGTCCACCTGAGTCTGGCCAGCTCAGATGCCTTCATATGCTCCTGACCTAGTCTAGCAGGTCTAAAGTCCACGTTCACTGCCACACAGAAAGATCCAGCCTCAAGGGACCCTTCCCTTGTGAGAGGTGAGCCTTCCACTAAGAAGCCAAAGGAGGAGGCTGAGAGTCACCAAACCTTCTGACCTCGTTTTCTGAGTACTCTATGGTCAGTGAGCTCCTTCAAAGCTGAGAGTCTGAAGTCTAAGCCTAAAATACCACCTTTTGAAAATTCAGAGAAATGTTCCATCCAGAAATGTTTCTGACACTTTGGTGGGTCAGGACATGTTCACTGCACGATCAGCACCGTGAAGAAAGGTCCCTAGGAAGTGAAATGCAGTATTTAAAAGACACCGCCATCTGCTCACTCTCAATTCTGCCTCTGCCCTTCACATGAGACAAATGAAGCCACAGACAAATAAGGACACGAACTGCTCTTCTCGGACCCAATGGCGGGGCTGGCTGGGACGGCAGGTGGCAGAGCTGCTAGGCATGCTCCTGTAGAAGAACCGACTCCTGGCACAGGCTGAGCCTACTGTCAGATGGCCAGTGTGTGGCCCAGGGAACTCACCCCGTGTCCTCATCTTGTTATACCTAACTGTCGGCTTTATGTGACCTCTGGCAAGTCCTCTTGGGTTTACTAGTTTGATTTATTAGTAAAATGCCCACAGGTATCCACAAGTGATGAATAATATTTTCATAGTTTTAATTTTTTGTTTTTCAGTTTTTGTGTGTGTGTGTGTTTTTTTTTTTTTTTTGGAGATGGAGTCTCACTCTGCTGCGTAGGCTGGAGTGCAGTGGTACCATCTCGGCTCACTGCAACCTCCACCTCCCAGATTCAAATAAATTCTCCTGCCTCAGCCTCCTGAGTAGCTGGAACTACAGGTGCACACTGCCACGCTCAGCTAATTTTTTGTATTTTAGATGAGATGGGGTTTCACCGTGTTGTTCAGGCTGGCCTTGAACTCCTGAGCTCAGGCAATCCACACACCTCAGCCTCCCAAAGTGCTAGGATTACAGGTATGAGCCACCGCACCTGGCCATAGTTTTTTGTTTTTTGAAAATTGTTGGACATTTATTTTTAATTTTTTTATTATATACGTATTTTTTTATTGCACTTTAGGTTCTGGGGTACATGTGCAGAACATGCAGGATTGTTGCACAGGTACATACATGGCAATGTGGTTTGCTGCCTCCATCCCACTGTCACCTATATCTGGCATTTCTTCCCCATATTATCCCTCCCCAACCTTCCTACTCCCATGCTGGCCCTCCCCTATTCTCCCACAACAGACCCCAGTGTGTGATGCTCCCTTCCCTGTGTCCATGTGTTCTCATTGTTCAACACCCATCTATGAGTGAGAACATGCGGTGTTTGATTTTTTGTTCTTGTGTCAGTTTGCTAAGAATGATCGTTTCCAGATCATCCATGTCCCTACAAAGGACACAAACTCATCGTTTTTTATGGCTGCATAGTATTCCATGGTGTATATGTGCCACATTTTCCTTGTGCAGTCTATCATTGATGGGCATTTGGGTTGCTTCCAGGTCTTTGCTATTGTAAACAGTGCTGCAATGAACATAGCTGTGCACGTGATAGAATGATTTATCCTTCAGATATATACCCAGTAATGGGATTGCTGGGTTAAATGGAATTTCTATTTCTAGATCCTTGAGGAATCACCACACTGTCTTCCACAATGGTTGAACTAATTTACACTCCCACCAATGGTGTAGAAGTGTTCCTATTTCTCCACATCCTCTCCAGCATCTGCTGTCTCCAGATTTTTTAATGATCGCCATTCTAAGTGGTGTGAGATGGTATCTCAATGTGGTTTTGATTTGCATTTCTCTAATGACCAGTGATGATGAGCATTTTTTTAAACGTTTGTTGGCCTCATAAATGTCTTCTTTTGAAAGTGTCTGTTCCTATCCTTTGCCCACTTTTAAATGGGTTTTTCTTTTTCTTATAAATCTGTTTCAGTTCTGGTAAGTAGATTCTGGATATTAGCCCTTTGTCAGATAGGTAGATTGCAAACATTTTTTCCCATTCTGTTGTTTGCCAGTTCACTCTAATGATTGTTTCTTTTTCTGCACAGAAACTCTGGAGTTTAATTATATCCCATTTGCCTATTTTGGCTTTTGTTGCCAATGCTTTCAGTGTTTTAGTCATGAAGTCCTTGCCTATGCCTATGTCCTGGATGGTTTTGCCTAGATTTTCTTCTAGGGTTTTTATGGTGTTAGGTCTTATGTTTAAGTCTTTAATCCATCTGGAGTTAATTTTAGTGTAAGGTGTCAGGAAGCGGTCCAGTTTCCGCTTTTTGCACATGGCTAGCCATTTTTCCCAACATCACTTATTAAATAGAGACTCGTTTCTCCATTGCTTGATTGGTCAGCTTTGTTATGGATCAGATGGTTGTAGAATGTGTGGCATTGCCTCCGAGGCCTCTGTTCTGTTCCACTGGTCTATATCTCTGTTTTGGTACCAGTATCATGCTGTTTTGATTACTGTAGCCTTGTAGTATAGTTTTAAGTCAGGTAGCATGATGCCTCCAGCTTTGTTCTTTTTGCTTAGAATTGTCTTGGCTATGCAGGCTCTCTTTTGGTTCCATATGAAGTTTAAGATGGTTTTTTCCAGTTCCGTGAAGAGGGTCGTAGGTAGCTTGACGGGGATAGCATTAAATCTATAAATTACTTTGGGCAGTATGGCCATTTTCACACATAGTTTTAATTAAAATTATGATTTTGGTTCAATGAGAGAATGACACCCACCATAGCCTGTTAAGTCCCAGACAATACATAAGACATTTCATACATGATATAGTGCCTCCTCTATCCAGGGCCAATCTGAAGATGCGTGCCCATTTTCAGATGAAGAAACTCCAAATGAAGTTGCCAACAGCACTGAGTGTCTCGGGGCCAGAGCAGACCTTGAGGCTAGATCTTCCACAGGTGCAACAATGAGAAATAAACCTCTTTTCAAACTGGATACCACTGGGGTGTGTGACAAATGACTTACGGATTTAAGGGGAAAATACAAACGCCAATGCAAAATGAGGCTGGTATTTTTATAAAAGTGTTCTTCCTATAGAGTCAGAATATTGACAAGTCTGGGAAATATTTCCCTCTCTTTTTACTTTTTGAAGTGCCAGAACATGAAGTGCCTTTGAGAACAGGTAGGATTTGTTGAAAACGTGCACTTTGAATGAAGAGACACCCCTCTCCCCAAATAAGCTTCGTGTGAGTAACATGGCTGTTTATTCACCTGGGTGTAGGTGGGCTAAGGCCGAAAAGGGCATTAGCAAAGGGCAGTGGGATAGGAGCTGGTTTTATAGGTTTGGGGTGGGCAGTGGAAAGTTACAAAGTAAGATCAGTTACAGTGGTGCGGATGGGGCAAGGAGTATACATTACCGTAAGTTAATTACAGTGCTGGGTGGGATAAGAGCATTATCATGATAACAGTTCAGATGGCAGGGTGGGGTGAGGGACTGGTCCGGGGAAGCTCCGATGGGCAGTCAGGGACAATGGTGAACGCAGGTAGGGGGAGGAAGACCATCAGCTGAGGCAAGCAGGACTTCAGACTTTCAGGCTCCAGGCTTGTATATGGAGACCTGAGAGGATTCACCCTAAAAACTCAGAGCACAGCACCTTGTGCTGTTTTAAAATGTAGTTTTACATCCTTAATTTCTTCACCTTTGGATCGGAGTCAGTCCCTGTCCCCCTCAGAAAGCACAAACGAGGTAAGACACACAGAAACAGTGTGACCCCTATGATCCACCAAGCCCATGCAAAGTCTCGTTTTACTGCTGTGATTTCTCCTCTGCCTTGATAAACCTCCAAAAAAATGCCCCTAATCATCACGTGGCAATGGGCAGATGTCTGACAATGCCACTGGAAGTCTTCATTTTGCTTCCTATCCTGTCATACAGATGCACAGGATGCCCCCGGCTTCCCATGGTAGGTGGGGACAGGGGCGGGGACAGGGGTGGGAAGCGGGAGGGAGACCCAGAGGCAGGTGCCAGCGGCCCTCCCAGGGGATCCTGGGCAGACACTGATCCTACTTCAATGGTTCTCCACTGGTGACCACATGAGTCCAGTTTGGTCATCTGCCCTGGGTGCGCTCAGTACCAGTAACTGCCAGGCTGCCCATTTTGCACAGGAAACAAGGCCACACACAAGCAACCACACAGGGACCCCTCCTCTCAGGGCTGCCTGCTCCAGAGAGGCCCCGTACCCTCACAGCAGACCCTGTGCTAGGCCTGAACACATAGATGCAGAGCACTCCCTAAGGTAGAGAGACTATGGCACAGCCTGGATCACCAGGAATACAGAGGGGGGAGTCAGATCTCGCAGGGAAGGGGCACAGGGGTCAGCAGTGCTGCACCTACAGAAAGGAGGACTCCTGAGCCACGTGGGGAGCTGCTTGGATGAGTCAGAAGCAGAGCCTGACCTGGTACCTTCGGAAGGCAGGACTCTGCAAGCCACGCAGGAAGCAGGCTCGGGTGAGTCAAAAGCAGAACCTGACCCATTGGGCATGAGCTCAGCTCCATGCACCGTGGGCAATTCTGTGAATGACCTTGGATTTCAGGCTGTGGTTGTACACAATGGGACCACTGAAGTCTTCTGAGATGTCTTAAAAAAATAGCTTCTGGAAAAAATAAAAGACCTCTGGAAAAAAAGAAGAAAAAGAAAAAGAAAGCAAGCTTCTGGAAAAAATAAAAGAGTTCGGGGAAAAAAAAGAAAGAAAAAGAGTGTGGAGGAAGGTCCAAGGAGGGAGGACTGGAGAGAGGGTGGCAGGGTTCTCTGTGGCCTCCAGGCGAGGGCGGGAGGCAGGGCCTGCTCCGAGGTGGCGGTGGGGCTGGGGGGCTGGGGAAGAAAAACGACATGTGGGGAAGGAAACCTGTCAGTGGTTTGCATAACTCCCCAGCCTCATTTTTTGTTAAAAGAATAATTTGATTCCTGAAGTAGTAACAAGAAACTTGTAATTGGATGGGAGAACATAAACAATGACAAATTAATTTCACAAGGCATTTAGAGCATAACAGCTACGTTTAAAAAATGTTGCAAAGGGAAGTGAGTGCTTTGGTTGAACTCCCTCACACTATAATGGCAGTGTCTTATTGCTTCTTACTGTGCCTCAAAAATCATCTAAAATCCTCTGCTAGAAGTATATCACTCCTTCATTCCGAAGATGACTCCAGTGGTTCTCAACCCTGGCTGCAGGGTTATTTCGAGTCACCCAGGAAACTTTTAAAAATACAAACGCCAGGGTCCTTTTCTGCAGAGAAACATGGATTGGACTTCCTGTGCTGGGGCCCAGGAGTGGGTGTTTTAACTCATATTCGCTGGAGGTTGCGAATTCTTTTGTGAATAATCAGACCTTGGCAATGACCTTGAACAGTAGGATATAAATAACTCCCACAAGCTTGGCGTTCCAATAATGGAACACCAGGCATAAGTATGTTAACTACAGGTGCCCTAGTTGAGTGATTGTCAAGTGGAGACAAGCTCTTTGCAGGAGACATTCAGTAATGTCTGGGGGACATCTTTAGTTGCCACAACCGGGGTGGCAGTGGCAGGGGTGGGGGACAGGGAAGGTAGTAAGCTAATGGCACGTAGTAGGTTAAACCAGGGATGCCACTAAACATCCCATCATGTGCAGAATGGCTTCCCCTCCCCCAACAAAGAATCATCTGGCTCCAAATGCTGAAAGCCACTGAGAAACCCTGCTCTCATTAAACATGATATGAGTTCCACTTAAAAAGAAGGGGTTGTACTGTGTGTGTTCTTTGGAGTTTGAGGTAATGGGAAGAAGCCAGGATTCTGAGCAGGTTCTTAGCCTCCTGAAGCCTCTGGTTTCGCATCAGAAAAGGGAGAGATCAGATGTCTCCCATCTTGCAGGATTTTTCAAAGCTAATGTAGGAGACCAGAATATGCCACTCTGAAATATGCCTCCTTGGCATAAGGATTATTTTGAGCTGATTATTTCAAGAAACTGCAGACCCAGGAGAAGCTCTGAAAACAGAGAAGTTACCCTTTCATAAGGGAAATTTTACATGAACAAAGAAAATCTGCCCTTCTAAGAGCATCTCCCTCTCTGTACCAAGAAGACAGGGATGACCTTAAATCAAGAGACCCTTATCAAGGGAGAAGGCACAGACTTAAGTCTGCATAACGAACCTCACACTTGTTTTCTGAATTTTTCCTGGTCACCTTCCCACAGCTTGCCTCCCCCATAACCTTCTCTCTTCATTTCAGCTGAAGAGGGTGTTGACGCTCAAATTCCAGCCACCTCTTGGAGTTGAGCTTCTCCCACGTACACGTGAGATGTATGTGTTAATAAACTGTTTGTAAATTTATTTTGTTAATTGTCTTTTGTTACAAGGTCTCCACTGGAGAACACAGAAGGTGGAAAACAAACTTTTTTCCTTCCCCTGTACTACTATGATGTTGGGGCTCAGAGAACACCCTCCTAAAATACGGGGCCTTGGCATGCCAAGCATTTTTGAACTAAAGGAAATTGGAAGGCCTTAGAAGCTGCCTCAGAACCAAGGACGTTCGAACTCATCTTGTTTCTCCCCAGAAGTGAAGAAGAAAAAAAAATTTCTTCCCCCAAGAAGAGTCTTAAGAGTCCCTCCCTAGGAATCTCATTGAATAACTTGGAAAGATTAACTACAGTTGAAAAGACTAAAAGTCAGCACCCTGCCCAGGCAGGCTTTCTCTGCATTCTCCCAAGAGTAGCTCCGGGAGATTACTTGGGAGACTATCTGCATGATAAGACAACCTTTGTTTGCAGTGAATTTCTACCCCTCACCTTCCCACAAGCTGCCAGGGCTAAGAGGAACTTTGACTCAGGCCAGAGTTCCTGTTCTTTGACTCTATTCTTTGGCCTCATTAATTTCTCCTAAACATCATTTACCACCCCTCAAAACTGCCTATATCCCTTTTCCCCATGAAGGGGTCTTTAAGCCTCAACTCCCTGATCCTTGCTAGAGTGTCCTATTCTGTATGGCTCCCGTGCACAGGTGCACATTAATGCATGTGTATGCCTTTTCTCCTGTTGATTTCTGTTCCGTTTATTTCAGCAGACTCAAAACTTCAAAGGGGAAGAAAAAATTTCCCTCACCCCTAAAATGACCACTCACACATTTGCTCTGTTTTACCTGCTTCCTTGAACATTATAGAACTGTTCAAATAGAGATTAAGAGACACTGATCATGTTATTCAGGAGGTGGAGAGAGGTTAAATCTCAGTGATCTGTCACCTGTTCTAGTGCAATCACGGATCCTCCAGCCTCACTACTGCAAGTGTGGTCGAGCCATGCAGGCAGCAGCAGCTGCCTCTGGAGCTTGTCAGAAATGCCCTGGACCTGCTGAGTTGGAATCTGTATTTTAACATGACCCCAGGTATTTTGCACACGCATCAGTATTTGACAGGCACTGTTCCACCGGCTGTACCTCAGCTGTCCCCATGTCTTTGGGACTAATTTTTTTCTGAAGACTCTTGGAGACTTTTTTTTTTTTTTTTTTCCAAATAATCCACTCTGAAGAAGAGTCTCCTCAAAGGGTTCAAATCCCATTTTTCCCAGAGGAGGAATCCAGCCCACTTCAGCAATCTAAAGGCAAATGCATTCATGCCTCATTTTTGGAAGTAAAACCCATTCACCTGTACAGGCTAAATTAGACCAAAGGTTTTCAAAGTGTGATCCCGGCATCAGCATCACCTTGGAGCTTGTTAGACACTCACATTTTGGGACCTCGGTCCTTCTGAATCAGAAACTCCAGGTGGGGCCCAACGACTATGTCCTGGCAAGCTCGGAGGATGCCCGCAACTCATGCTGAAGTTTGAGAATGATTGGAGTAGACCATATATAGCCTTTACAAACACAGATTTGAACGTTCACGGCCTTGAAATACCCTTCCTCTGTTGCTAGACAGCTTTGTCTAAGACGTCGATGACACTCCAGTGAACATCGTCATATAAAAACCTCCCCTTCTCTCCTGCTATTCATCACCCCTGCCATTATTCTTTAGGTGTCTTCAACATCTTCCTAACGTCTCATCAGAGAAAAGTATTTGGTGTGAACCTAATACAGGACAGTGGAAAAGTCTGGAATCAGACCTAGATTCCAATGTCTCTTCCACTTGGCTACAGAATTTGGGGAGAATCATTTCACCTCACTGAGACCCAGCTTCTGTTTGTAAACTGGAAGACATATCTCACAAAACTGCATGAGAATGAAAAGAAACTCAATATTTATTTGTTTATAATTCATTTTGATAAGTAGGCAGTGGTATACAGGCACTTGAATGGCCCCTATGTTCTGAAATTTTAAGGGGTACTGACACGAGACTGCCCATCCATTCCTCCTGCCCTAAATACTCACAGACAGGGTCTGAACGAATGGATATGATGAAGGAAGGGGCACTATCTCCGGAAAGCCCCCGTTCTCCTTCCTGGTGTCTGTGAGCTCATATTGTCCTCTGCCACTATGCACTCTTCGCTACCCAGGCAGATTCCTCCTCCCCCACTCTCTCCACACGGATGCTGCTCTGTCCTTCACCTGCTTTTTAGGACCCTCCCCTCCCCGCTCCCCCAGTTGAGTGACGACAATCACAGCTGCAGAAACCAGGTAAATGCGACTGTGGCACTGGTATCTCTTCCCCCTCCACCCCAGCTTTAGACATGACATCACTGCCTCCTGGAAATCTCCACCTGGACTGCCCAGCCAGGACCTCAAATACCATGTGCCTCCCACTGAACTCTGGGAGCTGGGTCCTCCTAAACTCCTTACCACAGAGTAATCTTTTAAGACCACAGACCTGATCTTCTCACTCCTCTGCCTCTGCTGCCTCAATCATCAAGGTCAAACCCACGCTGTCCCATCTTTCAGTCCTGCCCTTGGCCCCACATCTGCCACAGGCTTCTACCTACAATGTGCCACCCAGCATTCTGACAGAGTCTCCCTTTGACCAAACTCTACCCAGATTCTTTGAGCTCTCTCCTCAACCAGGCCCTAAGGCCCTAACTTCCCGGCTTCTCCCTTGGTCCCTGTGCTGCCCAATTTTAGCAAGAATCCTGTTGAGTTGGTCTAACCTGAACCCCCCAACTTCAATGTCGAATGGAGTTCCCCATCTCCTGCCATGCCCCAGGTGGCCTGGTCACCCTGGGCTGTTGGGTCACTTTAGCCACAGTCCCTCTTACTCCTAGTGTTTCCCTGGTCATTTTCACTCAGTGACCTCCATCTCCTGCTCCCTACCTATGAACTCCCACCTGTGCATTGCATTCGAAGTTGAGGCTGAATTATCTCCCCCTTTGCAAGACTCTGTGTAGTAGCCGCCCCCACAACTGAATCATTTTTCCCTTTTTTTTGGAGACAAGATTTCACTTTGTCACCCAGGCTGGAGTGCAGTGGCCCAATCATGGCTTATTACAGACTCAACCTCCTTGGCTCAAGTGATCCTCCTGCCTGAGCCTCCTAAGCAGCTGGGGCTGCAGGTAAGTGCTACAACGCCCAGCTATTTTTTTTTTTTTTTTCTTTTTTGGTGGAGGCAGAGTTTTGCTATGTTGTCCAAGCTGCTCTCAAACTCCTGGCTTCAAGGGATCTGCCCACTTCAGCCTCTCAAATTGCTAGGATTACAGGCATGAACTACCATGCCTGGCCATTTTATTTTTTCTTTAACAGTTCCCCAAATAGGGCTCGAATCTGAGTCGTTCCACCTAGTGTAAAGGTTCTCAGCCCTGGCTGCATCCTGAAATCACCTGGAAGCTTCTGGAAAAACCTACTCATGCTTGTTGAGACCAGCTCAATGTCAGAGTGGGGGCGAAAGAGTTTTCAAACTTCCACTGGTTATTCAAATGAGCAGCCAGAGTTGAGAGCCTGTGGGCTGGACATCCTCGTCATTCTCCACCAGGAGAGAGAAAGCCATCCTGCCATCCTGTGGAGCCACCTCAAGAGGCTTCGCGTGGCCCAGACCACGGTCAAGGATTCTCTCACGCTGTTCTGTCAATATCTGCTCCAAGGGCAGGAGTGCTGGCTTTTCATTCTCTGCATTCCTAGCACAGGCAGGATTTCTGGCAGTGTCTCTGAACGGATCTGAAGGCAACAGAGCAAGCAGGCTGGGGCACAAGGAGATGCTCCTATTTCAAGGCAGGTGGCTGCTATTTCGCCCCATCTTTAAGGGCGCAGGAGGAATCACTGCATAGACGTCCAGCTGGCAAAGCCCTATACGTCAGGCCCTTCTAATTTAAGGTATAAGCTCTGGGCACACAGCTGGCCTGAAACCGGCAGGTAAATGTCACAGCATTTTAGCGTGTGGCTTTATGGAGCAAGGGTGCTCTAGAGTCACGGATTTAGGGGTGACTCTCAGCTCTGCAGGCATCAGAACGTGAATGTGGTTGCAACCCTAGCCCTCTGAGCCCCTGAGAAAGCAGTGGGGGTGAGCATATGAAGGTGGTCCTGGATGTTCTTCCCATCCCTAACATCCTTTGATGCTCTCATAAACAAAATAAAAATGCTCCATCTTTAGCTGTGCTCAAGTGAAGCAGAAGTGCCCAAAATGAAGGTGACAGTGAGCAGGACGGAAATTCATAAAGGCCATGTGCTCAAAGCACCCTACAATTTCACAAGGCAGCACCGGGCTTTGTCCACGTAGATTGTGGAAAGAAAAGCGATCTGCATTGGGGTAGCCAGAAGAATAATTCCAATCCTGCTTCCCGGAATAAAGTACTATAAATTCCTTTTTATTTCAAAGTGTCTAATAAGGTTTCCAAAACATTTTTACAAATGTCAAACTCACTGTCAATCCGAAACCACCTGGAAAAAAAAAATAATAACTGACAGGCAGCTAAATTAAGGAGCTACAATTTTGCTGAAGTGTTCCAGCAACCTTTTAAGCCACAAGAACGAAATTCAAACTACTTCACTAGAGCCCAGAAGCTGCATGAGTTAGAATAGGCCACAAAACCCTCTCTCCTTCACACACAGAAACACACAACATTTTGAAACTGACCCTGTGTGCGGTGAACCGGAACCTCTTCTCATTGCGGGACCTCATGCACCCCAATTTGCATGCTGACATTCAGATGCTTTGGCAAAGTCCTCTCCTGGCACCACCCGCAACCCCCATCTCACACAGGAGCTCCTGTGGAAGGCTGCACATCACTCTCTGCCCCTGCAGCCTTCTTGCCCTTCCAGATGGCAGCAGAGTTGGCTGGCGCCCTTTGCCAGACAGTCCTGACTCTGCCATCAAATGCATCTATGATCCTGAGCCCCAGATGTTTGCTCAAGGGTCAGGTGGGTGAGCACAGCATTCTCTCATGCCTGTTTCCAAGCTTTAGGGAAACCCCTACCTCTTGCTCTTATCAAAAGTGATGGTCTAGGGATTCTCCTCTCACATCCAGCACCGCAGGAGAAGATGAAAGTTCTGAAAAGGAAACCACATTCAGGAAGGTGAAGACCTGAAGGGAGCTGGCAGGGGAGGGTGGAGGGTACAATCTAAGAGGAGCCAGGAACCACCAGGGGCAGAGACTGGGTGATTTCAAGTGGTACCACCAGCTAGTTAGTGGCAGAGTGGGGCCTCTTCTAAGCACAGCCTTGCCCTTCTATTACTAAGGAGAAGAGTCCAGAAATGCCATTCTTGCCCCTGAATGACCTTTAGCGCCTTCGAGTCCTTTGTCACCTGCAAACTCTGAAAGCAGAGATGGGGTGTTAGCCTCAGTAACTGTAGCTAGTGGACCCTAAAGGCCCACCAGCCAGATTTTCATGAGATACCTTGGCAAAGCCCTCTCCTGGTACCACCCTTACGACTCTAGTTCAGGTCTCCAAATGAGAGGCAGGTATAGAATGGCAGCCTCTGGCCATTTTGCAAATAGGGCACTCAAAGCCTGCCTCCTTGCAGGTCAAGATGAGCTCCCAACACCAGCTGCTACGGAGGGACCTTTCCACCAAATGCAGTTCAAGGAAGATTCTGGGTACAGGCGTCTCTTCAACACCAATGTGGGTTGGGAAATAAAGACCATGACCATGGCCCGGGCCTCTTCTCCTACAGACCCAAGAGAGCCACAGTGCAGGAGGGTATCTGAGGGTGGGGCCATCTTCAAGCCTGAAGCTTTCTGGGCTGCTGGGCCTGCTGGAGGCCCTGGAAAAGCAGCCAGAGGACGGAAGCCAGAAGCGCCATCTGCTGAAGCTAACACAAAGAACTCTGGCTCAACCACAGCCAGAGGCCTGCAGCTGCACAGCCTTGCCCAGTCCACAGTCACTAGGGGCAGTACAGCTTCTAGAAAGCCACTGAACTCCACTGGGCCTCAGTTTCCTCACCTGTACTGGGCAGGAGAACCTTGTACTACCCAGGAAGAAATGGCTTAGCCTTACTCTTCTCCAATCACACATCACTTCTTCCAACACGTACCACTCGTGATTTGTCCTCTGGAAGTCTGCTCTTGACATGCCTCTAATCCCCTAGGGTCCCAAGAGTGGCAGGTGCCTGAGGTGGGACAGGGAGCAGGTCACCCAGGGTGATCTTCCCAGTCCCTAAAGATGGCAGTGACTTCAGGTGTCATTGCTACAGCTTCCAGATCTCCAAGGAAGCAAGGGTCTCATCAGCTCCCCAAGGGTCTGACCCGACACTGCCTTAACACTGTCAGTGGGGCAGCACCTCTTACCCCTGACATTATGGGGCACTAGGGAAAAGTGCTTCATCCTGTGAGTCAATCTAGCTACTCCTGAAAGAATGCCAGAACCTAGAACCCCACCCTCAAGGTTTGTGGGCATGCATGTTTGTTCCCACCTTCACCAGCCTGGCCTCCAGGACAGCAGGTGGACTTGACTCCATTGTGAAGGGTGATGGAAACTCACTGGGAAGGACCAGCAGGGCACACCCAGCTCCAGAATCTAGGCCTCATGAGTCCCTTCCCCCTAGCTATTCCTCTGAAATGTTCTGGGGATTCTGCTCTTCAGACCATTTCCTTCCTGAGGTCCTGGGAATTAGCCCTAAACAGGAAACTTCCCGGCTACTTACTCAGGGTGAAACAAGTAAGAGGGGATAGGGAATGGACTGGGTTATATTAGGAATAGGGTGGATCAAAGAGAAAAGAAAGAGAAAAATAATGGGATCAGGGTAAAGCTAAAAAGAGGAACAAGGGAGGTGAGAGGTGGGAAGAAGAAAAAGGAGAAAAGGCTGTGTTAGGTAGAGGCTCACAGAGAGGAAAGGTCTGGGAGAGGCCATTGGGGAAGGCACTGCCAGGCATCCCTTCAGGAGCCATAGAGGCATAGGAATAGATACAGGATGATATTCATCAATCCATCTCTCCATCCATCCATCTATTCTTCCATTTATTTATCCATCTATCTTTCTATCCATCAATCCATCCATCTATGCATCTCTTCATCTAGCCTTCCACCCATCCATCCATCCATCCATCTACCCATCCAGCCTTCCTTCCATCCACCCACCCACCCAGCCAGCAAGCCAGCCTTCCATTCTATCCATCCATCATCCATCCATCCCTCCATCCATCTGTCCATCCATCCACCCGCCCATCCACCCATCCATCCAGCCAGCCAGCCTTCCATCCATCCATCCTCCCATCCAACCACCCACTTACCCAGGCACCCAGCCAGCCAGATTTCCGTTCTGTCCATCCATCCATCCATCCACCCATGTGTCCATGCCTCTCCCCCCTTTTATCCATCTCTCCAGTCTTCTATCCAACCATCCAAAAATAATGTGTTAAATACTTGTTTTGCGTCAAGCAGATTACTGGTTTCCAGAGACATAAAGATGAAAAAATAGCCCTCAGTCTAGAAAAGGAATGAAATTACTAAATATAACTGCTTTTTCCTATCTTGGGCTGTCCCTGGAAGGGTCCAGTTGGGCTAATCGGGGTAACTGCCCAGGAAAACAAGCCACACCATCAGCATTTCTCATCAGTCCCTTGGGATAGCCCTAAAGAAAGAAATATGAAAAGTGAATTGTAACGATGCTCTCAAAAGGGAAGAGCCAGCTCCGGGGCCCCGTCCCACCAAGCGCAATGCAGGGAGGGCTCTCTCCAGTTGTCTACCCAAACGCCAGGCCTCCTCCTAACACAGCAGATCTTGTTCTGGAAAAGCTTCCAGGGGAGGTGACCCTTCTGGCTGAATCTTAAGAGTAGGAATCATCCACATGGATAAAGAGGAAATAAACATTTACGCAGAGGAAACAGCAGATGAAAAGGCAAATGAAACCAAAAAACAGGCAAGAGAGAGCACGACCCCCTCAGGTATGACTGAGCTGTTCAGGGGGACGTATGGTAGGTGAAGCTGAGGCTAAAGACGTACACCAAGGACAAGATGAACGCCAGCACCCTCCACCATTCATCTTTCACTCGAACTTTCTGTTGCCGAATGTGGCTGCTTTTAGGTTGGGTATTCTCTCTGGCTCACTGTAGGCCCACCCTCTCCTATCATTTGGCCCAATCAGTGCTTATGTACCTTCTAGCCATGTGAGCTGAGTCCATGGTCCATAAGCCAATAATGGTGAACCTAGTTTGCTGTCCCACGAAGTTCGAATTTTATCCCCAAAGCAACAGGGACACGCTGATAGAGCACACCTGCAGGCTGCCACTGGCAGAAGAGATCATGGCCTAAACGAAATCCTGAGGGCTACCCTAGGCCTGGCCATCCCACACCTAGAAATTTATCCTAATAAAATAATTTTAGAAGATCTAGTGTTAAATTTATGTGGCCCAAGAACCATCAATAATTTTGTCAAAACAAAGAGGCTACCACTAGAGGGCGTGCTGGCCAAGCTGAGTGTCTGGGAGGAGACTAGGGTGCCAGAGTGGGAGAGGGGATGGGCGAAGGGGGTATGAGAGGAAGGACCAGCCTTCCTGCTGGGAGACCAGGATGCTCAGGAAATGACCAGACAGCAGGCCTGGCACAGGGCGAGGCCACAGGCTTCAGCCCAACCCCAGCCTGGGCTCCCCCTCTGCTGACGCCACCTGCGAGTGAAATGAGGAGAGACTCGGGTTCAGAACACTCGGGAGGGCAGGGAATGTTTTGTTCTGTGGTGATCCATCCCTGCAGGTTCAGTATCTGTTCTGGGTTGGCTGGATTTTTTTTCTTTGTTAAGCAATCTTCTTTGGATCACTTCATGTTGAGGGCTTACAGGGAAGGTCAGGCACTGGGCTGTGGAATTCCCCAAAAAGGTGACTTCCCCTGGGCAGACAGGTGACTTTTCCAATAATGAAAAGTGGCAAGCCACCAAATGCCTAGGGACACAGGAGCCAGGCCATAAAGCAGGTACACTGGGGAGGTGTTCTGCAGTCAATGGAAATGACAAATATAAAGGTTATGAGGCAATGGGAAAAAACCACTAATAATGCTAAGTGAAAAAAACTACAACACAAACGTGTGGGTAAAAATAATATGCACGCGAATAGACAAAGCCTGGAGGAGAGGTGACAACAGGTGCTGTGATGGGGCAGAAGGGCTGTGGCTAGTTTTTTAGGGCTCTTTTATTGCTGAGGTGGTATCTGAGTAAGTGCGTTTTTTTTTTTTTTTTTTTTTGAGACGGAGTTTCACTCCTGTTACCCAGGCTGGAGTGTAATGGCACAATCTTGGCTCACTGCAACCTCCACCTCCTGGGTTCAGGCATTTCTCCTGCCTCAGCCTCCTGAGTAGCTGGGATTACCGGCACGTACCACCATGCCCAGCTAATTTTTTGTATTTTTAGTAGAGATGGGGTTTCACCATGTTGACCAGGATGGTCTCGATCTCTTGACCTTGTGATCCACCCACCTCGGCCTCCCAAAGTGCTGGGATTACAGGCTTGAGCCACCGCGCCCGGCTAAGATGTGGTTTTAAATAAGAGAGGAACACACGTGGCTGGTCTGACGCAGTGGTTCACATTTGAGTGTGCCTTGGATCACTCGCAGGGATTTTTAAACACGGACTGCTTGGCCTCACCCCCAGGGTATCTGGGCCAGAAGTGCTGTGGCTGAGCCCAAGAATCTGCATTTTTAACAAGTTCCCAGGTGGTGCCCATGGGGACCACATGCTGAGAATTGCTGGCTCCTGAATAGTCTGCGAAGAATGGACAAGGAGCTGCTGAGGGGGCTATCAGGAGCCCACGTGGTGAGGCTGCCTGCTGGCCAGGAGATGAAGCCAGCTCGGGTTCTGATGACCACAGTGAGCTAAGTCTCACCCAGCCTGTTCACTGTCAAAGTCACCAACTCAGCAAGGTCACTGGAGATGCTGCCCTGATAGGAAACACCTCAGTGGCTCACGAAGACCGAGAATTATCACCGGCACGCTAGCCACCAGCCTTCCTAGTTTCCGGGGTGCCGTGGGGCCAAACTGCAGAGCTCCCGAAAGATGTTCCTTGGGGTAGCTGCTCACACAATGAATCTCTCACTGGGCAATTGCTCTTCCCTGTGGTCCCTTAGAATCTAGAAAGAACACAGACTGTTAGCAGCACAAGGACCCAGAGATGATCTAACCAAATGTCAGCTTTCTGTGTCAAGGCCCAGAGGGGAGAAGCCACACAGCCGACCTGTGGCAGAGCTAAGACTAAAATCCAGGGTCCCTGATCCCCCATCCACAGCCCTTTCTCTCTGCTTCTGCCCTGTGCTCTCAGGAGTCCGCAGAGCTCCTCTGCCAATGTTCAGCCACTGATAAAGACATCTGCTGGCCTGGCCACCTGGGGCCTTTTGCCTTGAGCAGGTGTCACTGATTAGAAGCTTCTGTTCTGTGGCCAGGGCTCCCAGTGTGGGTGTCACATGCCTGCTGTCATCACCTAAGCTCAAGCGGAGCCCCTCCTGGAGCACGGGCGCCCGTGCTGCAGGGGAGCTTCCTCCAGGTGAGGAGAGATCCATGCAAAGTGAATCCCAGCTGGCTGCCCTGGAGACCCGCTGGCCTCCACACCCAGCACTTGGCTATTCACAGCCCTCCTTTGAAACAGTCCCTTGCCGGAGGGCATTCGCCCTGCAAACCCAGCAGCAGTTCCAATCTGGTTTTCGAGCCTGAAAGCGGGCAGCTGCAGTGCTGTGAAAGACACAGCCCGCTCCCTCCCAAGCTCTGGACCACGGGCTTCCAGCGGTTTCCACGAGCCATTTTGGTATTACATCTCACTAGACACAGCCAAAACCGAAAGTGGACATTGCAGAGTACACTTCTGGGTAAAAATATCTATCCACTCCTAGATGCCCCTGGCCCTCCCATTCCACCCTGCTACCCGCCCAAAGGATACGGCTACAAGAGAAACTCCTCCTTCCAGCAGAGTCAGTCACTGCCGTGTAATACGCTTCTGCTGATCTGCTCATGGAAAAAGACTGCTACTAGTAATGTCAGAGAATCTGGTTCTTTATAAAGCAAACTGTGCCTCAAATCAGAGGTCCCATGTAGACGCTGGCAGAAATCTCCTTAAAGAGGATTCAGGCCACCTTCGGGTTTGGGATTTTGCCAGCTAAGAATGTCAAATGTGATTAATGTTAAGCCATGCAGGCAAACTGGCCTGCTTTTCACCCTCTGGTCAGGTCCACCTGTACAGCAGGCAAATCATTCCAAGAAAACCTCGTGATCATTACGTTCAGTGCAACGGAGCACCATGTACCACCCAGCTGTATAACATGAGTTACTGCTCGGAGTTAGTGCATGACTTTGTAAGACCATTTCTCAGATGAGGAACCTGAGTCAGATCTAGAAAGCTTGAGAAGATTACCCAAGGTCACACAGGAAAAGGATCTGGGCTAACATTCAGTCCTCTTCACCCAGTCCCCCTCACACCCTTTTTAAAACCGGATTCACACAAGCTCTCATGTTGCCTGACTTCAGTGCAATGATACAGTGAAGAAGGCAGCTGCGTATTTATTGTGGCTACCCCCAGGAATACTTGTTGTCACCAGACTAAAATCTCTTTACAAAACCAAACTTTATATAGTTGTCTTTATATATTCAGTGCTTAGCAAATCTCACTTCACTGCAAGTGGTCACTAAATATTTGTAGTTATAAGAGTTGAAATGGGCCATTAAAACTGGTTTAAAAAACGCCAATAAAGTTAAAAATTGGATTCCCTTGGGGTTTAAAGTGTTTAATGGAGGCGACTATTTATTAAGCACTTACTGTGTGCAAGGCATTATTCTGAGAGTTTTACTTGGAATAATTTATTTTCTCTTTACTAAACTCCAGGAGGCAGTTCCTAACATTATCCTTATTGTACAGATTGGGAAACTGAGGCAAGGCAGAGAAGCAACGTGTCACGCCCAAGATTCAAGCCCAGATAACATCACAGCAGAGCCTATGACCTTAAGATGGTGCTATCCTGCTTCCGATTAGGCAGTTTCTGAATCTGCACTTGATTAAAAATATAGGCGCAGTCCTAAAGATGCTTTGCGAATAAGTGAGCCAAGCGGCATTTGCTGTTCCTGGAGCACTGTAGAAGCCAGGGGTAGAAGAAGCCTCAAGAAACTTGTTGGAAACATCAGTGCCCTAAGGGACACATCATGCCCATGTACAAATGGTACTAATGTTTCCCAAGTGACTTCGCTAAAAGAATACATTACCCATCTCCTAAGCAACAATGAGCTGCCCAGACTGTCAGAAAAGTGAGTTGGCCACCCAGAAAGGGAATTCACTAAGAGAAGCCAGAAGGAAATCAAGTTGCAGGAGGATGCAATTGTCCCCAGGCCTTTCAGAGGAAAGTCCTGAACCTGACCGGAAGGGGAACATAGCAATGAATAGGAACTCAAGCTGGTAATCAGTCCTTCCTCCCCCATCCGAAAGTCCACACAGAAACCTCCAAAGTAGCACTGATTTGATTGACCTAATACTCAATTCCATTCTGGTACAAAGAAGTGGGGGGTCGGGAGGGGGGTGGGGAATTCTCTCCCTCAGAGCACCTGAGTCAGGACAACCAAAGTTCCAGAGAACAGCAATGACCATGACCAGGCATTTGTGTAAAGTCCTGACCACTTGGTTTCAACCCCCGAAGCAAGATGTTGGTCTTTGAGGTGTTGCAGGCACCGGCAAGACACACCTGTGTGTTTTCCTGTTTCCACTGGCGATAGAGCCTCATTATCTACCCAGGAACTGCCGTTCTGGACAAGCCAATGCCCACGGACTCGCTGCTGGTTAGTGAGCATCTCCCAGGAATCCTTGACTACCTGGCTGGTGCTTAGCTGTTGATAAGCTGCAGCCAGCCTTGCCCCTGTTCATCTCAAGGCACCACAGAACCACTGGCCACACAAACATCATTCTGCTAGGGGCATGAAGACAGAAGCGTAAACATGAATTCAGTTCTGCAAATAAAATTGTGGTCATGCCTCCGATGTGAAGGTTCTTCATCTACCTTCAGGGCCAAAAGATCTATACCAGTCGTCCTTACATGGTGTGTGACGCCAACAGCTCCTGATCAGGCTAAGACTGCTACCCAGCAGATGCCAGCCTTGCTTCTCTCTAAATGTTTTGGAGATGGGAAGGATGGAAGATGCAAGAAAGAGAAGAATAAGTAGGAAGAGGGGGAGCAGATTTGTGTCTATACAAGCATGGTGGTCCATCTGTGCTGCTATAAAGAATAACTGAGGCTGGGTAATTCATAAAGAAAAGAGGTTTGTTTTGCTCATGGTTCTGCAGGCCGTACAAGCATAGCATCAGCATCTGTTTGGCTTCTGGTGAGGCCTCAGGAAGCTTATAGTCACAGCAGAAGATGAAGGGGAAGCAGGCATATCACATAGTGAGAGGGGGGCAAGAGAGAGAACAAGATGTTGCAGGTTCTTTTAAGCAGTCGGCTCTTGCATGAACTGGGTAAGAACTCCCTCACTACTGTGAGGACAGCACCAAGCCATTTATGAAGAACCTGCCTCCATGAGCCAACATTTCCTACCAGGCCTCATCTCTAACACTGGAGGTCACATTTCAACACGAGATTTGGAGGGGACAAAACAGCCAAACCATATCCAACAGGTCAATCCCAAAGGTCTTTTGTCTGTTCAAATGCACAAGAGATTTCAAAGGCAAAATCGAGGGGGATATGCACACTAAATGGTCAGACTCTGAATGGTTCAAAGCAAGGACTGGACCACCTACCTCCTGCTAATAGAGCGGGACACAGGAAAAGGCCTACATTACCATTTTACTCGTCATGTACTAGCTGTAAGACCTTGGGAAATCTAAAAAATATTTCCGAGACTTAATTTATTGTTCTGCAATACTGAACTCATAAGACCTTCCTCATAGAGCTCCTGCAGGACTCATATGCATGGTTCCCAGCCCAGGGTCTGGCCTGCAGGATGTGCTAGGTTAGTGGCCATTCTTACCACCTCTCCCATACAGCACCAAGGTCCTCACTGGGGTCCTTCCACTCCCACTGGAGCAGCCAACCCATCCAATACCACCAGCCCCTGGATTTAGGAGAATCACAAATTTCTCTGATAATATCTCTGTCCATAATCTCCAAATTACACTCTGTGAGTTTACTTCTGTACTTGCTTCTCATAAACTCCACAGGCCAAGTATTCTGGGACCAAACGGAGCCTAGGAATTTGGCCTGGAGAACGAAAGCCCATCAGCTCACGGCACTGAACATAAGGCGGCTTGACTCCTCGATCAATCAGCCGAATGGCAGGGGACAATGTCTCCATTGGTGTTTCCTGAGTTTGCATGGAAGCCAGGAACTGGGTGTGCGGTGAGCTGGGGAGGGCGAGCGTGGCAGTGAGACATGCATCTGCCCTTGGGTCCAGCCCACAGTCTTTTCGTGGGTTCTGAAAGCCCGTAGCCATGACACTGACCCCACAGCCAATGGTTCACTTCAGAGGTCTTTAGAGAAACCCCAGTTCTCACCTCCTGCACCTGCCCCCTCCAGGGGCTCCACGGCTACCCTACCAGGTCCAAGCTCCTTCACTGAGATCCAGAGTGCAGTCATAATCTGGCCTGTTCTCACCTGTCCCACTTGATCTCCCCCATCCCCCGTATACGCCCTCACTCCTGGTGTCCACTTTGTCCTAATCCTGTGCCTTCAGCCACGCTGGTTTCTTTCCCAGAATCCCCTGGCTCTAACCCGCTTCCAGGGCCAGTTCCTGCCCTGCTTCCCCCAGGGGGCCCACAGAGGCAGCAACTTAGTGTTGTGTGAAAAGCACCAGTCAGTAGCTGGGCAAGGGGGGTCATGCCTGTCATCCCAGCACTTTGGGGGGGCCAAGGCAGAAGGATTGCTTGAGCCTAGGAGTCAGAGACAAGTCTGAGCAACACAGTGAGATCTCATCTCCATAAAAATATTTTTTAAATTAGCTGGGTATGCTGGTGCGTGCCTGTGGTCCCAACTACTTGGGAGGCTGAGGCAGGAGGATCACTTTAGCCCACGAGTTCTAGGCTGCAGTAAGCTGGGATCATGCCACCACATACGCCTGTGCAATGCAGCAACACAGCAAGACCCTGTCTCTAAAAAGAGAAAAAAACACTGGTCAGACGAGCCTGAGTTCAAGCCACATCTCTAAGCTACTGTGGACAATTTACCTAATCTTTCAGTCCTTGGTTGACTATTTGGAAAAAGGTTAGTAATAACAGTACCTATTTCACAAACTGAATGGGAACTAGATAAGATTGTGCTGGTAAGAAATCACTTAGCAGCCGGGTGTGGTGGCTTTTGCCTGTAATTTCAACACTCTGGGAGGCCAAGGTGGGTGGATCACCTGAGGTCAGGAGTTCAAGACCAGCCTGGTCAACATGGTGAAATCCGGTCTTTACTAAAAATACAAAAATTAGCTGGCGTGGTGGCACGTGCCTATAATCACAGATACTTGGGAGGCTGATGCAAGAGAATCTCTTGAACCCAGGGGCAGAGGTTGCAGTGAGCTGAGATCATGCCATTGTGCTCCAGCCTGGGCAAGAGTGAGACTCCATCTCAAATAATAATAATAATTATTGTCACTTAGCAAAGTGCTTGGCACACCCTTAAACCTATATGGGAAATCCTATTTTTAGCTTTGTTGGAGTTTCTAGACTGGTTTTAGTGATCTATTTCAACTCTTAAACCTTTAAAAATGTTTTTTTTTTTTTTTTTTTAACCATTGCAACCTTCTATTGCATCTCTAGTTTGTTTCATGTCGCTCGGTGTTATTTTTTTTTTTTTTCATGTCTTAGTTTTGTTTAATTGTGGGCTAATCCGCTTTGTTCAGAAAGAGAGAGAGAGAGGTGGGAGGATATTCATTTCAATTGGATAGCTTCTTCTGCTAGGAACACAGTGGTTGTATAAGTTAGATTATCTGAGATTGAATTTATTTATCTAGAAATAGGGAAGACAGCACCTGCCCTATTTACTCATAACATTACTGAAGAGAAATAAAATAAAGTCATATATGCACAAGCATTTTATAGCTCAACAGACTTCACACGCATAAGGAATCTGTTTCTCATTTGTGTAACTGCAATACGCTTCACATGAATAAGGAATCTGTCTCTCTTATTTGTGAGCATTCTGAAAGTAATCTCCATGGAGTTCCCTTGGAAAATGACTCTGAGCACTTTCCGCTCAATGAGGCCTGTGATTGTAATCATTTATTTCTTAATTCCCAATTGGACCCCTCTGGCTCCTATGGCAATGGCTGCCCAGCAGGGCCAATGACACCCAGCATGAAAGCCCCGAGCAGTGTAGGGGCAAAAGGTGGGGAGGCCCCGCCTGGTGAGAAGAGCTGGCGATGCCCTTCCAGAGGCGACAGTGCTACCAACACTGCTCTGTCATCCCAGACTCGATTGTCACGAGGTGGCAATCACAATCGCTGCAAATGCTTGAGATTATATGGCGTCAACAAGCTCATTGTGCCTGGGCCTCTTTGATCTATCATTTAATCTCATGTGTAGGATGACAGGGAAAGACTTCTAGAAACCCCACAAAATCAAAGAATCACAGAGTCGGAGAACCAAACTTGGGCAAACCTTCAGCAAGCCTTGCCAAGCCAACCATCTCTGAAGTCCTGCAGGACATGGAGTCTAAGGACAGAAAGATGGACGTGTCCTTCCTCTTAAGCACAGCGGAGAAGGCAGACATGGTTATGCATGCATGGTAGGAACTGCGACACCACACACCCCAGAGGAGGCAGGCACAGAAGTACTGAGGCAAACAAAGAAGCTTCTGGTAGCTAAAAAGGGTAGGCAGAGGGAAGGCAGTCTAGAAAATTATGTACAGCCTTGCATGCCTTGCTAAGGGATCCAAACACCATCTCCACACAATGACCAATCTCTCTTCTTCCTTTCTAACTGGTAAGGATGTTTCCCTTTGCTGCTGTTTACTTTTATCCAGGCAAAAATCTGAGAACGAGAGGTAAACAATTATGTCAACCCCAAAGTGTGGGAACCCTGGAGAGAAGGCTTGTGTCAACCTTGCACGAATTCTATGTGGGGTCAGGGAAGTCAGGGAATGAGGGGCCGGCCGGCAGAGGTTTGGGGACTGAGGACACTGTCCCCATGTCCCACATGAGAAAGCACTTAGGAAGCAGCTAGGAACACTCCTAACATAGTCTTAAAGTTCCTAGTCTTAACGCTGCACCATCTCTAGAGGGCAGGATGGCTCATTACTTCCTTTCTGGCTTTCAAATGCCTTTTGGTATTTACGTCCTTCCTGATCTTGTCCCAAAATAATATATCCTAAAAATAACTAATAATTAAATTTTTCTCAATCATCTCTCACGACACAGAGGGCTCTGCACCTTTGTCGGGGTTGCAGTGGGTGTGCAGGGGGTTAACATGGTCTGAAAATGTCCCCAGGAGATTCTGATGTGCCCAGGGTAAGAGCCATTTGCACGGGGTGGATTAGAATTGAGGCAGGCAGACTTGGATCACACTTCAGACACATCTTCTCATGACCAGCCCACGGGCACGTGTGACAGCACGTCCCAGAACAAAACGCCGGCGCCTTTTTTCTCCATGGCAACATTGGCACTTATCTGCTCAGATGAATGTCCCCAGGCTGACTGACTCATCTGGCAGGAAGACAAATCCACATGGCCAGCCAGGAGCTGACCCATAGGACCTCTCGGTGAATGCCATGGGACATCTCTGGCAAAGCAGGCTTTCCTCCTTGTCGTTCACTGTGACATCCTCATATTCCAGGTACATAATGTGGCCTGGAGGTGGCAAGTACAGGAGAGCAAAGCGGTCGGCTCGGGGAGAGGCATTTTACAACTCATCAAAAGGTGGCTCCTCGAGGCCACGGCCAGGCCTTTGCTCCCTGTTCTCACAGTTCAGGGGATATGGCTGGTTTTCTGCCAGTAATTACTGTTGAATGAATAGATGATTACATGACAACCAACATTACATTAAAGGACAAGCAGATTTCACAGTTTGTGTGAAATCTCTTTCATTGGAAGCCCCAGGCACTGGGTCATTCTCTGCCTAACTTGCTATTTCTTCACTGGCCACCTGTATGTTATGCTACCATGTGTAATGAGGATTGCCCTTTGGAGGGACCATTCTTCTCATGGAAAGCAGTGCTCCCGTAGTGGGAGAAGCATGGAATCTAGAGCCAGAAAATCTAAGTGCACATCCTTTCTTTGCCACTTACTGGTTATGTGACCTTGAGCAAGTCATTTCATTTCTTTGAACATAATGGCTTCCATATTCATAACACAAAGGAACTAATGAACCAGGGTTGACAGAATGAAAATCACATGTGGAAGCATTTTGCAGCTGCAAAACATGAGACAAATGTTGGTTATTATTAAACCAAAAAGCAAAAATGATGGCAAAACAAAAGTTTATGAAGGCAACACTACTACTGAAGATTCAGCATCAAGTTTCTTCTTCAACATGAAGAGAACATGCATGCCAATTGTCCATCAAGGATCTGATGTTAGAACCTTGTCTTGTGGTTAGTTATAAACTCATGGTCTCATAACCACAAAGAAGAATGAACGAATGGTTGTTCCTCTTTTATCTGCTACAAGTTATATAATGGTGCTTCTAAACCTAGAAAACTGATGAATAATTTTCATATGTATTTTTGTTTCTGTGACTGTTTTTAAAAAACATTTTGTGGATTAACTGGCTGTAATTAAGTTAAATAAATTATTACATTATCAATGATGCACAAACAGAATAACTATTAATGAACATTACCTATCCCATATTAATAATTATTTTAACCTATGCCCCATTTTTAAGGACAGTTTTCATCCTAAAATCAAATTTTAGCATATTGTAAATTTCTGTCCTCCTTTTACATTGCCTTTTCGTAATCTCTCATGGACTTAATGCATGAAGCACCACAAGTCAAAAGGCAAGTAAAAGTCAAAAGATGACAAAGTCTTCACTGGGTATGACAGTAACTTACTAAACTCAGTCTCTGTAGGGGGCATTTCGTTTGCTATAATTATATTTCCTCTTGAAATTTCAGCGTTTGATCATTTATTTGGGGTACTTTGTCTGTAATTAAAGCACTCAACCATTAGGAGGCAGTAGTGCCATGATCACGCTATGTTCAAATAAGCTGTGTAGAATAGATAGATAATTTCTTAGCTGAGAGGAGACATAACTTTTTCTTCCTTTTCTTCCTTTTTTTTTTTTTTAAGAACTCTGAAAGGGGCCATAATTCAACAGTACTTAAAATTCACTTTAGTTTTTAATAGTTAATGTAATATTGAACAGTTTTGGAACTTAATACTTAATTTTGGTACTTAATACTTAACCCTTAAAAACTCAGTCACTACTTAACATAACTGTTTTTCTCCAAAAACTGAATGCAGTGTTTATCTCAAACTCGTTGTGAATCCTGAGCTTGGATTCTAATACTTGTTCTTTTAGCTTTTGGACTTTAGGCCTAATGTTTGAACATACATTGTGGGTGTTGGTCCCTGGTTACCACAGCTGTGTCCTAGAACCACAAGAATTTCGTTTTCTTGCTAAGCTGTTGGAGATCACTAGGGGAGAAGCCTTTGCTTGATTTTCTGGCTGTTAGATTAGCAAAAAGGCCCTTTCGCATTTACTGACCCATCTCCCAGGCAGAAGGGAAAAGTGACAGACAGGTCCAAACGTGTGGGTAGCAAACACTACGAATCTTACTTACATGGAAGAAGCGACATTCACTCTGTCCCTATGTGGTTCCCTTAGTAATGCCTTTAACTCAGGATCAGATGCAAATGGTTTTACAACTGTTTTACATTAATAAAAGAGCTTTTATCTTTCATTGCAGAACAGTGCATCTTGAAAACAGCATTTAGCCAGAGAGCCAGGCAGGGTTTTAAACTTGCATCTGGAGATTCCCTCACTAGAGGCAACCAGGGCTGGGACCACACCACTCTGGTGTTGCCCATGAGCATGGTCCCTTCCCAGCCCCCTGCTGCCTGTGGCCTGCAACCTCAGCCCCAGTGCTTCTGCAGATCAACCCCCACAGCCCCTGGAAGGAGTCACACCTTCATCTTCTGATTTTGCAAAGGAAGACATCTTTTAGCAAATCAAATGATAGTGTTGTACTCCATCTTATTTGCACATTTTATTCGTGTTTTGTTTCATTTTAGAATAAATTTGGATTATCCTGATCAGATTTGCAAGGCTGGGCAGGGGAGGCCTTAAAATGACTCACTCTGTAAAAATCAGTTAAAAATATTTTAAGCTTCAAAAACATATCATCACAGTATGGAATGAACCAAATTTGTAGCCAGAGTGGATGTGTGAAGGTACATGTGTCCCACGATCCGGATCAGCGAGGTACTTTTTCTTTCCATGGCTGTGTGACTCATGGTCATTCTGCTGTGCCTGGCTCAGCCATACTGGGGCACTCACTCCTTTGCGGGGCAGGGAATTCTACCTCCAGGCAGCTCCACTTGCTTGGAAACCCTTCCTGATGGGCCAGCACTGGCCCCATTGCCATCTTCACCTACAAGTCCCCTCCTGTCACCTGGAGTAAGAGAGCACACCCTCTCTCTGCCACAGACAAGCAGAGTCTTAAAAGCAGCTTTCTCCCCTCACTTGGGTTTCTCAGGCAAAGCAGAATGCCTTCCTCACGTGGCCTGCCTCGTCTCAGCCACCCTCTTCCGGCTGTGCTGTGGGTGAGGGCACTTCAGACTGTCTCTAGCACTAAATGCAGCATGCCAGTGAGGCCCAGCTAGCGCCAGAGACAGAGCGATGGGATGCCTGCAATCAGACCTCTCTGAAGTTCCTAACTGCCTCTGCTACTAACTCACAGTGTGACGTGGGGAAAGTCAACACTTCTGTGCCTTGGTTAGCTCATCACTTCACAGGGTCATTGCTAATCAACTAAATGAAATCATATGAGATAAGAACATATAGTACATGCCCTGTACAGTGACTGGCTAATACAAAACCCCCCCGTATCCACGGGGGAAATGTTTCAGGAGCCCCAGTGGATGCTCAGAACCTGAGAGAGTATGGGACCCCACATGTACTATTTTTTTTGTATATATACCTACCTGTTATAAAATTTATAAATTACTCGCAGTAAGAGATAATCCACAATAATAGAGCAGAACAATGATCACAATATACTGGAATACAAGTCATGTGACCATGTCCCTCCTTGTTTCTCAAAATACCTTATTGTTCTTACCCTTCTTCTTGTGATCTGTCGAACTGATCACCACAATGGCTGTAAGTGACTAGCAGGCAGGCAGTGTAGACAGAGTGGATCCACTGGACAAAAGGATGATTTGGATCCCAGGACAGATGGAGAGGGACGGTGTGTGATTTCACCAAGCTTCTCAGAATGCCATGTAATTTAAAATGTATGCATTGTTTATTTCTGGAATTTTCCATTCAATATTTTTGGGCTCCAGTTACCCCACCACAGGTAACTGAAACCATAGAAAGCATAACAGTGAATAAGAGGACACTACTTAATCCTAAGGCCCAACCGGAATGCGACAAAATCACAAGACCTCAGGTCAACCCAAAGTGGCTTTTCACAGACGTAACACTGTGGTCTGGCGGCCCCGGGTCTGGTGGTCAGCACAACCAGTTAAGTCCTATGTCATCTCAGCAATTTCCTGATTCTCTCATGAAATTAGTTGAGCACATACTAATGGTGCTCAGGACCATCAGGACCAAAAAGATCAGTTAAGACAGCTGCCGACCACGAGGAGTCTAGCAGGGTGGACAGACATCCCCCAGGAATGAAGCCCGCCAGTGTGGCAGGTACTGTTACAGGTACAAGCGGGGGCTGCAGGAGCATGGACAATGCTGGGGGTGAGAGAAGGCTTCCAATGGGAGATGCCATGTCTGGCCAAAATCCAAACAAAAAGACAACCACAGTTCCCATCGCTGATCGTGTCATCCAGACCCAGCTGAGCAGGCAGCAGGCCTAATGTTTGAACATACATTGTGGGTGTTGGTCCCTGGTTATCACAGCTGTGTCCTAGAACCACAAGAATTTCATTTTCTTGCTAAGCTCTTGGAGATCACTAGGGGAGAAGCCTTTGCTTGATTTTCTTCTGGCTGTTAGATTAGCTGTTAGACTCTGGAATGTCTAAGTCCATCAGGGTAATGCTTGCCACTGTCCCCATTGCTGACTGAAAGAAAATTCCAGAGAGGCTGCACAAGGCCTGGCTTGGGGCCACCCAGCGCCCTGACCAGCCTGGGGCCTTTGTATCTTCTGAGCTGAGATGGGCTTGCCTGTGGCACAGAGTCCTAAACTGTAGGCAGGTGTCTTTGGTATAAATTCAGAGCCCTCTGCTTCCTCTGCCCACTCATAACTTCACACTTTTCCCCAAGCTGCTTTTGCCTGGAACACCTTCCCTAAAAGAAACATGAAGCCTCTTCTCTTTTTCTCTTGCAAAAAAAATTAATCTCCTCCGAGCCCATCTGCTCTAGAAAGCCATCCAGATACAATGGCTGCTCTTCCCCTTCGACAGGCCACAAGGCCAGCAAACATCACAGCCCCTCAGGTGTCCCTAGTCCTGCAGATGGACATCACTTCCTGCCTATCTGTCCTGCAGGAGCAGGGAAATGCAGCAGGCAAGGCTGCTACAGCTTGGCATTAAGGACTGAAGGGGGATGAAGTGCGTCCCGCAGCCCCAGTGACCAGTCAAGGCAGGTGCGCTGAGGCAGGGAGGGATGGAGAGCAGAAGGAGACTCCCGGAGCCAGGAGTCCTGGGTTCACAGCATCATTCCTCCCTTACCCAGCACGTGGCCTTGGACAGGGTGTTCTACCTTCAAGTGTCTGCACTTTCTCATCTGAGCACCAGGAGGCCTGACCAGAGAAGGCGAAGACAAGTCTCCCTTCCCTATAGCCTGGAATTAGGAGGTGATCCCTTCTCCCTGAGACCGGCACAACTGCTCTTCCATCTACAGCCAGGCAAGTAAAAAGTTAACGTTCTCAGTCTGTAAGTAGTTCCTGCTGTTGCAGATAAAATTAAATGGCATGGCTATTTTGGTGGAGAATCAGGTAAAAATGCTGAAAAATAAACTCCCCATCAAATGCTAGTCCCCTCCCCCAAACAACATTCTTTTTTTATGCCCATTTGGTATTTGTTTTTAATTCTGGCTGATTGTCAATTTTAAAACCTGATGCATAGAGTGGCTTGCTATTCCGGAGGCGTTATTTTAAGACGAAACAATGTAAATTCTGACTTTGGATGGCAGATGGCTGGCAGTTCACTGTTTGGCAAACCACCTGGTATGGTATGTTGGAAGTTCAGAGCAGCAGGAATGCGGCTCCATTGGAAACCACCACAGATGCTCGCAGGGAGCGGGGGAGGGGTACAAGCTGGTCAGGAAATTAAGAACAGTACTCTGAGCTCAGAGGGGAAAAAAGATGATAATTAGCTGAAAGTTTGCTTCTTCCAGTCTCGACGTTTTTTTTTTTTTTTTTTTTTTTTTCTTTGGTTGCTTTATAGAAAACCAAGAGGGCCCTTAGAAGTCACAGGGAAAAGCTGCTAATTTTGCTTCCTGTCTGTTTGGCAAAGCTCAGCCTCCGTGAGATATTCAGAAGTGGGGACAAAGCAGATAAAAAGAGTATCAAATGTGTTATATAAGCGAGAGGTGCAAATAAGGAGCCTAACTCCCAGCTGATTTTTAAGATCAATTAATGAATGGTATTTTGGGGAGGAAGGATTCACAGTTTAGGAAAAGACCCACGCACACGAAATTGACAACGCCAATGTTTCTTCATCCGGGGATTTCCCAAAACAAAGTTGGAGGGCGGTAATATCTACTGTGCATTTCAATTACAGGCCAAGATAGTACACGTGATATTAGGCACGTCCATCTGTGGAGGGAATGAACTCTGCCCAAATTCACCCATCAGTTAAGGTCTGTTCAAAGTCAATGAAGATACAGAACGCTTTTTAAAAAAGGTCACTCGCACTGCAAACCACAAATTGTCAGCCTCCTGTCAAGTGGAATGTCAAAACAACTCATTAGAACAGGAACTCTTGATATTGTTTGGTGTATGAGAATTGGGCTATTTTTTGTTTCCCCCAGATTCTTACCATGGCTGGAAGGCAAGTAGGAAAGGTTTTGCTATTGGTCCCACAATTCTCTTCCTCGGTCACTGAAAGTGAATAGGAAGTTAAACGGCCAAGTGTGATGGCAATTTGCCAGGGATGATTTTGAGACACAACAGCATCTCCCCATCTAATCCTGTAATCAGGGTGCTCTGCTGACACCTCTGACGCCCCAGGAGCTTGTGTTGATGAATCTGCAGAACAGGGACAACTCCATCCGGGGTGTTCAGTGATGGCAATTTAACCAAATCCAAAGCACCGCAGTCCGAGTGACTGAGTAACTCATATGGGCAGGGAAGAGTCAGTTACTATATTATAATCAGGTGTTCTGGCCAGAACAACCAGCTAATTCCAATTGTAATTCATAGCATAATTGCTCATCTGGACCCTGAGTAATGACCAAAGGGTCTCTGGGTTTTTAAAAAATCGCAGAAGTGTGTGTGTGTGTGCCAATTTCTCTGGCAGAACATGGGAAGGTCTAGAGAAAGGGAACACTTCTCTCTGTCCCCTACTTCTACTCTGAGTTAGGTAAACGCAAGTGCTCTTCCTTTGTTTTTTGTTTTGTTGGGTTTTTTGTTGTTGTTGTTACAGGGTCTTACTTTGTCGCCGAGGCTGGAGTGCAGTGATGCAGTCATGGCTCACTGCAGCTTCAACCTCCCAGACTCAAGCCGTCCTCCCTCCTCAGCCTCCCGAGTAGCTGGGACTACAGGTGGGCACACACCACCACAACCAGTGTGTGTGTGTGTGTCTGTGTGTGTGTGGCAATTGCATCTTGCTATGTTGCCCAGGTTGGTCTCAAACTCCTGGGCTCACGTGATCCTCCCACCTCTGTGTGTTCTTCCTTTCAGCAAACATTTAGTACCTGTGAGGCATAGTTCTCAGCACTGGGGGCTCCTGAAGGCTACGCAGATGTGGATCTTGCCCTAAAGAGCTTTACAGCTAAGGGTACTACTAAGGTGGGAACATACATGGTCACACTACAAGACAGGCACGGTAGGGCCTGAAAGGAAGATATGATCACATGCTAAGGGAACTCCCACTTCCTAGTTCTTCCAGGTGGTGCTATGTCCCACAGGTAAATTTGGAGGGTAGGTCCCCACCCAGTCTGATGGGTGCTTCCCACATGCTAGGATGGCCTTATGGGTTCCGGAGGGAACAGTGTTTCCAGGCTGTGCTTTTATCTTATGGACTGGAAAACCACGCCTGCCATGGCCATATTCCCTCCCTGGCCAGCTGCCAAAGAACCTGGTTCAAAGGCCTGTGAAGGAGCTGGATCAGGATGGCTCTCCCGTGGGAAAATGAACTAGGAACCGCAGGGCTTCGTGTACCCAAGGACCTGGAAGAAAAGGGATCTAAGGAGGAAGGATGAAAGTGCGAAGAGTGGACATTTCTGGGGTAAAAATGTTTTGCTCACCAGCCACCAAATGGGAACCACACCAGTGGCTGAGGCTGGCGAGGGTCACTGAATTAATTTCTTATGAGTGTTCTTCACACCAAATGGATCAAAAAAATTGTTCCCCAAGATGCTGCAAAAACAGCATGTCCTTCTGTTGTTTCACAAATGGCATTGAAGCAGCTCAGTGTGTTGGGGAGGGAGGCAGGGGCAGGAACAAGAGCAGGAGAGCTTGGGCCAGGAGGGAGGGAGGAAGTCAGGGGCAGCTCCCGGTGGTGCAGGGAGTCTCATGTGAAAACTGACAAGGAGGAAAAAGGCAGGGACTGAAGACCAGGGAGGAAATCAGGACCAGCAGGCGGCTTGAGCTTGATTTTTCAGCCTCTAGGGCAACAATTTGCAAAAGGGTCCTCATCTGAGACCACCCTTCTCTTAGGGGAAATTGGTGGGAGAGGAGGAAGAGGGGGCCTCCCTGTGGACCCTGGACTCTAGGGGGACTGCTTGGAGAGAAAACAGTGGAGGCCACCTGTGAAACTCAGAAAGGGGATGGAGCAAGAGATGTCTCAGTGGCCTCCCCTCCCACACCCAGTCCCACCACCAACATCGTTAAAGATCCAGGCCCAGTGCTTTTTTTTTGCTTATGGTATGACTTTGGGTGGGAATTTCTGATTTAGTGGCTGCAGCTAAATTAGTATCAAGAAACATGTCCTCAACAATGCTGGAGGAGAAAGGGAGGATGCTTGCTCATGGCGCAGGGGCAGGAGCAAGCACTAATCACAAAGCATTTCTCTTGGCAAGGGGTCTGTCTTCATTGGCAGGAATGCTGCCAAGTGAGGGCAGTATTTTCTGAGCATCTGCACGGTGGCAGGCACTAGGCACGCTGTATATAGTATGACATTAATCCTGCTGCCACTCAGTGGTGCAGAGCTTTTTATATCCATTTTACAGAGAGGAAAACTAAGGCTCAGAGAGGCCAACTAACTAGCCAAGGTCTCAGAGCAAGTGAGGGCAAAGCTGGAATGGGAACCCGGGCCTCTCTCACTCCCAAGTCCAGGATTCTCCCTCTGCTTCCTTGCGGACAAAAGCTGAAAACAAAACGAAACAATGACAGGAGAGAGGAGGGAAGGAAGCCACGGGGATCATAAGGAAACAATTTCCCTTTCCAGGAAATGAGGAGGAAGACAATGGGAAGGAAGAAACAGCAAAACCAAATAAACCCACACAACTTTGAAGGATGACAGTGTGATGTTAAAACGTTGAAATATTAAATAAGTTAGGGAGACATCTTTCACATTATAAAAGTCATATTTATTTAACAAAGTGATTTTCTTAAGAGTTACTTTGAGTAGGTGGCTCCTTACATTTAATAAAAGTCTTTCATTAGAAGTGCTCTTTGTGTGGTGTTGTGCTGTGTTTTTTGGGGACAGGAGTTCCTGAGAAGGCAAACATCCTAAGAGGCCTCCACTGTCTCAAGTATGCTCTCCTAATAGGGCTTGCGTTTGCATCCAGAGTTTGCAGCCTTCAGGAATCCTCATAAAGTACAAGGACAGGCTTGCACCCCTAACACCCAGGACATATGGGTCTTACAGCAATGGGAGAATGCAAAGGGAAGTTACCTATTTCAAAATTTTGCCCTGGGCTACAACCACATAAAAGTGAGTTACAGCTGAAAACAATGAAAGAAAAGACTTAGAACCCTAAGTCTCAAGCACAAGTCTCCCAAACAAAAGTTTAATAAACTTTGGAGATGGACCCTAGAGCCTTTTGGTGGAGGCAGATGTAGGCATGATAATATGACTCATAACTGCTAAGGCCGTCACTGAGCTTGGCTAAGTCTTCCCCAATACATTGCATTTCAAAAGGCCTGTTATCTCGGGAAAGGTTGCATTAAGTGTCTCTGGTAATTATGTCTCCAAGAAACAATACTCCTCTCCTCATTAAATGTTTCAGTGGGTGGCCCTGCTGAAGACTGAACTTAACCCTGGAGCTACAGAGCCCAAGAGGGCAGGGAAAGGGGCCACCAAGGAGTTGTCCAACTCTATCAGCCAAGGTGAGGCTGTTTATTGGGTTGAAAACTGCTTTAATTAGGGGCCTAGGCAAAGAAGCAGAGAAGTGACTGCTGTATAAATGACTTGAAGAGATAAAGGTACTGGGAGTTGGAGGCTTGCCCAAGTCTGTTCCACCCTGGTCTTGGTTTGGAGTGGCAGGCGTGAACTCTAAAGCCAGTTCCACATTTGCAACTCATTATCTCTATGCCCAGGCAGCTGAGAGCCACTCTCCCCTGCTAGAGGGTGGACTCCTCCCAGATCTGACCCCACAGCACGTCCCTGTCGCCCAAACACGTATCTTCCAAATAAACTGCAAATAGGATGTGATACCAAAAGCCCAGAGTTGTGCCTGCTTTGGAGCTGGAGTTCTAACCCAGAGGTAGACAGGTTTGTGTCATTCCGCAAACATTTATCAAATCCATGTTGTGCAAAGAACAATGTGTGAAGAGGCTGGAGCTCCACTGTCCCTAGGAACTCGAAATGAACCTGTCCAGGGCCCCACTGCTGGGAGTGCAATCAAAATTGAGCAGATAGAAATAACAGAGATAAAGGAGGGAGATGGAGCAGATACAAGTGGAGGTGAAACAGAAACAGGAAATCTCGGAAAGCCAGCTGCTTGGTTCTAACCCTGTGGGACGCAACAGAAGATGAACCGGCACTGTAAGGTTAGAAAACCCATATGAGCTAATCCTCCTTCCCCAAACTCAGGACCACTATTCACAAGAAAAGACAACCTTTGCAAAAAGGCCTCTGTCTGAGACCATCCTCCATCTGAGACCACCATCCTCTTGGGGGGCAGGAGCTTGGTGGCAGCAGCTGAGGCAGTGAAAAGAGAAGCCTCTCTGTGGCAGTAAATACGCAGGTCAAATCTCACACAAAGCTGAAGAAGGATTAGAAGGAGAAGGAAGAGAAGGAGAAGGAAGAGGAGGAGGGGGAGAAGGAAGAGGAGGAGGGGGAGAAGGAGAAGAGCATCCCTACTGATAACGAATGCATGCCAAAAGATGGATGCAAAAAACTATCAAAATTGCAGCACATTACTTTAAGATGAACTAAAGGCCTTTAGAAATGATATAAGACCTCAAATAATATTAAAACATAATGTTAGAAATGAAAACTAAACTAGAAGGAACACAAAGGCCAGTACATGAAACAGAAGATGCTGAAAAGAAGTGAGAGGTGAAAAAGATAAGTTTTTTTAAATCAAGAAAAAAAGAAAAAAGATAAAAAGGAACTCAGAGAAAGGGGCAAATACTGAGCATAGCAAAGAAGATCCAGTCAATGGAGAAGAGGAGTCAGCTCCAGATAAAGAAAACCAAGTGAAGGGGACAGAAAAATGTTAAAATATGTAACTTGAGACAATTTTCCTGAAATTAAAAGAAATTAATTAAAATGCGCATCACAAACTTGAGACTATCAATCTATGGACACTTTTTCCATGAACGAGGGTGGGGATGGGGGTGGCGGGATGGGGAATGATGTAGGGATCAAACTGTTTCACTTCAGATCATCAGGCATTAGTTATATTCTCATAAAGAGCGTACAAGCGAGATCCCTCACACATGCAATTCACAATAGGGTTCCTGCTCCTATGAGAATCTAATGCTGCTGCTGATATGACGGGAGGCAGAGTTCAGGCAGTAATGCTAGCTCACTGCCTTCTGTGCCACCAGGTTCCTAACAGGCCATGGGCTGGTACGGGGGTTGGGGACCCCTAGGCCATATGATCTGATAATGCAAATATGAAACAACCCCAAAAATTAGGGGGAAAGAACAGAATAGGGGGGTTAAAATGTTTAACTGTTTTTAGTAATCATCACTAATGGTACAGCGTTGTTACTATTGTTATTGAGACTATTGTAATAATTATGGGATATTCTAATTCTAATTCTGTATCTTTAAAAACAACACTTGCCAGGCATGGTGGCTTACACCTGTAATCCCATCACTTTGAGAGGCTGCGGTGGGCGGATCACCCAAGGTCAGGAATTTGAGGCCAGCCTGGCCAACATGGTGAAACCCCACCTCCACGAATAATAATAAAAAATTAGCTGGGCATAGTGGCACATGCCTATAATCGCAGCTACTTGGGAGACTGGGGCAGAAGATTCATTTGAATCCAGGAGCTGGAGGTTGCAGTGAGCTGAAATAGCACCACTGCACTCCACAAGTGCGAAACTCTGTTTACAAAAAAGAAAAAAAGGACCAAGCTTCTTGGTTTGGAAGAAAGGAGATACAAATGCAATATGCAACTTGGGTGAAAACGATTCAGTTCTGAATTTGAGTCTGAAATACCAGTTTGAACTCACACAGTATTTGACACATCCCTCCTCCCCAACATACATACTACACATTGTATGCTGTGTCCATTGGAAAAACTAGAAATAATGACTGAGCCAATAGCAATAAGTGTCCATCCTGCCCCAACTGTGGTCTTGAAATACTTTTTGCTGATAAAACGAAACCAGATTTCTTGGAGAAATGGTGGAATCCAGGTCTGGGGCAGGAAATAGATGACATTGAGCCTGGAGTATCTTTCTATCCAGATGGTAAAGAAGACAGGAAAGCCCCTGAGGCCATGGCAGAAGGACCCCAGAACCAGTGTGAAGGAGCGCCAACTGGCCAGAGATGAGAAGATATGAGTTTCAATAAAGATAATAATTGCAATGGATTTACCCATCAAATATGTGTAGACCCATCAGTTCACAATATTATTGAAAAAGACCTAATTGGCTAAGTCTTAAGGATGACAGGAAATGAAGTCAATGTCCTGAAAAGTGGGTAGATAGAAAGCATTAAGCACGTATTCTGACTTTCCTATAAGATCTGTCCCACTGAGTATCCAAATGGAACATGACATGGAAGCTCCTTAGAAAATTGTTCCAACTAATAAATGAAAAGAATTTTATAGAGTTGGAATTATACTATTTTGCAACTCTCAGTAAACGGATGGATCTGTGCCTTGAGCATCACTGGTTGTTAACGTGAAAAGGAGCAAAAACCACATAGTGTAGGTTTCCAAATGAAAAGCACACTGCTTTGTTAAAGAGATAGACTTGGGTCTGGTCCACACCTCTGGATGCAGCTGCCAATGCGCAGGAAATACAAAAGACAGAGGAGCTGTACAAGCATGCCAGCTTATGGGCATCTGCAGATTAAAAACCCACAGGAAGAAAGGAAGGGATAGAGGGGAAGCTGCATGTTTTTAAGGAGACTTCAAAGACACATCATGTTTTTTTTTTTTTTAAGAGGGGGAAAAGGCTCAAAAACAGCAGCAGGGAAGGTGTGTACTGTCTTCATCTGTTCGGGCTGCTATAACAAAATAAGACTGGTTGGCTTATAAAGAATTTATTTCTCACAGTTCTGGAGGCTGGGAAGTCCAGAATCAAATAGATTCTGTGTCTGGTGAGGGACTGCTTCCTTTCTTACTGTGTCTTCCCACAGCAGAAGGGGCAAAGGGTCTCTTTACTCCTATTTATGAGGGCTCCACCCTCATGATGGAATCACCTTTCAAAGGCATCATCTACTAATCCCATCACCTTGAGGGTGAAAATTTCAACACAGGAATTTGAGGGAGACATAGCATTCAGTCCACAGCATACACCTGGGTGACAAATCCATAAAGAAATGCATAGAGGTGGCTGCTGTAAGGGTTGGGACGGGTGAGGAGCTGTGACTACAGTGGGGCAGATGGAGGAGGGGCTTTTAGGGGGACTGGCAAAGTTATGTGGTGACAAGGGTGTTTGCCTCACATAAAATTACCAAGTCACACAATTGCTTAATATTATTTTCTGGATCTCTCTCTTTTTTTAATAAAAAGATGTAAACAAACTTTTTTAAAGGTCTTCCTTTCCTGTAAGATCTGTGCCACTGAGTAACCAAATGGAAAATGATACAGACACTCTGAGCTTGATCTACACAAAAGCCAAGAGAGAAGGCTGCCAACTACCTTTACCAGCAGTGAACATCCAGACCCCTGGTGCTGCGGCTGCCCAACCCTCACAGCATAGACCACTTTGTCCCAGCTCCCTGGAAAAATGAAGGGGCTTCAAGTCAATGGTGTAGCAGGCTGGGTGGCTGGTTCCACTCTGACCATAGTACCATATAGGACCTGGGCTGCGACTAGATTCCTTGCGAACAGGCCCCTTCTTCAATTTCAGCTCCAGTATTGAATACCAGTTGCCTATGGCTGAGACTCCAGGAGCCCAGTGCCTGTGAAACAAGGTCATTCCTTATCTCCAGATCTCCGGGACTCCACTCTGAACCTCAGTCCCCTGATGGCTGGCCCTCCCTGATACGGCATCTGCCTGGCTAGACCCCCGGCCACCACCTGCTTCTGCAGCCCCTCATCCAGAACTACCAACAATCCTCTGCCTTCTGAGGGCACCCATGTGGCATCTGAAGCTACTAAGATCCTAGCAGTCAGGTCATTCAGAAGCTACCACTTTGCAAGAGCCACCCTGACTGCCTGACCCCAAAGAGGGAAAGTCCTTCCGCAGCCCAGGCCTTCCCCTGTCACGTATGTACTGAAGAAAATACATCCATCAGGTGAGCCCACTCCTACAACTTCACTGCAGTTCTTTTCCTTTGACACAGCATGCCACCCAAGCCAGGTTTTCTGTTCCTTACATGTGACTCAGAAATCTCCAGAATTTGGAAACACCGTCAGACACATCATTCTTTTTAATGACTTCATTTGCTTTGGTTTGGAAATTGAGAATCCAAGAAGTGATGGCCTTTTGGGTAGATGGCATATCTTTCAGTGATAAAGTTTGCACCAGAAATCGGGAGTCTCTGACAATGACTTTCTCCTACTTTTTCTCCATTCATCCACGGCTGTCATCTCTTTGCAAACTCGCATCAATAGTCAGCACTTTCATGCAAGCTGCCACAGCCTCTGGGCCAGAAACTGGGTTGGGCAGGGAGAGGTGGCACTGGAAAGGCTGGGTGCATCCTGGTGTTATAGGTTGGTAAAAGGGGTGCATGGAACCATGCCCTGGCACAGTAAAGAGTTATGGGCTACCACAGGTTAATGGTATGTTAAATATCAATGAAGAAAGTACACGATGCTGCTGACACACACAAACCAAAAGCCACAGAGTCTGTACACGCATATATGCAGCCTTTCCTCTTCTGGGAACTTACTCTAGGGAACTAACCACGGATGCATAAAAAGATTCAGCTACAAGTATGCTCATCACGGCAGCATTTATGAGCAGGAAATGTTGGAAGCAACCCAAATGTCAAACAATACTAAAGTGGTTAAATAAGCTATGGTATATCCATTCAATGAGACTACGTAGTGACAAGAAGAATATAATAAAATAACATTTACTGGTATGAAAAGATATTCATGAAATATATATCACTGAAAATACATGTTACAAATATTTTCACTGATAATATTTTCACTGATGCATCTGTAATCATTCTGATCTGATTTCACTGATCAATGTTTCATAAATATACTGATCCTATTGTTTAAGGTATTTATTTCCACAGAGGAAGGAACAGAAGCATATATACCAAAATGTTTTAAAATATGATTTGAAAGGGTACTACTATTGTCTTTTTGCTTATCTGTGTTTTCCACAATAAACATACATAAATTGCATAATTGAAAATTAAAACAAAACTCTGTTCCTCCAGAAAGCTCCTGAGAAACTTCCCTGATTTTCTCACTTACTCATTCTTGCTGTGTGTCCTCACATTTGTGTATTTAGGATGTGTGCTACCCTTAAATCTTGCCAACAATGTGGATTCCACCAATTTAGAGATCAAAACTATAGAAAATGCATTATAATTCAACTAAAAGCTTAAAAAGATCTTCAGTGAGCTAATTTCTCTGCATGCTGGAAGACGGGCTTCCCTAAGTGCAAGAAAATCTTCATTCAGGGCTTAAAAACAAAAAGCAAACAATAAATTTAAACTCCAATGGTAACCAAAAATTCGCAAAACAAAGTGCTATTTCATGATTACCATATCAGCAAACATTAGAAACCGTGATAGGAGCTGGGGCTGGTAAGGTTGTAATAAGATACACTGCAATGCAGGGCACTAAATAACATGCACTTGTAAAAGTTAACCCACTGGAAAAAGAAAAAGAGTCCATTTTAGCTCACTTGATAGCACTGCTTTCCTTCCATAATAAGACCCTTTGTATCCTTAAAGTGCTTTGCTTCATCTTTTTTTCTTTATATTTCCTGAAACGTAAGTTTCCTACATGACACAAGACATGGAAAAATGTCTTCTTGTTTTTCCCTCTATGCTTATTTTTGTTTTGTGTGATATTCAAAAGAATTTTCCAAGTGGAACCCTGTCCTCTGCTGGGCATCTCAGGATGTAGACAGGTGGTGGAGGCAGGTACGGGGCAGAGAGGGAGAGTCCCTACTCTCATCTTCCCTCCAGCTGCAGCCCAGTCTGTGTTCTCTTCTTCTACCAAACACGCTCGAGTGCCCAAAGGAGAAGGCAAAGCTAGAAAGATGGTAAAGGGAGCGACCCAACAAACTTCATCTCATCACAGAAACATCAGCTCTCCTGCTCTGCAGGGGACCAACTGCTAACATAGATAACACGGGCCCCCAGTACCAAATATCACGGGATGCCGAAGTGGGAGGAACCTCCAAGGAGGTTCCCAGACCCTCCCAGGTACCTCCTCCGTGCACTCCATAGAGGGCTCTGGTGGTCAGCAGTACCAGATCAGCGTAGCAATTTCTTTCATGTATATATAGAAATATATATATACATTGTGAGTGTGCTAAACAGAAAGCTAGCTGCTGCTGAGTGGCTTTTTACTGGCAAGACTGCAAGAAAGCACTCTCTTCTCAAGAAACTGGCTCTTTGCAGAAGGCAGTTCTCCCAAGAATGTTCTGCAGCATGTCTACTACCTTGATCATTGCTTTGCCTCACAATTCTTTGTCTCATGGTGAGACAGAGAGAGAGAGAGAGACAGTGTGTGTGTGTGTGTGTGTGTGTACATCTGTGTGCACGCGCGTGCGCTCGCGCGCGTACACATGCTTGTCTGTGGCTCTGGCCTGGGGTTACTGAAAACTGCAGAGAAAGGGACTGGAACGCTCTCTATGCTCTCTCCACCTCTTCTCCCACCCAAATGAAGACGGGATCGGGCAAGATGACTTCAACAACAGAGACACACCTCAAAAACAGTTCAGGGCACACTCCAAAGACAGTTCAGATGGGCAATGCAGAGATGGCAAGCCGGCTTGTCAGCTGGGCAGCGCGGGATGCTCTGATATGCTGTAAGACAGAGCCGATTTTTTAAAAGAAAAATATAGCCGGGGCCTCTTTCTCCCCCGGTTGTTGTTGACTCTCCAAAACACTGGCTCTGGCACGCTTTCTGATCCCTGGAGTTTGATGCACGTTTGATTCACAGACGGCAGCGTGTCTGCACCAGATGGCCTCGAGTTAATGAACACAAACTCATCACTTTTGCTCACCAGGGAAATGTGCAGCTCAATCTGATTTGTACTCTACAACTAAAAATATTTGAGTATTTTTAGGGAGCATTTTACCGAGACAAAATGGCACTTCAGGAAAGCGTTAAAAGAACAGAGAGTAACCAGCAAATTGCAGCTGCAATCTTCTCCATACTGATAAGCCGGCTCCTCAGATCATTTTTTCACCAACGGAAAAGCAACACCCAGCACACTGCACAGGGATGATGGCCTCGATCCGTCCTCCCTGCCTCCTCCTCAGCTCCGCTGCCCTGCCCCAAGCTGAACTTGTAGTCCCAAAGCACAATGGAGAACTATTTCCAAACACTAGATTTTCTTTTTCACACACCAGCAAAAATATAGGGTACACACACACACACACACACACACACACATACACACACACACAGTCTTTTCTATATTACTGTAAAGTCTTCTTAGCTACATGCCTTTATATATGATAATTTAAGGATTCAGGAAAAATTCACTACATGAACTGAACCCTACAACATTTCCATCTCATCCAGCAAGGGCAGAACTCGGTTCATGAAGTGTTCTCTAGCTCATCGGCACCAGCACACAAAATAGGTGACGCCCAATGATGAATCAGAACTAGGAAGCTATTTCATCCAGCTCATTTCTGCCTTTTCCAAACTCCCAAATTTCCTGCTGTTTTATACAGAAATCTTAGTGATTTGACCAAGGAACATTAAAGTCAGAACTTTCTAAGTCAGTGCCAGCCTCAAAACAGTCAACAACCACACAACTGGGTTCTCTTCTCATTAAATGTGACCATTGGACAGCCAGGATCCAGAGAAGCACCTTATGGCCTTAGAACCTGCACCTCTCCTGGGAATTTATTAGGAAAACCAGTCCTTGTTCATCCGGACCTGCTGTATCCAAATCTGCATTTTACCAGGATCCCCAGGTGACTTTGGTGAACATCAAAGTCTGAGAAGTACTGCCTTCTGACCATCTCACTGTGGATAGCAATCTTTGAATCCACATCAAGAGTCTTGTTACAGGTGGCACTGTCTAAATAGGGAAGTAGTTTAATCATCTCACATCCCTCCTACAAAGATATTTGATAAATATCAGACATTCACAGAAACCTTTCACTGTTTTCTTTCTTTGTTTTTTTTTTTTGTTTTTTTTTTTGTTTTTTTTTTTTTGAGACAGAGTCTCACTGTGTTACCAGGCTGGAGCACAGTGGCACAATCTCATCTCACTGCAACCTCTGCCTACCGGGTTCAAGTGATTCTCCTGTATCAGCCTCCTGAGTAGCTGGGATCACAGGCATGCACCATCACGCCTGGCTAATTTTTGTATTTTTAGTAGAGACGGGGTTTCACCATGTTGGTCAAGCTGGTCTGGAACTCCTGACCTCTTGATCCACCCACCTCAGCCTCCCAAAGAGGTGGGATTACAGGCGTGAGTCACCACGCCCAGCCAAACCTTTCACTTTTTACAGAGATAATCTATACAAATAAAAGTCACTTTCAGACCAAAACAACCATCATTCATTACATGATGCTTTTTGGTAAAGATGAGCATGAGGGAGGGAAACAGACGAGTTTTCACTCGAACGGATGAGCGTGGAGACAAGATGTCACTACTGAGGAACAAGCTTCCACCAAGCATCTCAGGTTGCCCTTGGCAGGACGTCGCCTGACTCACAGGCTTCTGCTGTGTAGGCAGCTTAACCGATGTTCTCTTTCCAGTCAATTCTGGAGCAGCTGCAGAGAATTCATGGGGAACAGGAGTTTTGGAGGGTGGTTTAAAAACAGTCTTGGTCACCTTAAGGAATGCCACGGGCAGGGCGGGGCAGTGGGAAGCCCTCTGGCTGTCCTGGACTTGCCACTTCTTCTCCCTGACGGCTGACTGCACAGAGGGCTGAGACCATCTGAAGCAACCCTGGGAACTGGAAGAGGGAAGGCACATTGCTGGGAAGGGGGAAGCGTGAGGCCTAGGTGGGAGTCAGCTGGGGGCCGCGTCTGCTCCGTGCTGACACCATCAAGGGCTATCAGCCTTGCTAAGGAGCCACTGTGCCCAGGCTATAGATAGAGGGCCAACCAGCTATGAGCCCACTCAGCCTGAAGCCCAGCAAAGCTGACTGTGCAAATTTGAGAGCTATTTTGTGGTTCCAGTTCAAACATGGCTAATGACCAGTGAGTTCCAATGCGGTGAGACAACAATGGTGGTCCTGACTCACTGGACTCTAAAATCCACCTTAGTAGTAGATTCGCTGGATGTCAGAGTAGAAAGGGCTTTACAGGGCCTTTTCGTCCACAGTGTCAGATCTAAATGCCTTCCAAAGCCAGCAAAAACCTTCATCGGACGGCACTGTCCAGGTCAGCACTCTAACCACTGGCAGCACGCAGTGGCCAGAGACTTGGAAAACGGCTACTACAAGCTGAGAAGCGCTGTGAGTATAAAACACAAAGTTTCTCAAAGATGCGCTAATTGTGGGGTTGGACGGTGGGGACCAGAGCTAACTGCAAAGCAGGTGTCTTTGTGAGAAGCATCAGAATTCAAACTTTAAAGAAAGGAAAGAAGACTGCAGACCAAATTCCATGTGTAGGTCTCGGGATCGTGGCTAATGATTTCACACACAAAATGGTGCCCCAAATGGCCTAACTGGAGAATGGAAAGTTTCAGATACAATCTGAGGTAGCTGGACTCAGGAGAGTCCATCCATTTTCCTTACGGAGGCCTGTTTGACCACGCTAGAAGCTTCGGTGGCAGCTGGAAGGGAACCTGCGACCTTGAGTAAGTGTTCACCTCTCTGGAATGTGTGTCTGTAACACAAGGAGGTGACAAGGGAAGGCCCCTTGATGCCTCTGGGCTCCAACATGCTAGCAGCAGTGAGCCTCACAGAGAGAGCTCAGGAGTGACTGGTCACAGGCATCAAGGACATAGGGCTAGTGGGGCCAAAACGGCAATGGGGAGACGGCAGTTTTCTGAGAACTGAAAGAGCCTCAGCTTGTGTTAGTAACATTTCATTAAATAAATATTTCTTGCTTTCCAATCAAGGAGTGCCAGGCCCTGTGCTAGGCACAGAGGAGAAGGTGGCCACAAAAGCAGCTCAGGGAGGGTCTTCCTGGCATGAGCCAGGGGAGGCCCACAGAGGGGAACAGAGACCTGTGCTCAAGGGATGTTACAAGGTCACGAGTACACGTTAGCAAACGTGCAGGAGGCTATGCAGCAGCAGAGGAGAAAAACGACACCAAATGGAGGTGGGGTGGCCTCATAGAAGAGTCAGGGTTTTAATTAAATCCCAAAGAATGAATAAAAAAGGAAAAGATATTCTAGGCAGAGGGAACGGTATGTGAGCAGGCCGAGGGTGATGAAACCACAGAGAATGGGAACAGCATGGCGGAGCAGAAACTCAGTTCACTGCATTCGATGCGCAGATTGTTATTAAAACCATTTGAAATGGCTGCTTTGCAACTATGACAGCCAAGGTGAATCCGCCGGCAGAGTCAATGTTGATGCTACCCAAAGCAATTTCTAAATATAAACTTCAGCAATTTAAACAACAAATGTATTCTGTTTTATTTCTAATTGTTTTAATTTATGATTATCATGTATAATTTGCATTATCTAATCATGTTTTCCAACGAAGAGATGTACCAGATATGATTATTCAGATTGTGTCGGCATTCTTTTCATTCCATTCTCTCAGGCCGGTGTTCTACACGGGGCTGGCATTCTCTGCATGCTTTATCTTCATCAGATACGTAAATCCAAGGACCAAAAATACCAAGCTGGCAGGCTTTTTTAGATGCTGTGAGCGGCGGGGCGGTCGCTTCCCTCCTTTCCACCATGCTGGTCTCTGAGATCGTTATGCACTCCCATGTGCCTTGTCCCCAGTAAGCCTTCTCCTGCCAAGACCTTGCAGATCCCAGCTACCTGTTGGTCCCCAATTCTGTCAACCTATCCCTCTTTCCAGTGTGACGTGTAACTGCCAAGTTTTAATGAGTAAGGAGATAAATATTTTAGATGCCTTGGTAGTATGAACTGAAATCCTACTAAAGAAAAGCCAGGGCCAGGCACAGTGGCTCATGCCTGTAAAACCAGCACTTTGGGAAGCCGAGGTGGGCAGATCAAGAGGTCAAGACATCGAGACTATTCTGGCTAACATGGTGAAACCCGTCTCTACTAAAAACACAAAAATTAGGTGGGCATGGTGGCGCATGCCTGTAGTTCCAGCTACTTGGGAGGCTGAGGCAGGAGAATTACCTGAACCTGGGAGGCGGAGGTTGCGGTGAGCTGAGATCGCGCCACTGTACTCCAGTACATACTGGGACCCTGGCACATACTCAAATACAAAGGGCCCTGGCACATACTCAAATACAAAGCAATTTACTAGAACCATGAAAGGAAGGACTGAGTAGACACTGGTGGTTCAGACACAGAAGTATGCTGCTACTCCGTCTACATCGTCTCAGGGTTTACAAGCAAGCTCTTCACTGCAGGTATGAATTCACCAATCCCAAGTCCATCTAAGGATGAACCCATCTTAACATAAGGGTTATTCTAGATGCACTGACCGCTACATCATTCATTCATCCTACAGATATATACCGTGTGCCTACTCTATAAATGGCAAAGACCAGCCAGGGTGCAGGTTTCAATGAGCTTCGTACAGGAAGAGAAAGAAAATACCTGCATCGATCACTGCAGTACAGCATAGTACATATAACTGCCCCTGGAGACAAGGGAATTTTCAGTCATTGTTTAGGCTGCGGAGGTGGTAAAAGGCAGAAGAAAGGAGGGAGGAAAAGACACATCCTAGAAATGATAACTAGGGCAGCTGGATGGAAGAGTCAAGTGCGTGGCAAGGAGTAATGAGCACTGTGGACAAAATTATTTCACAGCACACAGTTGAGAACTCTGAATGCTAGGCTGAGACATGCGAGGCCACAGAAAGGTTTTCAACAAGACAGAAGCATAAGAAAAGTGGAACTTTGGGATCGTGTAGAGGATGGATTAGAGAGGGTGACTGAGACTGGAACTCAGTGACAGGCGCCAGGCTGAGGTCAGAGTCCAAGCCAGAACAAGGGCTGAGGTGGGAATAAAAAGGAATGGACAGAAATGGAAGAGATAAAAATGACAGAGATCCACTGATAGCTGCAGGGGACAAGGTAGGTATTTGTGGGCATGGTGAGACTTTAAAAATCGGGCATCACAAGGAAGAATGGCTTGGGAGAAAGATGGGAAGTTTGATTTTAGACATGGCAATTTTGAGATGCAAGTGGGATATCCAGTTGCAGAGATCTATAAGGCAGGGAGAAATGCAGACCACAGGGTGGAAAGAGGGATTGGTATTCATCAACCATTTGTTTACACAACAATTACTATAAGCTGACTGGAAGCAGGCGTAGTCCCAGGGACTAGGGAAGATACAGTGATGAACAAGACAGAACCCCTGCCCTGAAGGAGTGTTTGGACCAAAAGGGAAAATGAACCAGCAATGTCTAAAATAAAGGAGGTATTTGTTGTGATCAAAGCACAGGTGCTGTGAAAACGCATCAGAGGGTGCGTTAGCCAGAACGATGGAGTGTGGAAAGAGGGTCTATGAAGACAGGGAATGAGAAACAGCAGCACCTTCGGTTGAGGGAAGGGTGAGAGGCTGAACATACAAATGGGCACTAGTCTGCCTATGTAAAAAAAGAAGCTTGACCCACAACCTGCAGCAACCAGCCCAGGAAGCCAAATAACAACCCCTTTAGTGATCACCCCCAAATGGCCAGGACTTGATTAATTTCCCTATAGTTTCCCTAATTTTTGTCCTGGCTTCCAATTCTAGGAATAACTCAAGAAAGTCAAATATGACAGAGATTCCCTAACCTATTACGCAAGATTCCCCGTATCTTGTTAGCCCACCTGCAACTTCCCAGGCCAACAGCCTCCAATCAGGACAACTTGAAGCTTTCCCTCTTTTCCACTCTGGAGCTTTCTCTCTCTTCTGCCTGCCCTTGAGTCTCTGCTGAATACAAGTGCTAGTGGCCAGCTCTCTGGCTGCAGCAAGCTCTGATTCAAGAGCTTTCCCTTGTTTCCATTTGGTGGTCTTCGTTTATTTCCATATCAGCATGTGATTCATGAAAGCTGGGGTGCAGTGGATGAATGACAGGATGAACAGTCCCCAGAGTCGGGGAGAGTGCTTTCACTCAGGAGAGTGGGGAGCCAGCAGCCATATTAGGGAGGACTTTATAAGCCATGAGCAGGACTATGAAGTGAATTCTGAGTGCAAAGTCATCCACACGGAGGTGAGAGCTGATTCTGAATCTTTAGTCCCATCTTTTCAGGACTAGGTTCAGGGACTAAACAAGGAATGGGTGAGGATAAGACTACAGTTATTGAGGCCAAGACCTCAAGTCACTTAGCCTTTGCCCGAATATAAGAGGAAAAGAGGGCCAGGGATGGCCTGGTATCCTTAAGGAGCTTTGTAATTTGGAACAATGCACAAGAGGTCACTGCACAAGCTGCCCTCACACACACATACATACAAACACAACACAATGATCCAAGCAAATAAACAAAAACATTAAGAAGGGAGGAGTGGATGGTTGAATTATGATTCTGTATGTAGGTTGTAGGTTTCCAAGTGGTTAGAATAGGTTGCCAAGTGGTTAGACTAAATAACTTCAGTGAGCTGAAATGCCTCCATTTTGAACAAAGGCTACAACCAAAAGGTAGACTTGACCTTTTAGTCTTTTCCTAGTGCCTTTAACACATCCTGATTTGCCAAAACTTTTCAGAGCCTAAAACACCAGAAAAGAAATGGATCCTGAATAAGGCGCTTCTCATAACTGTTTTAAAATGTGCAACATGTAATAGAGATCTTTAGCATCTCATAAGTTTTTGAAAATATAATTATTAGAATCTTTGTAATTATTTGTAATAATACATCACATTCATATAGTCCTCTATCATTTTGAAGATTCTTCCAATCATATTTGATTTTTACATTGTGTAGGAGATGAAATGAGTGTGTGTGTGTGTGTGTGTGTGTGTGTGTGTGTGTTGATGTTAGGGGGTGATAATGGTGGACCCTTGGATCATTTGGCCCAAGACTTCTTTATTCATGAGAAATGTGAATCCTATGATCACATACTCATGGCATGGAAAACGTCTCAAAAGGCTGGCCCTCCATGCACACTTAGTAACCTATTCCCATCTACCCACCATGGAATCTGAGGCTAAGGTAGGAAGACCATTACAATGACAGCCTCAACAAATCACACCTTCTGGTATCTACACTAAGAGGGGCAGTCCCCGTCCCCACATTAACCTTCGGCTTGAATATGTGACTTGTGTTAGCCAAGAAACAACAGCAGAGGAAGCAGAAGCTTGATAAGCACTTGGAATTGGGGCTCAGCATCCTGTCACCATCTCTAGAGGCAACCCACGCCAGGCTAACCCTGAGGGGGAAAAGCCATGGAAAGAGACAGAAAGAGAAGTACAGAAAGAGAGAGAGAGGTCCAGACAGCCCGATCATCCCAACTGAGCCCACCCTCCAGGTGACTCACCAACTGAATGCTGCCCCATGAATGAGTCCCGGAAAAATCATCAGAACAATGCAGCCAACCCATAGAATCATGCGAATAATTATGCTTGTCTTAAACCACCATGATTGGGGTAGTGTGTTATGCTGCAATAGATAACTGATACACTAAGGAAGAATAAATATGTCCACTGCACTGGTTTCCAGGCCGAGTGAATCTGAGGTCTTGTACACCACCTCTTACAGTAATGGAGAATGTGCTGGTGAACTGAGCTATCCCTGACAAGCAAACCTGAGATCAAGCTCTGCAGTCCCTCAGACTCATGGCAGTTAGCTCATTTAGATCCTTAATGATCCTCATTCAATCCAACATACTCCTTCCCTCAAGACAACTGGAAATGGCTGGCTTTGAATGCCTAAGGGTGGAGGGTATCAGCCATCACTCTATAGGCCACCATTAGAGGTAGACAGCTGCTGAGAGATCACTGTACAGATGGAGTGAAGGAAGACCAGAGAGATCAAGGCACTTGCCTCGATCACACTTCTGCTAGTACAAGGGACAACATGAGAATCCAGGTCTTCTCAGCCCAAAGCCAGTATCTTTTGGGTGGTCATGCAACTTCCTTACCAAGAGGGAGAAGCTCCAGTCCTGTGGCTTAGAGATACAGATCCTATGTCACTAGGCAAGATGCTGCTATCTGGGACTATAGAATGTTCCATCTTCAAAGTGATCTCTGGATAAACAAGAGCCACAAGTGGCATCTCCCAGAGAGACACTCAGCAAGACTGAGGATGGATCAATTGATTCATTCATTATTGATAGCCACATATGTCTGAACAGGATCTGAGGTAGCAGAGCCCACAGAGTGGGCTATATTATTCTATTTGGCCGGGTAGATAAAACTAGTTATTTACAAGAAATTATTTTAAAATCTCTGTCTTAAGTCTTCAAATTTATGTATGATGTTTTAACAATATCAAAATTTTTCCAGCAGGAATCTATCGATTTGTGTGTGCAGGTCACTAGGGACCCCCACCTCCCACCGCATTTACAGATGAAAAGTGCTAGTTTACAGTTGTTGAATAAGGAGAACTGGGTTACCTACCCTCACTAAGCTCTCCCATGAACTTATTAGGAGACAATTAAAGAGTGGTTTGGGAATGCAGTTTGCAAATGGATTGTGCTACAAAAGCTGACATTCCACTTTGTGGGGGAGGGATAAGGGGGAAGAAAAAGAAAACCATATGCCAGAAACAAATTCTAATCATCATACATCATGCTGCAGGTTATTCAACTGTAATAATACTATTCGCTGTTTCATTATGAGGTTTAATTCCACCTCGAAAACACTGATCACTCCCGCATGACATACAGTATGGATTGTTGGGTCTGACATGTAAACTAATTACATCCGATCTCAGCTCTGCCTTCAGTCTGTTGGGAAGGCAGATAGTGATGGTGTTCTCACCATGGAGACTGGAATCCCTTCACCCTGCCATGCTGCTGAGCAAGTTGGGAAAAGGAACAATTGAGACCAAGAGATGGAAAAGCTGGTCATGATTTCTATAAGTAGCGATTGCTATAATATTACAAATGTATCCAAGAATTAGTTGTGAAGCTAAAATGTGTGTGTGTGTGTGTGTGTGTGTGTGTGTGTGTGTGTAATGCTTATGGAAGATGCCAGTTCCTTTCCACACATTATCTCATTTAATGCTCCCCAGCAAGCCTATGAAGCAGCTATTTTTTATTATCCACATTTTATGTATGAGAAAGTTCAGGCCAGAGAATTTAAGACTCTTGTCCAAAGTCGCACAGTGGCAGAGCTGTGGGATAGGAAATAAGCTGTCTTTCACTTGAGCCTGTTCCTTAAGCCACTCAACTGAGATACAGGGGCAAGCCCAGTGGGCAGAAGCTCTGGGTTATCAACTGGGCTTAGCACCCACGCTGTGCGAGCTTGGGAGCATTGCTTCACCTCTCTAGTCTATAAGACCAGGGAACTGGGCAGGGCTCAGGGGCCTTCCCTAAGACCCTGCCCCAGCTGTGCTTCTCGTGATACAACTGCCTCACCTTTGACTTCTGTGCTTCTCTGTGGGGCAGACGAACAGGGTGGGGTAACCTGTGCAATCAAGATCAGCGTTTCAGTGTGGATCAGAGGCCCTGGGAGCTTCCAGAATCTTTTCCAGGATCCACAAGGTCAAAATTTTTCTTATCGTCACGCTAAGATCTATTTCCCTGTTCACTCTTATGCTCTTGTGAGTGCAGGTGAAGTTTTTTGGGAGGCTACGTGGAGTGTGATGACATCGTCACTCTGATGGTTGATGGAATGAATGTGTGCTTGTGTTTTCAAAATTTCTCAGTTTTAATTTTTAATCTGCTAAATATCGAACAAAAGTTTGTTGGGGTCCTCAGTAATGTTTTTGTGTAAAGAGGTCCTAAGGCCAAAGTCTGAGAACTGCTGTCCAAGGCCATGCCTGCAAGACCCATGGAAACAAAAGAGCTGAAAAATCTCAACACACTGGACAACAGAACTTCAGAATGAAAAGTGTTGCTTTTGCACAGCTGATTACTAAGCAGACATTTTTAACTCCCCGAACCCAGCTGACACACACAGCTTAGATGGCTTTGGGAAAACGCTCCTAGATGAGGACCTCATGGTTAAGCTTCCCTCAAGCATCTAACCCTGGGCGGAGAGCCTACCACACAAGAGACATAGCTTATGTCAGGGGAGGAAATGCATTGATGGAAAACAGAGTTCTAGAGGTATCCTAGCTGGCACTGTCCAGAGCCATGCCTTCCTCATCAACAGCTGACTGTCTCATGTTCACGTCTCTTGGGCAAGTTATCTGCCCATTCATGCCCATTGCGGACAGAGCTGCAGATAGAACACTGCAAGTCAGGAGCTTGGCACATGTCATCTCACTTAGGTAACACCATCAGCCTCTGAGGTTCATATGATTAGATCCATTTTACAGATTAGGAAACAGGCTGAGAGGTTAAGTTACTTATCCAGGCTCAAACAGGTACCTAAGTCTGTCTGATGCCAAAGACGAAATACTAGTCTACTACCTTGAGATGTCCAAGCCTAGCTCTGTATAAAAATCACTTGGAGAGTTGATATGGTTTAAATACATGTCCCTGCCCAGCTCTCATTTTGAAATGTAATCTCCAATGCTGGAGGTGGGGCCTAGTAGAAGGTATTTAGATCATGAAGGCAGATCTTTCATGAAAGGCTTGGGCCGCTCTTTGGTGGTAAGTCAGCTCTCACTCTAAGTGCACACGATATCTGGTATTTCAAAAATGTGTGACACCTCCCCCCAACTCTGCCTCCCTTGCTCCTGCTTTCACCATGTGACGCGCTTGCTCTCCCTTCGCCTTCCTCCACAATTAGAAGCTTCCTGAGGCCTTCCTAGAAGCCAAACAGATGCCAGCACCATGCTTTCTGTAAAGCCTGCAGAACCATGAGCCAATTAAACCTCTTTTCTTTATTACTCACTCAGTCTCAGGCATTTATGGCAATGTAAGAACGGCCTAATACAGGAGTTATAAACATTTCACATTTCCTGGCCCCACCCCGAAGGACCCTAATTCAGTAGGTCTGGGTGGGGCTCTGGAATCCAGAGCCTACAGTCACTCTCTCCCTTGGCATCTAAATTAAGGATCTGATCAGCTGGAAATCTTGCTTCATGTTAAAGGCTGTTTCCACCTCAACGTATTTGTTGGCTTTCTTATCAGGGCCATCTTTTTTCTCAAAGAAATAGCAGTTTGATTACCGCACCAGAACTGTTCTCTCTGTGAAGACAAGTGGGGACCACATGAACAGAGAAGCTGATGTGAGATGCTCTTCGCTGATGCCTTTGTAGTTTTGAATTCTGCATACAGGTTGTTCCCACGTCCCCTCCCTCTAATATGGAGGTACTTGGTAAATACCTTTTGAACCGAATCGAAACATGCCATCCTTACAACTGTAGAAAGTGGGTATAATAACTTCCAATCTGGAGGGGTGTGGTGGCTCATGCCTGCAATCCCAGCACTTTGGGAGGCTGAGGCAGGTGTATCACTTGAGGCCAGGAATTCGAGACAAGCCTGGCTAACGTGATGAAACTCTGTTTCTACCAAAAATACAAAAATTAGCTGGGCCTGGTGGAACATGCCTGTAATCTCAGCTACTCAGGAGGCTGAGGCATGAGAATCCCTCGAACCCAGGAGGTGGAGGTTGCAGTGAGCCGAGCTGGTGCCACTGCACTCCAGCCTGGGTGACAGAGTGAGACACTGTCTCAGATACATAGATAGATAATTCCTAATTTGATGGCACATAGGCTTGCCACAGTGTGTGGAACTGGGATACATTTTTTTCGATTGTCAAAATCTAGCTCAACACCCTGGTGGTATTAACCCATAAAAGTATGGACACCTGGGGTCAGCTTAGGAGAGCTAACAGCACCAAGCTCTGCTGGGAATGGGCGGCTATGGCCCTGTGGCCTAGAGTGGCCACCTGTTCCCCTTTGCTGTCTCCGTCCCAGCTGTGACAGCATTATTGACAGCTCATATTCTCACAACACACTGGCCAGGAAATGGCAGTGCTGATAGCTCTATCATTATAGACGCACCTAAGCCAGCCAGCGTGGCTGCCTTGGGGATCCATGAAGATCTTATGGAGAGGGCGAGCAGAGGCCTGAGACCAGCGTAGAAGTCTACACAGGGTCCCTATGTTCCGTCTCATGAGTCATCAGACAACCTGTATTGAAACCCTTTGCTTTACAAGGAATAAAACACACACAAAAATCCTGACCACAAAGATCAGGACAGACACTGAATTCATTTTACTTGTGTTGTACATGTTGGCATCTAAAGAGATCCATTGCAAAAGTAGGTCCAATATGGACCTGAATCAGACGTTATAGAAATCCATGAAACAAAGTGAAGTCGAATTTCAGAAATGAGTTGCCTTCTCAAGAAAAGTTATTTAGCCAGAAAAGTTACAGGAGGGGCCGTCTCCACACTCAAAGAAAGGGATGGTAATGAGTTTTACAAACTGCCAAGTCCAATACCATCGCCCGGTTGGTGTCCCTGACTTACAGTTTTCATTCGGAAGCCAAGGGGCTGGGAAGGGCAGGGGCCGGAGAGAAGATCAATGAAAATTTCCATCTGTCAGGCACTCTCAACTTACTTCTGCAATCAAGCTACCACAGTTCATAAGAATTAGGGAATAACCCCAGTGAATTAAAAAGTGGAAAAGGATAAAATGCCAGATCTTTCATCAGGTAGAAAATGCACTTTGGGGAGGGCTGGAAACACCTGGCACTTGCTCCCCACAACCCAGTTCTGCCAAAACCTTACTTACACTTGTGGAGCATTTCCTGGGTGACAACCCTATGACCGCATATCAGCTCCCGGGAGCCTCACAAAAACCCCCAGTGAGAGTGAACAGGGCGAGGGCTGCTAGCTCGATTTTGCATGTTAGGAAATTATTTGTTTGAAGTTGTATAAATCACCAAAGCACCACAAAAGCCCATTAAAGGGACTTTCAGAACACAGGAGGCACTTCTTGGAGAGTTTCTGTCTGTGTGACTTCTTCACAGGATTTTCTCAATCCTAAAATAGCTTTTCCTTCTATATCATTCTTCTTTAAATTTTATATCATCATTTTTAATTGACAAATCATAACTGTATACCTTTATGGGGGTCCAATGTGATGTTTTAATATATGCATACAATGTAGAATAATCATATGAAGCAGGTTAACACATCCATCCCCTCACTTACCTTATCATTTTTTATGGTGAGATATTTTAAATGTGCTTAGTTATTCTGAAATATACACTACATTATTGACTACAGTCACCCTGCTGTGCAATAGATCTCAAACCCTATTCCTCTTGTGGATCTGAAACTCTGCACCCTTTGATCAACAGCTCCCCCTCCCTTCCCCACTCCACCCTGGCCTCTGGCCTTTCTATCCCCTGCTTTAGGATTTCAACTTCTTTAGATTCCACATATAAATGAGATCATGTGCTATTTGTCTCTCTGTGCCTGCCTTATTTCACTCAACAAAAAGAACACAATGATTCTTGACCACCTTTCACCTTCTGCTAGTATTTCTTTCCTGGGGGGCTACTTTTCCAGGTTCTTCTTCCACACACCCTGTGCACAATGGTTCACAGTTTTCTTTCCTATTCCTGCCTAATTCCTCACTCATCCTTACTTGACTTTTTCTCCCACCGAAGGATGTTTTTTTCTTCCACTGCTCTTTGATCATCGCTTAGGTTCATTTCTCCTATCTTCTGTCAACTCCCCTAACCCCTGCATTCCTGGGCCACCTAGTTCAGTTCCCTGTTTCTACATTGTATTAGTCTTGCATCAGAAACAGGAAGCCCTGCTGTCATAACAAAGAACGTGCGCATTTGTGAGGACCACTTTACAAACTGATTTAGCAGCAAGAAGGCACCTTGCTGCATACTAATAAGACTTTAATAACGTTTTCTTGAAGATGACTGCACCCGGGCGAGTTGAGCAGAGGACGCTGCGGTGAGCCCCGGCATGGCTGAGGAAGACCAGGGATGCAGCAGCTGCCGAGAGAGGGGGAGTACAAGGTTCAAGATGAAAAATCATTCACCGGAGGATACTATCAAGGAAAATGTAACAATATTCAACATCATGATCAGAAAAATTCACCAGCTTCCAGAGGCGGAGAGGAATCTGCTTGAACATGGATCGATGTGCATTGGACTTAAGGCTGCTTTCTGTGGCCTAGTGGCACACAGTTTTTTGGACACATCTTAAAAGTGGCACAGGCTCAGCAACAGCAGTGACCCCATCTGACTGTACACATGCCTCACGAGGGGTTTGTTTTTGCCTTTGCAGACAGGCGATGTGCATTGTGAAACCTGTCCCATTACAAGGCATGGATTAGTTGGTCTTATCTCTGGTGGTCTCTACCGTTGTTTTCTGGGCTAAATGGGTGAATGGCAGCCTTGCAGCCAGGTAGGACTCAGCCCTGCTACCAGAGAAAGGAAATGATTCACTGGATTAGAATTTCTACAACTGTCTTTATAAAGATGTTAATTCCCATTTTGCTTCAGACTGTGTCTGCAGCAAACGTTGGGTCTAGACAACTACTTATAAAGGTCCTTCAACTGCCAAATTCACTGATTTCAAGCAAATGTGTATACACACACACACACAATGGTAAAAATAACCTATGTCTAATGTATGAATAAATACAGACTTGTAGTCATGTAAGTTACAACTCTGGGACCTAAATCAAAAGGCTACACGGAACAACAAAAAGCTGAATCCCAGTAATGGCTACTCGTTTAAACAAGAGCATCATTTCACCAGTTTGCCCAATATTGTCTCTTCCCCTCACTTATTCCACTCTGCAATAGACGTTGAGTTTGGTCTGTAACACAAGAGGGAAAAATAACCATACAGTAATTTTCACTGATGACTCTGTAAAGAAGCCAAACAGAAATGAAAATGTAAAAAAAAAAAAAAGGATTAAATTTTTTTTTTTTCTATCACAAGTGCTCGGGTGTTAAGCTCTGTGGATTACTGAAACCACACAGCACCCCTTGTGTGAATATGTGTGAAAATAATATATTAGTGTTTAAGTCAACCAAGTGTCTCTGGCAGAATAATAACCCTCAACCCAGGTCTTTTTTTTTTTCTCACACTATTTTTCTTTCCTACTAAATCTTGCTATTTTATTAAAAGATTTTGTGTTTGCAAATGTGTTTCTGCCACCAGAAGGAACCACAAAAAATCCTCAACCATTCGCCCCGATCTTGACAAATTAAACACCAGTGACACATTCTTTTAATGTAATATTGGCAAGATAAGAAATGAGGAGAAAGGGAGGAGCAATATTCCTCCCAGAGCCCATTCCCTATTTATAAATCAGTGAGGGTGTGACATGTCCAGAGGGAATCTACTTGGCCCAGTGACAGAATGGAATAAGCATGCCCAGAGCTTGGATATGAGCAGGTACAGAGCTTGGAAGGAAGCAAGGAGCTGGAGAGTACATCCCAGGCTCCCCCATGTACAAATCGTGTTGTCTCTAGCTACCAGCTTCTTCTCCTGGAAGGCAGGGAGTAAAGTGACAGCCTCACAGGCTCCCTATGAGAAGCAGAGGAGAGAATGTTTGTGAAAGTTCTTTCTGTACCCTCAAGTCTGCTGACTGGTCGTATGTTGAGGGGTGGGGGCAGGTGACCATCACAGCCAAATTCCAGTGGGTGCCCTAGCTCTGGGGATTGGAGGCTTTGGGTGTGGCTGATTCTTACTCATCAGCAGGGACCCCAAGTCCCCAGCCAAAGGGAGCCCGAGGCAGGTAGTTGCAGTTCCACTCCGAGGCTTCTCCACACCTGTCTGGAAAAGTGCAAGATCAGGCGCTGGGGTCATAGGTTCACTAGGCCATGGGGTCAGGACAAGAGTCACTTGCAGCTCTTGAGGCCACATGGTGATTCCTATTGTCTCCCAAGTTCAGCGGTGAACCCAGCAAGAGGAAGGTGATTTTCAAAGCAATCAGGCTCGGGTGTAGGCGTCGCAATGGAGTACTGTCCTCGCAGCTTTGGAGCCAGGGGCATGGCCAAGGTAAATGGAATCTGACAGCTAAACTCAGGCTCAGGCCTCAAGTGCAGTTTCTGTGAGAAGAAAGGGTCACAGGGCCGGATTTCAAATCCAAACACTACAAAGAAAACAGAGCTGGGAGGTGTTCCGGGTGAAGGAGGTGGCCCACTTTCCCTTATGCACCCTGCTTTTGTCCTTCACCGTCAACACACTCCAGGGAGAAGCTGATGACATTGACCCTGGCCCGATCTGGGCGGCTGGGTGGGGCGCGCGGTGCTTGGTGCGGGGGGCGGTCCCTGTGCCTGGCCCGCCCTGCACGCCCTGTGACTGTGACTGGGTCTCTGCCGGCACGGGGCCAGGGCGTGGGGCAGGAGACCCGGGACACAAGAGCCTTTTCTTCCTCCCCTCTAGCAGCCAATGGGCAGGCTCGCCGTTCCGGCTGCCTTGGAAACGGGAAGAAGGCTCCGAGGGGCCTGAACAGCCGTCACGTGGGCCGAGTGTTGGGGGCGGGGTGGCGGATGGGGGCGACGAGCGCGGGGGAGGGGCGGCACGCTGGAGTTAAATGGTCCCACCAGAGGGAGTAAGGCACATTTTGAAGTAAGTGCAAAGCGGGACCATCTATTTTCTTTCTTTCTCCTGCCCTTTAAGCGCTAAATACACATGCACAAACACAAATGGCCTTTCATCTCCGCTCCCAAGGTGCTCCCGGCTCTCTGGCTTTCGTGGCAAACATGAAAGCTCTGATCTCTGGAAGCCTTAAATGAACATCGCCTCGGTGGCGGAAATGCAAGCGGGCGTCCCACGGCCGTGCAGGAGCAGGCCGGGGAGCTCGGGACCACGCGGGGCTGCAACACAATCGACCGGAATTTGAAAGGCAAACGCACTGCCCCTGCAGGAAACGGCAAACCCTGCTTCACTCTTGGTGCCGAGAAATGAAAGGGCCCTTGAGCCCCCTCCCCCTCCTGGTAGTTTCTCTGATCCTATCATTCCGGAGTCGCTTTATAGAGGCTGAACCAGGGCCAAGCTTATCCATCTACCTGCCAGAACAACAAAGACCCTTTTGTTGTCTTTAAAATAGACCCTACCCTAGCTGAAATGCTGTGTTTAAAATGTTTCTGCTGCCATCCCTTTCATTTCCAAGAAAATTATATATATATATATATATATATATATATATATATATATGTATACACACACACACACACACACACACATATACACATGCGTGCGCACACACCCCTATATATTAGTTGGTAAGATAAGATGTGATAATAACGCAGGCAGGAAGGCAGGCAGTAGGCACTGGGGCCTTTCTTCCTCCCTGCCTGCAGCCAATGGGTGGGAACTCAAGGTTGCTGTTATCAGACCACAGGAATGGGGTGGGAGGTGGGGGAGAGGAAAAATGTATAGGCCCTGTCCTAATCTGATAGGTGAAATTCTCTGAATGTGTTGCAGGATGGGAAAATGCTGCTTACAAGTGTTTTGCACTTGGGTTTAAATCACCTGACATTCACAGAGTGCCTGCCTGGTGTGAAGTACTCGTGGAATACTGCCAAAGATGCAAAGCAAGGGAGGGGTCCCACTCAGCATCCAGGGCGAGAAGAAATGTGGAAACTCTCATAAAGGGTCAGATGAAATGAGTTGCAAGGCAAGCATGATGGGAACATGGCGGGGGTGGGGGGGGTGGGGGTAGGCTCTGAGAAGTGTCCTGGAGGGTGGGGAGCTGAAAAGGAAGAATCTGGCCTTGACCAGGCCCCTGTTCTGTGACAGACACTTTACATATACACTACATCATCCTTATAACTGCCTAAGAAGTAGCCACTATTATCCTGTTGAACAAAAAGAAAACCCAGGCTTAGAGGACAACAACCCAAGGTCATAACTAAGCAAGTACAGAGCCCTTGCTGCCCTAGTCATCGGAGAGCTTCCTGGAGTTTTTCTCCATCCACAGACTCTCGGAAGAGGCATCCCTGCAAGGAATGCAGCTGTGCCTGTAGGTACCATTTCCTGCTCTTCACCTCAGCCATCACCTTCATGAAATCGTGGGCTTCAAACACTCACTGCAGTTTTCCTAATACATAGTATAAACAACTAAAATTTAAAAGATTCACCTGGATACACTATAAAATCATCTTGCATTCCACAAGGGGTCTGAACGTCATATACGGGAGCCACTAAACGTTCCCCTGCTGCCACTGAAAGATGAGTAAGAGTGTGGCCCTTGGAGAAATTTGTATTTATTCATTCAAACATCATCCTATGTTGGCCAGGATTATTTTGTGTCTATACTTCTATTATACTTATACTAAAATGAAAATGCCTCCTTGGTCCTCACAAGAATGCGTTCTTCCATCGTCAACCTGGGCAGTAGGTAGAATCTTAGGCTGTTTCTGATGCACTTGGATGGAACGCAGAATGATGCCAGCATCTGCACGGCTCCACCCAGGGATGCACACCCCGCCACTGCAGCAAAGGCCTGCAGCCAGCAGAGGGCAGTCATACAAACCAGATTTTCCATTTGGCCTGAACGTGGATGCACAGAGTTTAATATGTAAAGCCCATTATTACAAGCTTTTCCTTTCCCCAACCCCTATTAATGAACAAATGCCCAAGGGTAATACAGAGATTTCTAAATACAGTGCAAGAAAGGGCAATCTGTACTCATACACAGGGAGTCTAGCACACAGTAATAAGTGGAAATGAAAATAATCACCCACATGCAACTAAACCATTATGCCTAAAGAGCTAGCTGTCTACATGGCTGCATACACAGAAATATGGGTGCCTGCCTCCCAGAAATGGGCACCTTTAAAATATTTATTTCACAAGTTCTTATTTAGAGTTCATAATAATACTCGTAATTTTAACCTCAAAGCTACAGAAAGGGATCAAGAGGAATTTTATCCCTATTGCTAGGCATACAGGGAGGGGTTTTTCTTTTTTACTAAGGTAAGTAAATGAATTATTCAGGGTCTTGGCATGGACATTTAAAATCATTACTTCATAATTTAAACAATAGCACAAATAAAAAATTTTTTTTTTAAAGACGAAGAGCTATCTAATCCCCAAACCATAAAATATCAACTGACATTTACCCACGTCTATTCATGGTCTTCCAATGCAAATAAATGATTTTTCAGTGTTGGTGAAAACAAGAGTCTTTTGGTACTCAGACGGGTTTTAAACATTGCAGCATAGAGAATACAATAGACCAAGAAGGGATGCTTCTAGCATGCAACTTACCCATTTCCCTGGGAACAAAGAAACAGAGATAACCATGACATTTTCTCAATTCATGACAGAAAGGAAGATTCGCTGATCATATATCGTAACTATGGTTGGAAATCTGAGGACCTCTGGAAAAGCAGGATGAATTCACTGTAGACAGCCTCACCTCTGCAGTCACCCATTAAACCCTCGGTACCCTTGCATTCTGCATCCATTGATTCATCCAATTACAGATCAAAATGATTATACATAAATCAATAAAAACAACATAGTAATACAAATTTTAAGAACAATACTGCATAATTATTTTTATATATTAATGGCATTTGCATTGTGTTAGGTATAAGTAATCTAGAGATTAAAGTACATGAAAGGTTTTGTGTAGGTTATATGTAAATGTCATTTTATATAAGGGATTAAGCATCATCGGATTTTGGTATCCGCAGGGGGTCCTGGAAGCAATCCCCATTGGATACCAAAGGACGACTGTATTCGCAAAATGCTTGCCAGATTACCAGGTACCTCCACACAGCATGAGTGAAAAGCTTACGGAATTCAGAGTCAAATGACTCTGGCTCTCTACATTTACTATGGCGGTCATGTTGGGCATGTGAATGAACACGTGCAAGCTTCAGTTTCCTCATAGGCAAGTCAGAGAACAGATCCTGCCCTAGCCTGTGTGTGACTGTGAAGTTTACCCAGCAAAACACAGAAGAAGGCACTGAAAAAACATGTAACATTGCACTGTTCTTATTTTCCCCATTTTACAAAAGAAGTAGGGCCATAGAGACCTGTCCAAAGTCATGGTCCGTGGAGGCGGAGCCGGGGCTCCAGTGGGGTGTTCTCCAAGGCAGTGCCTCTCCCCACCCCTCCATGGAGTGCAGCACACAAAACAGGGTTCTCTTGTCAGCTCGGGCTGCCATAACAAAACAGCACAGACTAGGTGGTTTCAATAACAGGCTTCGGTTTCTTACAGTTCTGGGGGCTGGGAAGTTCAAGATCAAGGTGCTGGCAAGGTAGGTTTATTCCAAGACCTATTCTCAGGACTTGCAGGCAGTTCAGTTTTTGCTCACATGACTTCTGTGTGCAGCAAGAGGCACAGCAAGAGAGTACTCAAGAGCCAGATCGCTGGTGTCTCTTTGTATAAGGACAGTCATCCCACTATGGGAGTTCCAGCTCAGGACTTCATCTAACCCTCATCACCTCCCAAAGGCCCCATGTGCAAATATCATCACACTGGAGGTAAAGGCTTGAACATATGAATTGGAGGGACACAGATATTCAGTCTATAACAAGGGGCAACAAAAACTGGCTTCTTCATATGCTACATTACTTCAGTTCAAGTCAACAGATATCTGTTGACAATCACTAAGTGCCAGGCACAGCACCAGGCACTGGGGACACACAGGTTACAGGAGCCCCCTAGAAGCTTACTTAAGGCAGAAAATGGGAGGAGAGTTCTCAGGAAATTCTCGTAGAAAAGAGCATTTGTCACATGTGAGCTTCTGTGACTGTATGTAGGACAGTTTATTACCACAACTTCACAAGACCTTGCCTCAGATAGCTTTGTTTAAAGCACCTGTAATGCAAGTCTGGCAAGTGAATCTGTATAGAATTAATATTTGATAAGGTAACTTATTAATTTCCTGAGGAAAGTGGAGGGAGAATAAGGAGAAAAGGGCATTTTCAGCCTATAGATGGTGAAAAGAAAACACAAAGGATCTCTATGTACCTCTTGCTGGGGAATTCTTGGGTCCAGTTATATTATGATGGTTATAGCATGGCTACATATTCATTCGGTATATTTAGTTTCTCTCATTTGGGTTGGCATAATTAAAACTATTTTCTGGATCATAAAACTGAAGGGGCTCAGCTTCAATGATGTATACTGGGTCACTACTGCATGCTGATGTGTTTGTGTATATATATATCACATGGAATTCTTCTAACAAACCTACTGGGAAATTTTGTTAGCCACACTTAGATCATTTAAAAATTGGTATCAGAGAAATTAAGTCAGGTCTCAAAGACAGTAAGTAACTACGAGAGTGCTAGACCACTCTTGCATCCAAATGCTTTTTGATCACACACACACACACCCATTTTTTTTCTCTTCCAAATATCCTTCTAGCTCTTAGCATTTATTTTTTTCTATTGTTATTTTTGGTATGCCACTTTACTTTAGAAGTAATATAGCAGTAAAGTTGGGTCTTTTCTGAAGGTAGAGATGTATGTGCAAGGGGATAAACTTTTGCAAATTTTCACCTCTCTTCAAAACTCGATTAAGACACTCAGAGAGAGAAAATCAAACCTCATCCTCACTGGAAAACTTGAGTGTGCTCTGGGGTTCAGGACAAGCCAGATGGGCTCCCACCTAGTGAACAAGGCCCACCTCTCCTCAGCAGTCTGGGGAAGAATCCCCAATTTCAGTCTCCCATTTTGGGGTGGACACGTGACAGTGGCACATTGGAGATCGGGTCATGGGTCCTGTGCCATCATCTGAATAATCATCTCCCCCAAAATGTCCATGTTCCAATCCCTAAAACCTGTGAATCTTATTTTATATGGCAGGGATGTCACAGATGTGGTTAAATAAGGATCTAGAGATGGGGGATTATTCTGGATTATCTGGGTGGGCCTTAAATGCTACCGTAAGTGTCCTTTTAAGAGAGAGGCAGGATGAGATCAGATGCACAGAAGAGGATGAGACTGGTGGCTACAGAGGCAGAGACTCAAGTGATGCAGCCACAGGCCACGGATGGTGGCACCCACCAGAAGCTGGAAGACGCAGGGCGGGTTCTTCCCTGGAGCCCCTGGGGGAGCACAGCCTAGCTGGCACCCTGATTTTGGTCCAGGGAAATTGACTTTGGGCTTCTGCCCTCTGAAACCATGAGAGAATAAATCCCTGTTGTTTTAAGCCATCCAGTTTGTGGTAATTTGTCATAGTAGCTATAGGATATGAATACAGAGACAAAAAGTCAGAGATTTGGCAAGTTAGTGAAAGGAAGACAGTTTCATGTACCACCCACGGACTTAATCCTACCAAATAGTGTTGTATGATCATAATAGCTAGCAATTTTGGCGTCAAGAGAGTTTGCAAGATAGGCTTTAGGGTTAAGAACATGATGGTTAATCCTTCCTCCTAATATACAGCACAGCCTCAAGCTGGCAGCAAGTCCATAGCCTCCGAATTTGGTCTCTTTGTGGCAATAGTGGGTCCATGCAGGGATCAACTTTGAAATACAAAGAAATATAAAACCATTCTTTGCAATGTTCCTGCATACCAGTAAGATTTTCTGAGTCCCTGTGGTGTTCATCCTGAGTCCTCAGTTCTCTATTCAAGGTTGAGCCTTATTCAAAGGTTCTGAACTTTAGGCAAGAATCACAGGTTATGTCTTAGATACACTGTGATAATTAGGCTCTCTAATTATAAGTTACAGATGTCTCATGGGAAGATGGCAAAATGACTTTGAAGGACCTCATAGACCATGCTAAGGAGTTTAGATTTCATTCCAAACATAGCAGGGATCCCATGGAAGACTTTGACACAGGGGAAGTAAACGACCTGATGAAGATCATCCTGCTGCCCTGTGTGGGTGGTCGTCATCATGCAGAGGTAACAAGTTCAGTGGTCCAGGAACAGATAATGGTGGCTTAAATTATGAGAGTGGACATGAGAGAAAATGAGAGAAGCAGGCACAGTGAAGATATCTTTTGGGGGTAGAATCTATTAATCTGATTCACTGGAGGGGAAAAGCAAGGGGAAGGAAAGAGTCAGGGATGACTTCTGAGGATCTTGCTGAGTTAGGCAAGTTAAACAATGACCCGATGGAGAAGGCTGACAATGAGTGGGGACGGGGGAGGAAGCCATGGGGCTTGTTTACGGTGGGTGGCAAGAATCAAACCTTCATTTTTCATGTAGACATGTAAGTGGAGATAACAAGTAGACAGGTGGCTATTGGGATCTGGAGCCCAGAGGGTAGTTCTGGACCTTACATTTGAATGTCATTGACAGAGTGTCAATGAGACTAAAAAAAATACCGTAGAGAGAGCATTCAAACTATGCTAAGAAAAAGGAGCAATGACTGCAGTGGTAGCACAAGTAGGGAGGTTATTCGCTAATGACACTGTCTTCTTCCTCCCTGTCCCCCGCCCCCCGCCACCCCCCCCCCAAACACACACGCCAGTCAAACCAAAATTCGTCAGGGCTGAACTGGAGAGCGCAGGGAGTCACTAAATATCTGGCTGGAATCTAAGTGGGAAGAAAATTAAACAATCAAAACTGAACCTTTATTCTAAAAAAATGCTAGCTGGAACCCATTCATTATATGCATATTGCTTTTGACCTTTTACTGTGCATACTTTTCTTTAACACGACCCTGTGCTAAGTATAAACAAGCACAGAGATGATAGATAATAAATTGCTAGATAGTTGAAATTTAAGAGTGTAGCTATGTATTGGTGATAGGGACGGACAGATGGACAGATGGACAGACAACACACGAAGAGACTGATAAAGACAGCCTTTAAAACACTGTTTTATATTTGAAACGCAGTGGGGAATTTAACACTGACTCCAAAAACATTTTATTTTTATTAGAATTTAATATACTGTAAAATATGTGCAAAGGAAAATACTGCTTTTCTTCTCTCTTTTTTATGAAAGAAATACCTAGAGAAAGTGTTGTGCTTACTGATCACGAAACTTGAAGAGCTGGGAGAAGGAGCTAGGTCATGTGTCTAGGAGAATGCTCTTTAGATTCACTGTCTTTCACATTTCAAGAAACGTAATTTCTCAGTGGTAAAAGATTTAATTCCTAAATGAGCTGGAGTCACATTCTCAGGATGGAAGAATCACATGTAAATCACCCTCATCCTACCAGAGGCCACATTCACTTTAGGATATTGGGAAATGTTTCTCATGACGGGTTCACTTGGGAGGAAAACTGTCCATATTTGATAATACAAAAACAATGAATAATACATTAGATGATGTCTTCCAATTAATGCTATAAGCAAAGAATTCCACCAAAGATTTGAGGAAAAAGGTTTTTTTAAAAAATGAGGCTAAGAAAAGATTATGAGGTCTTCTCCTTGAAAGGCAAAAACATTCTCCTACATTTTATGCAAAGTCTTCAGCTCACCACAGACATGAAGCAGCTGTCAAATTCTGTGAGCAGAATCCAGCATTTTCAAGGTCAGCGAAGTTCAAGTTTCACTCCTTAAGACTCCATCCTCCTCCTGAAGGCTTTCCTGCCTCTTTTAATCTGATTAGAAATTAGCAAACTTCTTCAGCCAGTTTTCCTTCCTTTCTGACAGTTGCTGGTGAGGCTGGTATCCACAACCCAGCCAACTTTGCAGAAAACCACAGTTTCAGTGGAAAATCACGTTTGGTTTCTGGCTCCTCAGCAGTACTGCACATCTAATTAGCTCAACAATTGGTCCCTGTGATAAAATCAGCTAATTTTATGTTCAAATGGCTGCTCTGTGGTAAGCAGTACTGTCACTCCAAACTTCACATATAAAGAAGTTGCTGAAGAAGCTGCTTACTAGGGGGTCACTCGGGGCAGGCTAGTGAAGACTATTAAATTAGTAACCTAAGTCAACGTTATAGTTAGTGGGTAGGGGTCCCACCAGGACTCAAAGAAAACAAATCTCCCGAATGTAGTGATGGGGCCAGAAATACAAGCCTTTTAAATAGGAAAGCAGTATATATAAAATGAACAGAATGAGTCATCTACAGAATTTCCCCACTTTTAGAAATCAAATGCAATGTTTCTGACAAGAGTACAGCGTTCTAGACCCTAATCCAGTAGTGTTAAGAAATCACCCTCCTTACCTTAAACACCTCTGTGGTTTGAGGATTTTGTTTAAGGCTACCCTACACATAAAACACAGGAAAGCCCAGCCCAGGGGTCACCTCTTCAGCTCCCTGCTGTCCTTCCATCAGTGGATAAAGCAATTGGTTAGATCGGCAGTGTTCCTCATTTGTGAATGTATTAGAAAGTGCATCACTTTTTAAGGTAAAGGTTAAAGCATAGATCAATCTCTTTATGGTATCAAAGCTAATAACATCACCTCTCACAGGCATTGCAAATTGTTGATTTTGTAATGTGAGTGTGTATTACCAGTTACACCAACTGAATGAACAGTCAGAAATTCATTCAAGTTTCACAACTAAAAAAAGCCGCATAAATACATGAACGCATTCAACTTCATGTAAAGATATATAGAGAGACACATTTACAGCTAAACATAAGTACGTATACAGATAAACATCTAATGTCTGTACATGACTTCTGACTTCACTTGTGTAAAACGCTTAACACAGTGGTTGATTAACACGTAGTAAGTACTCTGTTGGTATTGTTGTTGCTGTTCTAATATTACTATGATTATATAGCTACATATTAAATAAAACACACTATACATAATTATGTTATATAATCTATATAAAAGTACATATTATATCACCATATGATTGTAGCAGGATGCACCCTGCTAAAATTGAACTGTTTTCCTTTCTCGCTTCTATCAGAGGTGCCAGAAAGTCACTCCACCGTGGCAAATCATTCCTGAGCCATTGCAGTCAGCTGCCTTCCCTGGATTGGGGAGACAGTGGTACCAGAGGACGCTAATGCACCACCTCAGATCCCTGTGGCCTCGTCTGCCTCTTGCGAGGCCAGCCATAGTGCCCAGTTCTGCAAGGACCCCCCCCATTCACTGTGTGCAGCTTTCATGCACCTGCACTGCCCAATCTTACACTCAACACCATGTGCCTCTTGTCCCTTGCCTCCTGTTCTGGCACACAGTACCCTGGACTCACACATGTGCACCCCAGAAGTGCAGAATGAACCTATGGGTGATGGCATTCAAACATGCTTCCTTATCTTCCACTGAAGGCCTGGTCATTTCATAAGGTTCAAACAACTGGTTACCAGTGGCAGGGGCTAACTTGTATGGGTTCTACCTCTTTTTCCTCTGCAGTCCCCTGCTCCTTACTTCTGCTCCCTTGAACCACACACCCCAGTGAGTCCTCACACAAGCCTCTGGCTTGGGCTCCACTTTCTGTGGGACTCAGGCTAAGCTAAGATAAAAATCACAGTGGGCCGGGCGCGGTGGCTCAAGCCTGTAATCCCAGCACTTTGGGAGGCCGAGGCGGGTGGATCACAAGGTCAAGAGATCGAGACCATCCTGGTCAACATGGTGAAACCCCATCTCTACTGAAAATACAAAAAATTAGCTGGGCATGGTGGCTCGTGCCTGTAATCCCAGCTACTCAGGAGGCTGAGGCAGGAGAATTGCCTGAACCCAGGAGGCGGAGGTTGCGGTGAGCCGAGATCGCGCCATTGCACTCCAGCCTGGGTAACAAAAGCGAAACTACATCTCAAAAAAAAAAAAAAAAAAAAAATCACAGTGGTCACCTGGGCATGGGTGTCCAGTTAGCCCTTGTGCTCACCAAGATGGGATACACAGAGACGCTATGGTTCCTGAAAAGGAAAACAACCTGACCTCATACTGTGGTCTCCAGGAAGGAAAAGCTGAGAGCAGTTCCCAGCGCAGCATCTCTGATGGGCAGGAGGGCCCATGTTCCATGGCTGTCTCATGTTCCATGGCATCCCATGTTCCATGGTGGTCCCGTGCTCTTGGGGTAAGCCATAGTGATAGTAGAAGGCCAGGGATCCAGGCTGACATGCCCCCACCCCTTGACAATGCACACGCACACGGGCACGAGCACATACACACAGGCTTACCCCTTAATGCTCTCTAATATGGCAGACAACAGCCACATGTGGCCATTTAAATATAAATTTAAATTAAAGATTCAGTTCCTCAGTCACACTAGCCATTGACGAACTGAGCCAGTGAGTCACTATTTCAAGTGCTCAACAGCCACATGTGGTCAGAGGCCCTCCACTGGACAGTGCAGAGGAGAACCCTGTGTCATGGCAGAAAGGAGAGTGGCGTTGGAAGCACTGGTCTAGAGTCACCACTCTGGGTTTTAGTCAATTAGCCAGGATGAAAAACACTGAACTTTCAACTCATCTCCCAGTGGAATCTAGGGCTAGTTTTATTTATGCAAAACCATAAAAGAGATGTGACAACATTTGTCCCCTGAGTTGGTGATTAAGCAGTTTATATGCGGTAATGTGAGCAGCAGTGGCTATCCGGATGCTAAAGGCACAGGAATCCCCAATCTTTATTTTAAAAAAATAGACCCTACTTTTAAAAGCTAATCAGACACACAGACATGCAGACACACACACTCTTAATTCCCCTATGCTTAGGTACAGAACACCCAGAAAGATTCTGGTCAGCACAATTGCCTACAAGATTAACCTTTCCAAAAACTACAAAAATAATGAAAGAATATTATAGCAGCTCATTAGTTATGTAATACCAAAATTTTACCTCCTGTGGATATCACTTATCTAAAATCAATGTGAGTTTCCTTAAAAACAGAGGGTAGAAACTACATTGGGATAGAAACCGGAAAATCTAGTGGTAAGTAAGCCTCTTCACCATCACGTGGAAGGCACTGGCCTTTGAACTGAAAATCTTTATTGTGAATACCAGGATATCATCAGATTTCTAGTATTCTAGAGGGCATTTAATATGCTTCCAGAATCTCTTGGTATTCCTGTTGGTACCCTAGAGGCCTATGAATCATTACATTAAGCAATTTATAGATGGTGTTGATCATATGTGACTTTTAGTACTAATTGTAAACACTGCCTTTGTAATTAAATACAGTGGGATGCAACACAACTGAACCACTTTTTAAAAATTCTTGGTTGAGGATGGTTCTCTATAGTGCCCAGTACAGTGTCCTGCCTGGTTGGACATTTCCCCTTCTACTGCTCAAGTGGAGGAATTAGTTCCTCAGGTATTAAGCCCTCTTCAGGCTTTTTGAGACAGAGTCTCGCTCTATCGCCCAGGCTAGAGTGCAGTGGAGCGATCTTGGCTCACTGCAACCTCTGCCTCCCGGGTTCAAGCAATTCTCCTGCCTCAGCCTCCTGAGTAGCTGGGATTACAGGCATGCACCACCATGCCCAGCTATTTTTAGTAGAGACGGGCTTTCACCATGTTGCTCAGGCTGGTCCTGAACTCCTGACCTCATAATCTGCCTGCCTTGGCCACCCAAAGTTCTGGGATTACAGGCATGAGCCACTGCACCCGGCCCCTTCTGCTTTTATCTCATCACTTTTTCCAAGTGATCTTATCAGCAACTGGGGTTTCATTTGCCAAACATAAGTTGATAACTCCCAATAATAATAAGGGTTTCTGTTTATGCGGCATTTACTGTGTGGTAGGCCCTGTGTTTCACAAACATTAGCTCAGTTAGCAGTCCTAGCAATCTTCCCTGCAAGGCAGAAACAGCCCACAGCTCCTCCCACTAGCCCCTCGGATGCCCATGTCACGGGTACCTTGTCTGCACTTCTGAAACTCAACTTACCTTCCCCACAAATCTGCCTCTGCTTCTCTATACCTTTGTACAGAAACTTACCAGCCAGAAAACTGGTTAGAATCACCAGCCACAACCTGGACCAGTCCCTTTTATTGACTCTCCACTTCCAGTGAAGTTCCAAGTTCTAGTCTTCCTACGTCCTAAATATTTCTCCATCCCATCCATACTTCCACCATCCTAGACAAAGTTTCCAGCATTTCTGGCCTAGAGTCCTATAACAGCTGTCCAACTCATCTCCCTACATCCAGTCTTACTTCTCCTTAATTTCACTTATTTTAAGGTAATTGCTCTGTGTCTCTGAGGATCTGGAAAATGGGGATAATGGGGGGGGTCTCCCTCATCCTCACAGGTCTACTTGAGTCAAACAGGACATATGGCTTTCTAAGTGGCAGGCACTTCATAATAAATTGCACAGACAACATGTGAATTGAGAACATTTGATGCTAGAGCCTACATGTGTAACCACCAGTATAAATGCCCAGGTTAGCCTACCATGGTTAGAAATGCCACTATAAAAAAGGGATAAGAGAAAGAATAAGATACAGATAAAAGCTTTTTAGAATGGAAATACAAGTATATTCAAATTACTGTAAAACTTAGCAGCTTAAAAGAATATTCATTAATTACCTCACAGCTTCTGGGGCACAGCCTGGCTGTGTGCCTTATAAGGCTGTAATCAAACTGTCAGGCAAGGCTGCAATCTCATCTGAAGGCTGGACTGGGGTTGAGGGGCTCAGAAGGTCATTCATGTGGTTCTTGGCAGGTTTCTGTCCTTGTCACGTAAGCCTTTGCACCGGGCTGCTTCAGGACATGGCAGCTGGCTTCCCCTACCATCTCTCAGACAATGAGAGAGAGCTCTCCAATAGGAGCCACAATCTTTTAATGACCTAGTCTCAGAGTGCTATTCCATTCATTAGAAGCGAGTTGCTAAATCCAGCACATATTGAAGAGCACTGGGACCCATCCCACAGGCTGCCTAGCATGACAGGCCAATCAGACATCATAGCCTGAGAGTGAAGTGGGAGGAGCCAAGGAAGGAATGGGCTCTGTCAGCGCCTCCCTCAGGCCTCTCCACTCGTTGCAGTTGAACTGACTGAGTCACACGTCCTGCTACTTGCTCATCAGTGGACACTCTTGTTCTAGCCTCCTCTCTGCAAATTCTGTCACCATGCAGGATAAGGGGATAACCCACTCATTCCTGGGGGCTGTTGCATACCTGACTTTTTACACAATTCTGAAACAGAATTAGCTTTGTAGTCAGGTCTAGTTCTACTGTCAAATGCAAATCCACATCAGAAAACATAATGATAAATAAAATCTAAGCATTATCACAAAGTTCTAAAAACTAAAGCAACTCAAGTTGTTTTTAAAACAACCAAATCTCTACTGGAGGATGTTAAAAAATAGTATACAATCGTGAAAATAATTATCTTGTGATATCATGTATGTATTTCTGAGAACTACTTTTATTGTAATTCAATTTACTGTTATGATAGAGAGAAAGCATTACAGTTTGAATTGTGTCTCCCTCCAAAAGGTATGTGAGAGTCCTAAAACCTCGGAATGTGACCTTCCTTGAAGACTGCATCTTTACAGAAGTAATTAAGTTAAATGAGGCCATTAGTGTTAGCCCTAAGTCAATATGACTAGAGGCAGTGTGAAAACAAGAAGTTTGGACACAGAAGCACACACACATAAAACTAGGGTGATGTGAATATAAACAGGGAGAAGACTGCCATCTAGAAGAAGCCAAGGAGAGAGGACTGGGACAGATCCTTCCCTCCTAGCACTCAGAAGGAACTGGCCCTGCTGACACCTTGATCTTGGACTTCCAGTCTCCAGAACTGTGAGAAAATAAATATCTGCTGTTTAAACCAACCAAGCTGAGATCCTTTGCTATGACAGCCCCGGAAAACTAATACAGAGGGAAGAAGAAAAGAGGGAGATTCAGACAGAGACAGACACAAAGAGAGAAGGAAAAAGACTTATTTTAACAGGCTGCATCTTCATCAAGATGAGTGATCCTAAAGACAAACACATAAGGGCCTACTTTTTATTGTTTTACGTTGAGACAGGGTCTTGCTCTGTCACCCAGGCTGGAGTGCAGTGGTGCAATACAGGTCATTGCAGCCTTGACCTCCCACGCTCAAACAATCCTCTCACCTCAGCCCCTCAAGTAGCTGGGACTACAGGTGCAGGCCACCATGCCTGGCTAATTTTTGTATTTTTTGTAGAGATGGGGTTTCTTCATGTTGCCCAGATTGGTTTCGAACTCCTGGGCTCAAGCATCCTTCTGCCTTGTCTTCCCAAACTGCTGGGATTACAGGCATGAGCCACTGGCCCTGGCCCAGGCCTACTCTTAAAACCTCATTTAGCACATGTATTAGAGACGGTGGCTCCACTCCTAGAGGCTGATAGAAATTTCTAAGAGATGCGCAAATGAAACGCAATTCCACGTGCAAAGCAGCAGACTCCCCTCTAAAATCAGAACCTGGCCCTAGTCACGGTGGCCCAAGCTAGCGGCCAAATGCCCAGGAGCCCCTACCTTCTGGTAGTCCTCTTTGGAGCTCAGGGCTGCCTCCATCTGCTTGGCGGAGGTTGGGTAGATGGCTGAGCGGTACTGAGTGCCGTGGTCGTTGCCCTGGCGCATACCTGGGAAAGTAGAAAACAGAGAGGGTTACCTGGTCACCAGGCAAAAGTGCCAGCATCCAACTGGCCACAATGCTGAGACGCTATGACACTTTTCATATGGTCTCTGTGCCTGATGTGTTATTAAGTGCTTAATTTTCTCTTTGCAGTATTTTCGTTAAACAAGCATGAAATGCACCTGTTTTGATTTGCCTGTTTTAATTATAACACATGTCTTTGAACTCAGGTAAATTTATCACAGGTCTTAGATCAGTCTACATGTTCTATAAATATATACTTTTACATGAAACGTTTAAATAATGATCTCCAATTGTCACATGTAACGCACTGCGATACACATTATTTCCTTGGGTCCTAAGGAGACACCTGTGTGGAGGGTCTCACGATCCCTCCCTTGGCAGATGAGGAAACGAGACAAGGTCTCTGCAAGTTCCTGGTACAGTGCTTGGCACGAGGCAGGAGTTCTACACCTACAACTAAAGTCATCCACCCAACGAAATTAAAGCCTGCAACTTAAAGTCAGCAAAGACCATTTTCCACCTGTCTCGGCAGCTGAAGGGTGGCTGATGGTCAGTTTCTGAGTGTGACAGCCACAGGGTAGCCACAGATTCCGAATATGTTGTCGTGAAAACGAACCAGGCACTGAGATTCAGGAATCAGGTTCAGTAGCATGTTCCAGCTAGTCACATTTTTAATACAGTCAGGAGAAAGAGACCAGCAGGCATAAGCAAGTATTAGAGGTGTTACGGGAAAAATCTGTGCAGGTTAAAAAAAACACAGGGGTTCAGCAAAGGGAGTGGGTAAGTTCATGTGATCAGTGCGGAAGGGACCTACATCTCAAAGGCTGCATCGAGGAAGCAACTCTTGTCTGGAGAGGGCAGCAGGTGGGCACCAAAGGTGAAGGTAGAACAGAGGTAAGGATTGCGGAGCAGTGTGGTGCCTCCAGGGACTTGGAAGGAACTGGTACTGCTTGTGAAAGCAGCTGCAACCCAGGAAGCATCTGTGTCAAAGCCCTGATGCCAGCTTCTCAAGAGGATGAGCATGTTACTCTCAAGCCTGAAGCCCAGATACGAAAGATGCTTCACTGGAAAAGATGGTTGGAAGCTCAGCAGATTGAAAACTCAGAGGAAAGAACCAATATCAATGAGCGGCTGGGAATACAAGCGGCCCTCCTTGTCTACCCATTGAATCACAAAACAATGAAATATTTGACTGTTATAGATCAATCTAAACAGACTTTCAATGCTGTTCTCCAGAGGGCAAAATTAACCAAAATTATGTTTTGAGATAGGACAGGACAGAAAAATGTTATTGAATGATAGAATAACCCCTATATGTCTTTCCTTTCTCTGCAAACAAATATGTCCTCTCCAGTAGAAAGAATTCTTGTGTGCTGACTGCTCCACAGTCTGGAGGCTACAGAAGAATTAGGTCATAATCCCTGGTCTCAGGGAATAACCAGGACGAGGGACGGAGGGAGGGAGGAAGGGAGGGAGGGAGGGAGAAGAGTAGTCACGAGCCTGACACTGCACTTCACCGTGCGAGGTCTCTGCCATCACTTCTTGTTTCATCCTCACACGAGCCCGGTGGAGAAGATATTCTTAACCCTCTTTGACAAAAAGGAAATTGTGGATCAGAGACATTAAGTGACCCACCTGAGGTCACACGGCAGGTAAATGGCTGTCCTGTAATTGAAACCTTGATCTCCCCAGAACCAAAGCCCTTTCTCCTTCCAAAATGAATGCATGAGATGTTACAGAAAATAATCGAGGACAATGGAGCAAAGTGCTTCTGGATGTGGGGTACCTGCTGGGGAGGGGGCATCCCAGCCCAGGGCCCAGAAATAAGGACAAGCTTGGAACGTTGTGAGGACTGGGAAGAGGAAGGACAAGGTCTGACAAGGGGCCTGGGGGGGCCATGAAGCTGGTGGGTTGGGTGTGTAACCACATAGGTATCTTGACAATCACGCCGCAGACCAGTGATGTGTGGAAAGATCAGACTCCAGGAGCTACAGAATTCTCTGGAACCCTGAGTAAGCATAACCATCAACCAATGACCCAAAGCTCCCTTTCACACAGATACAGCAAGTGTTGCAAAGTTCACCATGCTTTTGAAAAACTAAGAGGAAAAATTATTGACACTGTTTGGCTGTCTTTATGTACCAGGAAAGCAAGCTATGGGCTTTCAGCGGTGAGTGGAAAGAGAATTACCGGCTCAGAAACAACATCTTGTGCTTAAAATTCTTCCATAGTACTTTATAAACTGATTAATGAGGACTGGGCTTTGGAGCATTCTTGATGAGGACTGACCTCCTGGCATCTACCAACTGCTTGAGATTTCTCCATCCACCTTCTCCAAAGAAGATTTTTAAAGGGACAAACAACCCTGAGACTGCTCTAAGGCTTCTCTCCCTCTTGGCACAGCCAGAGGAAAACAGAAATGCTTCATCTACAGGGAAGCATAAGATGATGACTTCTCTGCTTGGATGGCCTCCTAAGCCTCAGCTCATCTTTGGGTACCAGCCCTGTTTTATCCATCCTGACTGAAGACATGAGAAATGTGTCTAAACATGAGAACTTTAAAGGGAAGTTCATGCTGGGAGTTGTTGCTAGGTGATCACTTTACGAGGTCCCAGGAGTTACCAGCTGATAGTGAACATCAGGACAAGTCAGGACCGACTCCTCAGGGTCTGAAATCACTATCTCTATCTTAGGGAGCTTCACGGGAGCAATCTCATTAGCAAGACTATCCATGTTGGCTGAAAATAGAGTGACTTCCACTAGCATCATCTCCACATTCTTCTCTTCTATAGACTGCCACTAAGAGAAAATGGATCCTGCCTTATCGTCTGCTGCACCAAAGGCCACCTGTGTGCTGCAGTGGCACAGGAAGACCCCAGGGATGCTGGCATTGGTGGGACAGCTCACCCAGGTGCCGCTTCAGGGTGGCCTCCTGCCTTCTGCTGGAAAACAGGATCTGTGAAAAAACATGCCATAGTGTCCTGAAGCACTCCCCACAGGTGGATGAGTCTATATCCCTTACGGTAATAGATGGCACTTATTATCCAGGTGACCCTTTCTGGTGCACCTAGTCTTTATCTTAGCTGTTTTGAGACAAGCCCTATGAATACGAAACCATCTCACTTTATCTGACGAAGAGGTTAATTCTGTCCATTTTAACTGATGGTTCATTTTTAATTTGAAACACTGAATAAATGAATGGGCAGTCCTCGTTTCATAAAAAGGAATGGAGGGAGGGAAGAGAAGAGGAGGAGGAGGAGGGAGAGAGAGAGAGAGAAGGAAAGAGATCATCAAAGTAGCTAACAATCCTAGGGTCCTCATTATGTGCCAGGCACTGTGCTTTATTACATTATTCATCCAATTCTGCAAATACTTGGAGCGCATTAGCAAACCCATTTCCCTTCCCGAAGGTGAAACTGACACTCAGAGAGAGGTCAGTTGCCTGCTGAAGGCCAGTGCTGCATCTGGAGCCATCTAACTCCCAAGTCCATAATCTTCATCACTATTATTTCCATTTGTAAATAATATATAATTTAAATTTTAAAAAATAAAGTGGAACATAGGGATCTATGAAAGATATTATGCGGCTCTTTCCTAAAAGGAAGACAGACACATAATATGGTCACTGTTTATCATGTGCACAATGTTCTTCACATTTCTTCATGCAGTGTGTCTCAAAGGAGATGAAATAATGTTGCTATGTAACAGAGGTGCCAAATATTTATTCCATAGCCAAAAGAAAAAAGATCTTGATTTTCAGTAAAGTGTGCACATTACTTCTATAGCCATAAATAAATAATTTTGAAAAGATATGGTGATTTCTTCATAAAAGGTAAAAAGTTATCATAACGTGAATTTTGTTTATGTAAAATGGAAATTCTACTTGTTCCTGGCCAAAGAGAGTCTTGTAAACTATTATGTATCCTAGAATATCTTCTGGGACTCCATGTCTGCTTATGCTCTAAAATCCCAAGTTTGGGGCTGGGCGCGGTGGCTCAAGCCTGTAATCCCAACACTTTGGGAGGCTGAGGCAGGTGGATCACGAGGTCAAGAGATCGAGACCATCCTGGTCAACATGGTGAAACCCCGTCTCTACTAAAAATACAAAAAAGTAGCTGGGCATGCTGGCACATGCCTGTAATCCGAGCTACTCAGGAGGCTGAGGCAGGAGAATTGCCTGAACCCGGGAGGAGGACGTTGCGGTGAGCCGAGATCGTGCCATTGCACTCCAGCCTGGGTAACAAGAGCGAAAACTCCGTCAAAAAAAAAAAAAAAATCCCAAGTTTGGCCAAATAATTAAAATATTAGAAAATGTTCAAAATATTAAAATTTTTAGGTCATCATTGCAAGTCCAAATCTTTAAGTTTTATAGAAATGGGTCAGCCAAAGTGCCCCACTACATGAGATTTACAACATACTTACATAGAAATCAGTACCCAGAACACATGTGCACACACATTGACAAAGCTAGTTCACCATGGATAGTGTTCACATTATTAGCAGAAGTAGCAATCAACATATTATACCTTTGCAGTTTCCAGATTCAATTACAGAAAAGTACGTAAGACATAAATATACAAAAGTACATAAAACAGACATGCACAGTTAAGTGTCTACTTTAATATTACTCTATTTATAATTATTGATTATAAAGTGAACACTTATATCACCACCACTAATGTCAAGAAAGAGAGTGCGGTCAGCACCCTTGAGAGTCCTCCATGTGTCTCTATTGATGACAATGCCTTCTCTCTTTCTAGTTGTAACCACACATGGTTTTTGTAATAATTTCTTTAGCACACAGACATATTCAGAAAAAAACCTAGCTTAGTTCGGCCTGTGATGTGGTTTGACTGTGTCCCCGCCCAAATCTCATCTTAAATTGGAGCTCCCACAATCCCCACGTGTCATGGGAAACACCTGGTGGGAGGTCATTGAACCATGGGGGAGCGGGTCTTTCCCATGCTGTTCTCATGATAGTAAGTCTCACGAAATCTGATGGTTTTATAAAGGGCAGTTCCCCTGCACGCATTCTCTTGCCTGCTGCCATGTGAGATGTGCCTTTGCTTCTTCCTCACCTTTTGCCATAATTGTGAGGCCTCCCCAGCCATGTGGAACTGTGAGTCCATTAAACCTCTTTTTCTTTATAAGTGACCCAGTCTCAGGTATGCCTTTATTAGCAGCATGAGAACAGACGAATACAGCCTGTTTTTAAAATTAACAGAAATGGAATTATACTATAGTTTGAATCTTTCACCTACAATTATGTTCATGAGATCCTTCCATTTTCTTCGTTTTCATGGCTTCGTAATATCCCATTGTATGAATGCACCACAATGAATTTATACATTCTATCCTTAATGAACATTACCAGCTTGGGGCTATAAAGAACATTCTTGACATGTACTCTCTTATACATATGTATGAGTTTCTCTTGAGTACATACCTAGAAATAGAACTGCTGGTGTATAGGGCTTGCATGTCTTCAACTTAACTACATGCCGAACCATTTTTCGAGAGTAGTTGTACCAATTTACAAAACCACATAACTGCACAAGAATTCCTGGAGCTCTAAATGCTTGCCAATTCATTCAAGTCTGCTAATGTCAGACTTTTCACTTTTTGTCAGTCTGCTTGGTGTGTAATGGAATCTCACTTGATCTTAATGTGCATTCTCCTGATTAATAATAACATTAATTATCATTTTATATTTTTCTTTGCCATAATTCAAGTCCTTTGCCCATTTTTCTCTCAGCAGTCTGTCTTTTCTAAAAAAAAAAAATACTGCATAAATACTTAAATCTATTTTTTATATATTCTGAATACTAATCCTTGATCAAATATAATCTCTCTGTTCTTGGCATTTTCTTCATGATGTTTTTTGATGAACCAAGGTTGTGAGTTTGATATAGCTGAATTTATCAAATACTTTTCCTTTATGCTTTTGTGCTTTTGTGTCTTGTTTAGGAAATGCTTCCAAAACCCAAGGTCGTGATGATATTATCTTACTTGTAGTTCTGTACGTTTGCCTTTGACATTTATGTCTCTAATCTACTTGGAATTGATTTTTGTGTAGGGTGTGAGGTAGAAATCCAATTAGCTTTTTTCCTATAAGAAAATCATCTTATCACTATTGATTAAAAAGCCATTCTTTCCCCAGGATTATGAAATGCCAACTGTATCATTTGTCATACTTTGACATGAGTGGGTCTCTTTCTGAACTCTCTATTCATCTGTCCCTACAGCAGATTCACAATGTCTTAATAGCTGTAGCTTTATAATGACTTGGTATCTGGAAGAAGACGCCCTCCCACCTTCTTGTTTTTATGCAAGTGTCTTTGCTTTTCCTGGACTTTTTGCACTTCCCTATAAACATCGAGATTAGCTTTTAAGATTCGCAAAAACAACAATAACAGAACTGTTGGGAATCTCATTTGGATTTGCACTGAATTTATAAAACAATTTGGAGAGAATAGGATTGTTTACCAACCATAAACAAGACCCAATATTAGATCTTCCAGCTGCCTAACTACTAAGCCAATGCCATGGTTTTTAAGATTTTTTGGTAGCATTTCACTTCAAGGTACCGATTCCAGGTAAATAAGTAACCCCTGAAATTCCTGTGGCTGGACACAGCAGAAGCCTCTTTCATAATCACGCAAAGCACAGTCAGTAAAAAGGAGATGGTAACAGTTCTGCTTCAGGAACTCTTCAGGGGCCTAGGCTGACAGAAGCTTCACCACCTTCAATATGTTGCTTCAAAGGCTTCCTCTTGGCATTCACATTCAGCAGGCAGACTGATATAGAGAGAAAAGTTCACAGATCATGCAGGAGGTTTTTTTGAGCCAGGTCTGAAAGCAGCATATGTCACTTCTGCCACATTCCACTGGCCAGAACTCAGTCACATGGCTACTTCAAGGGAAAACAGGAATGTTGTCCAGCTGGGGAAAGGTAAATAGGTATCTAGTGGACTTTTCAATCAGTATACATTTATTTCTTTCCTTGACTTGCTACATGAGCTAGGACTCCCAGGCCAATGCTGATTACAAGTTGCGATGGCATTCTCTGTAGTTTCTCAATGGTTCATTATTAAATACAGTGCTCGCTGTAGGCTTTTGCACATATTCTTTATCAGATTAAGAAAGTCATCTTTTAAATGTGTTTTTCATCATTAATGAACACTTAATTGTATTCAATATTTTTATATATCTACTTCAATAATCATATGAATGTTTTTAAAATATCTGCTAAGGTGGTTAATTACATGGGTTACTACTGAAAGGCTAAACTAAGCTTGTGTTCCTTGGAGGAATCTAAAATTGGTCATGATGTATATATTTTCTTATATACTATTAAATTCAGTTTGCTAATACTTTGCATAGGATTTATGAAAATAAGGTAAGGTATCCACTAGATACCTATTTGTATCATAAGTAAGATTGTCCTTTAATTTTTTTTTTCTTACATAGTTAAGTTTTGGTATCAAGATTATGCAAGGATCATACGATGGACTGCATCTCTCTCTAATCTCTTGAAAACATTATGAAAAACTGCAATTATTTCTTCCTTAAATGTTGGTAGAACGCACGGATGAAGCCAGTGGTTTCTTTATTCAGTTTTATTAAACTATATTTTTAAAGAATTTATTTAACTTATCAAATTTATTGGCATCAACTTGCTTATCATATCCTCCTGGTATCTGCAAAATCTCCCACATCTGTAGTGAAATCCCATTTTTTATTCCTAATATTGTATGTTTGTGACTTTTCACTTTTTCCTTGAACAACTTCCCAAAGCTTTATCAATTTTGTAGCCATCATGAAATACCGACTTTCGACTTTTTTGATCTTCTGTTTGTTTGTGTCCTGTTTCATTTCTTTCTGCTCTTCATTATTTCTTTATTTTATACTGTTTGGGTTTAATTTGTTGCTGATTTTCTAAATTCTTGAAACGGATGCTTAGCTCAGCTTTTCTTCTTTCCTAATATATGAATTGAAGGCTCTATATTTCCCTCTGAGAACAGCTTTACTTATGCCCTATCAATTTTAACATACAGTATTTTAATTACCACTTGATTCAAAGTATTTTTCAATTTTCATCATGACTTATTTTTGATAAATAAGATATTTAGAATTTTTTTTTTTTGAGACAAGGTCTTACTCTATTGCCCAGGCTGGTTTGCAGTGGCACAATCATGGCTCATTGCCACCTCAACTTCCTGGGTGCAAGCAACCCTCCCATGCCAGCCTCCTGAGTAGCTGGGACCAGAGGCATGTGCCACTATGCCCAGTTAATTTTTTAAATCTTTTTTAGACACAGAGACCTCACTATGTTGCCCAGGCTGGTCCTGAACTACTGGATTCAAGTGATCTTCCCACCTCGGCCTCCCAAAATGCTGCAATTACAGGCGTGAGCCATAAACGCCTGACCAGAAGTTTTTAATTCTCTAACACAAGAGGATTTTTTCCGATTCCTTTTTGCTATTCATATCTAGCATACTTGCGTTATGGTAAGAGAAACAAAAGCTATACGATTTTAACCCCTTTGAAACATATTGTGCATTTTATGGCCTGGAATACGTTCCATGTGTGATTGAGAAGAAGGTGCACCCCCAGGTGTGGGGTACAGTGTCTTATCAAGTCCGCTGGGTCAAGTGCTGGAATTGTGTCATCACTCCCTCTACGTCCTTAATAAGGCTCTCGAAGCTCACATTTTCTGGAATTAACAAGTTTGCTCAGAATAAAGATATATCTAACTCTCTGCTTACCTGTCTGGGTTCCCGTGTTGCCTTCTATTTTAACATGGTAATTCTCATAGTTCTGTCAGCTCTTTGATGTGATGCATTTAATATGTTTTTTTTTCTTTTTTTGTATCTTATTCAACATTTGGAGCTGCTTTCAATGGGCGATTTGGTATGAATAACCCAGCTTCCCATTCCTGGAACCTAGAAATCCTAGCTCCTGCCAGTGTTATCAGCTCTGATTGTTCTCTGACCTAATTCAATACTCTTTTATGTAAAGTCTAGTAATTCTTCTGAATTTATTTCTTTTTATTGATTTCATACCACTTTAGCAATGTATTCAAATTCCAAATGACCTAACCATTACTATCTAAGGTATGTGACACTCTTCCTGGCTAAAAGTTTTCAAAAGTCTGAATTATTTGAACTTCTTCATCTTGCACATCCATAATAGGATTATAAAATTGTAACGGACATCACAAGGAGTTCAAGATCAGCGGATAATGGGCTGCTGTTTCTGGTTGTAGAGGGCATGTTTTCTGCTCTCTGATGCCAGAGTGCAGCACTGTGGGGCCATGTGCCACCCATCGGAAAGGACACAAGGCTCGGAGGTTAGCCCTCAAGTCCAACTTCCATCTCTGTCAAACAATGCAGTAAGTGGCTTGTGCCAAATCACTCCCCTCTCTGGGCCTATTTGTTCATCTATAAAATGGGTCTAAGGTTCATAGGTGGTTTTAAGGATCAAAGGGGAGCACGTACACATGAGCACTCAGCATCGTGCGTAGCCCAGGAAAGACCCCAGTAAGAGTCTGTCACTCAGCATGCAGCCACACAACCCTTGCAGCACTAGAAAGGAAAAATGCTAAATATAAGCTTTGCGGTATTATATAACAGAGGGATTCAAAAGTACAAATAACACTTTTGCAAACGGCGAAGCTACGATGAACACGTATGATGATGTTACACAAAGGAAAGTGTGACTGAAAGAACAATTAATAAAAATATCAGTTAAATTCTTTGTTTCATTTTTCTCTGTTTCTAAAATTCTTGAAAGAATGAAATCCCTTTCAGAATTCATAATGCTGGGTTTGGGTCGTTTTTGCATTTTATATGTGTGCAGCTGTGCCTCCACTCTGAGTATGCACATCTGCTCATTAGCAATACAATATCATCCCCACTGTCTAATTATTTGCAGATGATAGAGTCCTTATATATGGTCTAAAAAAAGGATAGTCCTTCAAAACTGGTGACTTATTTTAAAAAGCTAACTTCAAAGGGTCAGCACAAGGAAGTTCAGATATTACTGGCAAGTTCAAATATATGAACGACAGTATTTTACTGCCGAGTTGATGGGGAACAGAAGGGAAACAGGATTTGTCTGCCTTCAATGAATGTTTCCCGTAGACAGCACAGGGGGCCTGCTTCTCCACAGCGCACCTGGAAAGAGGCTCGGGAGCCAACCTCCTGAACACGGAGTGGACCCATCCCACCCAATTCTCTGGGACCACCTGGAAAAAAACCCACCTGGAGCACGGCTTTGTGGTGAGTGCGCACGTCTGGCAGGGGAGACCATGTGGCCCAAGGACACCAAGTAAAGAAGAGTCCTTGGAGGTTCTCTAGTTCCAAGCACAGGCTGAGGAGCCCCACAGAATCCCCAGCGCATGGTAAGGCCGGGATGTGTGGCCCTGGGGCCCCAGCAAACCCAACAGCAGAGACGGTGCTGCCCACGGGAGCAAACCAGACCAAGCCTTCTGAGGACAACTGGGAGCCGTGCTGCAGGTGGAAAGGGGTGAAGAGGAGCTGATTGAGGATAAAGGGTGTGCACCAAGAATAGGAAGCCATCAGGGGTAATCAGAACATGAGCTGAGGAAAAATGATAGAGAACAAGCAGAGAAATACTGGGATTCACGAAGGAACAAGACAAACAAACAGCAGCTGGTGGAAGCGGCCCTTCCACAGGCAGCACGAGCGTGGCAGCTATTACAGAGTCGGCGCTGATTCCGCACCAGGCACCATGCTCTGCGCTGCAGGCTCCACTCCCGGGGGCGCCCCCACACTGAGGGGGCACAAAGTATTACGGATGCAGAAACAGAGGTGTACTCACTAGTTCAAAGAGAAAACATTTAACACAAAGCCCACCTTCTAGAGGAGTCAGAGAATAAGCAATAAACAAGTCAACACACGATTCTACCCCATGATGAGAGTTAGGAAGGAAGGAGAGGACAATGGTACAGAAGTTCCTGGGTGTGAGGGCTGGGAGTGCTGGTGTAATTAGGGTGGGCAGGGAAGACCTCTCTGAGAATGACATCTTCAGCTGAGACCTAAAGGAGAAGGAGCCAGTCACATAGCTCTTGCTCTCCTCCATCCTGGCGCAAGGGACAGCAACATTTACTAAGCAGCCCTTAGGGGCCAGTCTTAGCGGTAGATGTTTTATAATCCTAATTTCATTTAATCCTGACTATAGCCCTATGAAGTAGGGATCACTGTCTTTGCTTAGCAGAAGAGAAGCAATGAGGTTCCAAAGACGTGCAATCTTGCTTGATGTTGGTGGCAGACCAAGAGCTATGAACAGACTGAGCACTACCTGCAGGCTGCAAGGCAGGAAAGAACTCGAGTCGTCTAGGAATGGAACAGATGAGGGCCACAGTAACTGAAAGGCAGTGAGCATGGGTGGGCGGCGTCGCGGGAGAACAGCAGCATGAACCAAGGTTGGAAAGGCAAGTGATAATCAGGTAATCCCAGGCCGCACTGTAAAGAGTCTGGATCTCATCCCAAAGAAAATGGGCAACCAGCAAAGTGCTTTAAGCCAGAAGGGGCCACATCTGGTTTTGTGTTTTTAACAGGGCATTATGGAGCAGGGAATGAGAAAGGGTGAGCCAGGCCAGTTAGGAGACGGCTGGAGGACCCGGGTGGTCCAGTGGATAGAGAGAGAAATGAGACCTGACCGCACAGCCATGACATCTCTGACCCCAGGATCCATACTCCTAACAACAGGTTTGATTGAAGATGTTTTATTTAAGGAAACGCTGTAATTAATGGGAGCTCATCACCAGCTTATAAATGAAGCTGTGTTAGGATACAGGTTCAGCAGCTGTAGAGGAGAAAAAGAAGCCTAAAATGAACCAAAATAGCAGTATTTAAATAAAAATTCTTGCCTAAAGATCCAGCCTGGGAGGTGACTCTGGCTCCTCAGTCTTACAGCTCTAGTAGGACAAGGGTCAGGCTCCATCCCTGGCCTTCCTCACGGTCCACCACTTCAGCCACACACTAACTCGTGGGAAGGGAGGAAGTGGAAGAGAACGCTCCTTCCTCTAAGGCCGCAAACCCAGAAGCTGCACGCTGTCACTTCTACTCAGGACCCCGTAGGACCCCGTAGTCAGAATTTTGACATGTGGCCAACTTAGCTCTAAGGAGCCTGAGGGATTCTGTCTTTATGGGTGGCTGCACACCAGTTAAAATTCTAAAATTACACAGGTGGGCAACCCCCGATATTGGGGTAAAGCAGCAGTCTCAGCCAAAGGCCTCTGCAGAAAGGCCACTGCTCCCCAAGAAGTACACCGGAGCAGTTTCCAGACCACTCCAAAGCACTGACCTTTGATGGGAAGTCCTCTGGGAAGGCTTGGAGTTGCCACAAGAGGTCCACACATCCGACTGTGTATCAGGCATGATGTAGAGCAGGTGTCCCCAAACTACAGCCCACGGGCCGCATGCGGCCCCCTGATGCCATTTATCCAGCACCCCACCACACTTCAGGAAGGGGCACCTCTTTCACTGGTGGTCAGTGAGAGGACCACAGTATGTGACGGCCCTCCAACAGTCTGAGGGACAGTGAACTGGCTCCCTGTGTAAAAAGTTTGGGGACACCTGATCTAGAGCCTGGAGAATGCATCATGTGTACGATATTTCTGTTTTTTGGAAGTACATGGCATGTTACTGCTGAATATAATAGACCTGCAATTTAAAGTATAATTAAATCCATAGTAGGATTTAATATATTTCCTTTTTAAAATATACTAAAGGCACAATTGTTATTTTTGGAGGATCCATAAAAATGTATATCCCAGCTGGGCACAGTGGCCATATCTGTCTTGCCAGCACTTTGGGACGCTGAGGCAGGCGGATTGCTTGAACCCAGGAATTTGAGACCAGCCTGGGCACCATGGCAAAACTCTTCTCTACCAAAAATACAAAAATAAGCTGGGCATGGTGGCATGTGCCTGTCATCCCCACTACTCGGGAGGCTAAGGTGGGAGGATGGCTTGAGCGTGGGAGGCAGAGGTTACAGTAAGCTGAGATGTGCCACTGCACTCCAGCCTAGGCGACAGAGCAAGACCATGTCTCAAAAAAACAAAACAAAACAAACAAAAACATGCATCCTTAAAAGAGGTCCTCCTAGTTGGGAAACTTGGAATCCTCTAGAGTAGGGAAAAGAAAATAGACCTGAGCTTTAGACAGAGCTGCATCCAAATACTGCCACCAACATTAAGCGAGACTGCGAGTCTTTTGAACCTCATTGCTTCTCTTCTGCTAAGCAAAGACAGTGATCCCTACTTCATAGGGTTGTGGTCAGGATTAGATGACATTAGGATTTTAACACTGGTCCCTAAGAAGTGCTTAGTAAATGCTTTCCCTTGCTCCAGGACTGAGGAGAGCAAGATGGGTTGCAATTGAGAAGTCAGACTTAGGGGGTGAAGTCATACAAAACTGCAGACTCTCTGCCTTGTATACCTGTAGCTTGGCCCGAGGCACCCAGTTTCAGTTTGTGTCCTGTATCCTCTGAAGGACTAGGAGGTCTGAATTTTGTTTTTCATGCACAGGTCATACTAGTTAGGAGAATACAGACCAGGCATGAAATGCTGGGACCTGAGCCAGTTCTTTTGATTACCGTGTCAGTAGCAACCTTAAGGAGGCTTTTAAGCAAGGATCCACCAGCCTCACCACCACTGTCAGCACCAGCAGGTCCCAGAAGACAACATAAACAATGCTGAACTCTTTCCAACCAACACAAGAGACACAAGAATCTCTATGGGTAGAATTTAGTAGGTGGAGGGTAAATACTTTCCCAGAGAAAGAATCAAGGGCAACACGGATGTAAGAATAAATGTAAAATTAAAATCTGATGGAATTGTATTGTTGTGTTGAGAAAGACGTAACAACAATACCTGGCGCTGGCATGGAACCTTACAATTTTCATACTATTTTATTTAATTCTTTTATCAGCCCATCAAGTCAGCAGTATAGGCATTCATTCATTTCTCTCCCTTTCTTCGTAGATGAGAAAAATGAAGGCTCAGGTTGGGTAAGACACTTCACAGGGTAGAAACTGAAAAGGTATTGACCTTTAATGTAAAGATGTGCTCAGGAAACACATCTCCTTGGCCAAAGTCATGTGGTTGGGAAGGGGCCAGATCAGGCACCAGAACCCAAATCGCCTAAATCTCAGGCTCCCACCATGTCGCCTGGAGACGGTAGGAGTCTGGGTAACCCATGGCTAGGAATGTGCAAGTGCCGGTCTATCCGCAGAACCCTAAAGGAACTGTCTTCGTCCTATCAGCAAGAAAGAAGGCCAGAACAGAACCTATTGACTGAAACAGTGGGATTCAAATGTTTCAGCGAAAGTAGAGGTTCTGGGGTAACTGGTAAATTAAGTTATTGGCCACATGAGTAATGCTGCTAACACGTCTGTCACTCCTCCTTAGGCTCATCCATGGAGTGGCATCGTCGTCAGACTCACCGAATAATGGCTGTGGAATAACTGATCTCAGGCCTCACTTATACCTTAAAAAGCCTGCACCTTCCAATCTCTCACTAACCAGCTTTGCTCCCTTCAAAATGACAGACTAGGTATGGGAACTCCATCCAGTCCATTAGAGCATATACTGTGAGAGCTGCTTCAGTACCTTGAAGCAGAAAGAACACGCTGAGTGTTCTCTGTTTAGCCTATGCCATGAAGATCTGATTTCACTGAAAGGGGACTCGAAGCTTAAATTCTTGCTGTTTCTACTATAGTAAGATCATTGACATCAGCAAGAATCTCCATGTTTGCAAATATTATTGGTTCTCCCACAAAATCCTATGAGTTATAACTAAAAACTTTAAGTGGCCCCTTCAAGTACTTAATGACTTTACAAAAAGGTACTAAAATCTTTCAACATGCTAATTAAAATTTATTCCTCTCGAGTCATATTGCTACGGAGAATCACGTTTCCCGCGCACATCTTCACAGCAAAGGTCAATGCCTTTTCAACTTCTGCTCAAGTTTTGGCTTTTTGTTGATCAGTAGTTCCGGCACAGACAAGAGCATTGCTCAAGTAGTTTTAGTAATCACTTACTTTTGTTTCTGAAAAGAACCTGGAAAGGGTTACTGCCTCACAGATTAGAGTCACCACCAAATCCAAACTGCCACTCTCTTAAAAAATGTCCATTTTCATAGTAAGAACAGTCAGTCTTACACATGTTCACCACCCTCGTCTTCTCTAGTGGTGGCTTTCTTTTGAAGACCAACTTTTACTGTGAAACATGACAAGTTTCCAAGTGACCTCAAGTACAGACTTAAGCAGCTGTGGTCAGATGTAGTGAGTGAGTGACAGCCAAGTTCATTTGTAGCCTGGCTGTCCCCTGCCTCAGGCCCATCCTTCAAGGAGCAGGCTTCAGATTCTGACCTTGGAAAAATGACACTTGACATGTGTCATTGTTTTAGACCTTTGGGGTTCCCCGGGGATATCAACTCCATTGATACCAGAGTTACCCTGAATGTATACGTTGGTTATTGTTTATTTTTTGCTTTTAATGTTTCAGTGCTAACATGTACTTGTTTTAATGATTTCATGTTAACATTTTAGTTGGTGGTTTTGTGTGCATTTATCTGTATGCTCATTTGATCTTGGCATATTGGAATTAACTATTGCCTTCCAGTAGGAATGTATTTTCCATGTGCATTAACCAAGAGACTGGATACTCCTGCATATCCCAGATGCCTTAGTGATTTAGCACATCTGGTGAGCGGGTGCAGTGGCTCACGCCTGTAATCCCAGCACTTTGGGAAGCCAAGGTGGGTGGATCACTTGGGGTCCGGAGTTCAAGACCAGCCTGGCCAACATGGTAAAACCCTGAGTCTAATAAAAATATGAAAAATTACCAAGGCATGGGGATGTGCACCTGTAATCCCAGCAATCTGGGAAGCTGAGGCATTGCTTGAACCTGGGAGGTGGAGCTGCAGTAAGCCAAGATTGTACCACTGCACTCCAGCTTGAGTGACAAAAAAAAGGAAAAATAAAAAAATAAAAAACAAAAACAAAAAATAAAAGGGCATCTGGCAAATAAAATGAGCGTAAGACTGTTTGGACTGAATGGGTGGATTAGTAAGGATTGTTATTACTGCTGCATGTCATAGAAACTAACAAACTAGCTTAAGAAAAACAAAGCCAGGGGAGTAGAGGTTCCTGATGGAGGATCTCTCCCTCTTCCCTTAACTAACCAACAACACCTGCCCTTCCTCATCTCTTCCTCATCTCTGGGGAGGCCACTGACCTACAGAAGGAGATGGTCCGTAAGACAGGCAGAAGCATGGGGGCCAGAGATTGGAGGGGTCCTGGGGCAGCCAAAGTTGCCCTGCAGTGGTTGATAAGTGGTTCTCCAAATTTAGTGGGGCAGACTGGATCACACTACAACCTTAGGCACACCCTTGCCTTGCTTTGCTCTTTATATTGCCACTTATGATGAGAAGATCTGGAAAATCTTCTTTTTTAACTCCAGAGACACCACCATTACAAAGACAGAGCCCATAGAAGGCCAGCTGATGAATGGAGAGGTGACTTCTCCCAGCCCAAACCCCCATCACAGTAGTATTCCCCCTGAGGTTCAGGGGCCGGTATTAGCAAGCTAATTAATCAATGAAGATGTGATAAAATGAGAGCATTTAAGAGACATATGGAGAGAGAAGCTGAAGACAGACTTGGCCTTCTTTATAATTCTGCCAAGCCTAAGCCTAAGGAGATTCTACCAGGACATGGCATTACAGTTAGCCACATTAAAGGCCACAGACCTGACCTGTTACCTACATGACTTCAGACCTTGCCTGGGCCTCTGATATGTGTCTTCACTGATGATTTTGGAGCTCTTAGCATCTTCCTCTGACCCTTGGCTTTCTTTGACAGTCAAATGGCTGAATGTCTGTCCCATCTGGATTGATGACTTACCAGAATAAGCAACTGGCTGTCACCACCCTGATTTATGATCCTCACCAGCAGAGCCTCCTGCAGAACCAAAGCTGTCCAGGCCCGCAGACCTGCCTTCCCACATGATGTGATGTCCCGTATCCCCAGCTAGGGTGACACGTGAACCTTCTGATTAGACTGCTCTTTCCCCACCCTGCCTCATACCTCATCCCTCTTCCACCAGGTACCCATTCCCCCATATCAAACCAGACTTTGCTGTCACGGAAATCCTGTCCCTGGCTTCCTTCCTAGGCCCAGATCTCTAGCTCCCCAACTTCCCCGACAGATCTGCCTGGATCCTGGACCTACCTCACCTTGCTCAAGTTTGTCACTTGGCTGCTCTTGCCTCACCTCTGACCTTTGCCCTCTGGCAGATCACCCTGGAATGGGATGGTTCTTAGAACCAGCACTCAGGACCCACCAACCTCTGTGCTGTGGCGGGCATACTAAGATTCCACCATGAAGCACAATATACATTTGGAGAAAAACTTCACTCATCAAGAAATAACCAGCACCCATATCCACTACACAAAAATCTAACACCAAAGGGAAAATGCTTTTGTGAAATAGACTAATTGCCAAATGAACAGGGTTTGTGAAAAATCACAACTATTACGTAAGACTTTTTAGTTCATAAGCTGCGTAACATCAGATCATCACACCGGCAAAGCAGGGCCTGTAAGGCTGTTAGGATGATCTGGAAATTGCTTTATTATTGAATATTACAATGATATTTGCCAACATGGAATATTTTGCTTGTGTGTGCATTCAAATAAAATTTCCAGCCGCCATTGTTTATAGCCCAAATATATTAATATCTCCACATAACAAATTCCAAAGAGGACAAATGAAATATTTAAATGAGCAAGCTTTGTGGACCTACTGAATACTGCATTTTACCTTTATGTTCTTCTTTATCACCCGCAGGCATTTAAAAAAAAGAATCAAACCTGATAACGTCAAAAGACGAGAAAGGCTAAACTCAGAGAAATAAAGAAACCATAAATCAGGAAAACTTTGGAGCTGCTGGAAAGACACTTTAATTTTGTAGACAAAAGACTGCATTAAGGAGGAATAATGCAATAATCAAAGGTGAACGGATCGCTATTGTCTAGCGTCTTCCTCTGTGGGAATTTTCCCACCCCTGACAGCTGTAAGGGGGGCAGGGGCACCGAATGTGGCTGTGCCTTTATTCTCTCACCCTTTTTCTCCCCAGCCCCTCCTCTCCTCCATCAATAAATGTCTGCAATCATATTCTTGAGCTCCTGTGTGATTTCAAGGTTCATCTCTTCCATGCAGCTCAAACACTAATTATCCCAGCTGTAATTAGTAAGATAATTAAATACTGGCTCACTCATCACTCTACCTTGGGTCGGGTCGTGATTCTCCCAGAAGACCTTGAGCAGTTCCTCAAAACTGATGTGTTCTGGCTGGTACACAACTCGGACGACTTCTGCATGGCCAGTTTTTTCTTGGAAGAAACAGAATGTACAACCGAAATTTACCGACAACATCAATTTATTGCAAGTTATTTGTTCACAAAAAAAACCAACACACAAAAGCTGAAACTCTTCCCTCTGAATGAAGAATGGAAGCATGATTAGACTTTAGCTACCAGTCTCTCTCAAGGCTCTGTCATTGGTTCTTTTTCCAAAAAGCATACAGTCCTCCTCTAGTGAGCTTGCTGCGATGACGATTTTGACACTGTGCTCTAATAAATTGTTTTAAGTTCATGAAAAAGCAAATGTGGGTTTTCAGGCTTCTGTGCTCACTCTTAGGAAATCTTATGGATCCACCCGGATATAGCACCCAAGATACGAAACTCTGCAAAGGGAAAGAGCCAGTTTATTTTTATCATCACTCCATGCTGTATGTAGTGAGCTCAGCTGTACTGCAGTGAGATGGTGCCAGGGAGAGAAACCTGGAAAAAACAGGCTGATCACTCATTCACATGAGATCAGTGAGTTAATGAAGGGACATACTTGCTGTGCTGTTAACAGTGGGACAAGGGTCAGATTTAAATACCCAGTAGGGTGGTAAGTGTTTTCTCAGCCTAATTCATCTCTGTAGTAAACAATGATTGTGGCATATGTCTCCGTGCAGGATCCTCTGTAAGTAGGCCTATTCTCAGTGGTGGTCCTGAGGGTTTGGTGGATCACGGGTGGGTATTTGCAGTACTGCTTGTTCCTACAGCATCCATGTCCTTCCTTATTTTACAGTCTTAGAACATGGCAAATTAGAGATCCCTCCATACTAAGATCACTTGGCTATATAAATTTGGTTTCTGTTTTCAGTCACCGTATGTGTAGTAAAGAACTTGGCCAGCTGGTGCAGCGGCTCATGCCTGTAATTCCGGCACTTCGAGAGGCCAAGGTGGGTACATCACCTGAGGTCAAGAGTTCGAGACCAGCCTGGCCAAACTGGTGAAACCCTGTCTCTACTAAACAAAAAATTAGCCAGGCATGGTGGCAGATGCCTATAATCCCAGCTACTCAGGAGGCTGAGGCAGGAGAATCACTTGAACCCGAGAGTCGGAAGTTGCAGTGAGCCGAGATTGTACCATTGCACTCCAGCCTGGGCAACAAGAGTGAAACTCCATCTGAACAACAACAACAAAAAAGAATTTGGCCTTGCCCAAAGAGAGGTCTGGCCTTTAGTCCTCAGCTTCTGGAATATAATCTTTGTCATACTTAGTGCTGGGCACACGGAGTCTCAGGATGGAACCAACTATATCCAATTGTCTTAGGGTGAGAGTTGGCCATGCTACAAAGACCAACCATATGAATTAGGACAGAGGCTTTGGATCATGTGGTGTCAGAACACCTGAACACCGAGTTCAACCATGTAGGCAATCAATCAATCAATCAATCATGCCTACACAATGGAGTCACAATGAAAACTCTGGACACTGAAGCTCAGGCAAGCGTCTCTGGTTGGCAGTATTTTGTATACTGTTACACATAAATACCAAGAAGTCAGCACATCCTGACTGCACAAGAGAAGAGAACAGAGCATTTGGAGCCCTTCCAGCCTCCACCTGATGCCTCTCTTTAGCTAACTCTGAGCTGTATCCTTTCCCTACAAGACACTGTAACCATGTGTATAACAGCATTCAGTGGGTGCTGTGAGTACTCCTACCAAATTATCAAACATGAGGGTGGTTTTGAATCTACAAAATTGTCTTCCAATATATTGGCTGTCTCACTAATTCTCACAACTGTCAAATGGTGCAGGTAGGAAAAGTAGAAATCCCCATTTTACAAACTGAAAAACTATGACACAAATAAGTTGGATATGCCCAACCAAGGTCACACAGCTAGTGAATTTCTGGGCCCTAACCTGTGAAAAGAAAACATACCTTCTGACTTCTGGTCCAGGGCTCTATCCAATACATCAGAGGAAAGAGCACAAGGTGAACATTTGGAACATGAATCCAGAAAAGAAATCTATTCATTATCTTTAATTTGATTGTTTTGTTAGTATTTAAATTTCCTTCTGATTGTAGAAACAATATTTATAGATGATACTGAAGCTTAGAAAATGTGAGGAAGTATAAAAAAGAAAATACAGGCCAGGCACAGTGGTTCGCACTTGTAATCTCAGCACTTTGGGAGGCCGAGGCAGCTGGATTGTCTGTGGTCGGGAGTTCAAGACCAACCTGGCCAAAATAGTGAAACCTTATGCCCAGTAAAAATACACTGCATTCATTACAGCATGCTTTCTTTCCTCTCTTACCAATATATTGGGAACATTTCCCCATGTCACTAAAACTTTTAGAAAACACCATTTAAAATGAATACATAACTCTCCATCAGATGATTGTCCAGCTACTAATTCAATCATTCCTTGTCATCGGGCAATTAGACTAAAACATATTTTTATCCATAAATGTCAATATTTTTCCATGTTTCTGAGGCTGCCTCAAGCCTTAGTTATATAAGCAGAATTTCTAAATCAGTGTTTCTAAACATTTTTAAATTTCTTGGTGTCTAGTTCCAAGCTGCTTTTCAGTGAGGTTGACTCAGTTTTATCTTCCCATTGGCAGCATTTTTGAGGGCCAGTCTCAGTCACTATTACAATGTTTTTAATCCTTAGCAATTCATAGCTGGAAGACAGTATTCTATTGTTTTATTTAGGATGAATTTCATTATTAGTGAGGGAACAATACATTTCATGGTTATTAGCAATTTTAATTTATTCTTTGCTCTAATTGGCATCATGTCTTTTTTATACTGATTATTAATTATTATATTAATATTTTATTAATTGGCTAGTCATATAATTTTAATTCAAATACTACAGTCATTCAAGTTAGCATCTAAACAAACTTTATGCCAAAAGATATTTTAAAAACGACAGTGGAGAATTTGGGAAGAAGATGCAATAAGTATAATAATCATATGATTGTAAAACCACTTCTGCTCTAGTTTAACATATTATTATTTTGTAATTTGAAATGTTTAAGTGATTGAACTATATAAGCATTAAAACTCTCTGAATATTAAAAATGGTAATATGTTATCAACACGACAGATATATTTGGCATGAAAAATGTTGAAACCACACTAAAATATAAGCGAAAGATGCAAACAGGCTATTCACATAGGAAGAAATACATGTAAAATGAGACATGCAAAATGTCAACATTTTTAGTGATCAAAATGAAAGTAAATAAATGATTACTAAACATTAACATATCATCTCTTATTTATTACATTTAATGAAACTGCTTAGAAGCATCTTAGTGCTGTTGAGGATACAATGAAATGGTGCCCTTACTTGGCTAGAGCCAGGGTAAAATCACTAAATCTGTTTTGAAAGCCCATGGGCATATGTAGCAAGAGCCACAAAGATGCTCATTCACTTTGATTAAGTGATCCAGGACATCCGTCTCAAAGGTATAACCTCAAATAATAGAACAGATACATAAATGCACAAAAAAATCACTCTATCATTACTGCAACAGTAGAATACTATAAGAAATATACAAGCCAAACAAAGGGAAACAAATATGCTATACTCATATTAAAATAGAGAACCATTAAAATACCACATGCTTTACTATCTTACACATAGTGAAAGCTGTTACTTTACTATTTGGTGAAGAACAACAATATGGCAGCCACTTATCTACCTGAAACCATTTAGTGCCCATAATTTTTCCCCTATTTTGATAAAATACACATAACATAAAATTTAGCATCATAATAATTCTTAGGTGTACAGTTCAATAGTATTAAGTACATTCACAATATTGTGCAATCATCACTATCATCCATCTCCGTAACTCTTTTCATCTTGCAAAACTGATATTCTGTACCCATTAAACTAACCATGCCCCATCCCCCTGGACCCTGGCAACCCCTTTCTACTTTCTTGTCTCTATGGAGTTGACTTCTCTAGGGACCTTCTATAAGTGGCAATATACAGTATTTGTCTTTTCTTGTCTCTATGGAGTTGACTTCTCTAGGGACCTTCTATAAGTGGCAATATACAGTATTTGTCTTTTTGTGACTGTCTTATTTAACTTGGCATAATGTCCTCAAGTTTTATCTATGTTGTAGGATGTGTCTGAATTTTCCCCCTCTTTAGGGCTGAATAATATTCCATTGTATGTATTTTGTTTGTTTATCCATTTATCCATTAGTGAACACTTGGGTTGCCCCTATCTTTTTGCCACTGCAAATAATGCTGCTGTGAACACGGGCATACAAACATTGCTGACAATGATTTTGCAAGAGAGATATGGTCCCCATTAAACAGATGAGGAGATCAAGGTTTCCCTACAAGTTTTTTTCACACAATACTGAACAGTAAGAAAGTAGGAGGATTTAGTCACAAGCCAACCAGGTTTCAAATGGAGATGAAGCTCAACCTCCTAGTATGACCTGAGCTTCTGAATGGAGAAGCCTGAAGCCACAAAATGATGACAAGTATCACACAGGCTGTGACCCAGATGAGAAATCACAGCTGTGCTGTAATTGACACTGAATTACAGTGTCAATTTTATGGGATTAGGCTCTTCTTTCATGACGGCAATATAGGGTCAGGAAAGATCTCCACTCACCAGCAAACACTTTCAGACATAATCTGCCACTGACATTATTTGTGGAAAGGTTTAAAGAAGCTTCGTTGTTTAAAAGAAACTACTACCATTCAAATTCAAGATTCATTTGCCTTGACAAACAGCACAGTGATGCCCCTGCCAAACTCACCTTTAAGTTTCTTTACTTTATTTCTCTAAAGTAAAAGAACCTGTGTAAAAATACACAGTGCAAATGATCAAAAGGATTAAGGGACTCAGAACCACTTACAGAAATGCCCACACTTTACAGGAACCAGCCAACGTGCTAGGCTAATTTCATTCCGGAGACCAATCTGCAAATACTTTCTTGTGCTTCCAGAGATAAAAGGCCATATCTTAAAAATACTTCAAGCTGTGTCTTCACATAACATCGTGCAAATAGCATGATAGATGTGATGTGCAAACATGCTTGTTAACAATTCACAGCAGCATTAGAGGGGCTTTAACATTGTTGTTCAAAAATATCTTGAAAGAAAAAATAAAAAGGATGATGTCCTCTCTAAGCATCTCTCTCTACTGCCTTACCCCACAGCCCCAGAGGAAGATGAAGGAATGCAGAGGGGTCTATTAAAGGCAGCCATTCCTTCCAAGATGAAGCATCCAATCTAAGAAAAGACATAGAGCATGACCTGGGGTCAGAAAAAGCAGGCATCCTGGTCATCTAGCTACATGGAAGTTAAGTCATCCACGGAACCAGGTGCCTTTAAAGAGAACCCCAAGATAAGTGAACCAATGCTTACAGTCCTCCGGCACAGCTTCCTACCCACGGAGAAAATCTTACCTTTGATTCTTCCAGGGTAGGGTAATTAAATTTTGCTTCTGCTGGGCTGTTGGGACAAGAACAAGAGAGCAGGAAGCTGGCCCACCCAGTAGATGAGAACAGGAGAGAGAGCCAGTGAGCTGTGGTGAGACACGCCAGCAGGTAGTGCCAACGAGCCAGATAGTCGGTGTTGGCCTCCTGGCTCTGCCACTGGGCAGCTGCATGACCTTGGCAGGGTCTGGGAGAGGAAGCAAAGCTGGTCCATACGACAGATCCCTGGCACATGAGCCATGCCTTTCCTCAGGACCCATACCCGTGCTGGGGGGGCCTTTAGCCACCCAACCACTCTATGTACAGTTTCTTCACCTGAAAACTGGGGATTAGTGCCTGACAAGTGGGACATAAGTCTCTACATCTTATATTATTCTCAGTTGTATTATCATAATTATTCTCTAATCAGCCATGATGACATGGGGGAAAGACTGGAATAGAAGTCACAAGAAGTAGCTTAAACCATCATTCCAACATGTAGTTTAATACCTTTTTGATTGTGATCCTGAGTGTCCTACTTTTTTAGATGGGAGTAAAATATCTCTGTGACAAAATAAAGATGAAATGAGGTCATCTGTGGGAAAGTATCTGGGAAGGGGAAAGCTCTCCATACACAAACATAAGTTTCTATTATTATTGTTATTAACCTTTTGTGTTTCCTTGCAAAGAATGCCTACCCCGTCAGGACTCAACTCTAGGAGAAAACACTTGATATAAGAAGACCTCCTTCTAATGAAACTAAATTGTATCTCTGTAAGTGTCTAACTCCAATTCATTCTTTCATTCACTGTAGAAGTCTCAGCTGTGTACACTGCTGGTCTGGGGGATGAGCTTCCTCTGTGGGAGACGGTAGCTCAGCCTTCACCCATACTCCAGAAAGGCCCAGCTTCTCACTCTTTTGATGAAGTGGCAAAAGGGAAAAATCGAATTTCTTAAATGCGATTACCCAGTTTAGAATCAGAAGTTTTCTAATTCTTATTTCTTTTCTGGTTTCTTATTAAGCGAGGTTTAATGAGCAAGTGTTTAGTCCAGGCAGAAAGACACCTCTGGAAGTGGGGCTCCAGGAGCAGGAGCTGGGGCTGGAATCTTGCCTCCCTGGACAGGCTGTTTCCCATGGTGCCCTGTCAATGATTTCCTCAGACAAGAATCTTTGTCCACCAGAGTCTATGAGACCTGGGAGAGGGCATAGGCACCAGGGCTGAGCTGGAGGAGAGGTTCCCACTGCTGCCTGGGCTGCAGATCCAGGGCACAAGCCACGTCTCCAGGGTGTGCCAAGTGACCCCAGGCCGGGACAGGCTGCCAGGCATCATGAAACTATCATATGTGCAAGTCAGACTGGAGTTGAGAATGACACCCCAAGTTCTCCATAGAAATGGTGGTGCTTCCCCAGCAGGGAGGCAGGTCTCATGTAGAGGAGATTTGGGAGGGAGGCCGAGCAGAGCCATCTGCACCAAGAACAGCTCGAGCCTGCGTGGGGTCCCAGGGAGGGCTCATCTAGATGAACCAGGGAGGCCTCCAAGGGTGACTGGGCCAGCATCCCAGGCCCACGTAGTCTGTGTGGATACCCAGGTCCCTGTGTGAGAAGAAAGGAGTAAGAGTGAGAGCAGAGCCTGTGCCTTCTGGAGATGCTTGGTGGGGAGAAGGAAGAAGAAATGAGAGAGGCAGTGCAGTGTGATGGGTCCCTTAGCAGCTTCCTTAAAGGTGTGTGTCCACTGCTTGAGCCCTGAAGGCCAAGTGGAGCCGAGGCCGTGGTGCCCAGCTGAGGAGCAGGCATTCCTGAGAACCCAATGCCCCAGAACATGTATCTGAGAACCTAGCAAGACAAGCAGTCTCATCGCCCAAACACAGTAGGCGAAGAGCGCGGAAATTAGCTTAAAGGCAGTTTAGAGATGCGAACAGCACAGATCTCTAGAGCTGTCCTGCCCCCCAGGGGTGTCCAGCATGTAAATCCTAATAAACTCATCTATCACCAAGTTGGACTTGCCCAAGTCATTCTTTGGTCTCTCGGCTCCCTCCAAAGTTGGGGGAAGGTTCTTCTATTCAATCCAGGTTTTTCTCGTGCCAGAGACAGAAATGAGGCCCACAGCCTCCCAGTCCCAATGCTCGGGGCTCCAGGACTCTCTGTGCTGCCATGGGGAGGGTTGGGGAGGACACACACCTGGTGCCCCAGAAAACAGTATAGCCCAGTGGGTGCCCCTCTGACGTGAACAGAGTTCTGCTGTAGCCTGCGGTGCAATGAGAGCCCTGTGCAAGGAGGTCAGTCACACTGTTCCACACATCCCCACCAGCCATGGACCACCACATTGCAGTCAGCAGGTTGCCTGTCCAGAGAGATGGCTGGCACCACCCAGACCAAAGGGGCATGGAGTGGAGTGCTCAAGAACTTGGCTTGGGAGCCAGAGTGCCCGAGTTGGTATCCTGGTCCCTTAGCAGCTGTGTGACGCTGGCAAAGCTCCTTCCTCTATGGGCTTTAACTTCCTTGCCGGCAAAATGGGGACGCTGACAGCACCCACCTCAGGGGACTGTCATGACGATTAGCTCGAAACTCCACAGGGGGCAGTCGAACAGTCTGAGCCAGCACAGGCAGAACAACTCGGTCAGTATCACCTTTCTTCATGGCAGCGTTGCTAGTATCATTTGACTGCTACTATGATTTATTTCCCAATGTCCTAGGTCAGGGAATCTATGTATACGAGTTTCCCACAATGATTCTTTTTTAAGGTTGTTATTTATTTATTTATTTGAGACAGAGTTTCACTCTGTTGCCCAGGCTGGAGTGCAATGGCGCAATCTTGGTTCACTGCAACCTCTGCTTTCTGGGTTCAAGAGATTACCCTGCCTCAGCCTCCCAAGTAGCTGGGATTACAGGTGCGCATCACCACACCCGGCTAATTTTTGTATTTTCAGTAGGGATGGGGTTTCACCATGTTGGCCAGGCTGGTCTCAAACTCCTGACCTCAGATGACCCTCCCACCTCGGCCTCTCCAAGTGCTGGGATTACAGGTGTGAGCCACCACGCCCAGCCCAAGGTGATTCTTAACAGTAAGGTTGGGTTGTGAACCACTGGTCTAGAGCCCTGCAGATCATTGAGTAGCAGCTCTCAGCCTGTGCCCTCCTGGGTCCCAGCACCTGCTGTGCCAGTCATCAGGAGACACATGGGAGGCCCAGAACGCAAGGAGAAAGAGAGGTAGGAAGTTAGGGTAAGGAAAGGGAGGAGTGATGAGAGGCAAAGAGAGGAAAGAGGAGGGGAGCGAGGAAACAGAAAAGGAACCCTTTATGGAGACCTGCAGTACAGCTGAGAAGGCGATGGGGGAACAGGGACGCGTCAGATCTTTCTTTGCCATCCAGGGAACGATCCCTAGTAAGAGTCAGCATCATGCTACCCGCTATCTTACAGCACTCATTAAACATCACGCACTGTTCCAAGCTCTTGATGTGTATGGATGAAGTTTACCCTTGTAAAAACTCTGAAGAGGTAATGTTATTATTCCCATTTTTGGAGAAGGAAACTAAGACACAGAAAAGTAGAAAAGCTTGTCCAAAATCATCCAAATATCAAGTGGGGGAGGCTGGACTGGGGCCCAGGCTAAGATGCCAGAGATGCAGATGCCTGGAGTAGAGCATCGGTGGGCGCTGAGCAGTCACGCTGGGCAGTCACACACACGCCGGGACGTCAGATCCACACGGGGAAGGCGGTCACAGTGGATGATGACTCGTGGGGCGGGGAGGACATCCTGAGCAACAGCAGGAATCCAAATGGAAGCAGTAGGAACAGGGAGCTCATCCTCGCTGCTGCAGAGCCACGAAATGGCTCAGGAGCTCACCTGCGCACCCGGCTACCGTGGGAGCCGCTTATCTGGTGTGCCATAGGGATGGCGCAACCCTGCTGCAATCCCATAGGGACAGGAACCTCAGACCCCGCCTTTAGACAGTGCCCTGTGCCCTGCAAAGCCTCTGGATCCACAGACTAACCTCAGGACCACAGCCACCCTTCGCCATCGGGTGAATGTTGCTATGTTCATTTTACCGACAGGAAAGCCAAGGTTCAGAGCTCATGAGGGACTGAGAAAATCCCAAGCCAGAGGCCCACAGGCCCTCCTCCCTGCTGCTTCTCCACACCTGTCATCTCCGTCCCCTTCCCTGAGGACTGACCACTAGGGCCCTCCATTACTGGTGTGGCCGCAATCTGGTTTCCCCCACCCTCCCCATGCCAGGCTAACCCCTCAAACCCACTACCAGCTCCTGCTCTCCCCAGCCTATAGGGCTGCCCCGCCTCCCACAGTCCAAGCCCTCTCTGCCCTCAGGGTCACCCGAGCTCCTGCTGTCCCTAGCCTGGAGGGCCCCAGCTACCCATAGTGCAGGCCCTCCCTGCTCTCAGGGTCCCCTTGAATCCTGCTTCCTCCAAGAGGCTTCTCTGAGCTGCGGTCCCCAGGAAGAGGCACTGTGCAGGGAGAGAGCCCGGCGAGTGCAGTTCTCTGGGATTGACTTTGTCAGAGAAGGATTCCTCCACTGAGTCACCTCTGCTAGGGTTCCCTACAGGGTAGCTGTGAAAAGGAACGACGGTGAAAGGAGCAGGCAGAGTTCAGCAACAACACAGAGAGGAGATGCAAAAAGTGGTGTTTCCTTCCACACCTGGACCCGCCGCCCCCGTCTCACTCCACTTGGGATCAGTCCCATGCAGTACCACATGTGAGGGCTCAGGGCTTACAAGTGTGTGTTTAGTGACAGCGGCTCTCCTCTGTAGCCCCCAGAACTGGGCATGTGACGTAACATTAATAAAGACGTACGGGCTGGAAAAGCTCTCATGGGGATCTGCCAACCACTTACTTCGCCATTCTCCGGATGGGGCATGGGTATGGATCCCAGCCAGCACCACCCACCTGCCAAGGACCAGTCCCTGGATGGAATCCCACATGCACGCTCTGCTCCAACCCTCTGTCCCTAACCACCAAATTCTAAAGAAATCTCACTATATACCCTAATACGGACATGGCTACTATGCAGAGAAAGGTATTAGACACAGCTAATGCAACTGTAATACTTAACTGCATGAGCCAACACTGTTGTATTAATACATACTGATCAAACGCCTGCTAAGCTCCATGCATAGTGCTGAGCACTGAGGATTGCCCATGTCACGGTGACTCATGGCACGATGGCAACAACAAACCACCCTTGTGCCATGGGAATTGCCTAGAGTCCGAGTCCAGGTAAGAAACTACTCTTTAAAATAAAAAGACTTGACTTAGTTTATTTATCCTGTAAGAAAGATGGAGGGGAGAGGGAGACACAGTAATTTTTTTTTTCATTAAATAATAACCATTCTTCAACTCTCCTCATGCTTTCCCTGCCAACCAGACTTATCCAAACCCTTAAGTCAAATCAAAGAGCACACAAAAAGATCCAGGTGTTTGAAGGGAGAAAGGGGCGAGGGTGGGTGAATAATACCTCCCCTTTCCCGATACGAGATTCAAAACACTACTTTCCTCTTGCTAATTAACTACAAAGAGGTAAGATGTCAGCTCAGTTTCATCTCCAGCTCCTGCGGATAGAAAATGTGATTTCCAACAATGTACTCATTATAAAAAAAAATCCTAATACATCAAAATTGGATGCCCTGTGGAGTTCATTATAGGATTTGAGGAGTGTCTATACTGTCATTTTATCTTGGCTTTTTTTTTCTTTTGTCTCATCCGTCACTTAAAGTGTCCGATGAGAAACACAAGCTTTAAAAAGCATCCTATTGATTGAAAAGTAGAAAAAAATACTGTTGGAGCAATTGTGAATTTTTTTTTGTTGGCCCGCCATGGAGAGACATCATGGAGAATTTACAGTCCTCTGGTGTATATTTTATACAGATATATCCTTCAAAGATTACGCTCTCAGAGGAATGCCATAAACACAGCTTAGTACTTGATCAAGAAAAGTCCTCAAGAAAGCAGTCAACTACAACCATTAGTTCTTTGTGTACTGGATGTTTCTAACTAGTACAGAGATAACTAGTAAGTAGAAGTAGGTAACTAGGATAGCAGTGAGCTACTCCCTACTTTCTGTATCCAACCTGCTGATGACAGAGGCTGTTCTTCACACTCAGTGCTAACCCTCTGAGCTGGATTCTCCAGAATAGGAAGGGTATGAAAAAACGATCCATGTGTTTGGGTTGATTCGTGCCCATTTTCTAGACTGGCACCAAACTTCCACTCTGCCGTGAAACAGGCAGGGATTATGAGACATGGGCAAAACCAATCTGTCAAGCACGAACCATGGTACTCTCGCAGCCAAAGAACCAACACAGTTTATTAAGTGGCCTATTAATATTAACAAGGGTATTCCACACTGAGAAACTATGACTCCTTGATGCTACTGAATTATACCACCAAGTTTAAAAAGAGGTCTGTGTGTACCCTGTGGTCGGTGGGCTACACAAGAAGAGTGGTTCCCAACTCAGCACCTTAGAATCCCTTGTGGAACTTTGAAACATACTCTCACAGCTCCCTGTCACCCCACCAATGGAATTCCGATACAGGAGAGCTGGGGCAGGCCTGGGCATATGCATTCTCACAAAGCGCCATGGGTGGTTCTGACACAAAACTGGGAAAGGGAACCATGAACTTGGGCATTTGATGTATGTGGCTAAATCACGAAGGCGGAAATGGACAGAAGATCTCTTTTAAACAAAGTCTCAGAATTGTAAGGGACTTGAAAGGTCAACTAGCCAAATGCTATAGTTTATAGCCCACTCTGACCTCCAGATGACCATTTCAAGACAGGTCACACTCTACTTCTCAAAGTAGTTCATGTCACTATTGGAATGTCCTCATTGCTAGAAATCCATCCCTTTATTAAGTCAACTTCTTCTTCCTCCTCCTCCTGGTCCAGGCAGTGCCTCTTCAGACCTGCTTACTCCTCCATGATGGCTCTTAAGAACGCCAAAGGCATGGGGCACTACGGGAAAGTAAATGGCACTGATTTTGGAGTCAGAAGACCTGTATTTGAGAGCATAATCTGCTAGATAAGCCACTTAACTTCTCTTAGCCACAGGCTGTTTATTTACACAATGGGCATACTAATAACTGTCCCATCAATCTTAGAAGACAGTTAAGAGCAATAACAGACATAAAGGGGAAAGCACAAAGCACTTTGGGAACTTACCAGTGGTAATCAAATCTATGATATTATTACTAGTTCTTCTTACATATCCATATGCTAATAATGATAATTATCAGACATGGCATCACAGTACTTCACTATGAGATGCCAGAAGCTTTCAAATATTTAGGATCTAGGTTAGTACAAACAGAATGACAATGGACTGCTCTCCAAGCAAAGATAGGTTTCTCTGGGTAAGCTGTCAAGGGTAGGTTTTCCTAAAAGTGTCTGTGTTCCACATCAGAGTCATAGACAACTAGAGGAGCCTTACAATCATGATAATAGAAAGGGTCTTTGGAATCAAGTCCAATGTTTTTCATACTCTTCAAAAACCATTCTAAACTCTCCATGGGATGGATGAGAAAAGGCACTCTATACCATTTGACAGCACAACAGGGTGACTATAATCAATAATTTAATTGCACATTTAAAAATAACAAAAAGAAAATAAATGGATTATCTGTAACACAAAGGATAAATGCTTGAGGGGATGGATACACTATTCTCCATGATGTGATCATTATACATTACATGCCTGTATCAAAACTTCTCATGTACCCCATAAATATATATACCTACTGTCTTGATACATAAAATAATAAACCTATCATCTTATATACTCCATAAATGTACCTACTATGTGCACACAAAAATTAAAAATTAAAAAAGAAATGGCACTCCTATTGAAGCCCACCACTTCAAACACTGTGGCTGCTTGCACAGTTATTGCCAGAGAGGTACTTTACATCATCCAAAGAAAACAAAAATTGCCTATTCATTTTGCATATTAGCCACATTATAGTTTTTTTTAAGGGTATATAGTAGTAACATATTCTCCCAACTTGGAAGGTACATTATTTACACATATCCCACATATGAATGATGTGGTAGGATCACCCAGGAAGCATGCCTCTAACTAAATTATTATTATTATTATTATTATTATTATTATTTTGAGACAGAGTCTCACCCTGTCACTCAGGCTGGTGTGCAGTGGGGCAATCTTGGCTCACTGCTACCTTTGCCTCCTGGGTTGAAGTGATTCTTCTGTCTCAGCCTCCTGAGTAGCTGGGATTACAGGCACCCATCACCACGTCCAGCTAATTTTTGTATTTTTAGTAGAGATGGGGTTTCACCATATTGACCAGGCTGGTCTCAAACTCTCTTGTGATCCACCCACCTTGGCCTCCCAAAGTGCTGGGATTACAGGTGTGAGCCACCACGCCTGGGCTAACTAAATTATTAATAATATAGGTACATTTTTAGTATAAATATTTTTGAAAAAAAAAACAGAGCTAAGAACCAGGCCTTCAGATTTGTTCATAACTTAGACCCATGCTGAAATACTGTTGGTGATCTGAGGAAAGCCTTGGCCTTGCCCACCTGGACAGTACCAAAAGTATCGGTTATTTTATACAAAAAATAAATAAATCCAACAGCTTTATCTTAAAAGCATGTCAACAAGACAAGCAAATGAGGCTTAATGACTTTGTAACTATGTAAATATCAAATAGAAACTCTTTAGAATATCTGCACAGCACCAAACCAGCTGATTCTATAAAGTGAGTCAAACAGTCTACTTCAGGTATTCTCAATAAGGGTAGTGTCACTTCAACGGAGGAAAAATTGGTTCTTGGGGGACAAAAACATCTTACATCTGAGAATGGCTATGGCCTCTGAAGGGCCACAGTACCAGACAGTCATATAGTATATCTGTAGTATTAAAATTTAATGGAAGGAGGCCAAGGGAGACAATTAAGAGAGAAATGCCTAAAGAGGCTGCTTAGGGTGACTATAGTTTTTTAAAGCCTGAAAAACACTTGTCTAATTGATTAAATCAAGTATCAGTACAATCAAAATGCTGACCAACCCAACTGTAACTCCAGCCTCACTTTCACTTTTGTATGAGGCTCGTGATATAACATCACCACCACAGGAGGGATTCATTCACCAAGTATTTTATAAACCCTAGCATGAGCACTGAGCACTCTTAGGGATGCAGCCAAAACATGATTAAGACAGGTCCTGACTTCAAAGAACTCACAGTCCACGAGGGCAGAGAAACAAGCAAATGGCAACTCCAGGATGAAGGAATTACTGCTAGGAGAAAGGTGGGCTCAGGGTTCAGTGACGAGCACCTGATGCAGCGTGAGAACACAAGGAAGACTCTGCAGAGGAAAGGGTGACTCCAGGGCTCTTCATACTAAGCTCTGCCATAAGCCCTTTCACCACTGGGTCTCCTTTCATCTTGGCAACTTCACACCTGTAGGATATCCAGGTCTGAAACAAAAATGGGGAGCCTTCATCTAGACTACATGCCTTTGCCTGTCCTTATTTTAAATTCTGTAGGAAACAAGGCCCCGAGCAAAAATTCACTTGACCGAGACACTGACAGCAAGCCCATCACACGAGAATGACATGTGTCTCAAGGGGCTCTCACAGTAATCAACACCAGAGCCCCAATCCTGGACTTCAGGTAGCTTGTTCTGTATTATTACAAACTGTGCACTGGACTTTTCCTGACTTGAGATTCATGGTTATTCTTTAAGCGTGGGATGATAATGACAATATCTTAGTGTGATACTTTTGTAGATCATAAAATGCATTTGTATGCATTAATTGCCTATTAAGTCTTCATGGGAACTCCATGTATTATGATGTCTGTTTTATATTTCAGATGAGAAAACTAAGCCTCAATGAGGCCAAATTATTTGCTTAATTCAGGTCATTCAGGGCCCAGTAGGTTCGATTCCGTAATCTCACGCTTTCTCCCTATAAACATTGGAGCTAATGGTAACTACTAAATGGCTTTCTATAGATGCAGATTCAACTCTAATTTGATTGCTATTGGGAATCTTTTAGCCTTGATTAGTAGATCTCTGATAACAGCCAGTAATTAACATAGGAGCCCCAAGACATGCCCTTAAGAACACACCAAACATTTCAACAATGAAACTGTGCCAAGGGCATTGGCACTGCAGCCAGGATATTTGATTCTGAGTCTTAGCTTCCTTGTCGGCACAGCAGTTATAATAAAAATGCCAAAAAGGTATGCTATAAGGGTTACATTATACATGTGTGCACACACACATGTGCACACACACAGGCTTTAACTATAAAGTATGCTAATACTTAAGTTTCTCTACCCATTCTCTCTGTCCCAGTCTGACAGGGCAGGAATTCAACACACGTGAGCCTTCAATCCTGGCTCTAAGCCGAGGATAGGAGAAATCCAACGACATATGCTACACTGAGCCTGCTCTTGGGGAACTCACGCAAACACTGAAAACACAGAATAGAAAGTGTTAGGTGCCATGGGAGGGGCACAGACATGTGCTTTGGTTTCATAGAGACGGTATATCTAACTGGACATTCGTATTAGTCTGTTTTCATACTGCTGATAAAGACATACCTAAGACTGGGCGATTGACAAAAGAAAAAGGTTTAATCAGACTTGCAGTTCCACATGGCTGGGGAGGCCTCACAATCATGGTGGAAAGCAAGGAAAAGCAACTCCCATCTTATGTGGGTGGTGACAGGCAAAGAGAGGTGCACTTACGCAGGGAAACTCCCCTTTTTATAACCATCAGGTTTCATGAGACTTATTCACTATCACAAGAATAGCACAGGAAAGCCCTGCCCCCATGATTCAATTACCTCAGGAATTCAAGATGAGACTTGGGTGGGGACACAGCCGAACCATATCACTGCTGAAAAATGGGAACCATTTAGACACACACAGGTAGGGGTAAGGGTGTCTCAGGTGTTGAAACTGACAAGCACCATGACACAGGAGGAAGACCCTAGAATGGATAGGATGGCTTAGATTAACTGAGCCACACCGTTCCTGCTCGCAGACATGGTGCCCGACACCCACAGCATCAGAACCTCACAGCTCCCTCTGGCATGCCTGCACCATCACGAAGGAGCAGCTTTAGTTGCTGGACAGAAGCATAATACTCCTCCTAATAAATATAAAGAGAGTTCTGAAGGTAGTTAAAAATGATGAGCATTTTTTATGACAAAACGCAGGATCCACTGTGTGACAATGAAATCTAAGAGAATGTCTGAATGTATCCTGCATGGTTTATTGGAATGGTAACTTCTGCAGAAAACCTTTCCCAAGCAAAGAGAAGGGCAAGAGTGTGTCTAACGTGAATATACGCATATATGATGTGTCTGTACCTATCATCTGAACTAGCTGGGCTTTCAGGAAAGTTTTTGGGCCAGGTTTAAGGAAGCTCTTGAAGCTAAAAATGGAATCTTCTTATCTTTCATCTTCAAAAGCAGTCTGCAACACTATGCATTTTCTAAGGGTTAGGACTGGTCTCTAAATTTGGGGGTTTGAGGAGGGAGGTAGAAGGAGGCAAATTCTTCAACACAGTATATAGAGGAGAGCTAGTAAGAGGTATAAAAGCAACCTGCTTTTTGATGTTTTTGATGGAGAATTCTGAATTCCAGAACAAATAGTACAGATTTGGTATCGAGAAGGTAAGCTGATAAAAGTAGAAGGTATATTTCCAAGATTACCTAGCAGCCCTGTGTGAAACATTTGGTGGTGATAAGGTCTGGAGATATACTGATTACAAGGGCATCCCCATTCTTCCTGCTTTATCCTCAGCTCATATTCCCATCACTCACTGATCAGAGAACAGACAAGAAGGTGATGGTATCTTCACACCAAGCACAGTGTCACTGTGGTTGCTTTTGTCATGGGGGACTACAGAGACAATAGGGCTGGACACCAAGGAGACAGAGAACAGACATCTGTCCCCCACAATGTCAACTATGCTGGCAAATATGGCTTCGCCGGGTTTGCAAATAACAGAAAACATCTGGATCAATGACTTTTGTAGTTTTTATCTTGGCAGATATCCATTATGGAGGTCAGTATAAATTATATTTCTGGGTGATCAAAATAGCTTATGAAAATAAGTTCAAAGTGACTTTCAAAATATAAATTTCAAGCTGCAGATAAATTAGTAATGATTTTTGCACTGTGTTCTCTGTCTTGGCCCTTCTGCAAATTATGAACAATCCTACTTGCCAGGCACTTACTGTAGAGGTTGGTGAGAGGAGAATGTTTACAAAGCTTGTTGACTTCCTGGATGAAAGATTTTTGATTAGTACAAATTATAAGTTACTATTCATTAGAAAGGATAAATGAATTATTTCAGCTCCCAATGCATCTCTGCCGTACACACACTATTGTATGTGGAAGAAGAGTCTGGGAGAACCCACCCTGTTCCCAGCACTGCTATTACACAAAACTGCATCCCTCTACCTTCGAAAGAACACTTCAGAGCAGCCTGAAAAACCTGCAAAGTAAGCCCCGTATTTCTTTGTCCCTTTATCTAAAAAGCAGGGGAGAAAATATAATTAGAAACGTGGCTAAGAAGCCGTCACTATTGTGCTTGGTGATAAGCTTCAGATGTTTGGATCCCAGCTCGATAATAGCCTTCGTCTTGATCAGCGCCCCTTTACAATGCAGGCTGCTACTTCACAGACAGGGTGGGGTCAAGGTTTCTGGCACCGAGAATAAAGTAAAATTCCCCACAGAGGCACCACTCCACAGAACCCGGTCATTGTGTAGATTTGATACCATTTTCCCTGAGGCACATGCCAGAAATTGTCTCTGAAAGACCGTTTCTTATCGATAGCATTTTTCTAAGGTGTGTTATATATGGAGTACTGGCCCCTACGTTCAGTGCACTTGCATTGTTTCGGAATTCTGCTTTTGCAAAATCATACTGGGTAGGTCAGGCATGCTTGTTAGTAAGTACTGCCGCATTGTCAAGGTTGTGCCATCCCAGTGGGTTTATAGATGATTACCTATGAGGGTGGGAACTGGAAAATTATGTTCATATCAGCCCTCTCCACTCATTTTCATTAAATCAATCCTTTTTGATAATTAAGCCAAACTTTGTTATTCAACATTTCCAATGGTGGGAAGAAGTCCAGGAGAGTAGCAGAGAGGGAGGGGTGAGAAAGAATGAGAATCAGCATAAACAAAATGAAAGTAAGTAGTTTACAGCTATCATAATTTATTGGTGATTTTGACAGAAAATGCTTTTTTCTTTGGTAACAAGCAGCTTTACTGAGATAAAATTCACATACCACACAATACACCTATTTAAATATAACCCAAAGGTTTTTAGTATATTCACAGTTGGTAATCATCACTGCAATAAATTTAAAACATTTTTATCACTTCCAAAAGAAACTCCATACACTTTAGCTATCATCCTATCCCCACCATCTCCCCTGTTCAAGGTAGTGACTAATGTGTCTAACTTCTGTCTCTATAGATTTCCCTATTCTGGACATTTCAAATAAATAGAATCATACACTATACGGTTTTTTTGTGAATGGATTCTTTCATGTAGCACATCTTCGATATCAACCATGTTGTTGTAGTTCATGCTGTTGTATGGGTATACCTTATTTTATTTATCCATTCATACGTTGATGGATGTTAGGATTATTTCCACTTTATGGCTATTATGCATAATCAAATAATGCTGCTATAAACACTGGTGTACAAGCTTTTGTATGAACACAGGTGGTCATGACTCTTGGGTATATACCTAAAAGCAGAATTGCTGGGTCATATACTAACCCTATGTTTAGCCTTTTAAGGAACTGCCACACTGGTTTTCAAGGTGACTACACTATTTTCCCTTCATACCAGCAGTGTCTGAGGGTTACAAATACTTTTTAAGTTGTCTAGCTTAAGACAATTAGACATCACTGTCAAAAAGGTAACTTTAACTATTAAATAACTCAAGCAGGAAAAAAATGACAATTACAATGTTACAGTCTTTAAAATGAATTATAATGGAAACACTATCAAAACTATTGGGATATTGCAATGGAAATTTATAATTAATTCAATTATATTATTATAAAGGAGAAAAAAGTAAAAAACAACAACAACAAAATAACAAGTTAAAAAGAGACCAACAGAATAATGCAAAGATATTTGGCAGATAGAACTAAAAGAGGGAAGCAAAAATTAATGAAGCACAAAACATTCTACAGAAAGCTTAAGGAAGCCAAAAGTTGATTAGGGAAAAAAAAAAAAAAAAAAAAAAAAGAGAAAGTCCAAACAAATTATATCACAAGTAAGAGAGGGCCATAACTCCAGAGGCAGTAAAGCTTCAAATGAGAAGAAAAACACCTCCAACAACTTCATGCCAAAAATTTCTTAGAAAAATATAGCTTCCCGAAGTTGGTCCACAAAGAAGAAAAAGCAATGCTAAATTATCTTTAATAACGGTTTTAAAAAATGAATTATAAGAAAAAATGTTTTCCAAAAGGAAAATACCAGGCCTAGTTGTTTTTACAGGTGAATTCAACAGAATATTCAAGAAACAGATTTGTCGTATCTTCTGAAAACTGAGTCATAGATACTTGAAATAGCTCCAGAAGCACACTCAGGATTACATCATATATATATATTTATTTATACACACACACACACACACACACACACACATTCATGGCCTATATGAGGTCAATGATGGCATTATAGATGCTAAACATAGCACGGGACTCAAAAGAGGAGGAGCACGGACACTACATTCAGGCGTCAAACGTTGCTCAATAGCTCACAAAATATCTTGTGCCTTCTAGTTATCAGTTTCAACCATATGAAACTGTTAAAAGTCCACCATTTTTAAACTACTTAAACGGCAATTTAGTGCATTTCAGCATCGCTAGGCATGGGGATGCATCGGGGGAAAAAAAGCTTTCGATATAATGGGAGAGTCAGAGGTGTAAACCAGTCAGTCATACAGAGAAGGGGTGCAGGGGGAAAGGTGGGAGGATGACACAACGAACTCAAACTCGTGGGGTCAGAAAAGGCTGCCCCAAAGAGGAGATGCCAAAGGGAGCTGTCATCTCTTTGACGAAGTTGAGTTGTCAAAGGGAATTAGCTTTGATATTGCTGATTTCTTACAACTCTGAGAATGTGTGTTTCTAAAATGAATGTTCATACTCCTCCCTATTTTTACCTATTAGACGTGTCCGGAGAGTCAACTACTTTACGTTCATTAAGGTCCTTCACAGAGTTATGTCGAGTAGCTACACGGAAGACATGCAAGGCATGCTTTAATCATCACCCCATCCACCAAGGTAAGAATTACGTTCCCTACTTTAACTAATGAAGAGACAGAGGCTCCAGCAGATACACAACATCATGCATCCATTTAGTAGTAGACCCTGGTAAAAATTATGGTAGGAAACAACAGGAAAACAACTGCATGATGCGCAGATAATCAATGACCTAAGTGACCTATGTAAAAATAACCATCACAGGGAAATTTTTAAAAATTCTACTATAAGGCAAAAATCTATTCCAGTTACTAAGCATGCTCAATGAGACTATCAAAACTTCCCTGAAAACCACCTACATTGTGCCAGGAAGACTTAGAGCTCCAAAAAGCTTAAGATCACGCCAGAAGTCAAATTAGTCTGATGGGAATTTAGAGGTGCCTAGGTCCTTGGAAATCAATTTTAAAAGACTGTCTAAAACTTCTGAAGTTCAGTAAAGGGCTGAACTCAAAAATAATAACCAATTTCTGCCCTTTCTTCAAGGAGTTACCGTGTCATCACAAGGCAGAGCTCTGTCTCTAATCTCTAAAAACCTCATGTCCTAGATTCTCTGGCAGTTAGTATGGCCACGTGGTTGAGGTCTCCCAAGAGTGTGAGCAGACATGAGGTGTGCCACAGCTGAGCCAAGGCCTGCAGGCCATAGGTGTGCCCAATCCATGTGCTGTCTGCCCATCTGATGGGCTGGGTGTAGATTTCAATGGGGTCATAGGAGACAGCAGAGCCACAAAATGAAAGTTGTCTGACCACCTGAATTGCCATGTGAGGAAAGCCACCCACCGACCAGGGAAGTATGGTTTTGGTTGTTAAATGAACAAAAAGTCAGCTTGTATATATGTGAGCCACAGCACATTTGCTGGATCTACTTGTGATGGCAGGTAGTCCAATCCCACAGACAGTGACAGAACCAGGTCAAGAGCAAGTATGGCGCCTGTTGTGCTATAAAGGGATTTATGGAGCACATGGTCCAGACTGAGCCCCAAAGGAACTCCAGAACTCCTTCCACTCAGACCAAGTGACAACCCCACCCCTGTTGTTCCCAGCTCTCAAACCCAGGCTCTCTTCTCAGTCCAGAAGAACCAGCACAAATCATTTAAGTAAATGATACCTCTAGAATAAATAAATAAATGACTCAAGTGATAATAAAGTGTTTAACAAGACAGTGAGCATCAATGCTACAAGAGATATCAAAATACTGGGCAAAATGAAGAGATGTTTACAGCTTTCCCATGCTATAATAATAGGTAATACTCCTACAACTCCTTGGTAAGTATTTTTATTGCCTGTGTAAACAGTTCTTTTTCTTAATTTGTTTTTATTGACAAATAAAAATGGTATATATTTATAATGTACAACATCAACTTTTAAAATATGTATACATTGTGGAATGGCTAAATCAAGCTAAAGCATACGCATGACATACTTATTATAAAGAGATTTGAATGCAAAAAGTTGCATGCCAGTAAGTAGCCAAAGAACCATAAATTAGATAGCCATTTATTTTTAAGAAAGATAATAAGCAATTAAGTATATACAATGATATTGGGTTATTTGAGGCTCTTTGACTTCCAAAAATTATCTTATTTGACCCCAATATCAGTAAAATTTGCCACTTACACTATCTACTTTATACAGAGAAAAAGCAAGACAACTGTAATGGAACCAGACCCAGTGAAACACACTTTGTAAATGGGAGTAGGAAATATTAGAAGTTGGAAATACAGAATAGAACTAGAAGAGATTTTAGAAAGTTTCTTCCTCAATTTCCTAATTTTAGAAATATGGAAAGAGGCAGAAAGAGGCTGAGTGACCTTCCTAAGAGAACACAGCAGTGAGAAAAAGTAGAGTAGCTCCAGGGTTACCGGCTCCTAAACCTGTGTTCTTTGGCTCTGATCATATAGGAGGAAGATCAGATTTAACCTCAGAGAAATATGTGGACATGTACTTTCATTAGCTAAATGATTATAAGGAGAAAAATATATGAGACTTAGAATTAGTACTGTCTTAAGTTTGCCAGGATAAATTTTATATGAATAATGTCATTGAGCTTAAAAATTATTAAGGACATTTAAAAAACCCATCCTAATTCCTTCCACTATAATCCACTGCTGTTATTATAAAAATCTAAGTCTCAAGTATTGAGGTATATACTTTCTTATTTAGAAAAGCTAACAGATTATTTTTAATTATCTTAACAGTAATATACATTCAATTACACAGAGAAAAAATCAAATCCATTTAATTCTAGCTTTCTTAACCCTGAAGGATATTTCTACCAGATTTCACCAGCTGATACAATTCAGATGAAAAAAAGATCCTTCCTTTATTACTTAAAGGGAGCTGTAAATCGTATGCAGACCTCAGGGATGAGGGGACAAAGTAGGGGAGGGAGGAAGGATTCATTTGCTTATTAGTTTTCCATAAAAAATTAAGAATAACAAGCAGATCTAAATCTGCCCCCACAACTGAAGCCTCATATCAGTTGCTCCTGAAACATTAAAGACTTCTCTTACAAACTGCAATCAACTTAACTTTCTGTTGTCTTGCAGACACCCATGCTGCTCCAATTGATGAGATGTTATTAATAAAGAATGAGATGGCGACAAATTAAAGCAAGCCCTGCTTAATCACATTAATCCAGAGCAAGTCAAAGGCTTCAATTTTCGAAATAATTTTGGGCTTAATGCCTTGGAGATGGGCAGACTGCTCCATTGAGGCAGCAGCTGGTCCAATTTAAGCTGCATTGTGAGGCCGGAATTGTCAGGTCCTTACAGAAACAAGGAAGCCTGACAGTTTTCGGGATGCAACCAAAACTGCTGAGACAAAGGAAATTGCAAGAAATTCAAAGGGCCCTGTAACAATTACAAGGCAGCCCACTGTTGGGTGGATTATATATGATTAACCAACCCTTGCTGGGTGGCATGCACTTACTGCAACCATGTGCTTGGCCACTGGGCCCCAAACAGCTGCTGCAAGAGGCATAGTCACGGAGCCACTCCTGTGGACTGCTGATTAGAGAAAGGTAACCTGTCCATAAAGAAACAGAGTGGCCACCATGGTGGAGGTCACCCTACATGTGTGTCATCTGTTTCCCCCGCAGGAACGGCAGCTGCAGTGGCCACCAGGAAGCCCAGACACAGAGGGAGAGCCCTGCCCAGGCACCAGTGTGTAAACACCAGCCAGTGCTGCAGCGACAGAAGGGAGTCAAACTCCCAGTACCAGAGGAAAGGTTTTCAGAAGTGGGATTTCGCTTTTCACGAGCAATTATCTTAACAATTTTCTGTGCAACAAAACGAGAAAAGTAGGTTAAAAACAAACAAACGAGCTCCAGATTGTGGGTCAAGAGACTTCACTTCCAAACCCAAATGTGCAGCTCTTGGTCTGTGTGATGTTGAGGAATCCACGTTAATCTCTGGGCCCTGCTTTCTTCATGAATTGTACTGAGGTTTCCTGTTTTGCGTCACACAGCTTGTAAGTGACAGAGCTGACCGACTGCAAGTTTCCCACAGCATCTCCTTGTACTTACACATTTCCTAATCCATTGGGAGATGCCATTGTGTAGCGGTAAAGGATGCAGACTCAGGTTCGAATCCTAGTTCCACCTCTTGCTATTTACTATGACTATTCCAATTACTTCAAGAAGAATCTGAGAAAGAGAACTGGACTCTCCACTACTTACTTTACCAATGAATGATGATGAGACTGTATGGAGGAAATGCTTTTTGTGCTTTCCTTTCTGTTTGACAACTCCAATTCTTTAAAATTCCCATGTGTCAGATAAGAAAATACAGCTAGCAAAACAGTAAAATCATACTGTTAACCCTTACACAAGGCTGGAACTAAGGAAATAAAACATGGGGAGTCATAAAAGACCCAGATAATTGTAAGCTCTTCTGTTTAGAGAGCTGTCCCCTAAGATTTCTGAAACTTCAAACTTGATGGTCTGCAATTATCTGGGAGTCACTGGGATGAAAACATGTTCTGTTTTCTCATTTAAGTGCTGTGGTCATATGTGGTTTAGTCAGTAACTTTGCTCACATTACTCTTATCTTTTTTTGTACATTATGAGAAATTTTCAGAGAAAAAGGACACCTGCAATAAAAAAGGCAGCAAATAAGAATTATTCTCATATTTAAACTGAAAAAAATTATGCATTTTCATGTAATGCCCTTAATTCCAATATTAATATCAAATACAGTCCTTGGAAGCCAATCAATAAACGGTGGTCCAAATAATGAGTTTAAATGAGTTAAATAACTTCACTGAGTTTTAAAGCAACTCAAAAGAAGACAGATAAATGGCTGGCTGGCTGGATGGTTGGTTGGTTGGTTGGTTGGTTGAATGGGTAGGTGGATGGATAGTTGGTTGGTAGAATCGTTGAGTGGATGGATGAATGGATGGATGGATGATGGATGATGGGTGGATGGGCGGATGGATGGTTGGATGAGTGGATAGGTAGATTGCCGCATGGATGATATAGGGTGGATGGATAAGTAGGTGGGTATGTGGGTGGGTGGGTGAATGGAAAAATGGATGGATGAGTAGATACATGGATGGATGGGTAGATATATGGAAGAGTGGGTAGACAGTTGGATAAACAGGCACATGGATAATGCATGGATACATAAATAAATGGGTAGACTGACCTCTAGGTATTCACGCAACTCACTCATATATACAGTACAGCCTAAAGGTAACACATGTATGTCTGAAAAGTCCATAACTTCTCCAGATTAGGATGGACCTTGGAAATCACCCACTTCAGTCTCCTATCCCAGCTGAATTCCCACAGCGTGACTGAGGATCACCCTAGCCTCTGCTTCATCACTCGAAGTGTCAGGATACTGGTGGCATCTGAAGATAAACACCCACATTCCTCATGGGATACCAACATCTGCCTCCCCATAACTGTCCCGGGTCTTGTTCCCTCTAAGAAACAACACATACTAATGATGTCTTCCCTCTCTCAGGCAGCTGTTTTTCAAATATTTGAAAACAATGAACATGCGCCCCTGGCCCACCACATATACCCAGGCCTTTTACATAAAGTCTGGAGTTAGAAGGTTGAATTTAACAGGAATGCCAGTTATTAATTAATTCCGATTCAAACCTGTGTTTCTTTACCTGCTCTGTGATAATAGTGCTGGGCCTTGTAAATTGTGTCCTTTGCCAGATGGCTTGATGCTAACCCCTGTCAGTAGAGGGCACTGGAGGGACACGTGAGGAAGAAGGGCTTCCTTCCTCCCTCCCTCCTTCCCTTCTTCCCTTCTTCTCTCCTTCCCTCCTTCCCTTCTTCCCTTATTCCCTCCTTCCCTCCTTCCATTCCTTCCCTCCTTCCTTCCTTCCTTCCTTCCTTCCCAAGGCCCTGCACCAGGCCTCTTCAGGGTACAACTCTCTCCTACCCTCACCTCCTGTAAAGTAGCTGCCTCTCTCTAGGCTCTTAGGGTAGCTGCTACCTCATCTACAGATAGGAAGTTGCCAAATCCCACTGTTGGCTTGAGGATCATACTATAAGCCTCCAATTCTCTTTCTCAGGTTCTGCTTGAAGTAACTGGAAGAGTTTGTGTTACCTGAAAAGTAGCCCTAACAGTATATTTATTGACTTCATTTGAGAACACATGTACATAGCCATAATAACATAAATAACATACACATTGTTGATTTATTGAAAATTTTTGATACAATTATATAGAAAGAATGAGAAAAGGTGAGATGGTGGGAGATGGCATAAGAAAGCTAAGTTTCTATCATTGATGATAATAATATTAGTGATTATCACTGTTATCATCATGATTATAAAACTTACATGACTTTTACTACATACCAAGCACTTTACATACAGTAACTCATTTAATCCTTACAAGAATGCTGTGGTATAAAATATTATTTCCCCCATTTTACAAAAGATGAAATTAAGGCACAGCAAAATCAGGTAACTTATCCAAAGTTGCATAACCATTAGAGGGTGGAAGTAACTAACATCTAAGTGCGTAAAGTAAGGAATAGAGGAATAAATGTATTATTTCAAGTATGGATGCTACTAGTAGAAGGAGCAGATAAAATAATGTAGAAATCTGGGGAGCAGGTTTTAAGGTAGAGTAGAACAAGGAGGGAGAATACCATTTTTATTTTAAATGGTAATCAATTTAAATGCTAATTGATCAAACAACTCACTATAACTTAGACTAACACAAAATTCAAATAGTTCCTACCAAATGCTAACTTTACCATATCTGCAATCTCAAATCTGCATGTGAATTGCTTTTAAGAATTAATAACTTTATTTTGCTACTTTTACAGGGTCTACTTTTTCATAGACCACCATTCTTCATGACTGCTTATAACAGTCTTAAAAATCCACCCTCTTACTAGTCATATTTACATTTAGAACATTAAAACATGACACTTTCTAACTTGTGTAGTTTCTCCCAAATTTGCCACACATGCACTCACTCATCTACTCATTCATTCACTTAATAGATATTTACTTGATACCTGTTTTATGCCAGGCCCTAGGCTAGTGTCTAGTGATTGAAAGATGAATGCAACAAAAATTTCTCTGCCTCAAATTTACAGCCTAGAATAAAACATAAACACATAAATCTATATAGCATAGACATTTGGAGGCTTTGCTGTAGAATTTGTTTGAGGGCAGTCTTAATGTGTAAGAGTGATGGTTAATTTTACGTGTCAACTTGACTGTGCCAAGAGATGCCAAGACATTTGGCTAAATATTATTCTGGGTCTATCTGTGAGGATGTTTCTGGATGACACTGGCATTTGAATCTGCAGACCCAGTAAAGCGGACAGCCCTCCTTGATGTGGATGGGCCTTACGCAGTAAGTTGAAGGCCTGAATAGAACAAAACACTTGAATAGAAAGGACTCCTCCTGCCTGAAGGACTGAACTGAGACACTGATTTTTTTTTTTTCCGGCCTTTGAACTCTAACTGAAATACTGGCTCTTCCTGGATCTAAAGGATGCTGCCATTTGCCATCAGCTCTCGTTCTCGAGCTGAGATCTTGAAACTTGCCAGCCTCCATAATCATATGAACCAATCCTGGGCCAGTTCTTTACAATACATCAGCCTGTAGATTGATCAAATAGATCAATATTGATCAAATAGATCGTCCTATTGCTTCTGTTTTCCTGGAGAGCACTGACTAATGTAATAAGATTTTACAAAGAACAAAGTGACGGGAATAAATCCAGATACAGGAAATAAGCTTTCATAAAATTTTGGAGGCATGAAGGGAGCCAGCATCCCTGGTTGGAGAGTAGAAGAGACTGAAGAAAGAAGGAGGTTAAATTGGAGGATTTTAGAAAAGAGTGCTTGGCCAGGCACTGTGGCTCACGCTTGTAATCCCAGCACTTTGGGAGGCCAAGGCAGATGGATCACCTGAGGTCGGGAGTTCAAGACCAGCCTGACCAAAATGGAGAAACCCTATCTCTACTAAAAATACAAAATAAGCCAGGCATGGTGGCACATGCCTGTAATCCCAGCTACTCGGGAGGCTGAGGCAGGAGAATCACTTGAACCCAGGAGGCGGAGGTTGCGGTGAGCCGAGATTGCACCACTGCAATCCAGCCTGGGCAACAAGAGCAAAATCCCATCTCAAATAAATAAATAAATAAATAAATAAAAAGAAATAATAACCATGTAAATTAAATAAAGCATTTAATGGAATTCTACAGGAAACTATTTTAGAAAAGAAACAGTCCCCTTTGTAATGCAAATAGATTGTGTGATAAATCAGAATTTTTCATAGAGATAAAACCATTTTTAATTGAATTTATGGGCAGGTGTTTGTTGCATATAAAATACATAGTAATCTATGCCTCAAATTATGTCACTATTTACTTATACTTTACAGTCTGCATAATTTCTAGAAAGACGGTTATAAAGAATTTTTACTATGAAAGTTTTCAAACATATTCAAAAGTAAAAATAATAGTAAAATAAACCCCACTTATCCACTCACTCTCCAGATGCAACAACTAACATTTCAACACACATACTTCATCAATCTTTCTTCTTTCTTCCTTTTTCCTTTATTTTGTAGTATTTTAAGGCAAATCTCACATCATTTCACCCCTCAATATATATTTTTTTTGAGACGGAGTCTCTCTGTCATCAGGCTGCAGTGCAGTGGCGCAATCTCAGCTCACTGCAACCTCTGCCTCCCAGGTTCAAGCGATTCTCCTGCCTCAGCCTCCCGAATACCTGGGACTACAGGCATGCGCCACCATGCCCAGCTAGTTTTTGTATTTTAATAGAGACCGGGTTTTACCATGTTGGCCAGGCTGGTCTCAATCTCCTGACCTCATGATCCACCCTCCTCAGCCTCCCAAAGTGCTGGGATTACAGGCATAAGCCACTGCGCCCAGCCTCCCCACTCAGTATTTTCATACATAATTGCTAAATAATGATATTTTTATACACAACTGCAATACCATTATCTCATCCAATGAAATTAAGTTACTCATTAGCACCATCTAATTCCCAGTCCATATTTAAGTTCCCCTGATTACTGTCACCCTAAAAAAGTCTTTTTTTTCCCCTATTCAATTTCCATCCCTTGGTCTACACATCGTATTTGGTCATATACTTTAAATGTTACATAATTGAGAATGTCCTCTCCCCTCTTTAAAAAAAAAAAAAAAAAAACAAAACTCATGTATTTCAGAAGCCAGATCAGCAGTCCTTAGTGTATCCAAATTCTGGGTTTGCCTACTCGCTTCCCCATGGTAGGTATCACAGAAGGTATTTCTCTATTCCCCTTACTTCCTGTAAACTGTATGTTATATGTCATCTGTATATCATTGATAGATAAAGTGATGTGTCTTTTCAGATCTTTTGCCCACTTTTTAAAAGCCGTTTGTTTCCTTATTACTGAGTCTTGAGAATTCATCATATAAAAACTTTTATTCTTCTTCTATGGAATTTTAAAATAAAAAGAACTCAAACATGAGCTTAAAGTTATCTACTGCCAGAACAAAAATGTGCACCAGGCAGCTGAGGGTTTGAAATAAAATAAAGCCCTTTTCCAGGGACAAAATGAGCTTCCTGCCAGCTCAGCGCTTCTGCCATGGCAAAGCCAAGCTGTGGGGTAGGCGCCTGGCTCCTATTGTGTCTGGGTGCCTCTCTCCTGTGGTGCAAATTCCACACTGCAGTGCCTTCAGCCTGGCTTCACAACTCTCTTCTTTTCAAGAAAAGCCCGAAGATCTTGGAATCACGCCTTTCCTAAATTCTTCATAGGGTCCTATGTGAATGAGCTAACGATGAACATTGTGTCAATACTCCATAGCCACCTGGATGACATTTAATTCCCCTCTCCTGCATCCTTCACCAACGTGTGGAACTCCAGCTGCTCTGACGTGGTTTCAGGGGTCCTGTGCTGGCTCCTGGTGACCTTCCTCCTCTAGCAGTCCTTATGAGCATCCTGGATGTGACTGGTGTCAAGCTCTCAGTCTTTCATCTGTAAAAAGCTCTTTCTTTTTATAACTAAACGTTGATTCGAATTTCTATTACACGCATAAGGCAACTAGCAGACTACAGGTTCTTTTTTTTTCAATATGCTCCTTGAAAAGCAGACACACTTATAATTTCTATGGAAAACGAGTAGAAATGTAGCCTTCAATCAAAGGACATCATGTTGCCTTTCTTTTGTATGGCTGCTGTGGCTCTGTGCATTTGAAACAGAAATAGCTACTGATAGGGAGAACTTTATTGTTTGTAACAGAATCTGGTATATAAGTAAAACTTTAAAAGACAGATACATAAAGATCTGATACAAACAGATACATATTCCATTAAGGAAAGACCAAAGCTCCCACATGAAACTTGACTAAGTTTTAAGAATACATTTATTCTACAGCAACTAAAAAAAACTTTTTTCCTTCACTATTCAAACAATGCTATCCATTGCACATTATCTTCTTTGACACTCATAACAAACTCTCAAGGTAGCTGAGATCATTTTTCCACAGTCGCATAGAAAGTAGGCAGTAGCAGCAGAGCTGATGCCCAAGTTTGCTGCCTCTGAATCCCATGCTTTTGACGCTATGCCCTGCCAGCTCTCTCTAGGTGACACTTCCCCGTTGTTCACATAAACCTATGGCTGGTGTAGCCAGAAAATTCAAAGAATTAATAGTGTTGCCCCAGCCCCACAGAAATGATCTAGTAATCAGCAGTAACATGGGTTGTTTCTTTCATAAATAAGGCCTGTATCATGACATATTTTTGATTCTGTCATAAGTTCTGTTTCTTTAAGGAAAGAAATTCCTTTAAGCCTTTATTTTCCCACTGAAGAATAGTTGACAAAGGGATATGTTACAATGAAACCATTTAAATGATTCAGAAAACTGAGAATGGCTCACACTGTGGTATCATTTCTTTGAACGCAATTGTTGGAGCACAATTGTTTGGATGAATTCTACTCTTGCCCATTATCTGAGCGCAACGTGCAGCAGCAAATTGCATTTTGTGGTAACAAACCATCGACATTGGCTAGAACTCTTATTTTCAACTGCCAATAAAGGCGTTGGAAAAGCATTCAAACCTGGAGACAAACGACTGCGAGAGGAAACAGCACACCTGCAAATGGGTTTGAAGGCTATGCCTTTCTGCATCTTCTCCAGAAAACTAAAAATAAGGGGCCCAAGAGATGGGAAAAGGTTACCGCTATCAAGTTGGGTTTTAATAGCAAGAAGTTAAATTGTACCTGAATTCCAGAAGGAAACAGGAAATCATTCTCTTCAATAGGTTAGCTCCTCCAGGTGTGTGGAGATCCATTTAATGGCTTAATGTGGTCTACTAAGAAAATCCGACTGTAGCCCTGCTCAAAAGAAATGTGGGGCCACAGGGCCATATTAAAATCCCACGATGGGAAAAGAACTCTATTCCTCTCTTCAGAAAATTTCTGAAGCCAAGGTTATTTTTTAAAACTCTTTATGGGGTGAACTTATTTGATCGTAGAGTCAATTAGCAGCAATTTACTGAGGTCTTACTATGTGCCAGGCACTAGTCTAGATGATGGGGAGAGAAGTAGCAGATGGGAAACAAATCATTAGTGTCAGAAAAAAGGAGGATGGTGCCGTGAAAATGTATAATGAGGGCCTCACCCTAACCTTGGGAGTAGAAGGTCAGGTGTGTGGGAAGTGACAGCCTGCTGATGAGTAATGGCTGGAATAAAAGAATGTACTCTCCCCTTACCTCCTCTAGTCTTTTTAGAAATCATTTTTCAGCAACATACTTTTTATCCAAACGTCTGGAGTACCAATAGAAGCAATTTTACTAGATGAAAATGAAGTGTTCCCATTTTGTTTAAAAGTGAATAAATTGCTTGTTATAGCTAGAACAGTGTGCTGCAATTATTCACATACATGGCCATCTCCTCCACTGGGTCATAAATTCCTTCAACACCAGGACTGCCCTGCTTGTCTTCACATGTATTCATTTAGTTGTTTATTCATCAAGTGCTTATGGAATGGCACTAGAATTATAAACATAAAGTAGAGGTCTTGGCCCTGAAGAAATTCCTGCTCTCATAGCAGGGAGCAAAACCATCACTGTGACACAGGAAGGTCAATGAGGGAAATATGTAAGGGGAATATGGTGACACCACCACAGGGTCTGGGACAGGGTTAGGGAAGGTCCCTAGAGAAGGTAAAGCCAGTTCTCATGGTGTCTCCCAAAAGAACACATGCAAGTCATTTTTGCCACATAAAATGAAAGAATGCATGACCTTTGGCCCATTATGTACATGGAGAGCAGGTCCTCTCAGTGCACCCACTTGAGTACGCCAAAAAGATACTCCTCCCCTCCTGGCAGGTAGGGAAGTGGTGTTGAAAGAGGCTAAATGACTCATTCCTGGTTCTCCAGCAAGTGTAGAGGACTGTCAGACTCCAATTCTGGTGCTTCTTCCTGTATATCTCTCCTGCCTTTATAAAGCAAATACACCTCTGGGCTAGAAGCACCATGGAAGGCTAAATATCGGAACTCATAGGAATTCCCTGGAGCAAATGCACTGGCCCCAGTCCTTGATAACTGTGGCACAGAGCCTGAGCTATAGACCAAAGTCAACGCAGTGGTGATGAGGGCTCCTCGTCCTGGAATAATTTTAAGGACAAGAACAGGAAAAAAAAAGAAAAAGCCACATATCCCTACTCAAACCCCATTTTCTTTCCAAAATCAACTCCTTCCCTCCATGAGTTGCTCTCCCCAGCCACTGCAACCTCCCCTCCCATTGTGTCTACACAATAAGAACCCAAACAAACTTCTCTCTTGGCTGTTCTCATGAATGGCGAGAGCCCACACTCCACATTGTTTGGGATAGCCGTCCAGAGACATAATTACATGATTAAGCACTGTGTCCTCTCCAGGAAATCTAAAGTACCATAATTACTACAACCGGGAGCGGGTGGGGTAAACAATGTGCAATCATTGCTGTTGACAAGGTTTTAAACCAGAGTCTGAGACTATGTTGGTTCGCATTAAAGGGGGAAGAGGCATACTTCTTACTCCATCCATGTTCATTTGAGAAATACAACAAACTATAATCAAGAATATAATCAGGAATATGATAAAACACTGATTGCCCTTAATGACCTTATTATTCTTTCATTAAATGTATTATGAAAACTGGGCAATGTATTTTAGGGGTTTATTGAGTGATGTACATATATAATGTATGGTTGACCTTTGCATTTAAATATGACAGTACTGGTAGAAGACTCCTATCACCATCTATGGATAAAGTAACCTTAATCCACAGATCCAAAATGTGCCTTTTGCTATATTACACATGTCAAATGACTTGCACTATATATAAAAACTAACCAAAATGTATCACAGACTTATATGTACATCTTAAACTGTAAAATTTCTGAATAAGAGAAAATCTTTGTGTTAGACAAAAATTTCTTAGATATGGCACAAAAGTTTGATCCATAAAAAAATAAACTGATAGACTGGATCTCATCAAAATTCAGAACTTCTACTCTTCAAAAAACACTGCTAAGAGAATGTAAAGACAAGCCACAGACCCAGAGAAAACATTTGCAAACAGTATGTCTGTATGTCTGATAAAGGACTCGTTTCCAGAATATATAAAGAGTTCCCAAAATTACAATGAGAAAATAATCAGCCCAATAAAAAGCACGTATAAGAGAGCTGAACAGCCAATTTATGAAAGTTGTGCACATGGCAAGTAAGTGCATGAAAAATAATCTCATTTGGTCATAAGGAAAATGCAGGTGAAAACCACAATGGGAGACTGCTACACACCTGATAGAATCCCTAGAAGTAAAAAGACTGGCCATATCAAGTGTTGGTGAGCAAGTGAAGAAACTGGAAATGTAAAAAATGCTACAACTACTCTGGAAAACAGTTTGGAAATTTCTTAAAAAGTTAAACATAACCCTATCACATGTCCTGGTCATCCCATTTCTAGGCATTAATGTAAGAGCAATGAAATGATACATCCACACAAAGACTAGTACATGAATATTTATGGCAGCATTATTTGTAAGAGCCCCAAACTGAAAATAACACGAATGTTCATCAACAGGTGAAAGGATGGTTCATCCATACATTAGAGTATCATTCAGCAGTAAAAAGGAGTAAACTGCTGATCCGAGAACATGGATGAACCTCAAAACAGGCTGAATCGAAGAAACCAGACACAAAAGAGTACTTACTGTGTGACTCCCGGAAAAAAATTATATGAAATGCAAACATGTCTGTCATTTGACAGGAAGCAGATCAGAGGATGGTTGTCTGGGCACCAGGGACGTGGGATGAGTAAGGCAGGTGGGAGGAATGACGAAGGCATGAAAGGTAACTTTGGAGCGATGGATATGCTCATTATCTTGACTGGTGAGGCCTTTACAGTATCTACCTATGTCAAAACTTACATTGTTCACTTTAAAATATGTATTTTAACATAGATCAATTACACCTCAATCGAACTGTTTATAAAAGAATTCTGAAAAAAGAAAAGGTCGGGGTTCTGGTCTAGTCCCTGCTACAGGCTAGCTGCCTGATGATGCTTTGTTGAGATTCCATTTCCCACCCTGGGAGATGAAATGATTCCAGAGGACTTTCCAGCCGAAATCCTCTAACGAGAGGCATGGGTCACTATTCCCAGCAGCCACCACACTTGGTGAGCACCGCAGAGCCTACTGCTGCCCAGAAGCCCTGTGACGTAACTGTCCTACCTGAATCACCACCCAGGATCATCCAAGAGAAAAGATCAGCCTTTGACTCCATGTCTACTCCAGCCCAGACTGTGCCCTCTGCCTCCCTTTTCTCTCCCCACCATGTGGTATATGACCCAGCCCTCCTCCAGCCAGCCCCAGGGCATCTTTGCATCTGGTCTAATTTCTGGAATATGGACTGGCCTCCCCCAGGACAAAATTTGGTAAAACACTACCTGATTTGATAGGGCATCAAATCAGCCGCAGGCAAAAAGTGAACTTGTTCTTGCTCCCTGAATTAAAGATGTTCTTGCTTACTGAATTAAAGACAAAAACCTTAGTTTGTCCTGATCTAATCTGAGTGGTAACTTAGGACACACCAAGATGCTAGCTACACCCCAGCTACAGTGGCTGCACACACTGAGAGATGGGTTTCAAGCTTCCCATCCCAGAGAGGACTCTCAGCCAACCCAAACCCTATCCCCTAATTTGGACCTTGCTTCCATCTCCTCACAGGTGGGACTATCTGTTTAACTGACTTTCCAGTGTCCACCACATTGGGCTCTCAGGTTCGTTTGGACTTGATATAAAGCATTGTCTCCCTAGACCAATGATCAAGACTCAAGGCTTCTCACTAATTAGTTATCTCACCTTAATGACCGCATGCACCAGAAGGCCATTTGCTCTTTCCCTTCCTCCACTTGGGCCCCCCAGCATGTCCCTTGTCATGCCCACCTGCTCACTCCTGCTCTCCCAGTAGCTCGGCCCCTTCAGGCAGCCGCTCCCTGCTGCACCCACCTGGGCCCAACTGGGAGCAGCTTTGCCTGGAAGCACTGGCTTTAGCCCAGGCAGCCATTGTGCTGACAAACAAGTTGAAACCTAGCTGGAAATATTGCAAAAGAGAAAATTTTGAAAAAGATTCCATCTAAACTTCTGAAAAGACCTAGAATCAAATATATCTTGCAATCATTTTAAACTATGTGCATATAATTTATAATCGTTTCATGCAACGATAAGATTGTTCTGGGCAATCAAGGAAACCACCAAATAGTATAGAAGGTGAAATGCTCTATGCTAATAGCTGGACTTCTCATAAGCTACTGGAAATGAGGGGGAAACAATGCTAACAGTGACTTAATGACACACAGGTAGAGTTTGAGACGGTGATCTAAAATTCACCTCAGTTTCACGAAAAGGCTGGCTTTTAGAAGAACAGGTCTCTAGTCAAAACTTTGGAGTAATCAGTGCGACATAAACTTGGAGGGCTCTCCTTTCTCTGTTGAAATAAACCGTTAGTTTATTAAAGTAAAATATACTTTTCATGATAAGTAAACACCAAGATCTGAAGTCTGTGAAAAAAAAATTTTTTTAAAGTAAAGAAAATTCTGGCCAAATCGTTATTTACTTGAGTGAATAGGAGGAAAGGAGAGTATAAAAAGGCAAATAACAAAGCTTTTAAAATGACCAAATCTTAGTTTTGTAACATGTTCTCTATCTATATTTGATTTCTAAAAGCATCAGCTATTCTAGAATTCACTTCAAATAGAACAATGAAGTCACGCTGTGAAGATCTCACTATAGGATGGGTTGAAAAGGTTTCTGGTTCTCCCCACCTGACTGTCCTACTGAGCTCTTTCCCTATTCCTGTCCCCCCACAGGCTTCCCTTCAGAAAGACTCAATGTGTTGAACGTGTTGAGTCTAGCACTAAGCCTCAAGGGGCCAGCCATGAAGCCAGGGCTAGTTTCACACTGGTGGCAGTGGGAATAAAAGAGAAGGCTCAAGAAGTATTTCAGTGTTTAGAAACAAAGCCAAAGAATCATTCCAGATTTTAGCACTACAAAGGCTCTTAGAGGCTGCCATATAGGAAGACACAGGGTTTTCATTAAAAAATATATATGGCATTAACCTAATATCTGAACGTGCATAAATAACTTCCTGGGATGATGCAGCTTTTTTTCCTAACATGGTAGAACCCACATCCTTTAATAGAATGAATGGTAGGCACGGAAGCACTCGGATCTGAGAATAAGACTACTGCCTGTCTACAGGTGATGAAGGATAAGTCAAAGACGGCTCTGTGACAGAGAGTCTGAGTTACTAGGAGAGTGGTAAGGCCATTAGGGAAAAATGGGACAGTCAGCAAGAGAAGTTATTTTGGGGGTGACCGTCATAAAGATTTTGAGTTTGCCATTAAAGTGAGAAACCCCCAACCTAATGCTGGTTTTATAATCTGAAAACATGATAATTTTCCTAGCTAGTAAGCCTCAGGCTGGGGTCAGAATAAACTGTCACTGGCAAAGCCCAAGCCAGTACACAAAGACAATGAGCACCTGTGTGGGACTGTGGATGACCACAGCCACCAGGTAATAGAACTCGCATGAAGTCAAGGGACCATCTACTAAAGTCATCAGAGGCACAAAACGACCAACACAACAAAAAATGAGAGGCCAAAACCATAAGTACAACCCAGCATCAATAGATGCAAGTGAATAAAAAAGGTGTGAGTGCCTGGATTCGGGCATGCAGCAACAGTCCACACTGACTTTCTATGAGAATATCAGGACTAACAGAGGCTGCTGTGAAGGCCTGCAATTCACCTTCCCAGAACCACTCTGGTCCACCAGTGCATAAATACCTGAACGTGCCTAAACACCTTCCTGGGATGATGCAGCTTCTTCTCCTATCATGGCAGAACCCAAGTCTTTTAATAGAATGAATAGTGGTTAGTGAAGCATTGGAGTCCGAGAACAAGGCTACTGCCTGTTTACAGGTGATGAAGACCATTAACAAGTAACAATGCCTGGTGAAAGAAGCTGTTCAGAGAACGGAAAGACAAGGCACAGACTGGGAGGGCACATTCTCAAGTCACGTATCTGATAAAGGACAAAACAGTCTTAAACCTCAACAATAAGAAAACAACCACCCAAATAAAAAACGGTCAAAAGATCTGAATAGACACCTCACCAAGCAAGATGTAAAAATAGCAAATAGGCCAGGCGCAGTGGCTCACGCCTGTAATCCCAGCACTTTGGGAGGCCAAGGCGGGTGGATCACGAGGTCAAGAGATTGAGACCATCGGGGTCAACATGGTGAAACCCCGTCTCTACTAAAAATACAAAAAATTAGCTGGGCATGGTGGCACGTGCCTGTAATCCCAGCTACTCAGGAGGCTGAGGCAGGAGAATTGCCTGAACCCAGGAGGTGGAGGTTATGGTGAGCCGAGATCGCGCCATTGCACTCCAGCCTGGGTAACAAGAGCGAAACTCTGCCTCAAAAAAAAAAAAAAAAAGCAAATAAACTTCCACATCATATGTCACTAAGGAATCACGAATTAAAACAGTAAAGAGATACCACTACACACCTATTAGAATGGCCAAAATCCAAAACACCAATACCACCAAATGCTGGCAAGGATGTAAAGTAACAGGAACTCTCACTCATTGCTGGTAGCAAAATGGTACAGCCATTTTGGAGATAGTTTGGCAGTTTATTGCAAAGCTAAACATACTCTTACCATATGATCCAACAATCACATTCTTAAATATTTGTCCAAATGAGTTAAAAACTTACGTGCATATAAAAACCTGTACACAAATGTTAAGAGCAGCTTTTTCGTAATTGCCAAAAACTGGAAGCAACTGCAATTATTTCAATAGGTGAATAAAAAACCAATGATTCCTCCAAACAGTAGATTATTACTCTGTGATAAAAAGACATGAGCCATCCAGCCCCAGAAAGACATGGAGTACCCTTAATTACATAAGTGAAAAAGGCCTATCTAAAGATGCTACTTACTATATGCTTCCACCCATTCTGGAATCACACAACTGCATGACATTCTGGAAAAGGCAGAACTATCAACAAGAAAAAGCTAGTGGTGGCCAGGGGGTTTGCAGGGGGTTTGCAGGGGTGGAGAGATGAACAGGTGGAGCACAGGGAGCTTTTTTTTTTTTTTTTTTTAAACGGAGTTTTGCTCGTTACCCACGCTGGAGTGCAATGGCGCAATCTCGGCTCACCGCAACTTCCATCTTCTGGGTTCAGGCAATTCTCCTGCCTCAGCCTCCTGAGTAGCTGGGATTACAGGCACGCGCCACCATGCCCAGCTAATGTTTTGTATTTTTAGTAGAGACGGGCTTTCACCATGTTGCCCAGGATGGTCTCGATCTCTTGACCTTGTGATCCACCCGCCTTGGCCTCCCAAAGTGCTTGGATTACAGGCGTGAGCCACTGCACCCGGCCCACACAGGGAGCTTTTAGGGCAGTCAACTATTCTGCATGATTTTATAATGGTAGATACAAGTAGTATACAATTGTCAGACCTACAGAATGTACAATACCAAGAGTGAACACTAATGTAAACTATGAACCTTAGTTAATAATAACATATCAATATTGGCTCATCAATAGCAAATGTACTACACTCATATAAGATGTTAATAGCTGGGAAAACGTGTGTGTGTGGCAGGTGGCAATATGGGAACTCTGTGTACTTCCTGCTTGCTTTTTCTGCATAAACCAAAAATTGCTCTAAAAATTAAAGTCTTTTAAAAAAAGTTTTTGTAGAAATGAATGTCTTGCTTTCTTGCCCAACCTGGTCTCAAACTCCTGGCCTCGAGCGATCCTCCAATGTTACCCTCCCAAAATGCTGGAATTATAGGCATGAGCCACTACATCTGGCCTTAAAGTCTATTTTTTTAAGTAATAAATTATATACCCTTCATGAAGACAGAAACTATTTTATCCTGTTCGCTGTATCTGGTCCCTAGCATGGTTACTTTCAAATAATTGATTAATTTTTAAAAACTTAAAAAAAATAACACAAATGTGTACCTATACTAAAAGTGTATTGAAGTGTTGAGTAAATAGCAACTTAAAGACACAACAATTCATCCATGTTTATCATCAAATAAAAATGTAATCAATACCATCACAGCAGACTATAATTTTTTTTTGTGGCACACTATTACGGCAACCTAAACATATCAAGCAAGAATTATTTTTGTTTTAGTTTAATACTATTTGGTTTTTAAATGACAACTCCATATTGTATTTTACACTTATTCTGAAAGCTGAACAATATTTTACAAGTAACTATGTCCAAGAAAGTTATTATTTTTCACTTGGTGCTTAGACTAAAAATTCAGTGTTTAGAAAATTTATTTCAGATGTATTCTCAATGTATATAAAATATCCAAATGTTATTTTCTTTTCCCACTTCTCTGAATGTCATAGGATTACAACCTTCAGAAGTGACATAATTAAAACCAGGTTTTACAAAGATGCATTGAAGATAAGTCCTCTAACAAAAGACATTTAATGCACACACACATACGCGAGTGTGTGCACACACACAAGTACAATGAAATTTCCTTCCTTTCCTTGTTGAATCTCATTTGATTTTTTTTCCTCCACCAGTGCAAACTGCTGTTCACTTCCCCTTCAGATCGGGGCACCTGTGTCTACCTCTGCCCAGGTATACTGTCACTGGGTCAACCTGATACGTCCTTGGATTTCCTAGCAGGCATTTGTGATCCCTGGGTAGCCAATTTATGCAATGACTTGTCCATCTGTTGCCCTAACTCCAGGCTACGTGACCAGTCCATCTGTGCCTGTTGACTGCATGCTGCCTCACTTGTGTACGTGTGCCACTAGAGTCATGGGGTGTCCCGTCTCCCGCTTCCTCCTCCTCTCTCTGTCTCCTCTATGAAACTTTGTTCCTTCCCTATTCTGTCCATCTCGGGTTCCTGCAGCTTTCTCACTCCACTTTCATTGCTATACAGGATGCCATGCCCCTGTCACTGGTCACGCGTGGTGGCATTAAACAGTTCTTCCATACTTGTCATGTGAGATCCCTCATCCAGAGTGGAGCTTTTATTCTGTTGCAACTGGTCCAAATGGCAGGGAAAGCCTCCTGTAGCAATGGCTCACCCACACACAGGCACTCATTTCCTCCCTTTCTTTGCCACTTCTTCTGACAGATCATATTGTTATTGTGAATCCATTTTGTCTTGCAGTGTTTATTTCCCATCCAACTGAAATGACTGGGTTGTGTTTTCTTTCAAACTGCTCCATCTCATGTATTCTCAAGGACACAGATCCAGGCCTCCTCTGTGGAGCATCTGTGCTGAGGTCCTTAAAGGGCGTGTACCAAATCAGAACTGCAGAACGCCCATCAGGGAGGGCCTATAGAAGGGGTGAGGCGGACAGAACCCGAGTCAGGAACACCGGCAAGCTGGGTGGCACCAGTTGCCTTGGATGAAGCCAGGAAGAGCAGTGGTCCCCGCCTACAAAAGCAAAACCAGGTGCAGGGAAGCCGAGGTCTGGGAGAGGGTGGAAAGCACAGCTGAATCTCTCCCTGGCACGCCCGCTTTCCCTTAGTCCTGGATTCCCTAGGATAGTCTACCTTCCTGGAGTGGAATATCAACATATTACCTTCTGAACTTTCCCAAATGTCCAGACAAATACTTTTCACCTAGTAAGTACTCAAAAGAAATGGGAATAGGGAAAGGGAGGAAAAGAGACCTAGGAATCCCACCCCCACCCCCACCCACGGGAGCAGGGAGAGAGAAGCAGATGACTCCAGATTGGAGAAGGCCATGGGTCCCTACACATCTGGATTCACCATGAAGAATGTCCTTTACCACCTGACTCTGATTATCAGCAGTGTTCCTTTCACCAGCCTATGAATCAACTCTTCTTGTAATTGGATTCCGTTTTATAGGCTCAATGTTTACAGAAAACCCCAGGTATGATAAAATTGTATTTATTTAGCCTCTGGGGGCATTCCAGAAACTCTCTCTGATACATTGTGTCACCTTGTTACAGACCAAAAGATACTGGAGTTAAAAATTCACTCATCTTTGCAGGGAGTAGCCATAGATCTAAGTCGATGTGTTTTTAGGTCATTGAGAACTTCACAAAATTTGACAAGGTCAAAGGCAACAGATGAACATGTCTATCTGCTGCTTCTTCCTTTTTTTTTTGAGACGGGGTCTCATTCTGTCACCCAGGCTGAGTGCAGTGGCAAGATCTTGGCTCATTGCAACCTCCACCTTCTAGGTTCAAGTGATTCTCCTACCTCAGCCTCCCAAGTAGCTGGGATTAGAGACGTGTATCAGCATGCCCTGCTACTTTTTGAATTTTAGTGGAGATGGGGTTTCACCATGTGGGCCAGGCTGGTCTCGAACTCCTGACCTCGAGTGATCTGCCCACCTTGGCCTCCTGAAGTGCTGGGATTACAGGCACCCAGAGCCACCATGCCCAGCCGTATATGTGCTTCTTAAAAAGGTCTTAAATAACTGACGAAGCCCTCTGCTGAACAATATGGGGGAAAACTTGGTTTCACCATGACCTCTGATTTTTAAACCAACGGGGAAGAGTTGCCACGTGGGAGGAGAAAGCTATTGTTCAGAACTTAGAAGAGACTTTGGACTTTTCTTGTGGTATTTTCTGACTCTTCATATGATCGGGAAGCATCATGCAGGGCTTACAAGAGTCCCTGGGCCTTTCAAGACTTTCCAGTGGGATCCTCAGGCACAGTTTTATTTAACGCATGAGGGGACCTGACTACTCTATTTAGTTGGCATTGATCAGGAGCCTAGTGAGAGCAAGGCCTGCTCCAGGTGTCACTAGAGTAGGGAGATGAAAAGACACAGTCCCTACCCTCAAGGAAAATCTTACCTAGTAGGACAGGAGCCTTTACGTAATTACAGGTCCTGCTTCCCAATTAGCCGGTGAGTCTTAGCGGAGTGCTTTGTCTTTCTCACTTTGGGAGGGTGTTGTATGTCTCACTGACAATGGAGTTCTTTTCATGGTGGTGACTTGTACTTTCTCATTCTCTTTGAGAGAGATACAGCATAGAAGTTCAAAGCAAGGACTCTTGACATAGACTGTACCTGCGTCCATTCTGGCTCTGCCACTTATTCTTTATGGGGGTTTAGACAAGTCAGATAATCTCCCTATGCCTGGATTTGTTCATTTTAAAAGCAGGCACACTAGCCTACCCTCTCCCTATCAAGCTGTTAAGAATACTGAAGAAGCTGTCACATGTAAAGAATTTAGAATTATGCTGGGCACTTAGCACTAAAACATATTAGCCATTATTTTCTATCTCCAAGCTCATATGTAAAGGCCATCAGCATGTGTGTGTGGCAATTTCATGATCTAATCTCCTGCTTCTTAACAAGACACGCTGGTGTTCACCTCTCTGCTGAACTGATCTGGCTGAAGAGATCAATGGCATCAAGCATGTCCTGCCAGAAAAATAAAATTACATCCTAGGTAAGAGTGAATTCTTGGACCAAGGAAAGTCCCCTTCTAAATGAGACTCTGCTCCTCATGAAAGCCTTGAGCAATTAGTCCAAAGACTGAGAGACAACTGCACTTACTTAACCTCTGTACTCAAATGGGAGGCCACTGAGGTGCCGTAACTGAAAGTAAATGAATCACCTCAGATCAGGAGTTCGAGACCAGCCTGGTCAACATGGTGAAACCCCATCTCTACTAAAAACACAAAAAATCACCCAGGTGTGGTGGCAGGTGCCTGTAATCCCAGCTACTCCAGAGGCTGATGCAGGAGAATCGCGTGAGTGTAACAAATGCACTACTCTGGTGGGGATGTTGATGGTGGGATGGTTGGTGGGGGATGGTTATTCTCTTTACTTTCTGCTCAGTTTTACTGTGAACCTAAAACTGCTCTTAAAAAAAAAAAAGTTTATTAGATTAAAAAAGTAAAATTCTTTTTTAAAAAGAAACCAGCATCCTCCTAATGCCCACCCCAACTCCAGCCCCCAGTATGTGATTTCACCATTTTACTACCTGACTCTCAAATGCAGACGGATGACTTTTCCCCAGAGCATTTTCAAACTATGAAATGCAACCGAACACGCCTTAAACAAGGTGACAGATTATTTTTTCTTGTGCACACAGACATACAAGTTGAGGCACCTATGGCTTTTTGTCAACCCATCCTTCCAGAGTCAAGCAGGTCTGATGACAGGGGCACTGTCATGACAGTGGCCAGCAGCTCCTTACCTGCTGGGACGGAGTGGGAAGGGACAGCTTTATATTAAATACACTCAGGGAGTTAGGCTGAAATTGAAAATGGAAGGAGCACCAGTCATTGGGAGAACGGGATGCTATGGGACCTTGCTGCAAGACCTAGAACCTGTACAGAAACAGCTCTATCTGGGGCTCCTAGCCTGCCAGGGTGCACCTCTAATGAGGCAGAGAATTAAAAGCCTCCTCAACAATCCTGTGGGTTTCCATCAGCATCCAAAGTGCACCCTTGAAACTGACTAGTGATGAGCGAGGTGTGGAAGACCTTCTCATTTTACTGTGTCTTTCAGCCCAGAGTTAACTTGGCCCTTATCCACACTTGCTTTACAGACTAAGCTCCTGGGGGGTTTTGAGGAGGTACCCTAGGGCCAGAATATTGAGGACAGTGGTGGGGGAGCCCCTCTCTCCAAATCAGAGCATCTTGGACACTGTTTTAATAGACGTCTGTGCAAAATTTTTGTCCGAAGAAAAGATTCTAATGCCTAATAAAAGTTTCAAAAAAAAAAAAAAAAAAAAAAAAACAACCCACTGGAATAGATGACCTCTAAAGTCCATCCAGCTAAAGAAAAGAAAATCCCATGTGCAGATCACATCCATCCAAACAGTTCCTGACTTCTGGCTTATTTTTTATAAGCTATTTTCACAACTCTAGCACAGCTTAATATTTTAAAATTATCCTAAAATACTCAAGAAAGACATGTGAAAATGCATTTATTGGAAATGAATGAAGAAAAGGCGTAGAAGGAGACAGTCTTAAATGTAAACCCTGTTTATTTTCGGTCCCACCAGCGGGGATTGTCAAAACCTCTAATGAGCCAGGTGGCACAATGAGCAACTTTCTAAGTGTCCCTGACCCCCGGCACTTTTGTAAGGGAGGAGCATTGATGCTGCTCTATCTATGGGCCTGTGACAGAGATCAGCAGGTGGAATGAGCTGTGGATTACAAACTGGCCATGGATAGAAACTGCTATTGTAATACCCAGTGAGAGCATTATGTTTTCAACTGTTCTTCTAAACCTAAGATGTGTACCATGTGCTAAGTCACCAGTTTCTGTGACTTCTTTTAAGCCTTGTAACAATAAACCAGAGTGGAAAAACCAACTTATCCATTAAGTAAAGAAGAAGAAACAGAGGGGAGAGAAGGAGCAGGAGGAAGAGGGAACATCAAGAAACAAAGAGGAAGGCAACAACTATAAATAAAAGGGTTCAAAACACGTTGTGGGTAGGTGATCACCCTCATCAGAATGCTCCAGCCAGAGACGGGATGCTAGCTCCCATTTTCAAAGAATGAACATACTGAAATTAGTTCTGTTCCTTGGCACTCCCTGAGAGACTTCACAATTCCACGCATCAGAGGCCAGGATTTATTAAGCAAAGCTTCTCCTGCAGCTGAGGGGCCTCGGTGGTTTGTAAATGACTCCCAGGCTGAAGAGACCCTGCCAGATCGGAGGCGCAGCCCCAGCAAACAACAGTGACCTCTTCCCAAGCCTCTCTGCTCACGTCTGGGTGCTTCACTCCCATGACAAGCAACCATGTTTTTCCCTCTTGCTGCATTTTTCACTTCGCAGATGGGTGGGCCAGTAATTGACCCAGATATTTATTTTTTAATGTAACTTAGAAAAAAAAAAAAGAAACCTTTATTCTAAGCCTCTAAAAATTGTCAGTCATTATGAAGTAATTAAGACCCAGCATATTACATAAAATTCCTAGAGAAGCTCAACCTCCTGACCCCTCATAAGGTTATTTTCTCATATTACATTATGGCTCCATTAGATGTGATTTGAAAACATAAGTGTGGGCACATTCATCAATTGCTTTTGCAATTATGTTTTAAGAACTGCTTGCTATAGCAAATTCCTCTTAATCTCCCTTCTAAGTCTTTGAGAGTATAATCCTAAAACAATGAAAGAATAACCTATTTCTAGTGTTGAATGGGTATAAAGGATGCTTTTATTATTGGTCCCTTCCATTTATTTTCCACTTAAATGCCCTATTTGAATGTTACCACCAGATATGCTGAAATATTGACACATCTAACTACTTAAAGTCTGTCAGTCTGTTGACCTTTGACTGCTGCACCTGTTCCCCAGCAGTGATTTAAGCCATTCAAGGAGAGAAGTGGGCTGAGCAGCCAAACAAGCTATAGAATATTAAAACATCAAGGTCATATGAAGAACACGTGTAGCACATGCAACAGTCTCCAGAGAATCTATAAATCATCCAAATTCATTCACCCCTTGCGCTTCAATAACCAAAAACAGATTTTGACATTGAATCTTTAGCCAATGGCCCAAGGAGGAACGAAAGGCACTAAATGCCTCCCCTTACCCTCCGAGGACACCGGTCTTGTGGGGCCCTATGTTTTGCTGCTTGCCAGCCGTCAGTTATTTGAAGCTAAAGAAATTCCTCATCCTCTCTGATGTCTAATGCTGGATTTAAATATCTGGGTAACCTCAGGATACCTCTAGCAAAATGCGCCCATGTCTACTTGGTTTCAACTTTTTTTTTTTTTTTTTTGAGACTGCGTTTCGCTCTTGTTACCCAGGCTGGAGTGCAATGGCGCGATCTCGGCTCACCGCAACCTCCGCCTCCTGGGTTCAGGCAATTCTCCTGCCTCAGCCTCCTGAGTAGCTGGGATTACAGGCACGCGCCACCATGCCCAGCTAATGTTTTGTATTTTTAGTAGACACGGGGTTTCACCATGTTGACCAGGATGGTCTCAATCTCTTGACCTTGTGATCCACCCGCCTTGGCCTCCCAAAGTGCTGGAATTAGAGGCGTGAGCCACCACACCCGGCCCTTGGTTTCAACTTTGAATTACCCATCAGCATGCAGGTTTCATACCTACGTATGACATACCACATGATGTTGTCTAGGTACTACCAGAGAGTCCCCATAGAGTCACTTGAATTTTAGAACCAGTGGATAAAGGACCAAGCAATGGCAAAAACTGGTCTGAATTCAATAGGCCTGGCTGAGTGCATGTTTTACTTATCTCAATGCCGTCACCTCTGTATATTGAAAACTGGGGCAGACATGCACCAGGTTATTATGTGTAAGGTCTGTAGGCCACGCTTGGTGGACAAATCAATTTGCAGACTGCTTGCCCTGAATCTGCAGGCCTGGGAAGTCCCCAGCTCAGGCTGGGAAGTCAATTTGCAGAAGTTTGAAGGGAGGGAGGTGAGGAAGCAAGGAGACCACCACCCCGTTCAATGACTTCTTTTCCCAGTCCTAAGTCCAGGGCTCCTGCAGGCGCTCTTCATTGTCACGCCCTCAGCTCTGCTGCTGGCTGTCACAGACAGGACTTAATGCATCTAACAGACACAAGACCTATCTATCAGGGAAGCCCAGGATTCTATATTAGGGGGAAAAAATCCAGCCTAACAGAAATGATAAACAGGAACCAAATGACAAAACTCTGATCTCTTCAAATCTTGACATTTCCAATTGCAAAGCCACACCACTCTGAATCCTTGACTGTCAACCTCACCGAGAGGGGCAGAATGGGTATACAATTCAAACTTTCTTTGGGGTTTCAAGCCACACTGTGATCTGCGAAGACAAGTACATTTTGAACCCTTCTACTAAAATTTCTCAAATTAAGTCATCTCTCTCAGCCTCAGTTCCCTTACCCAACAAAGAAAACAGTCTCAGAGCTTTCCCAATATTTTTAAAGAACTTTTCAAAATAAGCTTATTAGTCAGGACATCAACATGTAACACAGAGGAAAGCTGTGAATGGGCTCTCCAAGCAGCTTGAATCTTAAGCAGCTCAAACGTCACTACCTCTGGAGCTCCTGCAGTACCTTTCTGAAAGTCTGAGGCTTCCACGGTCACCCAGTTTGAAAGATGCCATATAGAAAGATGGTTAAAGCCCTTCTGGGTCTCAAATGCCTTGACTTCCCCATAACCTATGCCCCGACTGCTGATGTCAACCCTTCAGAAGGGTGCTGCTAGTTGAGAAGCCAAGCTTGCTGTTTCTGGTGAGTGAGGTTTAGAATGAACAAATCCAGCTGTTTTCTCATGACCTATACTTTTTCCATTCAGGCAGTGGGTGCATTCACTGAACTAATCTGTCTTGCATAGTTAAGTGGATGGGGCAGTGGGGGAGATGGGGTTGGGTGAGAGGTTATCTTTGGTCCTAAGGGTATAACTATGAGTCAGGGGTCTCTGCTCTCGAAGCCTGCTTTCTACCTCTTGGTTTGAGAGAGATAAGCATTTTTATCCTGTCTGCTGCAAGTTTAAGGTCCAATTTTATGCCTAAAATAAAAGGAATAAAAAGCGATCAAATTGCTTGTAGCAAGAACTGAACACCAGAATTCTCGCATTTTCAGGAGTATGTCAATAACTTAGTAATTTACCTTGACTGACATTGAAATGAGTACAATAAGACTGACTATGCACTAAAAAGAGATTTAATGCAGTCTGCAAGGAATTTAGAATGAGTTTTACATTGCTTGATAAAATCTGCTAATAACAGAACTCATCCCTACTTTGAAGAAGAATGGGATCATTCATCTCATGTAAGATACAGAGACATGAGCTTCCACCCAAACACTTCAGAAATTAAGTCGAACTTAAAAAAAAAAGTATACTGACTTGTTTTACATTAGCGGGGAAATTACTATTCCATGCTTAGTTAGAGCTCTCAAGCATGAAGGAAATAATCACATGCATTTGGAAAAGCGGGTGACATGACCTCACCTCCTAAGAACACAGACGAGGAAGAGAATGGGTTCCGTGTGCTGTGCCAGGCACATTTGCTGCAGGCTGGCCCAGGCCCTGCCAAGCTATGCTTCACGATCCGTCGTGTTCATCTTTAACGTGCCCAAAAGCTAGGGCAGCAGAAAGTGTATATCCTAGATTTTATAGAATACTCAGAAACAATTTTATTTTCAAATAAGAATCCGACCACAACTCGACTGGCTTCACAGAGCAGCACTGCTCCATTTCACAAGAGAGGAAATGGGCTCAGGGCATGAAACGTAAGCTCCCGACAGGAAATATTTTAGGTTTCACAGACCATGTAGTCGGTTGTACCCCCACCCCTGGCGAGTCACACGAGGACTCCCATACTCTGCTCTTCCCACACCTGGGCTCCTCCTCCTCGGGACCTCTGCTGAACAGCCAGCCTGAAAATTCACCGGAGTATTCTGTTGATAAACAAGTGTCTGGGCCTCAGATTTCCCGTGGTGCTTGTGTAGATCTTACTGACGAGGAAAAGTTGTGCAGCTCCTTTCACGCTTCTGGTATCAGTGCCACTTGGCTGTGCAGATTTCTAAAAGCTTTTGAATAGACTAATAAACATGGAATTGTTCTGAACATCTGTAAGCAAAATATGAAAAGATATTACCCAGTGAATGAACATCCTGGGTTTTCTTGCCAGAAATGGGGTATTTGTATATTAGGCTAATGCACTGAAATTAACCCAGAATGCTTATCCATTGCAGAATGTCTTTTCATATTTTCATCTGTACAGTCGTTACTATAAAATGTAAGAATAATTCTCTATCAGAGTATTCAGGAATCTGAATAGCTCAATTACTTCTAAAATCAATGTAGTAAAGCAACAGCAGGCCAGTTAATCAGCTGGTTTGCATAACAACTGTTTGAGGGATTGTGTGTGTGTGTGCATGTGTAAAGAGAAAACCAATGTCAGCCCAACTCCTTAAAACAAATGTGAAAGATCAAGCTTTCATCTGACTGCAGAGAAAATTCTGGAAGACAGGAACTAGCATTCTTCACATCACAACCAACCTTTCCCTAGGACCTGGTACAATGCCTTGCATGTGGTACCCTTCCAATAAGTGGCATATTTAATTTGTTCAAGAAAGCCGACCTCTAAGTGAGGCTCCTCATGGCTATTCCAGATCAGGTTCTGGGTTCTCTAGTGCCAGCCAGATGCTGAGTCTGAAACACAAATGGATGGGTGAATCTTTGGACATCATTTTAGGTACAGAACAGATGGCCACTAAGACATGAATTACTTCTCAGCACATCTCTTAGAGACAGATCAGAAATGAATCAGAACAGTGGCCCATCAGAGGTCTGCTGGCCATGAGAGACGCTACCCTGCATCCCAGCCAAGGCTGGGTGCCTGGTGCAGAAGCTGGTGGTGAGTGGCTTTCAGAGGGGTAAAAATTCAGCCCTTAAACATCTGGGAGAGCAAAGTTTCTCAGCCTGTGCACTATTGGTTCAATGCTTAATGAACCTGAGATACATATCTCAGACTGGCATTTTATTGAATTCAAAGTGAGAGTTAGAACTGTCTGCCTGACCAACCTGATTTCACTGCATTTTCTTTCTGTAAATAATCCCCACAGGAGGACAGAAGATTAGAAAGTTTTACAGAGTATGGATCAGAACACAAGGTTAGTGATAAAACTTAAAAGTGCCATGGTGTCAGGCTCTGTGGGTCTGCCCAGAACATCCAAGAAGGTGGCCAGGACCTCCCCTCTCCTGGGCTGTCCTGGCTCACCAAACTCCCACTGAGGCCTTATGTTCCTGTTACATAGTCAGGGCATTCCATTATGTTACTCTGAAATCCTACAGACATGGATACCAATCTCTCTTTGAAGTGACTGTCTTATCTCGACTCTGATTCAGTACAGGCTGATTTTATACTGCCATTCCCAATGGGTAACTTTATTCCAAATACTTAAGAGACTGTCTCCTGGTATTCTCTACACATGTGAGGTGCAAGTGGCACCAAGCAATGGAGATTGCCCACCACGAACAGCCCCATTAGTGAGCCCATGCCGGGGACACCTCCTCTCTCAGCTGCTATGAGAAGCCATGTTATCTTTTCTACACTCCTAGTCACAACTGCAGTTTGGGGTTCAGAGTCCCTGCCCTATCAGTTTCCACAGGGAAATACCATTCAGACACGAATCTACACCCTCTCCCTGGACACACACTGCTTCTACAAGCACATCCTCACTCTCTGGCTCACTCCTCCCCTGTTGAGGCTGTGCAGACCCGATGGCACAGCAGGGATAACAAATGTGAGCCAATGGTTCCTTGGCTTCTGTTCACCCACCTGTGTGCCGAGACAATGCTTGTGGAAGCTCTGATGTGTATCCTCACGTGAAAGGCTGCACAGAGCACCAAGGTAAAGCTGGCCCTGTGGATGCTGATAACCCCTCCTCCCATATTTATGGCACCTGCCCCAAGAAACCACATGATACCTTAGGCTCAAGCGAAATGCTTTGTGAGAGAAGGAATTTGCACACAATCCAAGTCCCAATGCTTCCTTTCTTGACAAAATAAAAGTAAAAACCTTTACAAAATATTCACAGACTGTGATCAAAGTTTTACAAATTTAATTGCAAGCCCAAGAGAAAGCAATTTTGAAATTAATGCAAATACTAGAGTACAGACTAGTATTTCTCCCACACTGAACCTCAGCAATTACTATGCATCTTACCAGGGTCTTGGGTTTTTTTTTTTTTTCTTCTTCTTCTTCTTTCAAGTCAGACCCCTCCAGGGCTGACTTGTTCAGCAATGCTTTGAGCACCCGAGGCTTCAGAGGGGAGGCCCGCCAGTGTAACCTGCTTTCTGTCTCCCCCACCCCTCTCCTCGGTCAAAAATCTTTAATTAGCTGGTTACCATAATTACTCTAGCTAGGGACCTTATTTGTTCTCCTTCCCCGTTATTCCCAGGGATCTGAAGTCTCTACCACTTCTGTGCCAGAGGGACCTTTCCATCATAGCTCCTCTCTGCCTTTTTGTTTTTCCCTTTTATGATCAGAACAAAAAAAAAAAAAAAAGCCTAGGGAAAGAGATCATCTCGCCTTCTGTGTCTGGGTAAGACCCTATAACTATCGCTTTCCAATCAGGAACAAGTTTCCATGGCAACCATGCTTCCCAATGCTACTGTTAACTTAGCAGGTAGTGTTCATGTCAAATCGAGTTTTTTACCAACATCCATGGTTTCTGTACTTCGCCACAGCTACAGGCCTCTAGCATACCAGCTGTTTGCATTAACTGGTTTGGCCCTTTTTCCTTCTAAACAAGAGAAAGACAAAAGGGTTTCCTTGGCATTCTCCTTAATAATTTAAAAGCACACCAATATAATAAAAAATATAGCAGAGGGATAGATATGAAAGAGAATTTGTGACTTGGTGGAAGGAAGTACAAAGGGATAAATGGAGAATGGCTGGATATAATGATGGCTGGGAGCCTTACACCATAGTCAATGACATAGACTTCAAGCTGAGGGTTAAGGAGGTAGGGATTCCTGCTAGGTATGACCTTGGGTAAGTTATTTATTCTCTCTGAGCCTCGACACTCCCTCTGTAAAAGAAACTGACATACTTCATGGAACTGCTTCAAGAAAAGCAAAGACAGAAAAAGTACTTATTAGAGTGTCTTGCATACAGCATGAGTTTAACACATGGCAATTATCATGTTGTTATTAAGGCAAAGAGCTGAACTGAAAAGGGTTCAAGCAAACAAGCAATCACAATATTCTAAATGATTGTTAACATTTTACTGGTTGAGGAAAATCGGTATAAGCAGTAGATATTTGGGGATTTTTTTAGCAACCTTTTTGTCTTAGGCCATTAAGTCATGCCTAGAATTACAGGAAAGAATCTATTCATTTCCATTCCTAAGACTTAAGAGGATACACCTGGGTGATCTCCAGGACTCATTTGAGTCTATTTATAGCTCCGCACAGCATTTAATTTCAAAACAGGAGTTAAAAAAATAGATTACCATTAAAATATTTGTTCATTACACCATTCTCCATACCAATCAGAATATTTCAATTCTTCTCTAGGGGCAAGAAAAACAAGAATATGCACATTTTTATAATATTTTCATTGTTGTACAGCCCAAATTTTATTTCAAAATAGAATTCATATTGTAGCAAACACATCAACATGCTCATTGTTCACCAAGCTCCCACATTCCAACTTTTCCCCTCCATCATTCACCATGCCATTGGAGGGCTGAGAGCATCCTTCACAAACCACAGCTATTTAAGCCTTTATTTTTAAAAGATAAAACTGTTTGCATATTTTTTACACCCCAGTTCCATCAACATGATGGACTATATCCAGATACTCCCTCCCTATTAAGACCTCTTAAGATGGTGAATATAATTTTTTTTAGAAAAACATTTCAAATGCTATCTAAGCTGGCAGGAAAGTAAAGGAAATCCTTGAAGGTCAGAAAGAAATCCAGACAGGTAATTTGGTATTAAAAATAGAATTTTCTATGAGGGCATCTACCTACCCTGTTAGCCTAGAGTAGAGGTCAGCAAATTTTTTTCCTGTAAAGCACCCAATAGTAAATATTTCAGGCTTTAAAGACCATACAATTGGTTGCAAACACTCAACTCTGTCATGGTGGCATGGAAACACTCATAGATAATATGCAATAATAATAATAATAATAATGAGCACAGCTGTATTTCAACAAAAATTTATTTATATAGATAGGTGGCAAGTGGGATTTGGCCCATGGGTCATAGTTTGCTGATCCCTGCATTATAGCAGGGCTTTCAGTGTTTTTCCTTCCAGAAAATACAACTAGTATATGACATGTTTATCTCATGTGGTAGATTGTTAGAATAATGGTCCTGATTCTTCATACCTCCCTGTATCATTGACTTTGGGGAGCCATCTCATATTGAATCTAACCCAGATCATATGACTTGTTTTGGCCAATGGTATAAAAGTGAATGTAACACAGAGAATGGGGCTTGTCCTTTCTTGTTGCTTTTAGGTTCTTTGCATCCAGCACCATGTGAATTAGCTGAGGCCAGTGTGCTGAAGACATACACATAGTCCATCTTCCCCATTACCCCAGCTGACAGCACTAACCAGCAACCAGAGCTAATTGCCAGACCTATGAGTAAAGCAGCTAAGGGCAACTAGCCCCCAGGCAACCCAGAGGTTGACCTTAGTCACATGAGCAAATCCAAGTGTGGCTAGCAGAAGAACCATGAAGCTGAGCCCAGCCTCAACTGCCGGTCATCGGAATCACAAGCTAATAAAATAACTGTTTTAAGCCACCATGTTTTAGAGTGTTTATTCCACAGCAAAAGCTAAATTATATATTTCACAGGAAGAGTAGCATCTTCTAAACATATAAAGTGAGAGGCCCAAAAGTATATTAACAAAAACAATAAAGACTGAAGAAACACTTTTGAAAAAACATATTGCCATTTTAAGGCACCCGTCAACCAACAGTAGAACCAGCCCTCCCTTGTTTCTCCTAGTAATACAACAAAGTAAATTCTTCCTACCTGAGCAGACTTCTTTATAAGTAGGATTTGAAGTGTACCCTCCTGCAAAACCAACTTGAGTTGAATATACTCCTTTCAAGGCCCAGAATTTCCTTTCAGCTCCCCAGAAACAGCCCATTCCTTAAAAAAAAAAAAAGAAAGAAAGAAAGAAAGAAAGAAAGAAAAGATACTGATTATTCAAAACAAAGTGGTCATTGCACATACAATAGCTGTTAGATGAGGAAAAAAGAGTTGCTCCTGTCATTTGATAACCAAAAATGACCAAGATTTTATCTTTTAAAGAAGGAGAGTTCTTAACATTAGTAAATAATTTTATTTACAGTTATTTGCATAGCATATCTCTTTGCTTTAGCTGTGCAAAAACTTAGAAGGCCTCAAATATAATGGAGTTAGTAAATCTACACATTTCCAAATAACTTGGTAAAGGCGTAACTATTTTCCTATTTCCGCATTCAATTCATAACTTGAAACAATAAAAAATCTACTGAGTGATCCACTCCCTGGTCATGTATTTTTTTAAAAAATATTTTAACAAAGAAGTATAGAAAGAGGTTGCTCATTTTAATGGGAAAACTTCCAAAATCACATAAATTTATGCACATTTCCAATTAACAATGTCACATATATGTTGAGTTTAAAAAAACTTTTTTAATCACTATAAACTTGCATGTGGTAAATCACTGCTTACCCAAAAGTATGTTTTTCTGAGTTTAGTTTCTGAACATAATGAATGTAAGAGAAAGGTGTAGAGGGGAGGCAGGGAAAGAATGACAACAACAAACAAATAAACTCGTAAAAGCAACATTCCATTTGACTAGCAAACATGTGTCTATACCAGTAGTCACAGGATATCTTCGAACATCTGATGAAAATCACAAACCATCTCCCAGGAACACACATACTCAAACACATTGACAATGTTGCCTTGCACTTCCTTGGGCTCCAAGTAAAAACCTTCATTTTCTACCATAAGTTTCTAAACTGTCCAGTACAACTGGTATTCTGTGCCCATTTCTAGGTGTAAAAAAGATTACTGCCTCACTCAAATTTTATATGGCTTTATGAAGTTACATATAACTGAGATCCTGGGTGAAACAACAGCTGTAAATTAATATACACTATACACCTCTCACTCCTACACTTACTCAATTTACTAGATTTGGTGGCAGAGGTGAAAGATAAATTAGAAGTTTACTGAAATTCTCGACACTCTTTAATATTCTACTCTAAACATTCAAAGCAACAAAACACAAAAAGCAATTTGTTAACAAGGAACAAGAAAGGACCCCATGAGAAGGAGGATGAATGACCAGGATGCAGCTGGGCAGGGGCCTGAGGTGCTATGTGTGGCTGGAACAATGTTTCAGGGACTGGAATACAATCGATGTTCACATTTCTGGAGAGGAACGCGACTTAGGACACAGGTTGTTAGGAGGATAAAACTCCACAAAGCAACACTTCGTCTAGTGGCTGCAGGTTCAACCTAAACATTCTACTAAGTGGCTTTGAAGGTGCAAGTGTGAAAATGCGTGTGTGTGTTTAAACAAAGAAAACAGGCTTATTTATAGCAAAATTACTCTATTTTAATAATCTGGTAATCAGCATATCAGCAAATAAAATATACTATGCATGATTTTCTTAAAAATACTTTTTTAGCCTTTTGTTATAAAATAAAACCGATACCAAAAAAAACATACAAAACAAACGTATACTTCAAGGCACTCTTATTAGACAAACCACCACCCGGGTCAAGAATTAGAAGTTTGCCATCCACCCTAGATATACCTCCATGTGCCACACTCCAACCACAACAGACACCCTATAGCCCAAAAAGGAACCATTATCTGACTTTCACAGCAATCATTTTCTATGTTTCTTACACTTTTATCCTCTAAGGGTTCACCCCTGACATTACAGTCTTGTTCATTCTTTAAAAAAATTTGATATGTCTTTAAGTTTTGGTGTTTTTTTGTTTTTGTTTCTGTTTTTGTTTCATTTTGCTTTGTCTCCCTCTGTCACCCAGGCTGGAGTTGAATGGCACAATGTCGGCTCACTGCAACCTCCACCTCCTAGGTTCAAGCAATTCTCCTGCCTCAGCCTCCCTAGTAGTTAGGATTACAAGTGTGTGCCAACATGCCCAGCTAATTTTTATGTTTTTAGTAGAAACGGAGTTTTGCCATATTAGTCAGGCTCATCTCAAATTCCTGACCTCAGGTGATCTGCTCACCTCAGCCTCCCAAATGCTGGGATTACAGGCTTGAACCACCGTACCCAGCCATCTTTAAGTTCGTTTAATCAACACATTGTCTCTATTCTTTTCCTTTGACCCTATCCCTTGAAGATCACGGTCTAGTTGACCTGTTCAGCTTCCCACAATGTGGATTCTGAGGACTGCGTTCTCAAGGCACAATTCAATTCACGCCTCCATCCTCAGAGGACAACTTTCTGCAAGACAACAGTTGGATCTAGAGGCTTCATCAGACTCAGACTTGATCCTATGGCAATATTAGAGGTGGGGCTAGGGATGGTCTTTCATTAGAAAGCACAGAATGCCTAGTTGTCTCTTTTACGTCTAGTTAGCAACCATGGATGCTCAATGCCTAGATGTGTTAATTCCTGGAGAGCCGCAAAATAGTCATCTTCTAATTCTATTGCTTTGTTTTCATACCTTATAATGAAAAGCGTCCCCTCAGCTACTACTTTGTTACTCAGTGGTACAATTCATAAAGGACAGAGAAGATAAATGCTTGATTAATCCATTTATATAGTGTCTTCAAGAGGATGTACTTGCCACGTTCCAGGCTAACCAAAGAGGTTTTTTTGTTTGTTTGATTTTTATTTATTTTCTACTGTATTCCTAGAGGATAACTGAAGAGTTTTGTAAACATCATTACAAACTTACTCATTTAAACATATTTGATTGTTTCAATAACTGCTCTTGTGTAAGCTCCAGTGGTCTCATCTTTGGCCAGTGAGACCCTCCTCAAATTGGCTATGTGTCCTCAGTGGTCTTGTAGTTTGCTTTCTCTCTGGTTTGACACAATGTCCCAGGCCCACTTTGTACATTTCCTAACCCAGTCCCAGAATGAACCATTTCACCAAGAAGCCTAGTTTAATGGGAAAAGGCACTTCAAGACCATGACATGGGTGCTAGTGAAGCTCACTGCAGAGTGCACAGCCACGGAACACCAGGGGTTATGAGGCCGAAATTTCACATCAAAAGATAAGTTCCGTCAGACCCACCAGATTATAAGGTCAAGAGGCTGCAGCCACAGTCTATCATAATAAAGGTAGTTGTACATCCAAAATCACACATAAGCAGGACCAGAGGGCACAAGCAAGCTGCATGAATAGGGAGCCAGACTCCCCTAGCACCCGCTGGCTGTACCAACTCCCTCCTCACTTCACATCTATAGCTGTGTGGTGGTCCAGTACAACCAGCTGGGGGCCAGCAGAAAAGCTGATCTGGCAGAAGAGTAGGGGTTGAATTGTTGGCTCATTATATTGGTGCACACTGGAAAGGCATAGCAGCCACATTGCAGCCTCACTTAAGAGTGCCAGGAAAGACAGGAGTAAGAGAAAATCCTCCCAACTGTTTCCTTCAAAAAGGAAGGAAGAGCCCAAGCTCAGGACAGCTGTGGACTCAAGGTCAGCAGCAGGTGGCTTGGCTACCTAGCCAGAGGCCAGAAACACAAAAACTGGAAGATCGGGAATTAGGAAATCTGGGGTAGAGGGACAGACGTGGACATGTAGGAGTGAGTATGCAGCATGGAGACCTTTGCACCGCACGTTAATGCCAGCTAGAGGGCACCTACCATGAAAGAGGCACTCATTCACAAAGCATGAAAAGGGGCCTGGCCAGGGGATGCCAGCCAGCCTCCTCACTGGCCACCCTAGTACCTGCGTGATGGATGCAGAAACGAAGTGGCCACAATGACAGACAGGTTACACATGGCCCAACAGCATGAATGCCCACTCCTCAAGGCCCACCTAGCTACTTCCACCACCAATTGTCCAAATGGCCAGCAACAGAGACTGTCACCAAATGCCTTATGCAGCACCATTCCTTGAGAGGACCAACCTACCACAAGGTGGCAAAGGATTACACTGGACTCCTTCCATGATGAAGGGGCCAGTGATACGTTCTTATACTCACGCACATGTATTCCCAGCATGGGTTTGACTTTCCTGCCTTCAGGGTCTTGGCCAGCTTCTGTCCCATAAATCACATCCATCAGACCAAGCGACTCACGTTGCTGCAAGGAAGATGCAGCAGCAAGCCCACAGCCAGTTTCCACCTCTTTTATTATATTGCATATCACCAGGAACTGCCATCCCGACAAAGCATTGGAATGGCCCCAAGGCACAGCCACAGCACCTGTTCACAGAGAACTCTGTACAGGTGGGTGCTGGACTCCAGGACACCAAATCAAAGACTCCAAAGGTAGGGACACACTGCATTCCCCAAATGAAGAATACGTGTGTTTGGAAAGCAAAGGAGAGAAACAGGATTGCCTTCATTTACCGTCTCAGGGACCCATCAGGACACTTTGCAGTTCCTATCCCCACAACTCTTGGCTCTGTAGAGTTAGAGGTCCTGGTTCCCAAAACAGTACACTTTCATCAGGGAATACAGCAAGAGTCCATTGAGTTATATGATACAGTTATTGCTTGGGCACTCTGGGCTCCTTGCTACAGGGACAAGGAGGCAAAAAGAGTTTGCCAGGTGCGATCGTCCCATAAGCAGTGGAGGAGGATCTCTGTCAAGCCACAGCCTTGCAAGCATTTGGTTTTAGAAGGTATATAAATATTTGCCAATGGGATGGGCTTAAAATGTTATTTCCTTGTGATTTGTTATATATGTAGTTAAACGCCAGTGAGGTCGAGCATCTCTTCATATGGTATATGGGACACTCATGTTCTCTCGTTTGTAAAGTGCCTTTGTCCATTATTCTGTTGGGTTCTTATATTTTTCTTGATTTGTTGCAATTTTTATGTTTTGGATACTATTTTTGGAAATGTATGTGTTTATAGATATTATCTCCTATCTGATTTGCTTTTGACTTCACTTAGGATGTCTACTGTCATACAGATGCTTTAAATTTTAATGTGGTTAAATATCTCTATCTTTTCCTTTATCATTTGTGTTTTTTGTATCTTGTATAAGAAGTCTATCCATATATAAAGATTATAAAGATAATACTCTATATTTTCAGAAGCTTTAAAGTTTTACTCTTAATTTTAGGTTATAAATACATATGGAAATAATTTTTGTGTAGAGTGTGAGGTGGAGAATCAATTTATTTTCTAGATTGATAACCAAGTATCCAAAATAAATTGTTATGAAGCGATCCATTATTTCTCCCACTTATCTCTAATGTTACCTTTATATGACATCATTGTAAGTAATCCCATTTCTGGTTTTTCTGTTATGTTCCATTTGTCTATTCCTGCACCAATACTACACTGTTTTTCATCATTTATTCAACAAACATTTATTCAGTGTCTACGATATGCCAGGGAGTGCTCTAAGCACGTGGGATAAATGAGTGAACAAAGCAAACATGATCCTACCCTGTTTAGTGTGTATACTCTAGTGGGAAAAAGATTAAAAATAATAGGTAGATGACATAGTTTGAAGGTAAAAAGAGCTATAAAAAATAGAAAAGCAGAGCAGGTCAGAGAAATCAGGAGGGCTGGGAGGGCACAATTTTAAATAGGGTGAGCCTCAAAGGGAAAGTAACTGCAAACAAAGCCATGAAGGCAGTGAGGCAGTCAGTCACCATTTGGATATCCCAGGCAAGGGGCAGAGAGCAGTCCTACAGAGGCAACAAGAATGTTCCTGCCATTTGTAAGGGGCAGGAAGGAAGCCAACACGGCTTGAGTGGAGTAAACAAGAAGGAAGGAGCAGGACAGGGATCAGATCGTGTAGGGCCTTGTGGGATCATTAGGGACTTTGGATTTTACTCTGAATAAAATGGGTAGCCACAGTGGAGTTTTGAGCAGGAGAGGACATGACAAAACTTACACTTTACAAGATCACTCTGGCTGTCCTCGGTTGAGAAGAGACTAGAGTGAACCAAGCACAGATGCAATGAATGGTTAAGAAACTATGGCTGAATTCCAGGTAAGAGATAATGATGGTTTAGACCAAGTGATAGCAGAGGAAGTCCTGGGTCATGATTAGATTCTAGATGTATTTTGAAGACAGAGCCAAAAGGATTTCCTGACAGATTTGATGCAGGGTTTGAGAGAGAGTTATGGTTACCTCAAAGATTACTGGCTTAAGTGGAGAACAGTGTAGATGGAGCAGATTTCTAGGAAAAGATTATAATCACGGGGTTGTAATCAGGCTGGTGATGAGTGAAAATACCTAGTAGAGTAAGTCTTCTTACCTTGTACTTCTTCCAAATTTTCTTTGCTATTCTTGGCCTATTACTATTCAGCTTTAGTATCAGCTTGGCAAATACCATAAAATATCCTTTAAAATTTTTAATTAGAATTACACTGAACTTACAGATGAATTTGAAAATATTTTGTTATATTAGTAATTTTTTTTGGACAAACAAGTTTATTTGTAAATTTAGTCAACATACATAATTGACCTAAACACTTCAATAGAAAAATAAATCTTAAAACCACTTGGAAGGCCATCTCTAGAAAAGTGATTTTCCCAGGACAGTAAGCAGATGTAACCTAACCCAACACCATCTTAACTAGCAGAGGTTCAGTGGACAAGAATCCCGTGCTCCACCCCACACCAGGTTTTTATAATACAAATGCCACAAGGAAGAGAACTTCGGTATTGTTTTCTCTTAGCAGAGGAGAAAAACTCAACCTAGTTGTGGGACCAACCACAACTCAATGAAAAGCTGCACTAACTAGTTCAGAATATTAAGTAACAGGTGATGCTAATATGAATAACTAGTATTTTATTCTAGGGCCCTTATAAATAAAATCCCCCAGTCAGTGTTTGCATTTTCAGCTAGAGGGTTAGTTAACATGTGGTAGAATAAGGGCTTATGCAAGGCGTAAATGTGCATAGCATTTTACTACTACAAAAACAATAACGGAGCTCTCCATTTATTCAAGTCTTCTTGGATGTCCTTCAATGCCATGTTATAATTTTCTCCACAGAGATCTTAAACATTTGGCTAGGAGTGGTGCCTTACGCCTGTAATCTTAGCATCCTGATCTCTCGCCTGAGGTCAGGAGTTTAAGACCAGCCTAGCCAACATAGTGAAACCCCATCTCTACTAAAAATACAAAAATTAGCTAGGTGTGGTGGCATGCACCTGTAGTCTCCGCTACTCAGGAGGCTGAGGCAGGAGAATCCCTTGTACTCAGGACACAGAGGTTGCAGTGAGCCAAGATTGTACCACTGCACTCCAGCCTGAGTGACAGAATGAGACTCCACAGGAAAAAAAAAAAAGATCTTAAATGTTTGTATTACACATAGTTCTATGTACTCATGACGTGTGGTGCTGTTATAGATACTGTTTCTTCTACTATATGTTTTTTATTGCTTAGTGCTGGTATATAAAAACACCCTGATTTTATTATGCCTTCCATACAGCCAGCAAGTGTAAAGAATTCTCTTATTAGTTCCAATGGTTTGACTCCAGCTTCCCATTGATTTCCTATAAGAAAGTTATATTTTGTACAAATGATTTTATATCTCCCTCTCCAATTCTTATTCTCCTGCCTTTATCACATTGTATTGCATTGGCCTAGGACCTTCCATACAATGCTGAATAATGACAATACTGGGGATCCCTGTCTCATCTTAATATTACTGAGAAGGATCCAATAAGTATGAGAATGACTGTGGGTTTTTGGAAGGTATCCTTTTATCAGGTCGAGAAAGTTTTCTTCCATTTTTAGTTTGAAAAGCTTTTTATCACGCGTGAGTTTTGAATATTAACAATGCACGCTTTCTTTTGAGATGATCATATGGTCTCCCTCCTTTAATCTCTTAAGGTAGTGTATCATATCAATAGACTTTTCTAAACCATCTTTCAGTAAGTCTTACTAACTCATAATGCATTTTAACACTGAACTACCTGTGCTATTTTATTTCAGGTTTTGTCATTTATGTTCATAAAGAAGATTTATAGTTTTATTTTCTTGTACTGTCCTTGTCCAGAATTGGTATCAAGGTTATACTGGCCTCAGAAAATGGACTGACGAGCCTTTCTTCTTTATTTTCTCCCAGATGTAACACTGCATTAGAAAAAAAATTATTTGTTCCTCAAAGTTACAATAAAATTTCCTGAAGTCCCTAGACTTCGGAGAGAAGGAAGACAGGAATTAGGGCATGCTTTGAATCACTGTCATTTATTCATATTTTTATTTCTCTTTCTGTTTTGAGAAGTTTTCATTGCAGAACAAACCTAGGGTTTCACTGATCCTCTTTATCATCTTTTCATTTTCTATTTCTGTTCTTACTGTTACCCTGTTTTGCAGTTTACTTTGTAGTCTGTTCGTTTCCTACCTTCTTGATATGAATTATTAGCTTATTTATTTTCAAGTGTTCTTTTCTAATACATGTATTTAAGGCTACACATTAAGCTCTAAGGTTTGCTCTAGATACATCTCAGGTATAGATATGTAGTACTTTCATTGCCATTCTCGTCTAATGTAATTTCCATTTCATTTCCTTCTTAACCCATAAATTACTTAAAAGTATGCACTTCTGTTTTCAAACAAACGGCCTGTTATACTACCTTGTCAATTTTATTTCCAATTTTATTTCACTGTTTTAGAGAATGTGGTCTGAATTATTTTGAAATTTGTTCATTTTGCCACCTACAACCTGGTGAATTTTCGTAAATATTTCATGTGTACTTGAAAAGTATAAAATTTCTCTCTCTTTCTTAAGTACAGGATTTTACAGACCTTTATATACAAGCTTATCAATTTGTTATTGACATCATCTATATCTGCTTAATTTTTTGGCAAATTGAGCCATCTGATTCTTAGAGATTTAATTAAAATTTCCTCCTATGATTGTGAATTTTCCAATTTCTCTTTTAGTTCTGTCTCTTTTAGAACTGTTCTCTTTTTTTCTGGATTTTACACCAAGGGTTTGGTGGGGGAGGAATTTGAAGCAAACAGGTCAGATGTCTTTGAGAACTTCTTTCTTTTCTTTAAGAAGAAAAAAAAGTATAATAATAAAAATAAATGAAGGAGAGGAAGAAAGAGGAAGAGGGAGAGAGAACAGGAGTGTTGTTTTATTGCCCGGGCTAGAATGCAGTCTGAATTGGGTATGCCAATGATTGTGCTTAATAATGGAGACATGAAAAAATGAGGGAAGAAAATAACAAACAAGCAGCCAACCAATATTTCATTTAAACCTGTAGGTAGGTGTGATGTGGTACTGATAAGAGTGTATATTTTGTGTATTTAAAGTGGAGAGTCCTATAAACGTTTATTAAGTTTACTTGTTCCGGATCTGGGTTCAAGTCCTGGATATCCTTGTTAATTTTCTGTCTCATTGATCTGTCTAATATTGATGCTGAATTCTCCCACTATTATTGTGTGGGAGTCTAAGTCTCTTTATAAGTCTTATGTATCTGGGTGTTCCTGTATTGGGTGCGTATATATTTAGGATCATTAGCTCTTCTTGTTGCATTGATCCTTTTATCATTATGTAATGTCCTTCTTTGCCTCTTTTGATCTTTGCTGCTTTATAGTCTATTTTATCAGAGGCAAGAATTGCAACTCCTGCTTTTTATTTATTTATTTATTTATTTATTTTTGCTGTCCATTTGGTTGGTAAATCTTTCTCCATCCCTTTGTTTTGAGTCTTTGTGTATCCTTGCATGTGAGATGGGTCTGGATGCAGCATACCGATGGGTTTTGGCTGTGTCTTTTGATTGGGGAATGTAGTCGATTTAAATTTAGAATTAATAATAATATATGTGAGTTTAATACTGCCATTTGATGCTAGCTGGCTGTTTTGCCCATTAGTTGATGTAAATTCTTCATTATGTTGATGCTGTTTACTTTTTGGTATATTTTTGGAAAGGATGATACTGGCTGTTCCTTTCTATGTGTAGTGGTTCTTTCAGAAGCTCTTGTAAACTGTTCTTTTAAACAGTTTAGGCTATGCTATTAGCATATATGAGTCTATTATTGTTTATCTTCTTGGTATTATTCCTCTTACTGTTTATTATTTTTTAATGCTATTAAAGCCTTTTGTTCTTAAATTTTTTCTAATATTAAGATCCCCACATTACCTTTTTTGTATATATTTACCATGCATATCTTTTTCCAGTCTTCATTTTTAACTTTTCCATGTATCTTTATTTTAGGCCCATTTTTTTATATATATAAGCATCATACAACAGGATTTTAGTTTATAGCCGATTTGATAATCTCTTACTTTAATTAGTCATTTTAATATATTTACTCTATTTAAACTTCTTTCCATAACCTCATTTTGTGTTTTCTACTTACCATCCTCCTTCTTTTATTTCTTTCCCCTTGTTTTCTATCTTCTGTTAGTCCTTTCTGACTGCTTTTGACCCTTGGCCAATTTGGAGGCAAAAAGAAAAAAAAAAATTTGTTCTTCTAGTGTTCACCCTTATAACTGTTACACACCCACTTCACTATCATGTTTTCCTAACCAAGTCTGAAGTTAGTTTTTCTAACCTTCTCCCAAAATCAAGACCTCTCAACATTGAACAAGCTCTATCTCATTACCACAGTATAAAGATTTGTCTTTTTTATTTTCTTCTAACACAAACAAATGTTTTTTTTTACAATTGCTTCAGTAATCAACATTTTAATCATTTTTTAACTCATTACTGTTTCTTATACTTCATGTCTTTCCTTTATATTAATTCTTCATCTTACTCAAGTCTATCTTTTAAAAGGTTTTATGATAACTGTCTATGAGTTATAAATCTCTTAAGTCTTTTTATATTGAAATATTCCTTCTGGTCTATACTATTGAATGAAAGTTTAGCTGGGTATAAATTTCATCAATACTTTGAAGATGTAACTCCATTGTCTTCTCATGATCATTGGCACCCATAGTCTGCTGTCAGTCTGATAGTAATTTCTCTGTAGGCAATGTCTTTTCTTTCTGTAGTTGTTAATATTTTTTCACTATTCTTAATATTCTGGGGTTTAATTATTATAAATCTAGATATCATTAATTTTTATTTATCTTGCTTGGGACTTAAAATGTATTTTTGATATAATTCACATATTCTTTTCTAAAAAGTCTTCAGCTATTATATTCTCAAATATTGCTTCTCCACTATTCTTGCCATTCTATTTCTCTGGAGCTTCTTTTACATGTCAGTTGGGACATCTTGACTTATCCTTTGTGTCATATAACTGCTGATTAATTGATAGATACATTCTTTTTTTCCCTGCTCTGGTTGCATCAGAACTATTCACTAGAACTATCAACTAAGTCCCTCATCAACTGGGTTCAATCCAAGAGTTCCATGTATGGAATTATTTCAATAGCTTTTTTTTATTCCAAGTTTTATACTTAGTTCTTTTGTTTTATTTTGCCTATTTTTTGTCATACTTTCTTGTTATTTCTTCATCAACCTCTTTGAATATCCTAAACACACATTTTAAAATGCTTTTCAGTTTTAAAAAATTAACTTCATGAGTGAATTTATATTTCATTTCTTCACATTGTTGCCTCCCTTCTTTGCATGATTCATATTCTTAGAATTTGAGTTCATAAGGTCATTTCCACAGGTATACACACATCAATGTGTCACCTTGGGCAGAAGAGGTGAGAAGCACTTTCAAGTTGTACCGACACGAAGCTGATTAGGTGATTAGAGTTCACAGGGTTCGCTGCCGCAGCAGTGGCTACAGCAAGAAATAGGTAAACCCTAGAGAACCTGGCCTGGAGCATAAAAGGTATCTTTTATAGAATATATCTAAATTGTTCCTTACCAAATATTTTATCCTAAGATGATACTGATTAGCATGGTCTGAAAACTAGCCTTTGGAAGTCAAAAATGCAATGAATTTATCTGTCACTATCACCATCACCTCCCCTAGGAACTTCTGAAGGACATCTACATTCTGTAGAAATAAAGTTTTAAATTAAGGAAAAAAAAAATATTCAAACTTACATCATGATTCAAGCACCTAAGAGACTTAAAGAACATATCAAAATTACAGTTGTTATCACTGTATCAGATTTACATTTTTTGACACAATCATTACAAAATCCTTACTTGATAAGAATTTTCCAAAAGTCCTACTGGATTGTTTTTATTTAGAATTACCTTAATATTCCTGCATTTTTACTCACAATTTTAATCTGTCATTTACTCATGAATATCTGTGTCTATGAGACTTTTTACTGTGGAAATTATTTTAGTTTCCCTTAAGATTTGTGATCTCATATGAAATCTTCAGAAAGAACTTTAAAGAAAGTTCAAATTTTCATAAAGCCCTTTTCCAAAACACATTGACACTGCAAATTTTGACCCGACTAGTAAAGATCTGTAATTGTGACTGTTAAAATGTGATTTTCTACAAATAACTGACAGGTCGACCACTACAGGTTGGGCACTCTTGAAAGGCAGTCTTCCAGATCTGACGTGTCCTATGGGTTCACTACACAAATTGGCTAAGGCAAGTTCTACTAACTAGTACGCCCCATTCTCACATCCTACTCCCTGTTAACTAGAATACCCCATTCTCCACCTCTGCCTACTAAGGGGTACCACTGAATAACAAACCCTCCAACAACAGATAGGGTAGAAAGAGCAGTCTGTCTTGTCAGAGTAGAAACCAACAGGGAGGCTGGGCTCCCATTAGAACATGTGCAGTCGCCGCATGTTCCTTCAGCGTCTTACCCAAATGCTCCCTCTCTTCCAGCTCTTTCCCCCGCTTTTAGACTTTACTCAGAACACAGCCACATACACAAAAATCTCCAGGACAGATCCTAGAAAGTTAGGCTGGATAGTAGCAGTGGCACAGCCATTCTGCCCTGAGGTTGTGCACCTTCCCCAGACCCTTCACAGTTGCTGACAGTTCAAGGTAACAAATTAGTCTTGCCTGTTTTAGCTTGCTGTAAATTACACACTTTACACTTTCCTTTTTACACTTTTATTATTATTATTATTATTTTGAGACAGAGTCTTGCTCTGTCACCCAGCCTGGAGTGCACTGGTACAATCTTGGATCACTGCAACCTCTGCCTCCCAGGTTCAAGCAATTCTCCTACCTCAGCCTCCCAAGTAGGTGGGATTACAGGTGCCTGCCATCAGGCCTGGGATAATTTTGTATTTTTAGTAGAGAGGAGGTTTCACCATATTAGCCAGGATGGTCTCAAACTCCTGAAATCAAGCAATCCGCATGCCTCGGCCTCCCAATGTGCTGGGATTACAGGTATGAAACACCGCACCCAGCCCTTTTCACATTTTGAAAGCAGTCTTTTTCTACGTAGTTCAAACCACATATCATTCTTCTGAAAATGACTCATATCAAGATGTCAAACACCTAACCAACCACCTGAGAAAGCTTAAGAAAGGCAGGCATTTCCAACTCTTGCTGGGGATCTCCATCTGGAAGGCTCCCTGATACCTGAAATTCAATATAGCTAACACCAAGGTGACTACCAAGCCAGTATCTTCTGTCTCTGACTTCACTGCATCACCGTTTTCCTAGATCCTTCATAGAAAAGCCGGGATTCCCCTCTGTGCTTCCCTCTTCTTCGTCTCAAACGAAATACTTTCCAGCCTCTCAAATTCTCTGTCCTTTTCTTTCCCAGCTGGAGAGTGACAGTAGCCTCCTCCAGGTCCACCCGCCTCAGCTCCCTCACTACAGTCTTTCTCATCCTTTCCAGTCAGTCTCCATCTCACACACTTTCAAACCTGTCATTTTCCTCCTTTACAACCACAGATAAGGCTAGGCATGGTGGCTCACACCTGTATTCCCAGCACCTTCAGAGGCTGAGGTGGGTGGATCACCTGAGGTCAGGAGTTTGAGACCAGCCTGACCAGTGTGGCAAAACCCCATCTCTACAAAAACACAAAAATTAGCCAGGGGTGGTGGCACATGCCTGTAATTCCAGCTGCTTGGGAGGCTGAGGCAGAATTGCTTGAACCCAGGAGGTGGAGGTTGCAGTGAGCTGAAATCGTGTCACTGTACTCCAGCCTGGGCAACAAGAGCAAAACTCTATCTCAGTTGAAACAACAACAGCAGCAAAAAGAAAAACACCACACACACAAATAGGTAAAATGCAAGAATCTTAAAGGTAATAATAGCTTTTGACCCTATGTTTTCCACTTTGAAGAAACAGTTCTTATGAAATATTAATGGGTAAATATTAATTTTCAGAAGTTTCTAACAGCATTACTTATAAAGATAAAAAATGTCAAACCTAGATATTTCATATTAGAGAATACATTTAATAAATGATGCTCCACCCGCAGTGCTTTATACATCCATTGTTCTAACATTATTTAGTGGCAAGGAAAAGTGTTCTAAATACAACATTAAGAAGAAAAAAAGCAGGTCCAGGTACAATGAAGCACATCTGTAAATCCCAGTACTTTGGGAGGCTGAGTGGGAGGACCACTTGAGTCCAGGAATTCAAGATCAGCCTGGGCAACACAGGGAGACCCCGTTTCTCAAAAAATTAAAATTAGCGAGGCGTGGTGGCACACACCTATAGTCCGAGCTACTCAAGAGGCTAAAGTGGGAGATTTGCTTGAGCCCAGTGAAGGCTGCAGTGGGCCATGATTGTGCCACTACACTCCAGCCTGAGTAACAGAGTGAGACCTTGTCAGAAGAGAGAAGAGAGATGAGAAGTGAGAGATGAGAGATGAGAGACGAGAGATGAGAAATGAACAGAGACATGATGAGATGGAAAAAGAGAAGGTGGAGGAGGAGGAAGAGGAATAGAAAAAGGAAAAGGAAGAAGGAGGGGGAAGAAAGAAGAACGTAAAAGTACATAAGAATTTATTTATATTTGATTTAATGTATATACACTGAAAAATGAACTCGTGTAAAATAAGTACAATGTTAATAGTGGTTATTCTTATTGACTAAAATTACAGGAGATTTTTATTTTCTTCTTTTTACTCTTCAGTATAATCCAAATTCTATAAGTACATATTCCAACTGTCAAAAGAGTTTTTAAAAAATGTTTACACTGACTGATAATCTGAAAGAAAATAAAATATCAAAAACATGTTTTTATATATTTTCCAAATTTTCCTTAATGAACATGCATTACTTTTATAACCAACAAAATGGCGGCAGTTGTTGAAGTTCTAACGTCCATACCCCACCCTCAGCCAAGCTGAACCTCTGTCCTACGGCCTCCCTCCTGACCATGTGCACACCTCGCTTCCTACACCCCTGTCTCCACCTGAGGAAACCCTGCCTATCCACCCAGCACCATTTCAGAACCTTCTCCCTGAAGTCTTTCCAGAATGCTAATCAGATACAAAGCTCTCTACTTGAAACCCCAAAGTAAGTCCAAGCCTCCTTAACTGAGGCATGCACATAGTCTACCCTATGGAAGGACTGTTGGCTTCCCTTAACCCCCTTCTCTGCAGTGAACATGGGGCCCACCTCTCTGGAGACTGTATTCCGTCACGTCACACAGCATGCACCTTGCACATGTGAGGCTCCTCAGGTGGGAAACATCTGCTGAATTAAACTGTAACTCTTTGAAAATTTCAACAGAGCATATTTATTGATGTAATGTAGTTCACAATGGAGGGATTCCTAAAAATAAGAATGCCAGTTTATGGAGAACTCAACCCATCCACTGAGGCTCCAAAAGTGTAAATTCAACGACCATATGGGGTAGGGGGGATGTAGAGTTAAATAGCTCCCATTTCACCTTTCCCTTTCCTCTTCCAAATTCCTAGATTACAGACATAGATTCAGAAGTGTTGCATGGGGCATATTTCAATCAGACTTAATGTGCTCAAACACTTAGTACCTGTGTGGCCTCGGGCAAGCTCTCTGTCCTCTCTAACCCTTTTTCCCTCATCTGTAAACTAGGAGTAAAGAGACCATTATTCACAGCCATTGAGGGGATTTCATCTATGAGGTACTCAGTATTGGTGTCCATTCTCTTCTCTCAGGCTCCCTGCCTGCACCACCTCTGCCCTCCCCACATAGGCATGTACACCCTCTAAACCCCCTCTCAGTCCACCCGAGGTTGGAGCTGCTCCTCCGGTCACTCCGATCTCTGAGAATCACAGCATGCTGTGGTACAGCCTCAGAGCCGGCCCCAAGCCCTCAGATGAAACGCACCGTACTGCAGCCTCAAAGCAGCCTCTCTGGACTCTGCCTACAGAATTCCGGAGCCAGTGTCTCCATTGCTCAAGCATAGAACTCTCTGGTTATCACCCAACTCAGATGACCCCTTCTCTAATGACTGCTTCTGAACCCACAGCTTTGCAAAAGCTTAATGCTTCTTCACATACCCGCCTTCTCGCCATCTCCTGCTCACTATCACCACCCAGGTCTTTGTCACCCGAAACCCGCAAAGAATACTAGTCTCAACCAAGGGCAGGTGAGGGCAAGTCTCTGGCCTTAATTTTTCATCTAAAAAATGAGTAGAACTTAATTATTTCTAACATCCTAGTTGGTCATACAATGATCTGATGACTCTGTGGGATGAAATAAGAAAATCAAAACAGTTTTTCCTCTTTTTTCTTCTCCCCAACTTTAACTGTGACATTACAATTGTGATCAGTGGGTAAATAAAATTTTCCCTACAAACAGCCAGTAACAGGGTATCCTTTTCTAGGAAAGAGTATGAAGAAAAAGTAAGTTAAGGGAAAGGAATAAAGGAGTTTGTATCCACCAAATGACTGCTGGGAGCTACACACGGGTGTCTCTGTACATGTGGAATCCCATGATAACCCTGCAAGGAAGACACTACTAGCCCCCCACTGAAGGATGAGAAAACAGAGATTCAGAGAGGTTAGGTCACTTGCCCAAAGACATAGAACCAAGACAGACTCCGGACTCCAACGCAGGAAGGCCTGGAATTCAAAGCCGACGTCCTTTCTGCTACACTTCCCTGGACACAACTTCGGAAGCTGCTCTCTGTGGACCACTATGGATGCCTGCAAGCAAGCTGAATTAAGAGGCTCCCTGTGCAGACACAGGGTTTGAAGGATGATGTGGTGGTATCGGATTATTCGTTACGGAGATTAAGCGGCACCTGATAAATGACATGTAATTCATGAGGATCTTGAGGAGAAAACATAATTTTATGGAGCACTCTACTGGAGCTGCATTTTCTGTAGTGGGCATTTACTGGATATCCGTAAAGTACATGTAGAGTCTGGAGCACAAATAGAGCACATCACGTGCAGCACATTTCCAAGGTGCTCTTCTCCCTGGCTCCCTGGCCTCTACAAAGGCAGAAGGGTGACACCAGGATGAGAGCTCTGACCAGGGCAACAAACGGACCCTCAATCCAGGCTACAGTTGGATAGTTGTGAGTCCTTGATCAGAAGGTAGAACCTATGCAGAGACCAGAAATATCCTGAGCTTAACCCTAGAAAGGCAGCTCAGTAGACCTCAGTGGACAAGAGACAGCCAGGCCCTGGCCACAGACACACATTCCCAGAGAACGAGTTGGTGGCCTGGAGTAAGTCTCTTCTGGTCAGCTATCCAGCAAAGAGGAGAGCAGGAGAGAGGGTGATTCAAAGACAGATTTCCGCTCTATGTTGCTAGGAACAAGGAAGATGAACACGTGGCAAAAATGTCAACATTTCAATGTATCTTCTGTGTTCTTTACTTTTCTGAAAACCTACATCATGTTTAATAGTTCACCAAGACACCTTCCTTATCCCTACTCTTGACTGAAAACTATGAAATGTGAAAATAGCTTCTGCTAATAAGAGAAGCCATATAGCAATTGGACTCTGATTGATATTTTCGGTATTTGATGGTAACTAATTACCTTCTGTCCACATCATTCCTAATGCTGCTTTAATTTGATTAACTTTTCTTTTCAGCCTCTTCCCTAATTTAAAACATGCTCAGATGCATGTATACACTCCACTGTACCTCTGCACTGTGATTAATGCAGTGCCAGGTTCTTTATACACATTGCTGTATTTCAGCCTTGACCCCAGGAATATTCTCTGAAGAGTACCAGGTCTGTATTTACCAAGAGGGGTCAAGAATCAGAATTCCAAGGTTGGAAGGGACCTTCCTTCTAATCTAGTCTCAACGCCCTGCAAATATTCACAACTCCTTTCATATCACAGCAAACAGGTGTTCAGCCAAAGCTCAAATTACTCTCTGCCTCTTAAAGTGGCCTGTTCCCTTCTACAGATCTAATGACAGCTAGAAAGCTACTCCTACATTGAATCAAAACGCTGGCATGTTCCTTCCTTCATTCTAATCCTCTCCCTTGAGGTCACAGGGAGCAAACTTAGCCCCTCTTCCTCATTACAATCAGTCAACACTCTGACCTCTTGAAGACAACTCTGATAACTCCATGGACCTCGTCTTCACCAAGCAGAACCCAAGTTCCTTCATCTGCTCCTCATTGGACACGTTCTGGGATACACTCACTATCTGCTCTCCTTAAAATGTGCCCCACTGTGTCTGTATCTCTGAAGGATAGTGGTGCCACAGCCATTCCAGACTAGTGAGCCACAGATCTCTAGAAAGAATGATCTCTGCATGTGGAAGCCCAGGCTTCTCAAAACCAGCTCTCTGGACCAGCACAGTTCTCCCAGCTGGACATGGTGATGACAAAGGATTAAATAGCCAGTAGCACCACAGGCCAAGAGAACCAAACTCCTCCTGAGGACGCGAGTTCAAGGCTGAGATCGGGCAGGCTGAGAATGAGCTGTAGGGCTTTAACAGCACTTGACAAATATGCTTACCAGCTGGCCTGGGGCAAAGAAAGCCTTAAGGAAAAAAAAATTATATATATATATATATATATATATATAGCATCCAGTTTGCCAAAGAGGCATCCTTTAGTAATTTTCTATTTCCTAGATGTGTCTGTTCATGGTCACTGCCTTTTCTAAGGTTTTTGCAATTTGCTTTTCCCTACTAGAGTGAGTAGGATATCTACAGAATTTCAACGAAGCAGTGACCACAACATTGCAAGTGTTGATTAACACAGTAGAATGATCTCAGTTCCAGTTCAATCCTAAAAGAAAATGTAGGACAAATGGATGTGGGAAAGAGGTCCCAGATGAAGACATCTTCATGAAAGGTCCCCAAAGCAATCTGCAGCCACAATGGGACTCTCTTCTTAGCATTCCTGAGAAGCAGTAAAGCATCAGCAGATCAGTCTGGATCGCTCAATTTCATCCCAGAAGGAACGGCAGAGCTGGGAGGGCTGTTAGTGAAAAGGCAAGCCTTTCGTCACCCACATTCAAAACTAAGGCCAAGGCAAGACAACTGGCTTGAGATCCTCGGTATTTTCATCATATATGATCCCGTCACCTGGTCAGACACCTGCTATAGAAATGTGGTGAAGGAAACACTAGAAGTGGTGGTTCTCTGCCACTAGCTTAGCCTAATCTCATGTCAGGAACTATGAGATCTGGGGCTATGAAATAACTTGAGTGGCATCATGAGCTCTTCCTGAGTTACTGTGGAGTGAACCTGAGGAATTTCACACTTTCTGTTTTTCCTATGGCATGCCACACAGTCATTGACAGCTTATTTCTTTCAATCATAGATAGAATACTTCCTCTGTCACTTTCCTATCTCCCAACCATTTTCCTCCCTTGGAAATCTCTTCCTTTCGGCATGGCTGGGCACCTGGTAGATCGTCGGTAAACACAAATTCCCTTCACCTAGCACCTGCACCCTGCGTCCCTCCTCTCTGAGGCCCCTGAGTATCACTCATCCAACAAGTACCCAGAAAACTAGGCTGGTGAGACACATACACCAAAAGAAGAGCTGTCACCATAAAGAGCATTGGCCCATCAACAGCTAAAGCACACAGAAGTTTCCAGAGGTTCCTTTGAGACTTCCTCTTTAAGTTCCTCTCTATGGCTTTTGGCTCCTCTATTCAAACCTAAACTTTAAAAATTAGTTCTTACTCAACTCTGGGCAAATTAAATAAATAAATACAAAGAATTTTTCCCACTTCTATTGACAATGTGAAGAATATGATTCATCTAACAAGTATTTATATTCAGGGTTTATATTTGAGACTAGGCCCTGGTAATCCAAGACTAGTCCCTATCATCAAAAAGCTTAGAGCACAGGCAGAGACAGGTAATCCATTCAATCTCTAATTATAATGCAATGTGACAAACCTTATCCTGTGAACAAAGGCACAAAGAAGGGATGAGGGGGAAGAACTGAGGAAAGTCACTGAGACTTGAAGGAAGAGGAGGATCTCAATTCAATATATGGGAAGGTGTGTAGTGGTTACAGTGAGGGATGAGACAACAAGGCCTCAACACCAGTTGGGTGAGAAGTAGTATGTATGTATGTATGTATGTATGTATTTTTGAGATGGAGTCCTACTCTGTAGCCCAGGCTGGAGAGCAATGGTACAATCTCGGCTCACTGCAACCTCTGCCTCCTGGGTTCAAGTGATTCTCCTGCCTCAGCCTCCTGAGTAGCTGGGATTACAGGCATATGCCACCAAGCTCAGCTAGTTTTTATATTTTTAGTAGAGGGAGGGTTTTGCCATGTTGGCCAGACTGGAGTCTCGAACTCCTGACCTCGGGTGATCCATTCGTCTCAGCCTCCCAAAGTATTGGAATTACAGGCAGGAGCCACCATGCCCGACCCTAGTAGTAGTATTCATTAAAACAGGCTAGTAGAGTTGATTGAAATTAGGTTCTACAGGACCTTAAATGTCAGACTAAGGAGTGCAGGAATCTTTCTAGTGACCAAGATTTCCCCAGCAAACGAATGATATGATCATAGCTGTATCATATGGAGTGTTTCTCTCTGATGGGGAGGCAACAAAATCTCCTAGAAATAAGGTGGTAATGGATTAGTAGAGGGACTCTCAGATCTGTCCACTGGACCCCATGCGCAAGACTAGCACCTGGTCCTGCCCCCATCTCTAACTCATTAAAGAGTATGCCCTCTCTGCCCTAGAGAAAAGAAGACACAGATAATTTTTGTTTGGTCTTTTTTTTCTGGTAATAGTTGTGGCTGTGTGGAAAATCAAGATCTTTTGTGGAAAAGGAAAATAGAGCTGTTTATTTGGGCAGGTATGAATAGGTGTGTGGGCTGTAGCAAGAGACTCCAACCTCGTTTCTTCAAATCTTGTCTCATGCCCTCATGCCACGCTTCACACTGAGGCTGGAGCAATCATTCTAAAACACACAGATGATCCTATCATTTCCATAGTTCTTAATGCTCATTGGAAAAAGTGTAATTTTCTTAATCTGGTTTATAGCTAAGTAGGTGAATGGTGACACCAGATAACCTCAAGAAGAATTGGTTTGGTGGGAGAAGGAAGCTACTATCTGTTGAGGGCCTAGCTACGACGGGCCCATCACCACCCTTTAAAAAACGTGCACATCCTATACTATTTAGAACCGCCCTGGAAGAGATATCATTATCTCCACTGAACAAATGATGATCCTAGGATGGGGACTATAGCTGTTTGCCCTGGACTTAGAACTAACAAGGGGCAGAGCTGAGATTTGAACCCAGGTGTGAATCCAAGCCACACTGTCACCATGGACCCAGAGAAGGAAAGCCCATTTGTTCTAAAAGGAATGGGGAGTAGGGAAATGAAACAGGGGTGGTCTTTGGGCAAGATAGGCCTTCATGTTTTACACGTATCTTTCTCCCCACCCGAAACATTTTGTGCCATGGTCTTGATTTGACCCCTGCCTTTAACCTTCCAGATTTGGCATTCATCTTAAATACACCCTGATAATTTTCATCAAATTTATGGCCATTATTTCCTCAAATACATTTTCTTTCCCATTATCTATCTGGGCTTCTGGTGACACTCCAAGTGCACATACATTACACCACTTGGCATTCTCTCAGAATCACTGAGGATGTGTTCATTCTGTAAAAATAGTTATTCTCTATGTGCTACAGTTTGGATAATTTCTATTGACCTGTCTTCAAATTTACTGACTGAAACCCAAATTTGCCTGATAACTGAGATCTGACATTCTACCCCAGTGGTCTGTGGAGGTAAAAGAGTTAAATGATAGACGCAAATGTTTATTTACTTCATCAATATATTTTAGTCTTATTTCAAGCACAGATTTCATATTCTAAATCACATTACAACGTTCCTTTGACCTGTGCTCAATTCCAAGTATACCAGAAGTACAATCTGAAATGCTTCGCAGCTTCAACTCTCATAAAATGACCCATTTTGCATGAGATCCAATGCACACTTTCAACATGATTCTGAGTGCTTTAATTCAAACCATTCTATTTAAAAATGCAAGAAATATTGACCTACAAGTAGGGCAGTAATAATACCTAAATGCTCTCTAGGAAGGATTTGTATCTCTTTTTAGCTAGTATCACTTTTTATAAATTTACTTTTTAATGACAAGATTTTATATATTTATAGTGTACAACAAGATGTCTCGATATATGTACACACTGTGGAATGAGTAAATTACACTAAGTAACACACCTGTCACCTCATACACTTATCACTGTTTTATGGTGAGAACATTTAAAAATCTATTCTCTCTGCAATTTTCAAGTATACAATATATTATTATTAACTATAGTCACCAAGATCTCCAGAACTTACTCTTCGGGTCTAATTGAAACTTTGTACCCTTTGACCAACATGTCCCAGCCCCTGGTAACCATCAAGCTACTCTCTGCTTTGATGAGTTTGACTTTTTGAAATTCCACACATGAGTGAGATCATGCCCTATTTGTTTTTCTGTGCCTAACTTATTTCGTATAGCAGAATGTTTTCCAGGTTGATCCATATTGTTGCAAATGACAGGATTTCCTTCTTTTTTAAGACTGAATGGTGCTACATTGTGTATATGTGCCGCAGGTTTTAATCCGTGCATGCACTGATGGACACTCTATCTTGGCCTTTGTGAATAGTGCCTCAATGAATATGGGAGTATGAATATCTCTTTGAGATAGTGATTTCATTGCCTTTAGATATGAAGAAGTAGAATTGTTGAATTACATAATAGTCCTGTTTGAAATTTTTTTTGACAAACCTCCATACTGTTTTCCGTAATGGCTATACCAATTTACAATCCCACCGACAGCGGGAATCCTCACCAACAATTGTCATCTTCTGACTTTTTGATAATAGCCAAGCTAATGTGTCATTTAAAAGGGCTATTTAAGTTCTTAAAACAGAGGGATAGAAAAACCTTACAAAACTATGAAAAGACGGCATTTGAGAAAGGTCTAGAGGGGCCTTATTTATTTATTTTGTAATTAAAAGCAGTTATGTTCAAGCCAAAAGTACTGAACTAGGAGGTGACAGCTTCCTAAGTGGTATTCCTGTTGCATCTCTAGCCAACCTAAATATGCTATCTTCAACAGAGCAGTCAAAATGACTTTTAAAAAAAAGCCACATCACACCTCTGCCTTAAATCCTCTAGATTTCCTATAGCATGCAAAATAAATGTCAAAGTCCCCACCATTACCCACAAGTTACCCATGAATTGCCCTTCATGATCTTAGTCCCTGACCTCAGCTGCTTTCCCTCTGCCTCCCTTGCTGATTGCATGCCAATCACAGAGGCCTCAGCCAAGCCACTCCTGCCTCAGGGCCTTTGCACTTGCATTCCTTCTGCCTGGGACACTTTTTCCATAAATCTCTGCAAGACAACCTCTCACCTCTCTCAGGTCTGTTTCATGCATGCCTTCTCTGACTACATTAATTTAAATTACAACCCCTCAACCATAGCCTAGCATTTCCTATTCTCTTCCCCTGCCTTTAATCAACAGCACTTATCGCAATCTGACATGCCGTATGCTTAAGATATTTATATAATTTTCTGTCCCACACTACTGGAGTGTAAGCTCCTTGAGAGGAAAGACTTTTTTGTCTCCTGTTGCAATAAACCATCTGATGAATATATGAATAAATAATCTCAGTGCCAGACCATTCAACTAGTTCTGCCATTAACTAGTAGCCTGACCCTGGGGAAGTCAATGTCTCCAAGCCTCAGTTTTTTCATCTCAGAGTTAACTGTGAAGAACAAATGAATATATATATATTCTAATATGGAGCTTACTACGGAAATGGAAAAGCTAGGTGGTGCTGGTGAAAGTGTTTAACAGCTTCTTCATTGCAAGGTAGATTAAAAATGTCTTACATAAGAGAAAAAATGGGGACAAAAACTTCAATAGAGTTACCAACACCTTCACGGCAATTGAAAAGCTATTTGTCATTCAGTTGGTGCAGATGTCTGGTCATTTGTTACGTGTCACTGCAGACTTATGTATTGTCACCAGCATTAAAGCATACACTGGCTATTTACTTGTAAAAAGGCAGCTCTTACTTTCTGAGCATGGCAAAGTAGAGCCACACACAGACTCTATGCCATCGGGCTTTCCCCATAGTGTGGCCACCCCACTGCATATGTGCACTGCAGAACTGTCAATGCGAGGCCTGGTCAAAGACACACCTGCCAGGCACAAGTTATTCAACCAAGAGCTAGGAACTGGGAAAGGGTTCCGGGCTCATCTGTCCTGAGGTAGCTGTCACTTCCTGCTCGTAGCGTCATCACATTCCCGAAATTCCCCAGATGACCCTCCCCAGTCCTCCTCAATTAATATCCTTGTGAGATGAATCAAAACTCTTCCATGCTTCCCAACATGAGTATCTCTGCCACCCTGATACAGGTCATATGCTGAGGAAACAGAACCCTGGTGGAAGAAAGGGTAATAAGAATGTCACCAAGCACTGAATCCATATGAGGGTGCTGGAAGCTAGATGGACACAGGCTTCCACTAGAAACATCTCCATCCTGACCTGACAAGTGGCAGAATTATGGAGATTAGGAAACTGGAAAAGGGCCATCACATAAAAAGATGACTGAGATATACAGGACTGTATAGGGGTTTTTAGGAGAGAACAGACATATGGCAAAAAAAATAAAATAAAATTTCTTTTCCTACAAAAGAACAGTGCTGATTCACCCTGAGTAGGCTCAGTTCTGGAAGGCCACATGTGAGGATGCGTTCACTCAGCTTATGCTAAGCATATTTTTGAAAGATTGTTTTGAGTTTGTTCATGGTAATGTCTACCATGATGTATCACTGATTATTTCCATATTATCATGAATCTTGGAATCCCAGCTGAAATCTGGAAGGATATAGGGTGGGACCTACATCAGAAAGATATCCATCTGCAGGCACCACTGTTACTTCCGAGATCAGAGGGCTCAGCCAGGAAACTTGGTGTTGGTCAACTCTAATTCTTTGTCAAAGTCTGGGATACAGATGACATAGGAAGATGAAGAGTGTGTTTCCTAATAACACCTAGTGGCTATGAACACCTAACAACACAATGATCATGGGCTTCTAAGACGCTGTACATAAGAACTTAGGGAAAGCTCACAGATTCTTGCATCATTGTTCACACTATTTGGGTCTAAGGTATGCCAAGTTAAACGTCTGTTTCTCCAACGTGGTTCAACCATGTTGCTTCAACTGAATCCCACTTCCTAGGCTTCCAGTGGTAACATTCCCAATTACTCCTGGAAAAATAGAACTAGCACTGTTTGATTTTGATTGCCCACCAGAAAAAAAAAAAGAAAAAAAAAAAACACCTCTAGATTGTACTGGACCTAACAAATTTCATTCATGGCCATTATTTTATTTTTATTTCCCTTACTCATATATAACATTATTCCAAAAAAGGATTTGAGATCACTTAAAAAATACATACATGATATATGTATGTGATTAAAAAAGAAGTAGTTCAGTAAACATCTCCTCTTCTTGAATCCCCAAAAATGTGGCAGTGATAACCATGGGTAGTTTTACCTATACTGCCTGTGAAAACTGGAAATATGGAAACTGCACTCTGGTAAGTGTCTTCTGCTGCCTTCAAACTCATTCACCATATTAAGCAGAGGCGCAAAAAAACACTCCAGGTGAAATGGACTAACTGTTAATCTTCCCTGTGGGCAGCACCCCTGAGTAGGCTTTATAATTTCTCGACTGCTTCTCCATTTCTACCATTTCAACATTTTGAAGGCATTCTACATCTAGAAGCAAGACCTCCTCCAACCCAGGCCCTCTCTGGAGTTGCTTTTTTAATCCTGAGCTACTGAGGGTCGGGACTCAAAGCTGCACGGCAGCATGTCCCCTGGTCACAAGATCTGGGGAAAGAATGAGAGACAAGATCGCTGTTTCGTGGAGGGAGCTCTGCCTGAGAATCTATCTTCTGCCACCTGACAGTGTGCCTGCTTCTTGCTTTACTCAAATCTGTTGCGGCAATCTGTCTACTGTGGCTCTATTTTCAAGTATTCATCCAGCCGGTTATAAATTTCAATAGTCTGGTTGAATGCGCAAGTGAAAATGGTCCCTCAGTTGCATTAAGGAGATTTCTATCACTTGTTAAATGGCTTTGGACTTAAACAACTATCCATACATTTGCTTTCACTTGGGAATATACATTTAAAGCCATGCTCAGAGACACGGGACAAAACGGTAGACATGGAAAAAATCACCATTTATCCTGCCTTCCTCGGCAAACTGGATCTCACAGTAACCAAATAGTTGATAAAGAGAAGTCTCTATTTATAGAAATATTGCAGCTCACGAATTTAAAAAATGCTAGAATTAAAATAGGTTGCAGCTTCTGAGAAAATAATGGATCGAGGTAATGATCAGTAAGGGGCTGCTGACTTCACCAAAAGAAAAGGAACCAGGGCCTGGCACGGTGGCTCACACCTGTAATCCCAGCACTTTGGGAGGCAGGTAGATTACCTGAGGTCAAAGTTCAACACCAGCCTGGCCAACATGGTGAAACCCCTTCTCTATTAAAAATACAAAAATTAGCTGGGTGTGGTGGTACACCCCTGTAACCCCAGCTACTCAGGAGGCTGAGGCAGAAAAATCACTTGAACCTGGGAAGCGGAGGTTGCAGTGAGCCAAGATCATGCCACTACACTCCAGCCTGGGCAACAGAGTGAGAATATGTCTCAAAATAAATAAATAATAATAATAAAGGAACTGGGTATTAAATGCCTCCTGAATCGCACACCACCACTTATGGATGCTGATCAGGCCTCTGACTCTCAGTGTGTAGAATATACAAGAAGACAGATGAACATGATTGTTCGGACCAGACTGAAGAAAACAGTACAGGCTGAATTATTTAATTTCTTCAACAAATAAATAGCAAGGGAGAGAGAGAGAGAGAGAGAGAGAGAGAGAGAGAGAGAGAGAGAGAGAGAACTCATAGATGAAAAGAGACTAAATACTTATATCAACCAATTGCAGTGTATAGGCGATCTGGCTCATGATTCACAGAAACGGTTTTAAAAAACATTTATGAGGCAACGGGGAAATGGACTCACTGGAGATTTGATGATATTTAAAAAGTTTTATTTTAGGTATGATTTAAAAAATCCATCTTATCTTTTAGAGATAAATACCGAAATATTCATGGATGAGTTGATAGGGTAGCTGAGATTTGCTTTAAATATACTAGGATAGAGGAGGGGAAGGAGTGGGGATGTCGACAAAGCACATTTAGCCGTAAGCTGAGACCTATAGAAGCTAAGCGAGCAAGGCTTCAGGATACTAAGCTCTCTGTTTTTATATGTTTGACGTCTTTCACAATTGCAAAGTAAAAAACAAATACCTTTTAAAACTCAACTGAGATAAATGATATTGACAGAAAAATCTCCTACAGGATACCTGGTCCATTGCTTGTTTTAGATAAAATGCAACTAACTTCTGGGTTAAACCAGAGCTACCAGACAAGCACGCCAGCACCTGCAGGGATGTGAGGGCCAAATTGCCCCTTGCTGGAAGAGAGTCAGGAACCCAAAGGGAAGAGCAGAGTAACAAACAGCCATTACACTCGCATGCCACTCACTCCAAGGGTGCCACCAGCAGTGCTGCTGAATGCTTTGCAGTACACAGTGTCCTTCTTCTAAGTACCCTTGAAAGAAATTTCTTTCTGGTTCCGGAATCCAAAATTCTTGTGACTCCCCCAAGCATGTACATTTTTAGAATCAGTAAGTCAAACTTAAATCCATCACCATTTCACATCCATTAGGACAGCTATAATTTTTAAAAATAAATAAATAACAAGGGTTGGCAAGGATGTGGAGAAATTGGAACCCTTGTGCTTCGCTGGTGGGAACGTAAAAGTATAGCCGTTGTGGAAAATGATATGGCAGCTCCTCAAAAAATTAAACATGGAATTACCATATGCTCCAGCAATTCCATCTCTGGGTATACACCCAAAAGAATGGAAAGCAGGGACTTGAAGAGAGATTTGTACACTCAGGTTTGTCGCAGCCTTACCCACAATGGCCAGAAGGTAGAAGCAACTCCAGTACTGATTGACAGGTGAATGGATAAACCAAATGTGGCCTATAGATACAATGGAATAGGAAGGAAATTTTCATACATAGTACAACATGAACTTTGAAGACATTATGCTAAGTAGAATAAGCCAATTACAAAAGGGTAAATACTATATGATTCTATCTGTAGGAGGTCCCTAGAACAGTCAAATTCAGGGAGACAGAAAGTAGAATAGGGGTTCCCAGGGGCTGGGGGAAGGAGGAATAGACAGTGTTTAGTGGATATGGAGCTTCCCTTTGAGAAGATAAAATAACTCTGGAGATAGATGGTGGTGATGGCTGCTCAATAACGTGAAAGTACTTAACACGCCTGAACCGTATGCTTAAAAACAGGTTACAATGATACATTTTATATGATGTATATGCTACCATAATTTTTTAAAAAGGAAGTCCATCATGCAACCAACTGATTTTTCTTCATGTTGTTGCTAGGAAACACAGGGCCAAATTTATTATCAAGTTTTATAAATTATGTAAGACTGTGACACACATTCTTTGTTTATTTCATTTCACTTTTCTTTTCCTTTAGCCTAATATTTACCCAATTCTAATGCATGTTAGTTGGCTGTGTCTTGCGTATATTTTAATGTTCCATTTAATATTTTAATAATCCATTTTATAACAAGGCCCAAGATAAATGTCTGCGGAGAATGAGAACAAGAAACAGAACATTATGTTTTATGTTACCTGCATTTGATCCTTGATTGTTCTATATATTTTTTAAAAATGCTAGCTGGGTTAAACTGAATAATGAGTCACTCTTTTAGTTTTAGTTGTTCTCCATACCTATGTTTCTCTTCTTAAAAAAGTTAATGAACAGAGAAGCAATAGAAGATAACTGGTTGTTTCTTCTGCACATCCTGTTGAATGTAATTTCTCTGTAGAAATTTAAGAAATGTCCTCCACAATTATAAACTAAATCTCTCTCTCTCTCATTGTTAAAACTGAAAGGAAAAAGGTCAGTCAAGCGGTGGTCGTGTATACTACTGCAAACAGTGAAAAAATTAGCCACATCTGATCAGCTTTATAGCGGAGGCCAAAGGAGAAATACAGTATTTTCTGAGAGCTCTGTATTGACACAGAAGCAAGCAACCCATCTCACTTGGACCCATGGTGAGACTGAGCCTGACACAGAGTTTAATAACAGGGGCTTCTCCGTACCCAGCCAATATTAGGTGAGTGCTCCACTAATGCTGTATGTTATCCTTCAAAATCCCCGAGTTACCGGACTTGCGAGATGCTACGAAGGAGAGGTGATGGATTCCATAGAGCCCCATGATGCTGGTGCCACTCTCCTGGGGCCTTGATCACCGCTCATCCCAAGTGAGGAGAATAGCTGGTCCGCCAGGGAGCACCTGTCCAGCCAGGCCTGTCAACCCCACGCCAAGGGCCTGATGCATCATTTCCTGACACTCTGACCACAGTCCTAGGAGCAAACAGTCTTCCCATCATGTTACAGACGAGAGATAGGGCTTAAGAAGGCAGAAGAAACTTTTCTAGAGTCAAGAAGGATGACAGGACTTCAGTAACCTCTGGGAATTCTGAATTCTTTACAGACTTCTCCATAACCTTTTTGTGGAAGGAGGGCTTCACTTTCCAGTTCTTACCTACAACCCAAACGGGTAAAGTTGATGGATAAGTGATCTCTATACAAGTGAAGCGTTATTATATGAAACATTATCTAATTTACTCCACTCTACAATGGATTCTGACCCATTCTTCAACCTACAGTCCACCTTCCATGCTCTAAACATATGAACCCACCCTTCTCTGTGACTCTATACTTGTTCTTTTCTGGACCAGTCCAGGTCAACGTGGCTGCACCATGCCAGCCAATGCTTCCCAAACCAGAAGAGATTTTCAATAGAGGGTTTCAAAGTTCTCTTTATCCTTCTGTATATTATCTGACTTCTCTGCACTCAAGAAGAAACTAAAAGTTGAAATCATGCACAAGATATGTAAAATAAAATGCACCTTAAACTACCACCAATGACCAGTCATTGCCCCCTCAAGGTGCTTCAAATTACTCAGGGAGAAAGGACTATTTGTATCTCCCCGGGTGCTCTACCATTTAAAAAGTTTGTACTAGTTAGCAGCTTGCAGTCCTGACCATCTTGTGAATTTAGATTGTTTGGTTAATTATAAACACATTTCAATGTCATTCTTTCTGGCCTTTTTCCTGGAATGAGTGGCTGCCCCTCCACAGCTCACAGAATGGGCTTCAGTAGTTTTCAGTCAAGATTCATGGAGAAATACGCTACACCGGGACTCGGTTATTTACCAACATCACGCTGGATGTGCGCCAGTGAGACACCAGGACACTTCCCTTTGAAGTCTGACATATTGCCGACTGCTTCCTATGATGTTTTCTTGGCTGGCAGACAAATAACCAGGGCTGATTCAAAACTCACCTCCCATTCAAGTCAGGGGGGAAAACAATTTCTTGTGATTGGTTCATTTACATTGCTCTCACTCTCCTCGGAGGGTCCGAAGGTAGGTAAGTACCCCACAGAGGGGCACATCTCTGGACTGCTGCCAGCCACTGGCCCCAGCTCCGGGATCAGTTCTTCCACACAGCTGTTCAAGAAAAGGTCCCACGAATGCTCCGTTTGGCACCTTGGCTCTCAACAGAGATGTGTCATGTGACTAACAGCATATTTTCCTGAAGCCTTGGCTTGGTTTTTGCTCCCCCAACTTGTTTGAAGAATCTTCAGAGAATCTGACCCAGAAAACACATTTCCCAGTGGCTTGAGGTCAGGGAGACATTGCTGTCAGGCTACCAGGAGTCTATCAAGTCACAACAACCCAAAGAATTTGAAGAAGTACTTGTGCTGTTGCTGCTTGGTATCAATTTCTGAATATTAAGGTTTCTCACTGCAGAATCTTACCTCTCACCAAACAGCATGGATGTGAGTTCCTAAATGGCATAGTTTCATAGCTTCAGATTCTGCAATCCCACTGCCGGGTATAGACCCAAAAGAGAGGAAATCAGTGTATCAAAGAGATCTCTGCACTCCCACGTTTGTTGCAGCAGTCATTCACAATAGCCAAGATTTGGAAGCAACCTACGTGCCCATCAACAGAATGGATAAACAAAATGTGGTACATGTACACCATGGAGTACACCTCAGCCATGAAACAGACTGAGATCCTGTCACCTGCAACAACGCTATGTTAAATGAAACAAGCCAGGCACAAAAAGGAGGCCATTATGTTAAGTGAAGTAAGCCAGGCACAAAAAAAAAAAAAAAAAAAAATCACATGTGCTCTCTTATTTGTGGGATCTAAAAATCAAAACAATTAAACGCATCAAGATGAGAGTAGAATGATGGTTACCAAAGGCTGGGAAGGGTAGTAGGGGTATGTGAGAAGGTAGGGATGGTTAATGGATACCAAATATAATAGAAAGAATGAATGAGACCTAGTATTTGATAATACAACACGGCGACTAATAGTAGTAATGATTTCATTGCATATTTTAAAAATAACTAAAAATAACTGGATTGTTTGTAACACAAAGGATAAATGCTTGAGGTGATGGATAGCCCATTTCCATGACGTGATTATTACACATTGCATGCCTGTATTGAAACATCTCACATGCCCCATACATATATATACCTTCTATGTACCCACAGAAATTTTGAATTAAAACATAAATAATGATGGGGTCAAAGAATTTTGAGTTAGCAGAATTTTTTCATGTTTCAGTGTTCTGAAACAAAGTCAGTTCTCAGTAATTGAGAAGAAAGGGTCTTAAAAGGCTACACAGCCCCACTTCCAAACTCATTAGGGAGGACCATTCTACCATCTTAATACCTCAAGTGATGGAGCATTCATAACCCTGCATACCTGGAAAGTATTAGTATAATAGTAAAACTGTAAGTGTATAATCAGATCAATTCCCTTACTCTTATTGAACTATCATAACTACTAGTATGGATGTGATATTATAAACAATCCAATCTATGGTATTGCAATTTTTTTCATTTGTTCACTTTATTTTGTCTATCCAAGTTCATTATTTTTCCATTTTTACATAACTCAGTGTGTCTTTATTATTCTTGGTGCAATATTTTATAATATACGACCTTGCTACAGGGGACATTATATCCTGGTTGCCTAAAACCTTCCAGGTTTATCACTCATTATTTCAATAGAATTGTTCATAGCACCCTCTTCACTCTCAAACATATCCTAGTTTGGGTGACAAATTTTTATGTTCAAAGATAGTAAAGTTTAAATTTTTTTCTGAGACAGTCTCACTCTCTCACCCAGGCTGGAGTGCAGTAGTGCGATCTTGGCTCACTGCAACCTCTGCCTCCCAGGTTCAACTGATTCTCCAGCCTCAACCTCCCAAGTAGCTAGGATTACAGGTGGGTGCCACCATGCTTGGTTAATTTTTTATATAAAATACTTTTTAATTGTACCAAAAATCTTCACAAATTATGCTTGGAATCCCTGCCATCCATTTTCCAGCCTTTTCAATTAGTAAGCTTTGATTATCTTGTGAAATGACCCATTTTCTTGACTCTAGAGTATTTTTAAGGCAATGAGTAGCTGCTCTGTGCCAGAACCACCTCTGCAGAGGCTGGAGCCTGGCCCTCCGCGTGGACCGAGTGGCCCACAGCCAACTGACTGTCACTTTCATTAAGATATTGACAGCCAGAAAAAACCTTTCTGAGATAGGCACAGCAAAAGATGTTCTCATACCTGAGGAAGCCTTGGCCATGTTTCTTTAATCTCTGGGTGCCTCAGTTTGTCTGCCCATAAAGGAACACAGTAATGCCCACTACACAGGGCGGGCGCTCTCAGGATCAAAGGGCTGAGAGCCAGAGGGCACACACCCCCACCATGAACAAAGACAGGAAGTAATTGCGAATGTATGGCTCCACTTTTCCAGCTTGCAAGCAAAGGGCTCCCACTGACTTGAAAGAGAGCACCACACACAGGCAGGAGAAGCCTCCCAGAAGGACCGAGCCTATTACCTTCGTTCTCATTGTCCAAAAAGGGAGGGGAGAGGGAGAGCCACAGAGGAGCCTAAGAATGGCGAGGGCAGAAAAACAAGACCAGGAGAAAAACTGTTGGACTACAAAAGAAAACCTGCAAAGACTGTAGGCCAGCAACAGTTTTTAAGGAATCATCTATCTATTCTCTGATCCCTTGATATGACCCATTCATGCAATTTTCACACTGGAATCCCTTTATCTCACACTCCAGCTGTCCTTCCTCACATTTCACATTCTAATCTAAAAGCTTCATGGTAGTTCAATGGTCATTTGCAGAGCGGATTAAATTTTAAAGTTCTTATTTAGTTAGCATTCTACAGGTAAGGTATATTCAACTGGTTAATCAATAGATAATGACACTGTGGCCAGAGGCGATGGCTCATGCCTGTAATCCTAGCACTCTGGGAGGCCAAAGCAGGTGGATCACTTGAGGTCAGGAGTTTGAGACCAGTCTGGCCAACATGGAGAAACTAAAAATACAAAAAAAAAAAAAAAAAAAAAAGAAAGAAAAACAATTAGATGGGCATGGTGATGCACACCTGTAATCTCAGCTACTTGCGAGGCTGAGGCAGAAGAATAGCTTGAACTCAGGAGGTGGAGGTTGCAGTGAGCTGAGATTGCGCCACTGTACTCTAGCCTGGGCAACAGAGTGGGACACCATCTCAAAAAAAAAAAAAAAGAAAGAAAAATAAAAAGAAAAAATGACATTGTAATTGGCGATACTATTTTATCACAAAATATGAAGACTTCCAAGGCTGAAGAATGGGTTTGAACAAGTACAAGTGCCATCACTGTTTTGGCAAACTCACAGTCAAGTGAATCTAAGACATTCTCCTGTGCATTAATACATGCTACTACGGTCAAATGGAAAAGCATGATAGTAGTAGGAGATGTTGCTCCAACCAGTACGCTCCCAGCAAAGGCTGCTTCTCAAGACTCCTTCTAGGAAGGCATGCAAGCATACAAATCGATTTGCTAAATGGGTTTGGCTGGAAATCATGCTTTTGTGCATGGATCCAGCTGAAAGGTGCCTCTGAATCTATCAGGCCTTCCCAGGGCTCCTTGAACCAGTGCAGAGAGAGTCTGGGAACATCATGACGAGAACATGGATTCAGGGTCAATTAGATTTGGGTTCAAACTCTAGCTCCACCAACCACCTCCTTGGCCAAGTGGCTCTGGATAAGTCACATGGGCTTGCTAGGAAGAGAACTATGTGAGTCCATCAGCTTTGCAAGGGGCTGGCAGGGTGAAATGCCCAACGTACTCCAGAGTCAGGCACTGTGCTGAGTTGACCTTTCCAATGCAGTGGTAAACAACCCAGAATGGCAGAAGCCTGTCCTCAAAGGCTGCAAAACTCATCACTCCCCTCTAGGCCAGGTGGACAAGTCATAGAAAGTGAGAAAGTGAGAATCATTTTGAAGACATTAATATGAAATGCTTGCATATACTTAACCAAAATAGGGCCTTAATTTAAGCATCTGGAAGAGCTAAACTGCACTTCTAAAGTAGGAATTCTTAGATGTCAAATGTATTCTATTTTACGATCTGTATAATTCTGCCTCTTACATGTTGTTAACTTATAGAAATTATGCACATGATTCATCTCTTTTAAAACCACACATGCTGGCCATGCACAGCGGGCCTCCCAGGGGCTGCCTCCTGCTCCAAGAGTCTTCAGTCCTGAATATGTAAGAGGTAAAAGCCAAGGGCCTAGATTGCAGAGGTCTTAGAGCTCACCCGTCAGCTCTCAGAAAATGGAGGCATCAAAAACTCAAGGCTTAGAGAGGAGAAGTTACTTGTCTAAAGTCAAACAATGAAGGCCTTGGGTAAGGATGTTTAATAACGCACTATAAATCAAACCCATTCGCCCCCAACCCTGGCTTTAAAAAAAAAAAAAAAAAAAGGCTTGCCATAGAGCCTTATTTCCTGATATTTCCCATTCTGTAGTCAAACAATGTCATCAGCCCATCTGATACTGGGTCTGCCCTTCAAGAAAGAAGTTTTACTCCAATATCACAACAGAGAGAACCCCACTAAAAGGAGTTAGTGTCATTTACTATTTCCCAATGTGACATAAGACCTAGTTTCTCATATGCCTGGGGTTGGCAAATTTTGAGAGACCGGAAAAGAAATAAATAAATAATCAAAAGAACCCTATGAACATTGATTTATGTGACATTTTTTGTCCCATAATAACAGACACCATGCTGGGACAGGAGGGTTAGCAAATCAAACATTTTAGCACATGTTTCTATTAGAGAGTCTGTGAGGCCCTCTTCTACAAAATCAACTTCTCCATTTAAATTTCTGAGCATAATGATTTCTAATCACCAATGACTCTATCTTAAAAGGTGATAGCCTGCACAGAGCATGATTTACCAACACTGAGGTAGAACTGGGACCCTGTTTATAACTCTCCAACTGCTAATCCTCACTGATGCCTAATTCCGGGTCCATCTCTGGGAATAAGGGTACAATCTATCTTGAATGTGCTCATTCACAGACCAGGTTGTTCTGAGGCTGATTTCCAGTTCAAGCGCACTTCAAGGCTTCAGAGCAGTTTTGTACCTTCAGAGGAGACAGCCATCAAGACCGAAGTAGGAGAGAAGATACAGGAGGCATGAAATCAAGGGACCTCATGTTTTTAGGATGAGAGTCATCACAGAATCATCTAAAGGTGGAGGGGAAGGAACCAGGCGAGGCGCTGAATGTCCAGTTAAAATTCCAGAGGAGAGAGGTCATCGTTTTCAGTGGGTAACAACAGGGATGAACCCCAGAGATTTGCTAGAGAGAAGGGGAGGGGAAGTGGGAGGGAGGCCCACAAAAAGGGGAGGTAAGGAAGGAAAGGAACAGAGAAAAGAAGGCAGGCAAAGAAAGGGCCATGTGCAGAGACATTCTAAAGGAGGTGTAGATGACACAAGAAACGGAGGGAGGGAAACACGGATTAAAGAGGACCTCTTGACCCAACAGTTTGAAATTTTAACAGAGAAGTTCTGCCCGGCCACATAATCGTACATTTTAAGTATACCACTCAGGGACTGGACTTCGCTGAAAACATGTTTAATCAATGTTTTCTCTTAAGGAGCATGCTTAATTCATGATGGGGAAGAAATAGATCATTCAATTAGATCGATTTTTGGGGAATAACAAGTCAAAACTACTTAAATCCCAGCCTTTAACAAACTGATATATCCATGTGGGAAAAAAAAAAATCCCTGCTAGCAAAGAAAAACTCAACCCCTAAATTAGCAGGTTAATTCATAATGTGGACATAAGAAATAGCAAATAGTTTGATACTTGGTTGTCGATGTGAGAAAATAAAGCACACTAAATTCTATAGAATAAGCTTTTCCAATCTCAGAAATTACTAGGAACTCAAAGGTTTTCTTGGCTGTAACAACTTGTAAATATCTAGAAGAGCCCAGATTTTGAAGCCCTGAGGACACTTGCTAAAACTAAGAAATTTGGCACTCATCTGCGCACACAATTTGGGTTTTCTTTCAGAGTTGATATCTTACCAAATATAGCCATCTGTGTTCCCTCTGGGAAAGGTTCGACTGTTCTGTTGCCATTGACATGATGTTTGGCTAGAAAAAAAAAAAGAAAGAAAGAAATGCAAGTTTAAGTGTAAAGTTCTAACACATACTAACACATGTCATTAAATGTGTCAATGAGCCTATTTCTCCTTTGAGTTAAAAATGCACTCAAGCTTACCCTCTGAAGACAGCTTCAATTATTTTGGTTTTAATCTCAGTTGCAGAAGGGCCTAGAGATCATCTAGCTCAGGTATGTCATTTTACAAAAGAGTAGGCCGAGGTCTGAGCTTACGCAGAGCTGGACAGTGGGTGGCAGAGACCCAGCCCAGCCTGAAGGCTCCCGATATCCAGCCACAGTCCCTCTCGTGCCAGGCCATCTCTAGAGAACAAGGAAAGCTCCAACTTCCAGGCTAAACTGGGGGTGGGTCCCCCTGAAGACTCCTAACAATCCGAACACTGATGCGCTCAGAATTTAAAGTGAGAGGTAAAAAGAGAGGTGTACCATTGGGACCAATTTTTCAAGAAACACAATAGCAGAACATGTCATTTCACTACAATACAAGCACTGTTCTCCCAGGCCAAAAACACCAGCCTCCTTGAGGGCCAGACAGATATTCCGGTGCCTCCTACTGCTCCTTAACCCCTGACAGGTCCTCCTAACCAGTCACCCTGCCCTTTCTAGTGGACATCAAGGACTCAGAGGTAACAAGTGATCAGGTTACAGTTTTCCAGCATTAACTTGATCTTACAACCCCCAAATTGTGATCAAAAGAGAACAGGAGTATTCTCCAGCCATGAGTATTTTAATAACATCCTCAGCAAGTTTTAAATATGAGCACTTACGTGGAAAATACAAAAGGAAAGGATGGCTAAGACGCTTGACACTGCATCGTGGACACAGACGCTTTGATGTAATGGGTCACATAGGACTGGCTTGGCTCAGGCAAAGGGCTCAGCACTGAAGCCAGGCTTGGAGGGGTCTAGGGAAGGAAGGCATGGCTCCTGCTATCAAGGAGAGTACAGTTATCTTCAAGAAATAAAAATTGCAAAAGCAAACATTAAAGAAAGCATATAATTATATGCTAAATCCTGGTATGTGGACGGAGGGTCCTGCAGGAGTGCAGGAGATTGAAGCAGGAGCGCCGGATGGAAAGTCAGATGTGCTGACCAAAGGCACTGCCACTCCTCGAGTCCAAAAGAGAAGCCAGGTTTCCAAAGGTGAGGGTGAGGAAGCAACTTGAGTGAGGGCCACGAGGCCTCTTCCTGGGCCAGAGAACAACCTGCCTGGGTGAAGTGGAGGTGCTATTTTGAGAAGCAATGGCAAGTAAATATCTTAAATGGAGACCAGGTCACGGATGGTCTTGAGCACCCATCCAAACCCATGGGAACCACAGGCAGCCTCTGCAATACCCATGCAAGTCTCTTGGAGCCTGAGGCTTAGAGGGCTCACTTGTTCAGGTAACCCTTAGGGATTTCATCAGTTCCCCTGTGGGGCTTCCACTGGTTCTAAAGTCGCTGTGGTATCCTACAAGCAGAAGGCCTGGGAAAAGGGAGGAGCTAGTCCAGGGTTCTAAGGGCAAGGTGGTGAGCTCAGTGGCCTTAGACTGATCTGTAGCCACTAACTGGTGCAATTAGCAGATGTGTGATGGAAGGTCCCCGGTGACCTTTCAAGTATTCACTGATCTGGTTAGAACCACTGGTTACTGAATTCAAAGAAACATGCTGGGCTTCCATGTGGAGGGCAAAGATCTGTCCCTATGGTCTCGCCTCACAGCCCTGTCAGTGGTTTGGAAAACGTTTGCCTTGACCCATATGACAAGTCAGAAATCTATTCAAACTCTTTAACCCGTGAATCCCACTTGCAAGAATTTACCTTAAGAAAAAAAAAATGAAAGAGAAAAAAAGGCGATACACATAATATTTATGAAAGTACTACCTGTATTAACAAAATCTTAAAATCAACTAAATATCCAAAAGTAGAAAAATTGCTTAGAAAATTACCACTTACGATTTACCAAATGAATAGAATATTATACATGTTTTAAATGCAGCCTTGAGAGAGATACAGAAATGTGGGAAAATATTTGGGATAATGGGAAGGAAACACAGTCCTATTACATCTTCTATGTAGATTATAATGACAATTAAAAAATGAATATTTATGGGGAAAGACTGGCAGAAGAATACAAAAATGAAAACAGAAAGATTATACAAGACATTTATTTTTATTAATTTCCTTTACCATTATTAGATTCTTTTCTTATTGTTTAGGGTGAAAACATCTGAATTCAAAAATCAAAATTATAGATTTTTATATTTTTTCCACATAGTTGGTTTCCCAGGACAATCCATCGAGGCCTGTCGATGGCCCAACTGACACCCACATGTTCACAATCCAAAGTGCACCCTATCTGACATCTCCTCTGAACACTGCAAAACTGCACGGGATGTCCTTCCACCCCAAACTGGTTTATCTGCCAGCATCCCCCAACTTAGGGAACAGGCCTGCCATGCTCCTGCTTTCTAGCTGTCCTCATCCCTTCTCTTCCCTTCATTCCCCACATCCAATCTACCACCACAGGTAGTGACTGTCCCCTCCCAGACACCTGTAGCATCCCTCCTCCCCACTTCTTCTCTTCACTACCCAAGCCTCCCTAGCCCCAGCTGTCCTGACCCCTTTTTCTGGATTTCTACATCTGCCTTCTAACTCTTCTATATCCCTTCTCCGATTCATTCTTTCCAATGTAACCACAATTATATTTCCAAAGGGAAAAAAAATCTAATCATGTGACACAAATTCCATGAACCCTCCCCACTTTCATGGTATCCCATGACTCTCAGGCCACAGTCAAAGCTCTTTGGCATGGCCTGCAAGAGCCAGCATGGTCAGGACACCAGCATCCCTCATTCATCTACTACAGCCACCCTGATCTCTTGGGATCAAGGGCCTTTCCTCTGCAGCACTCACCCGAGTAGCACTTTGGGTTTATGCCATTATTTGGACAGGAACTGCATCTATCAGTAGACTACAAGCTCGGGGGGGGAGGGGTCATAGCCCTTTGACTCCCTATTTCCATAATCCTATCTCAACATATTGACACAGAACAAGCATTTGATGAGTATTTGTTGAAATCATGATGAGGTAAATGGCACTAAAAAGTCTCCCTTCAGCCATTCTGAAAAATAACTTATTCTATAAATTAAAAATATATATACACAGTTATGCATCGTTTAACAAAAGGGATACAGTCTGAGAAATATATGTGTTGTTAGGTCATTTTGTCATTGTGCAATCACAGAGTGCACTTACACAAACCTGGATGGTAGAGCCTCTGGGCTATGGCTCTGCGATATGGCCTGCGGCCCCTAGTCTGTAATCTGTACAGCAGTGACTATACTGAATGCTGCAGGCAACTGTAGCATTACAATGGTAAGTATTTGTGATCTAAATATCTATAAGCCCAGAAAAGGTTCAGTAAAGATATGGTATAAAAGAGTTTTTAAAAAATGGTACACCTGTCTTGGGTACTTAGGACAAATGGAGCTTGTAGGACTGGAAGCTGCTCTGGGTAAGTCAATGAGTGGTGAATGGATGTGAAGGCCTAGGCCATTACCAAACACTACTGCAGGCTTTATAAATATCACACGCTCAGGCTACACTAAATTTATTTTCTTTCTTCAGTACTAAATTAACCTTAGCTCCTGTAACTTTTTACTTTATAAACTTTTAATATATTTTTCACTTTTTGACTCTTGTAAGCACACTTAGTTTAAAATACAAGCACACTGTACAACCTTACGAAAATATTTTTATATCTTCACTCTGCATGCTTTTCCTATTTTTAAAATTTTCATTTCTTTTTTTCCTTTTTAAATTTTCTGTTAAAAACTAAGACACCAATGCCCACAAATCAGAATCGTTAATATCACTGTCTTCCACCCTCCACACCGTGTCCCACTGGAAGGTCTTCAGGGGCAATAACACACTTGGAGTTGTCATCTCCTATGGTAACAGTGTCTTCTGGACACCTCCTGAAGTACCTGCCTCAGGCTATATTACACTCTTTTACAACTGCAGGAGCACACTCCAAAATAATGACAAAAAGTACAGGATAGCAAATGCATAAGCCAGTAACATAGTCGTTTATGGTCATGATCAATATTAGATACTGTATGTTATCAAATGTGCTGAACTTTTATACAACTGGCAGCCTGGTAGGTTTGTTTACAAAAGTATCACCAGAAATATGTGAATAACGTGTTATGCTGTGATGTCACGATGGTTACAAAGTCATCAGGCAATAAAAATGTTTCAGTTCCATTATAATCTCATGAGACTACCATCATATACGTAATCCCTTGTTGGCCAAAACATTGTTACGTGTTGCGTGACTGTTACATATTTTTATGTGTACCTGTGTGGGTTCCTGACATAAAATGATCATTGAAAATGGCCCCTCAGAAATAGTTCCCCCAGCCAGGTGACCTGGAAACAAGGAAACTCCTCTATTCCACTCCTTAAACCTCCACCCTTCTTCCCTTTCACATTTACACACTCTCATCTGAGAGGTCGGCAGCGCTGGCCAAGGTGGAAAGACCAGAAATACTCCATGAACTGGAGAGAGCGGAGGACCTCCACTTGCTACTCCCTCCTCACTGATGAGGTCCCCTGGGGCCTTGTCTTGTCTTTGATTCCAGAGCCCGAGGCCTAAAGATAACAGGTTCTGTAAACATGATGTTGCATCTTCTTCTGAAATACAGCTGAGTCTCACATCGGTCCTGTGGACTGCAGGTGCAACACTCACAAGTACTGAGACAGGACAGAACTGGTGGCTAAGAACAGGGGCTCGAGGACAAGACGGCCTGACTCTAACTCTCAACTCTCCTACTTCCTACCCACATTATCTTTGCTTAGCCATTCAACTTCTTCATGCCTCTGTGTCCTCATCTGTAAGAATTTCTTCACTGTAAGTCTCCTCATTTGTACTTACCTCATGGGTTATTTTGAGAATTAAATACAAAAAGCACTTCAGAACAGTGTCGAGTACTTAACTCTATACAATAGTTAGGCTGGTATTATCACCTATGTGTGAACTTTACTTTCCAACAGGTCTGAGTCAGGAATGGCAAATACACATTAGTTGCCTCCTCTCCATGACCATGCACATTGCAGACATCACTAATCAACCACAGCACACTTTTTTGATCCCTGAATGTGACCACAGAATCCTTTCTCAATGCAGCACCCATAGAGTCTTACATCACTTAGAGGCAGCATGTATGATGAAATAATTTTGCCATTTCTGGTTTAAATGGATAAAACAAAGATGGCACAGGCAAAGCAGTCATTTTTCTTCTCATTTCTACTGATACACTGCAATAAAACCCCTCTGAAAATCCTCCAAACTACATATTGCTCTAGGGATAAAAGAATAAGGGGAAATCTGAGAGCTACTTTCCATTCTATAATGAGAGAATGGCAGGTTCTTTACAACCAAGCAATGACAGCTCTATTCCTAGAAACCAAGATGGAGTTTCTAAAGACATTTGCTCATTGAAACACTTCTAAGGCAAGTATTTGGGGGCCAAAGAACCAAAGATCCTTTAAACCCTTCGTATAGGTTCAGTAAGATTTGGAGGGCGAGGGGCTAACCTGGGAATCTAACCACTGTTTACAAATTTCTGTTTCAAAATCAATGGCATGTTTTATCAAAGAAACAATTTTATTATACAGAAAAGCCATTCATTGATTGAGCCCTAACTATTGATTACCAGCAGAGTGTGAAATGGAGACAGAAGAGTCTCCAACAGGGACATCTGTTGCCCAGCCATAGCACAGTGGGTGCCTCCCATCTGGTGGGTTGGGCACATGCCCCAGCCCCTTCTCTGCTCCATGGGGCACACGCCAAAGCCACATGTTCTAGGAGTGCAACCTGTGCTGATGGCAGTGATGTGTCCTCCGCCAACAAGATATGAGCATGAGAAATGGATTTTCATTTATCTCAAGAGCCCAGTGCTTGTGGAGCAGCAGTTAATTAGACCAAGTCTGTGTCAAAGTCAACTTCTGGATGTGAAAGGGGACCTGGGGAAGATGTTCAAAAGCTTAAGAAGAGGATACTGACATTGCTTTTTATTTTGTTTTGTGAATGTCTCATGCACTTCAAACTGTATAACTTTCTTTTTTTTTTTTTTTTTTTGAGACGGAGTTTCGCTCTTGTTACCCAGGCTGGAGTGCAATGGCGCGATCTCGGCTCACCGCAACCTCCGCCTCCCAGGTTCAGGCAATTCTCCTGCCTCAGCCTCCTGAGTAGCTTGGATTACAGGCACGCGCCATCATGTCCAGCTAATTTTTTGTATTTTTGGTAGAGACGGGGTTTCACCATGTTGACCAGGATGGTCTCGATCTCTTGACCTCGTGATCCACCTGCCTCGGCCTCTCAAAGTGCTGGGATTACAGGCTTGAGCCACCGCGCCCGGCCTTCAAACTGTATGACTTTCTTACCACTTGATAATGCAACTACAGTAGTGCAAATTCAGGCATAAACCTAAAGGGGATTTGACAGAGGCTCTGACGGAGGAGGGAGCCACACAGGGGACCTGACAGAGGAGGGAGCCACACCTCTAGTCATACATGCCCAAGGGCACTGTGGTTCTGTTGTGTTTGTCCCTCACAGCTCCTACAATGTGGGATATGGCGTTTTAAGCTGCAAGTTAACTCAAGAGTGGGTTTTGCCCCCAAACACAGCATGCTCTATACGTCAGGAGGGGCTGAGTGGGGACGAACGTGGTGTTGGGTGGGTCACCAGGAGGGGCTTCTCCCCTCCCTGCCAACCACTGCCCCCACTCACCCCATGTCTCAGGAAGTCCCAGTGCTCCTCCCTGACCTGGAAGGCAAGTGACAACTGGCAGCTGGGACCTGTGACGAGGAGCGGCAAGGCAGGGAGTCCCCAGGAAGGTGATGGTGGGAATCAGGCAAACGTTCCCAGCTGCTGTGGATACCCAGAAGGCGAACTTTACTCTCAAAGCTGGAGGAGAAGGGGAAGACAGCTCACTGTTCTCCCCCCATGGTGACCAGGGACCGTATGCAATTGGGGGCTGCCCCCCAAAATAAAAGGCATGTGATGGAATAACAGAGGACAATCAGACAACAGTGGAAGGTTGCGGCACTGAAAACAAATCACGTGTCATTCAGAATTTTACCCTCTTGCTCTGACCGCTGGCCTCGCTGCAGTCAACCCTGTCCTCCACTATCATCTCCCCACCCGCTTTGCTCCAGATGAAGCAAACCAGAGATGCTCCTCCCTGCTGGTAACGGAGCCGACGCTCAGCTCAGGCATTCCCCACACCTCCCAGCTCTATCTGTGGAAGAGCAAGTCTGAGCGACAAGAGGTCAGAACAGGATGGGCAGAACAGACGAGGCCAAGAGCCCAGCCTGCATAGTAACCCGTCTTGGTGAGGCATAAAGTGGTACCCAGAGGTGGGTCATTTGACTCATGTTTTCAGTATTGGCAAGGATGTTCTCTGCATTGATACGTGCTCGGAGTTAGTGTTGTGGGGCAAAGATACATTTCACAGATCCTGCACTTGAGTACCTCCATTTCATCAACGACTTATTAAGAGAAATCCTAAGAGAGGATTTTTAGTCCAAAGAGTGAGGAAATAAGGATGAGAATACATTTTTAAAAGAAGAAAGCATTATGCAAATAGAGGGCATTTTTCCTTCTGACGATATGACTGCTGCATTTCCTGAAGTCTGCTCAGTGCACAAGCCCACGAGTGTGACCACAAGCCTGGGATGGCAAAGCTGAATGCAGATGCTGTAACCACAGGCCCCTTTTTAGTCACTAAAACAATAGCCTGGTGTGAACTTACTATGCCCCCTATTCCCTGAGGCTGTGGACTGTCTGGGAGTGATGAAAGGTGATCACAGGGATCCCCCCTTAGGGTGTGAGGGGACACCATCAGCCCTAGAAGCCAGCATGGGAATCATCTCCAGGCTCCCCCAAGCAGGCCTCCATGATTCTACAAAAGACAGAGGTTGTATCACCAAAGAAAAAGGGAGGAATGATGGGAACTGATATGCAGATAAATTGTTAATCATATAGATAAACACACAATAGATGTTCAGTCACACAAGAGACACGAGTTTTGATTTGTGCAAATGGCAAAAGTCGCAAAAACAATGCTGAGCGCTGATGAGGCTTCAGTGAGACAAGCTTTCTCCTACACTGCTTGTGGAGCATGAAATGCTACCCTCTATTTAGAAAGTAGTCTGACAAAATGTACCAAGAATGCCGAAAGGCAGCCTGGGCAACATAGCAAGACCGCCCTGTCTACAAAAAATAAATCAATAAATTAGCCAAGCATGTGGTGCGCACCTGTGGTCTCAGCTACTAGGGAGGCTGAGCCAAGAGAAACATTTGAGCCCAACAGTTAGAAGCTGCAGTGAGCTATGACTGTCCCACTACACTCCAGCCTGGGTGACAGAGGAGACCCTGACACAACTACCACAACCAACAGAGCGTCAAAAGCATTTCCACCGTTTGACCTGGTCATTTCACTTAAAAATAGCTACCGTAGGAGACAATCAGAATTGAGACAGAGATTTCCAAAGATGTTGACAACAGAACTGTTTATAATATCGAAAAATTGTAAATAAGCCAAATGACCCCACAAATGAAGAATAAAATCGTGACACAGTTCTAAGATAGAGTATTATATAAAGTTCTTTTTTTTTTTTTGAGACAGTCTTGCTCTGTCACCCATGTTGGAGTACAGTGGTGCAATCTCGGCTCACTACAGCCTCCACCTCCTGGATTCAACTGATTCTCCTGCCTCAGCCTCCTGAGTAGCTGGGACTACAGGTGCCCACCACCATGCCTGGCTAATATTTTTGTATTTTTAGTAGAGACAGGGTTTGGCCATGATGGACTTGATCTCCTGAATTCCTGATCTATCTGCCTGCCTCAGCCTCCCAAAGTACTGGGATTACAGGCATGAGCCACTTTGCCCAGCCTATATGGTAACTTTTAAAGTATGACCGTAAACAATTTTTTCCTGGTGTGGGGAAATAGTAATAATATAGAGTTGAATGGAGAAAAAGTAAGATAAAAAAATTATCCTCCTCAATTAAGTAAAGAACAAAGTCAAGAAAAATGAGAAGAAGGAAGCGTGGTAATACTGTAGTCATGGCAGATTCTACATGCTGATGAAGAGGTGATTTTTCTTCTTTCTTTATACTTTAATGTATTCCCAAAGTTTTCTTAAGCAAATATTTCTTTGCTAACGAGTACTTTATCAAAGGAAGAAAAAAAAACCTGAAAGCAACACTTGAAAAAGAAGAAAGTTAGCCCCTATCGGGTGTATTTTGGGAGTTGTAAAACACTAAATATTTTCTTCTAAGTATCCCTCCTCTGTTTTCTTTGAGTAGGAAAGAAAAAGAGAAAGCTGTCAACCTCTCTTCCATGGCAACAATCCATGACCGGCTGACTTCCTGCTTCACCACATGAGGGTGCAGCAGAGCCCTTTTCTTCCCAGGGTTTTGGGCACCCTGAACCTTCCTGGCTTGCTCCCTCAGAAACTGCCCCCCACCAAGTGATGCGCACTCAAGCTGTTCAGGGACTTCCGGAATAAGCCAAACCAGCTGTATTGCTGGTCTTTTACATCTTCTCTGGTGAGGGCCAAATCATTGTCCCTGCCTTGGGGAGGGCTCCTCAAAGAGCTTATCAACTTCCAGGTAGGCATGTGTGGGAAGGGCTGATGGATGTTGGCAGAGAGACCTGGGAGCCCATATCTGCCCCAGCAAGTCAAGGCTTGGGGAGCTGCATTCCAGCCAAATCCCATTACAGTTAGAACGCGGTTCCTGAACACCGGTAAGTACACGGTGCTTACATCTGGTGATACAGAGATAAGACAACCCGGCCCTCTCTCCAGCCTTTGTCAGCCTGCAACGCCCCAAGCCACTTCTTAGGGCTGCTGATGAGACACGTCAACACGTGCCTCTGCGTGGATGGCACTGCCTGTGGCTCTCAAAGCTTCCTGCGACTTTAGCGAGCACCAGACTAGCCTGAGTTCCCAACACAAGCACTCCATCATCATTAATTCCATTTTTAGAAGAAATCCATTTTCACCTTTGTAATACTTTTATCAATTGCCACATTTAACTACCATGTCTAACTTAGGCATCTGTGATAAGCATATAAAATATTACATTAATTGATGGAAATTTTCCACCTGACTTTTATGAAATATCACCACCACTATTAACACAAGTAATTCCTAATGTCTACCAAAATTAGATAATCTTGAGAATATAAATGACAATGAAAATAAGGTTATTTTAAGGATTAAAATCTGTATTTCAGCCTGATGCCTGTGACATCCTGATGAATAACAATGTTGAAGTAGGTGTACTGAAATGCATGGCTGTAGATCAAGAGGAGTTTCTTTTATACTAAGACATGTGTTTACTATTGATTCTAAAACATAATTAAGATGAATGTTAAACATACCTATAAAGAATCATATGCAAATCACACTTTTTATTCTTTCAAAAAGGTACTGTCCTGGCCAGGCACAGTGGCTTATGCCTGTAATCCCAGCACTTTGGGAGGCCAAGGTCGGTGGATTATTTGAGGTCAGGCAATCAAGACCATCCTGGCCAACATGGTGAAACCCCGTCTCTACTAAAAATAAAAAATAAAAAAATTAGCCGGCTGTGGTGGAGTGTCCCTGTAATCCCAGCTACTCTAGAGGATGAGGCAGAATGACTTGAACCCAGGAGGCAGAGATTGCGGTGAGTTGAGATTGCACCACTGCACTCCAGCCAGGGTGACAGAACGAGACTCTGTCTCAAAAAATAAAAATAAATATAAATACTTTTTTTTTAAAAAAAAAGGTACTGTCCTTCAAAGACTTGTCGGGGCCTCACTTCCTGACAAAGTTCTTCCTTCCTCCCCAGCATCTGCCCACGCTGGTTCTGCCACACAAATCATCAGTGTTATGGAGTCCCCAGGCACTGTGGATGTAATTAAGCATGAGGCCCACCGAGGAGCTTGCTCATCCTATCACCCAAGTCATACTGTCACTCTGGAGCCCAAAGTGAGCCTCTGAAACCCCATTCAATCTGTTTCAACAAGCAGTTCTGCACAACAGCACGAAGATGAGGTGGTGTGCCGTTCTGGAGAGGCTCCACAGTTCACAGCACATCTTTCTTTCTTTCTTGTGAACATGTCAGCAGCCTTAAGCATGTACCACACTGTCCCTTGATGGCACGTCACATGCCTGGAGGTTGCAGGAGACACTGTCAGCTGTCGGAGAGCAGCTGACCTAGAGTGGTCCAGTGGCTCTCCCACCCACATACCCTCCCCTCCCCTTTGACAGTGATAAATGATCGGGCCTAATGCTCAGCTGAGCCTGATGGGTCCACACCTCCCCTTGCAATCTGTTCCAGACCAACACCAACCTTTCACCCTTGAACACTGCCATCAGCTTTACAAAGCAGGCCGGCTGCAGGGTAAGGTCAGGCCTATTGGCTTTCTTGCTGCTATTTGGTCATGAAAACGAATTCTGACTTTATTTCTTGATGAAAGCTCCTCATTACAAATAAAAAATGGAGCATGAACTGTGTTGTTATAAATGTAACAGCAAATTTGTCTTGATTCCCTTTTTACATTAGAGATGAAGGAGATAGCTGAATGTGTGACTTTAAAAAGAAAAGAAGAATCATTGTAGATATAAACATAGATGTTGGTTTTGCTCAGGCCGGCTGGCCTCCACTAAAAACATGAGGCTTCCTATTTATTAAATTTTTGTCTACTGCTGAGGGTCAGAAGACAAAGACAGAAGATTCTACAGGAAATAAAATAGTGATAAAGAGATAGAAAATTAGGCTGGGCATGGTGGCTCACACCAGTAATCCTAGCACTTTGGGAAGCTGAGGCAGGCAAATTGCCTGAGCTGAAGAGTTCAAGACCACCCTGGGCAACATGGGGAAACCCCGTCTCTACTAAAATACAAAAAAAATTAACTGGGTGTGGTGGCATGCACCTGTAATCCCAGCTACTCAGGAGGCTGAGGCAGAACAATTGCTTGAACTCAGGAGGCAGAGATTGCAATGAGCCCAGATTACACCACTATACTCCAGCCTGGGTGACAGGGCAAGACTCCAAAAAAAAAAAAAAAAAAAAAAAAGATAGAAAATTAACATGGAACATTAACAAGGTTCATCACAATTGAGCTTCCATAACACAGGTTTTGCTCACATACAAAGACAGTCATCACTTATAAAAATACTGGCCCTAATCTTTTGCATAAAATAATCTATGCTGTATAACAATCTGCATCCTTATAAAGAATAGAGTAACTATAGTTATAGAGATGGAACTATCTACCAGACACATAGCTAACTGAGGGAAAAATCAAAGTGTAGGAGAATAGTACAGCATTCTATAATTTGTTTTTGAAAGCTCTTGCTACTTTCTGAACTTCTGTGTGATGTATTATTTTCAGAAACAGAAATAAAAAATATTTTAAACATCCGCTGATTTGCTCCCCTGATGAACACCTGGAAGCCCAGGAGCCTCTTCCCAGAGCTGAGGGCCAGGCTGGGATGCAGGAGTGGCTGGCAGCTGCAGATAAGCAGCCCCAAGCTCTGATCAGCCTCATGCTTAAACTGCATCCAGTCCCAGGACAAATGTCAAAGATGATCCCATTTGTATCATATGGTAGCAAAACTGCAAACCAGCTTTAAAATTCCAAGTAATGTAAGCTCCCTAGAAGGCCTCAAAATAGAGATATCACTCCATTTCCTCTCTAAAATTGGGCTGCAGTCCCCAGAACAATATGTTAATTGTCTTCTTTTTTTTTTTTCTTTCACTCTGTCACCCAGCCTGGAGTGCAATAGCACAACCTTGGCTCACTGCAACCTCTGCCTCCCGAGTTCAAGCCATTATCCTACCTCAGTCCCCCTAGTAGTTGGGATTACAGGGAGCCACCATCACACATGGCCAATTTTTATACTTTTAGTAGAGATGGGTTTTGCCATGTTGGCCAGGCTGGTCTCAAACTCCTGACCTCAAGTGATCTACCCACCTTAGCTTCCAAAGTGCTGGGATTACAGGCGTGAGCCACCACATCTGGCCTTAATTGTCTTCTTTTTAAGGGGAAAGGATTTTAAGAGGATCATTTGTGCAAAATTTTGGATATAAGTAAAAGATTATTTATTTAAAAATGAAGTATTTCTGGGTTTACTCCTTTTTGACTTTAGAGGAGGTGGGGAGATTGAGACTAGCACAGCAGCAAGTATTCTGCCTTTCTGGAACTTGGTGCTGTTTGAATTATTGCTCCATCCCTCTACCTTCTCATCCTTTCTGTTCCTCTCTCCCTTGCAATTTTTCTTCCATAACCGAAGAGTATTTTAAAATCTATTTTAGATGTTCACTATACGGAATTCTAAAAGCAGTTGGAATGTTTTATATTTCCCTTAAATTATCAAGTTTTTACTACGAAGCTCTCAATTGATTTTCAATATGTGGGTAGAATTTTGAGAAATCCTGCTCTTACTAGAGATCCAGCACATGTAAATCAGCTACTCTAAAAATTTCTTCTAAGGACCTGTCATTCTGAGATATCAGACTTGGTCCCGTGGCTAATTAAGGGAAGTTGGATAACCCAGCGCATATTCATAATAAGAAACATAATGAACAAAATCTTCAACTTTGGTTCTACACGTGACATAGACAGGCACTTAGTGGTGCTTTTTTACACTTGCCTTTCTCTGAAAGATGGAGGCAAAACAGAACATCTTAACTCCGGAAAGTCAGTACAGATGGGGATGGCTCTTCAAACACGCTGCTGGGTGCCTGACTCCACTAAGGGATGGAGATTAGGGACAGCAGCACAGTCTGCCTGGCTATATTCCCTGAATACATGCTCAATAAATACTTGCACATTATAGCAATGGATACTTTCTGGATGGATTCTGTAATGATTGAATGGAGCATTGCTACATAAAATGAGAGCTGCTTCTGAAAATATCAAACACAGGAGAGACACAGGCGGCAGCTTTGCACTGACCCACTCCAGAGCCTGCACAGTGTCTCTTAATGGGAAGGCTGCAGGCCTCCATAAAGCCATGTGCTGAAGGGGGTCTAAGACAGGCCAAAAATGTTTCTCAGGTGCTAATTCTGATCAGACGCTTTTGGAAGCACCTGAATAAGACCCTAGAATTCTAGAAATGTAGAAGACAAGTGTGACTTGGCATACCTCAACTATAAAAGGACTTCAGCACAGGTCTTGCAGTAAATCTGATTTTGAGGAGAATTATGTCTTGATAGGTCTGCCAGGCTATTAGTGCCAAGACTAAATTATAGTAATCTCTATTTTCTGTCACTTTCTCTTCCCAAAAGGCTGATAGCTCAAAATGTAAACCACTGTTGAGAAGGTTTCTGGGGAGAACGTGATACAATACAGGCAAACCCCAACTTAAAAATGAGTCACATTTTGAAAGCATGCTTATGAGACGGGTGTCTGAGATTTAGAATCCATTTTCCCATGAACATGCTGTTATAAACTATGGTAAGCTTGCCCACAAGGGCCTCCTCAACCTGTAATGAGTCTCAAATAGAACTCTTTCCACGGACCCTGAGCACCATTTACCGAATCCTGTTTCAATGAGAAAAGCATTCTAATTTCTTCCCTATAACATCAAGAACATATCCTTTCATACTGGTCAAGCTGGTTGCAAGCTAGGATAGGGGAAAAGAATACATTTCCCCTCCTTGATTAAGCTGTTCAGCTATAACTTAATTATAGACAGAAATCTCCACATTGTGCTACTCATCACTGTGGAAACAGTTTTCCTTCCATGGAGAGGAGGAACCCCCTCCTTGCACAACAACCACTGCTCAACTGCAAGTACAGTCTAAATTAAGTGGTCTAATTTCATATTATAATAGGAAGCTGGGTGATTCTGGCTCAGGGTCTCCCATAAAACTGCAATCAAGGTGTTAGCTGGGCTGTGGTCTCATCTGAAGGCTCAGTTGGGGGAGGATCCACTCTGTAGAGCTCACTGGTTTGGAAGGGCTCAGTGAACTTGAGAGCAGATCCTCCCCTGCTTCTAAATATATAGCCATAAATTTTGATACTCTTCTCTCAAGAATTGGAGTTTAATGCCTTCCCCTTGAGTGTAGGCTGAACTTAGTGAGTGACTAAACAGAACATAACAGGAGTGATGAGAGGTTGATTCCATGAATGGATGAGAGACTGTGACTTCCATCTTTGGGTCTGTCTTGTTCTCCTTAGATGGCTTGCTGTGGAGGAAACCAGCTGCTATATCGTAAGGCAGCCCTATGAAGAGGCCCATGTGGCAGGGAACAGAGACTTCCAAACAGCCCCATGAAGGAGCCTCAGAAAATGCAATGTAGCTGACACCTTGACTGCAGCCTCCTGAGGAACACTGATCCAAGGGCACCCAGCTATGCCAAGCCCACATTCTTGACCCAAGAAAACTAGGGGATAGTAAATGATTATTTTTTTAACCCACTAAGTTTTAGAATAATTGATTATACAGTGATAGAAAATTAATACAGTAATATATTCTAATAAAAGAAAAATAATGCGATTTTTTCAAAGGAAAACTGATGACGTAAGCCACACACACACACACACACACACACACACACACACACTCACACAAAAGAATCAAATCACCTTTTATAAAGCCTCTTTCCACAGGAAAAATATATTTCCAGCCTAACTGATTTACAAATCAACCCCTAGATCATGACCCACTTCTAAGCTGGAGACTAACCTCTACGTGATTTATTTTCTCCACAAACTTTGTTCCCTAGTGTGTTGGCATTGCTAAAACAGGCAGTTCTGAACCACTAAAGTCTAGGAATAGAGTATAAGTTATCAAAGAGGGGCTTTTAGCACTTTTGCAATAATTCTGGCAATTTTTATTCGTTTGCATTATCCAGGGGATTGTTACTTGCTTTTCCTGCTGTTTTGTTTGGGGAAGTTTTATCTCTGCCTCATAGGGCTTACAAAAACAATGAAGAAAAATGTTCTTCCAAAATTCCCAGGAAGGCTAAGTCTAAATTCATGCCAAAGGCCTAACTGCAATGGGGAGAATATTCTGTATTTCAATGGGGTTCTGTTTTGTTTATTGGCTGGTCAGTTGAGTTTGGGGGCTCTTTTTCTCTGACTAGATGGAGGTAAAAAGATGGTGGGGTTATTTCAATTCATAATGCTATCTATAATAAAATACAGTTTTTTCCCTTTCTCTAGGAAAATAAAAATAAAATCCAAAAGTTAAAATTGTTGCTGATATTAAGCTAGGTTATCTGTTAGCCTGGATACTTCATTCATAAGCAGCTTAAGGTTATAGGACCTATATTCTAAACAGTAGAAGAATGGGACTTTATGCTCATAGGGCCTCATAAAATCCTAAACATCTCTTCTAAAAGCCATGAGACACTGGAAGACTAACGTTGAAGCTGATTGCTTCAGTCGTGGTCCTGGTTTATTGTCTGCTCAACTTTAGTTCTTGCAGAAATATCACTCACCACACTCTGGTCTCCCTCTCCCTTATTTTAGTTAAGTCCCAGGCAAAAACACATAAGGACAGGGTAAGTCAAGAAAGGAGAAGAAAATGCCAGTTGAACATATAGCAATGTCTCCTACCCTTCTTGAAAATGATGACAAAAACCATGGGTCTCAACTCAGATACTACTTACAAGAAATTTTTGCATAACTGTTCAGGAGATACAAACCACACAGCAGATTAATCCAAAGTCTAATATAAAGAATATTAACCATTATAAAATGGTAACTATACGATCTAAACTCTCTCTGGTAACCATGGACTGGCAAAGAGTACCCAAGGAAGACAGGTGTAAAAGGACTCAGACGTCACTGGATTGCTGAGAAGTGTGCTGGCTTAGACAAGCCAGAGCTAATCTGGAGACACTGGGCAGGCAATACCACCCTCTAGATGGCAGATCATCAGGAACTAGCAGCATAATGTGCTGGGGGTGTCCAGGCGCTGATGGGGACAGGAGGCCTTGGAAGCATCGGCAGGGGTGCTGGGCACTGCCAAGGACAACAGCAGCATAGGCAGGGGCAGCCCCAGGACTCCAGTCCCCTGTGGGAAGTGCTACAGAGACATTATCACCAGGCTGAGGGTGTGAGGTCGCAGAGACTGAGTTCCAGAGCCAAGACTGGAGCAGACAAAACTGAAGGTCCCTCATGCCCACAACAGAAATGGCAGGAGAGACTTCTTCCAGCAATGCCCCTCCCCAAGTGCCCTCTACTGAGAATGCTTACTGTCCTGCTCACATTACACAAGAAATACCAAGGACGTGCCTTTGCATATCACAGAGCTTACACAGGAAGATGTATTTGGAGCTGAGAGACAACAAATTAATAACTGACACACCTCAAAAGATACGAATTACCAAAACTAACACAAGAAATATAAAAATCTGAAATAGAAAACTCCAAGCTCATAGATTTTCACTGAGAAATTCTAGTTACATTAAAGCAGAGATAGTATCAATCCTATGTAAACTCCTTTAAAAAACGGAGGAAGGGGGAAACATTCCCAGCTCATTTTATAAGAGCCACATCACTCTGGTGCCAAAACCAGACAAAGACACAAGAAGAGTAGAGACAAATCTCCTTTATGAACAGAGTTTAAAATTCTTTAATAGTATTGAATTCAGGAATATATAAAAAGTCTAACAACCATGGCCAAGTGGGGTTCATCCAAGGAATTCGAAGTTGTTTTAACACTGAAAAAAATTCAATTAATGTCATTTACCATGTTGGCTAAAAAAGAAAAATCTGATCACTTCAACAAATGCTACAAAAAAGCATTTGATACAATACAATACCCACTTGTGTTTAAAAAATTTTTTAGTAAACTAGGGAGATAAGCTAATAAAGATTATCTACAAAAATGCTACAGCTAGCATCATACTTAAAGGTAATAGATTGAATGTGCTCAGCCGTAAATTAAGAATGAAGCTAGGGTCTACACTCACTTTACTTCTATTTGACACTGTAGTAAAGTCCTAGTCAGCTCAAAAAAGGCAAGAAAAAGAAATAAAAATCATACAAAACTGAAAGTAGAAGTTTCTTTATATGCAGACAACATGACTGTGTAAGTAAAAAATCCTAAAGAAAAAAGCTATTTGCAAAGACTTGGAACCAATCCAAATGCCCATCAAAGACAGACTAGTTAAAGAAAATGTGGCACATATACACCATGGAATACTATGCAGCCATAAAAAAGGATGAGTTCATGTCCTTTGCAGAGAAATGGATGAGGCTGGAAACCATCATTCTCAGCAAACTGACACAAGAACAGAAAACCAAACACTGCATGTTCTCATTCATAAGTGGGTGTTGAACAATGAGAACATACGGACACAGGGAGGGGAAATCACACACTGGGGCCTGTTGAGGGTTGGGGGGCTAGAGGAGGGATAGCAGGGGGCTTGGGGGATTAGGGAGGGATAACACTAGGAGAAATACCTAATGTAGATGACGGGGTAATGGACGCAGCAAACCACCAAGGCACATGTTTACCTATGTAACAAACCTGCACATTCTGCACATGTACCCCAGAACTTAAAGTATAATAAAAAATATATTTTTTAAAAGCTATTTGTACTAAGTAAGTTTATCATGATCACCAAATGTAGGTCAATATGCAAAAATACACTATATTTCTACATATAGCAACAAATGAAATGTAATTTCTTTTTAAAAGCAATACTTTACATAATAGCATCATAACACATGATATACTTAGGGAGATTTTAAACAAAATGGGTGTAAGGTCTATAACCTGAAAACTATAAAATACTGTTGAGAGAAGTTAAAGGATATCTAAACAAATGGAAAGATACACCATGTTCATGGGCTGAAAGACTCTGTAAGATATCAACTGTCTTCCAAATTAATCTGTAGTTCAGCACAACACTGACAGAAACCTCAGAAAGTTTTTGTAGATATTGATGAATTGACTTTAAAGTTTAAATGAAAAATTAAAAATTACTGTAAGTTTACAGTAATCGAGACAGCATGGTATTGGCGTAAGTCCTACAAATGAGTGGAACAGAATAGAGAGAACAGGATTTAATTTTGTCAAGGGTGCGGAGATAATTCAATCAGGGAAGGACAGTCCTTTCAGCAAATGGTGCTGCAACAACTTGATATCTAAATGGGACAAAATAAACCCCAACTCTTACGTCAAACCTTATACAACAATTAACTTTAAATGGATTGTAGCTATAAATGTCAAAGTGCTCACAACCTGAATATAGTTCCCCATTCTTTTTCCCTCATTCATGCAAAACATGTAATTGTGGAAATCAATTAAAAACTAAACACTGTCTCAAAATCTACTTCTGTTTTTGTTGCTGTTTTGACATCCTAACGAAATAGTCTGAACACAACCTTATGACAGGAATGTGACTGTTAAATGATAACATGAGGAAGTTTCTTTGGGGTGATGAACAGTTCTATAGATTCCTGGTTACATCAATCTACAAATGTGATAAAATTTCGTAGAACTTACACCAAAAAAGTACATGCAATAACTGGTGAAATCCAAATAAGATCTGTATTTGAGTTAACAGTATTATACCAATATGCATTTCCTGGCTTTGACAACATGCTGATTTGTAAGATATTAACGTTGGGAGGAGCTGGATCACAGGCACACTAGAATTCTGTATGATTTTTTGTAACTTTTCTGCATCTTTAACTACTTCAAAAAAGGCATTTTTTTTAAATCTTGTGAGAAATCCTAAACATACAAATATTCCCAAGATGTGTAAAAGGTGAACTTACAAATACTCAAAATTTGTAAAGCAAATCGAAAAGATTTTCCTTCCCAGAGCATAATATTCAAAGTTCTGGAGTAGTAACCTGCTCATTTAAATTAAATTCCATGAGTTTATAGTCTAACGTATAATCACTGCAAGATTAAATAAATGGTAGTTCATTGTGTTGTACAGTAGAAGCACTACAGAACTACCTCTGAATAGACAAATAGCCAGAGTGTAAGTCCTTGCTGGCAGGTAACACGATGTTCATCAAATATACTTAGAGGATCTTCTAGGATTAATTTAAAAACAAGAATAGAAAGTAAGTATTGCCTGCCGGTAACAGTGTAATCAAAACATTTTGGAAAGAAGTACAAACCAAGAAGTCGTACCTTGTCATTGCAACAGACAGTCCACCTATTTATTTATTTCTCAGATTCCCAGGCCTCAGTTTGTTCAGGAATGTATTAAATCAATGTTTCCTTGAGCTACGGAATGATTTTTGGAAGGATGGCCATGTAACTCAGACACCTGCATAGTATTCTAGCTGCTGCAGTCCTAGTAAGGTTCCTAACATACAACATGGGGCAGAAGCTGGTGGTGGAAGGCAGCTCAGGTACAAGTGAAAATCAAGCTCCTCATTAAGTCTCCATTTCCTTTCCTGTGCTTCTTTCCAAATTCCACAAATAGTGGAATATGAAAATTTTTATTCCAGGATACACCCAAGAGTGAGTAAAAAGGAAACCCTTCAAGACACCCCAGGGATCACCGGCCAAGTTTCAAGCCATGCTCAGTCACTGTAGATCATCTGGAGAACAAATGTCAAAAGGGGCTTGACCAGCGGCTGGTTGTACCTTTTCCTGAAGTTCTTACACAGAGGAAAGATTGTAAAACAATCCTCCGTAGTATGATGGCAGGTTCCCATGTCTTTAAAATCTAGTTGAGATAAAAAGTATAGCTACAGTTAAGCTCAAAGTAAGTCCCAGTTGAAAGAAACACTTCTTGAAATTGTTCAGAAACAAAGGCAACCCTCTGCCAACACTGAAAAGCATGAATTTACAAGATCAACAATCAGAATGGCTGATGACAGCTCACACAAAAAGATCTAAGCCTGGTATTTTTACAAAAACCAAAGCAGGATCTTTTCCTCCATACAGAGCTCAAAGACAAATGACATATAGGTTTTACATCTAACATTTCCACTGAAGAAACAATAGCAGCACAGCAAGACCAACCTTATGTTAGTCAGAAGCAGCCTGGTGTGACCTCTCTCACCCCACCCATCACAGCCACCGCTACCCAAAATCCCTTTAGGAGGCAACAAAGCCTTTCACCTGCAGTTAAAGGTTTAAATTGTATGCGCTTTCAGAAGAACTAACAGAGTGATGATCTTATCCAAAGGTAAAGGATTACCATTCAATTAGTTATAGAACAGGGGTTGGCAAAACCATGGCTAGCTACCCATATCCAGCCTGCCTCCCGTTTCTGTACAGCCCATGAGCTAAGAGTGGGTTTCACATATTTTATTGGTTGAACAACAATTAAAAGAAAAGTACTCCATGACACATGCAAATTCTATGAGATTCAAATTTGAGTGTCATTAAATAAAGTTTAATGGGAACACAGCCACATTCATTCATTTATATATTGACCATGGCTGCCTTCACTCTACAATGGCAGAGTGGAGTCTTCGTGACAGGAACCGTATGGCCTGCAAAGCCTAAAATATTTACCATCTGGCCCTTTATAGAAAATGTTTGCCAGCCCCTGTCCTAGAACAGGGGTGAGAAGAAGATGGCAACGTGAGGTTACAGGGAAGCATCTCTTTCACGAAGAGTTAATACACAATAGGAAAAGGGCCACGTGAGGAAAGGCCAGGAGCACAGAAGGCCAAACTGGCTCATCTTGCCACTGTGTCCTGTCCAACATGGTAATGATCAGTAAGAGGCACGTTCGTACAACACAAATGCAGTGTCGTGTGGAAAGTGCCATGGTCAGGGGACAAAGGAACTGAGTGTTCGGCTCCCATGGGTTCCACTCCCCACCAGAACTCCTGCTCTGCAGAGGTTAATAACCCCTCTGAGCTGTGCTTTCCTTCTCTGAAAAAAAAAAAAAAAAATGGAAATCACACCTATCTTATGGAGCTATTGTGAGAACGGTGAGGGGTGAGCCACATGAAAGCACTTGGTCCTCACATTAGAGTTGAGCCTTACAAGATGAGTGGGTTTCCACAGGAATACAGGACTCAGAGGTCCAGAGGACTGAATGAATGGTCAGTTCAGGCCCTCATCCAGGATTCCATGAAAGGTGTCACAGTAGCTGAAGCAGAAAAGGCCACCAGGGCCTGGCTCTTGAAGGTCACAGAGAACCATGTGCAGCTTTCTTCTCCATTGTTCTCTCTTTGGTTATTTATTTCCCTCTTCTGTTCCTGACCTTCTTGCAGTCACCCACAAAGACACCCTTGAGTAATCCTTGGCCCACCAGAAGTACTAAGGATTAGGCTGTGCCCAGAGCTGATTCCCCCAGTGGTATCTTCAGGGCATTGACTCTGAGGTAGAAAGGCAGAAACTGGATTGTCCGTCTTACCCCACCCTCTCATCATCAGGTCATTCTACCTATTTACCCCTCCCTGCAATGTTTAGGTAAAATCTTTTGGGGGGACCTTAGCCCCACAGCTGGTAGCATCTTCCAGCTGCTGAGTGAGAACTAAATGAGATTCCTGGGACTCCAAGTAATTTATAATGAATTCTAATGACTGCCAAGCCCCACTTGTGATGCATACTGATGAAGTGCCCCTTGCAGCCAGCTGTCCCTCAGTCACCAATTGTCCACAGGGGCATTCACATTCGCTAAGGGCACAGCCATCTCCAGAGATGAGAGATCAGCAAGGGCTTTGCAGAAGGAGCAGCAGCCCTTCAGCCTTGAGAGAGAGGATTTCATGGTAAATGTTGGGAATGTTTACCAAAAGCAGAAGGCATGAGGAAAGAGCAGTTAAGAACTGGGTCTCAGCCCTGCAATAAAGATCAAAAGGCTACGTATGCAAACTGTTTATTCTCATGTTTTATTCAGCATCATTTGCCTTCTCTCCCTTTGTTCGTCCTTGATTTCTCTCCTTTCACAGGTTAGGTGATAAAATCAGGCTATTTTTCCGTTCAATGTGAGTGCTGGATTTGGAGTGGGAAGACCTAGGTATGAATTCTGGTTGCATACAGCTGTCATTTACATGACTGTGTGTCCTTTGACACATCAATTAACTTTTTTGAATCTAGATCTCTTCATCCACCAAATTTCGGTCGTGCTGGCTCTAGCTGTCCGCCAAAGTTGTTATGTAGATCAGGTGAAAACAAACAGGGAAATGGAGGAGGGAAGCTGAAAGCAACCTTAGAGTTGGGATCCTTAGAGTTGTTTTTAATGTGTCTTCATCCTTAAAAATGTCTTGCTAGTTTCTAAAAAAAAAAAAAAACTGATCAGGGAAGTATTAAAAATAATAAAGAAACCCCTAGAATCCAGTGAAAATCAAACCATTTAATCCCAGTCTGGAAAGAGAAGGATTTTCTGCTATTTTCACCGAGAATAACAACAGCCAAACCTTTTACATCTAGAGGGAAAGCAGTTATCAAGGTTTACTGTTCCCAGGCAGGAAACGGATTCTTTCTGCTTCTTTGAAAGAGGTTTAGAGTCTGTTAAGTGTCTAAGGGGGAGCTTAGAAGGTAAGAGTGGGAATTATTTAAGAGGCTGGCTGTGTAAGAGAGCAGTGAGGGAACTGCTCACCACCATCAACAAAACCACTACCACCAATGAACACCACCAACGCCAACAACACCTCTACCAACTCCATCAACAATAACAACACCACTATCAATTCTACCGACATGCCAGCACTATCAACACTAACAGCACCACACCAAGACCATCAACAGTACCACCACCAACAACACCAAAAAAATACCACTACCAACACCAACATCACCAACAATATCACCACCAAGACCAATGCCACCAAGACCAAGGCCCCCAACACCACCAACACCTGTACCAAACAAAACCAACACCACCACTGTCAACACCATCACTACCAATACTGCCACCAGCACCACCACCCAAGACCACCAAGACCACCGCCATCACCACCAACACCAACACCACAAGCTCAGCTTGCCTCTCTGATGCCACACTGTCCTCTTCAGCTAGCAGAAAAGACACTAGGCCTCTATATCTAGGCCTGGGCTTCCAGGGTAGAGTAGGGAAAAAGAGAAAGAATGAAAAAAGAAAGTCTGGGAACAAATAACCTAGCCACAGATCGGCCTGTCTACTACTCTCTGCTTACCAATGCTGCTATTCTACACAATCTGAAATTCTGTATTTTGAATCATTTTTTCCTTGACCATCACTTCTCCAAGCTCCCAGATCCTTGGGAGCTTCAATGGCCTTCCTAGCACTGCCATGATGTCTCCTAGTTGTAGGATCCTTCCCTGGCTTTTAGTAGTAGGTCCCAGGTAGCATCTCAGCTACTTTGTAAACCTTCTACTTCCTGACCCATTATCACACTTGGCACCTGGCAGACAGAGGCCATAAGTACCAGGTGACACATTGCAGGTCTGTCTTCTGTTGGTTCTCACACAGCCTTGGTTCTGAGCATAACTAATCTGTCTTTATTACCTCCTACATCCTAGTGTGACAATGGTCTAAAATGAGACTCTCTTGGCTGGCACTGAAGTCAAGGGAGTACCAAGTCTAGAAAGCTAAACAGTCCTCTAGACCTAAGAGCAAACATGAAGTCAAGATTTAAGATAAACTGAGTTATAACATGAGGGTTCCTAACATGGTTGGCTATAGTATCAGGGGAGGCTATAAAGGAAAATGTTAGAGTCAGGTGAGATGGCTGGTTGACTCACGAGCATATTGTTTTAAAGACTCAATCTAAACAATATTACCTGCCTCAAAGGCATGTTGATGTAAAGGGGGAAGACAGAAAGCACAGGATTTCAGCTGGATAAGCTTAGGCAGAGCCTTCTTGAGCAACTTCCTTCGAATAGAATATGGCAACACTAAGGAGAGCCACTTATGAGATTAAGTCACAAGACACTGTGACTTCTACCTTGCTAGGAGACTCTCTTTGGCATGCTTTGATGAAGCAGGCTGCCATGTTGGAAAGGCCTGTGTGGCAAGAAAAAAAGGGCGTGGCCTCCAGCTGACAGCCAACAAGGAACCAAGGCCCTGAGCCCAACGGCTCTTCAAAACCTGGATCTCACCCATTATCCATGATGTGATGATCACACACTGCATGCCTGTATCAAAATATCTCATGTAACCCATAAATACCTACTATGTACCCACAACAATTAAAAAACAAATCCATAAATAAACTGAATCCTGCAAACAACCACACAAGTGAGCCTATAAGCAGATCCTTCCCCAGTGAGCCTTCAGATGAGCTCTCCACCTTAGCCAACACCTTGAGCATGACCTTGTGAGACATCCTGAAGCAGAGGACCCAGCTGAGCTGTGTCCAGATTCCTGACCCACAGAAACTGTGAGAGAACAGATGTGTGTTGTTTTAAGGTACTAGGTTTATGGTGATGCGTCAGTCGGCAGGACGTAACCAATACACACAGCTTAGTTTATATCCTCGGCCTTAACAGGCTGCATCCTAATCACTCACTTTGGATACTCTTAGTCTTTCTGCAAGTCAAATAAAGGAATATCTGGAATTGGGGTCAGGAACCAGGAAACCTGATGCAGCCACTGCAGCTTAAGAGGATAAACCAGGCAAGTTCCTGAAGTCATTCAATCACCTGTCTACTCCCCAGCCTCAAAAAGTTAGGAGGTCAGAGCTAAGCAAAGAGCTCCAGATGAGAGCTGTAGATGGGGTCATGTGCCAAGAGAACTACATCCTCTCCCCACCCCAACTTTGTATTTCACTCACATGTCTATATTTTGAGGAGAAAAAAAGCTTTCTTACATAATCTCCCATTCCCCCACTCACCCAAAATGCATACCAATCACACAGTTGGGCCAAGGCACTTAGGGTGTGGAGAAAGGCTTTTCCCATGCAGGTACACAACCCAAGGGTAGAAGTGAGGTCTCTAGAGCACTAACACTGTTGGTGAGACCACCTCTGTGTGACCCCAGGAAATCCCACCAGGTCAACCTTCATGTCTGGACCACGACCACTTCTCGCTGCCTTCATCACGACCCAGCTAGTTCATCTATTTCCTCCTGACTCCACTCTTGCTCTGTCTCTGGGCTCCTCTCCACCCGACTATTCTCCTCAGTAATTGTCTTAAATGTAAATACAATCATATCATCCCCAGCTTCCATGTTTCCTGTGGCTGTCCATGATATTTAGGACGCATTTCAGTCTTCACTTTGGCCGGCAGGGCTCCCAGAATCTGTCCCTGATGGGTCTCTAGCCTCATTTCCTCTCCCACTGTTTACTCCTCCTGAGCCCTACTGCACGCTGTCTTTTGATCATGTCTACATTCCTACCCCAACAGGGTGTTTGCACTTGCTGGTCTGCTGCCTGGAACATTTCTCCTGCAGATATTTTTCACTTTCTGATTTCACGCAGGTTTCTACTCAAACCCTTGCTCTCTAGATAATAGCATGCCCTTCTGCTCCCTGCCAGGCGTTCTAATTTAAGTTTACTTTGAAACCTTTAGCACTATCTGAAATTATATATATCTGTTTACTGGTTAAGTTCTAACCCCTCCTCTCAGCTGCAGGCAAGTATTTATTGGGGGCTGTAGACACATCTCTCTCATTCTCACCCATCTCCAGTTTCCAGGACAGTGCCTAGAGTTCAGTAAATATTTGCTGGATTAACTGGATTTGATAGAGAAGCCCAGAGAGGAAGACCAGCATGGAAAGTTATCAGTGTTGAAGTCATACCCAGGAGGTCAAGTCCAGAAAGTCAGCTAAAAAAAGAATTTCCCAACTTCAAAAATGTGACAATATTTGGAAGTAGTGGAGAAGCAGGTGGAGCATTTTAGTACAGCTCTTAATCCAGTGTCTTCCAAAAAGACTGGATTTCCTGTCCATTTCTTCAATGCATTCAACTGATGTAAACACAATTTCCAACAGTGTCTGTTGTAGACACTAGACAAAAATATGTGAAATATATACAATTGTGACAAAAAAACGAATATGTATTTGGTCTCTGCCTCTGGTTCCCGGTACAGTGCTGCTAAAATCCTTGGTCTTTCTGAGTGATGGAGGTAAGGGGAGTATCTTCTGTTATTCATAACAAACCCCTTTCAACCTTACTTGAGTTTATGCTAATGAGGTCATTCCCAGTGGCTGGGGACTGGCTGCCAGAGGAACCAGCCAGGTCAACAGAGGATTAAAAGTTTCAGCCCCACTCCCCATCTCTGAGGAGAGAAGAGGGCAATGATTTAATCAATCATGCCTATATAAGGAAGCCTCCATGAAAGCCCTAAACAATGGGTTCAGAGAGCTTTCAGGATGGTAAACACATCAGGGTGCTGTGAGGGAGGGCAGCACCCCAAAGGGCCTGGAAGCTCCACACCCCTTCCCATACCTGGCCTATGCACCTCTTCCATTGGGTTGGTCCTGAGTTGTATCCTTTACAATAAACTAGTAAACATAATGAATTGTTTTCCTGAGTTCTGTGAGCCATTCCAGCAAATTATCAAACCTAAGGAGGGTGTTTTACAAACTACTGAGTTGCTTGACCAATTCAGAGGGAAGTACAGGTGACAACCTGGGGACTTGCAATTGGCATGTGAAGTGGGGGACAGTCTTGAAGGACTGAGCCCCTTAACCAGCAGGGTCTAACTCCAGGTTGTTAATACCAGAATTGAAGTGAATTATTAGACACCCAGTTGGTGTCTGCAGAGAACTGGAGAATTGCTTGGTGTGGAAAATCCACACAGTTGGTATCAGAAATGTTTTCTGAGTGTAGAGGGAACAGTTTTTTCACTTAGAACAACTTCAGGGTTGACATTTCTGCAAATAAAAACCTTTACCTGGGGAGGGAGGGGTGAAGGAAAGCAGAAAGGCAAGGGAAGGTGTCAGGCCCTGTACTAAGGGCTTTACCTTCAATCTTTCATTGAGTATCTCACCTCAGCCCACAAAGTCAGCATCCTCTCATTTTTACACATGAGAAAGCTGGATCAACTGAGGTTTGGAACATAAACCCAGGTCTGTTGAACTCCACAGCCCATGCTCCTAATACACCCCATCAGCTGGGTAAGAATCAGGCCTGGACCAGAAACCAGGAATGTCAACAAAGAAGCAAGCAAGACAAGACCTTGCCAGACATCAGGGAGAAAGCATCCATTCCACAAAAATATATACACTATTCCAAGACAAAACCTTGCCAAGACAAAAACCCTTCTGTTCAGAACGACTGAAATACACAGATGCAACATGCATTATAATTATAAATGATCGACTCGGAGAGCTGAAAGTAACCATGGAGATTGCTCGGTCCCACCCCTTTACTGGAAAGATGAAGAAACCAACCCTTAGAGCCCAGAGTCCCACGATTAGAAAGAGAAGATGAACCCTGTCTTCCTTCTGTCCTTGGTACCTATTCTGTGTGGAGAGCCACGTATTTTCAGCTCCTTCAAAAAACTGGATAATTTTGCTATATTAAAAAAAAAATACAGATGGTGATCCTGTCTTATCACACTACTATAGAGCCAAAAATAATTCAATTATTAAAAGACAATGTTGTCTTGTGGGATGCCATGACATACGATGGGCCACTGACTGACTCACCATAGTCATCAGTGAGCTGGACTCTGCCAAGGGGGAAATGGTGAGAGACAGGGAGTTTTAACTCTTTCTAGTGCTCATGAATCAACAGAGCATCAGCAACTTGCAACTGGTTATGAGTCCTAAGAGTCATGTTCCTCTAGCAAAAATAGAAAACAAACAAGATTACCAAGAAATAAACGAACAAAAGCCTTAATGAAGGAATCTCATCATTAGGCTGCAAGTCTGAAATACAGGTTTAGGTCCTGGTGCAATCCTGTAGTTCTCAAATCACAGGCAACAAGTTATTTTATGTCCCTTCCTCTTTATCTAGTAAAACATTCCAAAGTATCTCAACTTAGTTCCAATCTTTCAACATCACAGCCTACTTATCAACCTGGGTTACTCTGAATTTCAAATGAAGAAAGAAAACCTGAGTTACTAAAACGATCATTATTGGCACTGAGGTCTATGTAAAGTCAATCTTTGCTCTCAGTCACTGAGAAGGTGAATTTTCATTTTTCTTATATAAAAATGTCTATTGTATCTTCATCATTGCATTTATAACTCTGTGGTAGTTTCTGTGACATAAAATTAGCAATATGGATGACAGCAGTTTCTCCCAGTAACTTTCCTGCTTGGAATGTTATTCTGTTTTTGTTTTTCTTTTAAATTATTTTTTCAAGTAGAGACAGGGTCTCGCTATGTTGCCCAGGCTGGTCTCAAACTCCTGGGCTCAAGTGATCCACCCGCCTGGCCTCCCAAAGTGCTGTGATTACACAGGTGAGCCACCATGCCCGGCCTGGAATGCTAAAGTTAAACAGCTCAGATTCATTTGATTTTTACTGTCAGAGTATGGTAAACTAAGCGAAATCTATCAGGAAGTGAATACACCCCTGGGTCTCCTGATTTTCACACTCGTAGCTCAAGGACAATGCAGACATTTTAAATGTCATGGATAATTAGGCAGCCTCTTTACAAATAAGATTTCTTGCTCTGATAGAATGACAAAGTTTGCCAGTCTCAGGAATAGACATATTCATTAGGAAGTGATCAAATGTAAAATATTTGTTCTGGAAAAAAAGAGGCAGGTGAAGTGGTAGGCAGGATGTAAGCTCAGCAGTGAGGTGACCAGGTTCTTGACCTAGTTCTAATTGATTCCAGTGAAGTCACTTGATTTTTGTTTTCTCAACTTAGGACCCAGAAGACACTCCCTGGCTCCTAAAATCCCCTTCTACCTCAACTATAGATAGACATATTCAATTGAAACAAAATGTTTTTCAGGTAACTTGAACTTTCAACTAGGCATCCACAGCTTTTCTTCTTTCTAAGACTGATTTTAAGACAGGTCAGGGCTATCCATAGACCTGCTGCTGGAAAAGGTTCACCAATAAATAAAACATCAACAAATACCAGACATAAGCTGAGAAGTCTGTGATCAAAAAAGGTCTCAAATTTCCCTACTGGTATATATCATGTCACTAAAGCATGCAGCAAATACATGCAATTTTTAAGTCAATTCTGATACAGTATATAAAACAGTGACTTCAACAGACCTTAGAGGAAGTACTAAAACATGACCCTTTCCTCTCAAAAAAGAGGTGGGTAATAACACACTCATGAAGCCAGCTCACTGAACTCAAAGAAAATGTATCAATAAAAAGTTATTTTTTATTGATCTAATTACAGATCTAATTTATTTTATTTTTAAAAGCTCAAGAATCTTTTAAAAGGCAATAGACTACAGAAGGCTACACCATAAGCATCTTGACTCAATCATATTTTTTGTCCTCCACCATATCCATCAGTGTGTTGACAGTTACATAAGGTTTACTGAGTTGTCAAGGTGCATAATTTACAACTATGGGAAATAAAACAATCCTCTACCAATGAATCAGCATCACCTGTCTGTCCTGAATTCTGCGAAGACTCTTCCAAGCCACAGGAGATACATGCTTGGAACGTTTCACCAGTACCAAGTCTTCCAACACCATAATGATAGCACTCCACACATCTACCATTTGCAAAGATACAAGAGACTCATCAGAGAGCAGAAAGCACGTAATAAATTAAACACACCTTGAGAACCATTTCTCACCCTAAGATCTCTGTGGAGAAGCAGGAGCTCCATCATGAACCTGCTTCATTTATGAAACTGGGTGAGGTTACAGCCCCCACTGATAAATCTCCAGCTAAGACTGTACCAGAGGAAGCTAAATTATTTAGGGCCATTTCCCAGACAAGAAGAATGATACAGGATACTGAAAATACCTTGAAAACACAGTGGTCCTGCTGACCAGAAGTTCCACTTGTAACATACTTCTGAGAGTGGTGGCAGGACCCCTGAGTGGGGACTAGGTCCTGCCCCCCGCCCCCATTCCAGCATTGATTGGCATATGACCTGTGTAAGCCATTTCACTTCACGAGTCTGATCTGGAATCTGAAAAGGATGGCCTTTGTACAGAAGTCTCTTGGGTCAAATTTCCTGTACCTTTATTCTTCATGTGAATAGGGGGGGGGAAAGAAAGCAGTGTTTGTGACAAAGCTAAAGTCCTCTGCCACTGAAACAGGAAATGAGCTAATGATACACAAGTGTGAGCGAGCATTCCGCCCTGGGAGCCCACCACGAAGACTAAAGCAAAGGAGCTCCTGACTTGAGTGTATTCACTCAATCCATGGCCCCAGCCTCCTGGCACCATCCAAAGGCCACCATCCTCACTTCCCCTCAGTCTCCTCTGTCCCAAATCCTTGTAAATTAAGCCCTCTTCTCCTCGGCCCCACCCTGCTTGCGGGGACTGCCCAGACAGAGCTGGCGTCTCTGAGGAGGCTTGATTTGGGATGAACAAATGCTTCTGATTTTAAAAAGGACAGATTTGAGAACTTTTCCACAGGCAGGCTCTCCTGAAACTTCAGTTCTCATCCTGAATTTTAAAACCATAATGTGACATTTTAACATATGGCAAAGAGAGATGAATTTGAGATCGTTTCAAACTGCTTAAAAGATCTGCATTAAACACAGATTTCCATTATTACAGATCTAATACGTCCTATTCTCATCTGGGCTATCAGCAACAGAGTAAGTAATTACCATTCAACTTGGGCCGTTCCAGTCCATTAGCCCAATACTGATGACTCAGGAAAAGCTATACAGAACTAAATGCTGATAAAAGATAAAATGGAATGGCGGAAAATGATGCTGCCTTATCCCATTCTGCTACATCTATTGTAAGGAATCAATCAAAAATAAACAACTTGATGGAGTGATAAAGCCAAAAGTAAATATTAAAAGTAACAAATAGAGTTGTGGCCAGACAAAAGGAGAAGTAAAACGTCTCCCTGGCATGGCAGGTTTGGAAGACCCTTTGGTCCTCAGTGACAATGCTTACCTATGTACAAGGACTGGATGGAAATGCTACCAAATCTCCTCAAAGTGAAAAACTTCAGTAAGTCAGGTATTCATCCAACACACTAGCCAGTAAGTAAGGCTCCATGCTAGGGGCTGTCAGTATAAATGTTAATGAGACATTATCCTCTTAATGAGAGACTGAAGATAACCATACCCAAACTGAGGGTATTTTCTACCCAATATAATTAGTTTTAAGTTCATCAGACTAAAACTTGTCTTTAATCTAGATTCTGAGTTATCGATTAGCCAACATTTCTTGATCTTGTGTTGTTACATCCTTGACACTGTGGGGAATGCAAAAATAAAGATCATTGTGACTTGATAACAGTGTATGTTCAAGTTGGGGAGATATGACTAATATACTTGAAAAAGGGAACACAGAGCATATACTGTATGATTACATGCTAAATTGTGTAGCAGAGGTTACTGGTTCTAGAAGAAGTCAAAGAAAACAATGGAGGCTGGGCGCGGTGACTCATGTCTGTAATCCCAACACTTTGGAGGCTGAGACGGGTGGATCACAAGGTCAGGAGTTTAAGACCACCCTGGCGAACAATTCCAGCTACTTGGGAGGCTGAGGCAGGACCATCATTTGAAACTGGGAGGTGGAGGTTACAGTGAGCCGAGACTGCACCATTGCACTCCAGCCTGGGTGACAGGCTGGGAAGGTTTCAGGGAAGGGATACATTGTGACCATCGTGGCATCTCATGAGTGCTGGGTGCTCCAAGATGGTGAAGTGACTGGCATGGTCAGAGTAGAGGAAGGTGAGTGCAGAAAAGTTGTGGGAAAAGGGCTAGGCAGGTCGAGTAGAACCAGACACATAGAGTTTAGGTAGATCACAAAGGATGGATGAGTCAGAGACGGTCAGAGGTGGCAGGAATTGAGTTTGGAAGTGATGGCTGTGTGGGTTAAGTGGGAAAGAAGCAAGATGGGTAAGGCAGCCAGTCTGGGAAATGAGCTCTATTGACAGACACTAGAAGACAGAAGAAAATACCATTTCAAGAGGTGAGTTGGGGAGTTTGTTTTTCATAGAAACTCAGTCTGGAAGGTATCTATGAGGTCAGCTCATGGACTCCTCCAGTTGGATGCCTGAGTACAGCACACTGAGCCGGAGGTGACAGAGAACAGCAGTAGACATGTCTAAGCAGCACTGAAAGACAGAGCAGGAGTGCCGGTGGGGAGAAGACTGCAGACAGAGGCTGGGGAGTCTGCTCCGCAGTGGGGTGAAGACTGAGACTGGGTATACGGTGAGATCAGGGGAGGAAGGTCAAGGGGCGGGGAGGAACAAAGGACTGCAGGCTGGGGCCTGAGCTCAGAGGGGAAGTGAGCTGGGAAGGCATGGGAGAAGAGGCTGCCAGCGGGTGCAGCAGAAGAACCAAGACAGTGCCACGAGACCCAAGACAGAAGGGTTGCAGGAAGGCGGAGTTGTGTGACACCAAACGCACTGACTTGCTCCAGGGAAGCCTCCTAGGCTCCTCCATCCCAGGTCCACTCCTAGCCATGCCTTCGCTCACCTGCATGCCATGTGCTCAGCTCAATTTCTCTTTTCTAGCTGTCACCACGCTCCTCTATCTGTGTCCTTCATATCCTCTCTCTCTACAAAGTTGGGTGCAGGCTCCCCTCTCCTACCTCTCCACACCCTCACCAAAATATCCAGGAACAAGTACCCAAATCCCTGTTTGGAACATGCACACAGCTAAGGCTGCTTCTAACCTCCTTCCCTGAAACCTTTCTGAGATCCCCGTGTAGACACGAGTCCCCCTGTCTTGCCTTGTCTTAGAAATCTGCCCAGGCACATCGACCTCAGTGTGGATTCTGACCTCAGCCAACCAAACCCGCAGCACCCTGGGACCACTAGCCCAGGTCCTCAGTCTTCCATGCAGCCCAGGTGTGTCTTTATGCAGCAGACAAAAGCTGCCTGGTGTGAATTAAATGTTAATATAGTCATTTGCAATTGCAAATGCCTAGGAAAGGACAGACTAGGCACACAGATGACTGCAGGAGAAACCAAAAGAGTGACAAGAAAACAGTGACAAAGAAGGGGCTGCAGATTGAGTTAATCAAGGCAGGATTTGGAAGACAACATCTTGAAAAGTTGAACCTGGCTGCAAGCCCAGAAGAGAGACAAGCGGAAAGATTCCTGGGCATGGGGCCCAAGGAGCGTTCAGCACGCGTTTGAGGTGTCAGGGAGATGCCTGGAGAACAGTTGTAGCCTCGATTTATGGGCAACGCCTGAAACCAGCCAGAGGAGGCCGATTCAGGGTTCAGGATTCAGAAAAAGAAGACTTGGCCCATTGTAGACCCAAGGTGAGGCTGACTACTGACGCATGAGCCCTCTCTGGCGTGACAAAGTTAAGCCGTCACGCCAAGTCGTTTCGACGTGTCTGGCCTACACCCCCAGATTCTTCACCAGAGTGACTCCTTGATTTCACAGTAACTGGGTGTGATATTGCTGATACCATTTTTCATCTTTTACATGGCAGAGAACAAAGACTGCAGGCAGACACAGAGAGCCTCCGGCTCAGAGGGGCCCTGGCATTTAACTGCCTTCTCACTGAAAAGCTGGAGATCACATATTCGAACCAAAAGCACTAAGATTTTAAATAAAACAGTTTGTATTAAGGAAGACTTTGAACAGAAAAAGGGCTCATGAGAGACAGATTGCTGTGAGAAAAAGGTAGCCCTCCAGAAGCGTGCTATTTTAAATGGTCTTTATACATGCTTTCTCTTTCTCTCAGCCTAGAATGTTCTTCCTTCCCCAACCTCTTGCTGCTTCACCTCCTCACTTTGCTCTGATCTGTGTCATGGCTATTTCTGCTCGGTGTTATATTGAGAACGACTGGTCCCATCTGTCCCCTTCTTACATATAACCTCTTCAAGACTTGCTTTCACCTTTGTAACAGAGCACCTATGCGTGGCACATAATTGGTTCTTGGTATGTACGGCCTAACAAGTAAGCCAAGATCCAAGTAAGCGAGGGGGTGAGCTACAGGCAACCTGAGTCCCTACTGCCCTGTGACCCGGCCTCCTTTCCCGCCTCTGGGGAGTCCGCTCTCTCCATCATGTGAGGCTTTGGGCCCTAGCTTCTTAGAAGTTCACTGCAACTTCCAACCCCAATACCAAGTAGAGCCATTTCTTTTGCCCCCTTAAACCTGAGTTCTAAGTCCATCTTTTATATTTTAAGTCGAAGATAATATTCCCTCCATTACTGGACTAAGTGGCACATTCCCTGACCTTTGCCACTCTGCTAATACTTCGCAACCAGCCGGAGTTCCAAGCTACAAACCAGTGTCATCTTTGCCTCTCCTCCCCGGCCCCGCTGCCTCCACTGACCACAGCTGGACTCTTCCACTCAGTCTCCTGGGGCAACCCCAGAATGAAGCCCAGCAGCCATGTCGTTTCTACTAGCCCTGACTCTTCTGGCCTTTGCTGCCCCTCCCACCCCATCAGCATCTCCAAGGCCTCCTAAATGGCATTCCTTTGCTGTTCTGGAATCCATGAGCTCCTGTAGCAGCCCAACATCAACTCCTATGTGGGGTGACACAAGCCACCCCATACCCCCATGCCCAGATCCCACTGCCTTTGTCCCTGTCACTCTTACCAGACACTGGCATGGCAGAATCATGCATCCGTAGCTCTGCCACCTGCCATTTCTGACCCCAGCCACAGTGGAGGCTTCTCCTAGTCCATGTGGAAATCTGGGAGGGAGTATATTAGTGTCTATGTTTTATTGTCATTACTATGATATATAGGATATTACCTGTACACACCCATCTCACAACCTAAATTGCTCTGTTCCATTGCCTACTTCAGATACTTCTGACTTCAGATACTGCACTCTCTCATCTATTAAGAGACACATAAACAGCTTATAACAATACACGAGAAATGCATGGGCAAATCTAAACAATAGATATAATACTTTCTGATTTCAAGTAGTTGTTAACAGAGTTAGAATGCTATTCTAATGACTGATTCTTTGTACAGATTCCACTACCAGCCAAACAAATTGCAAAGACATTTTAAAGATGATGTTCAGAGTGTTTTCACACGGCTGAGTCAATGATTTAGCTTTTTCCAGTAATATATTCTTTAGGTAATTAACTTGGTGAGTCCATCTCAGTCATTTGCTGTGGATGCCTGTGATATCAAATGTGCAGCAACTTGGTCACTGAGGGAAGAGCAATGCTGACAAATTAAAAAGTATATTTCTTCTTACATTTTACTCAGTAATAACAGTTACTTGATGTCTTACCAACAAAGGTGTAAGGCCCTCGTTTTCTCTCACAGAAACTAAAAGATGAAAATTTGATCAGAATTCCTGCTACAAATCAAGAAAATGTAGAGAGCTATTCATTTCCTTAAAACTCTCTTTAAAAAAACCAAAAAACAAAAAAAAACCCTATAGTTTAAATTGGGATAGAGCTCTTAAAATGCTAGGTCTGTCAATACTTTTTTTCAGGGCTAGGGAGGGCAGAGGAACGAGAACAGACTAAGAGGAAAGGCACACAGAAAAGAAAGACCAAGAATTTCCAAAACATATTCAAACTCACTCCCGACCAGTGAGTTTTCTAACCAGACTGCATCTGGCCCAGCTTCTCTTTCTCTACTGTTCAGCAAATATTAAAGGTACAGGGAGAAAGTCAGTCGCAAATTTTTAGCCTTCCCATCCATATGCCAAAAATAAAAGTAAAAATGAAAACACTCTCAAAGGACCTACAGCTGGCATGAGTCTTCATGGTGAGAAACTGAATGCTTTCAACCTAGGATAAAGAACAAGGGGAGGAGATCCACTCTCACCACTCCCATGCAACATCAGGCCGGGGATCCTAGCTAGCACAGTAAGGTAAGAAAAGGAAATAAAATTCATTCATTAATTGTGAAGGAAGAAATAAAGCTATGACTCTTCACAGAAGACATGATCATCTATGCCTTAGTCCACTCAGGGTGCTTGGACAGAATCTCACTTGTACAGAATGGATGGATCAAAAACAATAGTATAGTTGTCCCTCAGTTCCTGTAAGGGGTTGGTTCCAAAACCCCACAGGTAGCAAAATCTGAGGATGCCCAAGTCCCTGACATAAAATGGCACAGTATATGCATGTAACCTATGCACGTTCTTCCATATACTTTAAATCATTTGCAAGTGGTTGATAAACTGCATTTTTGTGTTTTTGGTTTTTTAATATTTTTGATCCAAGTCTGGTTAAATCCACTGACCTCAGGTGATCTGCCTGTCTTGTCCTCCCAAAGTACTGGGATTATAGGCATGAGCCACCACACCCAGGCTTCCTTGATATTTTCTATATAGACAATGCTTGTCTCCTCCAAATTTATATGTAGAAACCTAACCTCCAATGTGATGATATGAGGAAGTGATGGGGCCTTGGGAGATGATTAAGTCATGAGCTTGGAGCCCTTATGTATGTAATTAGTGCCCTTAGTAAAAGGGGCTCAGATTCCCGCAAGGGGTGGGCACAAGATCAGTATCTGAAAACAGAAGTGTGGTCAAATCCCAGCTGAGTCACTTACTAGCTATGTGACATTGGGCCAGTTGCTTCCTTCTCTGAGTTTCATTTTCTTGAAATGAAAATGTAGTCTATCTGTAAAATAGACTACAAGTCATTACCATATAGGGTTTTTCCCACTAGATTTAAATGGTAGTGTTTAAATAGCAAATCAGTGCTATTTCTCTTTGAGTACTGATGCAGAACTCAAAGACATGGAGGGCCAAGAGTCATTTACTTTTCACAATTCTGAAGGCTGGAAAGTCCAAAAACAAGTCACCAGCAGATTCAGTGTCTGCTGAGGACCTGCTTTCTGATTCATAGATAGCTGTCTTCTCACTGTGTTCTCACATCACAGAAGGGACAAGGCAGCTCTCTGGCCTCCTTTTTCTAACGGCACTAATTAGATACATAAGGGCTCTACCCTCATGACTTAATCATCTCCCAAGACCCTACCACTTCCTTATATCATCACATTGGAGGTTAGGTTTCTACATATGAATTTGGAGGGAGACAAGCATTGTCTACATAGAAAATATCAAGAAAGGCTGAGTGTGGTGGCTCATGCCTATAATCCCAGTACTTTGGGAGGCCAAGGCAGGCTATCACCTGAGGTCAGGAGTTCGAGACCAGCTTGGCCAACATGGTAAAACCCTGTCTCTACTAAAAGTACAAAACTTAGCCGGGTATGGTGGCACAGGCATGTAGTCCCAGCTACTCGGGAGGCTGAGGCAGGAAAATTGCTTGAACCCAGGAGGTGGAGGTTGCAGTGAGCCAAGATTGTGCCATTGCACTCTAGCCTCAGTGACAAGGGCGAAACTCCATCTCAAAAAAAAAAAAAAAAAAAAAAAAGAAAGAAAGAAAGAAAGAAAGAAAGAAAAAAGACAAGACAAGACCAAGGAATGGACAAAAAATTACTAGAACAAATAAGTGAGTTTAATAGGTCTCAGAATACAAGGTCAACATACAAAACTTACTAAAACAAATTACTAAAAAATAACAAAAAAATTATTAAAAACAAATATGTACTAATGAATAGTTAGAAAGTTTTCAATTTTTAAAGAATCATTTACAATAGCATCAGACAAAATGAAATACTTGGGAACGAATATGCTTAAGATTCATCTTTTCATTTTCTGAACAATGTTTTTGAAGAACATTTTCATTTTATGAAATGAAATCCATCATTTTCTTTTATGACTTCTGATTTTGTGTCTTATCTAAGAAGTAAGTGCCTAATGCAAGGTCACAATGATTTTCTCCAATGTTTTCTTCATGAAGTTTGATAGTTTTCTGTTTTACATTTAGGTCTATGATCCACTTTGAGTTAATTTCATATAGGGTACAAGGTATGTAGTTCTAAAATAAGCAAACAGTAGTAAGTAAAAGTGGCAATAACACACAGGAAACTGAGAAACGGGCAAGAATCAGAGCACATACTCACACAGCTGAGTATCCCTTCCTGTGAGCTTCCCTCAGTTAAGGCAAATACTGTGTTTTCTTTATGAAGGAATGCAGGTTGAAAACGATGCTAAGGCTTTGGTCAGTGTTCCTATTGTGTAAGTTCTTCAGTTGGCCGGTTAGACTGATGACGGGGTGAGGGAGTATCAAGCATACCCACAGATCTGGAGTCTGCCCCTGTGTCTACATGTCACCACACCGAAGTCCTAGAAGGTTTCCAAATACCTAGAAGTATTTCGAAAAGAGAGCTATCTCCTGCCAGCATGAGAGAAGATTATGGGGAAAATCACATAAACACAAAAGGACTTATAACATTCCCCTTATTAGGTTTCCACCTCAAGTCCTGCCCATATCTCACAGTCATCAATAATAACGCGATCTTTTTATCCTCAATCTTTTTATCATGAACATCTATACATGCCTTAAAATCAACTGACATTAGCTGTGACTGGAAACAGCAAATCAGGTGTATTGCTACATATTTTGCATGTTCAAGATGTCCTAGTCTTCCAGATTTATGATTTACCCTAATGAACCCTGCATGATCACTTCTCGGGAGTGTAGGAGAAAGGATTCCTGCATGAATGGGAGGCTGGGCTGCGTGAGCTCGGATCTCCACAAGTTGTGGGCATAAGATCGGTATCCGAAAACAGAAGCGTGGTCGAATCCCAGCTGAGTCACTTACTAGCTACGTGACATTGGGCCAGTTGCTTCCTTCTCTGAGCTTCATTTTCTTGATCTATAAAATAGACTACAAGTCATTACCATATAGGGTTTTTCCTACTAGATTTAAATGGTACTGTTTAAATATCAAATCAATGCTACTTCCCTCCTCCCTGCTTTCCAAAAACCGTATTTATGCACTCGAATTTTTTAAAAAATTATTTGTGTGCCAGGCTGCCATATTCTGCATGGAGTAGAAGGAGAAAACAGTGGCTGTGCTAGAGATGCTCAGTGTCATCTGAGCTGGCCAGGGATGGTACCACACCAGGAATGTGGAAGACCAGACTACTACAGGAATCTCCAGAGAGAGAGATTGTTTATCAGGCTGGGAATTCCACACATAAAATAACACAAAATTTTAGAACCAAGATTATTAAATAATGAAGAAATAGTAGCGGTTATCATGTATGTGCCTGATGCTGTTTTAATGATTTTACGTGTATTGACAGATAGGAATGCTCACAATTATCCTACGAGGTAGATACTTTTATTATCCCCATTTTACAGATGGGAAAACTAAGACACAAGGAGCACAGGGACTTGCCCAAGGACAAAAAGCTAGTAAGTAACACGGATGAGACTGCAACCCAAACTGTTGGGTTCCAGAATCCCTACCGCCTCATAAAGATCAGACACAGTCAAGAAGTGCCATGCCCAAGTCCTAATAGAGCTTCTCCATTCCCGGCCACCTGTAGGCCCATCTTACATGCCCCATTTTCTTAAATAACATCAGCGTACAGGGTCTTCTAGGGCACTAGCAATATTTTTTCACTTAGGGAGAGGGGTAGCTACATGGATTTCTATAATTACTAAGTTTTATGTACTCTTCTGCTTGTGATTCTCATAATGAGCGAAAATGGATCAGCGTCCACACAGGGACCCAACTCTCCAGGCTTTTGACATGGTGGAGGGTCCATGTCTAGCCGTCCCTCGTATGCACCTAAGACACAGCACAAAGGTTAGGATGTAGGGGAGCAAAAGATGCCAAGCACGCTCCTCCCCTGCCTCCTCTGCAGTCCTTTGAATTTGCATGCTAGAATTACTAGAGCAAAAGCTCAGCTAATCTCCTGGCTGGCGTGATTGTTATTATCATGCGGCGCACACATGCATATTCATCCAGATTTAAAGGGAAGAAATAAGCCTCCCTCATGGCGCTGCTGATAAACAACCCCCCAAAATCTTTTTCCCTATACTCAAACCAAACACATTTGAAGCCTTGTCATACTTAAAAGTGATTTGCCCATAAGTCTTTTACATGTTAATAACATTGTGCATTGAATATTTTATTCCCAAGATCATTATGTGATTGGTTTCCATGTGATTTTTGGTACAACAGAAATGGACAGAGCAGTAACGGCTGCCTTTGGACACCAATCTCCATGTCAAAGCTCACATCACTGACATCAGAACATGCAGAACTCAGCTGCAGCGGGAGCCTGGCCATGTTAGTCAAGTCCACTTGTTTCCAGACAAAACATTTTAATTCCTGGCATGGGACAGGGGACATGGGGAGGCAGTGTTGGAAGAGAATGGAGAGGAGGGAAGGAGAGGGGAGAATGGAATAGGCACAATTAACCCAGAGCCAAGGTATTTGGCTCTACACTTTGCTCCAGCTCTTGCAAACTGACTTCTCCATGTCATCGCATCTTCTTCTCATAGGTTGCGTGAATACAGCCAGTCGTTTTCTCAACCCTAGGAACACACTAGACCCATCATGGCTCCCGAGCAGAGGGCCTGATTTAATTAGGGATATAGGGAAATAGGGATATTAGTCCCAGATGATGCTAACATGTTTACAGGGTTGAAATTCTGGGGTAAATCCATGGGCTCTGCTGACAGATGTGGGCCAGGGAGGCCACATGCCTAGAAATGGGCAAAACTATCATCAAGCAAGGGTCCAGCTGACATGGTGAAAATGTCATCAGGCTATCAAAGTATGATCAAGTGAATGAGTGGGCTTGGGTAACATAAGGGGCTGGAAGGGCAAATGCAAATCCCCAACCCACAGAATACATAGCTGAAGAATGAGACAAAGTCACTTGTCATATAATTCTCCAACACACAAACGCACACATGCATACACACACACATCCCCATACAAATACTCATGCACACACATGCACACACGTGCATAGTCATGCAAGCACACACACACATATAAATGCACACACATACATATGCATGCACATGCATACTCATGCAGTCATGTAAACACATACACATGTCATACAGATGCATACACATGCACACACATGAAAACATATACATGTTCACACTATCATACAAATGCATACATGTGCATGCAGTTATGCAAACACATACAAAAACACACATGCACGTACACACCACTATGCCAAAATGCACTCCTGTACACTTCAACCTTTTACAGATAATTTCATTAATAACATTCCGAGTTCATTCTCCCCCGCTACTTGAATAACCAAAAGCTTCAAAACTTCTGAAGAAACCCGTCACCAACACCATCACTACCACCCACCCACCCAATCACCTCATACCAACTGTCCTGGCTCTCCGGAATGAAGCTGGGATCACCCCTGCTCACACACCTTTGACCTTACCAGCCCCGGGTTCATTCATTGCCTGAGGGTCCATCCTGTGCCCACACATTCTTCGGCACCTTGTGCACTGGACATAGAGGTTAATGCCCAGACTCTGGAATCACCAACCAGGTTCAAATCCCAGTGATTCCACGGACCCACTTGGAATCCCAGACTAGTCTGCTTGGCTTCTCTGTGCCTCGGTTTCCTCCTCAGTAAGAGAGAGGTGATAAGGTAACTGCTCACACAGTTATTTAGCATGTCTTAAAACTGAGAATGGTGTTCGACACATCACAAGTATTTATTAGTCAGCAAGTATTTCACACTGCCCCTCCCCCCACAATCCCGAGAGGGACTCTGCAATGCCTCCAATTTGCAATGGGGAAACTGAGGCTCAGATTCCAGCTACAATGTCCATGTGTATACTTGCCCTCTTACAAGACTATGTGTCCTGATTTAGGGGTTAGGACATAGACTCAGCCTACAAAGACATCAGGCTTTTTAGTTTCATTTAGAAACTAAAGCCACGTGTGCATAGGCTGCCACCATTTTCTGTCAGGTGACCAGGTCAGAACATGCTGCTGTCCCCTCTCCCCACCTGCCCTGGTCTTACCCCCTTGCTTGTCTTTAGTCTCCGTTTGTCAGGAAACCATTAGAAATCAATAATCTAAAATTCTGTTTGAATGCAGTTCAAAAGTTCTGTTCTGGTCTGGGCTTGGGTTTTTAATTGGAAACCCGTTTTTTTATTTTGTTTTGTTTTTTAAAAGAAAAGAATAAAAGCACTTAGAGAAAGCAGCTATATTGTTGGAGAGCAGAGTGGTTGTTCTTATTAAGTTTAATGCAAAACAAAGGCATTATATTGTAATGATATTAAGTCTAATTAGAAGCCAGCAGCTCAAAACATATAAAGCAAAAAGAAGGCCAGCTGCATTCTTCCAAGAGCTGATCTCAACCTAGGCTGCACATTAGAATTACCTGGGGAGCGTTTTAAAAATATTAACATCTCGACTTCACCCTCCAAGATCCTGATTTAATTGGTCTAGGATGGAGCCCAGACATCAGTATGTTTTTTTGTAAGTTCCTCAGCTGATTTTTATGTGCAGCCCAGGATTGAGGATGACTATTCTACAGGGAAAGGAAACTAATGTTTTTTTTTTTTTTTTTTTTTTAATCCTTCTATGTCCTAGGCATTGTATTCTACTTTCAAATATTGTATGTTACTAACTATAAAGAAAAAATTCTATTTGGATTTGGGTGCAAGTATGTAATTCCAAGAGTTTTCCCATTCTCTATCATTGGGTTGCTGATTAAATATTTAATTTTTTCTTTGGCCTATTGGGGAGTCCTAGAGAGGAAGGAAGGGGTCAAAACCAGCACAACCTAAAACTTCTTAAAAGCTCAGGAAGCCAACGAGCACCATTCGTTTGCACCAAACAGCACTAGCCTGGAGAAACCCAGAGAGGAGCCAAGGGGAGGGATCTGGTGCCAGAATACACGACAGCCCCGGGCTGTATGCAGCCATGGAGGGATTTCTCACCTAGGAAGGATTTACAGGAAATTTAACAGGAACATTTTAATCAAGAAATGAGGTCAGGACGGATAAGACTAGGATTACATTAAACTGTGAATGGCAATCGTTCAGGACTGGTGAGACTGATACCTGCTTACACCTTAGACTTGCTTTTCTCTTTAGGTGCAGTTGAAAGTACTGTTCTGTGATAAAAGGTTAGCTGTGTCAGTGTGTGGTTTAAAAAGAAAGGCAGGATTTCTTAAGAGGAGAACAGAAAAGAAAAACTTAAGAGAAGGACCTAAAGAATCAAGTACAAGATAAGACAGGCTAAGAGCATTTCTTCTTACACTTCCAAGGGTGGGCCCAGCATTATTAGTGTCCCTTGTGGGCTCAGAATCTGGAGACAGAAAGGCTGGTTCTAGAGGACACCCAGCAGATTCAGCTGTGGGCTAGCGGCAGCCGACAACGCCGACTGGGGCCAAGGGCAGACCAGCTACACTGGTCTGTGCCCTGGTCCCAAAGGCTGTTTGTTGCCACACCAGCATCCAATGTCTAACTGGGTAAGGCCCGTGGCCCCCTTGGAGGGTCTCACCCCAGCCACCCTCCCCTTTGATAATGCCTCTGGCTGCCACGTTATCCTTCCTTCACTCTTATCGATAAATTGATGGGTCCTTTGATCTCAGCCATCATTACTATGCATTCGAATTCTGTTTCCATCCAATGCCATAGTGATTTCACACTTCATCTTCCAACTTCCAGATATGTGCTGGCTTTATCTGATTTTCCAGTGTGGGGCAGAAACAGGAATTTTTCTCTACAAAGGCGCAAGCTGTGATGCCCTCCCAAGGTGAAGAGCAGAATGACCAGCTGATGTCAGTGAGGAGTGGCCTCCGGGCAGATGAAATGGGCCAAGCACTGGCAGCTGCTTAGCAATGGATGCACCAGTCCACACACTGGCCTCATTTCCTTCTCATAGCAGCCCATGAGGTGGGTGCCGTTTATGAAGAGAAGACGATGGAAAGTGACCAGCCACCATGAGGTGTCTACCGTAGGTTCTTACCACACTTTCTCCCAATCCCATAGCATGGTCTGAGTTGGTGGGGGCTGCTATAATGAAATGCCACAGACTGAGTGGCTTATGAACAACACAAGAGTATTTCTCATGGTTCTGAGGCTGGAAGTAGAGACCTCTGGGGTCCCTTTCAGATGGGCGCAAAGGCTCTTGGTCCCATTCATGAGAGTTGCATTCTCATGACAAATCACCTCCCAGAGCCCCACCTCCAAATACTAACTTAGGAATTTGCGGGTTAGGATTTCAACCTCGGAATTTGGAGGGACACAAACTTTCAGACAGTACACATGATATTCCATGAACACCCCCTTACGCCCGACTGTCATGGCTGAGGGAGTGAGGGCTCCAGTGAGTTCTCCCACCTAAGACTTGTGAGGCCTTGGGCAAGCCACTTCACATCTGTAAGCCTGGATTTCCCCATCTGCAAATGAGAATGGTTTGAGTGTCTTCTTCTTAGGAAATCATGAGCACTAAAGGAGATGATGTATGTAAGGCACACAGCCGCAAATTTCCCCTTTGCCATGGTTTGACCGGTCCTCTGCGTCCCCATGGTAGCCCCCACTAACAACCGCCAGTCATCCATCACCTGCCCCGCTCAGCAGGGGGTGCCCATCAGTGCCATCAAAACAGGCACCCCCAGAAATCAGAGGCTTTGAATTAAAGGAGAAGCACAGTCAGCACTCAATGGAAGCTAAATACCCTTGGTGGTAGCGCTCAGGTTCTGGTGAGAACCCCGTTCTGGGCTACCAATGGCCCAAATCCCATTTTGCCTTCCCATGGTGCAAGGAGAGACAGAGAGGCATCTCTGGAGTCCGTTTTATAAGGGCACCAATCCCATTCATGAAGGTTCTGACCACTCACCAGACCTCCGAAGCCTTGATTCTGCAAGTACCCTAACCAAAATAAAAATAAATAAGAGCCTTGGCTCAGAGTGACAGGAATAACTCTGGCATGTGCTGCTGCAGACCGCTTCCCGGTCTCAGGCCAAACTCCATCACTTTGTTTATTCTTTCAAATCACCTCCCGTCAGAAGTCCTACGGCCCTGCTTCAAAGTCCCACAGGCTGTGTCTCACAGAATCTAGGACAGGAGGGAAGCGGGGCCAGCGTCCCGTGGGCACCTGCTGCCAGCCAAGCTCTGAACAGGACCGTGCAGTGCGCTCTCGTGTTCAGACCTCCTGACCGCCCCGTAACAAGTGAGCAAAACCAGTGGTGCGTTTCCATTTTAAAGGCAAAGTGTCAGAGGCTGGGAGAGATAGGGTCACTTGCCCAGGACCCATGGCTTTTGGGAGCGGGACGGGATTCACAAAGGTCTATCCACTTCAGAGCTGAACAGGCCTTGGTCCTGTTCCAGTGAGCCACGGTCCCGTTCCATTGCTGCCCAGATGCAGACGCTGAGACCCGAGGAAGGTCAGCCTGGCTTCAGCTCTGCCCACAGATGCAGAATCTGGGTCTCCTGCATTCTCTCTGGCAAACCACGTTTTCACTTCATCCACCTCTTCTTAACGAAAAGGGCTTTCAGTATCACCATTTGCTGAGATTGTATAAAAGGAGGCTCTCCTAAGAGACCAAAGTGTTTCCCAGAATTGTTTAGAATAACAGCTTTATTTTTTTTCATCTTCTTCAAACCAACTGGTTAAAGCTGCATAAAACCTGCCCTACCTAGAGCTTCTGTGAAAGGTTGGGCCTTTGCACGTGGTAAATCAAATTCAGCAGTGCTTGGGGGCTCATCACCCAAGTACCTAATGAAGATAATCCATCAGCACCACGGCAACTTTGCTGGGCCATTCCTGCCCAAGGAAATAGCAAAAACAGCCAGGCGGGGGGAAAAGCCACCAGGAATTAAATGGGGAAACAGATGATATTTAATTATATCAATATTCTCAGCAATGCTCTGAGGAATGGAATTATTGGCTTGCTGGGCAGCCCCTCATTGAACCAAACGGCAAAGGAGATTTATACCACAGAGTTCATGTTTTCATTAGAATTCACACAGACCATATTTAGAAAGTGGATGTCTGGAAGCTTGATGATATTGTGTGTTCATAATCTGACGCTGTAATATGGTGGCTTTAAAAAGAGAAGGTGAGGCTCTTCCCTTATTCATTTGATATTTACATTTTATTAGTGTTATTATTTGGCATAATTAGAAAGAATTAGCAATGTTAATTAATGCTGCACTAATGCAGTCATAATTACTTCCATTTATTCTAGAACATAAGTGAATTTATAAATTTATTTATTTGGAACTCAATTGACTTCTTGGATTCACATTTTTTTTTAAAAAAATCTTGATGGGCACAGTGGCTCATGTCTGTAATCCCAGCACTTTGGGAGGCCCAGGTGGGTGGATCATGAGGTCAGTAGTTCAGGACCAGCATGGCCACGATGGTGAAACCCTGTCTCTACTAAAAATACAAAAATTAGCTGGCTGCGGTAGCAGGTGCCCGTAATCCCAGTTACTCAGAAGGCTGAGGCAGGAGTATCACTTGAATCTGGGTGGCAGGGGTTGCAGTAAGCCAAGATCACGCCACTGTACTTCAATCTGGGTGATAGAGTAAGACTCCACCTCAAAAAAAGAAGAAAGAAAGAAAGGAAAGAAGAAAGAAAGAAAGAGAGAGAGAGAGAGAGAAAGAAAGAAAGAAAGTCTCCTCTGTAGCACTGCAGAAGAAAAAGGTTATATACAGTTTTTAGCTAAACAGGACTTTCCTGCTAAATTCACGAGATGGAAAAACGAAATCATTTTAAGGATGTGCAATGGATTCATCCTATCTATGTTTCTAATCACCTGTTGGGGCTATATGGTATCATTTTTAACCCACTTCCACTATAATGAAGCTGAATTAAGTGGCCTGAGGACATTTTCAAATGGACTTCTTTGCACATCTTCAATTGACAAAGTGCAAAGAATGAAAAGAAGAAAATCACTTGATCTCAACACCCCGCTAAGAATTATATAGACCACTTTTCTAAAGGGTTTTAAAGATTTCACATTATGAAAGTATCTTCCTGGGGAAAACCAAAGGAAACATTATAAGCGTTTCTTCCAAACTTAACAGTCAAAACTCCAGTAAGAACTAATACCCCAAAATTAGGAATGTATCTCAAAAACATAAAACCTGTAGGAACCACTTAAGTGGGTTGGATATTTAGAGGCTGTTTTCTATCACTGCACCTCTTCATGACATATGGTCCACCCACCATTTAACTCTAAACAGCATGTTAAGATTCTTGCTGGAAATGAATATTTTTAAGAGATAATGCCAATCAAATTCTGCCTTACAAAGGGGCAACCTCTTGCCCTCTCCCCACGGCAATACACAAAAAATTTACTTCACTAGAAATCTTTGTGAAGTGCTTTGACAGAGATGTTATCCTGCAATAAATTTCAATAAATTGAAGAAAATGTATTTAACTGCATTCTATATTGAGTAAAATACTGCACTGCTGTGCATTTTTCTAAAAGGGAAAAAGCATCACATCACAAGCTCCAGTAATAAGAAGTAAGTTCAAATATCCTGGTTTCCTCTCACTCTCCAACCTCAGCCACTCCCAATTCTGGAGCTACTGCTGATCTATTAACAATTCCCGAATGTCTGCCTCCAGCCCTGAGAGCACTCCTCATGTCCTCTCATGATAGTTACGCAGACTCAACCCCCTCCCCCAGATCTGCACACACCACTCTCCACCCCGACCCGGTTCTGTCCCCTCTATCAATGGATGGCCTCACGCAGGTGCTAAGGCAGGAAATCCACTTGCAGCATTCCCCAATCCCCACATCTGACCAATCACAAATTCCTGTGGACAGCATTTCTAGACTCCCCTGAAACCCACTCACTTCTCACCATTCTCACTACCAGTAGCTTGGCCTGTCTGCTGTCATCCATCATCTGCCATCTGGTAATTTGCCTGTAACTCTCTCATCTATCTTCTATGATACTGTGAGAACGATCTCTCTAAAATCTAAATCAGATCATGCCATTTCACCCCTAAAAACCCTCCAATGGCTGTTGGTGAAATGCAAATCAAAATTACAATGAGATACCATTTCACACCCAGTACGGTGGCTATAATCAAAAATATAGCAGCAAGTGCGCAGGGTGGAGAAACTGGAGGTGGGCCTGTAAAATAGTGCACCTAGTTTAGAAGACAATGTGGAAGTTCCTCAGAATGGTAAATGCAGAGTCACCATATGACCCAGCAATTCCATTCCTGGATATATACCTAAGAGAAAGGAAAACGTGTCTACACAAAAACCTGTATACAAATGTTCATAGCATCATTATTCACAATAGACAAAAAGTACAAACAACCCAAATGTCCATCAACTGATGAATACATAAAATGTGGCGTCCCCATACAATTATGGTTATGTCCATGCAATGGAAGATGACCAGTAATCAAAGGGCGTGGGACACTGATGCAGGCTGTAGATGAGCCCTGAAAACTTACACTATTAAAAGAAGCCAAAAGACCACATATTATCTGATTCCACCTAAAGTATCCAAAATAGACAAATCTATAAACACAGAAAGTAGATTAGGGTGCCTATGGCTGGGAGAGTGTCGACAAGAAGTGAGGAGTGACAGGTATGGGGCCTTTTCATGAGGTAACGGAAACATTTTAAAAATGACTGTGGTTATGGGTGCACAACTGTGTGACTGCAGTAACATTCACTTGCTACAGTCTGAATGTTTATATTCTCTGAAAGGCCAGATGTTGACATCTTTTCCCACAATGTGAAAGGAGGTGGAACCTTAGGGAAGTATTAGTCGGTCATGAGGATGGGGCCCTGATGAATGGGATTAGTGCCCTTACAAAAGAGGTCCCTGCAGCATGTGAGGACACAGTGAGAAGGTGCCATCTATGAACCACAAAGTGGGTCCTCATCAGATACAAAATCTGCTGGCTTCTTGATCTTGGACTTCCCACCTCCAGAACTGTAAGAAATATATCTCTGTTCCTTATAAGCCACTGGTATATGGTATTTTGTTATAGCAGTCCAATGGAATAAGACACCATTGAACTGTACACATTAAATAGATGAATTGTACAGTATGTGAGTTATATGTCAATACAGCTGTTATTAAAAGAAAGGGGATGTAGAGAGAGAAGGGAGGAGAGAGAAAGGGAGATGGGAAGAGAGAGAAAAAGAAGTGGGAGGGCAGAGAGAGGGCGAAGGGGAAGAGAGAGAGAGACCTATCAGAAGGTTGCAGGGTGTGAACCTTCTTTAGATCCTGATTTGAACAAAGTATAAATGAGGAAAATTTGACTCTCTCATATTTGATATTGAAGAATTATCATTACATATTTTAGAGTGAAAAAAAACCTATGACGACTTTCATTAGCTCTTACAAAGTTGGAACCCCTAACATTGCCTACAGACCCCTAATAACCCAGCCCCCACTCGAGCCAGCTCCCACTATGCCAAGCCCCTCTGGCCATCTCCCACTATCCCCCCAAGCCCCTCCGGCCATCTCCCACTATCCCCCCAAGCCCCTCCGGCCATCTCCCACTATCCCCCCAGGCCCCTCTGGCCATCTCCCACTATCCCCCCAAGCCCCTCCGGCCATCTCCCGCTATCCCCGCAAGCCCTTCCGGCCATCTCCCGCTATCCCCCCAAGCCTCTCCGGCCATCTCCCACTATCCCCCCAAGCCTCTCCGGCCATCTCCCACTATCCCCCCAAGCCCTCCCGTCCATCTCCCACTATCCCCCCCAAGCCCCTCCCTTCCATCTCCTACTATCCCCTCAAGCCCTTCCGGTCATCTCCCACTAATCCCTCAAGCCCTTCCGGCCATCTCCCACCATCCCAAACCCTCCTCATGCATCCCCATCTCCAGAACTTGCTTCTGCCACAGTGATCTTTTTGAAAATTCTTTGAAAATGTCATGCTATTTTAGTTTCCCAAATTAACTGAGATATCAACCAGACCAACCAATGATTACATTTGAGAAGACTAAGGCCCTCAAATCACACCATTAGAGAGTGAGAGAACTGGAGGCAGAGCCCAGGGTTCTTGAATCTCAGTCCAAGTCCATTGCTAGCATCTTCTTTTCACACTTAAACTCAAATACCATACATCAAGGGAGTGATAACTAGATCTTCACTACCATGAATTTCCTTAACAAATTAGAAGCTACGTAAAATATATATTTTATTTCCAGACATGCAGGCAGCATGATGCTCGAGGATGACTATGTAAGTAAACTAGAGCCACACAGAATTGGGTTTAAGTTTCAAATCTATGACCATATTCACCGCACGGCCTTGTGAAAGCCACTCGACATTCCGAGTCTGTCTCCTTCTGGTACCATCGAAATGATGAAGAATAGAGGCCATTTAAACAAAAGCGCAGCACAGTGTGAAGCACATAATAGATCTTCAATAAATGATAGATATTGTTATGGGTTCCCATGTTACTTTACTTACCATGTAAAGTCTGTTTTGATTATAGACTCAATTATTGTAAAGAATCTAATTTCTAAAGAATGCAGCTTATCAGTACAGAACCAGAAGGAAGGAGGTACAACTACGTGACTGGAAAATTCTATTCCATCACCACTGGTCAACCAAAGTGAATCAGCATTCACGTTTCTCTGGTGGGGCAGGGGAGGAAGAATATGCTTATCTTGCAGAAACTATTTCCCACAGGCCATCCTAGCACCATGTCTCTATGTGTGCATATGAAAAGAAGATTCATTTCTATGCCATTTCATTTTATTTACTTTTTTATTTTGAAAAATGTCAAACCTACAGAAACATTCAAACAATATAGCACTGAATACTGATATACTCCTCATAGACTCACCAAGAATTAACATCTTCTCAGATCTTCTTTCTCTCTCTCTCTCTCTCTCTCTCTCACACACACACACACACACACACACACACACACGTATATACACATGCTTTCCTTTTACCATACTATTCAAAAGTGGGCTTAAGACCTCGTGAAATTTCACCCTACGTACTCTTAACACTACCTCTCAAGAATGAACACCTTCTCCTATCCAGCCACACCTTTAAAAAAAGGGAACATGAATTCAATACCATCATCCAACATACAGTCCATACTCACATTTCCCCAATTGTCTCAAAAATGTCCTTTATAGTCATTTTGCTTGTGTTAATATGGAGCCCAACCAAGTTTCATTCATTGCAAATTGGCTGTTATTTCTGCTTGGTCTCCCTAATCTGAAACACTTCCCTCACTTGTCTCTGTACTTCATGACATTCTCCTCGATGGCATCCAAGCCAGTTTTCCCTGGGACATCAGGTATACCCTCAACCCATCACATCAGAACTTCCATCATTAGTGATGCCAAACCTGACCACTTCGTTAAGGTCATGACCAATATCTCCATTGCAAAAGCACAGAGAATACTGCAGTAACATCAACAACCTCTCACTCAATAGTTTTCACATCCATGCTGAATCAGTTGATGACATTAAGGTTACAACACAAGTTTCTAATTCTCTAACTGCTTCTGTATTGTTATCTGGCATTTTCCTACAAAGCAGAGCTCTACCCTCCCCTCCTCCTGCCCAACTCTCATCACTGTGGATTTATACGGGTTTTTTAAATGTACTTATAATCCATGATCATTAATATTCTTTTTTGATGTTCCAACCATCCCGAGTTTGACTAGTGAGAGACCCTGCAAGCCAGTGTCCTGGTAAGTCCTCAGTGGTCCTTCCATACTTCCTTGCTTTCGGTGCAACAAAGGATCTGAGGCTTGCCATTTCTCTCATGGTTTCTTCTAGTGGAAAGAGAAATTTAGAAACCAAGATCTGGCCGTGAGAGATGCCCATAATGGCTGGGATGGCACGACTTCTAGGCTCTTTAGTTGATACAATTAGAACAGTGAGAGAGAGGGTGTGTGTGTGTTTTAACATGAGTTCATACTGACACTTTAAACTCAGATCCATTCCTCGTCTTTATGGCTCCTTCCACAGTGAAAATTTTGGTTTCCAACACACCAATTCACTTAGTGGCTCATTTACTCTCTCCTAAATAAACACAAAATAGTTTCAGAATGTCATCAATATCCCTACCAACACAAGCCTACTAAAAAAAGTTCAGTATTCCTTTATCCTTACTGTAGTCATTAGACAATATGTGGTGTGGTTATAACTTTTTAAACCTAGGACTCTTGAAAGCTTTCAAGAAAATATTTTTAACGATTCTGTTCATCATAAAATAAGCTTGTTCTCTTAAAATGTGAATAGAAGGTAAAACCTATATATATATGTATATGTGTGTGTGTGTGTGTTATGTGTGTTATGTGTGTGTGTATATAAACTATATCTATCTATATATAGTTTAATATGTGTAATATGTGAACTATAACATAGTTTAATAGTTTGATATGTGTGTGTTTGTGTATATACACACACATTCAATTTTACTGTACCTGTGGTACTTAGAGGTAATGTTAAGCTTCTGTGAATCAATATTAAAGAACATTTAAAAACTACAGTTCCTTTTTCCATAAAAACAATAAATCACTATTTCCAAGAAAAAAATTAAAATCTTTTTCAATATATATATAATTTTATTTAACTGATGTTCAAACAATTAATATATTTGATCTATATTTCAACATTATTTCATAAGAAAAAGTAGAACTGTTTCATTTAAAATGGAAATTTATTGTTCCTATAAAACACAAACAGGTCCTTGAGGCTTCCATCTTACTGAAGCAGATTTGGGTGCTACCTTGTTGGGTGGTCACCCCTGCTGTAACCTTGGTAAAAACTGTAAGTATTCTTCACGGCTACTCTTCCGCAAGGCTCTCAAGCAAGCGTGTCCACCATACAGATTTACTGACTGCGTATGACCATTTCCCATCCCTCAACAAGATCAGGCCTTAGCCACTCTTGCATTCTACTTTCAACAAACAAAATCTCTATTATGTGTTAAGGAGCCCAGATTATTATTTCCTCTTCTCCACTACTATCTATGATGGTACAGATTCCTGAAGCCAAGACGACATTGGTTTCCATTTAAACTGTGACTACAAGGCATGGAATACTGACACGAAAATGGTCAAATTTTGTCAAATACACCATTCCGTTTATTTCTATATGATGTTAAACACTTGGGTAATTTTTAATTAGTGATATCAGAGAGACAGACATCCTAAACCCTGGATCCTAAATAAAAGGATTGAAATTGAGAATATGAACTCTGAAAACCAACTGCATGTTCTACTTCTAGAATATTCTTCTAAATCTGTTGCACTGCTTCCTCCTGGAGCATATTTAGTAACATAATAACACACACTTCATTATGAAGAACATGGAACGTGGAAGAGCAGCCAACGTACTTTATGGGTGTCTCAGACACTGGAAGACATCCTCGCCTGTCCTACCTACCACTGCTGTCACTTTGGGAAGTGACCAACATCAATATCCCTAACTTTCACCAAAAAAGATGACTAGATGCCTACCTCACCCCTTGATCTTATGCCACTGTCAGTCTTAAAATGGAAAAAAGAAGCTAGAAAGCTGTACTGAAGAAAGACGCATTCTCCTCCTAGGATAAAGACGACCAAATGTGAGGGAGTAAAAATAGGTCGGGTGGACCAGCAGGGAGAAGGAAGCAAGTATGCAGCAAGCACATGAGAAGGAGACAGGATGCGTCATCAGGAGGGAAACGAAGGTGGAAGGCATGAGGGAGAGAACAATTTGCTGGAAGAAAGACAGGTGCCCTCTTTCCCCACCTCACGCCTCGTCCGCATGCTCACACCAGACAATGTTCCAGCCATGCCAACGTCTCAGTCATCTGCTGTCTATCCTTAATAACAAGCCTCACTCATTTCACTTTTGTAATTGTGGTGAAACACACCTAATATTAAATGGTTACCATCATAACCATTTCTAAGTTACAGCTCAGTAGTGGTAAGCACTTTCACACTGAGGTATCATCAACCTCCAGCACTTTTTCACCTTGCGGAACTGAAACTCTGCATCCTTTAAACAACAGCTCTTCATCCCCTCTTCCTCGGCCCCTGGAAATCACCGTTCTATTTTCTGTCTGTGAATTTGACTACTCTAGGAACCTCAACTAAGCTGAATTACATAGTATTAGTTTCTTTGTGTCTGGCTTGTTTCTGATAGTATGATGTCCTCCAGGTTCATCCGTCTTGTACCAAGTGACAGAATTTCCTTCCTTTTTAAGGCTGAATACTATTCCGTCGCACAGAGAGACCACATTCTGTCTGCTCATTCACCTGTTGATGGGCACACGGAGTTATTGTGAATACTGCTGCTGTGAACACGAAGTATGCTTTACTCATTTTTAACAACCTCCTTCAGAATGGGCAGCATTTCCTCTTCATATGATTTTTGGGAAAAAAAAAATACTGTACTGAGCAAGAGATCCATAGAATTAAAAAAAAAAATGAAGAGAAATATTTGTTTCACTGATTCCCCAATCCACCTAGACACCAAGACCTGATTTAACTGAGGCTTCTAAATATCCATCCTGAAATCAGCCTTTCCCTGGGGCTCTTAATCGCCTTGTGATTCAGATCCAGTGACTCATCTTCCTGCCAAGGACACAAGGGATTGGGCAAAAAGAAACTGACACACACTAGCTCTTGGTCTTAAAAATACCTCTTTATTACACATCCCCTCTGAGTCATAAAAACAAACTCCTTCTCTAGTAGATTTTACGTTGGAGATATTTATACTTTTATGACTCATCCAATTTTATTTATATATACGTATGTATACACATATGTGTCTATGTTTTGAGATACACATGTATAGATATTTTTGCACACAGAGAGTTTTGTTCTCTGCCTATACTTTTCAAGCTGAAGTCCGATTTGCTGATTTTTCAAGGGGATTTTCCACTGCAAAACACACAAAAATATGTTCACAACTTAACTACGTGTGATAAAGTTACCTGTGCAGTCAAGGGAGCAAGTTTCAGAGTGAAGGTATGTACACACTGAAACAAGAAACCATTTTAGAAGCACCTCCACTTTTCTCTAGAATAAAACAGACTCACAATAAATTGGCCATCATAAACAGAGGAAATAAGGGTCAGGTGGTGAGACACTGACATTCTAAAACTGTGCTAAACATTCCAAGTCACTTAAAAAGGCCAGGTAACCTTTTAAATGGCCTCGGCCTTTACTAAAGGGTGGAGACATGGCCTTCTCATCAAGTGACACAGGTAGAATAAGAAATAAGGTTCACAGGTTCGTCTTCTCAGTCTAAACAATCTCACCACTGCTTTCCTCCAATGGTTCCAAATTGTAGCCAAACTTGTGCCCTGACCCAACCCAAGCACTCAAGGCCTTTCCTTCTGCTAGAATGTTCTCTATTCCCAAAACCTTCCTGTCTAAATCCTGTCCACTGACTAAGCCTCCTCCAGAAGTCCTTCTTTTTTTTTGTTTTTCTTTTCTTTTTCTTTTGAGACAGAATCTCTCTCACTCTGTCACCCAGGCTGGAGTGCAGTGGCATGATCTTGGCTCAGCGCACCTCCCCAGGAAGGTGCAGCTCCTGGTGAGCTTGGCTTACCTCCACCTCCCTAGGAAGCCCTTCTTGATACCCTCCACAAGTAGGCTTGGTTCCTCCCTCCCCTCCCCTCCTCATTTATGGATCCTAACTAGACAGAGGGTATGTCGTGAATTATCACCATGCCTCACCCCCTCTCATCACCACCCACCGGACATACACATGCGTGCACCAGCCTGGGCTCCATAAAATCAATACCGGTGGTGTCCAGGGAAGGACACGGGGCTGTCCACACCACACGTTACTGATGTATAAAATGAGAGATCCCTGTCATGAGTCCCACTCCACAGGTTCAAGGGCAGCAGAAACGATGCTGGAAAGCGATGCGACTGGGCAGTGCAGGGAAGAGACATGCAGGAGCTGAACAGAAAGGGCTGTGCTTTTAAATCCTGTGCACTTTTCACACAATGGCTTCAGAACACAGGAGAGAACGGGCTGGCTGTTTTCATATAAGTCAAATTACTGAGTCAGACAGAAAAACAAACTCACAGATATCTGTCAATCAAACTAGGCCATAATTGCTATGTGAGGCTGCTTTTTTGTTGTTTGTTTCTGTAGATTTGAGGTCATATATTAACACATTAATTGGCATTTGGTCATAATTATCATGTACTAAGCTGTTGATTACATGGTTGCATTTTGAAATTTTTAATTGGTTTGTTTCAATTGATAAAAGGTAATTTGTTTGGGGATGATGTTTAGAATTATGTATTTAATATCAATGAATAGATAATTAATATAGTGTAGCAAAAGTAAATAATGACTATGGTAATTATCATCAAAGTGCACATATTTGTACAAATATGACAGACTGATTTTCTCTCTTGAGTTGTGTTGGTCTCTGCTCTGAGCCGGTACACTGAGTCACTTTATTCATAGACGTAATTAGCAACGTCTTTCTCACCCACTTCCTTTAATGTGAAAAGAGCTGAGAAGGTAGGACAAAGGACATCCTAGAAGCCACAAGACACTGTCTTTTTCCTCTTTGCAGATTACCCGCTTGGAACTTCTCTGCATTTTCAGTCAGCTCTTGGCATTCCTGCAGTTTCAAACGAACCTTTTTATTCAAGTTCCTGGGTCATTAGGGTGCTTCTTCCCCCAACCCTACAGAGCAATTGCAATCCCAGTGTGAGAAAGCCTCCCTTGGTGGTTTAACTAAACGCAGTAGGAAAAAACAGCATTTGCCATCAACTATTTGTAAATTGACAGATTAAAAAAAAAAAATCAGTGTTTACAAAATCTGCTCCCCAACCAAAAAAAAAAAAAATCCCTCCTCATGAAAAACATCATAAGCTCCATTTGAAAAGTTACTGAGGCTTCCCTTGTAGCCCGGGACCCTGTCACCATCTCCCACCTGGTCCCAGAAATACATGGAACATCCTAGGGAGGGAGAGGGCAAGAGCAGACGGCCGCCTGGGGCCCCCAACTCATGGGTGCTGAAGAGGTTCTTTCTGTGCCTCAAATGCCCCTGCCCTGCCATTCCTGACCTTCTCTCTGCCTCCGCTTCCCCATCTGGGCACTGGGTAGGAATTCAAAGGCAGCTGTACCACCAAAAGAAAGAAATGACTCTCTTCACTGATGCCATCCCGTCTTTCTCTCTCAGCCTCCCCAGAGCAGAGGAAAGGATGGGCTACCCCCTCCCCAGCACCCAGCTCCCAGAATAAAGAACACAACACAGGCTTGCCAGGATGCCCAAAACTGGGACTCACCTCACAAAATCAAAGTAAAATAGATGAGCCAACATGAGTCAACGCCTAGCTTAATAAACCTCAAGACTGGGGCAAGGGGATACAATACAACTGGGCAGATGCAGAGGGAGCTGTAGAAAAGCAAGTGGGAGGGGGGTGTGATCTATATCTGTTTCTTAATTTATATGAAATGGTAGTCAGGTTTGGAGATCAAGAGTATCATCTGAAAAGCAAGAAGACAAAACTAACATATGGTTTGTTTCATCTTAGTCTAAAATGTATTTTTTTAGTATTTGCTAAACTTCCATAGAACTGTAAAGTAGTTTATTGTCTTGCATATATGGAAATCCTTTTTTTTTTTTTTTGGAAACCCAATTGATAGAAGGGCAGGTCACCAGCCTTAAGTGACACTAGCTGCACAAACATAATCTCATTTGGACCTCACAACAGTCCTGGCAAAGGAAGGAAGATGGGTGTTGTCATCCCATTGTAGAGATGTGGAAACTGAGGCTGAATGATCTGCCAGGAGCCATACTCCTAGGATGTGACAGCACCCGCCATGGCACTACTGATGGGGAGCTCAAAGCGCTGTGGCCTACAGCACAAAAATAGTGTCCCTACTGCCACAAAGTGGTGCTTCTCAGATATTAGTCATTTCCATACCACTTCTGTGGTTTCTGCCAACAGTGCTTTTATGTATCTCATGGAAACCTCTATATGTATATGCGTCTATTTTCCAAAGAGAACTCCATACCACCACCATAAATGGACAGGCGGCCTGTGACTGTCCACAGACAGAAGGCAGATACTCAAGAAATACAGTGAAAACCAAACAATGTTATTAAAACATTAGCCTGCCCAATTTATGGGCCAGGCTCAGTGGCTCACACCTGTAATCCCAGTACTTTGGGAGGCCTAGGTGGGTGGATCACCTGAGGTCAGGAGTTTGAGACCAGCCTGGCTAACATGGTGAAACCCCATCTCTACTAAAAATACAAAAAATTGGCCAGGTGTGGTGGCAGGTGCCTATAATTTCAGCTACTTGGGAGGCTGAGGCAGGAGAATTGCTTGAGCCTAGATCGCACCATTGCACTTCAGCCTAGGTGACAGAGCAAGATTCTGTCTCAAAAAAAAAATTAACACCAACAAATATACTTGCCACATCCTCCACACCTCTCCTGGACTCATCAGAGTTTTCCTACCCTCTTCACTTCTGCATGTCTTTAATTACTTCTCAACAAGTTATGATTTTTTTTTTTTTTGAGACAGGGTCTTACTCTGTCACCCAAGCTGGAGTGCAGTGATGCGATCTTGGCTCACTGCAGCCTTGGTCTCCTGGGTTCAAGCGATCCTCCTGCTTTGGCCTCCCAATTGATTACTTTTTCACTATAACTAAATTCCTTTTTTTTTTTTTTTTTTGAGATTAATTGTCGCTCTGTTGCCCAGGCTGAAACACAGTGGTACAATCTCGGTTCACTGCAACCTCTGCCTCCCAGGTTCAAGAGATTCTCCTGCCTCAGCCTCCAGAGTGGCTGGTATTACAGACACGTGCCACCATGCCCGGGTAATTTTTGTATTTTCAGTAGAGATGGGTTTTCACCATGTTGGCCAGGCTGGTCTCAATCTCCTGACCTCAGGTGATCCACCCAACTTGGCCTCCAAAGTGCTGGGATTACAGGCGTGAGCCAAGGCGCCCCGCCTAAATTCCTATTCCTCGTTTTTTAAAAAAAGTTTTCCATTTCTCATTAAAAACAAAAACAAACAAACAAAAAAACTCTTCTGCCCTGACCTGAAAACAAAAACAAGGTTCATTATACGAAGGGATACAATTTAACATACTTCTGAATGGATCACATTGGTGAAGAAGGTTCATCCCTTCCATCCTTGTGTTCCCAGAAATAGAGTATTACCTGTAACTCTTATCTAAAAAGAGGTCTCTTTTCTGGCTGCAGAGCTGAGTGGAGTCCTTTCTGCCCGCTGCCTCCAAGTGCTCGTTTCGCCAGGCTGGGGTCTGACGTCAGCCCCACGGCTGTGCCCGCAGTGTAGTCACTTTGGACTGTGGCCAAGTGCACAGGTACTGGCAGCAATGCCTCAAACCAGGGGAGACTCACTTCCCTTTCCGTCCCCCTCAAGTCAGCTTGCCTCTCTCTGGAGTTTTGCATCACAGTCAGGAAAAGGGTTGCTGTGGTCCAGGGTCTCTGCCCCACTCAGAGTCAAAGGACAGCGAACTCCCTAGAGTGACAGTCCGGAATATCAGTGTCCTGCTCATCTCGCCTCCTCAGACCCTGGCATGTTTAGGGGGAGGGTTCCCCAGATGTTGGGAGAATGCAGGAATTTCCCAGGCAGCATGAGCTTCCCTGCCTGTCAGCTGATGGCTGAGGGCTCTTCAATTTTAAAGCCCTTCTGTGCGGATGGCCATGCCAAGAGCAGTGCCGGGGATCAAGGGGTGGTAGACTGTCCCCAGCACCGCCCCCGTGGCCCCTGCCTCCTGTTCTCATGCCCCGTGTGGTCCCTCCTACTCTGTACACGGTTGGTCTGTGTGACCCGTAGAAGTGACAGTGTGTCACTTTCCAGGCAGGGTTATAAAGACACTGTGACTTCCACTCAATCCTGGGCCACTCACCCTGGGGAAAGTCAGCCACACACCGCGTTGTAAGGACATCAGGGCATCAGTGACGACCAGACCTATGGGGTGAAGGCCTGGGGTCTCCTGCTCACAGCTGATGACTGATGACAAAGCCGCTGCGGAAGCTGACCCTCCGCACCCGTCTACATGCTCCCTAGCTCGGTGGCCAGCCCCATTGCTGGGGTCAGAGATATATTCCCATCTTGCTCCGGGATGGACCACTGGTTCCTCCAATCCAACACACGCAACACTGAGCATGTCACCTCCTCTTGGCCTGTTCCTTCTCATCTACTCTGCCTCAAACCTGAGGGCCCCTCAGACCCTCTCTTCCACTCGCCCCACAACCAGGCAGCGCCAGGCCCTGCTGGCATTCTGCTCTCTGTGTCTCTTACATCTGTCACCTGATTTCCACTCTCACTGCAAACGGCCCTCGTCTGCACCTGAAAAGGGCCACCTTGCCTCTACCAGTGACCTAAAAAGGTCCCAGCCGGCGTCCCAGCTTCCAGAAACCATCCAGCACACGTCTGTGAGTAGCTTTTTAAAGAAGAGTGTAAACATGCCAAGACTCTACTTTAAAACTTTCAATGGTTCCCTTTTGCAAGTACGTTTTGCAAACCTTCCAGCAAGCCCTTCCTGGCTAAGATAAAGCCCCTCCTCTCCTTCCAGCCTGAATGCCATATTCAGCCCCTGCTCCAGCCCAGGGCTCCTAAGGAGGCTCAGACCAGCAAGGACCACACCCAGAAAGTCTGATCTCATCATTCTGCAGCAGTATTTTTTTAATAACACCTTCACTGAGATATAATTCACATACCATACAACTGACCCATTTAAAGTATACAATCCAATGGTTTTTAGTCTATTCACGAAGTTGTACAACCACCGCCATATTCCGTTTTACAACATTTCCATCACCCCCAAAGTACTCCTGTGCCTACATTTGGCTACCCCCATTTCCTCAAAATCCCCAGCCCTCAGCAGCCGCTCACCTGCTTCCTGTGTCTGTGGATTTCAGGCGGCAGCTCTTGGACTCACAGTTCTCTACTGCTATGAGAGCATCCCAGGGGGGAACCTCTGGCCAGACCAGACCTCACCCTGCTTTTGCTTACAGTTTCACCCTGCTGGGGATGTCTTTATTCCTGTGTTTAAAATTCTCCCCACACTACAAAGTACACTTCAAATACAACCTCTTCCATTAAACCTCCACTCTGCCGTCTCTTCCTCACTTTACCCTAACATCACCCAAATAGCTAGGGTGAGAGAACCCAAGGCAAATATGAGTTCTTCCTTTATGACAACACTGTTCTTTGCTGCTCTAGGGTTATGTGCTCAGGCTTGTTTTGTTCTGGTCCAAACCACACTCTCCTGGACAGAAGGAACCATCTCTAACTCACCTCTGAATCTGGAGTGACTACAATGCAGCATCTCGCATGTAGTAGGTACTGAAATTATATACTCCAAATAGTATCAAAATATGGTCCGTTTACAAATTTCTCCACTGTTACAGATTTCAAACTGGAGGACATCCTCCCTTCCTCTCCACCCATACCAAATCCTTCTTTTTTTCCCTTAATAATAGTAATGATGAAACAATGATATTGAATAAGCTTTCAAGTTACAATACCATTATCATTACACACAGACACACACACACACTCACACATGCACACAGACATGGGTGTACATATATCTGTGTGTGTATGTGTACAATTTTTAAATTTTCACCACAGTGAGCCAGGACAGTTATAACAAGCCACCTACAATTATTAATCCACCATCACTCGGGAGGCACCATTTCCTAAACATTTCAAGGAAACCACTTGCCAACAATAACTGTTATACTGAAGGATTTTCAAAGTGAACAGGCCACATGGTGACATCATCAGAACGTATAAATATCGAAAGTACAAGAAGGCCACCCGCCCTGCGGATGGAAGGCTCACAAACACGCCTCTTCAGAGGATGCCTGCTTGCAGGACCAGGCAGTATAAAATGAATTATGCAGGCAGCAAGCATCCTAAAAAATCCAGACGGTACATTCTTCAGGCTACAACACAGGCTTAATCAATAAGCGAGATGCTGCCTTAAAACAGATTAAACACACTTGAAAATCATATATAGGCATTTCACAAAGAGCCTTATCTAACCGAAATGTCTTATTTCATTCTTTATCAGTTGGTCTTTCTTTTCCAATGTGAAGCTATTCTTCGTAGGAATTCTTTTATTCCTATTGTTTGTCATAAGGAAGGAAAAGCTGATCCACGCACAGAACAGGTACTCTGATCGGACGGTTCTTGCCTCGCACTGCACGCCCTGCTGGTCCCTGGAGTTTGACTCAGCTCCACCAGTGAAAAATTAGACTTCATTTCAGTATGCTAATAGCAATCTCTCCAAAACAATGTAATCAAGGCCTCATGTGCACCTATAATTTCATCCTTGACATAAGCCTGACAGCTATTTATTGTCTGAAAGGAAAAGCAGGCAGAGGCAGGGGGAGGGGAAAGCAGACTCCTACATGTCCCCCTCCCAGCAAAACAAGCCCAGCAGCTCTATGTGTGAAGGCAGAGACTTTGCAAAGTCCAAAAAAAAAAAAAAAAAAAGGCAATAATCATGGGGTTTACATATGTCTTGTCTTAAGCAATCAAGGCAGAGAGTTAACAGAGAAGCACAGTCAGATGTGCCAATCCCCCAACTGCCCACCTCTGATGAGCCAGCTGTGAGCCGCAATTGTCACATTATAATTTAGGCAAAGGGAAAAAAAAAAGGCATCAGAATACACACTGGATCAACATAATTATTCACAGCAGGATGCTGCAGAATTAATTTAGCCAATCAGAATTATACTTGGGGGCTGGGCACATTGCAGAGATCAAGGAGAAAAAGCAGGGGAGAGGGAAGGCGGAGGAGGGGGAGCACTGTTTTCAACACCTTACTGGTATTTGTATAATCTGATCTTGAATATATTTTGAATACATGTACGTGCGATGTTGTTTCTTTTTCATCTATTTACAAACACCTATACAACACTCACGGTGTGCCAGTCACCCAGTCTAAGCGCTTCACAAATATTTACTTACGTCATCCTCATGGACTCTGAGGTAGGTTCTACTCTCACCCTTGCTTTAAGTACTGAAACTCAGAGAGGTTCAAAAACATGCCAAGGTCACACAGCTAGGAGGTGGCAGAGCCAAACGCTGAACCAGGCAGACTGGCTCCAGAGGCTGTTAACAAGTGTAGTTTAAGAGTTCTCGCTCCTAAACAAAGCAATTAGCAATATGAAGATGCATTGTGACTAACGATGCACACCAAAACTAGAACACGGCGCCGGGATATATCACCACTCCTATGTTCCTTCATCCTGACTTTCCTAAATATGGTGACGACCCGGCCCTGCTAAATCCAGTTACTACGCCATAGAGTTGTTCACTTCCCTGTCTGGGTATTGCTATCGCCAGATTTCACAAATGGGAAAAACAAGCCACCATCCCGGGAGCCTCACGGGGCTCTGTGATTCACCACAGATCATCCTCAATGGGGGTGGCGTCTTGGTCTGCCCCCCTTCTTGACACGGTCTCCCTATTGAAAAGTAGCAGACGAGAATCTAGCAAATCGATGAGAAAGAAAGAAAAAGCAGACTGCTCCAAGAATAAGAGTAGGAATAAGGTTTGAGGAAGCATTAGAGGTCACACTAAAATAACTTTTTGCCTGGATTTGTATCTGCAGAGTCAGGTTTGCAATGGCATGAAATGGTGTTCACCCTTCCCATGGGCATAGGGTAATTGGAAATGAAAGTGGTCCTCTTGCTTGGAATTCTGTCATGAGGGTAGATATCTGAGGAGCCAGAAGGCATCCTGATTTCCCTGCAAAAGTTGGACTTCAACTTGCATTTGCTGCTTCTGGTAATGGGGGAAATGACAGGGAGCGACCCGGGGTTTTATGTCCGGCAATAATGTTTGATCTATGCCATTGTCAATGAGAACTGTGATTTAATCCATAAGGATATAGAGCCTCGTGATGAAAGGGGAGTAACGACAAATCCTGATTAACAATCGCTGCGACACTAAAGCAGGTTACCATGGGAACGGGGCTGAAATTATACAACAAACTGGGATGCCATACCAGGCAAATTACTCCATGAAGGGACCCTTTTCTGAAAGCATTTGGCTTTCTGTGTTCTCTTAAAATTAAGATGCCAGCATTCTACTTTCAACTGGTATTAGCTTCCCTCTCTTTTTTTCTAAACACTCCCTCTTCACTGGGTCTCGGGTAAAGTGAGGGATAAGTACTAGTGCACAGGAAATGCAGCAAACAATTAAGCACATTTCAGCTCCTCTGTCCCCCTGAAAGAAGAGGACAAACCAAAATGATGGTGCAGGGAATCCTCCTTTCATCTCATTCTTTCGATAAAAATCGTGCTTAATTCTTTGATTGAGGGAACTGGGAAGTCAAAGCATACCCCAGTGAAACGTTCTACTTCTCAATCCGTATAACAAAGTTCTCTACATTTATGTGGAAATGGAGCAAAATAAAGAGTCAGGGTGGGAATTGGGAAAGGGAAGGTGTTTCCTTTGTTCCAAAGGGTGTTTAATTTTTAATTACAATTTTTGGAAATAAAAAAATGGTTTAAAGTAATATTATTTTCCAATATTTCTCAAAATAATTTCAAAACCTAGGCAATATGCAAATCTGCAATGGAAAACACCACTTTCAAACTATTATGGCTATTATCACAACTGACGTTGGCAGTGAACCTTTATAAAATAGATCCTATCAAACAGTCTAGGAAAAATCTACTGCATTTAAGCATCATACTCAATGTCTTTTTTCAATTGCAGAGGAATATAAAGGGATATTAAAAACAAATAGAAATCAGAGTTCTAAGTAACCTCCTAGAGGTAGTAAAGATTGGAAGGAAGGTTAAAAGAAATTTAGACACTGCAGATACTTAATATTCCTCCTTCCAGGAGAGGTGAAAAAATCAGAACTTCACCTTTGCCAGAAATGCTACAGCTCTGGAAAGCACATCTCCCTAGAGACTGAGCCATGGCGTTTCGCTTAAATCACTGAAGGGCAGTGCAGCCTAGAGGACAGAACATGGATTTAGAACAAAAGCCCTCAGGAGCCATCTCCACCATTTGCCAGCTGTAAGACCTCAGTCAAGACAGCTAACCTTCTGGGTCTTGGTTTCCTCACCTGGGAAATGGGAATCATAATACCTACCCCACTGGCCTACAGAAGTTTCTGAGATAACTAGGATAACATTGTACATAAAAATACAATATATAAAAATACAAATCCTGAAAATTAGGAGGGTATTGATTGTTAAGTAATTGTGAAATCTCATGATCCTGTTATCAACACTGACTGCCTACTACCAGCCAGGCACAATGCAACCACGGTAATCCTAGAACACCATTTGCACCTGGCAAAAAAACCTGCTGCCTAGTTTTGTCTCAGAAAATTCTTATGGGCACTTTATGTCAGGTCAAAACAAGAAAGTAAACTAAATTTTAAGAAAAAAAAAAAAAAAAAAAGCAGGCATTTGTCAAGGGGTGTTCCTTCACTCTGGCCCCATTTACTGGTGTATCTTTCAGAGGTCTACGACAGCAATGGCAGCTTTAAAATGAGGATACAAATTAATGTGCACAGCAGAAGTCAGGAGGTTGGGATGTGAATCCATGCACGTCTAGCTCTAAGGCTTCTTTGTGTTCTCTGAGTGTGTTTCTTTGTCTCTGCCATAAGTATCCCTGCACTTCCCTGTGTCTGGATGAAAGTGGGAGGGGAGATGGCTGGGCCTGTGTGGGGAACAATGCATGTCTTGGGCATTGCAGTGGGTTTTCCTTTCCGGTGCCAGGCCCCTTGGGTTCAACCTCAGCTCATCCTTGATCAGTTGTGTGCTAACACACAACTCACGGAAGCTTCTCCAGGTCTGCTTCCTCACCTAGGAAATGGAAAAATGGCAGTTGCACAGGCCACCCAAAGATGATGTGAGGATTGTAAGGCATGAAGGGCAAGACACGCAGAACCAGGCGTGGCACAGGGTAAGCACTCAATAAACGTCCACTCCCACTTCTGTGGGTGTTCAGAAATTTGCTGGTGGCCAGTGGATGACAGATGGATTTCCTTTGTTCAGAGCAGGGATTGCTGGATTTGAGTGCCTTTGGACAGGACAGGCCCTCCACAACTCGCTGCATCTGCCCACCACCTCTTCTTATGTTATGGCATTACCTGCACAGCCCCCAAAAAGGACTTCCGTGTGCCAGCCTTGCCTATATTCACCTTCGGGTGTGTGGTTCATTTTGTCTGTCTCTTGATCTGATTTTTTTTTTCTTTATTACTGTGAAGTCTCTGTGTGTGTCCATTTCTGTGATCGTTCTCTTTCTGTCTCTTTTTCATCCTCAGCCACTCTTAGTTTCCATTTTTGGTTATTAGATAGATTTATGATCCTGTTCTTATTTAGAGCAAAGTGCAATATACTTCTCTCTTAAAGAAATCAAGTTTCTTTTTACTCAGTTGATCTTGACTCATTTTTCCTGTGCACTGATGATTTCTGATAGAAAAAGTGCTCTCTCCATCCCTGCTGCAGAAAAATCCAAATTATAAAATAGAAAAACTAAGAAATCATGTGTATTACAAAACAGTTCATGTAGGGATTGTATGTTTGTTCATCTGCTTGTAATATAAGTCCCTTGATATGCTAAAACGTGCATTTATTACAGACCATCAAATTCCAAATCTGATAGATCAAAGTAAAGCTAAACATGTAAGGGCAAATGCTTGAAATGTGAAAATGAATAAAAAATAAAAACAGGAAATGTTTCTAGAGCTATGCAAATGATGGGGCTCAGAACATGCTACCACAAAACATGGCACCTTGGCATTCAAGAAGACAGCAGAAGCAGGAAGGCTTTCCCCCTCTATGCCCTTTGCCTGCCCTTCTTCCCTGTGGCAGGTCATCAGACCCTCACTGAAGAAGTGCCCTCCCTATACTTGGAGGAAAGGAACATCCTTATCCCTGAACACACAGGGACACAGAAGAATCTGTGTCCAGATTCACCAACAGGCCTTGCTGAGTGCCCCCTGATTTAGCAACATCAGCTCACTTCCCCGTTGTCTAAGTATACCACACTTTTCTACCTCTGTTTGCTCTTCATAAAACCTAGGCATAAAATACTCAGGTTTCCCTGTTTCTCTGGGTCTTCATTTCGGAAGGCTTCCATATCGCAGAAAGCTTACATTAAATAAATATGTATACTTTTCTCCTGTTCATCTGTTTTTTGTTATAGATGCCTTAGCCATGAACCTAGCAATTGGTAAGGACAGAAATCTTCTCTTCCTTACACAAATAAAATATGGGCACTTTACACACCATGTTCAGGAATACAATCCTTCTCTACTTCTTACACTCAGGACAATACCTGTGCCATGCCAAGACTCCAAAATGCTGTTTTAAAAATAATCACTATTCACAATAGCAAGGATATAGAAATAACCTCAATGTCCATCAACAGATGACTGGATAAGGAAAATGTGGTATGTATGCGCACACACACACACACACACACACACACACAGTGGAATACTACTCAGCTATAAAAAAAGAATGATATCAAGCAATATGAATGGAACTGGAGGCCATTATCTTAAGTAAAATAACTCAGAAACAAAGTAAAATACTGTATGGTCTCATGAATCAGTGGCAGCCAAATAATGTGCACACACAGACATCAAGAGTGGACAGATGTCAGAGACTCAGCAGGGTGGGAGCGGTGTGAGGGATGAGAAATTACTTACGGGGGCTGGGCGTGGTGGCTCACACCTATAATCCCAGCACTTTGTGAGGCTGAGGTAGGCGGATCTCGAGGTCAAGAGATCGAGACCATCCTGGTCAACATAGTGAAACTCCATCTCTACTAAAAATACAAAAATTGGCTGGGTGTGGTGGTGCATGCCTGTAGTCCCAGCTACTTGGGAGGCTGAGGCAGAAGAATTGCCTGAACCCGGGAGGCGGAGGTTGCGGGGAGCCAAGATCGCGCCATTGCACTCCAGCCTGGGTAACAAGAGCGAAATTCCACCTCAGGGAAAAAAGAAAAAATAAAAAAAGAAAAATGACTTAATATACACTTGTTTACAGTGTGTATACAATATACACTTGTTTGGGTGATGGCTACACCGAAGCCCAGGCTTCACCACTACACAAGAGATCCGTGTAACAAAATTGCACGTGGCCCCCCACCCCAAATTAGTATTAAAAAAATATATAAGTAAAAATAAAGATGGTGAGAAGTGGTTTTAAAATGCTATTTTTAAAACAAGAATTATTTTAAATTAAGAATATTGTTTTATCATCCAAAATTCAAATCAGTTCTTTTATTAGTCACAGATTACATGTTCTTAAAATATATTAGCAAATCTGGCCCAATTTACATCATAACATTCTCAGATTCTTTCTGATGAAATATCAACAGTAAGAAATTCACAAAACATAAGAAACTCAAACCTCAGTATTCTTCAGCATTTTCTACTCAAATACAAGAAATTCAAATTGATCCTTCTAATGGATAGTAATGAAAGCCTTTAAAATAATAGAATCTTGGATCTCAAAAGAACAGACTGTCCTAATGTAGCACCCAACACCGAGTTCTCCTCCTCAGGGCCTGGGACTGATAGCACCAAGCCTCTACTGGCACATTTCTGGGGACAAGAAGCTCTGGGCCACCTGCTCCTGGTAGCTAGCTCTGCTGTTGTGACTCTTGCTGCTGCTGCTGTTATTATTGTTATAGTGAATCCAAATCACTCTCGCTGAATTTTCCAACCTTTGGCCTCAGTTCTGTGCTGGCACAGTTGTACTAAGATAGGTGTGGGGTTTTTGCAAGTGGCTTTTACCCAGATAAAATCATGAAAATCAATAGTGAGCAACCTCTTTTTCCAAGGATTCAGGGAGAAAAAAAAAATGTGTTTAGTCTTTTATTCCATTCAAAATGCAAATAACTTAATTTAGTCCTATGGGAAAATAGGAAATATTCTTGCAATTCAGATTACCCACTACATTGAATGAAAGAATGTCACTGAAAAGAGTGACATATTTGAGATGTAGAAACATGAAAGCAGCCGTCTAATTTCCTATCCTGGCAAAGGAACAAAGGCTGTATTTTGAAAACGGGCGGGCTCTGTGTACAACACGAAGTTGCAGCAAGTTTCTGCCTTGCCTTGGGCCTCCCTTTCTTCTTCCTCCCTTCACTGTGACATCCACACCCTGTCCTGAGGCTCCCACATTCTCCCATCTTCAAGCTCTTCCGTAGATAGCACCTTTTACACTTTAGATAGCACCTTTACTGAAACCAGCTCACACCAATGAATTACCTTTGAAAGAGATACCCATTTTAAAATCTTTCACCTCTACCCATACTGCACAGGGATATGCCTCTCTCAACATTCTCAGTCGTGCCTCTCTCAACATTCTCCCATCACTGAACACTGAACAAAGCAATCCAGAAATGTCTTGACCAGTTCCAAGAAGCCAAGGCTCTTATTTCATCTATATACGCCTGTGACCCAGTGAAATGAGCACTGAACTAAGTCACACTGCAATCCTTGCTGCCTTGTATATTATCTGCATGCTCTGAGCATGTTACTAATCCCTGATCTTCAGTTTCCCTTTATAAAAAACATAGACATTGGAGATAATGCCTTTGCTGTCCCTTCTTCACAGTCAAATGAAACAATGTATAAAAACATGCCTCTAAAGTTATAAAACTTTCCATTTACCTAAGGGATTCCTATACCTACATAATTAATGTGTTAACACAATGGTTTGCTAGTTTCTGCACAGGAGGTTACCCGGAAGGGGCAGGGCAGGCACCCATCCAGGCTCTAAGCTCTTTACACCTCTCCAGTCACCACTCCCCCTGCCCATTTTGGGTACAGGGTTTCAAGTAAGAATGCCAATAGGAAATGGGTTCTCCCACTTTAGACAAGGTTGAAAACCACAACGTTTGCTATTTTAGCTACAACATCACATGACTGATTCCTACTAAGCTTATGGTCAGTACTTTCTAATGGGTTAGTTTGTTTGTTACAGAAGGCCTTTTCATTGGATTCTCTTACTTCCCAGTATGCCACAATCTGGGAAGGAAACGGCACAGAATAAGGAAATAAATGCTGATTCCAGGTGTATATTTGGGGCAGCCTATTCTACTTGCTCTCAAAGAAGGCAGTTAACAACTTCTGAATGTGGAAAGCACCTTTCGGATGACGCCGTGAAAAACGGCAGGTACCAACACGTTCCTAAATCAAACAAAACCATAAAACCGTTCCTGTACATGATTACACAAACGGGGAAAACCCACGTTTTAAAATATACTTTTAAGTGGAAAAATAAAAGCAGAAATGCTATTTTGTAAAGGTGGTGTCACAATAAAGAAGGCTCCAGTACTGATTTGCTGAGAGAGCCACTCATCGTCCCAGCAAGGTGGATGAGCTTTATTCTGTTAAATGTGTGCCCTCTTCAGAACACAAGGATCTCAGGATGGAAGCACATTTCTGTCTCAGGCCAACGCACATCCCAGATTTCTGCAGAATTCGACAGAAATCTATATTTCATCGACCTATATGGTGAAGAGGCAAACAGTCTTTTCGGGCCCATGAGGACAATGAGTAGAGAGGGGTTTGACAATTTGCTGTCCATGCTGGATAGACAGCAGGGTGGACACTGAGTACAGGGATGTGGAGGAAGAGATAAGTTTTAATTTTAGAAAGACACACCAAGAATGGGGAAGAAGAGAGGCAGATACACAGTCACAAATGAAACCCCCAACGGCAGTACAGTGTGTCCCACGGGGGACCTAACATCGAACCCCTGACCCCCAAGTGGCCTCCTGCCTCACGTCAGGGGCAGCTGCAGAAGCTTTCTGGCATCTAATGATGCCACTGCAGAAGCTTCTGGAAGGGTGTAGGCCTGCATCTATCCAGTACCGTTGATGTAAAGGCTCTGGTTTCCACTGTGTCAAAAGAGAGATAGGCTACAATGTACAGGCCTGCACTTGTCCTCATTTTTAAATTGATAACACTTTAAAAATCACCAGCCCACAGCTCCTGTCGAGATGTATGAGTTCCATATGGCTACTGATTATCTGCACATTTTAATCCTGTGGGCTTATGAGGTGGGACTTTATTCTTGTGTGTGAGAGAGGGGAATGGTGGCTATGAGGAGCTCAGAGGTTGCTGGGCTCAGGGTGAACAAAGAGGTGAAAAGCGGACAGAGGCCTTCTGAGAGGAAAGGCAACGTTAGGCCTTGAACACCAAACCCTTTCTCCCCAAAAGTCCAATCCTGAAGCTAACTGTCTTCTTTAGACATAAAGGTTGCCCTCCTTTATGGCTGAGTATCTGGCTCCCTTCAGCAACGTGCCTCTCTGCGCCAAAGAATTCTACTGCCTGGAGCCCCTGTGCTCAGCATGACAGCAGGCCCTCGTCACTTACTTGACTTCTAGGTTACATCCCATGTCATATTTGCTTCGATGGCCTAAAATTTAAAATCGAAAGAACACAATATTCTAGACGTCACACAGCCCTACCTCACCGCACAGGGCCTACTTCTATGAAACAACCACGGTGCAACCACGCAGCCCCCAATTATTAGATTATTTATCTAAGAATCTGGCCCTTCAGTTCTGTGATTATTAGATAAAGCATTTGGGAATTCTACCTTCCCACGTGGTTCACTGAGCCTTTGTGAAAAGACTGCATGTTCTGTAAGCCTCTGAAACACTTCGGGAATGTCTCAACAAAATTCCGGAACTGCATCCACCAGTTTGGGTATATGCAAATGTGTGCTGGGCTGAAACACATGAAACTGCTGATATTTGGCTCTCTTTGCTCACAAAAATGTCAATTTCATAAGGGTCAACCTACATATATTTAGCATAGGAGCATGCAAATGCGTAGAATGTTGCTGTCATCTAATATTCAGCTGCTGTGCATGTTTTTATTACACTTTAAGTCCTGGGGTACATGTGCAGAACGTGCAGGTTTGTTACACAGGCATACACGTGCCAGGGTGGTTTGCTGCATCCATCATCCCATCATCTACAATAGGTATTTCTCCTAATGCTATCCCTCCCCTAGCCCCCTACCCCCTGACAGACCCCGGTGTGTGATGTTCCCCTCCCTGTGTCCATGTGTTCTCATTGCTCAATACACACTTATGAGTGAGAACACACAGTGTTTGGCTTTCTGTTCTTGTGTCAGTTTGCTGACAATGATGGTTTCCAGCTTAATCCAAGTCCCTGCAAAGGAAATGAACTCATCCTTTTTTATGGCTGCATAGTATTCCATGGTGTTTATGTGCCACATTTTCTTGATCCAGTCTATCATAATGGGCAGACACTTCCTAAAAGGAGACATTTGTGCAGCCAACAAACATGAAAAAAAGCTCACCATCACTGGTTATTACAGAAATGCAAATCAAAACCACATTGAGATACCATCTCACGCCAGTTAAAATGGTGCTCATTAAAAAGTCAGGAGACAACAGATGCTGGAGAGGATGTGGAGAAAAAGGAACACTTTTATACTGTTGGTGGGAGTGTAAATTAGTTCAAACACTGTGGAAGACAGTGTGGCGATTCCTCAAGGACCTAGAACTAGAAATACCATTTGACGCAGCAATCCCATTACTGGGTATATACCCAAAGGATTATAAATCATTCTGTTATAAAGACACATGCACACATTTGTTTACTGTGGCACTGTTTACAATAGCAAAGACTTGGAACCAACCCAAATGCCCATCAGTGATAGACTGAATAAAGAAAACGTTGTGTATGTTATATGCTTGGGATCATGAACCATATCTTTGCCTTACATAGTATAAATTTAAGTATCATCATGTATATTAAACACGTAATGTAATACCTGGCACATCTGTCATTATCCAATGTTGTGAATTAAAGTCATTAATATTACCTGTTGGTAACATCACTTCCACTGTTTTTCAGCACAATAAAATTACTTCTTCCGCTCTTATACGTAATAGAGCTAAAGAGCATTTTAGGTAGAATGAAACTGGCAAAACTCCCTCATGCCAAGTAAACTGTGGGATTTCTTTAGTCCCCTTAGAGATTTAGGTTTCAACGGTAAAAACGCAGAATGACTTTCTCCTTACCACTCTTGTCTCACTCTAAAATAGGCAACCTCCAGTGTCACTGAGGGCATGACCTGAAAAGTGAGGGACCGCAGCAGGTATTGCTGATCTAGGACTTTTTAAAAAGAATAAGAACTGTGCATTACAAGAGTGAGATCGAAATGCTGATGACGAAGTGCCAAGTTCTGGAATGACAGTGCCTCTCTCATTGATCTTTGGCTGGCATCATTCCTACTCCAGCTTCCCCTTAGCCTTAAAGGCAATCTGAGGTCAGACAATACACAAAATGTTAATGTAATTGTGAGATTTATACATCCACATTCCTCTGATGGTTCCCTTAGCAACAGCTCTAACTTTTACAGCCCACCTAGGCTACAGAATACTCCGGGGCAAGAGTTCTTTGGGATTGATTCCTTAGAAAGCCTACATTGCAGTCAGAATACAGCTTGTAAAACATTTAAACAGAAAATGCAATGGCATGTTTAAACAAAGGATTAAAGATATATTTCAACCAAGTATTTGGTCTGGTCACCCTGTTCTGCCATAGGACAAGACTGCCCCCCTAGACATTTTACTAACACCTTTCTAAAGCAGTGCGGCTGTTTCCTATCATCTCCATGCTTCTGAGTTTCAACATGGGGCGTGCAATCATACCTGGTCTGCTGTCCACAAAATGACCACAGGCCATGGGCAAACTCAGACGAGAGCCTGTGTTGCAGGATGAATCCCTGGGCCAAAGGTTCCTGGAGCAGGAGCGCATGCTGGCAGTGCCTTGGCATGTGAGACAGACATGGATGTGTCACATGGTCACCATGTTTAGAGGCGACACCGACATAGGGATAAATTGAAACCCCCATTCCGCAACAGCTAGTAAGGCAGGAGAGGCATGTACCTGCAGCCTGTCTGCTGCTTCCACATGAGCTTAGCACTGAGAATGTCAAGTGTTGTGCTGTGTTTCCAAATGGTAAACACCCAGAAGTGGGAAGCTTCCTTTTTCCCATTGTCTTATGTGGTAATAGCGACCAGGGTGCTCCTAGAATATTGTGACACCTCTTGTGGAACAACAGAAAGGTGGAGAGAGTGAGAGAGTGAACCCAGTGGGCCCGATGGCATAGGAAAGCCATTTTATAATTTATGACCACAGACATTCCTTTAAGATAGGATCCACGCCAGGCATGGTAGCTTACATCTGTAACCCCAGCACTATGGGGAGCCAAGGTGGCCAGATCACCTGAGGTCAAGAGTTGGGAGACCGGCCTGGCCAACATGGTAATTACAACCCTTTCTCTACTAAAAATACAAAAATTAACTGGGTATACTTCAGTTGCCTGTAATCCCAGCTACTCAAGAGGCTGAGGCACGAGAATCACTTGAACCCAGGAGACAGAGGTACAGTGAGCCATGATTGCACCACTGCACTCCAGCCTGGGCAAAAGAGCAAGACTCCACCTCGAAAAAAACAAAAAACAAAAAACAAGATCCAAAGAGGTAAACTGATGGATCAGGATACACATCCTGTTAAGGTTCAGCCTGGAAGCATCACAGTCCTAACCAGTCACTACCATTTCCCGAGCACGTCCCCTGTGCCAGGCCACATACTTCGTACTTTGCATCTGTCTACTCCTTTAAGCTTAACAATAATCTATAACATAGGTCTTTTTTCTCTCTGTAGTCATATTAAAACTCAGGTCTGGACAAGTTCATGCTAGAAGGGCCAAACAGCTGGTAGGCAGCAAAGCCCAGATTTAAACCCAGGCGGGAGGAAGCCCGTAAGGACTATCTCTGAAAGCTCTCTCCTGGATGTTCAGAGAAGAGCGAACTAAGATCCATTTGTGCCCATGGCCTGCTCCTTGTCACTGAAACACTGAGGCAGGAGCCAAGCAGGGACTGGCCCTGAACCAAGAATCTTCCTGATGGGGGAGTCCAGGAGCCAGGGGACCCCATGGACTGTCCTCTTTCTAATACATATTGATAATATGAGTCTCACAGGGTGGTCATGAGGATTCAATGAGCCAAAATTTATAGGACGCAGCTCTGTGTAACTGATGTTCAACTGACAGCAGCTCAATCTCCCCAGCCACCCCTGCCTCCAGCCACCCTCATCGCCTTCCTCACAGTCCACGGGAAAACATGATTGAAATATACACCTCATCAACAATGGATCCAGGAATGAGAGAACTTTCCAGAGCACCAAGTCCAATGCAGCTTCGCTTCCCTAAGAGTTGGATGGTTCCAGGCCTTTAAATAGCATTCTAGGCACTCTTGTAGGACTCAGCTCCAAGGCAGGACCCCCTATGGTCCCTATTACAGGTGAAATACAATTCCTATGAGGCCCAGGCCTACTGTAGAAACTTCTGGCCTGCTAGCCCAAGTGGCAGTATGCAGATGCCCAAGTCTTGTTCTTCTGCATGATGGGGTCCAACCAGATGAAAGTCAAAAGAATATCTTTGTGCATATACTCTGCAACTATTTTAAATAACTATTTTATTACTTCGAGTAAAATGTTTAACCTTTCAGATCCTATCATAGTACTTGGCACACAAGAGGCATTTGGTAACCAGCATTTAGCATCTTATTACTATTATATGTCTCACAGAGGTGCCACTGGGCTTTTAAATATACAAGATGGAGCCCTGATGAACGGGATTAGTCCCCTTATAAGAGAGCTTGCTTCCTCTCTCTCTGTCCAGCAAGAAGGTGACTATCTGTAAACCAGGAAGTAGAGCCCTCACTAGACATCAAATCTGCCAGTGCCTTGATCCTGGACTTCCCAGTCTCTAGAACAGTGAGAAAATAAATTTGTTGTTGAATTCACTGAGTCTACGGTATGCTGCTATAGCAGCCAAACTGCTTAAGATCCGCGGTAGCCAGACCCCAGGCTTAGGGATAGGAGGCCCCTAAGTAGAGCCAAACATATTTCTGAGAATTCAGTGACAAAAAGATCACAGAGTGGCCGGGCAGAGCTGCAATGGAGCATGAATTTAACATTGTTAATGTCAGATAAGTCATCTGAAAGTCTAAATTTGTTTTGCGAAAGGGGAGAATTCACTTCCTCGGGCAAAATCTCCAGTTTACAGAATGATCAGGACCAATGTCACTTCATTGAAAAGCATGGTTCAGATAAATTAAAAATATCAATCAACCTTGAAAATTGTATTGGCAAGGTGGGAGTAATTTCACTCTATCTGAACTGTGATAGAAGATAACATGTGTCAGTCTTCCCTGTCTTTCCCTTTATTAATCAATTAGAAAAAAAAAACTCAATTAAAAAATCATATAAAAGGCTTATAAACATCATTCAGTTTTTCTTCAGTCATTTGTTTTCATCTCGTATAACTGGTTTTTCCATTAAAAGAAAATTAAATAAAATATGAGATGTTATTGTAGTGGCTTAAGAGGAGATTTGGGGATTTTACTCCTGAGAAAAGCAATCTCCATTTCCCTCCTGTGTGTTCCTGACTTCCCGGCATTGCCTCCCAGCTTGGGAACATGCAGCGACAGAGTTCCCAGTAGCTAGCAGCAGGGTGGACACTGGCGATAGGGAGTGACAGACAGCAGGATCTCCGAGATCTTCTAACCACAGGGCATAGACAGGCTCCCAGGCATTGACATTTCGCACCGTAGGGGTTTCTGTAGCCCACCAATGTGTGAAGACTAGGATTCCTGACCATTCATTAATGAGCCGTAAATCCAGGATCATTCTTTAAACGGTCAGGTGTGCACACCTAGGAACCTGCTAACCTTAGCCATCCCCAATTCATGCTCATAGTCTTTGTGAACGCCATTCCCTGGCATGCACTGCCCTCCCCTATGACTTCTGTCTTCCTGCAAGCTAATTGCTACCTGCCCAAATCCTACATATCCTTGAAAACAGTTAAATGCCATTTCCACTCTTGTGTCTATGTAGCTTTCTTTGATCCTATCAGCCAGAAGTAATTTCTTCCGTGGCTAAATTTCCATTTAATTTAGGCTTTATTTGCATCGCCGTTGCCTTCCGTATTTTGCACTGTGGATACGAATGTGCACACTTCTCCCAGGTTGGAGGGCAAGCTTCCAGAGAGAAAAACCCACAGCAGATTCACCTTTGCAGCCACAGGACCCAGCACATGATCAGTGCCCTAACATTGCACAGAGGAGGAAATAAATTAGAAACAAAGGAACAAAGGAACCAGCAAGAATGTGTCCTTTCTGATAACTTTTATAGTTCTGTAGTTTGCAAAAACAAGCTGAGCTTGCTCCACAGACCATTAACATCTCTATATACACACTCGGCCTGCTAATAAAAGCACACTGAGGATTCTTAAAGGCCCTATAAGAAAGGTTTTATATCCTGGCTTTAGCATCTGTGCCATCTAAAACCTGAGAAGGCTATTCCTCGGAGGTGTCATTAGCTTTCTGTGTGCCTTCAAAGGCTCAAAGACAATTTGCTGGACTCCTCTAAGAGTGCCAGTTTCTTTCCAGCCACTGCAAAATACATCTTAGCGCCCGCCAGAATTGTCATTTGCTTTCTATGCCTTCAAAAGCACTGTGAGAGATAGAGCCCCGTGCTATTACTGGCACTGTTGGTTTCCCTATGTAATTTCAAAAGAGCCCTCCAAAATCACTTTGTATGTGTGGTCTCTGTGTGTGTGCATGGTGACACCAAGATTATTTTTTCCAGTGAAATGTCTTGTCCACAGAGCCCACACAATTTTTGTCTAATAGCTTCCCAATGAAAGAATGTCTGTGGGAAAAATATCCAAGCAGCAACAACTCTTATTTCATCTACAGCAACAGAAAGAGAACAATGATCACAATGGCCTGAAATCTGAAATAATATTCACATATATGTTAGAACTTAATATACCTAGAATCCCTCAGCGGGGATCAAGACACAGTCAACATTATCACCGAGTAATGCCATTAGCTGGGGCATAGGGAAGTTAAAGATAACTTCCTCTGAAAAGTTGTTATCCTTTATGATAGAAAAATGAACGGTCTCTGGTTCACAAAATTGCTGAGACACGTTCCACACTGTTAATGTACTGTGTTTCTCAATGGAGGTGCTACTGGCATTTGGGGCAGAACCATTCTCTATTGGTGGGGATAAGGGACTGCCCAACACTCTGCTGATGTTTAGCATCCTTGATAAAACCAGGAACACTCCCAGTCATTGAGATTACTAGAAATGCCCCTCCAACATCCCACTCATGTCTCCAGTTATCCAGTTACTCCCAAGGGATGTAGGTACTGCTAGCATATGGATGGATGGGATACGTGCACGTACAAACACACAGTTTAATATCCAAGTTGCTTCTATATACTATATGTCACAGATTTTATAGATATGTATGTATGTATTAATATTTATCATTACAGAAAGAGAGAGGAGGACTGTGGGGAATAGAACTACTATTTGCTGAAGGTCAACTCTGTGCAAGCCAGACACACAGAGCTTGCACAAGAATAAGCAGTTTGGACAAAGGTTCAACTTAGCCATTTACAAACACAATGTCTTTTTGTTTTTCCTAATAATTGATATCTTTGCTTTTTTGCACCTCCAGTAGCTCAAGGATGGAGGAATAAGGAGAGAAGACCTAAACCTGTAACGAACAGCATCCCCACCCCTTCTGACCTGCACAGTCCAGTCCAGCCCATGCATGTTGTGTTCTAACCAGGTATGAGAATCAGGCCTCCTCCCGAGCTGGTATTCCCCTTCTCTTCCTCAAGGTCCTGCCTGGTGCTCTCAGTTTCCCTGCATGCGAGGCCGCCAGGCAAGAGAACAGGCATCTACCTGCTCAAGGGCGAATCAAGGAAAGTCATTATTCCAAGAAATTCTTTCACCTCATCACTTCACATTTATTTTATTTCATTTAACTTTCTGAATAACCCTGAAAGATCTAGACTTTAATTCTCATTTTGCAGGTCAAGTACATTTCCAAGTAGGAGAGCCAAAGCTTTTTACCCCAAAGCTCGAGTTTATTTCCCTTTACATCCTTGCCTTGACGACACCACGCTACCATCACTACCACTGACAGTCGTGCAGAACACCAACCATGCCCGGGGGTGTCCAAGACAGGAAAGAACCTGCTGCAAATTCATTTCAGATCATCTGTTAAAAAATAGACTCTCTATCAGTCAGAAGCTAGAGGGATAGGGTATCCTGGATGATGGGATCATTAATTAGCTACCACTGCCTCTATCTATGCAAAATAGAACTGGGAAGTGTTGAGATACATTCTTCACCCCTCAAGGGGCTTGCAAGCTAGTGACAAAATTAAGAGAGAGAGCATATTACATAGTGTTAAGGCTTAAGTAGGGTTGACAGTAAAAGCATGTGCAAGTTTACCAAGGATACTAAATGTCTTCCTAAACTCCTGTCCTGCAAAAACATCAATCGAAAATATAATAACAAGCTTTTGATGATTCATTATACCATGTCCGTTGCATCGTAGACATTTAGTAAATATTCATTGCACAAACAAATAGATGGGATCATGAAGAGTACCTCTGATGAAGAGTTGAATAGAAATTTTCAGCAAATCTTTTGCACTCTCTAAAGGAAAAAGATACGCTACCATAACTGCTATCCATTCTGGAGACTCACCTATATCTGGAATATCACATGGGCAGCATCACCCTCAAGTAATGCACACACAAGAAAGCCAAGCTGAGGGGAGTGTGCCGAGTAGCTTGTTTTCCAGTCTCAACTACTAGTGAGCCATGGCAGCCTCAGTTGTGATGCCCCAGGAGAATGATACATTAATAGGAGTCACAGAAGTTCAAATATCCTAGAGACAGTCAAAATCAGATACAGCAAATCTAGAAAAATCTGATCATCACTGGAATTTAGACAGAAACTTTTTTTTTTTTTTGAGACAGAGTTTTGCTCTTGTCGCTCAAACTGGAGTGCAATGGTGCAATCTTGCCTCACTACAAACTCCACCTCCCGGGTTCAAGCAATTCTCCTGCCTCGGTCTCCTGAGTAGCGAAGATTACAGGTGCCTGCCACCATGCCCAGATAATTTTTCATATTTTTAATAGAGACAGGGTTTCACCATGTTGGCCAGGCTTGTCTTGAACTCCTGACCTCGAAAGATCCACCTGCCTGGGCCTCCCAAAGTGCTGGAATTACAGGCGTGAGCCATTGTACCCAGCCTAGACAGAAACTTTTTAAAGGTCTCTTGTAAAACATAACAAGACACAGAAATGCACAGGATCCGCGGTCCTCCTCTCTAGAAACGCACCACGGTCACAGGCGGGCCCGCAACTCACCCCAGTTTGGGGAAAACTGCCCCAGGAGAAAAGACTGCCCTGGAGGCACATCCACGTACACAGAGAAACCATGCCACATGAAGGCAACAAAAAAGCCATTCTTCCTGGAGGTCTGAGAAAAAAAAAAAAAAAACTTTAAGTTCCACAACACCATAAAGATAAAAGGATGAGGTTTTCATATCTGGATGCCTTTACTTGTACTTATTCAAACTCTGGCATTTTAAAATTACCTATTTCTTCTACTTAACCACAACCATTTGGATTTTGATCAAGTCAGCTAAGGTAACCCAATTCTCTTTTATCCATAAATATAACTATTGCCTTAATCCCAATACCAAATATTCATTGACTGACTGGATGTTAAACAGTAAGCTACAGGAAGGATCTGTGGAAAACATTAATGTATCACCCTCCATTCATTTCATCTGGGTGACTTTAGTCCAGTGAGACAAAGCTAATCAGTAAGATGACCACCAGCATGATCTCTGAACCAAATTCAAAAAGTAAGTTATCCAAACAAGGATGGTTACAAACAGTTCAGCATCCACTTCTCCTTCATCTCGTTGTACTCCATATAGATTTTATTTGTTGACAAACCGACTCACACACTATAAGAAGAAGAAGAAACGAAATTAAAATAGTCCCTTCCCATTTATGCCTGAGATTGCAATTTTTTGAATTTTTGCAATCAGACCTTGGCGGTGACCTTGAGCAGTAGGATATAAGTAACTCCCACATGCTTAGCGTTTCAATAATGGAACATTCAGCATAAGTTAAGAAACTTGAGGAGTAAGGAGGAAAAAAATCTAGGCAATCTCAACAGATACCCTACAGAGAGAACCAAGTACTTCAGAATTTGCAAGAAGGCCTACGAATACAAAGCTATGAATTCTCGAGAAATGTTTGGCAGTGTGTTCACCAGAACATCATCTGTAGTTAACTTTAGAGCAGGGGTTCCCAACCCCTCGCCCGTCGACCAATCTGTGGCCTGTTGAGAACTGGGCCACACAGCAAGAGGTGAGCAGCAGGCAAGCCAGCATTACTGCCTGAGCTTTGCCTCCTGACAGAGCAGTGGTGGCATTAGATTCACAATAAGAGTACAAACCTATTGTGAACTGCACATGCAAGAGATCTAAGCATGTGTGCACTCCTTATAAAAATCTAGGCCGGGTGCTGTGGCTCATGCCTGTAATCCCAGCACTTTGGGAGGCTGAGGCAAGCAGATCACTGGAGCTCAGGAGTTCAAGACCAGCCTGGCCAATCCGGCAAAATTCCATCTGTATTAAAAAATACAAAAATTAGCCAGGCGTGGTGGCAGATGCCTTTAATCTCAACTACTATGAAACCTATGGCACGAGAATCACCTGAACCTGGGAGGCAGAGGTTGCAGTAAGCGGGCATCATGCCACTGCACTCCAGCCTGGGCGATAGAATGACACTGTCTCAAAGGAAAGAAAAATGAAAAAGAAAATCTAACACCTGATGATCTGAAGTGGAACAGCTGCATCCTGAAACCATCGCCCCTGCCCGCAGTCTGTGGAAAAACTGTCTTCCATGAAACCAGTCCCTGATGCCAAAAAGGTTGGGGACTGCTGCTCTAGAGGATGGAATTTTGGGGTGATTTTTATTTCCTTTGTATTTGGGGTACTATTTTACTTCATTCATAGAAAGCTTGTATCATTTAACAGAAACAATATGGTATTTAAAACAGAAGCAACTAACACCATTCATTTTAGCCATCATCTTCTTTCCTGTTGTCTGGCTTCAACAACTGTGACTTAAGACATAGCTCCTCTCACTGGGCAGTTTTATTAATGTGTCAGTTACAATGTATTAATTAGAAGAAACTTGAATTCTTACCCAGCGGACAGTCCTCCAAGAAGAGAAGGAAAGTAGCACGATTTCCACAGTTTTCCTTGCTTTTCCTTTTAAAGATGGGGAAGTACAGAGCCTTGCTCGACAAGCTGGCTGAGTTCTGTAGGAAACTCTAACCTTTGCCGTGCCTTTGATTAATCTCAAATCATAAAAGCTGCGGCCAAGGTCTTTTGAAGCAGGTGGTGGTTTTGTCTTACTGTAAAATGGTCAAAAGCCATAGGAGCCTAATAAAGGATGATGCACTGTTGTAAGGAACAACAGGTATTGGTATCAATTTCTATGATGTAACTTCCGTTCACCAACAAATGACAGCAGAGGTTAGGATACTGCATCATCTATTATGCAATGCCTTTGTGGACCAATTATAGTTTGAAACACCACCACAAACACCTTAGAGGAAAAACTCATGAGAGACTTGCAGCTATCTGTGGTACCAACACAGAACATCTCCGTCGTCCGTGCTGCTCGGTAGTTCCCATTAGACCTGCAGGATCTGGTTCAAGCTCCTTAGACTGGTCCGTGAGCCTGGCCCTGAATGTTCTCAGCCTCATCTCTCACCATACTTCATGTGCTCTTCCCTCCAGCTGCAGACAGCAGGTCCAAACTGACTCCCTTGGGCCCTGGTACCAGGTGATTCCCACTACTGAGTATCCCCCTTCTCTCCCCTCTCCTTCTGTGTAGCTAAGTACTACTCCTCCTTCAAGACTTGTGTCAAGCCTTTGACTACCTGTGCTCACTTGGCTACTAAAATTTGGATCTGTGCCACCACACCACTCCACAAGAAACTCCCCAAGCCTTTGTCATCCGGATATCCCAGTAGGCTGGGCTACGCACAGAGGAAGCAGACAGTACATGTTTTTGGAAAAAATGACCTAGCCAGAAAGTTGTCCTCTACTCCCCAAAGGAGGCACCTGGCAGCCTTCACACCCTCTAGAATATTCCAGCACAATTACCTGACCTATCCTCAAGATCTGCAAGTCTATCACCACATGCCTTCCGGAATCACCAATGACAGACACAGAGCAACTAGTGCTTCATCGAGAAGATGAAACAGGTGAATTGCATCAAAGCACTTTACTTCTAATGTTGTACTTTCTATCAGTCTTACAATTTAATATATCTATTTGATCGTAAAGTGAGTTATCTTCCAAAATAATGTTCACTACCTTTCTAAATAATAAAATACATCTTCCCAGTACATAAACCAATAGCTTTATTTTTATGCTAGAACTGATGTGAAATTACATGTCATGAATTATTCATATCACCCAATTTAATTCAATTATTTTTACTGAATTCATATCTAATCCATAAAAATGTTTAACTCAACCAAAGAAAAATCCTTGAATAATAGATTTCTTGCAAAATTTCAGGAAAGATAAGTGGATATTTGGTTTGAAATGCTAAGGCGTATTATAATTGCAATGATGAAAATAATTTTAGCTATTTAGGCATACATCCTGTTCTATTTACTGACTGGTGTCTCATAAACGAAACTTATTTAATATCAAAGTAGAATCATAGGAGCAAGAAGTGAGTCCTAGCTCCAACTGTGGCACCAAAGTCACTTGTAGATTTTCCAAAGGAGTCACACGTATAGCAGGCAGATGCCTCCTCAAATGGGAGCACATACTCCGCCAATCAAAAGCACAAATTTTGTGCTTACAGAAAAAGGGGTCCGGTTTGCCCAAAAGAAATCATACAGGGGAGAACCATTCCCCTCTCCTTAGTGAAAAGCCCTTTGAGGCCCATGACATTATACCACACTCACTCCTCAGCCTCTGTCTCACCTGCCAATCTTCTTGGAGCTCTCACCATATTTATCACTGGCTTTGCCAATTATCTCCCTGTCCACTTATCCATCCCAAATCCTGCCAGTTCAGGGTGGTCTCAATGTCCCCAAAGAAGGTCTTGAAACCCCCTTGCCTCTATGTTTCTGGATGTCTTCCGATCAAGTGGTCTTTATCATCACTTCACTTAAACCACCCAAGGCTGCAGCTCCACACAAACTAGAAGCCTCTCTACCTCTGCAATCCTATGGCCAAAGGGCCACTTCCCAACCTCAACCTCCCAGAACTTCTATTCTCTTCACACCTGCTCCCTCACCTCACTGAAACTTCCACTTGAGACTGCAGTGAGCTCCGACTGTACCACTGCATTCTAGCCTGGGTGACAGAGCAAGACCCTGTCTCAAATAAACAAGGAAAAACCCACGTAGATAGATCAGAGTAGAGAGCCCAGAAATAAGGTTGCACACCTACAACCATCTGATCTTCAACGAAACTGACAAAAACAAGCAATGGGGAAAGGACTCCCTACTCAATATATGGTGCTGAGATAACCAGCTAGCCATATGCAGAAGACTGAAACTGGACTCATTCCTTACACCACATTAAAAAAGTCAACTCAAGATGGATTAAAAACATCAATGTAAAACTCAAAACTGTAAAAACTCTGGAAGAGAACCTATACCATTCTGGACATAGGAATGGGCAAAGATTTCAGGACAAAGATGCCAAAAGCAATTGCAACAAAAGCAAAACTTCACAAATGGGATCTAATTAAACTAAAGAACTTCTGCACAGCGAAAGAAACTATCAACGGAATACATAGACAAGCTACAGAATGGGAGAAAATTTTTGCCAACCATGCATCTGACAAAGGTCTAATATCTAATAAGAAACTCAAACAAATTTATAAGAAAAAACAACCCCATTAAAAAGTAAACAAATGACATGAACAGACACTTTTCAAAAGAAAACATACATGCAGCCAACAATCATTTTAAAAAGCTCAACGTCACTGATAACTAGGGAAATGCAAATCAAAACCACAATGAGATACCGTCTCACACCAGTCAGAATGGCTATTATTAAAAAGTCAACACCTAACAGATGCTGGTGAAATTGTGAAGAAAAGGAAACACTTACATTCTGTTGGTGGGAATTAGTTCAACAACTGCCGACAGCAATGTGGCAATTCCTCGAAGAGCTAAAAGAGAACTACTCTTTGACAGAGCCATCCCATTACTGGGTATATACTCAAAGGAATATAAATCATTCTACTATAAAGACACATGCACACATCTGTTCACTGCAGCACCATTCACAATAGCAAAGACGGAGAATCAACCTAATGCCCATCAATGACAGAATGGTTAAAGAATATGTGGAACATACACACCATGGAATATTATACAGTCAAAAAGAACAAGATCATGTCTTTTGCAGAAACATGGATGCAGCAGCAGGCCATTATCCTTAGTAAACTGATGCAGGAAAAGAAAACCAAATACCACATGTTCTCACTTATAAGTGGGAGCTAAATGATGAGAACACATGGACACAAAGATGGGAACAAATGGCACTGAGGCCTCCTGAGGGGTAGAGGAGGGAGGAAAGAGAAGAGCAGAAAAAATAGCTATTGGGGTACTGGGCTTAGTACCTGGGTAAGGAAATAATCTGTAAAACAAACCCCCATGACATGAGTTTACCTGTTAAACAAATATGAACCTGGATCCCTGAACCTAAAGTAAGAGTTAAAAAATAAGTAAGTAAATAAATACTTCCATTGCCTCAGCCCCACTGTACTCGGGATTCACTTACATTCCTAATCAGAGCACAGAGCACAATTCTTCATTTAAATCACAGTTACTTTGCTTGCTTGTTTGTTTTTGTTTTAAGTAATCCAGGAGTCATTTCTTTTCAATACTTTTATGCCATGGCTTGGGGACAGGTTTCACACTCAGGGTCCTTTCCGCTGATCCTCACAAAGTGTGCTTCTCCAGGCAGGGCAGGTGGGTGCTCCCGCTGAGCCTGGTGCTTTTCTCTTTGGCTTCTTGCACTGAGCATTTTCCTTCACGAGTTTCAGGAGGCCACCTCAGCCCTTAGGTTGCTTCATATGCTGGACATGTACATTAATTCTCATGGCGAGACTCTTGCCCTCTGCTTGTTTATAACAGCACCACCAGCACACTGGGTACTTCTGCAGACCCTTCCAGCTTTGCCATGGTGACAGATACCTGGTACCCCTCCCCTGAAGAGCTACAGGACCACTGTCCTTATAGATCCACAAGCATGCGCATGACCAAAGACACAATCCCATGTTTTCTACAAGGTAGAAAACATTTATGCAGTGGCTCATGCCTATAATCCCAGTATTTTGGGATCCCAAGGAAGAAAGATCACCTGAGGCCAGGAGTTTGAGACCAGCCTGGGCAACACAACAAGACCCTGTTTCTGCAAAAAAAAAATTAAAAACCAGCTAAGTGTGGTGGTGCGCACCTGTAGTCACAGCTACTTGGAAGGCTGAAATGGGAGGATCGCCTGAGCCTAGGTGTTTGAAGCTGCAGTAAGCTATGATCACACCACGGCATACCAGCCTGGGCAAAGAGAACAAGATCCTGTCTTGGAGAGAGAGAGTAAAAACATATAACAAGTGCCTCTCCTCTCTTCCTTCATGTTCATTATGTAGGCAAATTAATGAAAAATGGCAATTCTGGCCAAAAGGCTTAACTCACTTTTAAATTATTCTTCCCCAAACTCGACCGTCATTTCCCTTTTAACTACCACCACACCTGCCCCACAAAATCCTCACCCTGGATCGCACCAAGCATCTAGTTTTGCACTTCTGTGTCAGCCTGCCAAGCACCGCAAGAGGAAGTCGCACAGTTGTTCAGGTGGGTGGGAGCCACGACAAAATTACAATCTCCAGCCTCAGGCACATGCACAGTCAGCGCTGCCCAGAAGTCCTTCATGCCCCAGCCAGCTCCCTCCTCCTCCCCACATCATCTGTTTCTAGCTGTCTTCACAGTCCTCAAGCTCCCACCCCATCGTTTCACTGCTCATTCCTTCCTCACAGAAAAACTGAGAAAGCATCAAGAAGATAGTCTTAATTTTTTGCCTACCATCGACAAGCTTATTGATGTCAAGATCATCCTTACTGCCCAGTTCAAGGGATGAGGGCCTGTCTTATTGGTACCTATGTCAATGGCATTTCTTAATTGACTAGCCTTTATTAACTTTTTCCAAAACGTTTGACTTAATTTTAATGCAAATGAAAGATTTTGGCATCTATATTTCACTGGTTCACTTAAAATAAATTGTATAAACTTAATCACAAGCACAACTGACATAAAATGATTTCGGAACAAACACAGGAGACTCTTGGTAAACATGCAAATCATGGACGTGTACACATGCACGGAGACACAGCCCACTGGCCGAAAGCATGCAGGCTAGCCAGTCCAGCAGCCACCGCGTTTGGATAGAGAACAAGGCTTCCCTGTTAACACAGTGAGTCTGCCAGGGCAGATCAGGTAAGAGCTTCCTCCACCACATTTGGGATTCACCATGCTTCACTTTAACTGTATGATTTGTTTACATGATCATCTCTCCTACCCTTTTGTGCAAGGAGAATCCCATATCCGGTTTGGTACAGTCACAAAGTCATTGTTTCCAAGCTCAGCAGGGCCTCAACGTGGTTGAGCTACTCTAGTCTGTGCCTCATCAGTCTTTCTGCAGGATGTTCTCTGTGGGCTCTGTTGGACCCGCTCTCCATCCTGTTGCATGACCTCTATGGACCACCTATCAATGGGCTCCCTTGAACTCTGGTTTCTGTTGAACTTGACCAATGGGAGACACTGATGGGAGACCGGGCATTTCTTCCCCTGGCACTCTTTCCACAGTTTGGCAGTCGCTGAGTTCCTCTAGTGAACGGCACAATTCCTATAGGGCGACCCTCTCCTACATCATGGTTCAATACTAGTCATTGCTCTTTCTTCTTGCTCCTTTTGGGCCTAGGCCTGGTAAAGCTGTTCTCAGCTCCAGGGCTCTCTGCCAGCTCTTGCTGGTTTCTCTTAACCCTGACCACACCTTTGTAAATAGCGTCTTCCTTTGGCTTTCTCCAATTATCCCTCTTAGGTATATTCCCGCCAGGACCCTGACCAAGGTGGTCCCTTCGCTCACCACTCAGAGAGATCATCCCAGCATTGTTCTCAGCACTCCACTCAAGACCCCATTTATAAGACGTCTTCCCCTCCACCTCATCTCCTCTCCTTCCCTTAGGCTGCCTTCACTGACAACCTCCTGCTCTGCAATAATCATGCACATGCTGTACTCAACCACTCAATGCTTATTCCTTTTGTAACAGCATTTCTTTGAATGGCTTTCCCTCCCAAGGGCAAGGCTGTACTTTAATCTTCTTGGTAACGCAAGAGCTGATCAGCGAACCAAACACACCCAGAAATACCTTGGCCTGGTTGCTTTTCTGTGCTAGAGTCACTCCACACTTCATCACCAGCCCGTTGCAAGCCACTCCCAAGTCTGGGACTTAATCACCAGCAGAAAGTACATCCACATGGCCTGTGTTACCTCCTCTAGATGCTAAGGAATGTGCCTCCAAGAAGACTTAAATGGCAGGATCTGACAATATTCTGTCACCCTCTCCTTCATGAAAAGTCTTCCGTCTTTGATAAAGACCCATTCATATTTTATTATAAAGATATGCATTTTATGGACATATTATATAGCAACATTCAAACATACCTGAAATACCATCCAGGATAATGGATCTCCATGGAGTTAATGGCTTTAATTCACTATCATATGCTTAGAGAGTTCTTGTGTAGACACAAGCTGTGAACCATGAGAAGGCAAAACAAAAGTCTATGCAGACATACAGAAGGCTAAAAGGTGTACCCAGATCTGCCCTTGCTCACAGGGGATTCCAGGTCCTAAGAGGAGGGTTCACTCCTCCAGAGTCTCCAAAATCTACCTTCATGAAGGCTGAGATCATCTGGAGGGGGCCAGACCAGCCCAGGCTGGACCAGGAAAACCAAGAATTGTCACCTTCCCGTATTCCATATACTCATATGCCTTCCCAATGTCCTGTTCCCAAAGAGCCCCTGTATCCTGGAAGTTCTAGCACAGGCCCAGAGACCAATTCTGCCTTGGGTGGGGGCTGGGGTGGCTGAGAAAAGAGTGACACTTTGGAGGTAACAGAGGAGTTGGTTTTGAGAGATGTGTAGAAGTCCGCCAGCGGTTGAAGATGAAGCCGGGCAACCCCAGAGAACAGAACAGAAGGTGCCAAGGCCAGGCGCAGAGAGCACGCAGCACACTGGGGAAGAGCAACATGCTGGAGGCCAGGGTGTGGGTGGGGTGGGGCGGTGGGAGATGAGGACACCAGCATGGCTTGGGATCAGGTTCTGAAGAACGTTGAGTACGAGGGTCAAGTTTGGGCTCTATGTGGGGGGGAAACGGAGAGCCCCTGACAGTCTCTAAAAGGGAGAGACAGATCAGGCCTCTAGCATTTCCTCCAGAAGCAGGCACAGAGGTAGACAAATCTTCGGTGCTTATTTATGTCATAAGGCCTTTGCACATAGTTGGAGCCATGATTTACATAGCTGTGCTTCCCCGTAGCACTTCCCACGGTTCACTGCACGCAGCTAACACTCAGCCGATGTTTGTGGAATAAATGAATAAAAGAGTCATTATTATCAAGTTCTCTCCTACTATCAAGGATGTACCCCAGTGACTGATTATAGCCACCAAGGCTATATGGGCCATGAAGTAAAAACATTACTCCAGCACAGGAAAGAGGAATCAGAAAAACCCCGGTGAACACTCCAGCTCTGCCAGCCAGCATGAGCCCAAGGGGAGAGTGAACCCCCAGTATCAAGAAACACCTTTGATGTGGTGTCTGCTTCTTTCCTGCCTAATGAAAATTAAACCTCTCTCGGAGTGATGAACAGCTTCTTGTGTTTTTATTTATTTTCTACCTTCGGCATCTGCTGATCAAGATGGAATGTGACATTTGTGTCCATTTGGGCAAGGATGTAGGGACCCAGGAATCTTCTTCATCACAGTAATCAGAGATACATTCGTGACTGAAAATAAGGGTAAATTTAGGGTTTCTCAGAATATTTCCTAACTGGTTCATTAAAGGAAACAGAGTCCAAGTTATTAAAAATTAAAATATTTTAATACCAGCAAGTAAGATTCACAGCTATCATCAAAAAGAGCCTGAAATGTATTTGCTTGATCTTACAGCAAATAGGCAAGTCCACATATTGTTTTCACTGTCATCAGTACCATCAAATTATGGGCTATCCATATATATACACACATACATATGTATATAAAAGGTACTTTATTTGATTACTAAAAGACATGATCCCAACAGCTGAGATTCATTCTAATACCCCACATAGAAACTTACATGTATACCAAGCCAGTATTTTTCTCCGCTCCCAAAAGAAGAGCCCTGAGCTCACACTTCCATGGGGACAAGACCAGCCATGCTCCTCTTTCTATGCACACTGCAGCTGGCCAGAGAGATGGGCCAGGGCACCTGGCAGACCCTGTCCAGGGAAGAGCTGTGGATTTTTGAGGCTGTCTTTGTTGACCCTTCTAGGAACCCTCTCTTCACGATTCTTTTCCCAAAATGCCTAGTGCTCTGCTCCAACGTTTCTCTTCCCCCATCCCATGTTCCATCCTCTGTGACTGTCTCTTCCCTCAAAAACCAACCTAGGAATTCAACAAAGTAGGCATGCCTACTTAGAATGATTCTAGGAATCTGAGAGAGGCATCTGTGTTTTAGGACAGGACTCCTAGAAAGAAACATGAGGTGGGATTTCGGAGGGCATCCTTCTGCAGAGTTGCTCTGGGTGGGTGCATTCCAGCTCCCCTCATGCTATTCCACACAGAAAACCAACCATTTCACCTGTGTCTGAGCCTCTGCCCCAATACGGCCCAAATAAAACTCCATCTTTTGCGAAGTCTACAATGCCCAGTGTCGTGTTAGCAGATCCTGTCCATGCTCCTGCGCCATACTCAGCGTCTATCAACGGCATGTTATCACATGACATCCAAGTGATTTGTCTGCTTATCTGTCCACCAGCCAGCCTACAACAATCTGTAGAAGCCTCAAGGGTAGGAATCACTTCTTTGTTCTGTACCCCAGAGCGTAGCATGGCATTCAACACATAGGAGGTGTTCACGGATTGCTTATCAAATGAATTACTTTTTACCCAGTATGTGAAAAGAATGAAACTATGTGATGCGTTAGTGCTATAGTCCAGGAGTGTCCAATCTTGTGGCTTCCCTGGGCCACGTTTGAAGAAGAATTGTCTTGGGCCACACATAAAATACACGAACAATAGCTGATGAGCTTAAAATTAAAAAAAAAAAATCTCATCATGTTTTAAGAAAGTTTATGAATATGTGTTGGGCTGCACTCAAAGCCATCCTGGGCTGTGTTTGGCCCATGGGTTAGTCAAGCTTGCTATAGTCTAACTTGAGTTTTAGTGTCATTTGGTTGCAGGGATGGCTCTTCCCTCCAACATGAAGCTTGAAGCTGTGCACCACGAGGGCAGAGCACCAGGCTACCATTTCAGCAGCTCCAAGTCAGGCAGTGGTACCACCACAAACTTGCACCTCTGTCTTCTGGAGCCACCATGGGTGAACGAGGTGGGAGGTGAAGGGGACGGCACCTATCCTGGCCCTACGGTCCCCACCACAGGTTGATTTTATTTAAAAATTAATGTCTTCATTGTTTTTAAAAATGGATACTGCTTATGGTTTTGTGTATTTTCTATTTAATAATTAATTCATTGAAGAGTTATTGCATGTGGACTGTGTTCTGTTCTAACTGTTCGAAATGCTGGGGATACAGCAGTGACTCAGATGACGTCCTTGCCCTGCGGGACCAGTACACCTTCCTCAAATTCATCACACGGATACGTGGGCCTTCCTTAATCATGAATGGAAATCTCTTGTCTGCCCAGACTAGACAAACACAGCTCGTGGCATCAATCTTGTAGAAAGCTCCGCTGGTTCTGACCACTCTCTCCATCAAATCCTGTCTGAGAGTCAGTCACTGCATTGTTCCCTAGGGCTGCGGCAACAAATTACCACAAATCTGGGGCTTAGACACAGAAATTGATTCTCTCATAGTTCTGGAGGCCAGAAGTCCAAAAATCAAGGTGCTGGCAGGGCCCTGCTCCCTCTGAAGGCGCTAGGGGAGGATCTGTGCTTGCCTCCTCCAGCTTCTAGTGGCCCCTGCAATCCTTGCCACTGCTGGCTGTTACCACATCACTCCCAGCTCTGCCTAAGTCTTCAACGGTCTCTTTGTTGTGTGGCTGGTCTCTCTTCCATTCCACAAAATCTAGCCCCCATGACTGGCAGTCTCTCTTCTAGTGTTCTATGAATACACTTTTCTTCACAAATATTTAACTTCAAATTGATTGTGCTGTCAGATGCGAGACAGGAATATAACTTTACATTTTCGGTATACCCAATCCCACTTATGAAATTATCCTTTCACCTCTGATGAGGCAAAGTCATCTTCATCTTACAATAAATGTTCATGTTAACTTCGGGCTCTTGTTTTGCTCCAGAAATCCATTGGCTTATTCCATTGCTAAAACTACACTGTTTAATAACTAATTTTATAGTACGTTTTAATCTCTGGTAAATAAGTCCCTATTACTGTTATTGTTTTCCCCCCAAATATATCTTGAGTGTTTTCATGCACTTAAACATTCCAGTTGAACTTCATCAACATTTTAGCAAATCATTCAAAAAGTTTTCATTGGGATTCCTGCTGGAATGACGTTGCATTTACATATGAGATTTTGAGAGATTTGCCATCCTTATAATATTGAGTCTTCCGTTAATTTAAGGCTTCCTTTCTTCCCTTTAGTAAACTTGTGTGGTTTCTCTCCCTTGGTCCTGCACATTTCTTTAATTCACTTCCTGACCTGTCCCTTCAATTATCCACTTGGTACCATCCTCAACTATGTAAGACCTCTCTTCTTCCATAGAGTCTTCTAGCAAAATCCCAACCATGGCTCAATCTAAGTGCATCTTCAACATCCATACACTCGGAATGAGATATCACTTCACACTCACTAGCATGGATGTAATTTAAAAAGAAAAACCATAATAAGTATTGGCAAGGATGTAGAGAAATTGAAATGTTAACACATTACTGGTGTCGATGTCAAATGATGCAGCTATTATGAAAAACAGTTTGGACATTCTTCCAAAAGTTAAACATAGGTTGCCCTATGGCCCCAAAATTCCACTCTTAGGTCTAGCCCCTAGATAATTGAAAACATATATTCACACAAAAACTTGTCCACCAATGTTCACAGCAGCATTATTCAAGATAGCCAAATAGTAAAAACGACCCTAATGTCTACCAACTGAAGATGGATAAACGAAATATCAAAATATGGTATGTCAATACAATGGATTATTATTCAGCCATAAAAAGGAATGAAATACTGATACATGCCACAACATAGATGAACCTTGAAAACATCATGCTAAACAAAGAAGCCAGAAGCCAGTGACCAGGACCACCTATTACATGATTCTGTTTATATGAAAGGTCCAGAATAGACAAATCCATAGACAGAAAAGCGAATGAGTAACTGCCAAGGGCTGGGGGAAAAGGAGAATGAGGAGTGAGTGCTAAAGGCTATGGTGTTTCTTTTGGGAATAATAAAAATGTTCTGTAATCAGACAGTCGTGACGGCCACACAATTTTGTGAATATATTAAAAACCACTGAATTGCATACTATAAAATGGAGAATTCTACAGTATGTCAATTATATCTCAATAAACAATAAATGCATCCTTTTTATAAAAAAAAAAATGCATGTACCTTGGCTGCTTAGGGCTTCAAGGAAGAATCTCCTGAACTCCCAGATTGGTGTCACTATAAATTCACAGCCTTCCACCTTTAACTGGGTACTCACATATCCAGTCAACAAGCCTCCCACATTTCCCAGTCTGCTCTGTCTCATCCTCTTTCTTCTTAATGGCCAGGACACATTTCATTATCTACTTTACTCAAATCTCCAAGACCACTACTTCTCACTGTCAACAACGGCATCATTCAAAGAAGAAAACTTCTTTAAAGTCCCATCACCAGGCCTATGGAGGTCACTTCCGCACAATCCCCTCCTCCTACCCTCCCATTACAGGGAAGAGATGTTTCTCCTCCTCTTTCGGGCTAATCCCTGGGCCCTTTATCCCGGTCTGCCATAGATCCTTCCTTCTCCCCTCTTCTAGATCTCCAAAATTAACCTTTTGCTCAGCATTTAAATACATACAAGTTTCTCCCACTTCAAAAAAAAAAAATGTGTCTTCATGAAAGCCATGCCTCCCCAGCCCAGCCCAGGCTCCACCCTCTGCTTCCTCTCGAAGGGGCAGCCTATAAGCGCCATCTCCTGTCTCCAACTCCTCTCTCCCAGCACCCAACAATTATTTAGTGAGCACCTAGAGAGTGAAGACACAGTTCGCTATTCTGAGGATAGAACAGTGAACAAGACTGACAAGCCCTATGCTCTTGGAGGATACCTGTGAGGTGATGGGGGTGCAGACAGAGAATACACAAGCAGCTAACACAGGGGACCACTGCAGGGGTGACACTGTTATGAACTGACAGGGGTAAGGAGCCATGTTAGATGGGGTGGTCAGAAATGACCTCCCTTAAGGAGGAGACAACTAAGCTGAGACCCTCTGAGTCAAAGGCGGTAGCCATGAAAGTTCAAGGGTGGTCATGGAGTACTATGCAACCATAAAAAAGGATGAGTTCATGTCGTTTGCAGGCACATGGATGAAGCTGGAAATCATAATTCTCAGCAAACTAACACAGGAACAGAAAACCAAACACGGCATGATTTCACTCATAAGTGGGAGATGAATGAGAACGCATGGGCACAGGGAAGGGAACACTTGTTGGGGATGGGGAGGGATAGCATTAGGAGAAATACCTGGTGTAGATGGCAGGGTGATGGATGCAGCAAACCACCATGACACATGTATAACTGTAAAACAAATCTGCATGTTCTGCACATGTACCCCAGAACTTAAAGCATAATATTTTTAAAAAGTTCACGCGTGAGAACTCTTCAGACAGGGAATGGCAGGAGCAATGGGCCTTGAGGCCACCACGAACTTGGCAAGTTTGAAGAAGATAAAAACTTCTCCAACCCCACCCCACTCCCTAAGGGTCAGAAACCATGACTATCATGTTCCCATAGCTCTCTGTGTTTTTTCTGTCATGGAATTTCTATCACTACATTGGAGTTGCATATTTAATTGAATGTTTCCCCTAATATACTTGAAGTTTTACAAGACAGGGAGTTTAGCTCATAGTTGGTTCTCAAGAATTATCTTCTCATGAGTATTCTAGGTAGTCACAGCATCTGAAAATAATGGTTCTTGCCATTTCCCAGTATTTGTATTTCTCATTTCTTTATATTGTTTAATGGCACTGGCTACAATTTCCAAAACAAGGTTGAAGAACTGTGATGTGGCAGGCTGGCCGCGACTTTAGTACGAATGTTAATGGCTTATCCTAGAAATGATCTATTATGCAAGAGAAGTAGCCTTCTATCTCATTTTCAGCTTTTATTTCTTCATTTTTAAGAAAAAGTAGATGTTGAATCAAATAAAATGCCTTTTGCGTATCCATCAAGATGGTCACACAGTTTCTTCTCTAATGAATCCACAGGCTGTATTACAATACTAGCTCTCCTAAGAACGATTCTTTTGTTTCTGGAATAAACCCGACTTGATTGTAGTGAGTTGTTCTTTCAAAATAAGGAGGCAGCTCAGGACTGTGGAAAAACGCTGGGACTTGGGTGTTAGAGCCAACTACAAAATTAGAGAACAAAGACACTATTAGGATTAACAAATGGAATTAAGAAGTGAGTCTTAAAAAGAAGAATAAAGAAGACAAACTTGTGGTAAATCTGACCAAGAGCAGCCACAAAAAACCCAACACTAGGAATAAGCAGCTATGACCTCCGCTGCTACAAGGACCAGCTGGGTCTCCTCTTGACTGTCAGCAGCCTCCTTTCCATTAATGACAGAACATGAGCCTCACAGGGTGGTTGTGTGACCATCTCATAGCACTAGCACAATAGTAACTACCCAAGCAAACCAAAAGAAGTTCTCTAAAAACTGTGATGTTCAATCTGCTAATATTTCCTTTAGGCTTTGACTGCCCTTGTTATGTGACACTAGCCTAATAACATGAACGAGGACATTTCCATTTCTCTGTGTTCTGAAAGATCTTAAAATACCTAGGCATTCTCTGTTCATATATTTTGCCTTTACAACCTCTTAGAAATAGGCCGGGTGTGGTGGCTCATGCCTGTAATCCCAGCACTTTGAGAGGCCAAGGCAGGTGGATCACGAGGTCAAAAGATGAAGACCATCCTGGCCAACATGTTGAAACCCTGTCTCTACAAAATATACAAAAATTAGCTTGGCATGGTAGCATGTGCCTGTAGTCCCAGCTACTCAGGAGGCTGAGGCAGGAGAATCACTTGAACCCAGGAGGCGGAGGTTGCAGCGAGCAGAGATCGCGCCACTGTACTCTAGCCTGGTGACAGAGCAAGACTCTATCTAAGAGAAAGAAAAAAAAAACCTTCTTGGAAATAAAAGTGTTAATACTATGTAAGAAAAAAAATCCTCAAAAAAACCTGTCTGATGATCTCTCCCTACTGCAGGAGTGGTGAGGGGAAGAGATAGATAAATCATAAATGCAGTTAACTTGGGAATCTATTTTACCTGCCTTGAAAACCTAGCATCCTATTGTTTTGGCTTTTACAAACAAGACAAGAATAAGTAGACCCAAGGGGGAGGAAACACAGCGGTGTAGCATCGCAATCAGGGAAGGGGCAAGGGTGGAGGTTTGATGGAATGGAATGATTCATGTTCGCAGGCCACGTAAGCTTTCCGGAGGCCTGAACTTGTCATCCAGCACCCTGTTTGACATCATTCTCCACATATTCATGCACCACCATCACATGGCCATGTAGTGGGTACCAAGAAATGACCAAAGCCAGGTCCAAATGATCAAAGTAGATCCATCCTATCCCTGGATATACAAAATCCCTGTTGTCCTAATGGGAGACTAAGATGCTATACTTGGTCAAATCAAGAACACAGGAACTTCTCAGACGCGACCTCTAACTAGGTCAGTGATGGTTCCACACTTGTCAGACAGAACCTAGATAAAAATGTGACTTTTCTTTTTGCATGCCTCTCCACCATAAAGTAGTAGCTAGACTGGAGACAGGTCAGAGAAAGTCCATGTAACTGAACCATGTCCTGTATGATTGGTAGAATACAGAGTGCCATTTTTCAAACATGGGAAAGGCTGCCACATGTCGGAATTAGATTTTGTGCTGTGTGACCCCAAAAGGTAAAAGGGGGATCCACAGATGAAAATAATGGGGGCCGGGCGCGGTGGCTCAAGCCTGTAATCCCAGCACTTTGGGAGGCCGAGACGGGTGGATCACAAGGTCAAGAGATCGAGACCATCCTGGTCAACAAGGTGAAACCCTGTCTCTACTAAAAATACAAAAAGTTAGCTGGGCATGGTGGTGCGTGCCTGTAATCCCAGCTACTCAGGAGGCTGAGGCAGGAGAATTGCCTGAACCCAGGAGGCGGAGGTTGCGGTGAGCCGAGATCGCGCCATTGCACTCCAGCCTGGGTAACAAGAGCGAAACTCCATCTCAAAAAAAAAAAAAAAGAAAATAATGGGAAGAAAGATCGCAGTACCACACCTCAATAGAATAACTTACCAAAGACAGCACAGGGTCAGCCAGCCTGGGAGAAAGCAAGATCTCTACTGTGAAAATCAAGACACTTGACACAGATCCTGCCAAGGAGATGGAGGATCAGAGAAGTGATTTTCCGGGTAATATTTAACTTATCCTCCAAACATGAGAGCCTGTGAAAATGTACAGGAAACGACTAGAGAAAATCTTCAAAGGCACTCACCAGGCAATGACACAAATAGGAAGCAGGGATCTTGTTTGCACTATTTCTCCTAATTTAAGTCATGCACCCCACTTCCAGCCAGCAGCGAGCCTGACTCAGTGCAATCTCCTTAGCCCCAGACATCCTCCTTACGCATCTTAGTAACAAAATGGGAGAGAGCTGGAGAACAAGCCACAAATCTGGATAATCCACACTCTTGAAAATATCATCCGGAAATAAAGAATGGAGCAAAATAAAACCACCACAGAAAACCCACTCTGGTTATGACATGTACAAAACACCCACTGGAAGAGACCAAACCTTTCTTGTTTCAAACCCAGCTTCATAAAGATATTAACTAAATAAATACAAAGGTGTGACCATGGACAAAGAATCCCAATGGGAACCTCATGGAAGGCTGTGCTGTAATGCAAGGCAGGGGCTCAGTGTATATCTGTGGGGGGCATGAACTGTGTGGCTGCAATCAGAGTGGCCTCCCATCTGAGAGCCAGGGACAGACTGAAATCTGGGATCTGGGGAACAAGAGATGATACAGCCTACTGAGGGTGAATTTGGTAATTATAACGAATCTTTACCTATGCAGAAACCAAAAGCTGTGGCAACTGATCTTTCACAGACTAGCAGCATTAAAACCCAGAGCTAGGCAAGGCCATATTCAGACTGTTTTTGGACCTGTGAGTGGTATCTCTTGATCGCTACCCTGGATAGTTCAACAGACCATAAAAAAAAAAAAAAAGATGTCAAATAAACATCATGAAACAAATGACTTCACCTCCTCATTAAAATGTTTCATCATATAAACTCAACTACTATTAGCAACGAAGTTTCTTCAAAAACAGTATGATATAGTTTCAAAACACTTAAATTCAAACCCTAAAAATAAATAATAAGAAAAAACACTGGCTATTATGGTGCATACCTACAATCCCAGCACTTTGGGAGGCTGAGGCAGGTGGATCACTTGAGTTCAGAAGTTCAAGACCAGCCTGGGAAACATGGTAAAACCCTGTCTCTACCAAAAATATAATTAATTAGCTGAGTGTGGTAAGTGTTTGCCTGTTATCCCAGCTAATTGGGAGGCTGAGGTAGGAGGATCATTTCAGCCCAGGAGAAAGAGGTTGCAATGAGCCAAGATCGCACCTCTGCACTTCAGCCTGGGTGACAGAATGAGACTCCCATCTCAAAAAAAAAAAAAAAAAGAAAGAAAGAAAGAAAGAAAAAGAAAAAAGAAGAGAAAGCATTTGTGCTCTTTAGCATCTTAGTACTCCAAATATTGATTTAAATCACATTAAAATTAAGCACTAGGGAGAAAAGGGTTAAAACAGAGTTAGCATACGATGTCAAATATGGTTCCTGTGCCAAAGTGCTTATTTTAAAGGCAGGCACTCTATGCATTTTATCTCCTGGACTTAATTTGTGTTTTGCTATGCTCAACAATTTTAATGCCAAGAGGAAGAAACAAAGTGAGAAAGGGAGTGTGCTGGCCTGAACCTAGAGAGTTGATCTAATTGAACTGAAAAACTTAAAACCCTTCTCCATCTGTTCAGTACACCTGCTGATGGAGCACTAGCCCAGGTAGGGAGGAAATCCATCAGAGACCAGTTATAAATAGATTTTTATTTCATCTGCTAAGAGCTTGGCAGCCGAGGTGGGAGGGCTGCCTAACACTGGCAGCCAGCAGCAGCTCTGGGCTGCTTTTATGTTGAGGTGAAAGGAGTGGAGAGACAGAGAACTTTAAAAAAAAAAAAAAAAAAAAAAAAAAACAACTCCCAACAACTCATTTGACAACCAACCACCAGTCATTAATTTGTTTAAAACGTGCCAGGCATTTCTGATAAGTGCTACAGACCTGTAAAGATCCATCACACCCTCTCGTGAGGATCGTCCAGAATCTGATGGGAAACAGCCTCGCCAATCACTCACAGGACAGAGTTTCTATGTGCAAACTTCCTTGTGGCGTTTATAACATATATCAAGAGTAAAGAGGGCAGGAATAGCATGATAGTGCCTTAACTTTCTGAGAATGGGGTCGATGGAAACTCTAAATGTACCAAAATATAAATCAGAAGGGAAAAAAAAAGTCTTTGTGAAGAGAAACCAGCAATTCTAATCCACAGACTATCACAAGGACTTTAACTGGCAGGTGACATTCAGGTTCTTCCTTCTAGGTACAAGTCAGTGGGAATCACTCCTCTTCACATCCCATCAGCTGCTAGGATGGCACACCCCACCCCACCGCCTAGCAGGGGCTCAATAAGCAGGAGTTAATGTGAATGAATCAATAGCCAGGGAAATCATGAAAGGATTTTGCCCTGTGAGTGAAATGGAACCAATGGGTATCTCAAGACAGGCCTGATGTGAATGTTTGCAACAGAGACATAAGAACAAATGTCAAAGATTGTATGTCCAAATAGGACCACTGAGAATGGAACTGTAGAGGAGTAAAAAATTTTATTTCTCTCACTTGCAGAAGTCTGGGCTCAGGGAAGCCTTCCTGATACCCTTCAGGAACATGAAAGATATTATCGAGAAGACAATGACCCCTATATTCTGTCACCACCAAGGACAACAAGAGAAATGGAAGTGATTGGTGGCAAGGGACAGCTGGGTTAAATATGAGGAAGAATTTCCTGACAGCAAAGGTTATTAAACACAGAAAAGGCAAACTAAAGGAGATTAGGGATGCTTTCTCTGGAGGTCTTTAAAAAAGTAGAATCGCTTAGCAACTATCCGGGGGTAATTTAGGTACACTTCTGCCCGCTCTTCTGGCCTTTTTCAGTGCTCTAATTTATCCCCTGGTCCAGACAAGACACACTCACCATGGTAAACTGCTGTCACACTCTGTTCCATAATGAGCTCTCAGAAGGAGAATAAGCATTAAGAAAATGGCAAAAGCTCTCTTGGAAGTAAAACTTATTTTCTTTATTTAAACAGCATGTTGGGTTTCTGCGGTTTTCTTTTGCTTCTTTTTCCTTTTTTAAAAAATGCTTACATCCAGAAATAGCTAAACAAAATTCATCTACACTGATCTGTTATTGCAAAGCATTAGGAGGAATCCAGGTGGAAGATGAAGTGGGAATGTTCCAAGTCAGATGCACAGAATGCCTCATCATGTACCTCTTCGCTAGGCACTGAGTACCATGGGGTTTGCTGCCCAGAGACTGTAGTGTCTGCTTCTCAGGAGGTCAAAAAAGGAGATTCTCATCAGTTTGGTTACAAGGAGGCAAACTAAATGACCTCTAAGACACTAAAACTCTTGAGTGTTTATTTTTCAGAGCTCTATACTCAGTGTTAAATTAAAAAAAAATACTCATGCAAGTCTCATATCCTGAAAGGTCCAGGTTCTCTATAATATGTGAATTTGTTTCTCCCAGGGACAAGAGGCTGAGGAAAAGCAGGATCCTTTCTCCTGTCCTAAGATTAGGCGCTGCACTTGCCATATTTACGGGTCCGTATCTTTCACCACTGTACCATCAACTGGGTGACAGCAGGGGTTGTCTGTGTTCTATCCACCATACGGCCTGATCATTCAGCCCTGAGGGACTCAGAGACTGAATGAATAATGGACTGACTGCTGCATGGATGGATGGATGGATGGATGGATGAATTCGTAGATGGGTGGATGGATAAGTGGATGGATGGGTGGATTAATGAATGGGGTAGGTAAGTGGATGGGTGAATGGATGGGGTGAGTGGGTGGGTGGATGGATAGATGGGGCGGGTGGTGGATGGATGAGGTAGGTGAATGGATGAAAGGGGTAGGTGGGCGGGTCAGGGGCTGGGTGAGTGAATGCAGGGGGTAGGGGGGTGGGTGGCCGGCTGGCGGACAGAAGGACTGGCCTAAGGACACAATCCCAAGGTATATGGAATAGCAAGTAGCAACTTGCTATTCTCCTGGTGGCCCCAAATAGCAAGTAGCAACTTGCTATTCTCCTGGTGGCCCCATCACAGAGTGAACACATGTGAAATCATGGGAAGCACAACAAATCTGCAAGCGGAGGACTTGATTTGAGCCCCAGCACTGCTACTAACAAGGCCAGGCACTTCACTTCCCTGGATCTCTATTTCCTCACCTGAAACACATGTGGTGTGTCTGTCGGTCTCTCTCACAGAGTTGCACTGACTTAAACAACAGAGACAACAGTCTGTAATTATACAAACAAGTCATTATTTTCACACGCTCTTTATTAAAGTTTTCCTTAAAACGTTTACACAGTGGAGGAATGGTGCAGAGATGGTGACTGGAGCCAAATGCTGATTCCAGGGAAGAATTCAGTAAGAATTCAGTAACAATCTCCTTCAGTAAGGAGAAAAAAAAGAAATATCAAAGCTTGCCAATGAAAGGACACTTCACTGGTTCCTATATGCTGAAGGGAGGCTCACTCCCTGCAGTAAGTGGCACAATAAGGCCAACTGGAATTGAATGAGTAAAGTGCATGGCCACTGCCCTTAAGAAAGGCAAGTCTGTGAAATCCAGACCTCGGGGGTTGACTTCCACAGTTGGGTTTGCAAGTCCACTCTTCCATCAGCTGTTAATTTCTGCCTAGAACCTCACCTATGACTGTGGCAAATCATCAGCAGGCACACAGTGGTGCCAAATGGTTGAACAACAAAGGAGGGTTCCTATGGGATTGTGAAGAGACTACCCTCTCCCATTCCAATTTTTAAACAGATGTATAACTACTAAAGCAGTTTCATATACATGGCGACTAGCAGGGAAAGAGGGAGGGCTGCCTGAAACACTCCACAGCCTCCCTGTCCTCCTGGTTTCTGTATCTTCTGTGTGTTCTTTTGTTTTGCAAAGTGATTTGGGAGATTAGGTGGGTTTTGTTTAGGCAGGACAGCATGAGCAAAGTCGGTGAATAAGTGCTACTTGATTGCACAACAAAAGATACACAAGGAGCCTCAGCCACAACTCAATCCACTTGCCCCAACAGTGTGCATTTCTCAATTAAGTTATTTTGTTAGCAAGACTACTGGTTAGGGGAAGGAGAAAGTGCTTATTGCACCGAGATTATTCACTGTATAGAAATCACTATAATCAGATCAACAGAACATTCTTTCTAAGGGCCCTAGAACTCTTATTTGGTAAAGTTGCACATGCGATGGGAATGTGCCCATATTATCGGTGTGCTGTAGAGCAGTTCCTGCAAATAACAGAGTGAAACTCCACAATTGTCTTTAATTCAATGATTGCTGCCTGGGAACTAAGAATCTGCCTGAGATTTCAAGTTAACCAAAAGTCCACATGAAAAATAAACTTTATCCTCAGAATATTAATTAAGGAGATAAATTTCTGATGCATTCTAAGAAATCAATCCCATTAGCCCTCTGCCATGACGGAAAGCATGGATTATAAGCATGGATTATCACTAAAATCACTTTTGAAAATGAAAAATGAAAGCATTACAATTTTTCAAATATATTCATTTCCAAAGTTGCCATAAGGAAAATAAAATAAAATAAAAGATTGAGAAGGTATTTTCAATCAGCCTAACAAAGGATTAGTTAATAAAAATGCTACAAATTAGTAAGAATGAAACAACTCAAAAGAATATGAATAGAGAATGCACAAAAAAGGAAATCTAAATCACCAGTATAAAAAGATGTTCAATCTAAGTAATCAGCTATACTAATAAAAATAACAGCAAAATATTTCTTGCCCATGAGATTGACCAAAATTTTAAAGTCTGGTACCACCAACTGTTAGTGAAGACATAATGAGACAAGAACTTTGATACCCCTAGTGCAGAAATATAAATGGGTACTGTAAACCAAAAATAAAATTATAACCCCTCCCCCAACCATCTGAATGGACCTCTTCTCTTGGTCAAGGCCATTCCAAAGTTAACCTGAAAAACCAGTTCAGGCTATGATGTGAAGGAGGGTTGGACGAGCCTCATTATTCCTTCTCCCTTTTGGAATTCAGGAAAAGCAGACCAGCATTAATATCAACATAGATCTTAAGTCTGATAAGAAACTTACCATCTATTCTCTTTGAAGCCTGCTATAAGGAGGCTTCATCTGCATGATAAAATCTTGATCTTCACAGTCCCTTATCCTAACCCAGACATTCCTTCTTATTGAGGATAATTCTTTCAACCAACTGCCAACCAAACTTTTAAATCTACCTGTGACCTAGAAGCCCCTGCTTCAAGTTGTCCTGCCCTTCCAGAACAAACCAGTGTGCATCTTACAGGCATCTACTGATGTTACATATTGTATCTCCCTAAAAGGTATAAAGCCAAGCTGTATCCCAACCACCCTGGGCATATGTCAGGACTTCCTGAGGCTGTGTCACAGGTGCATCCTTAACCTTGGCAAAATAAACTTTCTAAATTGATTGAGACTTGTCTCAGATATTTTAGGTTCACAGCACATATGCTTGAGAGAATGGCGTGACATTACTGAGTAAAGGTGAAATATTCAGAAACTGGGCTCCATTTCTAAGTCCTCCTCTAGAGATTCCACGATGTGTAGGAGGGTCATGACAGCACGGGTAGCACAAGGCAGATCTCTAAATGTCCATCCACAGAAGAATGGCTAAGCTAAAATGAAACACTCTACAGCAGGCGTCCCCAGACTTTTTACACAGGGGGCCAGTTCACTGTCCCTCAGACCGTTGGAGGGCCGCCACATACTGTGCTCCTCTCACTGACAACCAAGGAAAGAGGTGCCCCTTCTTGAAGTGTGGCGGGGGGGGGGTGAATAAATGGCCTCAGGGGGCCGCATGTGGCCCCACAGGCCGTAGTTTGGGGACGCCCGCTCTACAGCCTTATACCTGCATTAGCAATAGAGATAACTCTCAGAAATATCTAATTTCATTTGCAAAAGGATAGCAACAGTATAAAATATTTTATCTAAGTTTTTAAACATGTAAAACATGTTGTTTATGGCTACATGTATATGCAGTAATTCCAAAAAAAATGTGCATGAAAATGTTTTACACCAATTTTAGAAGTGGGAAAATAAGGCTTTAGTTATAACCTTAATTTTTTTGTAAATATCTGAGGCAAGTAAGTATGGCATTTGTCACTTCTGGGTAATGGGAATATGTGTATTCATTCTATTTTATTAAATATTTTGCTATATGTTTGAAGGTCATCCATGTTTAAAAAATTTTAAAGCATTTTAAACATATACATATATAACACCATCTATTGACAAGCACAGCTGAAAAGCATACAGAATTAGGTACATTATCTCCACTGTTTTTTTTTTTTGTTTCTTTTTTTTTTTGAGACAGAGTTTCGCTCTTGTTACCCAGATTGGAGTGCAATGGTACGATCTCGGCTCACCGCAACCTCTACCTCCTGGGTTCAGGCAATTCTTCTGCCTCAGCCTCCCAAGTAGCTGGGATTACAGGCACGCCCCACCATGCCCAGCTAATTTTTTTTGTATTTTTAATAGAGACGGGGTTTCACCATGTTGACCAGGATGGTCTCAATCTCTTGACCTTGTGATCCGCCCACCTCCGCCTCCCAAAGTGCTGGGATTACAGGCTTGAGCCACTGCGTCCGGCTAGGTACATTACCTCTATCCATCACCCTCATGTGTCTGGAGTAACTAAACTAGATAATTATCTCCCATGATTTTGATTCCTATCAGCTAAATTGCTTTCAGAATATTATCTCATTTAAAATTCTTAACAACCCTTTGATATAGGTATTATGACAGCCACTTCACTTATAGGAAAAGTCAACCTTTAGCAGGCGTCCCCAAACTTTTTACACAGGGGGCCAGTTCACTGTCCCTCAGACCGTTGGAGGGCCGCCACATACTGTGCTCCTCTCACTGACCACCAATGAAAGAGGTGACCCTTCCTGAAGTGCGGCAGGCGGGGGCGGGGGGGGGGCGCGGCAGATAAATGGCCTCAGGGGGCTGCATGCGGACAGCAGGTCATAGTTTGGGGACGCCTGCTTTAGAGTTTTGAAGATTTTCCCAAGATCATTCAGTTAGTAACTGATACAAAACTGGGATCTCACACTGTCATTGCTACAGCACAGATGACCGGTAAGAACTCTGACAATATATTTTTCCAAAGTTGTATGCATCATCTTTAAGATCTGTGTTACCCACCTGAAGCTACAGGTTTGAATTTGCAAATGAAATAGACTACTTTATCACTGAAATTTTTAAAGCCTCCAGTCAAATCTGTTTCTTCTGACTATTTTTAATATACCAACCTCTTCCAAAAATAAGTTGCAAAAGTTTGATAAAACCTGGCATGTTGATAACAACAACAAAAAAATGGAAATCTTACCCAGGTAGGGTGTTCTCTCCTCTTAAAAATAAATTTTCTAAATTAATCAAGTAGAAACTATAATTTCATGTCTCATACTTTTTTATTCAATGTGCTAGTGGTTAAACACATACTAATCTCTGGGTAGATAGTGATTAAAGAAGGTTGAGTCCCTAATTTGAGAATGTGACTACCATTAAACAAATTATCAAACATAAGTAGCACCAACAACATAAACTAAATATAAGAAATACACAGCTCAGACACTGTCCAGGTTACTGCACCAAGTACAAAACTAACAGTAAAAATCACAATATTGACTACGGGTAGCCTGAATTTCACCCCCACTCAGCAATAATAAGGTACCCTTCTACTTCCCCACCTCACAGAAATGAGAGAGTGCCCCCTTTCCCCTGCTAGCACAGTGTCAGAGAAGGTTTGCTAACACAGAAGGCTTAAATAACATCTAGTCTCATAATACCTAACATGCATGGATATAATCAAAAATCATTTATCATACCAAGAACCAAGAAAATCTCAATTTAAATGAGAAAAGACAGTCAAGAGATGCCAACACTAAGATGGCACAGATGTTGGAATTGTCTGACAAGGGTCTGAAAGTAGCCATTATAAAAATGTTTCAACAAGCAATTACAAATGGGCAGGAAATAAATTTTAAAAACAGAAAGTCTCAGTCAAGACATAGCAGATAAAATAGAATAACTGAAATTAAAACTCATCAGGTGAGCTAAACAACAGAATGACGACGACAGAGGAAAGAATCTGTGAATCTGAAGATAAGAACAACAGAAATTACCCAATCTGAACAGTAAACAGAAAACAGACTTTAAAAATAATCAGTATCAAGCACTGAGAGAACTGTAACAAAGGTTTAACATTCACATCCTCCAAGTCTTGGAAGGAAAGGAGAACGAGGGCATACCTAGGAAAATGCTCAAAGAAATAATTCCTGAAAACTTCCCAATTTAGCAAAAAACATAAACCTATATATTCAAGAAGGTGAATGATCCCCAAGCAGGCTATACCCAAAGAAATCCACAAAAAGGTACAACATAATTACGCTCCTTGAAAACTAAGGACAGAGAAAGATTCTGAAAGTAATGAAAGAAAAAGGACATCTTAGCTAAAGGGCAAAACAATTCAAATGACAGCAGATTTCTCATCAGAAACCATAAAGGCAAAAGAAGAGGGTACAATTGAAGTTACCCTGAAAAAGAGAAACTGTCAACCCAGAATTCCACTTCTGGGGATATACCCAAAAAGAGCTGGAAACAGGAAACAGGAGCTCAAAGAGATACCTGTATATGCACGTTCACAGCACCATTATTCACAATAGGCAAAAGGTAGAAGCAACCCAAGTATCCACTGGCAGATGAAGAGAGAAAGAAAATGTGGTCTGTCCATACAATGGACCATTATTCAGCCTTACAAAGGAAGGAAATTCTGACACATGCTAAAACACATATGAATCCTGAGGACATTATGCTAAGTGAAAGAAGCCAGTCACAAAAGGACAAATTCTGTATGAGTCCACGAGGCACCTGAACTAGTCAAATTTAGAGACAGAAAACAGAATCGTGGCTGCCATGATCCTGTTCGGGGGCTGGGAGAAGGGAGGAATAGGGAGTTATTGCTATCAGGTACAGAGTTTTGGTTTTGCAAGATGAAAAGATTTTTGTTGCTAGATGGTAGCATAACCATGTGAATGTACCCGATACCACTTAAAAATGGTTAAGATGGTAAAATATATGTTATGCATATTTTACCACAATTTTTAAAACTTAAAAAAATAACTTTTTAAATAACAATATCTACCATTGATTATTTACTACACCAGACACTATGCCAAGAGCTTTGCATGTATTTCCTTATTTATCCTCCCAAAATCTTTTGAGGGAAACACCATGATCCCTGTTCTACAGATGAAGAAACTCGGTTTACATAACTTGACCAAAGTCCCACAACTAAAAAATTGAGTCGAAATTCAAACTCATGGTGGGAATATGCTGAAGCACATTTTCTCTAACCCATGATGGTAAAGGACTGTTTGTTTCAAAGGCAGCTTGCCCATGAATACAGCTAAGGTGAAACACTCCTAGGTCTTTGAGAACAATTTGCTATTTTCAGATAAGGTACAATAACTTAGAAGGGCTAATGGGAAAAGAGATATAAATGACATTGATAGACAAGGATAAAAGAATGGCATCATTCCAGAGGTACTATTCTTCAATATTTTACACAAAACCTCCAGATCCACACGTAAGGGGTATTCTAATTGTATAGGACTGAGAGATTCTGAACTGTAAGAGGAGAAAATGTTCATCTACTCTGTGTGGTAACATGGAATACAGAACACACACAGGTAACTTTCTTCACTTTCTGCTTACTTTTATTTAGAGAAATAAAATAACCTGATCACAGCTCATGGCCAAACTTTTAAGTTGAGCCTTGCAGAGTTGTTGCTATCATTCAAAACCTGTTGAGTTTCAAAATAAACTCCTAACTCCAGTACTCTCAGAAACTTTTCTTCTACTTGATCTAAATTTCTGCTTACTCATCCTTCCCTATTTCACCATGTTCTCTAAGAACACTTCTGATCACATCCCCTATCCCCCTAGACTCCAAGGTCAGATACTGGAACACTGCCTTCCCTGGCCACAGACCTTTGACCTTCTTCCAAGACCTGCTATTCCAATTCCAAGTCTGTATGCACCTCAGGACCTCCACAAGCCCAGTGGGGACTTGGTACCTTCCCGCAGCAGATCAAAGCACAGGGCTTGGGCAGCGAAGTAGGGGCTAAATTCCAGCCCCTCACTGCCTTGGACACAAACTGTACCCAATGATCCTGACTCTGCCTCTCCCTCTCCTGGGCCTCAAAACATCCCTGGAGAAAGACCCAGAAAAACATTGTTCAACATGAACTAGCCTCAGCAACCCATTTACATGCCCTCATGCAGCCCCCCAATAACACTTTATGCCTTCTCAACACCTGTGGTTGCTGATATTACAGTCTAACCCAGGACCCCACTTCCACCCTCGCTCCCTCAGGGGCCCCTGGCACTGCAGCTACAAAAGGACTGAAGCTGCTTGCTGGGTGTCACCCTCAGCTCTGCACAACTGCCCTTACCACCTTCTCTGTCTCAATCCCCTCTGTCTTTGTCCTGCCCTCAAAAGAAACACTCTAAACCCACTGGACACTCCACTGGCCTGCTTCATGCTCAGGCCACACCACCAAGTCCTAAGGTACAGTATGGAATCCTTTGGGAAAATGAGGGCGGAGGGAATGCAAGACAACGGAGGGCTGGCCAAAGAGAACAGATGCCCAGGGCCACCCCATACCAGGCAAGCCTCCAATGGCCACCTCAAGAGAGCCTAACATGGTCACAAATAATGTGGCCCTCTACTCCACCCCTTTAAACCCATAACCAGCAACAGAGAAACAAACTAAAGCACAGTGCTTTTTGCTTTTGATCCACAAGGGAAAAAACTCTTAGTCATATAAGACTCAAGAAGATAATACTCTGGGGTTCACCACTCGGTTTATTTCTTCCATAAATACTTATTAAGTGCCATTGTGTACCAGTCCCTGTGCCCAGCATGGCTACCTGGATTACACGGAATAACAGGCGAAGGTATTTGGTAACCTGAAAAGATAGTTACATTCATCAATTATTACTCTCCTCTCCTCCACCCAACTACACAAGAAATTCCTATGGGCAGCGATTCTATCTTTTGCCTGGCACAGGGCAAGTCCTCTAGGAGTATCTGCTGAATGACCTCAGCAGTGTTTACCCACAGCTGAGACACTTCTCATCTCCATTCCATGGGCCACCAGCTCTGCCTCACGCCTAGGGCCACCAAAGCAGCCTACAAGCACAACTCCTCACATCACATGACTTCTATCTCCTTTTGAAAGATGAACCTATGCCTTATTTTTGTATCAGAGAACAATTGCATAAAATAAAGTTAGGCCACTGACTTAAATGTGTGTTCTCTCTCTCTCTCTCTCTCTCTCTCTCTCTCTCTCTCTCTCTCACACACACACACACACACACACACACACACACACACACACACACTAGAATACAGAAAGTGAACTGATAGGTCCATTTAAAATATACCGCCCCCTAGCAAACCTTCTTTCAAAGGGCCATGCTGGCTTCAGGATGTGGGATGGGCCTCCTCTTCCTCCTCTGTCTCACAACGGAAAACAAAGGAAAGGAAAAAATCCCACATAAACGGGCCACTGTTGTTGACGTTGCAGCCACATTTTCGAAGGTTCAATTACACCTGCTTTGACATATTTAAGATCTAGCATGTGGGCAGGGGCTCAATCTCGGTTTCTTCCTCCCTGAATTTGAATTACTTATTTTACATGTCTGTCAGAAGACCTGAACAACTCCAGTTTTGGGGCCAAGAAAATGGAGCAACCAAAACGGTCATAAAACAAGATTCTTACACCTACGTGTACTACAACTAATCTCCTGATATTTTATAATCACATTCTTTAATATGTGTATTGTGCAAGAAAAGTGAACATACTTTATCTGCTGAAATAAATCTCATTGTAGTACTGCCTTTTTCTATACAGGCTTTTGGACTTTATTTTAAATCTATTCCTTCTTCCATCCCCATTACCCAAAATAACTTTATCAATAAAATATTAGCGTATTTAAGTGAGTGCTCAATAAACATTTGTTGAATAAATGAATAAATGAGTGAGTAATTATAAAATACTGAACTAACGCTCCCTGAGAAGTTCGCATTAATTTGTAGAATAATGTGCTTGTATGTTCAGGTACATACATCAAGATGGAATTTAATAATAAGCATCAAGTAGCAGTTAAATATTAATGCATTTCTGCCTTAATAATTCTACTTCAAAATATTACACAATTCAAACGACAATAAATATGTGCAGAGATAGAGTTCATTTGCAATCAAACCACTAGTATTTATATACTTTAAAATATGATTTGAAATATTAATGCAGAAATAGTTAATAACCTAAATGTCAAAGTGTTTGTAGTACAAATGGTCTAAAAGGACAGAAGCATGCATTATGTTACAACTAAATTTCTTTTAAAAAAAAATGCAATCAACGCAACTTCTTAATCACATTTTTAAAAAAAAAAACCTTGCACAAAGACACATCTATTATACCCAGTTTACAAGGAACATCTTCATAGGAGTTTTTTTTTTATTTTTATTTTAAGCTATGTAATGAGTAGGCCAGAGAGAATCTATTGGCAAGAAACTTTAGTGACCATAACAGCTAATATTTATCAAATTTTAAGTTTAACACACACTATAAAATGTAGGATTACCAGTATCGAAAAATTTAATACTTCTAATGTATATTCTGACGTATTTGTTTTTTAATTCACCTACTTTTGATCATACTGTTAGAAAATAATTGGACATGAAATAGTTTGGATGTAAGTTTGTTCTGAGTTCGCTGCAAAGAAGAAATCAGCTGGCAAAAATTATTTTAACTTCAGGAAATAAATGGCCTTAAATAAATTAAATAAGTTATATATTTAGCAAACTTAAATGGCAAGAAGGTATGTTAAATGTTTAAGAAGCAAATGGAAGTAAATATAAATCGGCAATAAGACGGTCAGTATTAAAATGAAGCTCAAATTAAACGTATTTGCTGAACTTTCTTTTTGTTTCATATATTGTTGTTTTTAGTAGAGGCATGAATGATCCTGTAATCAATTCAAAAAGGAAGACTGCAGTCAGGCAAACATTCCCTTCCCGTGCCTATCAGCATGTCTTTCATGTCTTGGCGTCCATTTTAGGAGTATCAGCGAGGTAGTGTATAAAGGAGCTTATTAAACAAAGGTTGTCATTTTGGCAACACACATAAACGTTCAGTGATTCCATTTTACTGAAAATCAAAATGTTGATTAATTAAAAAGCTGAAGAACATATTTAAGCTTAACTGTTCAAACACCTCTGTTAGATTTCATATATTTTTCAATCATATTTGTATATTAAATGCCATTTTCAGGGTTGCTGATGTGTCACTATAATTTTATTAAAAAACTATCTGAAACAATTGATCATTTAAGGCGCGCAGCAATAGAAAGCTATAGACAGGTTTTTATTGTCGAAGGATTAACAAATCAATGATTATATACTCAAAACAAAAGCACAGATCCAGGGGCAGTCTTTTATACTGCCCAAAATGATGAGTACTTATGTGAATATATACATTTTCCTGTATTGTTTCAGCATATAAAATAAAAAGAAAATATATGATTATAGTAAGTCATAACCTAATCCCTACAACTCAAACTCTCTTTAAAAACAGAATACTTACAACAAGGGTGGTCCACAGAAACACATGCCTTACAGTTAACCTCTCCTACAATAACGCTGATTTTTAAGAACAGAACTATCACAATCCAACCATAACCAGGCCTAATAGGAAGGATTTATTGCTCAGAAATTAGATATAAAGTATATATCTAAGTAAAACACCAGGCAGTATTAAAAAGAAAATCGATAAACTTTCTAGATTTTCCTTCCACTTAAAACATTTTGAGAGAACCAGGCTATAGTAATCGTTTGATTATAAAATCTCATCAACTGAAAATAAGGAATTTTTCTCCAAGTATTGCAAACACAGCTCACCACTTCTTCCCCAAAAGATTTAAATTTCTATTCTCTACCATTCCCAGCCATTTCTGACAACATCATAAAAATCACCTTTCATCATTTCCTTCTCACAATGAGAATTCACTAATCGCATACATCTCTTAGACATAGACACCTCCCCACCCACCTCCCAAAAATGGTTCAGAGCAAAGACACACAAAAAAATAATGACCAAGCTCACATTTCTTGTTTGCCCTTCAAGCGAAGTCTGGTGTCTTCAGCTTGCCTTTCTGGTCTTCAGTGTTGTCACTAATTGCTGGGGGATGTAGTTTAGGACAGCATGAAGCAGCAGAAATAAAAGCTGTTGCTTTAAGAAAACGTTTTCTTAAACACATGGATAAAACAACTTTTACTCTGACTTCCTGGCTGGGTTGCATCAAATCTTAGAAAGTCTCCTTGAAAAGTTAATGTCTACAAATGTTCAAAAATAAAATAAAATAAAATCTAAAAACTTACGTTCTGTACACATTCCGAAGGATGTCTTTCTGATTTGATTTGAAAGCAGGTTTGTATTGATGAACAAACTTTATTTTGTAGAAAATTAATATTCTCTCTAATTAGAAATTTGCCTTGCCATCTTCTATATTAATCCTGTCTCTCATGGTATAATCATACATGCAAAAAATCAAATATAGTATTTCCCAAATGCATGGACACTGTGGAAGCTTCGTTTTGAAAAAGGCTTTTATTTCCCTTAATACTGGTGACTAAACGTCATTGTATGTACCAACACTTTCAAATAGCCCAAGAGACTTAAAAAGCCTTCTAAGTTTGAAAACCAAAAAGTTCTGAGTTTTTCTATACCCCAGGACGGTTTTCTTTCCTGAAGCTCAAGCCGAGAAAGCAGACAAAAGAAGCTGATTTGACTGAGCTGTGCCAAGTCTTGCCTTTTTTTCTTTCCTCAGCTCTCCCTCTGCCTCTCTCTCTCCCTCTTTCTCTCTCTCACTCTTTTGCTCCCAGTATGGCAACCTTCCGAGCAGTCTTGGCGGAGGTCCAGGCTGTGCCAGTCTGTCTGAATTCTTGTCTCCAAAAGATGTCCTTTGCGGATCAATTAATACATTTGAAAACAGGAAACCGTGGTACGGTACCCAAATTCTGGCACCAACAGCATCGACTTCTGCCAAATCACCTTACAGATTTCATGGTATCCTACCTTTCATAATCATTACTAACATGTTCCCAGAGCAATAATGGAGTACTAGAAGCCATTCACTGCTCAGCATAAGGAATCTGTTCCCTAGAAATGTCCATATGCGACATATGCACAACCTGCAATAAATCAAATTTCTCCTGTGAGAAGAGATGTATGTAACTTTAATAAGCACCACACACTGTATTTCTTTTTATAAGACTTGCTTTTCCTTGTCCTGCTGCAAAGACTCATGGGAGAATAGAAACGGAGGCATGCAGATTAAAATTAAAACTGTATGCCCAAAAATGTCATGCTTTATCCCTATAGAGAATGAATATAGTTTTGATTGATCTGTAACTTTATTTTTAGGGAGACTCTAATACAAACTGTACCTATTCAAAATTTTGCTAGGGATGTAGGGAGGAGAAGAGTTCTTTTGAAAAAAGAAATATCAATAAAAAGGAAAATAAAATATCTAGGGTACATTTACTAAGAATAACTATCTTTTCATATTTTGACACCTCAAGTTCCAACATTGTTTACTAAATTCATACTAATACAATAAACTTAAACAAGTACTGCTTGTTTTTATTTTTAGCATAAACACCTTTTGAAGCAAAATAGCCAATCTGTGCTTCACATACTTACCTGGTTTAAGAAATCATTTTTACATATGATGCTTGAACATAGAAAATAGCCACACTCTAGAATCACCATTGTTTCACAGAAAGAACCCAGAATAGTGACTTCTATTCCTTGGTTGTGTCACTTTCTAATTTAGATAACTTGAGGTCTCAAATTGCTAATCTATCTAATCCTCAGTTTGCTCATCTACCAAATACAAAAATCAGTGACTTCCTACTCTGTGCTCCCAAACTACTATGTTTATGCACATAGTAAACCTTCAACCTAATTGCACGGTAATTAGTTAAGTATGTGTGCTCTGCCAACCATATGTGTCATCCTCACAGTAGACTTATATGTCATTACTTATCTAAGAAAACTGAAAATCTTGTGTAGTGCCTTCCATATACAGGTGTTCAACAAATCTATTAGGTGAATAAGTTATGGGAAAGGATTATATGAATATCACTCTGAAGTTCTATTATGAAATGAAAAACATAACTACATATTACTAAACACAAAGTTGATAGATCAAAGAAATGCTACAGAGATATCATAAGGGTTGAATTAAAGCACTGACAAAAGTGTCCCATGCTGTCCTTTCAAATAGGAATGTTAAAATTTGGGCAGAGTAATAGTGAATTTGTAAATTGAAATCAATAACCTGTTTATAGCCAAAGGCTAAAGAGAATCTTGAAAGCAGCATAGGAGAAATGACTCATCATGTGCAAGGAATCCTCAATAAGATTAACAGCTGATTTCTCACTGAAAACCATGAAGACCACAAAGCAGTGGGATAACATAGTCAAAGAGCTGAAAGGAAAACAACTGCCAACCAAGAATTCTATGTCAGCAAAACAATTCTTTGAAAATGAAAGAGACACTAAGACATTCCAGATAAACACAGAGTTCATCAGTAGCACACCTGCTCTATAAGAAATGATAAAGGAACTTTCCCACCAAGCTGAAATGAAAAGGCACTAAATCAAAGCAATGTGAAGAAATATATAGGAGTAGGTATAAAGGTAACTGCAGAAGTGAATATTTTACAAATAGTTTAAGTGTATTTTAAAATATGTAATATAGTTTAAATTTTTTTATTATTAAACATTTCTAAAATATTTAAAATGGGATAAATGTACTCTTTTTTTCTATCTGATTTAAATGACAAAAGCATAAAACAAAGATATATAGAATATAGCCAACTAGCATAAATAAATCCTACCTCATCAGCAATTACATTAAACTTAAATGAATTAAACACTCCAATTAAAAGACATCAATTGGCAGAATGGATTAACATTTAAAAACATAATTCAACCATGTGCTGTCTACAAAAGACACACTTTAAACCCAAAAACACGAGTTGAAAGTAAAATGGTGGAAAACGTAAACACCATGCAAATAGAAACCAAAGGAGAGCTGGAATGGTTATATTAACAGGTAAAACAGACCTGAAGACAACACTTGTTACTAGGGATAAAGAAGGGCATTTTATAATGCTAACAGGGTTTATTCATCAAGAAGAGACAACCAATATAAACATATATAATAGAGCCCCAAAATACGCAAGGCAAAAACTAAAATAATTGAAGGGAGAAACAGGTAATTCATCAATAATAGTTGGAGACTTTAACATCTTTCATTCCACAACTGCTAGAACAACTAGGCAAAAGATAAGCAAGGAAATAGAAGACTTGACCAACAACACTATAGGTCAACTAGTCCCAACAGACATCTACTGAACAGTCTATCCAACAACAGCAGAATGTACATTCTTCTCAAGGACACATGCAACATCCCCCAGCAGACAGTATGTTAGGCTACAAAACAAACCTCAATAAATTTAAAATGATTAAATCAAAGTGTGTTTTCCAACCATAATGGAATAGAAGTAGAATTCAATATAGAAAAAAAAAAAAAAGGAAAACATCACAAATATATGGAAATTAAATAGCACACCTAAATAACTAATGAAGAAATAATAGACTAGAGTAGAAATAAATAAAGGAAAGGAAAACAAGTAAAGAAAATCAGCAAAGACACTGCAAGAATACTACAGATGCTTTACCTCACATCTGTTAGAATGGCTATTATAAAAAAGACCAACAAAAACAAGTGTTGGCAAGAATGTGGAGAAAAGGGAACCATTCTATACCACTGACAGGAATATGAATTAATACAGCCATTATGGAAAACAGTATGGAGGTTCCTCAAAAATTAAAAATACAACTACCAGCCAGGCACAGTGACTCAGGCCTTTAATCCCAGCACTTTGGGAGTCCAAGGTGGACGACTGTCTGAGGTCAGGAGTTTGAGACCAGCCTAACCAACATGGCAAAATCCTGTCTCTACTAAAAATACAAAAAATTAGCCAGGCATGGTGGTGTGTGCCTTTAATCCCAGCTACTTGGGAGGCTGAGGCAGCAGAATCGCTTGAACCCAGGAGGCAGAGGATGCAGTGAGCCGAGATCATGCCATTGCACTCCAGTCTGGGTAACAAGAGCAAAACTGCATCTCAGAAAAAAAAAAAAAATGCAACTACCATATAATCCAGCAATCTCACTTCTAAGTATATACCCAAAGAAAATGAAATCAGTATACTGAAGACATATCCATACTCCCATGTTCACTGCAGCATTATTCATAATCACCAAGACATGAAATCAGCCTAAGTGTCCATCAACAGATAAATGAATAAAGAAAATATATATCATAAATGGAATACTATTTTGGCCTTTAAAAATAAAATTCTGCAATATGTGACATTACAAAAAAAAGTATGTGAGACAATGCATATAATTAGCTTGATTTAGCTATTCTACAATGTATACATATTTCAAAATATCATATTGTACACCATCGGTTTTTAAAAATAATGAACTTAAGTAAAAATTTAAAACACTACAGACCAATATCCCTTATGAATATAGATACAAAAATTCTGAACAAAATACTGCAAACTGAATGCAGTTACCATACAAAAAGGATAAGCCATGAACACGTGGGATTTGTCCCAGTAATGCAAGACCAGTTCAACATATAAAACACAATCGACATAAAATATCATATTAAAAGAACAATGTACAGAACCCACACCATCTCTACAAACACAGAGAGGCATTGATTAAAAAATGCACACACAAATGATCATAGGAGCATTGTTCATAATAACCCAAAATGAAAACAATCCCCACGTTCACCAGCTGATGAATAGATACAACGTTGTCTGGCCATACACTGGAATATTACTCAGCAATGCAAAGGAATGAACCACTGACAAGCACTACAGCATGGATGGGTCTCTGAAAAACATAATGCTAAATGAAAAAGCCAGACACAAAAGTTAGCATACTATATGATTCTATATATATGAAAGATTCAGAAGAAGCTAATCCATAGACACAGATCATAGCTTATTGGTTACTAGGACCTGGGCAGAGGGAAGAACGGCAAGTGACGACTGCCAATGAGTATGGGGTTTCTTTTCGGAATAAACCAAACATTTTCATGGTTTAATGGTGATGTCTGCATGACAAAGTGAACGTGCGAAAAACCACTAGATTGTACATAATGACAAGTTTCATGGCATGTGAATTATATCAGTTTTTTTTTTTTTAAGTTGCAGTGCATCTCTCCAGTATATATGGTTGTTACCACCCAAGGTAAACTCACAAAAATCCTTTATAGCCTCTTACATAGAAGCCATTCTATACATTAGCTAAACCCTTACCCACCTGAATCTGCTTCAGGAATCTGCCCAGCCAATTCTAGTGCCTGACTCTGTTTTGACTTCTGGGTTCCATCCTAGTCAACTCCAGCATTCCTGGTTCCATCCAAACACCGCTAGATTCTGCCAGCTCTCTTATTTTGGCGTTCACAGAGCTTCTGCTCTACTGGACTGCTAGGCCCTCCTGGAGGCACCCAGTCATTTTTGTCTTCCAACTCTCTCTGCCAGGCCTAGGGAATTCAAAATTTTAACAGCTAGCCCCCTCTGCATGTTAAGTCTCTGCTTCCCAGGACTCACTTTGCTCTCCTGGTGCACTACAAATCGCAGCAGGCACACAGAGCCCTTTTCAGTACTAACCCAAGATCTGACTCATCCCTTTCATGCCGCTGTGGTTTGGATACGGTTTGCTTGCCCCCACCAAGTCTTATGTTGAAATTTGACACCCAGTGTGATGGTGTTGGGAGGTGAGGCCTAGTGGGAGGTGTTTGGGTCATGGGGGCATATGCCACATAAGAGGCTTGATGCCATTCTCAAGGGATCGAGTGAGTTCTCACCCACGTGAAACTAATCTAGGGGAATAGATTAGTTCCTGGAGAGTGGGTTGTTATAAAGCCAGGATGCCCCTTGGGTTTGGTCCTTCTTCGCAGGTGCTCACTTCTCTTTTATGCAGCACAAACGCCCTCACCAAAGGCCAGCAGATGCTACTGCCATATTTCTTATACAGCCTGCAGAACTGTGAACGAAAAAAGACTTATTTCCTGTATATATTAACCAGCCTCAAGTATTCCTTTATAGCAGCACAAAATGGACTAAGACAAATACCTACCTCTCTTCTACCTGCTATGGTTTCCCCTCCTAGCCACGTGTTTGGACAGGAGGCTGCTCTCTATCTATACTCATATCAGACATTGATCATGGGAATGTGCAATGGCAAATTCACAAATATGGGGCATTTTCCTTACAGTTTGTACTGTTCACCTGATTTATTGGTGGCCTCAAGACCTTCTTTAGATTCAGGCTCAAAGGGGAGGTCCAAATGAACACAGAAAGGGAAATATAAAAGGCGTTGATTCTTAAAAGTTGTTTTTTTTTTTAATTACTGTTTATATTTCAGTTTTACAACATGACGTTATGGGATACATATAGATGATAAAATGGTTGCTACAGTGAAGCAGATTAACATATCCATCATCTCACAGGGTTACTGTGTGTGTATGTGTGTAACAAAGGCAGCTAAAATTTACTTAACGAAAATCTCTAATACACTTTGATTAACTTTAGTCCTCATGCTGTACATTAGATCTCTCATTTGTCCTACATATCTGCTATTTTTTTAATCCTTTGATCTACATCTCCCCAATTCCTCCACCCACCCGCAGCTCATGGAAAGCACTGCTTTATCCTCTCTCTGTGCATTAATATTTGAGATCTTTTCAAAAATATTTCATTTAAGTGAGATTCTATTTCTTTTTCTGTGTCTGGCTTATTTCACTTAGCATAACATCCCTCAGGTCTGTCCATGCTGTGGCAAATAGCAAGATCCTCTTTCTTAAGGCTAATATTACATTGTATACATATACCACATGAACCTTATTCCTCCCTTGATGGATTTTTTTTTTTTTTTAATTTGAAGTCTCACTCTGTTGTCCAGGCTGGAGCACAGTGGTACAATCGGCTCAGCCTTCCAGGTTCAAACGATTCTCCTGCCTCAGCCTCCAGAGTAGCTGGGAAAACAGGCATGCAGCCACTACACCCAGCTAATTTTTGTATGTTTAGTAGAGATGGGTTTTCACCATGATGACCAGGCTGGTCTCGAACTTCTGACTGCAAGTGATCTGCCCACTTCAGCCTCCCAGAGTGCTGGGATTACAGGTGTGAGCCACCATGCCTGGCCAATTGCTCCCTGGATAGACATTTAAGTTCTTTCCACATCTTGGCTATTGGACATCTTTACAAGGGAATGATTTCATCTCCTTTCAGTATATTCCCAGAAAAGGAATTACTGGGTCATACGGTAGTCCTACTTTTAACTTCTTTAGGAACTTTCATCCTATTTTCCATAATGGCTATACCAAACTACATTCCCACCAACAGTGAACTAGGGTTTCCACAGTTGGTGGTTACAAACGGTAGCAAAGGGAAGCCTTGCTACAGACTTAACAGAAGCCTCTTAAGAGTAGCAGAAGAAACAGGAAGACAAAATGAACACACTTCCTTTACACCTGGGGTTTCTCAAACTTCCTTCCAGGGAGCCCCAAAGTCCCCCAGATGCTTCAGGGCTTTCACCAAGGAGAAAGAAATGATAAACAGATGAGGTTCTAGATCACCCCTGCATTAACTGAAGTATTTGCCATTAAAAGTAATGGCAGGCTGGGAGCAGGGGCTCATGCCTGTAGTCCCAGCATTTTGGGAGGCCAAGGCATGTGGATCACGAGGTCAGGAGTTTGCGATCAGCCTGAATAACATGGTGAAACCCTGTTTCTACTAAAAATACCAAAATTAGCCGGGCGTAGTGGTGGTGGTGCGTGCCTGTAATCCCAGCTACTCAGCAGGTTGAGGCAGGTAAATCACTTGAAACCAGGAGGCGGAGGTTGCAGTGAGCCAAGACTGTGCCACTGCACTTCAGCCTGGGTGACACAGTGAGACTCCATCTCAAAAAAAAAAAAAAAAAGTAACGGCAAAAACCACAATTACTTTTGCACTCACCTAAAACTTCCATTTCTGTGACATATAAGTATGAGGTTTACCTGGAATTTTGTCTGTCAAAAAGTCTACTGCATTTGCAGAACCAATAAATTAAAAATCTCTCTCTTAAAAAAAAATGTTAAATCCTTTGCTTTAAGCCAATCTCAGAAAATACTCCCTAATGAAATAACCTAACAAGAAACCTCAAGGGTGTGGCTATCTCAGAATATTTACAATGTAAGCTAATGTTGTCATCTGAGATTGAAGACCAGGACGGGCAGCCACTACCCCAGCCATATTAGGAACAGATCTGCCTAGCCCACAGGACGGAAAATGGAAGACAACTGAGTTATGGACCACTAGTCTACTTTATTTCCCTCTGGTAATTTAAATCCTTAGAGCTACAATCTGAAACTCCAAAGAGCACAGATCTGGTCTCTTTTCCCAGCTATTCATTAAGTGTTAGACACATCCACTCACTTGAACAATTCTCTCAAGCATTCTCTGAACAATCACTACTTGCCAGGCATGAGCCAAGGGATATGGAGCCCCTGCCATTAGGATAGATGGAGAGACATGCAAACAAATAATTATAAATACAGGCCATGTGGCCAGGCACAGTGGTTCACATCTGTAATCTCAGCACTTTGGGAAGCTGAGGCAAGCAGATCACGAGGTCAGGAGTTCAAGACCAGCCTGGCCAATATGGTGAAATCTCATGTCTACTAAAGATACAAAAAATTAGCCAGGCATGGTGGCTACTAGGAAGGCTAAGGCAGGTGAATTCCTTGAACCTGGAAGTGGAGGGTGCAGTGAGCCAAGATCATGCCTCTGCACTCCAGCCTGGGCAACAGGGCAAGACTCCATCTCAAACATCTCAAAAATAAATACATACATACATACAGGTCATGCCTGAGCTGTGGTAAAAGCACGAACGTGCTTTCCCAGGAACACAGGAAGGAAACAACCTGTTCATGAGTCATCCATCAACAAACCAACCAAATACATGGTATCACTTAAAGAAGTTTTAAAAGTATACTCATTTTATAGGTATTCATTGTGTTAATAGTATGCTGAAATTAGTAAGGCAAGGCTCTGGGAAATACAGAGGCATATGAGGAAGGCTCCCACCCTAAAGTAAGACACTTTGCAAACACAACAGTGCTTCACATGTGACAAGTCTGATTATTGAAACATCTCCCAGAATCATGTCTGCCATGTTGCCTCCCTGGTGCCATAAAAGATAAACATCCTTTCCACAAAGCTCCAGTGTGGAATTCTGAGGGCCCTCCTTCTTAAGACCAATCCAAATTATATCCATTCTTTCTCTCTCTCTCTCCTCTCCGTGACCCACCTCTCCTCTCCTGTCCCTCCCCTCCTTCTTTCTCCACCAGTACATACTCAGGACTTGCATTCACTGATTTATTAAGTCAGTATTTACTGAGTACCTGCTATGTGCACAATATGAGGTTAGAAGCCACAATGGACATAAAGATAAAATAAATGAAATGTGAAATCATGTATTAATAATAACCGCCACCACAATAATAAGCACTTTTATACTCTTTAACTCATTCGCTCCTCACCTAAGTTTTGAAGGAAAACAGGTATGACTTTATGGATGAGAAAACTGACATCCGAAATTATGTGACTTGTCCAGACCCTCAGATTCATATCTAGGGTACAAAAAAATTTAAGCAACCATCCCAGTTTCCATTATTTAATGAATTCACAAAGCTGGAATTAACACAGGGGCTCTCATACATCCAACTTCCTACTTAACAGTGCTTCTTGAATGGCTAACTGGCACCTCAAACTCATCTTGGCCAAACCAGAACTCTTGATTTTTCTCAAAAAACTTCATTCCTTTTTCAAGCTTCCATTAAATGGTAGCACCAAACATGTAACTGATCAACTTGAAAAGCCAAGAGTCATCCTCAATTCATGCCTCATCACCCATTAGAATGGCTATTAGGATAAAGACAGACAATACCAAGTGTTGGCAAGGATATGCAGAAATGAATCCTCATACATTGCTGGTGGGAATACAAAATGGTCAACAGTTTGGCAGTTTCTTAAAAGTTACATTGATCATAGGAACCAGTCATTTCCACTCTAACATCTACCCATGAGAAATGAAAACATGTTTCCACAAAAAGACCTGTACATTCACAAAAAAATAATTCATAATACCTCAACACTGGAAACAATCCAAACACCCACGAACATGGTCTATGTGTTGCCAATAAGCAGTAAGAAGAAACAATTACTAATAAGTGCAACAACCTGGAAGAACCACAGAAACATTATGCCAGGTGGAAAAGTCCAGACAGAAGAGACTACATGTTGGACGATTCCTTTTCTATGACAATTCTTTTTGAAAACAGAACTATGGAGACAGAAAGCGTATCAACTGTTAGCTAAAGGCAGGAGAGCAGACTGAGGGCAAAGAGGCAGGAGAGAACTTTTGGGGGTGATGACAACTGGACAGCGTTAATGGTTTCACAACTGTACAAACTGGTTAAAAAGCAAACTTCACTACTTTAGAAGAGGTGAATTTTGTGGCATGCGAATGATACCTCAATATGAACCCACAACAGTTAGAAAATATTTATTAATATATAAGGCATCTAAGGTACTGTAGCAGGCCTTCAAGGGACTATTGATGATTAAGACACTGTCCCCACCTAAAGGAGCTTCGGCTCATCTTCTTACAGTTACAGAAGCAGGACAGATCTATGGAAATTATTACATATCATGTGACAAGAAGTGATTGCCAAAAACATAGAACAGGTACTTTCTTGAACAGAAGAAAGTTGGGAGGAAGAAGAGAGGCATAAAGCCAGGCAACGGGGAGGCCTTACAGATGATGCTCATCTCACATGGGGCCATGAAAATGAGTGGAAATCAGAAAAGTGGAACAAGGTGGGCAGTCTTAAGAAAAAACCCAAAGGCAGGCATGCTCAGGGTGTGGCAGTAATCAGCGGGCTGTCTGCCTAAAACAGAGACCCACGGGAGGGCAGAAAGAGTCACAGGCCAGCTAAGAGCTGCCAGAGGCCTGAAGCCCCCACCCCTCAGAGACTTTCCTCAAACTTCAGGCATTTGAGCACTGTGCTCATGATTTTTGCCATATTTAAAACTATAGTACAATTTATTTATAATTTACTTGATATGTTTTAAACTCACTTTTTACCTAGATTAATTTTTAAAGGAAATTCTATATTAAACATAAAGGGAAAACTGGCATCATTTGCAAAAATAAAAAAAAAATTTAAAGGATGTTACTGAATTTGCAAAGCCTATAGCTGTCTCTCAGCTTGAGACCTATTTCTATTAAAAAAGAGAGGATAACGAGTATTGAAGAAAGTTTAAAAACATTCTAAAATTCTAAAACAGCAAATTCTAGAAGGATAGGGACAATAAATATTACTAATTTTATTTAGCACTTACTACAGCCAGACACTGTTCTGAACAGTTCTCCTTTTATGTCATTGAATTTTCATAACAACAATACCTGCCTCATCAGGGTAATCGTCAGTACCATTTTTCAGCCTAGGAAATGAAGGCACAGAGACTTAAACTAGCTTCACCAAGGTCATGCGATTTGGCCAAGGTCATTCAGTAATAAAATTTCAGGGTTGAGACGAAATCCAAGAAGAGCTAGGACCACCACCATTCTTAGGAGGCCAGAAGTCAGAACATGGAATTCCAGACAAGCAACAGGGAGAAGTCAGAGGGTAATCCATAACCAGCATCCAGAGTAGCAGGGTGGCTGAAACACCAGCCCTGACTGGACTCCCAGCGGCACCCATCTGACACTGCCCAGGTCAGTGCACATTTTACTTCCAAAATGTAATATTGATACAAATACCTCAATTTTATTTGTAAATGGATTTCGGGTCTTTCAAGAGCACAAAATTTAGCTGTACCTTGGCCTAAATCCCCTCTTTGAAATTCAAAGTACTCACACAGGAGTGGGATCTAATTCTCAGAGAAAGTATTTTAAAATTAAAATTAAGCAATACATTTAAATGCTATTTCAAAGTTTCTGACAGGTCTGAAACATCGTGAATGCAGACACCATTAATCCACAGACATCAAAATTGTGTTATTACCTTAAATCTTCAAAAATCATTGTTTGGGGGGAAAAAACAGGATAGCAGATAAAGCTGTCAGAATAAGAAAAAAGAAAACCTCTTTGAAGAAAATTTCCTTTGCATAGTTTAAAAGAAAGACTCAAAAACTTAAAAACAAAAATAACCGATCTGAAACTGCTCAATTTGATACTTAACTCAGGCTTTGTTAAATAAGAAAAAAAAAAATAGACATGGTAGGTTTCTGATTCACCCTTGAAAAAAATGTGATTTCTTATTTCCCCAGAGGAAAGCTTTAAGTGCATCAATAGATTTCTCTGGATATCAAATATTTCTCCATCATTGTGAGTAAATTATATTTGGATCAAAATCAGATGGATTAAATTTCTCTTAAGATACCCGAGAGATTTCTAAAATACAGGGAAATGTGTCACATATCTAAAAACAGTATTTTATCCTAATACCTCCATGGAAATGTCTCTCAATTAGAATATTAGCCAGAATATTAGCCAGAAAACAAATCTAAAGTGAGTTTTAGATTTGACTAAATTCAAAGTAACTTGTTAAAACTAGATCGTCATTTGCTGATGTTAGATCAAATTCATCATCTTTTGGGCCCTTTAAAAATCTCTGGAAATATGGCTTTACACTTCCATTTTTAACCTAGAAAAAAGTTATCTGAATGAGTGATAAGTTGGAAGGAAGTCACAATTTTATTTAAATGCTATGTATGCAACGAAAAATAAGTATGGTCACCTGCTTCCCAATTCTTGCTAAATGCACCCCAGCCAGTGCCATCAGATTGGAGGCTTAATTATTCTCATCTGTGTTATTTTTGGCTTTCTGACTAGACTATAAATTCCTTAAGAGCTGAGATTATTAACTATTCTAATCATCCATTAGCACCGTGCTGAGCACATCTAGTCACTCAGTAAATATTGATTGAATTCCTACTCTGTTCATGGCACTTTGGTTGGTGCTCCAGAAATAAGGTGATGGAGTGAACAGTCTCACCTTCACGGGAGAAGCGGGTGGAATAAAACGCAGCCATATGACAGGCATAGCACACTGGAATGGAGACCAGGAAGAGGGACCCCTCCAGCCCCGTCACCATCTCCTCTCGCCTATTCGGTCCGACAAGGAGTTCGCTCCAAGATTACCAATGTAATCCCAGGTCAGTGTTTATAATAAAGTCCCATCTTTGCTTGAGAAAATAACTTGATAGGATTTGGCAGTAAAAGAAAAGACCTTTAGTGCACGGATGTTAGCGAGAACCTACGCCAAATAGAAGTGTTCCATCTGTTTTGCAGGAGAAAAGATGACATCCATTTTCTTAGGAGGGTGAAAGGAAGGAGGGCTGGGAAGGAAGGCGGGCAGATTAGCGCCCAAGCAGGAAGAACCTGTGAATGAGCTGCCTTGGCAGCAGGAGTAACAAGAGGTAGAGGGCCCCTTTCCGTGATGCGTGCATCCCCCATCACTCCTTCCCTAGTCTTCAGGAAAGTCTAGGACATTCTCGCCTGTGTTATGGGTCAGGTTTTGCAGGGTTTTGTTTTGTTTTGTTTTGGGTTGGGTTTTTTGGGGTTGTATTTTAGCAGCAGGGTTTTGCACTATCACTCAGGCTGGTGCAGTGCACCATCACAACTCACTCAGTCTTGACCTCCTGAGCTCAAGCAATCTTCCTGCCTTAGCATCCTAAGTAGCTGGGACTACAGGTGCACAACACCACACCCAAGAAACTTTTTTATATTTTTTGTACAATTGAGGGTCTCACTTTATTATCCAGGCTGGTCTCGAACTCTGGGCTTCAAGAAATCCTCTTGCCTTGACCTTCACAAAGTGCTGGGATACAGGCATGAGCCACCAAAGCTACGGGTGAGGGTTTGATAGAAAAGAAGGAAGGAGTCGGCAGAGGGGGTATAGCTAAGTGGTAGAACATTTGATTGCAGATCAAGAGGTTCCTTGTTCAAATTCGGGCACCGCCCCCCCCCACCCCCAGTTTCCTATACATTGGCAGAAGTTCAAGACCAGCCTGGCCAATAAGGCAAAACCCCATCTCTACTAAAAATACAAAAATTAGCCCGGCATGGTGACAGGCGCCTATAATCCCAGCTACTTGGGAAGCTGAGGCAGGAGAATTGCTTGAACCCAGGAGGTAGAGGCTGCAGTAAGCCAAGATCACACCACTGCACTCCAGCCTGGGCAATGGAATAAAACTCTGTCTCATAAAAAAAAAAAAAAAAAAAAAAAAAAAAAAAAAAAAAAAAAAAAGGAATAGAAAAGGAGTCAATTCATTGTGAAAAAGAGATAGTATCTGGGGATCCCCAAACATTGAGGCAGAAGTAATTGGGAGAACACAAACGCCCCTAGCCACACACACACTCCAGAATTTAGAGAAACATGAAGAATAGCTTCGCACTCCCATAAGAAGGAACTAGGTGCTAAGTCAAGGAGCAGGAGGCCCCAAATGGCAAGTGGGTTGTAGAAGTCAGCTATAGGATGCCAGGTTGAGACCACCAAAGGGGCACCAGCAGCCTCAGAGCAGGCCCCTCCACATGGAATTGTCCACCTGTGTGCCTAGTTCTTTTATGACATCTCCTTATCAACCCCTTCCTGCTGTTGCTGTGCACAGCCCTCCAGCTGGACCTTGTGTGCGGCCCAGACAGGCCTGCACCTGTCTGTGCTGTCTCAGCCTCCAGCACCGCCCTGCCCCACCTCTATTTCAATCCATGTTGTGACAGCCTGGCCGGGCATCCCCTCAGCATCCAACCTCAGCCTCACTGGTTCCCTTTTGCAAATTCCCTGTCAAGACCAACAGTTTATCTGGACTACGCCTTGCTCAACAGCCTTTTGCAGTGACCCCGCAGGTGGTAATTAGGGGAGACTAGTCTTTAGAAAGAAAAGCTGTAAACAAATTGCACACTTAAGATGCAGGTGTAAGACCAGGCATGGTGGCTCACACCTATAATCTCAGCACTTTGGGAGGCTGAGGCAGGAGGATTGCTTGAGCCCAGGAGCTTAAGATCAGCATAGGCTTCATCTCTACTAGACCTCATCTCTACTAGAAATTAAGAAAAAAAAAAAAAAATAGCCAGGCATGGTGATACAAGCCTGCAGTCCCAGCTACTCGGGAGACTGAGGTGACAGGACTGCTTGATCCGCGGAGTTTAAAGGTGCATGAAGCTGGAATTGCACTACTGCACTCCAGCCTGGGCCACAGAGTGAGACCTCTAAAAAAAACAGAACAAAATAAAACGCGAAAGCTGCAGGCTGGTACAGAATGGATAGTCACAAAGAACAAGGCCCAAGTGTAGTCCCTGTGGAAAGAACCTCAGCGTGGTTCTGCTTCCACACTGCCTGAGCTTCAACTACACTTTCCAATATTCAGATAGAGAAAACAGGGTTGGACTCTAAGAAATTTCAGAAGAAAAGAAAGATTAAAAAAAAAAAAAAGTCTGCAAGAAGCCATCTCATTGAAATGAAATAATAAGGGGGATAAAGTCAGTTACGAGGCAGGGATATGGATTCATAGTTGCCAGAGTAACTTCCCCTAGATTGCGAAAGTGAAAGTCATAACTGTATTAGCAACCAGGCTGTTAGGCCTCCATCTTCTTTCTCTGCCTTTGCCTCAAGGGGAAAAAGAACAGAGATAAAGGGGGAAAAAAGCAAGTGAGACCATGTAAGAAATACACATGGCTTAGAGTTTCAACTCATCAGCTTCGGAGGAAAGGAGATTAATTCTGACAGCAAGAGAGCAAGTGCTAAGCCTAACACAAGAAAGCACTTAAAATCGCCGCAGGTCAGGAGGAAAAAAGAACCGCCCTGAACCTTGCTTTCAAGCACTTTCCTTAAGTAAGTGAATTTGTGACCAGAGAAGTTAAGTAAATTGCTCAAAGCTGTGCAGCAAAATAATACCGAGCCCAAATCCAGAATTCCTGAGCCCAACCTCAGTGATCCTTCCATGGGGCCACAGTGGCTTCTCACCTTGGCTTTGATGAGAGAACAAACCTAGCTGAGGGGGAAACACTTTGTGGGTTATGGGTATGGCTGGGTAGCCAAGAGCCCTGTAATACTTGGCACCCAGGCACCAAACATGAAGGACTAGAAAAGGTTTTCCTTAACTTGCGCAGGGAGGGACATTGTGGGGGAGGAAAGATATCCACACCTTCATGATGAGACACTTGAGAGCAGTCAGGTTTAACAAGGAAGCTGTTCATTTCTACCAGGAGCTCACATCATGGCTTCTAGTGAGGAAGGCAGTCATCTACTACGTCCTTGTAATTACAGAGCTTTATTTCTCTAGAACAAACATGGTTGGGTGTGGTGGCTCACACCTGTAAGCCCAGCACTTTGGGAGGCCTAAGCAGGTGGATTGCTTGAGCCCAAGAGTTTGAGATGAGCCTGGGCAACACAGCGAGACCCTATCTCTACAAAAAATAAAAACTTAGCCAGGCATGGTGGCATGTGCCTGCTAGTCCCAGCTACTTGGGAGGCTGAGGTGGGAGGATCACGTAAGCCCAGGAGGTCAAGGAGCAGTGAGCCAAGACTGTACCACTGCACTCCAGCCTGGGCCACCGAGACCCTGTCTAAAAAGAAAAAAAAGTACCACATCATATGCTGAGCCAGGTGCTCTCACCCAAGTTCTTGAAACCTATGAGCCTGGGGGGAAGGCTACACTCTGTGGGATGGGGAAGCATTCTCCAGAACTGCACAGGTTGTATCCCGCCAGTGGCAAGGTCTCAGGACACGGCAGTGAACACTGTAACAACGGGAACGTCCAGCACGCCTGCGGCCCTAGCATGGCTTCTAAATGTGGCTCATGTGAAAAGCTAGCAAGGAACCACTGGCTACAAATGTGACCCTCATTTACTTTCCATTCAAGACAAACCTAGTCAAGGATAAGGAAGGCATCTATATTAGTTCAGTTGCAAGTGAAAAAATTCCAACTTGAACTGGCTTAAGGAAAAAGAGGCAAAGAGAGAAACAGGGAGATGGAGCGGTTGTTTTCGGTCAAAGAATCCAAGGAAATGCTGGAGAGCGAAGCCAGGGGAAGGGCAGGAGCGTGGTTAGAACTCAGGAACTTGGAGGCAGTGGGACCACCTGCCATTTCTGCCTCCTCCCATGGGCCTCAGCCTCTCCTGCTAAAAGGAGACCTTCTCCAGGGTGCAGCACCACGGTTACTGCCAGCCCTGAAGCTTCACAGTTTACAGCTCTCATCTCTGGAAAACAAGCACACACACTCCAGGAAGGAGGTGCTGTCCAGACAGGGTCTGATGACCCACCCCAGGGGTCACTGGTGCCTAGGCGCAGAGTCCCAGTGGCCAGTCCAATGCCACAGGAGCCATGTGAAGGGGGCTGGGCTGAGGATCCCTAGCGAGCCTACAGGCCCCACCTTCATCACACCGGGCACCAAGTATGAATGCGAACACACACCCACACCAGCCATCCATACAAGCCTCTCACATTTCAGCTTCTAGCCTGGTCTCCAACACGGATATTACAGTCCATAGCAAACTGGCTAAGGAGGAGAGGAGGAGGAGGGTAAGGATGGAGGAAGAAGAGGGAGAGAAAGGAGAGAAAAGGAAGTTTTAAAACTGTAGAGACATCGTCACAGTACTTACCCCTCCCTGTCCAAAACACCTGTTGCTGTGTACTTACTGGAAAACAGTGACTAAATTTTCCCAATTTGTCTTTATAGCAGTTCTAAATCATTTATTTTGTGTGTTTAATTTCCCATGCTACTGCTCTTAAAAGAAATTGGTTAGGCTTAAATCCCAAAACCTTCAAGGAATTAAGCACAAAAGTGAAAATATTAGTGAATATTTTCACTAATATGAGGGTGAATAAGATGCTATGAGATACATCTTGGTACATATAAATACTGTAGCAACAATGCAGAGAATTAGAGAGGGCTAACACATGACTGGGGATGAGTAAATAGGACCAATGGACACCAAGAATCTCTTCCTTAAAGGACAATAAGAAATTGCCAGGTCCAGATTCCATGTGGCACTGAGGGCTTCTAGAAGAACAGGACTGTAAGAAACTTATTAACAGATGAGTTGTCAGAAGCCTCAGAAAGCAAGTGAGCAAGAGACGGAGGGAGGAAGGAGTGAGGGATAGAGAGAGGAGTGAGGGAGTGAGGGAGGAGAAAGACCAGAAAAACCACCATGAATCAAAACTCAAAAAGGGTCCAGTCCTGGTGGCTCAGAGCTGTAGTCCCAACGCTCGGGAAGACTGAGGACGGAGGATCACTTGAGCTTAAGAGTTAGAGATCAGCCTGGACAGCACAGTGAAACCCTACCTCTACAAAAAACAAAATGGACACAGGAAGTCAAAAAAAGAATCCACATACAAAATTACGAACAACAGTGCAAAATTTAGATTTATTTTCTTCAACATCTTCCCATATCTTCCCCCTTTAGAATCTAACACACATTTTTTAGTCTCTCCTATCTTTAAAAAGCCCTGCGCCTTTTGAACCTGACTGTTGCCCTATTTCCAGCCAAGCTGTTGAAAGAGAAGCCAGGATCTGCAGGTCCCCATGCTTTACTGCCTGGCCATGGTGCCTGGCTCCCACCCTCCCTCTCTTCGCCCATCACTGTCGGCCAAAGCTTTTGTTGCCAAATGCAATGGCTATGGCCAATCATCCATTTCTCATGGATGTTCTCACTTCTCTTGGTTTCCTGAGCACTCCTTTTGCTTTTCTAACTACTTTTTCCATATAAACTTGGAGGCTACTTGTCCACTGCTCCAGGGTACATGTGCAGGATGTGCAGGTTTTGTTACAAAGGTAAACATGTGCCATGGGTTTGCTGCACCTATCAACCCATCACCTAAGCCCAGCAGGCATAGCTGTTTTTCCTACTGCTCTCCCTCCTCCAAACTGGCCCCAATGAGTGCTGTTCCCCATCCCTGCCCTCTGCTCTTCAATGTTGAGATCCCACAACACTCATCCCTACCCTCCCTTTTCCTGATGCTACCCACTCTGTGGGAGCTAGGTAGAGACATTTACGGAAAGGCAGGATACTAGGAAAGTGGAACCCAGAGCTGGGAGGCACTCCAGAGCTAGTCACTGCAGCCACCACTGTGTATGTATAAAGGAACCTTCCTGCCTCTACTTGAACTCTTTCTTCTGCTGACAGGGAGCTCATTGCCCAACAAAGCAATTCCCTGGTAATAAACTAGACGGGCAATCAGGAACAACACTGCCTGCAGGAAGTGGTGAGAATCGAAATTGTGTAAATGAACACCCATGTTGGCCAGCAAGAGTCATTTTGAGAGAATCTTTTCCCAAGAGGCTATCATCTTTTCCCAAGAGGTTACAGGACTATGGTTTAAGTAATAATCAACCTCATCCCTGCTTCATTGGTGGACCCAGCGGCCAATAAGCCTGAAGCTCAGGTGGAGTTCAAGGCTGTGTGTGCCTGCAGCTTACCTGCCTGCCTGCCACACACTGCAGCTCTTGCAGGGAGTATGGTGATGTCATGTAGCCACTCTTACAAAACAGGGCCACAGCGTGACAGTACGCTGTCTCCTAAGGGTCCCTACTGGACGCATCACACTGTGAAACAAACATTCTGTGCATCTTGCAGGAGCCAGGTACCTTTCCAGGCTCTTTCCCTATTATCTCATCTATTCCCAGAAATAGCCACCGTCTGTGTTTTACAAATCAGAAAATTGAGGCAAATTTATCCAAGGTCACGCAGCCAGCAAGCACATGACACGTGGCTCCAACTCACAGTCCAAATGTGAAGTCTCTGTGCTTTCCACCAAACCAACGTGTCCTTCACTAGAGAACAGATTTCTGAATGTGCCTATTTATACTGAGGCGGCAGACAGAGACGTGTGGTCACGGAAGGTCCTGTGGAGAGAGGTAATAAGCAAGCATTCATTTCCCAGCATCACACTCCATGGCATAAATGAGTTTCCATATCTTGGTATTAGGAAAAGAGAGGAAAGTGGTACCCTTGGGAGAAAAACATGAATGATCCTAACAGAATGCGGCAAACCCAATAAATCCAGAGACTAATATTACTCTGTGATCTCTGTAGCACTTATGCCGGGACTGAGAACCATCTTATGAGAGTTCTTTGTGGAACTTGTTATATCATAAAATCATCTCTTGATGCTAGAACATAAAACAATGTCTTTTTAATGTAAACACTACCTTGGGGAAACTGCAGATAACTGTGATCTCTTTAGGATATTTTCTTCTGTCATACTGGGAGCCATTTCCTTCACTCACCAATATTTTTACATATTTGTAGAAAGACTTCTCTTCCATAAACATTAAACACGAATTATAATGCAGAAGCTAAAAACTCAGATCTCCTCTAATTACTGCTTGGAAAGTCAGCCATTGGACATACACACAGTCATAATCAAATTTCTAAAGATGAATGGTTTGTTCTAGAAGGTAAGGTTAAAACATAGCTTCCATTTATTGAGATTCATTAATATTAATACCTATTGGCCTGAACTATACTAAAAGATTTTTATTGAACAGACAACTTCCAAATACAATACTACAGAGTATAAGCTCAATCATTCTTTAGTTCATTTAACTAATGGTTATCATGTAACAGACATGCCTAGGTGTGGGAAGGATCCACATAAGTAAAAAACCCTCATTAAACTTGCAAGGCCTTTGTAGAGAAAACAGAGAAATACATCAAAGTTAATCATGATTATAAACTTAAACAATAAAAAGACAATATATGAAGTCTTCAAATAATATGACTGCATATCAAACAGGTAGTAAAGAAAATAAATGCTAGCAATTCCTAAAGCAAGGAGGGTTGAATAGGTTGGCAGTAAAGGGTAAAAGGAAGCTTGGCAAAGAGAAAAATGAAGTGGGGGTGGGGGGCATGGTGGCTCATGCCTGTAATCCCAGCACTTCGGGAGGCCGAGGCAGGCAGATCACTTGAGGTCAGGAGTTCAAGACCAGCCTGGCTTACATGGTGAAACCCCATTCTACAAAAATATACAAAAATTAGCCAGGCATGCTGGCGGGGGCCTGCAACCCCAGCTACTCAGGAGGCTGAGGCAGGAGAACTGCTTGAACCCAGGAGGAGGAGGTTATACTGAGGAGACATTGCACTACCGCACTCTAGCCTCACCAGCAGAACAAGACTCCGTCTCAAAAAAAAAGAAAAAAGAAAAGGTGTATTATCAATAAAGGCATGCTCTGGAGAGAAGAGATCAAGCAAGCTAGAATAATCAAATGTGGATGTAGAGATGCAGGATATAGTATCTCTATCAATTAATAATCAAAAACCACAATGGTTTACTCTTCAGTGATCAAAAAACATTCACTTATTTACTAACTTAAGGACTCAGGTCATACTTTATCTATCCCACTCTTTTCAGCCAAAGTAACAAACTTTTCAAAGCAAAACACTTTTAAACTCCCTTAGAAAAAACAAAATGGAAACATATAACTAAAAAGTGAAGAACTGTCACGTACAGAAAACAACACTCCCCTGGATCCCTTAGAGATCACTGAAGTCATGTATCTTTCCATCATAAGGAAACACAGCAATACAAACTAAAGGAAGAGTCACGGAATCAAGGCAAGAAAGAAGGTTGAGGCCAAGAAGTAAGTGCCATCAAAGTAATTTGTTCAAGGTAACTGACTGTCAAGCTACAGAATTAAAGGGAGTTATCAGAGCAACATGTCAGAACTACCCAAAATACTACTGTTGATAGAAATACAGACACAGTAGACTAGGAAGGACCTTTGGAAGACAGCTAGATCTACATCCATCCATTCTCCCTGCCTTCTTGTGAGGCTGGCTTCAGCCAATGGCTCAAGATCTAGGTCTTAGCCAATTAGAAATGCATGTGTGGAGTAAATTAAGAGTTTGCAACCACAGTAGGATATCAAGAGATAGGAAGAACTGGGACAAAAAAGAAAAAAAGGACAATTCAAAAGAAAAAGTTGGTGAAACTGATTCAGGAAACCTGGAAAATTTCAGATAATTAATAAATATTTTAGGTTTTGAGGGTCTGGTCACTATCACAACTGCTAGATTCTGGTGTTACACTGAGAAAGCACAGACAATACATAAACCAATAAGCATGACTGTGTTCCAATAAAACTTTATTTACAATAACAGGTGGTAGAAAACCCTTTCTTGATAAAACACTGAGGGAGTTAGGAATAGAGGGGAACTACAATAACTCAATAAACATCATCTGCAAAAAAGCTTACAACTAACATCATATGTAATAGTTTAGTGAAAGACTGAATGCTTTTCCTGACATAAATAAAAAGTAAGCATGACTATTCTTAGCGCTTTTTTTAAAGACCAGGAAAATGTCTACAGATCACCCTCTTATTTAACATAATACTATAAGTTCTAGCTACTGAAATAAGGCAAGACAAAGAAGTAAAAGGCACACAGATCAAAACTCTACTTCCAGATGACACGGTTATCTATGTAGAAAATCTTTAAAAGTCTATGAGAAAACTTCTATTAAGTGAGTTCAGCAAGGTTGGAAGACTACTTCAAAGCTAAGTAGTAGTTTTGAAGACATATGATCAACATCCCAAAATCAATTACATTTCCACATACTATCAATGAACAGGCGGAAACCAAAATTAGATACAATACCAGCCCGATGCGGTGGCTCACACCTGTAATCCCAGCACTTAGGGAGGCCAAGGTGGACGGATGACAAGGTCAGGAGTTGAAGACCAGCCTGGTTAATATGGTGAAACCCTGTCTCTACTAAAAATACAAAAATTAGCCTGGCATGTTGGCAGACGCCTGTGGTCCCAGCTGCTTGGGAGGCTGAGGTAGGAGAACCACTTGAACCCAGGAGGCGGACATTGCAATGAGCCAAGATTGTGCCACTGCACTCCAGTCTGGGCAACAGAGTGAGACTCTGTCTCAAAAAACAAAACAAAACAAAAAGTTACAATACCATTTACAATCACTCCAAAGAAAATGAAAAGCTTAGGTATGAATATAGCAAACATGCACAAGATCTATACACTGAAAATTACAAAATCCTGATGAAAGAAATTGAAGGAAACTTAAATGGAAAGACATGCTGTGCTTGTGGACTGAAAGACTCAACATAATAAAGACATCAATTCTCCCTAAATCAAAGTCCTATCAAAATCCTAGCAAGGTTTTTCTGTTGACATAGACAAGTTTACTCTGACATTTATATGGAAAGGGACAGGACTTAGAACCACTAAAATAACGTTGAAAAGGAAGAATAAGGTGGGAGGGATGACTCCACCTAATATTAAGGCCTGCTATATAACTGTCATAACCAAGACAGTATGGCAATGGCATAGAAAGAGACCCATAGATCAATGGGACGGAGTAAAGACCCAGAAACAGATCTGCACAAATGTGGCCAACTAATTTTTGACAAAAGTACAGAAGCAAATCAATGAAGGAAAGATTTCAACAAATTACGCTATAGTAACTAAATATCCATGGGTTAAAAAAAAAAAATTATGAGAAAGGCACTCTCTGGTGCACAGCCTTTCAGCCCCTACTCAGTGGCCTCAGAATGGACCCTGAGCCTGGAACAATCTCACCAACAGACAAAGAGCCCTCATCACCTTGGCAGGCTTATGCCTTGTGTGGGAATCTCTCTCCCTGCTGCAAACTCATGTGTGCGCTTTTGTTCTCCTTAAGGGTGTGTGTCATAGGGCACCTGACCAACCTCACTGCTCTATCTGTTCCCCACCTGGAAACGGGGTCCTTTAGCTGCAGTACAAGAGGAGTGCTCGTAGGCAGATCACCCTGTATGGGTAGCTAGGAGGGAGACCCCCTGGCCACAGGGGACTCACACATACTACTAAAACTGATCTTGCTGTCTCTTCTCTGTGTGAGTAACTGTTCTTCCCTCGAGTGCCTGACTGTGCTGTGTTTTCCTCAGAGCCTCTGGTACCAAAATACAGCAGGCACAAGTGTCTGGATAATATTCCTGATGGTCAGCATAATGATGGTTTTTGCTATTCTCCACGGGGTGCCAGCCTTCCCTTGGGATTGATCACCAGTACATGGTGTTCTGTTTGACACAAATGAACCTCAAACTAAATGTCAACCTCAACCTGAAACAAAAATTATCTCAAAATGGATCACAGACTTAAACATAAAATGTAAAACTATAAAACTTTTAAGAAAATAAGAAGCATAGGAGAAAATCTCTAGGATCAAGGCAAGGCAAAGAGTTCTTAGACTAGACATGGAAACATGATCCATGAAAGGAAAAATTAGGAAGCTGGAATTCATCAAAATTAAAAACTTTTATTCTGTACAAATCTTTTTAAGAAAATTAAAAGGCAAGCTACAGCCTAGAAGAAAATATTTACAAATCACATATCTAACAGAGAAATAGTAATTAGAATATATAAAGACTCAACTAATAGAAAAAAAAATTCCATTAGAAATGTTTAACATCTACCAAAGACATTCAACCAAAGAGGATATACAAATGACAAACACATTAAAAGATCTTTGACATCACTATCCACTAAGGAAATAAAAATCATGATGAGATATCACCACATAGCTACTGGAATTGCTAAAATAAAACAAAGTGACACTACCACCAAAAGTTAGAGAGGATGCAGAGAAATCAGATCCTTCATAGGTTGCCGGTGGGAATATAAAACTGTGAAGAACTCTAGAAAACCAGTTTGGCAGTTTTTTATAAAACTAAACATACAATTAGCACATGCAAGTGCCCAGCAATTACACTGCAGGGCACTTACTCCAGATAAAGGAAAACTTAAGTTCATGCAAAAACCTGGACATGAATGTTCATAGCAGCTTCATTCATAACAGCCAAAAAACAGAAACAATCTGGATATCCTTTAGTGTGTGAATGGTTAAACAAATTGTAGTACATCCACACCATGGAATAATACTCGGTAATGAAAGAGAACAAAGTTCTGGTACATGAGCCAACTGGAGTGAATCTCAGGGAATTGTGCTGACTGAAAACAAGCCAATCCCAAGACAGCACATGCTGTATAATATCATTTATGTAACATCCTTGAAATGACAAAATAACAGCAATGGAGAACTGAAGTGATGGACAGGGGTAAGGAAGAAGGTGAATGTGGCTATAAAAAGGTAGCACAAGGAAACTCTGGTGGCAGAACTGTTCTGTATACTGACTCTGTCATTATCAATATCCTGGTTGTAATGATGTACTATAGTTTTTATCAAGACGTTACCACTGAGGACACCAGGTAAAGAGTACAACAGATCCACAGAGTACAACAGTTTGTATTACTTCTAATAACTGCATGTAAATCTAAAATTATCTCAAAATTAAAAACTAATTGAAAAAATAGGCAGCAGGTCACATTTGGCCTGTGGGTTATCATTTACCAACCCCTGGTTTACAGAAAGGTGCTGAAATTTTGTAATCCATTTCATCAACTGTGACTGAGTGACTCTGGGTGCAAACTGACTAAGTTTCCAGAACAAACAATACCATAACCCAGCTGCCACACTGTATTTAAACACTAATCCAAATGCACTGGCAAAGATCAAAGGCCCACAGGACATTTATGCTCCCTGGATAGAAATGTAGGCATCAGCTACCTAATCTCTTATTTTCCCCAAAGTATTCATCTTGAATACAGAACCTACATTCTTTCCATTTTCCATTCTGATCCAAAACTCCTTAGGATGGCTTTGAAAGCATTACATAACCTTGCACCAACTTTATATCCCTCCGCAAGAGTTAATAAGGAGGTCCCCATAAGCACTCACCATACACATACCATGTGCTATGATTAACAAACATATAAATATTACAACTGTTAAAGAGGATATGACTTTGTCATGTGTCATTTTAATAAACTATGTTGCATATATACCATGGAATACATTTTAACAAACTATGGTGCATATATACCATGGAATATTATGCAGCCATTAAAAAGAACACATTAGCTCTCAACAAACTAAGAACAGAACTTCCTCAACCTGATAAAGAACACTGCTTTGGTTTAGATGTGTTCCCTCCAAAATCCAGGTGTTGAAATTTAATTCCACTGTGATGGTACTAAGAGGTGGGTCTCTTAAGAGGTAATTAGGTCATGAGGGCTCATCCCTCATGGATGAGATTAAAGCCCTTATAAAGGAGGCTTCACAGAGCATTCAGCTAGCCTGCTTTTCTGCCCTTCTGCCATGTGAGGACAGTTTTTCTCCAACCCAGAGGAACCATCTTTAAAGCAGAGAGCAGCCTTCACCAGACAAATGAACTTGCCTATATCTTGACAGTGATCACGGACTTGCCAGCCTCCAGAGCTGTGAGAAAATACATTTCTGTTCTTTATAAATTACCCAGTCTGTGGTATTTTGTCATCACAACATGAATGGACTAAGACAAACATCTATTTTTAAAAATCCAGAGCTAACATCATACTTACAAGTAGAAACTAGATGCTTTCCCATTAAGTTCTAGAACAAGGCAAAGATGTTCACTGTTACTACTCCTATCCAACATCATACTAGAAGCCCTAGCTAACATGGTAAGACAAGAAAAGGAAATAAAAAGTGTACATATTTGGGAAGGAAGAAATAAAACTGTGTTCATTCACAGATGACATGACTGTCTCTGTAGAAAATCCAGAAAACATCCTGGAACTAATAAGCAATTATGGCAAGATTGCAGGCTATAAGATTAATATACAAGAATCAATTATTGCCTTCCTGTATACCAGCAACAAACAACTGGAATTTGAAATCACAAACACAAGACCATTTATATCAGCATCAAAAAAAAAATACTTTGGTATTAATTTAATAAAATATGTGCAAGATCCATATGAACAAAACTATAAAAATCTGAATAAATAAATCTAAATAAATGGAGAGATATTCCATGCGAACAAATAGCTAGACTCAATACTTTCAAGATGGCAGTTCTTCCCAACCTGATCTGTAGATTCAATGCAATCCTGTCATCCTAATCAAAATCCCAGCAAGTTATGAATATTAACAAACTGATTCCAATCTTTATATGAAAAGGCAGAAAAAACAGAATAGCTAACTCAATATTAAAGGAGAAGAACAAAATCAGAGAACCCAACTTCAACAACAAGAAAAGACAAGACATATCAGAAGAGCCCAGAAATAGACCCATATAAATATGATCGAGTGATCTTTGACAAACGAAAAAAGGAAATACGACGAAGAAAAGATAGTCATTTGAACAAATGGTGTTGACCAACTGGATACCCACAGGCAAAAATAAATGAATCTAGACATAGACCTTACAACCTTCACAAAAAACAACTAGGAATGGCTCACACAGCTAAATGTAAAATGCAAAGCTATACAAATCCTAGAAGATAACACAGAAGAAAATCTAGGTGACCTTGAGTTTGGCAATAACTTTTTAGATACACAAAAGGCACAATCCATGAAAGAAGTAATTCATAAGCTGAATTTCATTTAAATTAAAAACTTCTCCTCTGCCAAAGATACTGTCAAGAAGATGAGAAGACAGGCCACACCGGCTGGGAAAAAATAATTGCAAAAGACATATCTGATAAAGGATTGATATTCAAAATATACAAAGAGCTCTTAAAACTCAACAGTAGGCCACACATGGGAGCTCACACCTGTAATCTCAGCACTTTGGGAGGCTGAGTGGATCACCTGAGGTCAGGAGTCAAGAGATCAGCCTGGCCAACATGGTGAAAACCCATCTCTACTAAAAATACAAAAATCAATCAGGCATGGTGGCACATGCCTGTAGTCTCAGCTACTCAGGAAGCTGAGGCATGAGAATCACCTGAGCCTGGAAGGCAGAAGTTTTGGTGAGCCAACACCGCACCACTGTACTCCAGCTTGGCAACAGATTAAGACTGTGTCTCAAAAAAACAAAACAAACAACAACAACAAAAAAATAAGAAAACAACGCAACTGAAAATGGGCAAAAGATTTGAACAGAGACATATCAGCAAAGAAAATATAATATGGCAAATAAGCACAAAAAAGATCTTCATCAGCATATGTCATTTGCGAATTGTAAATTAAGACAATGAGATCCCACTAAGTGTCTGTGGAACAGCTAAAATCCAAAGTACTGATGACAATTGCTGGTAAGGATGTGGAGCAACCGGAACCCTCATTTATTGCCGGTGGCAATGCAAAATGGTACAGCCACTGTGGAAGACAATTTGGCAGTTTCTTATAGAACTACATATCCAATACAATCCAGAAATCACATTTTACGGTATTCATCCAATTGAGTTGAAAACTTATAACCACACAAAAACTTGAATTAAAATGTTGATAGAGGCTTTATTCATAATTGCCAAAACAATTATAGATCCCCATGGAAGTGATTCTCGTATTTATTCAATAGGTGAATGGATAAACTGTGGCACATCCATGCAATGGAATGTTGCTCCATTAAGAAAAAGAATTTGGCTATCGACTCAGGAAAAGATGGAGGATCCTTAAACCGTATTGCTAAGTGAAAGATGCCAATCTGAAAAGGCTACATATTGTATAATTCCAAATAAATGACATTCTGGAAAAAGCAAAAACTATGACAATAAATAAGTTCAGTGGTTGCAAGGGGTTCTCGGAAAGGGGGAGACGGACAAATAGGTAAAGCACAGAAGATTTTTAGGGCAGGGAAGGTATTCTGTTCTGATACTGCAATAGTACACACATGTCAACATACATCTGTCAAAACTCAGACTGCACAGTAGCAAAAGTGAACTCTAATGTAAACTACAGATTCCGTGAGTAACATATCCATATTGGCTCATCAATTATAACTAAAGCAAGATGTTAATAACAGGGGAGGGAGGAGCGTGTATCAGAACCCTGTACTTTCCACTCAATTTTTCTGTAAACCTAAAACTGCTCCCCAAAAAAGTCATTTAATTTAGAGATTTAAAAAACCTATTAAAGATATACCAGCTGGCCAGGCATGGTGGTTCATGCCTGTAATCCCAAGCACTTTGGGAGGCCGAGGCAGGTGCATCACCTTAGGTCAGAAGTTCAAGACCAACCTGGCCAACATGGTGAAACCCTGTTTCTACTAAAAATATAAAAAATTAGCTGGGCGTGGTGGCAGGTGCCTGCCATCTCAGCTCATGAGGAGTCTGAGGCAGGAGAACTGCTTGAACCCAGGAGACAAAGGTTGCAGTGAGCCAAGATCATGCCATTGCACTCCAGTCTGGCCAAGAGAGCAAGTCTCTGTTTCAAAATAATTATTACACATTATTATAAATAAAATTATTATATTAACAGTTATGTTATTAATATTATATATTTAATCGAAATTTTGGCCTCAAAGGCCCTGAAGCCAGCAGGAGGTATCTCAGCACAGGCTGGGTAGAAGTAGGCACTGTCAGGCAGAAGAAGCAGTGGCTCCTAGAGCCACGGGGAAGAGAAACCAGAGACCGGTAGCAGGGCTACTCAGTTCCTTCCTAATTACTTTAAAACAACATTTAAAGAAAACAATAGAGTCCTCATTTTTAAAACTGTATCGATTTTCTTTATCAACCATCTGGCAACACCATCAAGGCAAATGGATAAATAAAATGAAGCCCAGGGCCAGGCACAGTGGCTCACACCTGTAATCCCATCACTTTCGGAGGCCGAGTCGGGCGGATCACGAGGTCAAGAGATCAAGACCATCCTGGCCAACACAGTGAAACCCTGTCTCTACTAAAAATACAAAAAAATTAGCTGGGTGTGGTGGCACGCATCTGTGGTCCCAACTACTCAGCAGCCTGAGGCGGAAGAATCGCTTGAACCCAGGAGGTGGAGGTTGCAGTGAGCCAAGATTGTGCCACTGCACTCCAGCCTGGTGACGGAGCAAGACTCCAACTCAAAAAAAAAAAAAAAAAATGAAGCCCAGACTTCAGCTCTTTCATAAATCTCCATTTTCTGAAAAACTAACTGCCAGGTTTTTAATAAACATAAATAGTTCAGTCTTGAGTTCTATCATTACAATAATAGAAATCCTATGGTTCATATCTTACACCTGGAAATTCATATCCAAATTCATACAGCTTAAGTCAGATGTGTGTTTCCCCAAAACTACTGCAGCAAACAGCTACATAATCCTCATCCAAGGTCTAACTTGCAGCAGAAAATAATTCTTGCCTTCTATTCTGCACACTGAAATAAATTCAGAGCTTTTTAGTATAAGCATAAGCTTGAAGAAGAAAAAAAAAATTTTTTTACGTTATCTGGAATGGGCTCCTCAAAACCCCTCCTTCCATTCAGAGGACTGGTCACCGGCTGAGGTTTCTCTTGGTGTCAGGCTGTTCCGCAGCAACCTGCCTGGGGCTGCTTAGAGACAGACTGAGCACTCTGTTATCAGGCCCACCTGCGCACCCTGGGGCTCTGAGAAGCACTCCTTCATGCCGAGGCACACATCTCAGGGTGCGAGGAATGCTGAATGGTAAGCCAGACACTCCAGGGACCAGCAGAAGTCCCTACAGAGGGCTCACTACTAGATGAGGTGGCTGTTTATAAACTGCTTCCCAGGAAGAGGTGAGACAACGGAGTTTTCAGCAATGCAATGCTTTCTCGGGGGCCCTGTGTGACAGCTGGCTACTTGATTCTGCAAACTCTTACACAGTTGTTTTTTTTTTTTTCTTCATCTGCTAAAGACAGTGCATTCAAGATTTTTTACTTCGGGTCTCATTTTCTCCAGCTGGAAAGCAATGAATTCCCTCAAAGTATTTCATTTTCATGACTCTTCCCTTTTGGGTACAATCTGTTAAAACATCACATCTTTTTAGTAGGCCAAAGGATAATTTGTGGCCTCATCTGAACAATGCTTTTTAATTTCGCACATGGCTTTTGACCTATACAAAGTATAAAATAGATCTAACAGCAAACTGTAATTTTTTTGAATCAAATGTAAAATATGAAAACTTTTCAAATGAAAATTCAACACTAATATTATTAGTTTCCTACAGTAACATCTTTGAAAGAATTCATTTTATGTACATATGCTCTGGGAAGACATCTGATGTTCCTACATTTTATGCTTTACTTTTTTCAATGTAATTATGATATAATCATCTAAATATATTGTTGCCACATTTCTTCCAGTTTCATTACCAGTCTTTGTTGTATTATAATGCAAATTTAATACACTTGTTCAACAAGTTAGTGGATCAGAATAGAATATACCCTGCTGAGAAACACTATAGAGGCACTTGCATGAAAGGATACAAAATTCCTACAGAAATACAAGAAACCATGCTTTTTTTTAAAAAAAAAAAAAAAAAAAAAAAAAAAAAAACACATTAGGCAATAGCCTATATTCCCTTTCATAAGAAGCCAAGCTTACAGGAAAGGTACCAGTTGACCCAAAGGACATGCGGGTCTCTAGTGAAGGAGAAATCAAGCATTTGGCATCATCAGTCAAAGTCATCAAGTATTTCACCGAACAACAAGAGCATTTTGATAGGATATCCAGGAGAAAGCAGCTGGAATCAGAGACCTCTGATCATGCCAGCAGGCTCTATAACCAGGGTAGCAGTTCAGAAAACAGAGCAAGGAAAATGACTACCACTGAGCACCAAATATAGGAAAGGGATTCTACCTTCATCTCCCCAAGGAGAGACTGGAATGAAAGCACAAAACAGAGCCCCAAAGCCCTGGTTGCAGCTCCAATGCTAAGAGCAATTCAAGCAAAACAGCCCCAATGGGCAGCAGAGAAGTAGAAAAAGCTGAGTTTAGCCTTGAAAGACCCAAGATGTTTTCAACAAGGCTTCGAGAAAAAAACAAAACATCTTGTGTCTCAGTCTGTCAGGCTGCTGTAACAATCTACCATAATCCAGCAGTTATCAACCATAGGAACTTCTTTCTCACAGCTCTGGAGACTCACAGCTCTGGAGTCCAAGATCAAAGTGCTGGCAGGTTTGGTGTCTGGAGAGCACCCAAATTCTGGTTCACAGACGGTGTCTTCTCAAAGCGTCCTCACATGGCCAAAGAGACTAGCTAGCTCTCTGGGGTCTCTTTGATAAGGGCACTAATCTCATTTATGTGGGTTCCACCCTCATGACTAGTCACCTCACAAAGCCACCACCTATTAATCCCATCACCCATCACCTTGGGGGTGAGGATTTCAACATGAATTTGGTAGGGGCACATATGCATTCAGACCATAACAACCTGGGAGGAAGGAGCTCAGAGCAGGAGCCAGCCTCAGGGTAGAAGTGGAGATCTGAAATGCTGAGGCCAGCAGCAAACTACAGAAAGTGTCCAGCACTGAAAAGTGTCATTGGACAGGTCAGAGTCGCTGCTGTTCCCTAAGCAGTGAGAGAATGAATTCTAATTTTAGGTAGATGTTGATAATGATGCTCTGGACAGCTCAGGCAGGAGAGAGTAAAGATAGACCAGAGACCAATGAACGCAAGACGTCCTCAGGACTCATGGAAGGAAGGCCATCTGGAACGCAGAGGTAAGGCTCAAAGATGACCCTGAAAGAGGCTTCTGGGATGTGAGAGGAGAGCAGTGAAGCTGACAGAAGTTGGGAAATTAAAATATGCAATCAATCTTTTCAAAGCAAAACAGTAAGTTTGGTTTTAGAGCTGAGTTGAGGGTTATAGCAGGACCTACACATCTCCTAAGTATTTGGAAACGGAAAGGCGGAAACTTCGCAAGGTAAAATGTGCATTTCAAATGAGGGTGGTTGGAAGCGTGAGAGAAGCAAAGCCAAGCCATGGCCAGACTCTTACCCTTCTGATCTCTTACCTCTTTTAGCTTAAAACATGGTAAGGAGACAGGCACCAGTGGAAATGGTGGAATTGCTACCTGATGACCACCCAGTGGCTCACTGGAAATCTGACGCAGCTAACATAATCCACTCCTATCACATACATTTCCACTTGGCAATGGGGCAGCTCTGTTAACTTCTCGGTATCGTGACAGTCACATGAAAAGACCACATTTCTGGTCTTTGTTGTCGGGCATTAACCATATTCTTCCCAATATCTATAAACCATTATTGACTGCCTAGTGTGAGCAGCACTCTTGGTGAAGTGCTGTGAGCTCCCCATGTGGGGAGGTTAAGACATAGATTGTGCAAGTTCCGAGCAATGAAAAATGTAAATAGCAACGCAAGATGCCATCGAAAGGATTCATAAAGTAGTACGTGGCTATTTGTCCAGTGGAGAAGAAAGGGATCACTTAGGTTGGAAAGAAAAGGGATAGTTTTCCAGGAGAAATGGAATTAGAGCAAATTTCAAGGATACTTCCTTGAAGATAAGGATATACGGACAACACAGGTCTTTCCTAAGCAGGTATTTAATAGACATTTAACAAATGAATAAGTAAAACAATCAGAGTGTGTAATCCACACTATGGGTATGGTCATGTGAGCAATGCAGAGGCAGAATAGTGAAACACGTTAGGCAGGACATTGGGTTCTAGAGGGAAACAGTGGCAAAGAGGCTGGAAAAGGATCACACCGAGGGAAGTACGGAATACCCTCATCCCTGGGACTTCAGGGAAACACTAAACATTCTGGAACAGGCTATAAAATCAAAGAGCTATGGGCAGGATGCAAAGAGGAGAAATAGCAGTTCTGTATCCTACAATTTAGAAATCAATCACACATTGGGGACAACTTTTCTAAAAGGAGAACTGTTTTCGATCATTTTCTTTTAAAAATCGAAGTACATCACTCACAATAAAATACACATAATGTCTTCTACATAACAGTGGAAGGAATTTGTCCCCAAAGATCTGTTCTTTGTATAAATGATGCCACCACAATTGATGCTTCAATAAAAATGAATATTTATGAAATGTAAAATGACTTGGATTAACTTATTCCAATTTCACTCTCTAAATTTAGATTTTTAAATCATGCCAAAATGTAGATTTTGATTACAAAAGCAAGTTGAAGAAAAAAAGATGTACTTGACAAGAAAAACAGCAAAATTAAAAAAACAAAACTTGAAATAAGTATGACAAAAGATGACAGAAAGGTGGTCAATTATACTAAAAACGGCAACAGATCATCCTCAAAGTGGAGTTAATTCACAAACGCAGTCACATTACAAGAAGCAAAAGTTACAAAAAAGCATGAAGTAAAACGTATATGTCTTCCATGCATCCTCATCTCATTACATAGCCCTCTCCCCAGCTATTAGTTTCTTAGCTATCCTTTCAAAGTTTCTCTATACATATATATTATTTTCCCCCCTGTTCACAGAAACGTTAGAATACTATCCATCTGCACTGTTCAGAACTTGCTTTTTCCACTTAACACAATATCTTGGCAATCCCTCCATACCCATTCATACAGATGTTCCACATTCTTTTACAGCTGCATATCCATTGTGACAATGAACCGTAATTTATTTAACTAGCCCCTATTGAAAGGCATCTGGATTGTTTCCAGTCTTGTGCTATTACAAACAAAGCTGCAGTGAATAACCTGCTACAGTCATCATTGGCATGCGTGGAAGTTACATCCTGAGGATAAATTCCCAGAAATTGAATTTCTGGGTCAAAGGTATATGCATTTAAATTTTTGATAGATACAACCAAATTGCTTTCCATAAGAGTTGAGTCAATTTATACTCTTGCCAGCAAGGTACAGGAGTGCCTTTTTCCTTAAGAATTTACAAACACAGTGTATCATCAAAGTTCCGGATTTTTGCCAGTCTGAAAAATGAAAAATGGCATTTGCCTTCTCCTCATTATGAGTGAAGTTGAGCATCTTTTTATATGCTTAAGAGCCAAATGTACTTCCTTTTCTGTAAATGGTCTGTTCATAACATTTGTCTATCTTTCTAATGGATAGTGTTTTTCTTAATAATTTCTAGAAGCTTCTTATATAACTAAAAAATTGCTCCTTCACCTATGAATTGCAACTATTTATCATAATATTTCTTATAGCTTTGCTTATGGTGATTTTTGCAATGCAGAAAATTTTTACTGTGATATGATCTAATTTATTAGTCTTTAATGTTTTCTGATTTTCAAGTCATGGTTAAGAAAGGCTTTCCTCACACCTGGATTATAAAAACATTCTATTCTCATATTTTGTTTCATCTTACAATTATGTAAACAGAAAAAGAGTATAGGATTTAAGGCCAGAAACTCTACAGCCAAACTGACTAGGTTCACATGCCAGCTCCACCACTTATTAGCAATGTACGTTGGATGAACTGCCTAACATCTATGGGTCCTCAGTTTCCACATCCATAAGCGGTGATAATAATAGTTACTACTTCTTTGGGTTACTTGAGGATTACAAGTAAATTACTACAGTCCTTGGCACAAAAGACACTTAACAAGTGTAAGCTATTATCATCATATATCTGGAATTTATTCCATCAAACATTAAAATTTATCCTGGTTTACAGTATAGAGATCCAACCTTTTTTTCCATATGGCTACCCAGTTGTCCCAACATCATTTATTAAATATTTCACCTTTTCCCCACTGATTTGAGATATCACCTTTATCAAATGCTACATTCCCATATGTATTTAAGAACTTCTGATCCTTTTTCCTCTTTTATACATTTCGAATTGCCTTACCTTGTCTTACCACATTGGCTGTATCTACAATACAATGTAAAATAATAACCCATCAGTCAAAGTAGGCCAATTCATGTTATAATCCAATTTAGGTAGCCTGGGAGAAATTAAACATAAAAAGTTTAAAGGTTTGAATCTTACCTTCTTACAAAGTATACATCAACAACTAGATAGCACTCAATAAAAAGGTGGAAGTTTCCTTAAGAATATAAAAAAGGTAGGATTTCTTTTTAAAGGTGGATTAAAACTCAGATAACACCAAAAAAACTAACAGTGCACACCTGATACAAGGTACTAGGCTGAGCTCTGTCTTTGTCTGAACATCAGTGGAAATCTCAGTATTTCTTCATTAAATTCAGCCTGAAGTGGGCCTTTGGGCTGAAATAGATGAGTTAAGGAAACAGCAATTTATTCCTATGCTGGAATTACCTGCTCTTTAAATATTCAGTAGATACTCTTGGTAAAACTAGACATAATGCTTTGGGAAGAGTTAACTCTTGGGCAACTTTATTTCTTCTATAAAAACCAAGCTGCTTAGATTTTCTACCTCTTCTAGGGTCAGACTGGATCAATTATATTTCCTAAAACTTATTTTCATCAAAGTTTTAAAATTTATTTTCAAAGAGTTCAATAGTCTCCTATTCTTTAGGTTTTTATGATTTCCTTTTCTCGGGTCTTATTTTCTATATTTGTACTTTCTTCCTTTTATTCTTGAGACTAGCTCATTGTTTATAAATATTAATGGTGTAGTTCAAATTTTTTTTTCAAAGAGCCACCTTTTGGGTTAATATATTGTCCTACTGCTTTTTCTATTTATATTTAAAATTCTTAGAAGAGGATACCTTCTGATGGTGTCCTACAACCATTTTTAATATCTGTTAGTGCCCCAGAAAAAGCACTATAATAACAAATACGATGAACACTAAGAACGTAAACGCAAGAAAGCCAAGATTGAATCGAGTTTGCCAAAGTTATTTTAAATGACAGCTCCAAATCCCAAACACCTGATCCCACTTATACTATGTAAGAAGGTAAGATTCAATACCAAACACAGATTAGCAATGTTTCCAATATGCAAAAACAAGTTCCAGACAAAATAAAAGTTGGGCTTTGTGTTAGTCTGTTCTCACACTACTATAAAGTAACTGAGACAGGGTAATTCATAAAGAAAAGAGATATAATTGACTCATGGTTTCATAAGCTGTACACGAAGCATGGCTGGGTAAGCCTCAGGAAACTTAGAATCATGGCAGAAGGGAAAGCTGGCACATATTCATACGCTGGAGCAAGAGAGAGCGCAAAGAGGGAAGCTGCACACTTTTAAACAATCAGATCTCGTGAGAACTCATTCACTCTCATGAGAACAGCAAAAGCAAAGTCCACCCCCCATGTTTCAATCACCTCCCACCAGGCCCCTCCTCCAACACGTGGGAATCATAATCTGAAATGAGACTTAGGTGAGGACACACAGCCAAACTATATTGGGCTTTTATAATAATTATAGTAATTCATTGGAAAGAAGATCAGTTCTGATCGTAAGGAACCCACAACTTAACAAAATGGAAGGCATTCTGAGGTTTTAATTATAAGCCTTCCACCTCCAGCCTATTTTCAACAATACAATACCAGTACAGTTCAACAACTATGAATTCCCCTTGTCCCTCCGTCCCAAGTTCTCAGAGTATTGCTTGGTGGTCAGGCACGGAAGCAGAATGAGACCACCTCCACATATAAGGAAAATACATTGCCATGTACCCTACAGCCAGCCAGCGCTGCCCAGATGCCCCCTAACCTGAACAGAGCAGGCTGGAAATGAGGCAGTCCAGGGCAGGTTCTGTTTTCACCACTCACCCAAGTAGGCCTGTTCATGTTTTGATCCATTTTAGGTAGCCTGGGAAAAATTAAACATTGAAAAAGATTGAAGGTTTGACTCTTTCCTTCTTGCAACATGGAAATCTATTAGTAGGCCACAGTTTGTAAAAGGGTGGAATTTTCCTTAAGAATATAAAAATGGTAGGATGAATGCTAAGATGGTAACACTTAAAACCACAAGCATTTGATAACAGTACACCCCTGATACTAGGCTGATCTAAAGACACTAAGGAGACAGACCTTCTCAAATCAAAAGGCAATGCTTTTGTCACGCAACTTTTGAGTCAGGATACAAATAACGGAGGTAATACAGAGAAAGGAGGACTTGAGAAACAGGATGCAAGTTGCAGTAAAGGTGAATTTAACATTCAAAACAATACTACTAACTCCTTAAGTTTCAAGTTTATAGTCACTGAAACCCAATGAAGAAATAACACTGCCCATTTCTGGAGCCAGTCAGGGCTCTCAGCAACCTGTCAAGGCTCAGGAGTGGAGACTGGAATGTCCACAATCTAAATTTTAAACACTTTTTGTGGAAAAAGTTACAACAGATGAACAATAAGAACATACGAATTGTAGGCTTGGCCCTACACCAAAAAAAAAAAAAAAAATGCAGTTTACTGGCCCAGATACAGAGATGTGTTGGTGTACTGAAAACACTCACAGCTATATAAAGACAGCAGAGCCTGGAAAGGAACCAGGTCCTGAGGTTTTGCAGTTAAAGTTATGGTGGGGATATGAAAAAAACTGTTGGCTCATTTCTGAAATGTTTGCTAATCTTTTACCCCAAATCCTATTTACATATTAGGAAACGGATTGGGAAGCCTTTCATTAAGATAAAGCCAAAGTAAATTTTGGTCAGTCTTGACCTTGAACCAGTTTGGAAATCTGAACAAGAGTTTTTGGATTATTTGTTTTTGTGTGTGTCTGGGAAGGCATAGCAAAGGCACAGTAGTGTGTGAACGGGAAGTACAGCACAAGCTGAGGAAGTTTAGCATTTGAAAAGTGTTGCCTTTAAACACACACACTTAGAAATACCTGCCTGTAGGCCGGGCGCGGTGGCTCACGCCTGTAATCCCAGCACTTTGGGAGGCCAAGGCGGGTGGATCACGAGGTCGAGAGATTGAGACCATCCTGGTCAACATGGTGAAACCCCGTCTCTACTAAAAAAAATACAAAAAATTAGCTGTGCATGGTGCCGCGTGCCTGTAATCCCAGCTACTCAGGAGGCTGAGGCAGGAGAATTGCCTGAATCCAGGAGGCAGAGGTTGCAGTGAGCCGAGATCACGCCATTGCACTCCAGCCTGGGTAACAAGAGTGAAACTCCGTCTCAAAAAAAAAAAAAAAAAAAAAATACCTGCCTGTAAAAGAAAAAAATTTCTAAGATACATTTATAAGGTTTAATCTGGTTATATTTTATATATCTATATATAAGTATACATATTTAATAACCTAGATTTGTTTCAAAACTCAATCTCTGAATTTGAATAAAAAATAAACCCCTACGGCTGAGTTGGAAGTGAAATGATGGGGAAACCAGGGAATAGAAACTGCCAATTCGATTAATAATAAACGACTCACACAATTTCTAAACTACCTCTAATCCAAAAAACCTCTAACTTTTCTAATCTCATACTGATTATTCTACGAGATGACAAACTCTCAATAGGACCTCCTCCTATCCTCAACAATTCTTGAAAAGAAAAAGAAACTTCCTAGGAAAATTTTTAAATGCTGAATTTCTTTGGCATTGAGCCATGTGTAGCAGATTAAACATCACTTAATCCTCCAACAGCTCTAAGGCAGCGGTTTACAAGCTACAGCCTACATTACAATCACCTGGAGGACTAGTTCTGCGCGTGTTGGGCTCCACCCCCGGAGTCTCTGATTCAGTAACGGGGCGAGGCCACCCCGAGTGATGCTGCTGCTGCGGGTGGGGGGCACTTTGAGAGGCGCTGCACTAAGGTAATACTGACTTACGGCCCTCGTACCGGGCCCCCCGTGCTATATGCAGCAGACACTGAAAGTTTTTTTAACTTTTACTGTTAACCATTACATGGCATTGAAATCATGAGAACATTTTTCTAAAATTTCACCCTATTGTATTTTCCCAAAGTATCGGAGTCAGAATGACTAGAAAGTTTTCCAAGTTTGAAGAGCACCAATTTAAGCTGACCCCGCGCACAGCAGCCCTTGCCCCCTGGGGACAGCCAGGCCGACCTAGGGCACGAGGGAGGTCTGGGGATGACTCTTGCGGCCAGAACACCGGCCTGAGACGCAGTTCCACATTTAAGGTTTTCATCGTCTCGTCTCATGCCGGCGCTTCCCGGGACAACACTCGCACCAGCCCCGCTGCAGGTGTCCTGTCCCGGCGGCCAGCGCAGAAAAGACAGGAAAGGAGGGCGCAGAATTGCGCCGCGGGAGCCAGCGAGCAAGGGCAGACCCCAGCGGCGCCTTTCCTGCCCAAAACGTGGGACCGCCAGGATATCTGCGCTCCAGGTAAGTGACACCGACGCACGGAGAAGATGAGACGCAAACACAAAGGAACGTCAGCGGAGCACAGTCTCACCCCTGCCCCGGCCGGCGCCTCTTCGCGCCTGCGCAGACCCGCTACCCGCCAGAGGCCCGCCCGCGGCTTCCTTCCGGGCAGCGAGTGGGGCGAGAGTGAAAGCGGCGGGCGGCCGCCGGGCACAGGTACGCATGCGCAGTGTCGCCGCCCGCGCCCTCCGCCTGGCCGGTGCTTACCCGCTACTGGGGTCGGCTCCTTCCGGCCCGGCAAGGCCTCCTGGGGGCTGACGATCTTCGATGCCGAGTCGCCCATCCTCGGGACTGGAAAGAGGCTGTGGAGGAGTTGGCGAGCCCTCCGCGTGGCCGACAGCATGGGAGAGCACCGGCCGAGGGGCGGTCGCGGGAGGCGGCGCGGCCGAGAGCGGAGCCGCAGCCTGAACGGCCGAAAGGGGGGTCCGCGGCTGGAAACGGGGGACGGCTGGGGCGCGGGCGGGCGCGGGACGCTGCTGACGGGGCCGGCGGCCTCCGGGAATCGAAGTTGCCCAAGGCCGGAGTCGTACCCGCTGCCGCCGAGGGCGTGTTCCTTCCCTGCAGGGGGGTGTGGCCCGGCGAGGTCCGCTGGTTCTCTGCTCGGGACGAAGTTCTGGGGCAGAGAATAAGTGCCCTCCCGCAGCACCAAGTACGTGAAGCGGCAGAGGCCAAAAAACAGCGCCGAGCCCTTGGGGATGGGGTTTGATTTTAAAGTTCTGACCGTGTCGCCCAGACTTCGCGGTTCAGCAGTCCCCAGTGCGACAGAAGTGGACCTGCCTTGCAGCCAGCTAGACTGTCCTTTTTTATTGGCGACATTGTCATGACGGTCATCAGAAGGGTTCCTATTCGTCCAAAGTGAAAATTAAGCACAGTTCTCAAAAGCACGAAATAGGCGAGATGAATTCAATATTATGTATTTACAGATATATTTACTTCAGGCCCATTTTGCAGTATGCACAATACGGGAGCAAGGCACCAACAGCATGATTAAGGAAGTGTAGGTGAACTTAATGGTGCTGTTGGATCATTCTTGTTTCTGAAATCAAAGGCGATGACATTTGTTCCTGTGACAAATTCTCAAACTGAAGGTAAAGTGGTTAGAGCCAGGTGATTGACTCGGGAGTTATCTGTGTGAAATTTTTGGATTAACACACGTGTTCTGGTCATCTCAGATAAAGAAAGGAACTTCAGGTTAGCACCCACAGAAAGAAGGCTTTGACCCAGCTTCCTGCATGGGTGTAGTTACCACTTTGTTTTCTTGTGGTCTGGACTGTGATGTAAGGAGGGCAGGAGGATTAGCAGTGCTGTTGTGTAAATACAGTGTGTTGCCAGGCATACAACATTTAAGAGTCTAGCTTTGATTTTGTAATTTGTCTTTTTCCGGGGCAAAATCTTGCCTAAACTGTTTATTACTGCTATGAGGCTATACCAAGTGGGTTTCACTGTCCTTTTGTGAAAACACCCCCCAGGAGTTCCTTCTAGGCTGGTGAAGGCCTGGTCACTGTTAAGGGTCTGAAAAAATAGTCATTCTGTCAAAATATTTTGTGTTTTTCACTTACTGCGTTTTGATACATACTGATTTGTTTTTTCTGTGTTTTGTGGTGGATTGAAGTTTCACATGCTAGAAATACTCTGCAACTAAGAACTGAAGAATGTTTCGTGTGAAGAAATACTTACTTGACATGATGGCTCATGCCTATAATCCCAACACTTTGGGAGGCTGAGGCAGGAGGATTGCCTCAGGCCAAGAGTTTGAGATGCCATCTTTACCAAAAAATATATATATATATTTTTAAGTAACTGGGCATGGTGGTGTGGTGGCCCACACCTATGGTCCCAACTACTTGGGAGACTGAGGCAGGAGGAACATTGGAGCCTGAGAGGTAGAGGCTTCAGTGAGCTATGATCACACCACCGTGCTCCAGCCTGGGCAACAGAGCAAGATCTTGTCTCAAAAGTACTTATTTAATTCTGATGTTAGATGAAAAAGTACAACAGAAGTAACTGTGTGTGAATATATATGTAGTATATGTGAAAATGTATATACTCCCAGTTGCATACCCACCGAAGAACAACTGGAAAAAAATGCAAATTTTTTGTTGTTCAGGGTAGTGTGCTTCTACTGATTTTCATTCTTTAAACTTCTTTAAGTGTTCTGTTTTACAATGTTCTCAAGTGTTCCAATGGCTGTTACTTTTATAATTATAAATGAATAAGCATTTTTTAAAGAACAGATATATCTTATTTTAAAAACAAGGGTTTTTCATCTCATTTACCAGAATAGTTGCAAGAAAAGTTACATTGAGTTTCTTTGGATTTTTGACGAAAGAATTGAACATTTCTGTCTTCAGTGATGTCATTTTCACCACTAGGACTCCTTTTTCTTCAGGCATTCCATCTAATCCAGCAGTCCCTAACCTTTTTGGCACCAGGGATGCGTTTCATGGAAGATAGTTTTTCCACAGATCGGGAAGGGGAGGTGGGGGATGGTTTCAGCATGAAACTGTTCCACCTCAGATCATCAGGGATTAATTAGCTTCTCCTGACCTTGTGATCCGTCCGCCTCAGCCTCCCAAAGTGCTGGGATTACAGGCATGAGCCACTGTGCCTGGCCTAGTTAGCTTCTCATAAGGTGTGTGCAGCCTAGATCCCTCACATGCACAGTTCACAATAGGGTTTATCCTTCAGTGAGAATCTAATGCCGCTGCTGATCTGACAGCCACATCTAACTTGGGAAGGTGGGAGATGAGGTTCTCTTGCAGAGTGACTGGATCCAACTAATACTTGGATACTTGGCAGTTGTAATAATAAGACAAGAATGTACTTTGGACAACAGTGTCACAGTCTACTCCTGTGGCCCCTCAAATATCCATGGATACCCTTCTGACACATAGGACATACCCTATTTGAAGAAAGAAAAACCCGAAGTTCCAAGCAGTTACTGTATCCAGCTCAGCGTCCATGATCTAAAGATGTACAAGTCTGGATATAACTCCTCGTCCCCTTTCCCTTCCCAAACAGCCAGTATGCAGTGGTGAAGTAGGTCACGAACCCCAATTTGGAGAAAGAGAAGACAAAATAGTTCTTTGTCTAAGCAAATATGAAGAGGAGATTAGACTGCAAAGGTAGTGGAGTAAATTCTTAGACCCCAGTTCTATTTTCCAGGAGGAACTCTCTTCTTTGTTGTATCTGAAGATACTGTCTTTACCCACTGGAAGGTTCTTACCCGTGATCCATGATGAGTATGCTCCATGAGAGGCTACACATCCTTTTATATCCAGTTTCTTACTGGTACACTTTTGAGGGAATGTGGGTTACTTTAGTAGGGTCAGATAGACACAGGCATTGGCAAACTAGGCTTATAGCTTCTTTGTCAATTCAATTTTTAAAGATCCTGAATGGATTTCATAGACATTTGTTTCTTGTATAGTTCCTTTCACAAATAACCACAGATACAGATATCAATTAGTCATATTTCTCATGGCTAACTACTCTTCGTGTTTATTTACTAGACTTTGTCTCACGTCTTTTGTATCTACTAACTTAATGGCTATATGCTTACAACCGGCAAAAATGGCAGGCATGGCTAGGAAGGCAGTGCCTTAATGTAATCTCTGTTGCTTGTCTGGCTTCCATTGTCTAGCAGAGAACACTTTGCTGATGGCCTTTGAGAAGTGCCTTGGGTCACAGTTACATCTTCTGCTATCGGAAGTGTAACAGCTCTTGGCTTCATCAAAACTAGAAGACCTGAATCACCACTCAGTCCATTTGTATTGCAGACTACAGGCAGAGAGCTCCAGTCTTAGCATAGCTTTATTTCCTTCCAGCTCTATTAACAAAATGACTGGTTTTTACCTGAGTTCATCTTTATTGAAGTACTTTGCTAAAGAGACAGGAAGAAGTCAATACTCTCTTACTGACCCAGAGATTCACTCCCAACCATTTTCCCTGCTACTACAGTTGCAAAGAGCAAGTAGTCTGCCTGCTAAGATAATGAGTTGACAACTTTATCAAATGTTTTATGGCAGAAAAAAAACAAAAAGGAGGGAGACGGTCATCAGCTTTCCCCTTATAATCCCTGTGTGGCCTGTCAGGTAAATTAATACTACATAATTTAGGTTAATTTCATGGTATCTACAGAAAATCTAGAGCTAATATGTTAGTTTAGCAACATTGCAGATACAAAATCTATATACAAAAATCAATTCTATTTCTATGAGACAAAAAAATGGAAATCAGAATTTTTAAAATACTGCTTATTAGCATCAAAAATGCTTAAAATTTGTATCTGACTGAAGATATGTTAGGCCTACACATCAAAACACAAAACATTGTTAAGAGAAATGTTAAGCCGGGCGCGGTGGCTCAAGCCTGTAATCCCAGCACTTTAGGAGGCCGAGGCGGGTGGATCACGAGGTCAAGAGATCGAGACCAGCCTGGTCAACATGGTGAAACCCCGTCTCTACTAAAAATACAAAAAATTAGCTGGGCATGGTGGCGTGTGCCTGTAATCCCAGCTACTCAGGAGGCTGAGGCAGGAGAATTGCCTGAACCCAGGAGGCGGAGGTTGCGGTGAGCCAAGATCGTGCCATTGCACTCCAGCCTGGGTTAACAAGAGCGAAACTCCGTCTCAAAAAAAAAAAAAAAAAAAAAAAAGAGAAATGTTAAAAGACCTAAAAAAAAAAAAAGTGTGGAGCTAGACTATGTTCGTGGATCCAAAGTCTCTCAGTATTGTTAAATGCCAGTTCTCTGCAAAATGATCTATGGATTCAACATAATCTCCATGAAAATTCTAGCAGGATGTTTTGGTAGAAATTGGTGAGCTTATTCTAAAACTCAAGTTTAAATGCAAAGAACCTACTATAGCCAAAAACTGAGGAGTCCAGTTCCAGGCCAAAATCTTACTTATCTTATAGGCCTGACCATGGCAATTGCAAAGGCTTTGCCTAGCAGACCTCAGGAAAGCTGCCCTACTCACACCAGATTTAGAGCGCAGGCAGTGAACTGCAGTCTCAGAGGAAAGTTGGGGTCAAGAACTCAGGCCTTCCCGCCACGCCAGCCATGCTTATAATTGCATCTGCATTTTGAGCCTAGTCACTTCCATTTGGAGGCCTCTGTATTGGGAGACAGGGTGCAGGAGAGTTATTAAGATAATTCTCCACTCTTAGTACTCATAGGTCTGCCCACCCTCCGTCCCTCCACCTCCATAAGACAGCAGGACGCTACCTGATTTCAAGATTTACCATAAAGCTACGATATCCGAGAAAGCGTGGTGGTGTTGACCACAAGAGACAAATAGATTCATGGAACAAAATAGTCCAAAAAAACCCCTACACATACATGGTCAGTTGATTTTCAGCTAGGGTGCAAAAGTAGTTCAGTGGCTTCTAAACTTCTAAAACTCTTCTGTTGTTTCTAAACTGCCCAGTCTATGGTACTTTGTTATAGCAGCCTGATAGATTAAGACAATTAGTGAGAAATGGAGATTTTATTGTGTTTAAGCCACTGTGGTTTTGAGTGGCTCAGTGGTTCTTAAACATCAGCATACACCAGAATCACATGGAGGGCTTATTAAAACAGATTGCCCAGCCCCAACCTGGAGTTTCTGATCCAGTACTTTTGAGTTAGCCCTGAAACTTCATTTTCTGACAAATTTTTGGGTGATGCTGACAGTGCTGGTCCAGACAGCAAACTTTGAGATTCATTGTTCTGATGGAACCCACACCCGATATCCTGGCCCTCAGTTAACATGCCTCTAAAACCCAGAATCTGTGATTATTCTCAACTGCCTTCACCCATTCCAGGTTGCACACTGAATCCAATTCTAAAACTTAGCTCAGTGTTAATTATTCAAAGCTATCATTGCTGAATATTAAGAAATTTGGAACATAACCAGAAACCATGGGAAGAGCTAGGAAATACAGGATATTCAACAGCACCTGATAAAATCTGTTGGACCCTCAAAATCTAGGTTCCAGAACCTAAATAATTTAAAACTTCTCTTTGTAATAATCTGATTTTCAGATATTACAACTAAAACTTTAACATTTTTAAAATCTAAGTCACATTAAATTAAGCTCTGATTTTCTTTTATTTTTTTAGTCATTCCTCTTCATAGACCAAGCATGTTAGTGAATCAGATCAAAAACTGTGAGGAGAGCAAAGCAGAGAAAGTAACAGCCCAGTGGCTGAAAATGGAAAATGAAAACCCCCACAGGGGAATCAACATTTTGAGTGGCAGCAGTGCCCAGCAGTCAACACACACAGGTGGTGACAAGCAAGAGTACTTGGAAACTAAAAAACATCAAAGATGCTGTAGGAGAGTGTACAGGAAAACTTTCAGGTGTGTAAGTTGATGATGGTCATGATGACGCAGAAATGTAGGGGCTGTACAACACGTCTTTGCGTACTTAGTACCATCAACAATTTGACAATTTAGCACAAGATGTATATAAAATACATCTCCAAGAGAATGTGTTCTTAATCAAACTTCAAAACTGACCCATCAAAGTCAGTAGTGCAAGGCACCAAATACCTGTGGATGATGTACTCCTGGGAACTAAAACCAAAACAGTTTTGGAGGTTGGAAAGTTGCTATACTGTGCCAATGTCCATCCTTATACATGTACATAGGTGATGATAGTTTGAGTTAGCTGCAGGGCAGGGGGCTCAATGAGAGCTTTGTAAAGACAGCTCTTCACTTCAGCTGGTTAGTTTTGGTAACAGGCAAGTTTGTTTCCCATTATAATTTGATCATTCTTCGGATGAATTCAATACCAGTTCTTAATTCTTTTATTTCTGTACATGGAACTAGTGTTTACCTTGGAAATTTTGCAAAATACATGTAAGAAAGAAATAAAATATATTTTGAAAATAAAGCCCAAGGCCTTTGGAGGTGTCGAGTGAGAGACAGCTCTGCACTTCCTTCATGGATGCCTGGTGAGCTTGCCTCAACTGTCACCAGTGTCCCTGCACTGCCCCCCTCAGAGCACCTGGCACTGCTGACTCCATGCTGCTGACACTCCCCGGGGTTCAGGGTCCCCCTGCTTTAATCAGACGCCTCCACAGGTAGCCTGATGTATTTTCTCTCTCAGCCTCACCCCACCTGAAGAATTCAGGATCAGAATCCCAAACTGGGTGAGAGAATAATTTAGGGACAGGGTTAGGTACTGTACAGTCTGGCATAGAGGCTGTAAGACTGGCATAGAGTAAGTACTTACTAAACTCCTTTTTTACTCCTACTACTACTAATGACTCCTCAGTGCCCCAACCAATCCACTTTCAGCACTTCTCTGCTGTTAGGTGAGTACCCTGCCTGCCTAGGAAAATGGGGCAATGCTTGACAACCTTCCTTACCCTTGTCAGAGAGGGTGTCTCCTTCTCTGTCTTCCTCTGCCCCAGGCCAGATTAGACTCCCCCAACAAATGACTTCCTGTCACCATGTATCTTTCCTTCAGAGCTCCCATCAGAAACATCATTAGGGATAATAATACTAGCACCAACCTCAGAGGTTTTTTCTTTTCATTTTTTTCTTGGCGAGAAGTAAGTTAACATGGGGAAAGTGCCTAAAATAGTGCCGAACACATAGGAAGCCCTCGGTACGTGTTAGCTGGGATTATAATACACAATCATTCGTGTGATTGTTTGAGATCCGCTTCCTCTTCTGGACAGTGAGCTCCATGCAGGAAAAAGTTGTGTCCCTATTTTACTTACTATATCCCAGTAGTAAGCATTCATTCAGTGCTGGCCAAGAGAATGTATGAATCATTAAAGGCCCTAAGTCTTTCTCATCTGTTCTCCAGGATGTCTGGTGGCCTTTATGCAAATAGGATTCTTAGTCTCTTATTTTGTTATCTAAGTGCTCTCTGGTTAGTATATGAATTAAACTCCTTAATACATACACATAAACTCAGACATACATCACAGAGACTTCCCCCCTCTGCACCCCCGCAAAGGACGCAGATAGAATTCAGTTTTATATATACTGTTATTTGTCAATATTATCTTCTCTAACTACTTACTTAAAATATATGGCCATGAAATACAGTAATCCAAGTGAATACACCTAATAACATACTACCTAATAACAGCTGTGATGATGATGATTGTCTTTATTATAAAGACATGACAAGCCAAGAGCACTGGACTGCCATTGTAGGACATAAGAAATATTTGTTGATCAAATGAACAAGTGGCCAGGTGAATGAGTATTCAAGAGGTGGCCTGGACTGTAATCTAGTTTTGGATTAACCAGTTCTGTGACCTTTGACACGTTATTTTCCAACTCTTTGCTTTTGTCTTCTGTGAAGTTGAGGGGGCAGCAAGGAAAAATAAAAAATTCTCTAAATTCATTGATTCACCAACTTTTTTTTGTTTTATTTATTTATTTATTTATTTATTGAGACAGAGTCTTACTACGTTGCCCAGGCTGGTCTCAGACTCCAGACCTCAAGCGACCCTCCTGCTTTGGCCTCCCAAAGTGCTGAGATTACAGGTATGGGCCACTGTGCCTGGTGTGAGTCACCAGCTTTTTAAGCTGAGAGGGCATTTGGCAGATCTGTGAGTTAATAGGTTGTTTGTCAAGCTCACTCAGAGTCTAAAGGTGTATTGCAAAGTCATCCAGCTTGGATAAATTAGACTTATTCTTAATACAGAAAACAATACCTCTAGGTACATAGTAGACTCTCAGGAAGCTGGGTTGAATGAATGAAACCGTGAATGCTATGGGATTATCTCACTTAAAACTGCTTTATGTTAATTTCTTTAAAACTTAATTATCAGATAACTTATTTATTTCCCTAATTTTGTCAATGATGATTCAATTTACTACCTGTACAAAAATAATATGTTAATCATACCTTTCTTGGGGACATGTTTGCCCCAGAGTACATATACAGTATACTTTTTTCTTCAACGTGTTACTTTAATAAAATGCAGTTATTTTAGGCTCTTATTAAGTGTGCAAGCACGTACATGCGTGTGCAAGCACTCGTGTGTGTGTGTGTGTGTGTGTGTGTGTGTGTAAAAGAGAAAGAGAATAGAAAAAGCCTGAAAGAATGTATCCAGGCTGTTAACAGCAGCTATCTCTAAATGGTAGAAATGTAGATAATTTTCACCTTTTTCTTCATTCTTTTATAATAAGCAATTTTCAATTCGGAAAAAAAGAAATAACGTTTCATAATTCTTTTATGAAATAGTCTGAACTCAGGACATATAAGCCAGTTAATTAAATTTTTTTGCTTTCTAATTTTAAAAATAATATTCTATGAGAACCCATTAAGTATAAAAAAGAAAACATCAATGACCTTCTATTGCAGTAGATCAGATCTTCCTTCCCACCCCTTCCAGATGGATGGAGGATACCCTGAGCTTCCTGCTCATTTCCAGTGATGAAAAGCACCGTCCAGTTTGGTCTATACTTAGACTTCTCTCAGGTCTACTTTCATACTCACTCCCTTACCCACTCGCAGCCCAGCATGGATCCAGCTTCCCTCCCAAAAGACACAAATTGAGGGGAGATCTACTTTTTCTTCTCCCTGGGATCAAGTTCTTTTAAGATTGGGGCCTGTGAAGGGGGATGGAAGAAATGGAACAGGCCTTTCTTTACCTAGTCTACCAGTGTGCTTCTGCCCTGGGGGTTGCTCTGTTAGCTTCTCAGGTTCAGAGTCACTGGCGTGGGAGTCGTCCGTGTGGAGTATGTCTCTAGCAGACTCTGAACACTCAAGTGAGTCTCCCCACGCAGGGCACCTTGACATGGGAGCTCCACTACCAGGAAACCTCCTCCAGAGGTTCCGCAGCTTCTGCTCCAGAGGCACAGTCCACAGTGCCTGGCTGCTTGGAACCCCTTGCCCCAGGAAGCCTAAGCTCATGAGCATTATGGAGGCCAGCTCAACTGAGCTAAGCTACCACAGCTTTCAGTCCTTTAGTTCCAGGGGAGCTTATACCTCCTCACCTTGGCAAGCAGTGGGACCACTCCTCCTTCCTGTCCTTTCTCCCTTTCCCTGCTAAGAAAAGGACAGAGCAGACCTACAGGGTACAGGGTTTCAGTGGAAAGTTCCCCTGGGGAAAAAGGCTGATAACTTATCTTGTAGACCTCCCCCATCTGTGGACGATTCTAGTCCCTTTAGCTTTGGAGAATGGGCAGACCATTTGACATTCCAGTGCCTTCCCCCCTCCAACCCCCACCATCAGCCTTTTACTTATACACACTGGGGAGCTTTGACCACTTTTTCATAAACTCGGAGCAGTTAGACCCCAACTGTTTGAAGATCTCTTTTGACTTGGGGTACCCGATGTCTCTTTGCCCTAAACTCTGGGTCCTTTTTGCCAACTTTGGGGAAAAAGGTGAGTTTCCCTCAACATAGTTACATAAATAGCATATTCAGATTCATGGGCAACAGAAAGAAAGCAAATAACCCACCATGAGCTTGGTGACTCATGCCTGTAATCTTATGATTTGGAAAGCTGAGCTGGGAGGATTGCTTGAGGCCAGGAGTTCAAGACCAGCCGGGGCAACATAGCAAGATTTCACCTCTACAAAAAATAAAGTTGGCCAGGCATGGTGGTGCATACCTGTAGTTGGAACCACTCAGGAGGCTGAGGTGGTAGGATTGCTTGAGCCCAGAAGTTTAAGGCTGCAGTGAGCCATGATTGTGCCACTGTATGCCAGCCTAGGCAGCAGAGCAAAACCCTTGTCTCTAAAAAAAAAAAAAAAAAAAAGAAAAAGAAAAAAAGCTCAAAATGTCAACAGTGGTTATCTAATGAGATTGAAAGTAATTTTTATTTTTCCCATTACTTTTTTTACTTTCAAATTTTCTCTTTTTTTAATTATTATTTTTATATAATAGCTGTACATATTTTGGGGGTACTTGTGATATTTCGATACTTGTATACATTTGTAATAATCAAGTCAGGGTAATTGGGCTACCTATCACCTCAAACATTTTTCTTTATGTTGGAAATGTTAAAATTATTCTCTTCTCTTTTAAAATGTATTCTAAGATTTTCTACAGTGGACATATATCACTTTTATGATCAGAAAGTAAGCAATATTTTTTGAGACAGAGTCTTTGTCTGTTTCCCAGACTGAACTGCATTGATCCAATTTCAGCTTATTGCAATCTCTGCCTCCAGGACTCAAGTGATCCTCCCACCTCAACCCCCCGAGTAGCTAAGACTACAATTGTGCACCATCATGCCCAGATAATTTTATTTTTTGTAGATATGGGGGTCTCATTATGTTGCCCAGGCTGGTGTCAAACTCCTGGGCTTAAGCAATCCTACCCCTTGGGCCTCCTAAAGTGCTGGAATTGGAGGCATCAGCCAGAGTGCCCAGCTGTAAACAGTGTAATTTAACAAAAAATAATTAGTATAAACATGAGCTGTAGATTGGTAAAAAGAAAAAATAATTCGACTATTTTAATCTGTAGAACTTTTAAATTTTAGTCTCAAATACTGGGTTACCCCATTAAGCTAGATTTTGTCTTCTTTAATTTATTCATGCCTTGAAAAGAAAGATAAAATGTCTGCTTTATCAACGAAAACTTTCCTTCTGCACCTTCAGAAGAAATTAGGGCTTTTAATAGTTAATTATAAAATTTTAGTTATATGTTGAAAAGAGGGCTGGTACTCTATTTATTGAGTTTCTTTTATTAAATTTTCATTAGCAAATAAATATTTTTAACTGCTACCCAGTAATTATGAAATGTGTTATGCACTCCACATTGTGAAGGAAGCTTTTCTGCATTCTATTATAGTGACTTCAACTTGTAGGGGTTTTTTTTTGTTTTTTGTTTTTTGGGTTTTTTTTGATAGATTCTGGCTCTGTAGCTCAGGCTGGACCTGAGTGGCATGCTCCCATTTCACTGCAAACTCCACCTCCCGGGTTTAAGCGATTCTCCTGCCCACTACCCCCACCCCAAGTAGCAGAGAATACAGGCACGTGCCACCACGCTAGGCTAATTTTTGTATTTTTAATAGTGATGGCGTTTCACTATTTTGGTCAAGCTGGTCTCGAACTCCTGACCTCAAGTCATCTGCCTGTCTTAGCATCCCAAAGTGCTGGGCTTACCGTCATGAGCCGCCATACCCAGCTAACTTCAACCTTTATACTTTATTTGGAAGTTTAAATTTGATCTAATAGTGAATATTTCTAAAGGCCTTTTTAGTATATGTTTTTTAAAGCAAGCACTAGAGCTTGACCTGATTTTTTAATTGTCTAAAAAGCTTAACAAGGTTTGCTATCTCAATGTTAATAGAATTCAAAGTCAGGATCTCTAACTTATGGCTCTATCTTTGAGCTAAGGGTACATGTGTCAAATAAGTGAGTGCAAATATCTTTAACTTGGTTTATATTTCATTCTTTACATTCCAAAATAATAAATAACCATAGGCATTTTCCAAAAATTTGTCCCAGTATGGAGCATCTGGAGTCAAAAAACAAAAGAGCCACTTGTACATATCCTGCCTGTGGGTATATCCTCCACTTCTTTTGGTACGTAGGTTTATTTTTAAATCACCTCATTAAAACTTTCAAATCTAATCTGATAATTTCAACACTAGTTTTCATTTGGAGATGCCATATAAAATACATTTTGATTCATAAACACTATAGCTGTTGAGGTTTGCCTTGTTTTATTTCATCTTTTACTCGTTCTGCCTGCAGAGAGTATGCAGAAATTTTCTAGGTCACAATTATTTTTTCATCAGCACTTCTCCTTGAAATGGTAACCAGTGCCTGTGCACACAAAGAGGAAAGAAATTCAGCTTTACTTCCAGGCTACCATACAGTTTTCCATGCTTAGTAAGCTGTGCTTCGTGCCACGTATGCTTCCTTAAGCCTCTCCTAAAGTTTAATTTAACTCAATAAATATTTGTGGAATTGAATTGAATTTCAGTAATTATTCAGTAATCTTAAAGCGTGTAGATACTGGAAGGTAGAAGGATAATACACCATTTCGTGTTTGCACTTTGAAGGTTGCCAAACCTCTACAAGCCCACTGCTGAAGTCAGGTGTTACTGATAAGTGGGTTTTGTTAGTTATGTGGGGCTCACTGGCGAGCCGTTGGGTTTTGTTAGTTATGTGGGGCTCACTGGCGAGCCATTGGGTTTTGTTAGTTATGTGGGGCTCACTGGCGAGCCGTTTAGTTCCTTTGGTCCCAGATTTCCAAGCTGGAAACCTAAATTGGAAATAAATTCATTTCCTTAAGCCATCTGGTGGCTTTTACTTGTAACTACAACATCAACTAGTGGCCAAAGAATGATCATGTATGCCCAGTACACATGGGTTCTGTCATTTTCTCACCGTATCTCCTACAAGATGTGTTATGATGAGACGATACCCAAGTAATGTGTAGATGTTAGAAATCCAAGAGAAATCTTTATGGTTCTAACCTCAGGGCTACCTTAATATCAAGAGCAACATAGTAAAGGCTGTTGATGATAAGGTAAGAAAAATCACATTAATTTATTATAATTATATAATTCAATCATTGTTGAACACCCTTTAACATGCCAGGCAGTGTACCTAGATTTAGGGGCTATAAAAATTAATATGCAAGAACCCATGTTCTCAGGGAATACATGCAAAATGATAATATAACAGGGGTACGTATTTTAGTAGACCTGTCAAGGTAGAGATGGGGAAACCCTTGACCTTTACCCCAGATTGAAAATCAGAGAATGGCCACTAGTTCCTATTGAGGTTTGCAACATACCCAAAAATAAAATCAAAATTCTTTTTTGGAATCAGCTCACATGATGATGCAGCTGTAAGTGTGGTATGTAAGTTGGTGTCGGTATCCTACCTTCTGCAAAGCCAGGAATATTCGTATCTTTGTGTAACGCATAATCCTCAAGGTCGTGTTAATTCGAGTTGGATCACAACTGGGGAACTGTGGACCCCAAGGTCGGTAGATAAGCTCCCAGGTGCCTATCTAACTTAGCCAAATGCCACCTCCAGCCTGGCTCTTTGCTGGAGTAGGACAGCAAAGAGGATAACGAGCCTGCTTGCCTGGCTGCACAAGTGCCCTTTCGGCATCTCCCAGCATCCCAAATGACAAAGTGTTAGTGGACAAAGAGAAGAAAGAGTGCATTCTGTCTTGGAAGGGCAGAGAAGGCTCCTGAGAGGCGGTGATGTTTGAGCTGAAGGTGAAGCGTGGACAGGAATTCACCGGATAGGTGCCAGCGAGGGCATTCCATTTAATGGAGACACATGCCGGTGAAAAGTATAAATAAAGCAAGGCTGATTTAGGGATCTGTGGGGAATTCAGCATGTCCAGAAAGGATGTTGTGAATGTCAAGTGGTGGAAGCTACAGCTGAGAAGGTGGGCAAGAGCCCACTCAGGTTGGGATGGGCATGGCATGCCCAGGGTATGGGCCTTTTGCCCTGCTGATAATAGGGCCACTGAAGGATTTTAAACAGGGCAATGATATATAATAGCTTACATTTTAGGGGAACCATCCTGGAAGCAAGATTAATATCAGGGCCAGATGTGGTGGCTCATGCCTGCAATCCCAGCACTTTGGGAGGCTTAGTAGGGCAGATCTTTTAAGGTCAGGAGTTTGAGTCACCAGCCTGACCAACATGGTTAAACCTCATCTCTACTAAAAATACAAAAAAAAAAAAAAAATACCTGGGCATGATGGAGCATGCCTGTGATCCCAGCTACTAGGGAGGCTGAGGCATGAGAAATGTTTAAACCCAGAAGGCACAGGTTGCAGTGAGCTGAGTTTGCACCACTGCCCTCAAGCCTGGGCAACAGAGCGAGACTCCGTCAAAAAAAAAAAAAAAAAAAGGAATGATACCAGGTTGAAAGGATGGACAACAAGAACCAGAAGGTCAGTTAGGTGGCTGGTAATATATTCCAGACAAAACACTGCAAGGATTTGCAGATGAAACCAGTGACAGTAAAGACAGACAGTGGGCATGAGATTGAGAACTACTGAGCAGGTATGTTACACAGGTCGCTGTGACTTAGAAGAGCTTAGGCATACAGAGGAGTTTAGGATAATTCACAGGTTTCTGGCTTATAAAGCTGGGGCAGGTGTCTCTGAGATTCGCTGAGTGTCTCACTGAGATAGACCATAGAGCAGGAAAAGCAGCTAGGAAGCAGCAAACGTAATGAATTTCGTTTTGAAAGCATTCACGTTTGGGTTTTTATGGGGTGGGATTGATGTTTCATAGGCAGCAGCATGTTCAGGTCTGAAACACAGTTGGGAGGTCAGGGCAGAAGATATAGATCTGGAATCCATCAGCATCAATGCTATGCCAGAGGGAAGGATCATTCCTGACCAAGATGTTATGATATCCACACTTGGAAGCTATATGTTAATCGTCAAATGGATAAATATGCATTCTTATATACACCCAAGAATATATAGATAACCTGACAGGAGGACCAGGAAGAAGTCTGCCTGGCACTTTCTGCAGAGCCTGGAAATGAGGTTGGAGTGGGGTGAGTGGAGGCCCAGAGAGGGTGAGGATCTGGAGTCACAAAGATGTTATGGATAGTTATAAAAATAAGTCTTTTCAGAATGTGTCTAGCTGCATTGATTTCTTATAAATGAAGTCATAGTGCTGTGTCATCCTTGTCCAGGGCTAGCTGTCACACCTTATCTTCAGCCTTGATTGGAGCACAGGGCCCTGAACTCGACCAGCTCAATGGGATGGAAAGTGAAGAGGGACCAGGGTACTCACAGGTGTGTAACTGTGAAAAATGTGATCTCGGAGGGGGTGGAAATTCCAATCACAGTCACCGTGGGGAAATACCAACATTATTCATCTAGTGGAACTTTAAATTAAAAGGCTACCTAATTCTTTAGAGGAGGGGATTGTTTCCCCTTACATCAGTTAGTCAATTTCCCCCCTCTTCTTTCCTATTATATTTTAGAAGGAATTCATTCCAGTTAATATGAAAATGAGAAGCCAGAAATTAAGAGGGATGTGTATGGAAGCAGCTCTGATGATTCACTGAGTCTGTCCTTTACTCTGGGTATCAATAATACACTTATTTTTCTGTCATTTAAATGCTCAGTATCCATCTGCTCTTGGAACCAATCTGAACATCCTAACATGATAAAGTATGCACTAATGGAAAGATACTGAGCTCATTTATTAATATTAAAAGGTCCATGTCACTTTCATGGAGTCAGTAAGGACTATCCTAAAGCACAGTATGACGTCCACACAGGAAGAATATTTGGATGAACCTTACCCTTGTAGGAAAAAAATCTCAGCCCAACCAGAAGCTAGCTGTGCTTCATTTTTTCTTATTGAGATATCCAAAAGTAAAAAATAAAAAGATATTCCTATTTCATCTCATTTCTGCTCAAACATTAATATTATCTTTACCTAAGTCTAGGTAGTAGGATAAAAAATAGGCACACGAATGTTCATTGCAGCACTGTTTACAATAGCAAAGACCTGGAACCAACCCAAATGCCCAACGATGATAGACTGGATAGGGAAAATGTGGTACATATACACCATGGAATATTACGCAGCCATCAAAAACGATGAGTTCACGTCCTTTGTAGGGACATGGATGAACCTGGAAACCATCATTCTCAGCAAACTGACACAAGAGCAGAAAATCAAACACCATATATTCTCACTGATAGGCGGGTGTTGAACAATGAGAACACATGGACACAGGGAGGGGAGCACTACACACTGGGGTCCATTGGGGGGAAATAGGGGAGGGGCGGGGGTGTGGGGAGGTGGGAAGAGATGGCATGGGGAGAAATGACAGATACAGGTGAGGGGACGGAAGGCAGCAAACCACACTGCTATGTGTGTACCTATGCAACAATCTTGCATGTTCATCACATGTACCCCAAAACCTAAAATGCAATAAAAAAAAAATAGGGATTTCTCAAGTGAAACTGAGCACTTTCTATAAAATGTTTTGACATCTAATGAGGTAAGCTTTTTTTTATTAATATTCTTTTCCAAAATTATTTTGGTCCTTCCTCCGTGTTCATTCTTGTGGATAGATTTTTGAGTGAGTTTGTCAATTTCCCCCAAAATCCTTTGGGGTTTTGATCGGAATCATCTTATAGCTATGTCGTAAGCTGGAGAAAACGGACATCTTTAGTCTTCCTGTCAGTGAATGGGATATGTCTCTCTGCTTACTCAAATCTTTTTGTCCTCTCACCTCCGTGAATTTTAGCATTTTGTTTATGTACATCTGCATGTTTCTTAAGTTCATTCTTTGTTATTTTACCACAGCTTGCTGTTCTTACAATATGTCCAAAAGTACAAGCCAGAGTGTCCTATTTATCAAGGACACTCAAAAAATGCAAACCGTTCCACTATGGTATTTTGAGAAATCACATAAAACAGAGGAAAATGTAGTCATCATCCTTTGTTCTGAAGAAATGGCTCATCTTATAAATTATATTTTGGTTGCTTTATGGAAATACCTACCAAATCACAGTGTGACTGTAGCAAACGTGGTTTTTGGAAGGGCACAGCCTGTTAGATCAATCTAATTTCCTCAAGAGCAGGATAGCTGACTTTTAGATAAAGGCAAAGAATTATATGTGTAATATCTGAGTTTCAGCAAGTCTTTATTCTAATGAATGTGATTCTGCCACAAAGAATGGAGTCAACATAGTCTGGTGCTGGCTGCATTGTCGATGGAGAAGTTGCACTTGAAAAGCAGCTCTCTTTTCAACTCTGTGTTTATTTTTATTAAATTAAAAGAAAACCAGCCTTTATGGCAAACACACATCTTACAGGAGAACTCAGATAGCTTTTTTTCTAGAGCTGCTGTTGGTCATAGCAAAAAGAAGTTTGATTCTCTCTGTCTTTTAGCATGGAAAACATTTCCCTAAATTCCCAACCTACAATCATAGATATTACACACAACAATATTGCTTGAGAACAAAGAGGGAGCCATGATTGTATCACTTCTTGATCCTCTGAATTCTGCTATTCCTGTTCCTACCTGTTTATTTAGCGTTTTATTAACACAGGCAACCAACGCCCGAAGAAGCAATTAGGAAAGAAACAGGGGCAGAGAAGGCTATTAACGGATAAGCATAAAGACCCTCACAACATACTAATCCTCCCTCTGGTTTTAAAAGGCTTCAAAATATAACCACTGTAGAAAGGAGCAGAAACTGATGAGATGTGGAACAACTGGAATTCTCATTCATTGTTGGGGATGCAAAATAGTGCAACTGCTTTGGAAAACAGTTTGCAATTATCTTCTAAAATTAAATATACATTTATCATACCACCCAACAATTTCACTCATAGGTATTTACCCAAGATTGGCTGTATTATTTGTGTGCCCAGTATACAATGAAAATGAGGGGCCCCTTGTTCAACAACTACTAAGAATTTCAAGACGGTAATATTAAACCAAGCACAGGGTGTTTCTGAGTTGAACCCTGTGTGTAATGCACACATTACATACTCAAGTCAGTTCCATATCTACCCAACAGAAATTAAGACATATACCCATACAAATATATTTTTTCACAACAGAACTTCACCCCGTTGTCCAGACTGGGAAGCACTGGTGCGATCATGGCTCACTGCAGCCTCAACCTCCCTGGGCTCATGTGATCCTCCCACCTCAACCTCCTGAGTAACTGGGACAACAGGCATACACCACAATAACCTGCTAATTTTTGTATTTTTATGGAAATGGGCTTTTACCATGTTTCCCAGGCTGATCTCAAACTCCTAGGCTTAAACAATCCTCCCGCCTGGGCCTCCCAAAGTGCTGGGGTTACAGGCATGAGCCACTATGCCCAGCAATATAACGATTTTTATGTGAATGTTTGTGTCCCCCCAAAATTCATGTATTGAAATCCTAACCCTAAAGATGGTGATATTAGGTGGTACATCTTCTTAGAGGTACCTGAGTAATCCTAGGCAGCATGTTGGTAGATACGTGAGCACTAAAATCTGTTCTGATGAGATCTGTGTTAGTTAGTTTTCATGCTGCTGATAAAGGCATTTGCAAGACTGGGAAGAAGAGGTTTAATGGACTCACAGTTCCATATGGATAAGGAGGTCTCACAATCATGGTAGAAGGTGAAAGGCACTTCTTACGTGGCAGTGGTAGGAGGTAGGAGCTTTGGGATGTGATCACATCATGAGTATAGGGTTGTCATGAATAGAACTCTTAGAAGAAGAGACCCCAGACAGATCCATCACCTTTTCTGCCACAGGAAGTTATAGTCAGAAGACAGCTATCTATGAGAAAGCAGGTTTTCACCAGACACCATCTGCTGGCACCTTCATCCCAGACTTTCCAGCCTCCAGAACTGTGAGAAATAAATTTCTGTTGTTTATAAGCAACTCAGTCTATGGTATTTTGTTACATCAGCATGAACAGACCGAGACAGAAATTGGTACTTAGAAATGCGGTACTGTTTTAACAAATTCCTAGAAATGTAGAAGTAGCTTTGGAACTGGGGATTGGGTAGAGGTGGGAGAGTTTTTAGGTACATACTGGAAAAAGTCCACATTGCCATGAAGAGAACTTTAAATGTGATTCCAGTGAAGGTTTGGAAGAGGAGAGGTGTAGGGAGAGCCTCAGTCTTCTGAGAGGTACCTGAGTAATCCTAGGCAGCATGTTGGTAGAAATGTGGACACTCAAGTCTATTCTGATGAGATCTGTATTAGTTTTCATGCTGCTGATAAAGGCATTTGCAAGACTGGGAAGAAGAAGAGGTTTAATGGACTCACAGTTCCACATGGATAGGGAGGCCTTACAATCATGGCAGAAGGTGAAAGGCAATTCTTACATGGCAATGGCAAGAGAGAGAATGAGAGCCAAGTGAAATCAGTTTCCCCTTATTAAACCATTAGATCTCATGAGACTTACTCACTATGACGAGAACAGTATGGGAGAAACAGCCACCGTGGTTCAATTATCTCCCACCAGTCTCTCCCACATGCATGGGAATTATGGGAGTACAACTCAAGAAGAGATGTGGATGGAGACACAGAGCCAAACCATATCAAGGTCTCACATGGAAATGAAGAGCATGTTACTGGAAAACTGGAGGAAAAGCAATCTTTGTTATAAAGAGGCAAAGAATTTGGTGGAATTGTCCTAGTGTTTTGTGGAAGGTGGAACTTGTGAGCAATAAAATTGGATATTTGGCTGATGAAATTTCTTTTTGGGGTGGAGGTGGTGATGGAAATGTTCTATATCTTTACTGTGGTGGTGATTACATGGGTTTATACATTTTTCAAAACTTAAAGGTATAATACAACTTTCAAGCTGACAATCACCTAAAAAGGAAAGAAAAAAATTACCAAGCCAGCAAAAGTAAAGACATGGAGAGGGGAAAAAACGAATGGTAAATATCAGAGAAGGTATGAAGTCATGTACATCGTGTGATCTAACTCTTTTATTTAAATTTGGTTCTTTCAATAGCTTTAGAAGTACACGATTTCTAGTTACATGGATGAATCATATAATGGGAAGTCTGGATTTTAGTGAACTCATCACCCAAGTAGTGTAAGTTATACCCAATAGGTAGTTTTTCATTCCTCATCTGCCCTTCCACCCTTCCCTCTTCTGAATCTCCAGTGTCCACTATACCCACTGTCTGGCTTTGTATACCCATAGCTTAATTCCCAGTTACAAGTGAGAACGTACAGTATTTGGTTTTCCATTCCTGAGTTATTTCACATAGAATAATGGTCTCTAGTTCTATCCAAGTTACTGCAAAATACATTATTTCACCCTTTTTTACACCTGAGTAGTATTCCATGGAATATGTACCACATTTTCTTTATTTACTCATAGGTTGATGGGCACTTAGGTTGATTACAGATTTTTATAATTGTGAATTGTGCTGTGATATACATACTCCTGCTAGTGTCTTTTTGATATAATGATTTTTTTCCCTTTGAGTACATATCCTGTAGTGGGATTGCTAGACTGAATGGTGGATCTACTTTTATGTCTTTGAGAAACCTCCATACTGTTTCCCACAGAGGTTGTACTAATTTACATTCCCACCAGCAATGTATAAGTGTTCTGTTTTCAACCCATCCATGCCATCATCTACTGTTTTTGACTTTTCAATAATGGCCATTCTGGCCGGGGTAAGGTAGTATCTCACAGTTGTTTTAACTAGCATTTCGCTAGTGATTCATGATGTTGAATATTTTAAAAATGTTTTTCAGCCATTTGTACATCTTCTTTTGAGAAATGCCTATTCATGTTATTTGCCCACTCCCACTCCACCACCCCCCACTTTTTTGAGACAGGATCTCTGTCACCCAGGCTAGAGTGCAGTAGCATGATCACGGCTCATTGCATCCTTGACCTCCTGTGCTGAAGAGATCCTCCCACTTCAGCCTCCCAAGTCACCGGGAACGCAGCACACGCCATCATGTCCAATTTAAAATTTTTTTTTTGTAGAGATGGTGTCTACCTGTATTGCCCAGCCTGGTCTTGAATTCCTGGGCTCAAGCAATCCTCCAACCTTGGCCTCCCAAACTGCTGGGATTATAGGAGTGAGCCACTCTGCCCAGTGTGCCTACTTTTTAACAAGATTATGTGTTTTATTCTTTCTGATCTGAGTTCCTTGTAGATTCTGGATACTAGTCCTTTGTTGGATGCATAGTTTGCAAATATTTTCTCCAATTATGTAGGTTGTCTATTTATTCTGATTATTTCTTTTGGCTGTGCAGAAACTTTTTAGTTAATTTGGTCCCATTTGTGTATTTTTGTTTTCATTGCATTTGCTTTTGGGGTCTTTGTCATAAATTCTTTGCCTGCCAATGTCCAGAAGAGCTTTTCTCCTAGGCTTTCTTCTAAAATTTTTAAATAATTTCTCAAACTTTTTAGTTCATCTTGAGTTTTTTTTTTATATAATGAGAGATAGGGATCCATTTTTTTCTTCTACATATGGCTATCCAATTTTCTCAGCACCATTTGTTGAATAGAGTATCTTTTTCCCAGTTTTTTTGTTTTGTTTTGTATGCTTTGTCGAAGATCACTTGGTTGTAAGTATTTGGCTTCATTTCTGGTTCTGTATTCTGTTCTATTTGTCTATGTATCAACTTTTATACGAGTACCATGCTCTTTTGGTTGCTATAGCCTTATAGTATAATTTACAGTTGGGTAATGTGATGACCTCTAAAGTTGTTCTTTTTGCTTAGGATTGCTTTGGCTACTTGGGCATTTTCTTAGTTGCATATGAATTTTAGCATTGTTTTTTCTAATTCTGTGAGGAATGACATTGATATTTTGAAAGATATTGCGTTGAATCTGTAGACTGCTTTAGGTAGTATAGTCATTTTTGCAATATTGATTCTTCCAATCCATGAACATGTGATTTCTTTCAGCAGTGTTTTGTAGAAATGGCTCATGCCTGTCAAATCTCAGTCTTTGGGAGGCTGAGGAGTTCTAGATCAGAGCCTAGGCGTTCTAGATCGGACTGGGAAACATGGCAAAACCCTGTCTCTACAAAAAAATACAAAAATTAGCCAGGTGTGGTGGTGCACGCCTATAGTCCCAGCTACTCAGGAGGTTGAGGTGGGAGCATAGCTTGAGCCCAGGAGGCGGAGGTTGCAGTCAGCTGAGATCATGCCATCGTACTTCAGCCTGGTAACAGAGCCAGACATTGTCTCAAAAAGAAAGAAAGGAAGGAAGAAAAATAAAATCCTTCACCTCCTTGGTTAAATATATTCTTAAGTATGTTATTTTATCTTTGCAGCTATTGTAAAAGGGATTGAGTTCTTGATTTGGTTATCAGCTTGGTGGTTTTTGTATATAGTAGTACTACCGATTTGTGTATATTGACTTTGTAACCTGACACTTTAATGAATTTCTTTATCAAATGTGGGAGTCCTTTGGAAGAGCCTTGAGGGTTTTCTAAGATTATGTCATTGGCAAGCAGAGACAGTTTGACTTCTTCTTTTCCAATTTGGATGCCCTTTATTTCTTTTTCTTGCCGGATTGCTCTGGCTAGGACTTCCCTTACAAAATTTCTAGGTAAAATGTTGAAGACACTGCTTGGTTTCTCATAACTGCTTATAGTATAATGCAATAAGAGAGAAACGATCTAAACATGGATTTTTTAATCAAAAGGAAGGCAAAACATTAAATTTTGGAAAATTCTCAGCCTATTCATATTGAAAGGAACAAGAAAGCATGTTCAGGAGGGAGCAAGAGTGTAACCAGCTGACTGTTTGATGAGGAGATTAGTATAGATCTGGCATCCCAAAGGAAGCCAAGTACTATTTGTCAAGACAATGGATGAATGATCCAAAAGATATTTTGGCGATTATTGGTGCTGCCTGTCTCATCACAGGCCCAGAACACAAGTGCCTGGGGTTCAGAACAGTTTCAAGGCTCTGGTCCCTGCATACCACACAGCATTCCTTGTGCCCCACGTGTGGCTCCAGTGGGCCCGAGTGTGGCTTAGGCTGTGGTAGCTGTCCCTCCAGAAAGTACAGACAGTAAACCATGGCAGCATCAGTAAGGCACCATCTCCATCAGAACACAGAGTGCATGAGGCATGGGTCATGGCTATTTTCTCCTAGATTTAGAAAGAAAAAGGCATTCAGAGTATTGGGCACCCAACCCAGGCCACCATCAGGGTGGGCCATCTCAGAGAGTCCCCTCTAAGGCAATGCTTTATGGGGGTGGCATCCCTGTGACCCCAGACTGGTAGAGTTACTGGCATACACTTCCAGCCCAAGAGAACCACAGACAGGTGGCTCCAACTCATGACAGCTGTGGTTGGAGCTGTACCCAGCAAAGCCATGGGGACAGAGCCTCCAAGAGGCTTGGCAGCCCAACCCTTGCCCAGCAAAACTCCAGAGATGGAACCCTCTAACCCAGTGGGCCTAGAGGGCAGAACCTTGAGTCAAAGAAGGTTGTTTCTGAGCTTTAAGGTTCTGAACTTACTTGGAACATGGTAGCCCTTCTTTTCTATTTCTCCCTTTTGGAATGAAAATGTCTATCCTGTGCCTGTCCCACTGTTGTATTTTGGAAGCACATAACTCGTTTGCTTTCATGGGTTTGCAGCTGCAGAGTAACTTGCCTGTAAATGAATTATACCTTGAGTCCTACCTATATCTGATTTAGATGATGTTTAAATGAGAGTCTGTACTTTAGACTTTTCAGTTGATGCTGGAATGAGTTAAGACTTTGGAGGCTACTAGGGTGAATATATTGTGCATGTGAGAGGAACACAAATTTTGGTGGGCCGGGGATGGAATGCTATGGTCTATGGCTCCATGAGTAATGCAAATATACATTGTGTCTGCATTACTTGTTTGTGTCTCTCCAAAATTCATATGTTGAAATCCTAACCATCAAGGTGATGATATTAGGAAATGGGAGCTTTTGAGAGGTGAGCAGGTCATGAGGGCAGAACTCTCATGAGTGGTATCAGTGCCCTTGTGAAATAGATCCGAGGACGCTCTCTCAGTCTTCCCACCTTGTGAGGACATAGTGAGAAGGCACTATCTATGAATCAGAAAGTGGTCCCTTACCAGACAGCACATCTGCCAGCACCTTGATCGTGACTTTGCAGTCTCCAGAACTGTGAGAAATAAACACCTGTTGTTAATAAGCCAACCAGTCTCTGGTGTTTGAGCAGCCCAAATAAACTGAGACAGTGTGCACATCTGCATTACTCAGAGAACTGAAAACTGGGAGCAGCCCAAATGTTCATCATCTGATAAATATGTTACATTCATAAAATGAACTACTACTTTGCAATAAAAAGGAACAAAATATTAAATCATACAGCATGGGTGAGTCTCAAACCCTTCTATTAAATAAGTGCAACACAAACACTCAATACTGTATTATTCCAATTATATGATCTTCTAGAAACAGCAAAACTTTAAGTAACAGAAAGCAGGTCAGTGGTTGTCTTGAGCCAGGGGTTAGGGAAAGAGTTTGGCCAGATTGGGGCAGGAGAAAACATTGTTGAGTAACAAAAATGCTCAAAATCTTGCAGGAATATTATTGTATGCAAATTATACTTCAATGAACCTAGAAAAAAAATTAAATAGAAACAGAAAGCTAAGTAGGTATATACAAAGTATAAGTCACATTAATCCAAAGCACCTAAAAATACGCATTAAGTATTATGTTGTATGACATTTTGGCACAACTAGAGTACTAGGAACATAAATGGCTGTGAATTGGATTATTTTTCCAGTCAGCACACATTTTTATCATTGTCATCTCCTCACTTTATTGCAACTACAGTCAGCATCAATGTTGAGAATGTTTTCTCCTAGGGGTTACGGGATTTGGCTCTGATACAGCATCATCTCTGAGTTACCCAGAATCCAGGCTCCTTCTGTTGCAGGAAAAGGGTCCCAGTTGAGAACCCAAGAGAAGGTTCTTGAATCTGACACAAAAAAAGAATTCAGAGCAAGTCCATAGTGCAAAGCTAAAGCAAGTTTATTTAAAAAGTAAAGGAATAAAAGAATGGCTACTCCATAGACAGAGCGGCCCCAAGGGGTGCTGGTTGCCCATCTTTATGGTTATTTCTTGATGATATGCTAAACAAAGGGTGGATTATTTATGATTCCCTTTTGTAGACCATATAGGGTAACTTCTTGATGTTGCCATAGCATTTGTAAACTGTCATGGCATTGGTCGGACTGTAGTAGCAATGAGGACAACCAGAGGTCACTCTCATTGCCATCTTGGTTTTGGTGGATTTTAGACAGCTTCTTTGCTGCAACCTGATTTATCAGCAGGGTGTTTATGACCTGTATTTTATGCCGACCTCCTATCTCATCCTGTGACTTGGAATGTCTTAACCATCTGAAAATGTAGCCCAGTAAGTCTCAGCCTCATTTTACCCAGTTCCTATTCAAGATGGAGTTGCTGTGGTTCAAATGTGTCTGACACTTCTGCACCTGCCTGGGCTGCCTTCTCTCCTGAGATGTCCATAGCAGCAGATTCAGCTTCTCCCTGCTTCCTGTCCATGGTATCCTGAGTGTCTTGGAACTTGAGACCCCAGAAACTTGGGATTAGGAAGCTGCGTAATGGGCCTCCCCAGAAATTCCAAGTACCATTATCCAGCTTCAGTGGCATGGGGGAGGGGAAGAGGGTACTTCCAGGAAAGGCCCTGTCTGCATTCTTGGAATCAGAGAATCTAGAGATGATGAAAAATGAGCGAGTCTGTTCTGGAGCTTAGATAGGAAGAGGAACTGAGGCAAGGGAGGCTTCAGACAGAGAGGGCTGCCTAGCCATCCCAAGCCCAAGTGAGACGGGATCTGGGCCCTAGAACTGTCACATTTGCTTGCCCCTCTCCCTGACAGCAAGTGTCTGGGCTCCAGGCCACCGAAGGTGCAGCAACTCACAGCCTCCATACAGGCAGTGGGTGGAGACTGTCTCTCCTCACCTAACTCCATCCATCCCAGTAGGCTTAAGTCAGGAGTAACTTCATGTTTTTCTGATGATCATTAAAGTGTAGCTTTAGAAATAATGGCCAATCTCCTGAATTAAAATAAAGGACATTCCTGTTGACTTGCAGATGTTTAACTTCCTTCAAGAGAGTTTTACTTTGAAATGTCTGGAATGAATAATTGATTTAGCTATATTCCTTCAACCTGAAGAGTAATCAGCAATTCTAAATGATTCTTCCTGGTTCCAACTGGTTAATGAGGTACTAAAATTTGTGTATGGTATGGGGAAGCAGAGAGGGAGATAAGCTGGAAGACAAACTTGATAACCACTGTGACTTCTCAAAAGTGGCACAATTTGCTGTCCACTGGACAAAAAGACTGCTCAATGCATTATTTCTGCTGCATGTGCCAAGGCCAGGTTCAAATATGGGACCAGAGTTCACCAAGACTGTCAGAACACAATAGAAGGCAAGAAACCCCAAGCAGTTCATTTCACTGGTGCAAACACAGGCCCAAGAGTGAGGAAGGATGCCAGGCATTGCCAACTCCACCTCTGTGCTCTTTTCACCACATGGCATTGTTACCAGAAATGAGTCCTGTTTCAGACCCCAAGAGAGGGTTCTCAGATCTCACACAAGAAATAATTTGGGGCAAGTCCATAAAGTAAAGTGAAAGCAAGTTTATTACAGTCACAAAGAAACAAGAGAAAAGCTACTCCATAGGCAGAGAACAGCCGCATGGGCCGCTCCATTGAGCATACTTACGGTTATTCCTTGATTATATGCTAAACAAGAGGTGGATTATTCATGAGTTTTCTTGGAACGGGGCAGGGATTTCTTGGAACTGAGTGTTCTTCCACCTTTCAGATCATAGCAGGGTAATTTCCAGGTATTGTCATGGCATTTGTAAACTGTCATGGCACTGGTGGGAGTGTCTTTTAACAGCTAGTGCATTATAATTAATGTATAAAGAGCAGTGAGACAACCAGAGGTCATTTTTGTCACCATCTTGGTGTTTGTGGGTTTGGGCCAGCTTCTTTCTCGCATCCTGTTTTATCAGCAGGGTCTTTATGATCTGTATCTCATCCTGTGACTAAGAACGGCTAACCTCCCAGGAACGTAGCCCAGCAAGTCTCAGCCTAATATTACCCAGCCCCTATTCAAGATGGAGTCGCTCTGATTCAAATGCCTCTGACAGCATGATGGATTCTAGTAGTACTGTTAGGCTCAGAAAACAGTATCCCAAAATGAAGGCCTTAGAAGCAGCCTCAGGAGCAAAAGCTTTTCTGACTTTGTCCCTCTCTCCTGTCTCTCAGTCCCACTCTCCCCAAAGGCTAGCTGCAGAAACTAGAATCACTCCTCCCCAAGGCAAGTCTCAGAAATTAGAAACTTTTTTTCCCCAAAGCCAGCTGTAAAACCTAAAAATATTACTCTACCTTTCCCTCTGCCCTTCTGTGTAAAAACTGGCCACAAAGAAATGATCTGACCTACACTGTTTGACTGTAGGTCATAAGGACCCTATTGCAGAAAGGGACCTGCCCCATACCCAGAAGGAAGGAGTACAGCACAGAGAAGCCAGGAAGAATCTAGACAGACACAGCTGTCTATACGTTATTGAACCTGAGAATAAAAATAGACAATCTCCACTGTACATCTGGGTCTTCGGTCTGAAGGCTCAGTGTATACACGTTAAGTAAATTTGGGTGCCTTTTCTCCAGTCAATCTGCTGTTTACGTGCTGATTCTTCAGTGAACCTTCCAAGGGTGCAAGGGAACTTTCCCGTTGGCCCCTGCAATCCATGCTTAAGGAACTGAAGGTGCTGTAGATAACTGTCTCAGCTCCCTGTTACAGCTCGAAACTGTGTTCTCCAAAAGGATGTGTGGGAGTTCCCAGAGCCTCAGAATGTGGCCTTCTTTGGCAATAGGTTGTTGTAGACATTAGTCAAGAGGAGGTCACACTGGAGCAGGGTGGGCCTTTTTACCAACATGACTGATAACCTCCTAGGAAGACAATGTGAGGACATGGTAGGTTTAAGGTTTATTGCTGGGATAAAATGAGGAAACTGAGGCAAGTATAAGAAAATGAGAAGCTAATTTATTTAGCTCCTCAGGGAGGGTCTGTGGTCCAAGCAGGGGCCAAAGAAGTCATGCCTGGCTATTTAGGGCATGGGGTTTTATGGGGAGGGAAGGCAATTGATTGGCTTTTGGGAAACAAAGCAAAGGCAGCTTTATTGGCTGTTGGGAAACAGGATGTGCATGGAGCGAGCTGTCATTGGTAGGTGGGCGGGACTCTGGGTAAGTGGGCCTTGATTGGCTGTTGGGGAAACAAAGTGAAGGCAGCTTTATTGGCTGTTGAGAAACAGGATGTGCATGGAGCGAGCTGTCATTGGTAGGTGGGCGGGACTCTGGGTAAGTGGGCCTGCCAGGGGCTATTGGGCAGGATTTGGTGGGGCTTCTTTAAAATTTTTTTGGCGGGGTTTTTCAATGGCAGGCTGGGGTTGAGTGCATGGTTTGGTGCTGAGGGTGGGTTTGGGTATGGTATGCAGAGGCGGGTGTGGGGAAGCCATGTGGCGAGGCCAGATAATGAGCTTGAGGTGATGACATAGTTATCAGGCATGGAGAGGGGTGGGTGTGTCCATTCAGCTCCCGGCCAGGCAACCAGCCTTACAGTAGGGAGAAGGCCACGTGAGGAGGGAGGCAGAGACAGGAGTTGTACAGCTGTGAGCCAATGAGTACCGAGGATTGCTGGTCACCCCTGAAGTAGGATAGAGGCAAGAAGATATATACCAGACTCCAAGCTTCTGGAAGACACAGGTAGTGCCTGGCTCATTTTTCCCCTACAGTGTCTGTCTCATGGAGTGAGGGAGCAGAGGAAGCCAGCCCTTTCTTTAGTCCTAAGAGCCCCAGAGGAAGTGAAGCCCTTTTTTTAGTCACTGACAGAGCAGGAGCATCGCCATCTTGGACAAGCACCACCATTCTAAAGTTCACCTTGATTAAAAACCACCCAAATCCAAACAGTATCAGCCTAATGGCTAAGGTCAACATGACTGTAAACCACAAATAACATATCCAACCAGAAACATCCCAAACTCCTCCCCAATCAGAGACATGTTAGTCCCAAGATAATCTCCCCTCTGACAAGAGACATTCCAACACCATCATAAACTTCTCCCCAACACGGAAATATTCCAAGCTTGTGATAAGCCCCCTCACCATAAAGCCAATATGTATTCTTACTCTGTAAGAGAAAGCACTCCTGACTGAAATTGGCCGGAAGCCCCTCTCAGGTTTATTTCTCCAAAATAAACCTGTATTTGACTGATGAGCCGCTTTTTATGTTTCTTTCCTCTTTCTTTAACTCTTATAGTTACAGGGGCCCCAGAGCTGTCCCCTGTCCCTGTGTTGGCTGGGCAACTTCTCTGACACATAAAGGGATAGTGGGAAATGGGGCTAACACTCTGGAGAAATAAGGGCTCCTTTGCTCCCCATTCTGTCTGCATGGGATTCTTGAAGCCTGCTTGGGACCTTCACTGGGGCCTCTATTGCTATTGACAGCCTTGAAGTTTCTCAGCTCCACCCTTCTGTATGGGAATCCTGTAAGCAAACCTCTACCTGTCTGTGCCACAGACTGTTAGAGGGAGCTGCTTGTGCTTTCTCTTATCTTCTGAGACTGAGAACCCAGACAGAGGAAGGTCTCATTTATTTGTCTGTCTCACTCACTTATTTCCAAACCCCCAGTACCCAGTGTCTGGCACATAATAGGATTATGTGCAAGTGCTAAACTGAACGAACCTTGCTTTCTTTTCTTTTCTTTTTTTTTTCTTTCTTTCTTTCTCTTTCTCTTTTCTTTTCTTTTCCTTTCTTTTTTCTTTTCTTTCTTGAGGCAGAGTCTTGCTCTGTTGCCCAGGCTGCAGTTTAGTGGCATGATCTCAGCTCACTGCAACCTCCACATGCCAGGCTCAAGTGCTCCTGCCTTAGCCTCCTGAGTAGCTGGGATTACAGATGTGTGCCACCACACCTGGCTAATTTTTATATTTTTAGTAGAGACAGGGTTTCACCACGTTGGCCAGGTTGGTTTCGAATTCCTGACCTCAGATGATCTACCCGTCTCAGCCTCCCAAAATGCTCAAATTATAGTTATGAGCCACCACACCAGCCAAGATCTGGCTATTTCAAAGTTTAGCTACAGGTTCCAGAGAAAAAAATTATTGACTCTATCAAACAGGTTCAAGAAAATTCCTGAATAATCCTTAGCATTCCATTTCCTAGCCAGAGCAACATAGTGCCTCAAAGAAGACTCTGTGTGTACATTTTATATTTTATAGGCATGCAGTTCTAATAGAGAGGCTGGAAAGCTTGCCCTACTCATTTCTTCACAGTTTATTATGCGGAAAAACATAAGCCTTCTGTTTTCCTGGGTTGTTAACTTGGCACCTCATTTCGTGTAGAGAACTTGCATTAAAAGACACTACCTCTGTGAGTTAATCAGCCATTTAAAGAACAAAACTACTTGACAGAATGAAGAACTCTCAGAGCTCATCCTCTATGAAGAATGACTTTATAGGCCAGGGGAGGGGAGAGATTTATGACCTGGGTTCCCAATCACCGAATCCTCAAAAGCATCTAATAAAGTTGGTCTAAGACCCACTGCAGAGACGATGGAAAGGCGACTTAAAAAGGTTAAGTAATGAATCCAAAGTCATGGAGCCCAATGGCTCTGATTCGAAAGAGGGGATTTTTTTTCTTAAGTTATTTATTTATTTATTTCGACATGTAAACATTGTATATGTTTATTGTGTACATGATATTCCGACATACCTAAACATTGTGGAATTGCTAAATCAAGCTGCTTAACATATGCATTGTCTCACATACTTCTATTTTTGTAGTGAAGACCTTCAAAAAGCCAGAGATTTTTACTTATTTATTTATTTATTTATTTAGATGAGGTCTCCATCCAGCCCCAGATGGAGTGCAGTGACACAGTCATGGCTCACTGTAGCCTCAACCTCCCAGGCTCGAGTAGTCCTGCCAACTGAGCCTCCCAAGTAGCTGGGACCACAGGTGCACCACTACACCTAGCTAATTTTATTTTATTTTTTAATTTTGATTTATTTATTTAAGACAGACTCTCGCTGTGTCGCCCAGGCTAAAGTACAGTGGCATGATCTCAGCTCACTGTAGCCTCTGCCTCCTGGGTTCAAGCAATTCTCCTGCCTCAGCCTCCCAAGTAGCTGGGATTACAGGCACCCACCACCACATGCAGCTAATTTTTTGTATTTTTAGTAGAGATGAGGTTTCACTATTTTGGCCAGGCTGGTCTCAAACTCCTTACCTCAAGTTATCTGCTCACTTCAGCCTCCCAAAGTGCAGGGATTACAGGCATGAGCCACCGTGCCTGGCCTAATTTAATTTAATTTTTTCTTTTTTTCTTTTTTTTTTTTTTTTTGTAGAAATGGGGGATCTCTCTGTGTTATGTACTTGGCTGGTCTTGAACTACTGGGCTCAAGCAATTTTCCCTTCTCAGCCTCCCAAAGTGCTAAGATCACAGGCATAAACCACTGCACTGGGCCTGGTTGGGTATTTATTGTAGAGTTGTGCACAGTCAACTGGCTGACTGGGATTCATATCCGAAGAGAACCTTTTTTCTTACAAACTGTACTTTTTTTCATGACATTTGAAATATGTGTTTGTTCTAGAAAAACTAGAAATTGCTGACAAACAGAAATAATGCTTAAATCACACATAATTCTACCACCTAGAGATAAATACTGTTAATATTTGGGGTGAACATTCATTCAGATGTCACTGTATTTTTATCTTTTTTTTCACAGAAATAGGATCACATTATACATGCAACGTTATAACATGGTTTATTAACTAAGCAATATCATGAACATCTCTATATCAGCAAATGTACAGTACAATTTTCATGAAATGATGCCCAGTAGCCCACTAAAAAAAACATATTTAACCAATCCTGTACTGCTGAACCTTCAGGTTGTTTCAAAATCATCTTTGCTCTTAGAAAGCATACCATGACAAGGTTACCCAGGAGAAATGTGTTCAGAGAGAAAAGGACAAGCAGGGACAGAGTGGCCCCAAAAACAAGGACAGGCCCCTTGGGATGAAATGAAGCCCAAAGGACAAATCGAAAGTAGAACAGTGATTGTCAGGGGCTCGGGAGAGGCAGAAATGAGGATTGCTGCTCCGTGGGTATGGAGCTTCAGTCCTGTAAAATGCAGATGTTCCAGAGCTCTGCTGTGCAACACGGTGCACAAATTATAGTTACAACACCGTACTGTATACTTAAGAGCTTGCTGAGAGTACATCTCATGTGATGTGTTTCTCACCACAATAAAATGTATATAATCATTTTTTTAAAAAGTGGCTGGGCACTGTGGCTCATGCCTGTAATCTCAGCACTTTGGGAGGCTGAGGCTGGTGGATCGCAAGGTCAAGAGATTGAGACCATCCTGACCAACACGGTGAAATCTGTTTCTACTAAAAATACAAAAATTAGCCTGACATGACAGTGTGCACCTGTAATCCCAGCTACTGAAGAGGCTGAGGCAAGAGAATCACTTGAATCAGGGACGCAGGGGTTGCCTTGAGCTGAGATCGTACCACTGCACTCCAGCTTGGACAACAGAGCAAGACTCCACCTCAAAAAATAAAACTAAAAATGGCAACCAGAAAAGGGGAACTAACACCAGGAAGGAGGGGTGTTCACAGAAGTCTGTAGAGAGTGAATTTCACAAAGGGGACAGAACACTGAACACTGCAGTATTTGCTACCATGCTAATAAATGGTCATCCATGGAGTCAGTTGGATGTTCTACAAAATCCATAAATGCAACGTAACAAAATTGTCTCTCAAAGGTCTTGGATTTTCCCACCACAAAATGCGGCCCAATGGAGTTGGCAGGCAGGACGTCACCTCTGGAGCCTGAAGCTGCTTTCTGGAAACAAATCATTACCGACTACTTTGTCCATGTTGGCACATGCTAAAGAGTGCTGTGTATCATGTTCAGTCTAGTGTTAGAGATGATAGGGTTGGACCCTCGATGACAAGGACCATGTCCTTCCCGGAGCACACACAACTATAATGTCACATACACACAAGTTGGCCAAAACCTTCTTTGCCCTGTGACTGTCCTTTTATTTAGGATAGCCACAGTGGCTACATTTCTTTCTTTAGGGAAACTTTTACTTCTCCTCTGACATATTTAATTTATTCACTAAAAACGATATATCGATTCAGTTACATCACCTAAAAATATTAGAAAATACAATTTTAAAAGTTCCTTCAAAATGTGCACATGCACAAACCTGGTATTACCCACTGTGAACTTAGTCCTCTTAAGATTTACCTGCATCTTTAACAATATCACTAACTCTGTGTAAGAATGCATGTGCCTATGTAAGGGTATATCCTGTTCCGTATCAGGTGAGACTTTCTGGACCTCTCAGGTGGGGCTCAGGATGGGAACTGCAAATGTTACTTGGCTAGGGTAACCAATTTAGCACCAGATTTGCCCTGGAGTTGCCTGGTTTTAGCACTGAATGTCCCTTGTCCTGGGAAACCTCTCAGTCCTGGACAAACCAGGAAGTACGAAGTCAGTCACCACGCACTTGGCACCAGTCCGTTGAGGTAGCTCTCTCTCCCCAACTCTATCTGGAGGCCTTATTTTTGTTCTAGAGTTCATAATTCATTGATTCTACAATTTCTCTTAAGAAATTATATACAGTTTGTTAACAGTTAATATTGGGCCAGGTACAGTGGCTTATGCCTGTAATCCTAGCACTTTGGGAGGCCAAGGCGGGAGAGTCATGTGAGCCTGGGAGTTCGAGACCAGCCTGGGCCTGGACAACAATAGCAAGATCCTGTCTCTACAAAAATACAAAATTAGCCAAACATGGTAGTACATGCCTGTAGGCCCAGCTACTCAGGAGGCTGAGGCAAGAGGATCACTTGAGCCCAGGAGTTCAGGCTGCAGTGAGCTATTTTTGTGCCTAGAGGACAAAGCAAAACCCTGTTCATAAAAAATAAAGCAAAAATAGTACTTATAACAAATTTTTAAAATATATGTATATATCAAGTTATAAAGAATGGCATAACCCCTTAGAGTTCTGATATTAACCACCATGTAATTGATGTAGCACTGAATAGGAGTGACTGGGAGATGTTCCTCTTCTCAGCCCAATCCAGGTTATTTTCTTATATCACATGGGATTGACGTCATAGCTGGTCCCTCTTCATTCATCCATTCACTATGTAAATTGAATGCTTACTATGTGCCTGGCTGTGTGCTGGGCACTAGTAATATAGCAGAAAACAAGGGACACATTGTGCCCTTGTAGAATCTATATGCTGGTGGAATAGACTGATATTAATCAAGTAATCTCACAAACAAATACGTAATTTCTAATTGAGGTAGGTGCAATGCAAGGGAAGTCCAGAGTACAATGACAGGGTACAGCAGGAGATGTTCATTAGATATAGTCAGAGGTAGCTTCTCCAGAGAGGAAACATACAAGCTGGCCAAAAAGGATGAGTCAAAATACAAATTAAAACTGTCAAAATACAAATTAGAAACAACTTAACTCCAACCAGATTCAAAAGTTAAATAGTCAGGCATGGCAAGATGTGGTTCAGAGGGCACACTTGTCTACTGCTGGTGGGAGTTTGTGTCTGTTGCTACTTTGTGTCTCTGAGTGCCACATCCTCTTTCCCTACTCTGCATTGCTAGGGTTTGGACTCTGCAAACTGCATTTCCCAGGATACGCTGACTACTGGTTTCCTGTGATTTTCTGTAGTGAAAGGCACTTGTGGACATTAGAAGGCAGAAGAAGAGGGAAGCTTTCTGCTGCTGGCTCTGACTCTTGATGGTAGTTACTGATGACACTGGCAATGGAAGAGGGCAGCTGGAAGCCAACCGCCTGTGCAGACAGCACCTCTTTCAGCAGTCCCTGCCCAGGCTGAGGCAGTACCTCTTCCACAGATCCGGAACCAACTGCAGCAAGCACAGGCTCGGGGACTGAGCTCAAGGGCACTAAGAGCTTCTGATTTCCAAGGATCACAGCTTCTTCCTTTTGGATCCTCCAGTCCCATTTCCTTCTTTTTACTCTTCCAGCCTTCTTAAAATCGTTGTTTATTTTTATTTTTTTGTATGTATGTATTTATTTTTGAGACAGTCTTGCTCTATCGTCTAGACTGCAGTGCAGTCATACAATCTTAGCTCACTGCAACCTCTGCCTCCCAGGTTTAAGCAATTCTCATGCCTCAGCCTCCCAAGTACCTGGGAATATAGGCACGCACCAGCACACCTGGATAATTTTTGTATTTTTAGTAGAGATGGGTTTTCACCATGTTGGCCAGGCTGGTCTCAAACTCCCGACCTCAAGTGATCCCCCTACCTCAGCCTCCCAAAGTAATGGGATTACAGATGTGAGCCACCACACCCAGCCAAGATCTTTGAAACCAATTTCTTCTATTAAAGTCCCTCTGTATGAAATACATAGAGTGGTTTTAGTTTCCCTAACTAGACCCTTAGTGTTTCAATCATTTTTTTCTTTTCTTTTCACAATTTTTAATTCTGAAAAAAATTTAAACATGCATTTTCCACCAATGTTTTGTCACATTTGTCCTCCGTCTCTTCTTCTCTCTCTCTCTCCTTTGTCTCTTCAGCTGTTTCTCCACCTATTCCCTGTTTTGCTGAGCCATTTAAAAATAAACTGTATCCTGGCATGTCCCTCTAAATTACTCTCAAAAGAGTAAAAATTTTTTTTAAAAATTAGAGTATGCATAAAAAGGGGCATGTTCATACTAACTCTGATGCCATTCACATTTTCTAAGTTAACAATAATCTCATGGTATTACCCAATATGCATTCTGTATTCAAACTTCTCCAATTGTTCCAAATATGTCTTCTACGGTTTTTTTCCTTATGCAAGATTCCTGTATTGTGTCAGGTTATGTCAGCTCAATCAGTTATGAAAACAGTTTGGCATTATCTTATGAAATTCTTGCTCATATGCACCAGGAAACATGTAGAAAATGTCCATAGTAACATTGTTCTTAAGAGAAAACTCTTTGGAAGTGTGGGGAGGAAAAGGAAAGAGTCAAGGATGCCTTCTCTGGGTCTGGCTTGGCAGCTCAATGGACAGAGTTGCTTTGTGCTTTTGCTGCCTGCCCTACAGTGGTCCACTAGCTTTCTGCTTTCCTAATGCTCCCAGATGCTGTCTGCACCTGCTCAAAATTTTCTCTACCTGATTTCTGCCTCAAAAACTTTAAGAGCATTTTTATTGCTGAGTGATTTCTGACTCTGCCTTTCACAAAATCACGAAATGTAGGAAATGCTGTGGAGGTAATTCCCCTCCAACACCAAAGGGCTCTATTACTGGTCCTCATTCTGCACAATCTGAGTGTCCTCGAATGGTGTAATGGCTTTTAATTCCAAGTGCTGCCTGAAAGACTCTGCCATCATACAGAAGTCATTTTTCCTATAATTATGCCCTGTATCCTACTATGAAACTTCCCTCACTTCCTATCCCTAGCCCTTTCCCTTGCTGCAGTCAGAGTTAAAAGCAGCCACCTGCTGCCCCGTGGGGTTTAACTGCTTTCCTTTCTGCCTTCTTACATGTGTGGGTTACATGTGCAGTGGTGGGATATTTGCTCAGTAGTTAGTTCTGTCTGCTTGCCTATAGTATCATGCATATGAATGGCTTGAGCCATCTACTACTGAATACCCTGGCTTATCCTGTATCACCTCTGTGAATTATTTTACTCTTCAGGTTGATGAAGCCTGAAGGATGGGAGGGTGAGGAATAACATAATGATGAATGCCTTATGAGAAATTGCTTAAGGAAATAATACCAGAGGCAAGCTTTCCGCATGACATCTCAGCCATTGTCTGAGGTGATCACACTGTCATTCCTGAAGCAGTTCTCCATTATCTTGCTTACATTATGTGCAGCATATCTGATAGTAATTCTAATGAAGTCAGAGGCTAGAAACTATGTCAACTGCCCTGAAGCTGACCCTTACAACCAAAAGAATAAACAAAGCTATAGAATGTGGTAGACTGTTTGACATAATCTTGATGGGCACTAATGCTTTCTTAAGAAGTTACATGAAAATCTTGGTCAAGTGTCTTCAAGTATTTTACAGTCTTATCCTAAAAGTCTTTCCAGACCACCATAGACTTCTTTTAATGATGCAAAGTGCTGCTAGTCTCTTCCCAAATCTTTGAAGTAAATTCTTCTGGACATGGAAAAAGTACAAATGGAATCTTCTAGCATTTCTATACCCACCGCATGTGATAGCATAGAGATGGTCTTCAAAAGTGATAGCCACTTGCTGAATAAATTCTTCCATTAGCATAGGGAGAAAGAGAGCCAAGGATCACTGTTATTTATTAAGTGTGATTTGTTTTTTTTTGTTTTTTTTTTCAGTTTCCTGAATCACATTTTGCTCTTGGGACTCCTGTTGCCTCAAGCTAAATCCAAGTGGGGGTGGTAAGTGACCACATTCATGGTAATATTATTTTTGTCTCTTTCTCTTACTGTCTGTTACAAAACTTCAAATGCCTTTCAAACATCTTCAGCTATTTCTGGGAATTGCCAGAAGATGCCTCATATATGCTCATGAATGAGTTCTCCCTGCTATGGTTTGAATGTTTGTTCCTCCAAAACGTAGATGTTGAAATCCTAACCTGAAAGGTGATGATAGTAGAAAGTGGGGTCTTTGGGATGTAGCTAGTTCATCAGGGTAGAGTCCTCATGAAAGATTAATGCCCTTATAAGAAGAGACTCCAGGGCTGGGCATAGTCTCATGCCTGTAATCCCAGCACTTTGGGAGGCTGAGGTGGGTAGATCACTTGAGGTCAGGAGTTCAAGACCAACCTGGCCAACATGGTGAAACCCCATTTCTACTAAAAATACAAAAATTAGCTGGGCGTGGTGGCGCGTGCCTGTAATCCCAGCTACTCAGGAGGCTGAGGCAGGAGAATTGCCTGAACCCAGGAGGCGGAGGTTGCGGTGAACTGAGATCGCGCCATTGCACTCCAGCCTGGGTAACAAGAGCGAAACTCCGTCTCAAAAAAAAAAAAAAATGGTTTAAGTGGTACATTTTAGGCTATGTATATTTAACTACAATACAAAATATTTGAATAGAATAATAAAATGTGTGTAACAAGGTTAGACCAAAAAAAAATCTCTGGGCCTCTGGATGTGTCTGTTTCACAGGAGTGACCCAATTTAGGCTCAAGTTAAATCTCCAACAGCACCTGCATTCAAGTTATTTAAGGTGGGACTAGCCATCACTGCAGTGATAATGGGCTATTTTATGGAAGGCACACTTTCTCCTACCAGTATTTCCATATGGGGATTCCTTCCCAGCGTTTCTCAGAAAACTTATATTTCTCTTAATCCCAAGAAAAATCAATCAAGAAGGCAAGAATATGGGAAAATATGATTCTCCTGTGAGAATTAATGCTTCACAATTATTGGATGGTAGCATCACAACCATCAGACAGTGCTATCAATTTGAAGGAATCCATTAACACTAAGCTAAAAGCAACAGCAGGAAATGCTAACAAATGGAGCCCAGAACAAGGTGGGCACACAGGAGGTGGGTGGCCGCAGCATCATCAGTCTTGCATACAGCTGCCCTGGCCTAAGTGAGTGTTCATGGGGCCAGTCTGCTGCTAACAGGAAATCATTGCTGCAAATAGAATAAATAGTACTAAGTTTTATGCACAGAAAACATTATTATGAGTCCTGTAAATGATGTTTCAAGAGATAACAAGTTTTGAAAGCAAAATAGATACTTAAGTTGATCCTGCCTGATGCTAAGATCAGGGTAAGATATCCTTGCTAGTAAAGTTACTCTTTGATAGTAAACTTACTAGTAATCAAATGTTACAGTATTTGAATACTACCCAGTAACATTTACTGGTGTTTTCCAGTATTTGAATATTTTCCATACACTATGGTATCTTATAAATATTTTACCAGAAAAAAATGCAAAGAGAGTATGACATGAATGCTATCACAGAATGCTTCAATATAAAAATAGAAATTGACCTAAAAGCTGTTAGCATAAGCAATATTGATTTCAATAGCAAAATCAAAGTCAGGAAAATAAAGCAAAATATTTTTATCATTAAAAAAAGGAAATGAGACTGGGTGTGGTGGCTCACACCTGTAATGCCAGCACTTTGGGAGGCTGAGGCAGGTGTTTGAGACCAGCCTGGCCAACATAGTTAAACCCCATCTCTACTAAAAATACAAAATTTAGCTGGGCGTAGTGGGGCACACCTGTAATCCTAGCTACTTGGGAGGCTGAGGCATGAGAATCACTTGAACCCAGAAGGCAGAAGTTGCAGTGCCAAGATCACGCCACTGTACTCTAGCCTGGGTGATGGAATGAGACTCCATCTGAAAAATTAAAAAATAAAAAAGGAAATTAGCTTAAACGGAGCAGCATGAACCCTAAGATCCAACTTGAAGCTGCTTTTGGATGCACTGTTCACAATACAACCCATGTCAACACAAAGTGAAAGTAATTTTCTACATCTAAAATGTTTGCCATGAAACAGAAATCCCAACTATTGGACAGGGCAGTGAATGTTCAGTGTTCTCTAAAATTTACACTGGAGAATGGCAACTTTTAAATACTGAATATTGGTCATGTCTTTCCATTTCTAAAATCATTTTCATTTGACATTTATTTGATGCTAATTGCCCCTTCTCTTATAGTATTTCCTGCTATCGAACGTTTATACCAGGTAAACAACATTGTTACCTGTTATTTAAATGTGTAATATTTTCATGATTTATCAGTTAATATAAACTAAACATATATTACATAGCATAGACCTCTCTATATGGAAAACCTTTGTATAACTCCATTGCAAGAAGATTCACAATTTATTATTATGGTCAGTCATTATTTTTAAATTCATGAATAAAGTATTATAAAACTTAAAGAATAAGTTATGATATAAAGAATTCCTGGGGATTGCCAGGGATTCCAATTGTTCATTCTTCAATCCTGAATATTGATATCTATCAGGAATTTCAAAATGCTATTTCCTGCCCATTTATTAATGACAATACATCCTGGAGCTTGCATACAAGTCTAACTCAGTTCAGGTGAACTTCATTTGCCTATGGGTAAATAGGTAGACCGTCATCTTACTACACAATGCATATCTAAGGGATTCCCTGAATTGAGAAATTACTTGCTGGAAATGCGACTTAGCAGAAAATTCTTTTGAGTGGTCACATATTCATACTACTAAGTAATTTTAGAAAATAATTAGTCAGACGTTATATTTCAACATTTGAGATGTCAAAGATGATAAAATTTTCTGATGAGTTTTTTCCGAACAGTTCAAGAATTTTTATTGCTGGACTTCCTCCATTAGGAAATGGCCTCATAGATAACAATGTGGAATCTTCTAGAAGGAGAAAATGCAGTCTTTGTGACAGATAAAGTTCATAGTTTAAGAAATAATCTTGTTCAACTTCTAAACACATTTGCTTATGAAAATTAAAATAAAAACCTATTTGGCCCTGCAGATGAGTACACTTAGATTTGTATCAGTCTAGGGGTGCTACTGGGGCAATATTTATCAATGTTTACTGCACTTTGTCATGACTTTATTGCCCTGCCCTTGCTAGCAATAACTTGAGAAAAGTGATTAAACGTTCTATAATAAATATTGAAGAATAATACTTATCTATGTGCTATTATTCAAATTTATTACCATATCTCTGATTAGGGCAAAACTCCTATAATGGGTAAAATATTGTCTTAGTCCTGATTCCCTGGGAAGCAGAGCCTGAGGCAAGGATTGAGTCTTGATGCTTCACTTGGCAGATGTAGTACCAGAGCCGTGAGAGTGAAAGAGGAAGAAAATGAGTCCAAGAAGGAATGGAAGCATTGAAAGCTGTTGCATACCACAGCACTGGAGGGGCCTCACAACAAGCTGTGATGACACCCATGGAGCCACACATGTCTAGATAAGCTGTACAGAGAAACTGTGGATTGGAACCATCTATAGGAGGAAGCGAGAAGCAGGAATTTCTTTGCCCAGCTCCTTCCCATCTCCTAGTTCCATTTGCCAAAGTTTGCCCCATGGAGACATTTCTTGTTTGCATCATGGGGCTGCTTGGACTGCTGCTCTAGAAATGCGGTCCCATGCCTCACCCTGTGGCATCTCACGCAAGTCCTTAAGGAAGGGAAAGGCCGGAAGCTTGGGGATAGAGACTGGTTTGTCTGGCTGTGCAGCGGCCCCACTGACTAGTGATCTCCAGGCAGTAGAGCTATGCAGCCCCATGGAGAGGAGGAAGGCCAGAGCAGCAGCCACCACAGAACAGGCATCATCAGAATCTAGAAGACATGTGAGATGTGCTGACTCCAAGGATCTCGCGTCAGAGTGTCAAAGATTGTTTTGGGGGGCAGGTGTCAAAATGCATGTGTTTAAGCCCTGGTTTCCACTACCTTGGAATGGGACTGTATTTGGAGAGAGGACCTTTAAAAAGTTAAAGTAAATGAAGTCATTAGAGTGGACCCTACATCAGTATTTCTGGGTCATTCTGAGAAGACACAGATTAGGACTCAGACACACACACAGGGAGGAGCATGTGGGAAGGAAGAAGACAGCTGTAGACAAGACAGAGAGACCGCGGGAGAAATCAACCCTGCCAACAGCCTGATCTTGGACTTCCAGCCTCCAGAACTATAAGGAAATGGATAGCTGTTGTTTAAACCAACTAAGCTGTTACGGCAGCCCTCAATGACTAATAAACAGGGATAAATCGGAAAGCAAGCAAACCAAGTCCTGTGCTGACTCCCTTTCATTTTTTTCACTCATTCGCATTCCCTTGAGGTCAATTTCTAGAGCAGCCAAATTATTAGCTCTCTGAATCCACCAAAATGAATTGGCCTTCTTAATTTTTTCATCAAAATGAGAGTCTACAATAAAACATTAGATGTTTTGCTAGTAGAATACAGCAATATAGTCAAATAGGCATGATATATTTCAATGAATAATTTATGTATTGCACTGGTATTAGCTCTACAATGCTTTTACTACCACTTTCTAGGACATAGCAACAATTATTAATATATTAACATGCTGATTATTGAGATAGTGATTGATATTGAGATAACTTCAATCAAGTCATTAAAAGAAATTTAAAAGTAATAGAAGTTACAATGTGTTCTACAAAAAACAAACAAACTAGAATATGCAGAATCTACAGTGATACAAAGAAAAAAACTAGGAAAGTGAAATTGGCTGAAATACCAAACATTTACATGGCTGTGATGAATGTCAACTTTATACAATTATTGGTTTATGCAGTTCAGTTGCTGCTTCAGGGATTGGAAAAAATCATGTGAATGAAACAAAATATATCTAAAATGATCAAAAATGAGAGACCAAGGGAAGTTACTATGCAGTGAACAAGAAAATAGCAAACAAAAGCACTGTTTTATTTATGCATTTTATCAGCGGATTAACTAGTGTCCTACAAATGCTCTTTAATTAGACTGATTTACATGAGAGTAAGATAAATAAGTATTGTTCTATGCTGCCTTATGTTATTTCTTCTCCCCTTTCTCTGCCCGTTAGCTGTCTCTTTTTCATCTGGAAAGTCCTGGGCTTTTTCTCATGCCTCATGTTTTACACTCTCTTAATTGCATTTTCTTGTTTCTCCATTTGGACAACCTATCCTGAATCATATCAGCATTCATTTGAGTGCCCTCGTAGGAGGCATGGAGTTAGTGGAGAAGGGAGAGAGAAACAAAGCAAGCCCCTGTCCTCCAAGTATTTACTATCTAGAAGGAACAAGCACTTAGAGGTTAGGGCCAAGTCTATTTAGTTTGCTTTCAGTTCCTGCTTACGGAGTCCTTGTGCCAGGTATAAAATGTGAAGTCATTTGGCCCCTCCAGTCAGCGCCTTTTCCCCATGCCCCCAACCATGTCAAGCAAAATGAATAAGTAAATTGTGGTATTTTAATACAAGAGGAAATTATAAAGGAATAGGAGTGAAGAATTTACAACTATGCTAAACAATATAGATTAATCTCACACACAAAATGTTGAACAAAAGACACCAGACATTAAGGGGTACATATTGCATAACTCATGCTTAACGCACAGAGTGTACAAAAGCAGGCAGGACTAAGCCTCTTGGTAGAAGTCAGGAAAGTGGCTACTCGGGGAGTGGAGTAGGGGGGACAGTGCCTGGTTAGGAGCATGAGCTGAGGGGGCCTGAGGCGCTGCTGAACTTTTTGTTCTTCATCTGAATGCTGGTTTAAACAGGTATGTTCAGTGTGTGAAAATTCATTGAACTGTACACTTATAATACATGTATCTCTATGTATATTATACTTCAACACAGAATTTGTAAAAACCTGATCAAAAGGTCCCACCAAAACAAAGTTTTTCTAATATTGATAATAACCGAGCTCCCAGTTTTCCAGAGTTTTCATAGAAACAGCTAAGAATAACACTTCTTCATTACCGGGCTCGAAGGGAGATGTTATTTTGTTCAAAAAGCTTTCCAGGGTCTCCATAGCTAGGTTCCCTCGACATCCGGGCTGAAAAAGGAATCTGCAATGTAATTGATTTGGTTTTATATCCTGCGCCACTCCTAACGATAGGCTAAAAGCCACAGGAAATTAGGCTAAAATAACAAAAACAGTTGAGCCCGTTTTTAAAGGTAGCAATAGGTATGTGGTATGTGGCTAACAAGAACTCCAAGTTGAATGCCAGCTGAATGATGAAAATGTGTTTTTAAATTATTTCTATGTGATGGTGAAGAAAAATGCAGATTAAATAACACACACATCTTGTAGTCTAGCACTCATAAAGCAAGAGAGATCTAATGGATGTACCATCAGATGGGAAATGAACAACTTGCAAGTACAAAAGAGACTATGAAACACCTTGTGTAACACATCTACACAAAAGAAATATACATGGAATCAATTGTGGCAAATTAGCTTTTGTAAGAAAAACATCTCCTTAAGGAGCAACACAACTGAAAGGGAAATCAATGGAATTTTACAAAATAGAAGAATGTGTTCTATAGTTTAAGATCTAAATTTAATTGGTCAGAGTGGAAGTGTTTGCACTTTCTTTCCACATATACCCAGAGAATGTAGTATTTTAAAATAATTCCACAGGTCCAAATTGCAAAAACACAATAATAATAATGTTCTATTATATCAACCAAAGCTAAGCTTCTTAAAACCTGATTAGATACATGCTAAATCATGACATGACAGATACAGAATAAATCCATAGTGTTGAATCAAACCAGGTTTGAATCCCTGATTTCAAACCAGGACTTAGGAAAATGGTCCAGAATATAAAATTATGGAAAACATTACAGTACATCAAAGCAAAGCAAGTTTAATTAGGCTTAGTTTGATAATTGCCGAAAACAAAGAACTTGCCTCACAGCAGGGCTGGTGTAAAATCCAGCAGTAAGTCCAGTGGATTCAAATTAAAACCACACTATCTACCATCCCACATGAATCCTTTTATCTGAAGGCTCCAGAGAACAAAGAATTACAATTCAGCTCAGAATTACAGAGGGTGGGTCATTTTTTTTTTTTATCAGGGTTTGCTTTGGCTAAAACCTGACTCTGTGTGTTTCATTTCTTTATTTTTAAAATATGACATATAAGGACTTTAAGGTAAAAGCCAAGAGACTAACCAATACCAGCAAAAGCCAGCAGATCGGTGTATTTCTTCAGAATATTTACCTCCAAAGGATCCATTTCCACTTTTCCCCATAGAGGAGTCATAGGGGAACAAAATTCATAGTCTTGCAGCCAGATTCTCCTTGAAAGTACTGATTTTCTAGATTGGAAATCTAGAAACTGATCTCTCTGGAGAATGATACAATCCCCTCGAATTTAAATAGATTAGGAACATCCTGAGATTAATTGGGGCAGAGTGTTATTGCTATGCTAATTTTTCAAAGTAGAAAACTGTTAAGAGGAAATCAAGAAGCCAGAAAGAAAGAGATGAAGAGAGAATGTTATCAGACCTTACTCCCACCACCTTCCAACCCTATGCCCCCTCCCCAACCCACCATTGCCCCCCACACCCCCCCCCGCCTTGTCCAGACCCTCATCATACATCACCAAGACCGCTGCCAGGTTCCGCTCTTTGCTTCCTGACTTTGGGCTCCTCCAGCCACCTACTTTCAACACTCTTGCCTGAACTATAATTCTGAAAAACAAATATGATCGTGTCATCTGCCCACTTATGAAATGTCACGGAAATTTTTAAAATTCAATACTAATACGAAAAACATTCAACCTCACTAAAAATAAAATGCTCATTAAAGCAGCAACTAAATATCATTTTTGCTTATCTAATGGACACAAACATCAAACAAAAAAATGATTAGCACTGGCAAGGGGGTTATGGAAGAGGCACATTTATAAATACCTCTAGTGAAAGCACCAATTAGAATAGGCTTTTGGAAAATCAATTTGACCACATAATATTATGAGCATTCAAAAGACTGTTACACGCTTTGACCCTACTTCTAAGAATTTATCCTAAAAAGTAATCAAAGATATGAACAAAGACTTATGTAGGACAGTAATCACGGACGGCTAAAATTGCTATCATTAGATTCTGCTAAGGATGGCAATTTTAACCTGCCATGATTCATTAAGAAAATGTAGCCATAAGGCCACCCTAGGACAGACAGGGCATCCTAGGGCAGAACTCCGAGGACAAGAAATTCAGCAGCTAGCACTGGCTGTGCATACATTCCTTCACTGGTCTCCAGGGCAAGAGAAAAGATGAAGCAGAGGGTTAAGGTCAGAGTATAGGAGTAGATGAGAAGGAGCGAGTTGCCCTGATTTGTTGCTGACACTGCATTAAAAAATATATTGACTTTTAAATTATACATACACATAATAAAGAATTGAAGTGAATCCAGAAAATACAAAATAAAGCTAAAAATGAGAATTTAGCCTGAAGACCACCACAAAAAGTAATTTTTTTTGGAGACAGGGTCTGTCTCTTTCACCCAGGCTGGAGTACAGTGGCAAAATCTCAGCTCACTGCAATCTCCACCTCCTGTGCTCAAGCAATCCTCTCACCTCAGCCTACTGGGTTTCCAGATAGCTGGGACTACAAGTATGTGCCACCACATCTGGCTAATTTTTGCATTTTTTGGTAGAGCCGGGGGTTTGCCATTTTGCCCAGGCTGGTCTCAAACTCCTGGCCTTAAGGGATCCTCCCTCTTTGACCTCCCAAAGTGTTGAGATTGCAGGCATGAGCCACCATGCTCAGTGAAATAAATTATTATTATTAAAGTGCACCTCATTCCAGGCAGCTCTCCATGCATATATAGACTAGCTGGAGAAATACCTTTATAAAAATAGGATTATAATTTGACTTCTATTTTTATTAAAAAGTATTACGTTTAATTTTACTTTAACGGAAGGAATAGCAAATAAAGTAAAACTAAAGAAATTGCTGAAGTCTAGATAAATATTTTTTCACCACCAGAGGTAATATTTCATAAAATATCCCTCCAAGGTTAAAGTAAAAAGAGGTTGGTGTCATTTAGTTTAAGATATATACTTGCATTAATTTTAGACAGTATCAATACTGTCTATAATGAAAGATAAGGAACTAGCACTCCTATATTTCCTTTTACCTTCTCATTTTTGAAAGCTCCATTATTCTTTTAACTGGAAGTGTATATAACATTGACATTCTGCTCTATTATCATAATTCTTACAATTGTTTGGTCTTAGTTCTATGTTTAAATTTACTGTTTAGAGAAGCATATGTATGTGGTAAGGCTTTTTTAAGAAGCAAGGGAATGCTAAAAGCAAGAGTCAAGAGAGTCATGTTTTCCATTTGAGGATGTAAGGTGATGAGGACAAGAAAGACAGATAGAACGCTCCAAATGTACTGAGTGGAATGTTCACAATTGTTCATGTGTTAATTTCTAATCTGTTTTTATACACACATTTATAAAACTCGAATCATGTCATATTTGAAGTTTGGTAACTATTGATACCTTCAAAATGCTGAGATAAAAACTGACAACTTAGAACTATATACCCAGCAAAACTATCTTTCAAGAAGGAGAGTACAATAAAGACACTTTCAAATAAACAAAAATGTGATACTTTCTAGCAGCAGTCCTCTATTAAAGAGACTTCTATAAAATAAATTTTAGGAATAAGGAAAATGACTAGCAGAAAAGTCTGAGATGAAAGAATTAAAGGAAAAGAAATTGATGTACACAGAGGTGAATCTAAACTAATAATTTCTATTAAAAATGAGCAAACACTTCCCAACTCATCTATGAGGGCTGGTATGACCTTGATATCTATGTCAGATAAGAGCAATATTAAAAGAAAATTATATTCCTATAAAGTCGCAATGCCATTTTTTGCAGAAATAGAAGAATCTATTGTAAAAGTCACATGGAATCTCAAATGACCTTGAATAACCAAAATAATTTTGAAAAAGAGCAAAGTCGAAGACCTCACTCTTCCTGATTCCAAAATAAAGCTACCATAATCAAAATGATATGTTACTGGCATAAAGACAGGCATATAGAACAAAGGAACAGAATCAAAAGACCTGAAATAAACCCTCATGTGTACGGTTAAACAATTTTTGACAAGAGTGCCAAGACCACACAGTGGGAAAAGAATAGTTTCTTCAACAAATGGCATTGGGAACCCTGGATATCCACATGCAACAGAATGAAGTGGGACCCTTATCTTACACCACGTACAAAAATTAACTCAAAATAGATTAAAATTAAGATCTAAAACTATAAAACTCCTAGAAGAAAACATGGGAGAATAAAGAAAATAAAACATAAAGGAAAAGGCTCATGACATTGGATCTCGCAATGATTTCTTGAATATGACACCAAAAACACAGGCAACAAAAGCAAAAATAGACAAATAGGACTACCCTAAACTTAAAAACTTCTACACATCAGAGGAAACAAGCAACAGAATTTCTTTCTATATACAGAATGGGAGAAAATATTTTCAAATCATATGTCTGATATATGATAAACATCCAGAATGTATAAAGAACTCCTACAACTGAACAACAAATAAATAATCCTTTTTAAACATAGGCAAATGATTTGAATAGATATTTCTCCAAAGATATACAAATGGCCAATGAGTAAGTGAAAAGACATTCAACATCACTGATCACTAGAGAAATGCAAATTAAAACTATAATGAGATATCATCTCATATCCATTAGGATGGCCACTATAAAAAACAAAACAAAACAAAACAAAACAAAAAAACAGAAAATAGTGAGTGTTGGTAAGGATGTGGAGAAATTGGAACACACTTGCACTGTTGGTGAGAATGTAAAATGGTGTGGCCACTTAGAAAAACAATATGGAGGCTCCTCAAAAAATTAAAAATAGAATTACCACAAGATCCAGCAATCCCACTACTGGATACAAAGACAAAGTAACTGAAAGTAGGATCTCAAAGAAGAATTTGCACACCTGTGTTTTTTGCAGCATTCGTCAAAATAGCCAAAAAGTGGAAGCAACCCAAATATCCATTGGCAGATGAATGAATTTTAAAAAAATGTCTATCCATAAAATAGAATATTATTCCATCTTTAAAAAGAAATCCTGACACATGCTACAACATGGATGAACCCTAGGACATTATGTTAAGTGAAACAAGCCAGTTACAAAAAGACTGTAGGATTCCACTTATATATGAAGTATGTAAAGTAGTCGAATTCATAGAAACAGAAAATAGAATGGTTGTTTTCCAGAGACTGAGGACAAAATGGGAGTTGTTGTTCAATGGATAGAGAGTTTCAGTTTTGCAAGATGAAAAAGTTCTGGAGATCACTGCACAAAAATATGAATATACTTCATACTACTGAACTCTACACTTAAAACTAAAATTTTGTGGGTTTTTACAAAGAAAATTTTGAAAAAAAAAATTATAGGCCAAGGTCTTTCATGAATACAGCTGTAGACATCCCCCCCCAAAATATTACCAAGCTAAATTCAGTATACAAAAAAGATCGCAAAAAAAAAAAAAAAAAAAAAAAAAAGATCGCATATGATGAGCAACTTTGGCTTCTCCCAGGAATATAAAGAGACTTAACATAGGAAATCTCAAAACATAATCCCTACATTACAAAATTAAAGGGGAAAAATCTTGTAATCACCTTGTAGATGCAAAAACAGAATTTGACAAAATGTAACCCTCATTGGTCTGCTTATTACCTCTCTAACTCCATCTCCTGCTACTCTTTCCCTGATTTCTTCAGTTCCAGGCATGCTGGTCTCCTTACTATTTCTAAACAAGCCATGCACACTCTCAGCTCCATCTTTGCCCCTGCTAACACTCTGTCTGGAATGCTTTCCTGACACATATGTGCTTTCCTGGCTTCTTCAAGCGTTTGCTCTAATAGTGCCTTCTCAAGACCTTCCGTTGCCACCCTATTTGAAACTGCATCTCCCAGTCCCAGCACTTCCATCCCCTTTCCTTACTTCAGTTTTCTCCATAGCATTTATCACCTGCGAGTACACTATGTTTATTTATTGTGTTTTCCTCCACTACGCTGCGAGCTCCATGAGGGCAGGACTTTTTGTGTGTTTTGTTTGGAGAGGAATCCCTGGTGCTTGGACAGATGCACTAGATAAGTACTCAATAAGTAAGTGTTGCATGAATGCATAAAAGATAAATTCTTTTGGAAGAACAGGAATAGAAGAGACTTGATTTTCTGGGTGAAGGATATCATTACCAAAATCCTTCAGCAAACATCATGGCTAATGATGAAATGTTAAATACTTTCTCTTGAAACTTATGAATAAGTTAAAAATGCCCAATATCCTTGCTTCTATTAAAGGTTGTACTAGGGAGTTCTAGCCACTATAAGCAAATGAAGCAGAAAATGGGATTAAAAGAAAAAATTTGTTTAGTCAGAGATATGATTATTCATATGCAAAACACTTCAAAGTTACAGATTATTTGAATAAATTATTAGAATTAAGAGGGTATAATAAAAGATGAATGTAAAAATCAATCATATTTTTATATATCAACAACAGAAAGACGATGTAAGAAACAATACCATTCACAATGACAAAAAGGCATCTATGAAATCATCAAAAGACAGGCAGCAACTTTATAGAGAAAAATTTAATGAAAATTGCTTGGCTAAATATAGAGACAGACCATGTTTATGATTAGGGAGACTCACTATTGCAAATTGACACATATATTTAATGCAATTCCAATCAGAATTCCAGTGGTGCTTTTTGATATATTTGATAATCCAATTCTAAAATTCATATGGAAGGGCAGAGTCCCAAAAATAGCCAAGACACTTCTGAAGATGTGTAAGATGCTGAGCTAGCCCAAATGATATTGTCACCAAGGACAAAGCTAGAGTAATTAAAACAGTGTGGTACTGGCATTGGTGTTCATTGCAGCACTGTTTACAATAGCAAAGACCTGGAACCAACCCAAATGCCTATCAATGATAGACTGGACAGAGAAAATGTGGCACATATACACCATGGAATATTATGCAGCCATCAAAAACGATGAGTTCGTGTCCTTTGTAGTCACATGGATGAACCTGGAAACTATCATTCTCAGCAAACTGACACAAGAGCAGAAAATCAAACACCGCATGTTCTCACTCGTAGGAGGGTGTTGAACAATGAGAACACATGGACACAGGGAGGGGAGCACTACACACTGGGGTCTCTTGGGGGGAAACAGGGGAGGGACAGTGGGAGGTTGGGAGGTGGGGAGAGATGGCATGGGGAGAAATGCCAGATATAGGTGAAGGGGAGGAAGGCAGCAAATCACACTGCCATGTGTGTACCTATGCAACAATCTTGCATTTTATTCACATGTACCCCAAAACCTAAAATGCAATAAAAAAATGAAATAGAAAAAATAATGGCCACAAAACTTAACATAGAGTATGTGGATTTTTTTTTTTTTTTTTTTTGAGATGGAATCTCGCTTTGTTGCCCAGGCTGGAGTGCAGTGGTACGATCTCGGCTCACTGCAACCTCCACCTCCCAGGTTCAAACAATTCTCTTGCCTGAGCCTCCCAAGTAGCTGGTACTGCAGGCGCCTGCTGCCATGCCCAGCTAATTTTTTGTATTTTTTCAGTAGAGACGGGGTTTCACCATGTTTCCCAGGATGGTCGCAAACCCCTGAGCTCAGGCAATCCGCCCACCTCAGCCTCCCAAAGTGCTGGGATTACAGGCGTGAGCCACCGTGCCTGGCAGATTCTTAAAACACCATAGCAGTGGCATGGTGGATCAACTGGGTATGGAAAAATATGTAATTGAACCCTCATCTCACATACTATATTCAACATTCAGTTCCTGATGCTTTTATTTTTATTTTTTACTTTTTTTTGGAGACACAGCCTCACTCTGTCACCCAGGCTGGAGTGCAGTGGTGCAATCTTGGCTTACTGCAACCTCCACCCTCTTTTTTTTTTTTTTTTTTTTTTTTTTTGGTAAAGCATGAACATTTATATTTAATTTACATTTTGACAATTTGCACATAAATAACATTGTAAACCAGTATGTAAACATAAGATAGTTTGTTGTTCTAGCAAAGTAAAAAGCCAGTAACTTTGGTCAGTTTTAACTTTGAGCAGAGGAAAAACGAAACCACTGTTGATTGTGGGCTCAGCATTCACATGTAAGAGGCAGAAAAGAGAAGGATGGATGGTGAGAAAAGCAGGAAGTCTTTAGAAAAATTCTCACTACAGGAAAGCACAGAAGAACAACAAAGGAGTAGTTGGGTATAAAAAGTGGTCTAATGTGTGTGATGCTTTGGTTTAATCTTCAGTTAAGGACTGTGTTTATCAAACACTGATACATAAAAAGCTGTCAGTCTTGCTGGTTACAGAAGACCAGGAAGGCTCTTGGGTTTCCCTGGATTATTTGAAATTTGTTCTCCTCTGCAGGTGAACATGAGTTGATGTGAACAAAATGTCAAATATAATTAGAAAATAGATTGACTAGTGATGTATCAGTATTTAGTAAGAAAGGATAGAGAAAAGTTACAGTGGTAAAGTCAGTTTTGAATTTCTGTGACTTAGGTGTGACCCCATAATGATAATGTGGCAAAAAAAAATTAGAGCCATCTTAGATGGTCCTGAATACTAAAAAATGGGCTGGGCGTGATGGCTCACACCTGTAATCCCAGCACTTTGGGAGGCTGAGGCTGGTGGATCACAAGGTCAGTTCAAATGATTCTCCTGCCTCAGCCCTCCCAAGTAGCTGGAATTATAGCCACCTGCCATCACACATGGCTAATTTTTGTATTTTTAGTAGAGATAAGATTTCACCTTGTTGCCCAGGCTGGTCTCGGGTGTGGTGGAAGGCACCTGTAATCTTAGCTACTCTGGAGGCTGAGGTACAAAAATTGCTTGGACCCAGGAGGTGGAGGTTGCAATGAGCCAAGATCGCACCACTGCACTCCAGCCTGGGTGACAGGGCAAGACACTGTCCCAAAAAATAAATAACGGCTAGTAATAAATTATTTTTGTTTGTCTTATTTTTCTTTTTTAATGTTCTTAATTTCATTGGGTATTCTGGGAGGATGATTTTATGATCCAGTTTCACTTGGTCTTCTTTACCTAGACGTCTTCCATATGCCCAGTATTGACATTCTGATGCAGGTTGACACATCTCTAGAACCCGCTAAAACTGATTAGTGTTTGTAACCCAAAAAACTCTGTTATAGACAAATATAGTCACATTTCTCTATCACATATTGTCAGGTTGAGACCAAAACAGAATGAGTTGAGAAAAGAAACATATGCGTTTACTTAAGTCTATTCTTAACAACAATAAAGTGGGCTTCTGGAGCTGAAAAGCAGTAAAGGTTGCCTTTGGAACTCCCCTGAGAAGTCCACACCATCCACTTCATCATAGCTCTTAAGGATCATTACTTAAAGTCCTCTGTCGATCTGGCTCAGTCCTAAGTGTCCTTGTTTTATAAGCATCTGGAGTTAAGATATTTTGAATTTACCAATTAGTGTTCATTGAGCACCTACCGTGTGCCTAACTCTGTACCCAGTGCTACAGGAGAGGCTCTGGACTCAGTGCTGTGGGGGACTAACAAAAAGTATTTGACAGTCTCTGACCTTCCAGAATCTACCAATTGGAGAGATAAGATGTATTCGTCCAAAACAGTGTATAATAGTTCAAAACAGGAGATAAATGCTCCACGCCAGCTCAGACTCTGTCTAAAGGTTTGATTAGACTGATTAAATCCATTGGGAAGGCCCTGAGAGGTCACTTTGTCCAACTTCCTACACTGAAGCACTCATCATAAACGCCTATTTGTTGAACAGCCATTGCCCGTCATTAACTGATAACTGCAACTGACAGTTTAAAAATGGGAAATTATTGGGCTCTTTGCGTGTAAAAGGTTTCTGAACTACCTATTAAGCCAACCAGTTTTCCCTCAAAAGCATATAAAACTGTCATGTTGAGTCACACCGAGTCAGCCACAGGCTCATCAATTGCTACCCCGGTGCAGGGGGACAGAAATTAGCTTTTCTTGAGCAAGAGGTTGGATGTACCCAGCCCCACTACCCTTCTAGTTTCCCCGAAATGTGTCATGTACTTGTCTTCCGTGAATCAAAGTTGATATTTTTAAACACAAATTTCAGTGGATATGGCAATCCGGTGTATAAGAAAGTATGGGACCAGCCCTGGGTTCAGAATCCAGCTCTGCATTTTCCAGCTCTGTGACCTTGTCCCTGAGGCTTCTTATGTGCAAAATGGAGCTAAGAAGACCTGGAGGTTGTCCTGGGGATTCACTTAGTGTGTAGAGAGAGCACAAGGCACTGAGCAGTACTTGGTAACTATTAGTGCTCTTGCCTTTTTTTTTTTTTTGGTTTGTTTGTTTGTTTTTAAAGACAGGGTCTTGCTCTGTCTCCCAGTCTGAAGTGCAGTGGTACAACCATAATCATAACTCACTGCAGCCTTGAACCCCTGGGTTCAAGTGATCCTCCTGCCTCAGCCTCCTGAGCAGCTAGAACTATAGGCATGCACCACCACGCCCAGCTAATTCGTTGCTCCTGCTGGTCTTGAACGCCTGGATTCAAGCAATCCTCCCCACTCGGCTTTCCAAAGCACTGGAATTCCAGGCATGAGCCACTGCAGCCGGCTTCTTCCCTTCTTTATGTGAGAAATTTTCCACATCTATGGCCCTAAGGGGGCCCACACATTTTAGGATTCATTCATTTGGTATTCATTCTAGAATTTCATTCATTAAGTATTTCTAAAACCTTTGATGAATGCATGACATTGTAGCAATATAGAGGGGAAAGAGAGTGATGAGATTAATGAGGGCTTTATGAAGGATATAAAAAACCGGAGCTGAATCTTAACAAATATTCACTTTTTGGATAGGCTGCAAAGAAAGGAGAGAACAAGGTTGAGCTGGGGCCTCTGAGCAAAGTTGAGGAGTGGGAATGAATGTGCCATTCCCAAGTGTATTAGTCCGTTTTCATGCTGCTGATAAAGTCATACACAAGACTGAGTAATTTATAAAGAAAAAGAGGTTTAATGGACTCACAGTTCTACATGGCTGGGGAAGCCATCATGGTGGAAGGTGGAAAGCAAATCTTACATGGTGGCAGGCAAGAGAGAATGAAAGCCAAGTGAAAGGGAAAACCCCTTATGAAACCATCAGATCTTGTGAGACTTATTCAGTACCACGAGAACAATATGGGGGAAACCATCCCCATGACTCAGTCATCTCCCACTGGATCCTCCCCACAACATGTGGGAATTATGGGAGCTACAAATTCAAGATGAGATTTGGGTGGGGACACAGCCAAACCAGATCACGTGGTTCAAGGAGACAGACAACCTGACTCTAGCAAGAACGTGTGTGGCAGATGCACCTGACAGCAGTAACTGAGGCACACCCTGAGAATGACCCTGTGGTCCAAGAAGAGTGTATGTTCAGAGTCCCCACCTAAGGAATCTGGGAGTGGCCAACCTGGAGATTCACTATCTCTATGAAGGGCATCGGAACCCCCCCAGTCCATCCCTTCAGTCCATGCAGGGGATGGAGGCCTTTTTGTGTGTTGGGGGTGGGGAGTTAAATGGAGGTTGCTAGGTAAGGGGTGCTGAATGAAAATTGCTATATAAACTGTATGCTTTCTATAAGCAGTAGCAGTTCTCCTGTCCAGACTGCCACACTGAAGAGCCTCTGTGTAAGTCCTCAATAAATCTCATATCTCATGCTGGCTCCAGGTCTCATTTTTGGCCTCTTGGACATGATACCATCCCTACCAGAGTCAATAGGGATTGACAGAAGCAAGGCGAAGGAATAACCATTTTTGAGAATGTGCTATGTGCCAAGCACCTTTGTGGGCTCATTTAGGCAAATTATTGCACACAGTCCTCCTAACAAGTCTATGAAGTGGATGTAGGTATCCATTCCACAATTATTTGTTGAGTGGCTGTAACTTTATTTGCAAGAAGTTAGAAGAATAAACTCACTAGAGGCCATGCAGTCAACAAATGGTAGAACTAGAATCCACACCCAGAGCTGCCAGCACCAAGCTTATTGTTCTTCCAGCTACAAGTTGCCGACTCCATACAAGGAATAATTATAGATGATTAGAGTGTATATTAGGGTTCTCCAGAGAGATGGAATCAACAGAACCAAAGGAAATACATATATCTAAAGACAGAGAGAAGAAGAGATATTATAAGGTATTGGCTCACATGATTATAGAGGCCAAGAAGTTCCACGATCTGCCATCTGCAGGTGAAGACCCAGCAAAGTCAGTGGTGTAGTTTGAAGGCTTCCAGAGAGCCAAAGACCTAATGCTGTAGACTCCAGTCCAAGTCTGAAGGCCTGAGAACTCAGAACGCCAAAGGCAAGAAGAGATGAGTGTCCCAGCTCACGCAGCAAGACAGAGAATGAACTTAACCTTTCTCATCTTTTTTGTTCCAAGCCTTCAACAGACCAGATGATGTTCATGGACACTGGGGAGGGCCAATGGCTTTCCTCAGTCTACCAATATAAAGGCTTACCTGTTCAGAAACAGCCTCACAGACACACCCAGAAAGAATTTTAACCAGGATGTTGGGGCATCCCATGGCCCAGCAAAAGTGGCACAGAAAATTAACCATCACAGGGTATCTATTACAGGGGACTAGAAAGCCAGATAGATGAATCTATAATTTTTGCTGCAGACAGAAGTAATCGAATGTCCAGGTAAATAGTAGGTGATTATTCCAGTGCCCTCTTAATTGAATTATAAGTACACTAGCTAAACATGTACAGGTACCTCATGGATCGATTATTATAAAAATGGTAAGATATCGTTTCCATTCATCCAGATTAAAGGTGACATGGCAACTGAATGCCCAGTCCTATACTGCATCCTCTATTGGCAGAAAGAGAAACGTTTTGTGAAACACATTAATGGGTTGACTGACGAAAGTGGAATAGGATGGTAAATTCAATTAAAAATATTTTATCAATGTGAAATTTGCTGAACTTGATAACTATATTGTGGTAAAATAAGAGAACATCCCTATTCTTAGGAAATTAACTGAAATATTAATGGATAAGGGCTGAACTGAATGCTACTCATTCTCAAATTGTTCAGAAAAATTTTACGAATAAATGTATACATATATACAGAGGGAGAGAGAGTATTCCTAAACTTTCAACATCTCTACAAATTTTCAGTTATTTCCAAATAAAAAGTTTCATAAAGAATGATATGATATTTATGGCCACTTGTATTTTTAAGATTTGAGAATTAATGCATTGGTCAAATATTTAAAGTCTAAAGATAAATTACTTTTTGAAATAAAAATCTAGTATAATACTTTTTTCTTCTTTAAAAAAAAATGTGTCCAGGATGCAGGAAGAAAGAGGAATTTAAGGAGCACCTAGTGCGTTCTAGGCCCTTTACAAAATCTTCTCACTGAATCCTCAAAACAAGCCTTCAAAGTGGACTTAATCCCCATTTATGAAATCATGAAACTAGGTTCAAAGAACTCAAAGTTTCTAAGGTAAGTGGTGGAAACTGCATTTGAATCCAGGTTTATTTAACATTCATTATGTCAAACAGAATGCTTATCACTAAATATTTGTAAGGTATGAGAATCCCACAATCATCTGATTATTCATATGTAAAGTGAAAATGCATTTGTATAAAACAGGCGTCCCCAAACTACGGCCTGCGGGCCGCATGCGGCCCCCTGAGGCCATTTATCCGCCCCCGCCGCCGCACTTCAGGAAGGGGCACCTCTTTCATTGGTGGTCAGTGAGAGGAGCACCGTATGTGGTGGCCCTCCAACGGTCTGAGGGACAGTGAACTGGCCCCCTGTGTAAAAGTTTGGGGACGCCTGGTAAAACATATTACCTTTGATATTGAACAAACGCTGGACAATAGCCACCTTTTTCCTAGATTATTCTAAAGCCATAGTTAGGATTATTTGCCCTTGTCTTAACACATGTCCCTTCTGAAGCTTTGATGAATGAGGTGAATCACGAACTAAAGAAGCTGAATCACAAACCAAGGGAGTAGAAGCAGCAGCAGAAACTCCCAGCAGGAACCTCACCTGACCTCAATGGCTCCCCCCACCCATTAAATCCCAACCATCACCCTGCATCACACACACGTGCACGTGCACACATATGCACGTGCATGCATACACAACACCCTACATGTGTGGTGCACTTGGTCCCTTACTCCCTATATTAGTCAGGGATCTCCAGAGAAACAGAACCAATACAATATCTATAGATGTATAGAAAAATCTATTATGAGGGCTTGGCTCACACAATCACGGAAGCCAAAAATTCCCTAATTTGCCATCTGCAAGCTGGAGGCCTAAGAAAGCCAGTGGTGTCCTTCTAGTCCAAGCCCAAAGGCTGAGAACCAGGAAGCTGACAGTGTAAGTCCTAGTCTCAGTCTGAAAACCCCCAAACCAGGAGTGCTGGTGACTGGGGCAGGAGAAGATGGATGTCCCAGCTCTGGAAAGTGATTTCCTCGTTCCTCTGCGTTTTTGTTCTATTTCAGCCCACAATGGACTGGACGCTGCCTATCCATATTGATGAGGGTGGGTCTTCTTTACTCCATCTATCAATTAAAATGATAAAATGTCTTCCAGAAGCACCCTCAACAGACATGCCCAGAAACAACGTGTTACCAGCTGTCTGGGCAACCCTTGGCCCAGTCGACTTGATACATAGAAATCAACCATCACGCACCCTACCCACCCAAACCTATACACTCCCAACTGGAGACACTGTCCTTCCCACCCCATCGGCACCTGTTATAGAGGACCACGGAGCTCAGGCCACAGTGACTCAGGACCACCAACGTCCCATCTCCACTGGTAATTTCACCCGACAATGCACTTCATTGATTCAGTTTCCTTTGTCGCTGTCTCCACTGTGATTCCAAACAGACTTAAATCATGTTAAACCAGGCTAAGAGTGTGTTTGGAGGGAAGATAGAATAAAATGGAATGTAAGAAGTATCAATTATCACAGACTTGAGTTCATCCTTTCCCTGCCATGGTGGCATTTGAAATTTTTCTATTACTCATTTAGATTCCAGTCTCTGAGCTTCCCTCTTCTTTCTTCCAGCTTCTAAGTCAAAGAGATTTTTCTCAGCAAAATAGCCCTTCAGTTACAACCAGGGACAGACTGGTATGTGGGCTACAACAGATGTACAAGACAAGCTTTACAGGCATCTTAAAGGGTTCAGCATGAAGATGAAATTTATCTAATGCAGCATTTCCTCTCAAGTGCAATTTATTATCCCTTAGATGTTGAACCCCTTATAAATATTAGATTTCCTTTTTTCACAAACCCTGTGTGTTATTTTACCCTTGGTTCAGGTCGGGCTTTGAAATTAGATTGACTCGTTTCATTTCTGCCTGTCAATTCCCTTTCTTTACTTCCAATTCTAATTTTTTTCCCTTTGCCTTGAAATTCAATGTATCTTCTAACACTTTGAAAAACAATGTCAATTAGAATTTGGCACTTTTGTGGGAGCTGTTTGTTCCAAAGTGCCTTTCAGCCCATCCACATTCATGAAGTCCCTCCTGGTAAACCGGCATCCTAGGAAAACTGACGGTGACTGCAGAGTCACCCTGTGTGTGTGCCCTGCGTGCAACAGTACCTCTGATATCATGAGGCCTTCGCTGTGACTAAGTGGAGAGACCCAGTGGCTTCTAAAGTTATGAAGTCCCATGATCAGAGAATATTAGAGGCCAAAGCTGTCATCTGTGTCAGCTGAGTCTACAGAGGCAAGACCAAGGAAAGGAATCGTGATCACAGAAGAGGATGATGGGGTCTTGACCCACGGAGGATGCCAGGTCGTATCAGTAGCATGGCCAAACAGGTTGACACAGTCAGGGCCTCCTGTGGTAAGAATTAGAAACCCCAGCACCTTACCCACGGATGTCAGAGAGCAGGGGGAGATGCAGGAAGGCACCATGCGTGAGAAAAGCACACCAGACGGTAGATGAAGCAAATGCTGGAAATGTGCGCATGGCCTCCGCTGCTTCTGTTCTCTTTACGATGACTTGGAAGGCGCAGAATTCAGAGACCCTCAGCCTGATCCCGGTGCTGAACGAGGACCCCCCAACATGAAGTTCCTGGTGAGGCAGTCAGTGGCTTCCCCAACTGAAATTAATCACTGGCTCCCAATACTCTGGCAGCAGTTTGTTGCCTTATTTACAGCCCTTGAAATAATGGATGTGGAAGTGCTTTGTAAACTGAAAAGCACTGTACAAATGTCAGATGTTGGGAGTTTGGCAGGGGAGCAATAGATAATGCATCTCTTCCATTCCTGAGTCAGGGAGCGATTGAGAGCGAGGCACCAGAGCTAGCCAGACCCAGAGCGACAGTCAGGCTGATGACGGATAGCAGCCGACTCGGATCAAGGCCCTCTCAACTCCCCCACACTTTGCCCAGAATTCAACGGATCCATCCAGCCAAGGCCAATTGCATGCACACTGGAGACAGGCTGAGGAAGGAGCCCTAGCCCCTGGGGGTCCTGGCGGGGTGGGGTGTGTTTAGCAAAGCGAACCCAGAAAGACAAAGAGAGGGAAACAGGAAGGAGGAGCACAGAGAGCTTCCTGTGCTTCATGCTGTAAACAACGGTGGGCTTGAGCTGATGCTGAAGACATACAGATAAATTAGGCCTCAGGGAGCTTATCATCTAGTAGAAACCATTAACAGTCTAAATGGGATGCCCATAGAAGCATTAGGAAGGGTGAAATTGATCCCACCCTAGGTAAGCTGGGGAAGGTTTCACAGAGCGGCTGAGAATTGAATTGAGTTTTGGAGTATGTGTAAAAGCTCACCTGATGGGGAAGAGAAGGGAAAGGAAGCAGCAGGACAAACACGGGAAAGCTCACACCCTTGTTGGAATGAAATAGACACGAATAAATGAACACACAAAGGCATGTGAGAATGCAAAAATATATACCATCCAATCTGAGTTTTCTATACACCAAGATCGAAGGTTGAATTAAAATTAATATCCATGCTTTCAGGGCCTGGCATGGTGGCTCATGCCTGTAATTCTAGCACTTTGGGAGGCTGTGGCAAGAGGATTGCTTGAGGCCAGGAGTTGGAGGCTGTAGTGAGCTATGATCAAGCCACGACACTCCAACCTTTTTTGAGCAAGACTCTGTCTCAAAAAAAAGAAAAAGGCATGAGTTTTATCTTAAGAAAAAACAAATAGTTTTGTTTTCTAATCCTACTTAACCAGATTTCATGAGACTTTTGGAATATGCTTTACTGCACAACTCAATCGGCAATAGAAAATAAGAGGAGATACTGTTCCTACTTGTGTTTCTTGGAACATTAGACATTTGCATAATAAACAGTAACACTTATTAAAATCTCCTTTCATCTCCTTTCTGTCCTATTTACTTCCCTCACAGTCCAAATCTGATCAGAACCTCCCTCCTTAACAGCCCCCTCCAAAACAAATAAAACCTTCCTCAGGTATCGGAGGGTAATGCCTCCATTGTAATCACTGTGTCCTAACTTAGATATTCACAGCACAGCTGAGATATGTGATATAGATGAGCTATGCAGATGAGAATATGAATTCGCATTCGCTACGTAGAGAATTTATTGTTTATTCAAAAATAAAAACCGCATCCAAACATATTTCCCCCAGCTCTCGTACACTGAAAAGCAAAACGTCTGGGCTGCATTCCTCCAAGTTTAAGTTTTTAGAATCCTCTTACATGCATTTGTCAGAATTATATTTTTGAGCATCTTCCTTGGTCCTAGGGAATGGAATTGCATCCATCTGTTATCTGAACTTTTTCAAATAAGCTTTCCCAAAGTCTAAGGACAGTCCTTGCCTATAAACTCTAAGACGTCATTGTCTCTAACTGTTCCCATCACACCCACTTCACCAGCCACTTTCCCCAATTCTTGGGGAGCCCCAGGGCATGTGCCCTTCCCACCTGGCCTTGTTCAACCGTTCTTGGACTATCTGTTCAACCTCATGACTCAGCCCAGCTTCACACCAGCGCCCCCAGCAAACAAACGCCAATTGGAACTCTTGACCAGATATTTCTAAATGTCAGCTTGTCCTCACCCTCCACGCAGCTGTTGCTTCTGTTCCCAAGAGCCCATTATTCCACATGGTTATGACTCAGAACGCTGAATTGCTTAAGAAAAAGGAAGTATCTGTAACAAAATAACAAGGAATTGATATATCTAACAAAGTAAACGATAACACCAAAAGAAAATTTAGACCCTCCATTGATAAGTGGATAAACAATTTCCCCAAATTAACCAGAAATGATTAACAAACTCAGATGAAATGTTCACCCTTCCAAGTAATCAAAGCAATATAAATGGAAACAATGATAAAATTTGATAACAGAGATATTGGGAAGATAATAAACAGTGCTGTCAAGCCTTAGGAAGTCAGATATCATCACACACTTCTGGTAAAGTGGAATAATCTTTGATGAAAGTAATTTCAGTGTATGTGCTTTCAATTTTAAGATTCTATCATAAGGATAAAATAAAAATAAAAATATATGCACAAAGATACCCATTATTACTTGTATTAGCAAAAAAAAAAGTGATCGCCTTAACATCTATTTTTAGACAAATGGTTCAATAAATTCTTATTGATTATGCTAATAAAGATTTTAATGCATAAGAAAATATATATGTATGCATGTGTCCTAGAATTATGGAAATATAGTAGATAAGCAGAGAAAAAACGAAAGGGAATACACTAACATTAACAATGATTTGAGTTTAAATGATGAAACTATGGGTGATATTTTATCTTACCTTAAGTTTCTTATGTTATTCAAATTTTCTCTAATAGGAATGTGTTATGTCTATAGTAAGGTGGAGACATTTTTTAAAGGTATTTGAATTGGAAATCAAAAGTCCTGGTTTCTAGTTCAAGTTTTTTTTTTGTTGTTTTTTTTTTTTTTTTTTTTTTTGAGACGGAGTTTCGCTCTTGTTACCCAGGCTGGAGTGCAATGGCGCGATCTCGGCTCACCGCAACCTCCGCCTCCTGGGTTCAGACAATTCTCCTGCCTCAGCCTCCTGAGTAGCTGGGATTATAGGCACGCGCCACCATGCCCAGCTAATTTTTTGTATTTTTAGTAGAGACGGGGTTTCACCATGTTGACCAGGTTGGTCTCGATCTCTCGACCTTGTGATCCACCCGCCTCGGCCTCCCAAAGTGCTGGGATTACAGGCTTGAGCCACCGTGCCCGGCCTCTAGTTCAAGTTTTAAAAGAATTATAAAGCTTTGTATAATTCATGCCATGTCTCTGAGCCTAATTTTTCTATTCCAAAAATGTGGTGGCTTTGTAATGTGTCAATTTGACAAGAGGGAACTGGTTCCTAAAATTCCTTTCCTTCTAAATTCCCAGCTGGGACAGGTCTCGAAGATTGGAAGGGTGGAGGTAAAGCTGCAGCCATGTGGTTCTCATGCTCAGCGGGCAGGTGCAGGGGACTAAGCAGCTCCCACACATTATCACTCACCTGCTGGCTCAGTTGGATGCCATGAGACAGCAATCAGTCCTCATGCTGCTCCCTCTTCTCTCACATACCCATTCGGCTTCTACAGGTCCTGAACCAAGTGCATGTTTACCTCTGTGATCAACGGTGCCTGCTTCTCCCACAGGACACCCACACCATCAAGGCCAAGGGCAGCAAGAACCGACAGGCTCAATCCATCCTTGAGGACTCCAAGTCGTGCCTCTGATTCCATCTTATCTTGACTCTCCCCTGGTTTACATCTATCTTTCTTGTTCACCCTGCAGCATTCAAGCCCCAGGATCAAGCACTAAGAAAACAGCCATAGAGAGACTTTTCCAATCACCCCCACAACTGTGTAAGGTCAAATCTCTATAATCAATAATAAACAAGTGCATACCCAGTGGCCACGCTTCTCCGATTGAAGCACGGCTGATGTAAGAGAGACATGGGATTTATTTATTCAAGTCCACGTTTCCATCCAGCCCTGAATTAAGACATGGGGATTTATTTATTAAAGTGTCAGTTTTCTTTCAACCCTAAACTAGAGCATTTTAAAGTAAACTCGAAAGTCTCTCTACACCCATAATCAATAGAAAATCTAGACTCATTCCCTCTACACAAAATTAACAACTCTGCTAGTTGAACAATACAGGGGGAGGTACCAAGCACACCTGGGTATCACCCCTCCTCCAGAGATCCCATGAAAAAGACGGCAAGAGAATTTGAAAGGCACAAACCCACAAGAGCCAAGAGAATGGCAGGAGAGCTAACAGTAGGCAAAGAGTTTTAATGAACTGCTGGAAGACATAAAGCAGAGGGAAGAATGATGAAAAATAAAGGGAAAAGAAGGAAAGTCAGCCTGGAATATAAACAAAGGGGCTGCGGGACCTGCAGAAAACTCTAGACTCTGAGATAGCAGGCAACGCGGGGCACAGGTGTGAGAAGTGGTGCTGAGGAGTAATTGAAGACGCACAGGTGAAGCCTATAGACAGCCCGGCCCCAGCCACTCCCCACCACAGCGCCAGATCGGCCTAACCAGGAACGTCTCCCAGTCGAAAACTGAGGACAGTTGTTTTCTCTTTCACTTCTTTTTTATTGTGGTAAAATACACATAAGATAAAATTTATATTCTTAATTTTTTTTGTATTAAAATATTTTATGTTATTCATTCAAACTCCATTTTATACAATGAATGCATACACTGCTGGGGGAGCGTCTGACTGATGCGTGGAAGGGCGGGGAGGTCTGCAGCTATGAGCGGGGAGGCGGGGCGGCCGCCGGTGCTTCCTCTCCTCAGCTGACCACCCTGTGTTCATTTCCAGAGGAAGAGCTGGACGCAGCCAGCCCTGGATGGCACTGTAGAGAGAGGCACCTGCAGACGTGGTGGCCAAGGCCTCTGTAAGGGCTTCCCCAGGAGATGTGACCTTTCCGGGCCTTGCAGGCGAGTGTGCTCACCCTGAACGAGCCCCCGAGTCCTGGTCCTTGGGGGACGGTGGCTATGGCATGTGTGTGTGTATATGGACATCTGTGCTGCCCCCTCTCTGGAACCAGCCTGTGCCCTGTCCTGCCTGCGCACACCCACGCCTAGGTGGCGGGCATGTCAGCCTTGCTGGCCACAATGGCCAGTTCCAGGTCCTCCTACTGCTGCTGCAACTACGCCAGCCTTTCCTGATCTGCCTTCTCGCTCTCCCGCTTGGTTCATGCCAGCTGCTGCTCCTCATTGCCAAACTTCGAAGGTAAGGAAGGGTTTTTCGTGAATGGGTCTGGGGTAAATGGGTCATTCTTAGTTTGTTACTTGAAGAAGCCATTGGTGGCAGAGCCTCGGAATGGACTGCTTTCGTTGAAAAATGCTTCAAATGGATCTGTTGAAGCTGCTGCTGTTCTGCAAAGGGGTCATTGCAGAATGGGTCGCCTTTGGAGGGGTCAGCTCCTTTAAATGGGTCAGATTTGAAGGGGTCTTCTCTCTGGAAAGGATCTGGATGCAACTCTTGAGTGTCGTTGCTAAACAACAAGGCTTTATTTTCAAAAGGGTCATCCGTGGCTCCAAAACCACCCCCCTCTGCCAGGGGGACGCCTTCGCTCAGGTCAGCCAGGTCGGTTAGGCTGGCATCGTGGGCTCCGTCAAGCACTGGTCATACTGTTCTGGCACCAGTGGGCCTCCTGGCAGCTTTCGTGCAGTTGGGAAAGTTTGCTCCTTGCCTGATTGATTTCATCTTGCGTTGACTTCAGGGACTCGATGATGGTTTCCAGCTGGACTCGCTCAGCCTGCGTGCTCTGCTCCAGCTAGGTTTCCTCGTGCTGCAATCGGTTCAGCTCTGACTTGGCTAGGTTCAGATTGTCTTCCTGGGACTTTAAATCAGATTACTGAGGCTGGATTTGCGTTTTCAATGATGAGATCATCTGAGTCTCATCCTGGCTCTTCTGCCAGACATCGCTCAGCATGTCTCAGAGCTTGGCCTTCTGCTAGTCCATCTCGTCCAGGCAGTCTTGAGCGTCTTGTTTCTGAGCCTTGAGCTTTTGCAAACTGCTTGTTTCCAAGCCTAGGTCATTTTGTAATTCCTGTACCTCACTGGTTTTCTGTCTGATTGCCTCTTCCTTTTCTCTAATGTCTTGTTCCAGTGAATATTTCTCTCTTTGTAACTGGGTGATCTCTTGACTGATGTCATGAAGCTCCTTCATACCAGTAAACTCCACGGAGCCGAGAGAGCCTGAACTGTCTGGGCCGGGAGTGCCTCTCTCCGAGGGTGGGACCATGTCCAGCGAGAGGACTTGAGGGGGTTCGATACCTTTACTGACTTTCTGCTGAATGAAATGCATAGCTAAGCAATTTGGTCTTTGCTTAACTTCCTCATTTGCCTTGTATTGGCTAGGGCCCATATGTGTACCAGAAGCTTCTGTGTGAGGCCCGAGTGCATGAAGATCTCCTTCACCTCCTGGCCACTCACACAGCTGTCCAGATCCAGGTCGGTGGCGGGCATGTCAAATAAGGAATATCTTGTCAAATAGCATCTTGTCTGCCACCAGCACCACCCAGTTCACTGTTGGCTGTGTTTGCTTGAGGCTGTGTTTGGGGACAGGCTCCCTGTGCTGCTGAGGCTGTTGACGCCGCCATGGGATGGTGTGGAGTACAGGATGTCTTTTGGTGGGGGGCTGGCAGAGAGAACAGGGACGGCACCAGAGAACACAGTCTTGTTTCTCTTGGAGGGTGGGATGAGGGATGGGGGCAGGGCAGAGGGCACAGGCTTCTTCTCAAGGGCTTGGTACACCAAGCACATGACCACAGCAAACTCATCTCAGTCCAAGTGCCCACCCTGATCGATGTTACTGAGGTCCCAGACCCGGCCCAGGACATCAAGAGGCAGCTTTGAGTTCATGAGGACCAGCTTGATATTGCCTCCAAAGAGCCAACCATTGATAGGTAAGAGGCTTTCAAATATCCCATCAAATTTGGCCTTTTATTCCACCATCACAGCCCAGAGGGCCTCGGCAGAGGGTGGCACGACCATCAGAGAGCTGCTGGTGTCATGGAATTTAGGTAATGGCAGGCTCAAATTCAGATTGCTCAAGGTAACTCCATAGCCACTCTGCACAGGCTGCCAATCTCAGTGAAACCCTGTTTATCCCAGAACCCTTTACTTTCTGGGTTGGCCAAGTCCCATATCTTCCCAAGGATAATGTCCCAGAGGCCAGACTTCTTTAGAGAAAACGCAGCTTCCCTAACCTCCACCCTCCCTGTGTATGCCGGATCAACCTGCTTGTAATAAGATTCATACACCGAATTTCCAGTGGGGATCTGCCGGGAGAGGGGATGAGTGGTGCCGCCATATTCCTGCGGACTCGGGCCTCTTCACTATTTTTAGAGTTGTAGTTCTATAGTTGTACAGCTACTGTAACTGTTCAGTTGTATAGTTTGCTGTTTTGGGGTTTTCCATTGTTGTTTCGGAAATGGGGCCTTACTCTGTCTCCCAGTCCAGTGGCACAATCATAGCTCATTGTAGCCTCCACCTCCGAGCTAAACCAACCCTCCCACCTCAGCCTCCCAAGTAGCTGGGACTCCACGTGTATCACCACACCTAATTTTTTTTTTAAGAGATGGGATCTCTCTATGTTGCCCAAGCTGGTCTCAAACTCCTGGCCTCAGGCAATCTCCCCTCCTCAGCCTCCCAAAGTGCTGAGATTACAGGCATGAGTCACTGCGTCTGACCCCAGTTCAGTGTTTTTAGATATATTCATCGTGGTATTTTGCAGGGGGTTCTTTTTGTATGTTATTTATTTTTTATTATTTATATTTTTTAATTGCATGTTAGGTTTTGGGGTACATGTGAAGAACATGGAAGATCGTTGCATAGGTACACACATGGAAGTGTGGTTTGCTGCCTTCCTCCCCTTCACCTATATCTGGCATTTCTCCCCATGCGATCTCTCCCCAACTCCCCACCCCCCGCTGTCCCTCCCCTAGTTTCCCACCACAGACCAGAGTGTGTGATGCCCCCCCTCCCAGTGTCCATGTGTTCTCATTGTTCAACACCCACCTATGAGTGAGAACATGCGGTGTTTGATTTTCTGTTCTTGTGTCAGTTTACTGAGAATGATGGTTTCCAGGTTCAACCATGTCCCTTCAAAGGACACGAACTCATCGTTTTTGATGGCTGCATAATATTCCATGGTGTATATGTGCCACATTGTCCCTGTGCAGTCTATCATCAATGGGCATTTGGGTTGGTTCCAGGTCTTTGCTATTGTAAACAGTGCTGCAATGAACATTTGTGTGCATGTGTCCTTATAATAGAACAATTTATAATCCTTCGGATATATTTCCAGTAATGGGATTGCTGGATCAAATGAGATGGGGTCTCTCTGTCACCATGCCTGAAGTGCAGTGGCAGAATTATAGCTCACTGCAGCCTCAAACTCCTGGACTCAAGTGATCCTCCCATCTCAGCCTCCCAAGTACCTGGACTACAAATGCATGCCACCATATCCAGATAATACATTCATAATGTTGTTGCAACTGTCACCACCATCCATTTCCTTAACTCTTTTAGTCTTGTAAAACCAAAACTCCATATCCATTAAACAACAACTTCCTATTTCCCCCTTCTTCCAGCCTCTGGTATACTACTTTCTGCCTCTGTGATTCTGACATCTCTAAGTATCTCATCTCAGTGAAATCATACAGTATTTTTCTTTTTGTGACTGGCTCCTTTCACTGAGCATCATGTTCTTAAGGTTCATCCATGTTGTGGCCTATTACAGAAGTTTATTCCTTCGTAAGGCTGAATAATATTTTATTGTATGTAGAGATCACACTTTGCTTATTCATTCAGCCAGCGATGGGAAGTTGGGTTGCTTTGACATTTTAACTATTGTGAATAATGCCGTTATTAACATGGGTATCCAACCATCTCTTTAAGACCCTGCTTTCAATTATTTTGGGTATATACCCAGTGGTGGAATAGCATATGGATCATATGGTAATTCTATGTTTAACTTTTTGAGGAACCACCATGCTGGTTTTCATGGCAGCTGCACCATTTTATATTTCCACCAACAGTCCACAAGCATTCCAATTTCTCTATAACCTTGCGAACATTTATTTTTTTATAGTAACCATCATAATGGAGGGAGATGTTCTTAATTTTTTTTTAAAGACAGAAAGTGAAGAATTTTCAAAAAAAAAAAAAGTTATTCTCAACTTTAAAAGCCATCTGGGGAAAAGCAGAGGACCTAATAATGAGTATCACCAGAGTCAAGGCTCCCATCCAATTTCATGGAGCGGTGCCCCAGCGTAACAGCCTGTTCCCCACCTGTCCCATTAAAAAGCCTGACAGTCAACAATCCAGGTACTAGACACAGAGCTCTCAATTTAGCCTCTTTATTGCTTTGGTTTTAAGCATGAACAATGTACCTAATATTTGCAATGTAAAATTTAAACCCCTCCCTCCAAAAAAGAGCAAATACAATTCAGGCTACAGATTCCTGAAAACACAAGCAAAACAAAATCTGTAAAACCAAGAATTAGATTCCGTGAATAAATGAGCCACACGGGAATAAGAAAGAGCTCTTAGAATTCAAAAATATGGCTATATAATTCCAGAAATTTAAAGAATGCAATGGAAGGATTGAAAGATAAATTTGAAAGTATCTCTTAGTGTATTAAAAAAAGATTTAAAAAATATGAGGGAAATTTTAAGAGCAAGGGATCAATCCATGAAGTCCAACGTCAGATTAACAAGGATTTTGGAAAGAGATGCAAAGAGTAAGAAACTAGCAAGGAAATAATATAAGAGAATATACCAAAGTTGGAGAAGGACACAAGTTATTAGATTAAACAGAGATTCCTCTAAGTAAAGGCACAAAGGATGAAAAAACACTCCTACTTAGACATGGCATTATGAAATTTCAGAATACCAAGGATAAAGAGATAGTAAATGTATGCAGAAAAAAGGAAAGAAAAAAAAAAAAAGAAAAACAGGTTTCTTCCTAAAAGAGAACAGAAATGAGCTTGGCATCAGACTTACTGGCATCAGTGAAGCGGGGATGCAAGGGAGCAAGCTCTAAAGGAAAATGATTTCCAACTTAGAATCCTATATCCAGGATGAAGGTAAAATGGCAAGGAGTCCCAAGTTTACCTCTCATAATCCCTTTCTTAGGGAGCTACTTGAAGTTAGAGCTGTGATAAAATAAAAGTATAAAACAAATAAGTCATGGATTCAGGAGACCAAACAAATCCAACCCTGGAGAGCAGTGAGTAAAGATCTAGATTAGAACAGAAAGACAGAGGGTTCTGGGAATTAACAGCAACAAGAAAAGTATGATTTAAAGTGAGAAAATTTGAGGCTTTGATAAAGTCAAGTACTGGCATATTAAAAAATATATATTTGAACTAAATGTTAGGCACAATTTACATTGAAAGGCAAAGTAATGATCACATTAGAACCACAGAGAATAAACCCTAGTGTAGTAATGTGCACATCAGTAAACAACATTTACATGCTTATGGTAATATAAATAACACTTCTTTCTTTTTTTCTTTTTCTTTTTTTTTTTTTTTCGAGATGGAGTCACTCTGTCACCCAGGCTGGAGTGCAGTGGCAGAATGTTGGCTCACTGCAACCTCCATCTCCCAGGTTCAAGCAATTCTTAGCCTCCAGAGTAGCTGGGACTACAGGCACATGCCACCATGCCTAGCCAATATTGGTATTTTTAGTAGAGACAGGGTTTCACTGTATTGGTCAGGCTGGTCTCAAACTCCTGACTTCAGGTGATCCACCCGCCTTGGTCTCCCAAAGTGCTGGGATTACAGGTGTGAGCCACCGTGACTGGACTAATGCTTGCTTATCGCTTATAAAATCAACATATAGAGATCCCACGCAAATCTATGATGGTTACAGAATACAATAAAGCAGCTGCTAACCTTGAAGTGGCAGGAAGTGGGGTGAGGTGGAAGGAAGGATGTGAACATAAGTTTCCTTGTCTTTAGAGTGAAGTCAGGATACAGTGGACAATATAGGACATGAAGTGTAAGGATGCTGCACAAGTGTCCAAGGGAAGAAGAAACCAAGCACCGTGATAGAACTCTGTATGAATGATCCAATCTTCCTCCATCATGGAAAGAAACTGATACTGATCCATCAAGAAGCAGGGATAGAAGCTTGTTTATATTGTCATTTATTTTAGAGACTATAAAAGTGACTAACCAAAGGAACCAAAGTAGGGATGCTTGGCAAAAGCATTGTTATCTTTGGGGAGTGAGGTTGCTTTGATTGAAGAACTGCCCAAGAGCGAGGGTGACAGAGGAACCAGGATTAGGAGACTGAGAAAAGAGGACAATTCAGATCCAGCAATATTATTAGAGCTAGATATGGAAGTGAATTTTTCACTACGTAAGACAATAAAGTCTGCTTTTGAGTTCGGTTTCTAGAACTTGCCATTAAAAATGCCCGATACATGCCAACTACCCCTCCCCTTCTACCTCCCACCTCACCTCCAGTTAAGGTCTTTGCCTTTCCATCTTTATAAACTTGCATTGTCAGATGCCTTGTGTATATATTTACATAAGAAGTTCAAAGTTCCTAGCTATGTGAGTTCATAGTAGAATTATCATCTAATTGATAAGTCCAAGTTTATCTGGCAATTCTGTAAAGAAGTGCAGGTGCAGTGACTTGTGCTTGTAACCGCAATGCCTTGGGAGGCCAAGGTGGGAGGATTGCTTGAGCCCAGAAGTTTGAGAGCAGCCTGAGCAACATAGTGGGGACCCTGTCTTTAAAACAAATTTTCTTTATTAACTGGGCATGGTGGCATATCCCTGTAGTTCCAGCTACCCTGAAGGCTGAGACAGGAGGCTCACTTGAGGCCAGGAATTGGAGGCTGCAGTGAGCTATAATTTCACCACTGCATTCTAGCCTGGATGACAGAGCATGACCCTGTTTCTAAACAAGAATAAAAATCAAGAATAATTTTTTTTGAGACAGAATCTCTCTTTGCTGCACAGGCTGGATTGCAGTGGTGCAATCTCGGCTCACTGCAACCTCCACTTCCTGGGTTCAAGCAGTTCTCCTGCTTCAGCCTCCTGGGTAGTTGGGATTACAGGCACCCACCACTTCTGGCTCTGTGTGTATGTGTTTGTTTGTGTATGTGTGTTTAGTAGAGATGGGGTTTCACCATGTTGGCCAGGCTGGTCTCAAACTCTTGACATCAAGTGATCCACCCGCCTTGGCCTCCCAAAGTGCTGTGATTACAGGTGTAAAAAAACTTGTAAAGTAAGGAGGAGGCCAAGGTGGGAGGATGGCTTGAGCCCAGGAGTTTAAGACCAGCCTAAGCAACATGACAAAACCCTATTTCTACAAGAAACATAAAACTAGTCAGGCATGGTGGCACGTGCCTATAATCCCAGCTACTTGGAGATTGAGGTGAAAGAATCACCTGAGCCTAGGAGGTTGAGGCTGTAGTAGGCCATGATCAAGCCACTGTACTCCAGCTTTGGGCATTGGAGTGTGACCCTGTCTCAAAAAGAAAAAAAAAAAAAGGGAAAAAAGTAAGGAGACTGGTGATTTAAAAAGACCAGATTGTGTGCCTCAGTTGAGTTTCTGGGTTTGAGGCCTCTCTGGTGTTTGAGGCCTCACCTGGTGTAACACCCCCATTTTCACACATGAAAAATTGGGTCCCTGGGAACTTCTGTGGTTTGCTCAGAGGACACTCTGAGGGTGAGTGGCAGAGCCAAGACTGGAAGCTGAGTTTCTCCAGGCTCGCAGTCCCTGGCTCCTTGTGTTGAGACTTTGGGGAGGAGGAAGAAAGATGATAGCAAAATGCCAGGGTCAAAACTGCAGAGTCAAATGAGAGGCACAAACAGGGATACAAAGGTTTCTTGAATGACAGTGACTGACTCCTGGGTCTCCCCAGGGGGCCTCCCTGCCCAGGGCTTTCTCTGAGTGTGGCCAGTGCTCGGGAATTCTGAGGCCTTTCTGATGCTAAGACCCTGGATCTGGGAGACTAAGACATGCGGACTGGCAAATCCTTCCTGTGTCTTCTAGGTGTGCAGAGGTGTGTCAGGACACCTCCCAGCTGGCATCATAGAAGCTGGCAGCATCTTGACATGTGGGTCAGGGTTCTCTGGGTCATACTGTCATGCTTTGAACTCTTTTTTGTTGGAGAAACATTTTCTTATTCTTTCAAACCTAATCAATAGTATGGTATAGTCTTGTTTAAATGCTAGATGATCACATTGAAGAAACATCTAAAGGAGAAAAGAATTGCCCTTAGCCTCACAAACTTTACCCAATAACTGACTTCCTTTTTGCTTTTTCTTTTCTGGCCCTTGCCCATGTGCACACATAATTTTGCTTGGTTGTAATCAGAAGAAACAAACAATTTTGTATTAAAGCAATAAAGTTTTAATGATATATACGTATACAAAGCAAATGGCTAAAAAGCATTTGGCGTAAAACATAAAGCAAATGGCTATTTGATATATACATAAAACAAAGCAAATGGCTATTCTATATATACATATACAAAGCAAATGGCTAAAAAAATTTATGCAGGTTTATAGGGGAAAAATCCATTTTAAAGGGGAAAGTATGGACTAAATAGAACATCTTAGAGTAGTCCATTTGGGATGGTGCTTAGAAGGCTTTAATAACATTTCTTCTTTTTCTTTTTTATGTTGTTCCCTAACCAAGTCGTGGTGAAATAAATGTTGTATATGTTCAGCTTATATTTGTACCATTTGATTTTTAAAACAACCATGGTGCTTCATGAGAAAAAAAAAAATCACAGATCTTGGTGCTGGAAGGAATCTTAGAGACATTACTTCCACCCCAGTGAGAGGCCAATTGTCCATAGCATTTGGGATTACGTAAGCAAAGCCTAATTTTTGTATCCCTCTATCTTGCCATGCAAATTTAGTCAACTTCAATTAATATGTAAACAAATATGGATCTGTTATTTACTATGCATCTAATGCTGGGCATGACTGGGTTCACAACATGGTAGACCCTTTGCCCACAAGGTCCTTACAAACTCCTTGAAAAACGGAGGCAAAAGTACATTAAAAAGTATATTAAACTTTCAGTGAATTGAGCCTATGTATTATATATTTAATTGTCTGTTTTCTGTCTATAATCTCCTAATACTTTGACAAACATTTGCTTCTCCCAATTCTGGAGGCTGGGAAGTCCACGATCAAGGTGCCAGCAGATCCGGTGCCTGGTGAGGGTTTCTTCCTGGCTTGTAGACAGTCACCTTTTCTCTGTATCCTCACAGAGCAGAGGCAACAAGTGAGGTCTGGTTAGGTCATCTCTTTATAAGGACATCAGTCTCATTGTGGAGGTTCTACCTTAGGACCTCCTTCACACCCCATTACCTCCCAGAGGCCCCATCTTCAATCACCACAACATTGGAAATTAGGGCTTCAGCATGTGAATTTGAGAGGGAACATTCAGACCAAACCACCCTCCTGTATGCCTGCCCACTGTGGCTGACTGCCATTTTCTGTTGCAGTCATGCTGGGTCTGCATTCTAGCTGCTAGCTTTCTTGCTATCTCTCCAGTTCTAGACTTTAAGCAAACTGGCCTTTCTCATTGCTATACCTCCAATAGCATAAGGCAGATTATACTATGTGAGAAGAGGGGTGGTCTTTGTACCTCTTATAACTCTTCCACATGGACACACTAATGAGAAGGCTAATGGATACATGAATACTCTGGCTTCCTTAAAATGTAGGCACTGATGGCACCTGCCCCTATAATTGTGTATTCATCAGGATAATTTATAAAAAGCAATGTACTTTCCCTAGTTTTAACAGAAAGGGATTTACAATAAGGAATCAATCACGTGCATGGCTCATAGTATCAAAGACAGACTCTACAATGAGGGTACTAGTCTGTTCTCACACTGCTTATTAAAACATACCCGAGACTGGGTAATTTATAAAGGCAAGAGGTTTAATTGACTCACAGTTCGGCAGGGCTGGGAGGCCTCAAGAAACTTACAAACATGGTGGAAGGTGAAGGAAACACATCCTTCTTCACATGATGGCAGGAATGGGAAGCGCTAGTGAAGCTGGGGGGAAGCCCCTTATAAAACCATCAGATCTTGTGAGAACTTATTCTCATAAGAACAACATGCAGGTAACTGTCCCCATGATTAAATTACCTCCCCCCAGGTCCCTCCCATGACACGTGAGGATTATGGGAACTACAACTCAAGATGAAATTTGGGTGGGGACACAGCCGAACCGTATCACTAAGCTACCAGAAGCAACTTCCAAAGTCACAGCACAGAACTGTACCACCAAGTTTCCTGCCACAGTCAGGAAATTCCTGGTCAAATCAGGAAGCTACCACTGCAACCAGTGAAACCAAAGCCACACCACATTGCTGCAATTCAGTCCACTACCCTTCTCTGCTCCAAATTCAAGTCTCCCCCGAGTACAGCTGGTTGCTATTATCTCCATCACAGCCAGAGATGTAGCTGCAAGGGAGTTAGGGAGTGTCATTCGTAACTTCCCAGACTCTAGAATAACAGCACTCTAGAGGAACAGAGGTTGAAGTAAAGGCTAAGGGATCCCAGCCCCACTATCTTCCACATTGACAGAGAGGGAAATACGGTTTGGAAATTTCTCCCCTTCAAATCTCATGTCATGATTTGATTTCTACTGTTGGAGGTGGGGCCTCATGGGAGGTGTTTGGGTCATGGGGGCAGATGCTTCATGTACATCTTAGTGCCAGCCTCAGGGAATGAGTGAGTTCTCACTCTGTTAGATCACATGAGAGCCAGTTGTTCAACAGAGCATAACACGTCCCCCACCCCCCTCCTGCGCTCTCTCTCGCCATGTGACATGCTGGCTCCCTTTGCCTTCTGCCATGAGTAAAAGCTTCCCAAGGTCTTCACCAGAGGCCAAGCAGATGCCTGCAGCCTGCAGTACCATGATTCAAAAAAAACACCATTTTTCTTTATAAATCACCCAGCCTCTGGTATTCCTTTATAGTTGTGCAAAACAGACTAACACTGATGGAAATGCACCAGAATTAAGGAGTGGCCTTGTGTGCTCCCCGTCTATTCATTTTAGTTAGAGCAATTAATCATCTAGGTCAACAAACATTTATTGAACGTCTACTATCAGGAACTGTGCTGGGGGCTGAGAACATCAAGATGACTCCCACACTCGTGCTGCCTCTAAGGAGCTCACAGTTTAATGGGAAAAACAACTCGATGAACCAGTGGTTACAACACAGAGAAGGGTTTCTAGCAGAAATTTGCACAAAGCGCTCAGGGACCCCAGATGAAGCACACACTCTGGGTTCCTCTCCTCTGAGAGGATCAATCAAGTGTCTACTGCTTCTTTTGATGTCCCTGGTTTTCCCCAAGTGTTTTCTCTGAATGAACTCTGCTGTCAGAGTCAAGGCAATCAGAGTTATAGATCACTTGAAAGCTGGCTGAGCTGCCTCAGGTCTGTTTTGTTGTCATTGTTTTCACGAAGCACTGAAATGACTTTCCTCAAGCAAAACAGCTTTCATCACTGATTAATACAGTTTTTTTCATACATGCACTTACGTGTGTGTTTATTTAGTTCTGCTCACATCTGCGTGCAAGCATCACTTGCGTATATATCCAGACCATCCTTTGTGTACATCTGTCCCCATGAATGTTTGTGGGGTTACGTGTATTTGCGTGGGGCTGTCATTCCGCACGGGAGTGTCTGTGTGCATGATCTTTCAGCTAGCTCGTTGTTTGTAAAAAGGCGTGAATGTAGATGAAAGTTTGAAGAAGGCCAAATAAGAGTAAATAAATTCAAGGAGGCATCAACAAAGAGAGGAAAATATATGTGTGCAGGCACCATATGTAAGTGGTTCTCACAGTGAATGGTGAAGGTGGCCTTAAGAGCATCTTGTTTTCTTTCCAGAGCTATCTTAGAAGTTCCCTTCTATTATTTCCATGTAAAGGGACCCTTGAGTACAAGATTAGTCCCCAAACAGCACCCAACCCCCTGCTCATCTCCTCCCCTCTACACTGTGTGTTCCTGGCGAACAGAAATGGATCTTTTTCATCTCGGGAGCCACAGTGTACAATGTCCGCCACAAAAGTGGTGCTCAAGAAAGAAACCAGGAGGGAGACAGAGAGGGAGGGAGAAAACAAGGAAGCGGGGAGGGAGGCAGGGAGCGGGGGAGGGAAGGAGGGAGGGAGGGAGGGGTAGACAGAAGAGAGGAGGAAAGCAGCCCTATTCATCATGAGTAGACAATTAGCCCATGGTAATAGAACTAGGCTAACAAACTGCTGGACAAGATAGATGAGCAGTCACCCATGGGAGCAAAGGGTGACACCCCCTCCCCGACCCACCTCATATCTTGGTCCAAGTCAGTTGCTCCCCTGCCCATCTGTGGACTTCTGGCCCTCAAGGATGGAGGGAGGTCCTTGAGTTGACCTCCATGAAGTGCGTTTATGTACACAGATGCCCGGGCTGCAGTGGCATGGGTGAAGCTCAAGCTGTGGGCTGTGAGCCCAGGTCGCTTGTTGAGGTCCTGCTTCTCTGAATGACTTGGAGTAAATCACTTAAGCTCTCCGGGCCTCACCCGAAAGTGTCCTTATCCATTAAACAATATACTGCGTGAGCTCTAAGATTCCTTCTTGCCCCGGAATCCTGTGATACCCTGCAGTGCCGGCCAACTTCTGCCTCCCCTGCCATCCCGGGGCCTCTGGACTCTGTTTGTGACAAAGGCCTTGGGAATGCAACCCTTCCCCTCCAGCCACTGCCTCCTTCCTGGACAATTACCAGTTCTCGGTAGCCACACAGGCCTAATATTTGAGGAAAACAGCACTACCTTCTGACAAGCAGACAGGATCAAAACACAAGGGAACAGTCAAGTGCAGGGAAGCGCCAAATCTCAGGCCAGATGCAGAGGTCAGCATCAGAGGTTGCTCCAGCAAGACTTACACAATCTAATTAAATCCACCCAGTCCCAGGCCCAGTCCTTTCTCAGTCAGGCATGCTTGGGGCTGCACAGATGCCAGCAAATCCTCCCTCAGTTCCCTCGGCTACTCTGGAAGTCCTCTCCTCGACACCCCGTTTTCTCTTCTCTCTCCTACTTCTCCCAAAAAGTCCCCAGTTTCTCCACATCCTTTTTACTAAGAGAGCACGAGCATGAAGTCCTGTCTTCAGGGAGGCGAACAGACTTCTTGAATTTGTCCACTGCACGGACACATTAGCTGCCAGTGATTAAAGACAGCACAGAATCCACTCTCATCTTCAACTTTCCAGGGCACGGGAGAATAGAATAGAGGAGGCTGGCTGCTTCATCTGAGACTGGAAGGGAGAAGGTGGGTACAGACGAAGATATTTGCCCTGGGGAAGGGAGAGGGCAGGAAGTCAACTAATATTAATGTTCAAAGCACTTAGGAGGGTTCTGAGAAGGGTCCTGAGGATTAATGCAACCCATCCCTCTCCTAAAGGACTTTCCTGTCTAGTGAGGGAGCCTGGCACATGAGCTATAAATGGTAATTTGCATAAAGCATCCTGGAAAAAACTGCCTAATGCAGCATACTCAGGGAGTTCCAAGAACGGAATCATTGATTCTGTCTGGGGCAGAATTAAGATTGGCAGCCAGGAGGAAGTAGAGCTTGAAGACTTTTCGAGGTTTCTGTCTTACTGACTAGCAGTAATAATATCAGGCTACACCTTCGCTGCACCTTGCGGTTTACAAAGCGCCTTTGCGGCCTTCGTTCCATTTGATTCCATTTGTTTGCAGGTTTCCATGCACTTCCACAGCCATTGAGCCTGCTATGCGGCAGGGACGGCTACGGCTCCTAAGATCCAAAAGCATAGTCTTGACTCTCCAAGGTTTCAGATGGGAAGCAAACGAGCAATAACAACAAGGCAAAGTGTGAGTTCTGAAGGGAAGCATCAAGTTACTGTGGTGGCAAAAGGGAGCGTGGAGCCTAACCCAGGCTTGAGCGTGGAGAGAAAGGGACAGGGAGGAGGACGCCAGGAAGCCAGGCTGCAACGAGCCCTAGAAAGGCCTTATTTACAGAAGGCCTGCCTGTGGGATATAAAACACTCCCACATGTGATCGTTTGGGGGTCCTCAGTCAGCTTTCTAATCTCTGAATTCTTGGGCTTCTGCATTCTTAGGAAGTTTCTCAATGGTAAAGGTATCATTTAAAATTAAGTTGGGTCCCAATAAATAAGAGAGTGACCATCTAGTGACACTAGGGAGAGTAGAGAGAGGTTGAACTTGAGATTTTTATGAAAGAAGCAAAATTAGGAGGCTGTTGTCAATGATCAGAGGGTATATATTAGCCAAGGATACTTGTGATTACCAGAACATTCAACACGAACTGGCATGAGCAATAAAGGAAGCTGGTTTGCTCATGTAATGGGAAGAGTGCAGCAGTAAAGTGGGCTTCAGTCAGATGTGCTTCACGGAGATGGACCCTGGGCCCCCACTCTGTTTCTCTGTGATCCACTGGGTTCTGCCTCCCTCAGTGATGGTCTGTGTCCTCTTGCTGGGTTTCTTCATGGTAGTAAAAGGGACTGAGCTTGTCCCAACCTCATATGTGTGCACCACTTTCCTTTGAAACAAAGAAGAAATTTTCCATTCTCCAACCATCACACAAAAGTCATCCATTTACTGTTTGGACCAGTCAGAACCAATCTCAGGGCCACACAATGGATGATGTGGTCAACCTCTAAGCTAATTTATGGCAAGAGAGATAGAGCCATTTAAAGATGTGTTCAAGAGCCTTGGACTAATCAGGGTCCACCATGTGGGCTAGGGGTGCAGTGAATACCTGGGGATGCAGATGGGAAAGGAGTAATTCCACAAATTAAAATCTGGGTGCTGTGAGCAACAGGAGAGGGAAGGCATGGATAGTGGGGTAAGAAGCCAACCCTTTTCCATGCTAGAGGGTGAGGAAGGAGAAACTACGGACTCTGTGGCTCCAAGATTGTGGATGTTAAACAACCTTAACAAAGCCTGGAGATACAGACGAAGTAAGTTTGGTGGTAGGCAGAGAGGTGCAGGAGAAAAATTAATTTACTGTCGAATTTGAAGTGACTAAAAGACATGTAAGTAGAGATGTTTGATGATCAATTCTGGATCTTTCCAGGAACCCCACACCAGGGAAACCACCACTAAGTGATCCCACTGTTTATCCCAACACTGTGCTGAGTCTCTTTAGAGTTTTGCAAAACTCCACAGTTATTGATTAGCCATTAGTGATTCCCTCCGTCCCTGCATAAGTATTTCCTCTTCTTCAGTGCAACAGCCTCCAAATAACTGGAAATGGGGCTGAGCAGGTGCAGCTCAGAAGAAAAACATTCCTCTTAATGTGAAAAATTAATTTGTGGCTCTAATTGCTTCAAACTCCAAAGGAAAAAGGGAAAATCTCCATTCTCCCAGCATTCAAAATAGAACACAGGCTTTATCTGAATAAAGAAAATAATCTGTCAAGGGAAAAATAAGAACTTATGCTGCTTGAATGTCAATCTTACAACATTGTAAGGGAAAAGCAGGTTTAATTACAGTCAAATCTACATAGAATCATTGTTGAATGGTGTGCACAGGAGCCTAAAGGTCTAAGATTTCAGACTTGACAAGACACTTCAACAAAGGCTGGTAGAAACAGCCAAGTGTCACAGGGTGGGGTGCGGGGAGACTTGACTCTGGACTGGAGTTCTGTCGTATGGAATAGAGAAGACCAAAGCCAAAATGTTCTCAAGTTGCCTTTTGAATCTATAAAATCATCACAGAAAATTAAGGAGAGACTTTCCTTCCTGAAATAACTATTTTATTTTCTAGAACACAGCCTTAATGGTTGTCCTTTATCCCCGTGAGGAACACACAAAAGAAATGGCCTGGAATTTTCCAATTTACCCATGTCAAAAGGGAGGCAAAGAGAAAGGGCCCATCCGAAGTGATCCAGAAAACCAGTGGTGACTCTGAACTTGAGGAACTAGAGCAATATTGTGTTCCAGAAGCCAGGCCCCAGAGCCATAAACTAAAAATAAAAGGCAGTTGGTGCTCACTCCACAGAACGTAAGCCTATCCGTACCCATCTTTCCTATGCCCTCCCCTCCTGTTCCCCACAGAAGAGAATTTGCGGAGAAAAGTAACCCATGTCCCCTTATCAAAGCAATTCCTCTGCACCAGGGTCTGTAAACATTGGAGGGAGGATCTGGACAACTCGAAAGAATATATTTTTTACTAAGTTTGAAGGGAAGTAGTTCACGGGGCACCCGCAGGCCCACAGACAGATGCGAGTGCCCTCTGGTCCTGCACCCAGGCCACTCTGCCCGGGCAGTGCAAATGGCCTCTCCCCAGGTCCCATCACTAGCCTAATCATGACTAGCCAAACAGCCAGCCTGGAGAGCAGTGGCGTAATCTCGGCTCACTGCAACCTCCACCTCCCAGTTTCAAGCAATTCTCCTGCCTCAGCCTCCTGAGTAGCTGGGATTACAGGCACCCGTCATCACGCCCAGCTAATATTTTTATTTTTAGTAGAGACAGGGTTTCACCATCTTGGCCAGGCTGATCTTGAACTCCTGACCTCCTGATCCATCCACCTCGGCCTCCCAAAGTACTGGAACTACAAGTGTGAGTAATTTTTTGGCAGTGGCACCCTGCCGAAAAAACATGTTTCTATGCCTTCTCTCTTGTTTTCTTGTCCTTCTTCTATTCAGAGAAAATCCACTGGAGGAACTCAGTTCTTGGTACCATTTATGTCTCCCTACTCCTGTGTTAAATCTCCTGAGATCTTTAGGAGCATTGAGAAAGCACTGGAAAGACCAAAAAGAATAAGAGAACCTAGAAACATATCAAGGCAGTAAACTGCAGTGATTATCAACTCCGAAACAACAGCTGAGTCACATGTAGCGCATGCAGACAGGAGGACTCCATGCTAGGAATGTCTTCCCTTAGGATAATGTTCAGGGGCCAGAATGGTGGCTGCAGGAGTCAGAAGCTTCCAGCTGCTTCACAGATCAGTCTTTGGGAACCCCTAGAGAGGCTCCCTAACTCAAGCCAATATGAAGATAACAGAAACATTGGTCGCCAATCAATAACTGTGCGCCATAGAATGACAACTACACATGTTCATTATGCAGTTAATGTGGACATAATCCTACAAACAATAAGAAGTATGCATAGGCTTCTGATATTAACTTCCACTCTCCCGGCATTAAGGAGCTGGGGAAGCCCCTTAGGGGTCAGATGTGACGAGGAGTTGCCTTCGTCTCCTCCCGTAGGGACTCATTTTCTTCCCACGTTATCCAGCCTCTGCGATCTCTGTGTCCCAGGCTGTTCTTGTTCCATGCCAGTCTGTGCCAGAATGGTTACTTCCTGATATGTGTCATTATTATAAATTGCAGAAAATACCTGCCTCTTGGCCCTGGATTTTAGAAAGTGGCTGCGTCTGCTGTGGTTATAGAAGAGTGCCTACTTTCCTTCCAGTGCTCTCCGCCGAATGCCCCGTTGTCAATAATTCACCATTTCAGGGCTGGCTTTTTCTTCTACATGATGACTGTGGCTTTCTGTCTCTCTTGGAGTACCTCTGCCTGCAAGCTCTGTGTTCCCCAAAATTCCTAAAAGAAGATTGGGAACATATCAGCTTTCTTCTTTGGACAGGAATAGCAATTTGCAAACCCAAATGAAAATTGTTTCTCTTCCCCAACACAGCGAAAACATTGGTGGCTCGCCGCCTCTGACACATCTTGCCTGTCTGCAGCCCTAGGCTTGATTTTCTGACCCTTTTGCACCCTCTGTTGTGTTAGAACGCACTTGGCAAATATGCCCTGATCACAGTTCTTCTTGTGTCATGCCTGACTCTGGCATAACAGTGTAATTATATCGAAGACTCAATTGAAACCATGTAAGTTTCAAGGATACAAGATCCTAGGTAATCAATCATATTTTTGCTGTAACATACCTCTTACTTTCTAGAAGTTGGCAGAGGGTTGGTTACTGTAGGCAGAATCTATAATTAGCGATCAAATATATTTAGATGACAGAATCTATCCCAGTAGAATATTTTACCCCAGCTTCCTTGAGATCTAGATACAATATCTAGATATGAGGAACCTGACTACAATCCTATATGGAGTGTTTGGATCTTGGAGCTATGAAACGGCTTTGCTATCAAACTATATGTGATGGTCCTACATGCAAACTTGCAACAGTTGTCTCCATGAATCAGTAATTAGTATTTGTTCTCAGCTAAAACATTTTGAAATTTATTTCCAGGTAGAAACAACCAGTGTTCATTTCATTAGACAATTTTTGGATGAACAGATAAACAGAATGTGGTAGACACATACCGTGAAACATTATTCAACCTTAAAAAGGAAGGAAATTCTCAGCCATGCTATAACATGGAGGAACCTTAAGGACATGAAGTGAAATAAGCCAGTCACGGAAGGACAAATACTGTGTGATTCTACCTACATGAGATACTTAGAGTAGTCTAAGTATCTAAATGTATACATAGAGAAAGTAGGCCAGGCATAGTGGCTCAACATCTGTAATCCTAGCACTTTGGGAGGCTGAGGTGGGCAGATCGCTTGAGTTCAGGAGTTCAAGACCAGCCTGGGCAACATAGTAAAACCCCATCTCTACAAAAACACAAAAAAAAATTATCCAGGCATGGTGACACGTCCCTGTGGTCCCAGATACTGAGGCTGAGGTAGGAAGATTGCTTGAGCTTGGGAGGCAGAGGTTGCAATGAGCGGATATCCTGCCACTGCATTCCAGCCTGGGGGCCAGAGCAAGACCCCATCTCAAAACAAATTTTTTTTTTAAAGAAAGAAAGTAGAATGGTGGTTGCCAAGGGCTGGGCACAGTGGCTCACACCTGTAAATTCCAGCACTTTGGGAGGCCAAGACAGGTGGATCACATGAGGTCAGGAGTTCTAGACCAGCCTGGCCAACATGATGAAACCCCATCTCTACTAAAACATTTTAGAAATTAGCCAGGTGTGGTGGTGAATGCCTGTAATCCCAGCTACTCAGGAGGCTGAGGCAGGAGAATATCTTGAGTCTGGGAGGCAGAGATTGCAGTGAACCAAAATCATGCCACTAAACTCCAGCCTGGGTGACAGAACGAGACTCCATCTCAAAAAAAAAAAAGAATGGTGGGTTGTGGGGAAGGACGGAAAATGAGTTATTGTTAGAAAAGTTCTGGAGACGATGGGGTGATGGTCACACAACCACATGAATGTACTTGGTGCCACTGAACTGTATGCTTAGAAATGGTTAAAATGGTGGATTTTAAGTTATATTTTAAGTTATATTTAAGTATTTACCACGATTTTTTAAACATATGAAGAATTCATTTCCAAGTGAGGATTTTTAATATGTCCTACAATACCTGACTCTGTGATTGAAATGGTTTCCAAATGGCACAAATTAGTTCTCCTGTGATCTTAACAATATATACAGAATACCTAGAATCTCACACACATGAGAATATGGTGGCATCCAACTGCAGAGATTTCAAAGTCCAGAGCAACAAATCACTCAGGCCTTTTTCTTGGTTTTCTGGACAACCCGCCTAAAAGGCTGTTCTGTTCTTCAAAATCCAAAAAGGCATGTCTTGTAGTTCAAATGCTGTTCATACATAATTTCTAATCCTGGCCAGTTCAAGATTAGCCTGGCCAAAATGGTGAAACCCTGTCTCTACTAAAAGTACAAAAATTAGCTGGGTGTGGTGGTGGGCAACCGTAATCCCAGTTACTCGGAGGGCTGAGGCAGAAGAATCACTCAATCCCAGGAGGCGGAGGTTGCAGTGAGCCGAGGTCACACCATTGCACTCCAGCCTAGGCAACAGTGCAAGACTGCTTCTCAAAAAAAAAAAAAATAGAAAGAAAAAAAAGAAAGCAAAGAGTCTCTGAAACAATGCTTCTCATCTTAGCTACTCACCTGACTGGGTAATACCATCACATTGCCACTATAAAATGAAAATAGGTCATAAATGAAATCCTAATGAAAATAAGTCCTTCTACTCACAGGGGAAGTAGATAGGCTAAAAAGGCAAATGCATGGCAAATCATTCTCCACGACAAATCACAATGAACACTCTGCTTTGCATTGTTGCTGCAGCTAATGACCCCAGAAATGGTGGTGTTCACCACTGCACCTCCCCGGCCTCCTCCACCTGGGGCCCCCTCACCCTGTCTGCAGCTATCCTGCCTGGACATGCCCTGCCCACTGAACTAAACTGAAGGAAGGAAATGTGTATCATCAGGAACCCATTACTCGAAGATACAAAATATATATATACATATATTTCCATTTTTTTAACTTTTAAATTCAGGGGTACATGTGCAGGTTTGTTACACAGGTAAACTTGTGTTACGGGGGTTCACTGTACAGATGATTTTGCCACCCAGGCATTAAGCCCGGTACTCATTAGTTGTTTTTCCTGATCCTCTCCCTCCTCCCTCCTTCCTCCCTCCTCCCTTCCTCCTCCCTCCTCCCTTCCTCCTCCCTCCCCCCTTCCTCCTCCCTCCTCCCTCCTTCCTCCCTCCTCCCTCCTCCCTCCTTCCTCCCTCCCTCCTCCCTCTTCCCTCCTCCCCCCTCCTCCCTCCTTCCTTCCTCCCTCCCCTCCCTCCTCCCTCCTTCCTCCCTCCTATAGGCCCCGGTGTGTGTTGTTTCTATTTTCGCTTTCAAAGAGAGATTCAAAAGGCCTCACATTACCTGTTCTATGATAACTGTTGACAATGTCAGCTTCAAATAAGGTAAATATTCCTCACCACATAGAAGCTGAAATGAAAATAAGTCATAAATGAAATCCTAATGAAAATAAGTTCTTTTCTTTCTTCAGGAACTTTGCAGATGACTCTGCATTTGATTCCTTTTCTCATGTCTGACTCTGTTTGTGGGAGTGTTATGTGGCACAAAAAAAAAAAAAGTAAAAAAAAAAAAAAAAAACAAGGGAAGATGGGCTTTAAAGCCAGAGAGAGAGATCCCATTCCTGGCCCTCTCGTGTGCCAACCACTCAGCTCTGTCTCTCTGGAGGCTCCCAGCTATCTATCTGGAGATGATAACACAGGCATCCATGCTGCAAGATTGTAGCAAGGATTAGAAATTATGTATGAACAGCATTTGAAGCAGTGTGCAATAAATTACGCCAGTGATCATGATGTCTGCATCACAAACACATGTCGGCATATGTCACACACCAATCAGTACATTCACACTGCTCAGTGCAACCACACCTCCCCCACCATTCCCCAGGTAAAGGTGTTCTGCTCAGAGTTCTGGGAAATAGCACACCCAAGGTGGCCCAGACTCTTTCTCCTTAAACTATTGCCTATTTTATCAGTGTGGAAAAGTGGGCAAATAGCACAGTCACAGTAAGAGTCTCCTCATCATAAATGTTGCATCAGGCCAGGCAAGGTGGCTCAAACCTGTAATCCCAGCACTTTGGGAGACGAGACAAGTGAATCGCTTGAGCTCAGAAGTTCAAGACCAGCCTGGGCAACGTGGTAAAACCCCGCCTCTACTAAAAATACAAAAAATTAGCTGGGTGTGGTGGTGCGTGCATGTAGCCCCTGCTATTCAGGAGGCTGGGGTGGGAGAATAGCTGGATGGGAGGCTGAGATTGCAGCGAACTGAGATTACACCAGTGTGCTCCAGTCTGTGCAACAGAGACCCTGTCTCAAAACATAAAAAAATAAAGTAAATGGATGCTGCATCAGGCCTCAATGCTCAAGACCTAAATCTGACTTATATCTGTTTTGGCCAAATTCCATGCTGACCCTCTAGAGACGGCGCCCAAGCCACAGGACTGCTTGGTATTTTCTCCTCACAGCCATGGTTCCTTGCTAATGTGGTTCTCTTTCTTTTCCCCATCTCCCACTATTGTTCTCTTTCCTTTCATATAGACTATATTACCAGAAATATGAACATTAAAGATTAAGTACAGAGTTCAGCCTGTAATCTCAGCACTTTGGAGGCCAAGGCGGGTGGATCACTTGAGGTCAGGAGTTTTAGATGAGCCTGGCCAACATGGAAAAACCCCATCTCTACTAGAAATACAAAAGTTAGCCGGACATGGTGGTGCATGCCTTCGGTCCCAGCTACTCGGGAGGCTGAGGCATGAGAATTGCTTAAACCCAGGAGGCAGAGGTTGCAGTGAGCGAGATTATTCCCTTGCACTCCAGCCTGGGTGACAGAGTGAGACTCCACTAAAAAAAAAAAAAAAAAAAAAAAAAAGTCATTCTTTATCATAGGAAATTACTATATATATTCAGAGAATAACAAATACAGCATGTCGTACCTTCCAGAACTTGGTATCCCCATCCTTTAGCATTGGTGCTACCACCAAGGGACGTGAATGCATGCTGAGCACAGACACTTAAGTCAACTCATCTTTCTGCCTCACCTTGCCCTGTCTCAGGGAGCCTTCTCTCAGAGTCCTTGCTGAGGACAAGTGACCTCATCCCTTCAACCACAACTGGTTGGATCAAGGATGACTACCTGATACAAGCTGGGCCAATCAGATTCTCTCTTCTAAGAAGTGATCTTTGAAATACAGGAGTTCTAGCTAGCTTCCTGAGAATACTTAAGCTGGAAACTGATCGAGATTGGGAAGACTACATCAGGTCCACATGGAAGTAGAACTGAGAAATGGAGTCTGTAGAAAGGAAAAATAAATCAGATACCCAGAGAGAAACAGATGAGAATATGCATAGGTCGGGGGAGCGGGGACGGAGGGAGGGGAAAGAAAGCCTTCCTGTCTGAAGGCTTTCTAATTGCTGGTTCCAGCCATTCCTAAGACCCAGGAATGTATTTTTTCCTTGAGTTCTTTGAGAGACACTTGTATCCTTCTGATGGCTTTCTCTTTTTTTTTTTTTTTTCTTTTTCTTTTTTTTTTTTTTTTGAGCAGGAGTCATACCCTGTCACCCAAGCTGGAGTGCAGTGGCACAATCTCAACTCACCGCAACCTCCACCTACTGTCTCAGCCTCCCCAGTAGCTGGGTTTACAGGCACCTGACACCACGCCCAGCTAATTTTTGTATTTTTAGTAGAGATGGGGTTTCACCATGTTGGCCAGGTTGATCTCAAACTCCTGACTTCAGGCAATCCATCCACCCTGTCCTCCCAAAGTGCTAGGATTACAGGCGTGAGCCACCATGCCCGGCCTTCTCTTTTCACGGAGACTAACTTGAATGGATTTTGTTCCTTGAAAGCAAAAAGTCTCTGAAACAATGCTTCTCGTCTTAGCTGCTCACCCAATTGGGTGATACCATCACCACTGCCATCAGCAATCACAGCGGAACCCATTTCCCTTGAACGCAGGTAGTTAGGAGCCAGCACCCCTTGGACAGCAGAGCCAAATGCCGAAAGCACATCATACTAGCTTGTAGTAGCGTTTGCTAGCGAAATGACGTGCTGGCAAATGTCTAACAACCAGCTCACCTGGAGAAAAAACTCTCAGTTTGAAACATTTGCCAATTTCCATGGTGTAACTAGCCCCACCGTTGCCACTCCTGATGTTCTATTGCTGAACAACAGACTTTGGAAAAGATACTCACAATGGACTCTTAGAAGTCAGGACAAGCCTACATTTTCTGATTTATAAATACTTCCTGGCTCCCTTTTATGACTTAGCTCTTGTCATCTCACTCTTGGGTTAATGGTTTAGAGTATTATTAGCTCTATGTCTTTTATTCTGAACCAGTTTAAATCTGTTTTGGAGAAGGCATAGTAAAATCATTTTTAAAATACAGCCTCATTCTTCTCTGAGAACCATAGTTTTATGCCCTCTCAAACACTAAGAAAATAATAATAACAATACTGAACACTCATATAGCAATTCACAGTGTCTAAATTAACTCCATGGCATGCTATGGTGGCAAGAACATACGCTTTGCCGTCACACTGACCTGCTTTGAATCCCTGCGTAAAGGATGCAGTTAGATTTCCTTTCACATGTAATGGCTCATTTGTTCCAAGTTTTCACCCAGCCTCAGTGTTGGTCTTGAGCATGACAGCCAAAATCAGAAAACACTCCCAAACAAAGGCCGCAACTTTCTCAAGAGATCAGTTGCTCCTTTTGGAAAGGCAGAGCTGACTCTTTAGCTGAGGCTGGAGGCAGAGCATACCTGGGTCCAGCTTTGAGAAACCTTGCACGCTCCATTTCAGAGACCAGAAAGAAAGCTGGACCCAAAATGCTGCACTCCTTATGTTCTCTTTGAGCTGAGATTTTGTCCTCTGGTTCTGCTTGTAAGACACAAATGAGACAAGAATTCCCTGGGAATCATCTCCCTCTGTAGACTGCCAAAGGTACCCAACACCCTACCAACTGCAGAGGAAGAAATGCCCTTTGCTGGTGTGCCATGTGGGTGTCTTGATGGTTCTGTTAGATTTCAGTTTCAGCTCAAACCATTTCCAGTTTTACCTTTCCAGTGATTTGATAACAAACCCTGGAGCATGAAGCAACTTAACCAATCATCCCTTTGAGTCTCCTCACTCTTGACTATCCCCTACCCCTGGTTTGTAAGAAACCCAAATGTCCCAGACCCCATTCGTCTTTGAGTCTTTGAGAACCAAGGAGGTAACTTTCCCATGAGTAAATGGCTCCCCAAACCCTGCCTGGAGAGCTTTCAAGTCAAGACAAAGACTTTATCTCAGACCTCCTTCAGTAGGGTCTTGTGTTTTGGACAACAGTTTTCAAAATCCTTAGCAACACATTTCTTATGTGGAATCTCACATCAAAGTCCTGAAAGAGATTTTTTAAAAGTAGAGCTGTTCCTTTATGGCCTTTTAAGTCTTTTTATTTTTCAGATCTCATTAAATTAGAAATTGGAACTGGTTGAATTGCAGCGAGGGCCCCAAAAGACTCCTGCAGACCTGAGCCCTGGTCCCTGGCTTATTGAAAAGGACTTGACACATGGCGGGGAAACCCTAGGGCTCCTCGGGCTCAGTTTGAAAACCACTGCACTAGGAAGTTCTTTCTCTGCCTGTGTGTAGAATTAGGAGCATCCAAAGTGGGTTGACAGCTGGAGGCACGGAAACCACTTAGGAAATCAACTACAGTTGATCCAGTGAATGCTAAAAAGACTCAAACTACCTACAGGTCTTTTTAGGGGGAGACATTTCAGAGACAGAGTAACTAGGACTGGGCACTGATTTGGACGTGAGAGCCGTAAGAGATGACAAAGATGCCTCTGATTTTTCAAGCTTGTGTGACTGCGAAAATTATGGTAGCAACTCAGGAGAAATGGCACTCAGAAAGAGAAGGAAATAATCCATTTGGTTTGGGGCATGCCATATGTTTTGTCTGGACTGGTTTAGCTTCTCTTTTTTAAACATCCTGGGAGCCCTTCTATCCTAGATTAAGAAGGTGACCTGTCCACAAGGTCCCACAGGAAACCAGGAGGGGACCCATCATGCTTCCTGGGCAGACACGCATAAGACACAAAGTACAAAAATATATGCCAGTTGCAAGGGAATAGGACTCCAGGCTATGAGTCTATTTACCCCAAAGGCATGGCCAAATGGTCAAGATCAAACTTCTAAATAAAAATGTGTTCTCTCTCCAGGCTCAGCCCTTCTGAGGACATGGGCTGGCAGCGTTGCTCTCAGCCGGAATGCTGTCAGATCAGATAGTTGACGAATGTTTGCTCAGGGCCTGCTGTGTTGGGGTTAGCCTAGAGAGGTGAGATTACTGGCTGTCCTCAGGATTCAACCAGCCTAAGCACACAGATGGGGTCGCCCAGACCACTGCTTATTCTCCGGAGTGAGTTCGTTCATTTATCTCAGAGTGATCCACAAATAGTGACTTCATGCAGTTATGATCAGGGACTCTCTGTGCTCTGTGACCCAGGCTGGATGCACTTGGCTGTCACAGTTAGAAAGCTGTCACAGAAAGATCTTCCAGTGCCAATCTCCTTTCTCCCTCTGCCACTGGATCACCAGAGAAGGCAGATGGTGCCCTGCAAACACATCCAGAAACAAGGCAAATGTGACTCATGTTGATAATGGAAATCCAGCACTGGGCACACTGTCGCATGAGACTAACCGTTGCAATGAGATCCCTCAGGGAGGAGGGAGAGGCAGACTTCAGGTCAACTTAAGGAAGATCATCCTTGATGGTTAAGAGCACAGTGTGCAGAGTCAATCTGCCTGAATTTGAGTTCTTCCTTTCTCCACCAGTTACCAGCTGTGAACCCTCTCTGTGCCTTAGTTTCTATGTCTTTTAAAAGGGAATAATGATTAATACCTCCTAAGCTGGATGTAAGCATAAAGAGAGATAAGCCACGTAGAGATTTCGGCACAGTGGTGGCCACATACCCAATACGTGGTGATCATTCTTAAGTTCCATTCCGCATAGGAGTGGGTTGCACCAGGTGTAGGAGGTGCCCTATCATGTGGTTTTTCCACTCTGCATTTGGACACCTTTGTCAATAAATGATGCAGAGAGATTTCAGCGTGGGTGGGGAGCTGACTCTCTTTTGCTTACTCTGAAGTCACTTTCACAGCTGAGACTGAAATATGGAGTCCAGATACATCCTTTCTTCGTGGGCGCCTGCATCACCCTATGTTCACGCTGCCAGCATTCACAGGACACCTACTCTGCCCAAAGCATTGTGCACTGTGTCAACAGTAGGGGAATTTTAACCCCAAAGACCAAGCAAGCTTGTATACAGCCAGCCACTGTGGCCATGGCTCTAAAGACCCCAGGAGAAGGACACAGACCAGGCTACGTGCAGTGGTCAAACTAGGACTTGTTTTCTATTTCTGTCTTTGGGATTATCTAAGGGATTGGCAGGTCTGTAAATCGCTCCAAGCTGCTTGACCACGCAGACATCAGACCTGCCACCAAAAACACCCTGCCACCAAAAACATCCTGCCAAGCATGAGGCTGTTTATCAAAACAAGGTCTTCAAAAATCTTTTCTCTCAATTTGCACTCTATTTCCTAATCAAGAAATAGACAATCCCAGGAGGAAATCAGCTTGCATTTCTCTTCTTCTCTCTGTCTCTCAGCCTCTGTCTCACTCTGCCTCCTTCTCTCCCTCCTTTCTTTCCCTCTCTCCCCGCCCCCTCTTGCTTTTATCATTTTAAGCTGTATGCATGCCATTCTTCAGGGGATTAAAGTCAAATTTAGTCTTCTGCAATAGTTATTACCTAACCCTTGGCTTATGAGATGCATTTGCCTGCATTTGTAATGCATCAATAACTTCCACTCTCCTCCACTTGTAAACAATGCATTATATTAAATAGCCTGTGTCCAGCCTTGTATTGAAACAGACAATAAATTAGGACTTCCAGTTCTTGGTTTTTACTGATTCCTAAACCTGCCAGTTACATGCCTGTCTGCCCCACTGAACATTCTCTCTAAAGCTGAGAATGCACAAAGCCCTTGTTCACCGTTCCTCCTGTCTCCATCACTGCTGCCGGCTGTCAGTTTCACACCACCAAGCAGATTGTAATTGGCAGGATGAGGTGCAGAAATAGGGAATGGTTTGAATACGTGGTTCTCACTATACACACATGCACACACACACACAAAATCCAAAATTTCTCCTCTCTCTCTCTCTCTCTCTCTCTCTCTCACACACACACACACACACACACACACACACACACACACACTCTTACTTTTCTGGCTTACAACGTTCTGCAAATTTAGGGACTTGATTTGTGAAGCTTCTAATCAGAATCCACAAGGGCTGCCCTCATTTTCTAGCCCATGGATTGGAAGCAAGCAGAGAAAGGAAACACAATGCAATCAACACCCAGTCCCGATCTAATGCAGCCAGGCCTTCCCGGTCCTGGATGGATGTTGTTTTGAAAATGTGCCCTGCTGGGAGCCAGCCCTTATGTTTTGTCAGGAGGCTTCCCTGGGATCTAAAATCCGCAAGCTTCTCAAGAAACATAATCTCCTGTCCAGCCTTGAGTGAGGTCCTGGGGCAAAGAGCAAAAAATCTGGAAAGAGGAATCTAGCTCAAAGAATCTTGCATCTTTTATATAGATCTTTACCTTCAGAGCAATAAGAGCTTGTCATCAATCTTTCCATAAGGTGTATCCCAACATCTACCAATCTTCTGCAAACTCAAACCTAGATGAATTGAATCATTTAAACCAGGGTTTCTCATTCTGGGCATTAGTGGTGTTTTAAACCAGATAATTTAATTCTTTGTCACAGGGGGCTGTCCTGTGCATGGTGGGATGTTTAGCAGCATCCCTGGCCTCTATTTACTTAGATACCAGTAGTACCACCCCCAGGGAGTGTGACGATCAAAAATATCTCCAGATATTGCCAACTGGTCCCTGCGGTGCAGAATCGCCCTGGTTGAGAACCGCAGTAACCATTATATTTAGTCTTGATGTCTGCCCATCACAACAGGATTTCAGACCTAATAAGGCCCAGAGGGTTCCTCTAGTCCTGTGGTTCTCAGAATGTAGTCCCTGGACCAGCAGCATCAGCGTCACCTAGGAACTTATTGGAAATGCATCGAGCCCCACCCTAGACACACAGAGTAAGAAATTCCAGAGAGGGAGCCCAACAGTCGGTGTTTTAATGAGCATCCTAGGTAATTCCCATGCAAGCTAAAGTTCAAGAACTGCTTCACTCCTCATTATTACAAATAGAAAAATCAAGATCCGGAGAGGTAAAGAGACGTCCCCAAAGTCACAGAGCTGCCTTTTTTTCTTTTTTAAATGCTGAGTCCTGCTCTGTTACCCAGTGACATGATCTCAGCTCACTGCAATCTCGGCCTCCTCAGTAACTGGGATTTCAGGCACATGCCACCACGCCCAGCTAATTTATTTATATATATATATATATATATATATATTTTTAGTAGAGACAAGGTTTCACCGTATTGGTCGGGCTGCTCTTGAACTCCTGACCTCAAGCGAACACCCGTCTCAGCCTCCCAAAGGGCTGGGCTTACAGATGTGAACCACCATGCTCAGCCTCCCAAAGGCACAGAGCTACTTTGAGAGGCAGCCCATCTACCACCTGAACCAAAGCACTCACCACTAAATCACTCTCCTGTGCACCAGCCTGGGCCATTTCCCTGTCTCAGGCTTCAGCCCTTTTGCCACGTTTCTGAATTACACCATTGTTGATGCTTGTTTCCTGATCTTTTACCCTTTGTGAGATACTGCCCACTAACAAGGCTGAGACTGAGTTTACAATCACTGTTTATATTTTCTTCCTGCTAGCAGCGGAGCGAGTGCCCGGCAGTGCGTATGGCAGTGAACACAGGTGTGCGTGGCTGTTTTGTGGGTGATATCTGTTCGTGTCTCTATGTGTGTGCCTCTGCCGCTGGGGCTACATGCATGCATCTAAGCATGTGCGTGCATGTATTAGTTTTCTTGGGCTGCCATAACGACGTGCCACAGACTTGGTGGCTTAAACAACAGAAATGTATTGTCTCACAGTTCTGGAGGCTGGAGGTCTGAAGGTAAAGGATTGCGAAGCTTGGTTTCTTCCGAAGCCCTCTTGTTGATGCCCCTGGCATCTCTTCCTCTTCCCATAAGGTCACAGTCACATTGGAAGGGTCCACCCCAATGGTCTCATTTTAACTTAATCACCTCTTTAAAGCCCTTATCACCAAATACAGTCACAGTCCTGGGTGCTGGGAATTCAACATACAAATTCTAGGAGGACACAGTTGATCCCATAGCAGTGCACAGAAAGGGGACATGAAAGGCAGAGGCCACTGTCACTGAGCGGCCAAGCTCCCCTCTCTGGCCCACATCCCCAAATGCAGGATTAGTAACCTGTGACCACTGCTGGCAGCCTGTCCCTTAATTTGAGAGCCAGTGGCAGGCATGAATCTTGTAAGGCAGATTTCAGGCAGGCAGAAACTGACATGTTCCTTCTTTCAGATCAAATGACTATAAAAGACATCTCTTGGGGCTCCCTGGCAAACATACATGTTAATCCAGGGTCAGCAGATGGACTATTTTTGACTAACATTCAAGCAGACTTTGTGATTTTTTTTTTTTTTTACCTCCTACAGTTGTCAGAATTAAAAATAGTAATTTTCACATCAGGTGGGCAGAGCCTCTGACCCCTAGTCTTGTTTGAATATTACTAGTTTAAAAACGCACAGTAAAATAAATAGAATTTCTAATTCAGAAGCAGCTCTGAACTACCGGCTGATTTCTGTCCTGATTTGAGTCCAATGTGGATGCATTTGGGTCACCACAGAAATTGTGTATTTAGAAGGCATAATGACCCAGGCTGCAAATGTACAATGGAGCTTGGGTAAGAACCCTGGAGTCCTGACTTCAACCCACAGGGTTATGTTCAGCCAGGTTTTATCTATTTGAAATGGCACAACAGGATCTTCCTTGACAGATGCCTTGGGGTCAGGGCAGACCACTCCTCAGCCTCAGGTTCTGGGAGCAACTTTGAAAGCTAGGACACAGGCAGTAGGAGATCACCAGGCCATCCTTCCTCACCCAGCACTTGAGGTTTCTGTGAACTCCTAGAAATGGGAGGACTTCAGTACCCGATAAGGATTAGTCCACAGATATGTGGGGAGAGGGGAATATACAGCCCCAGGTCAAACAGGTCAGACCAGGAAAACTAAATAGCAGATTGGAACACATGAAATTGCCTTTTTAAAAGTCAAGATGGCCGGGTGCAGTGGTTCACGCCTGTAATCTCAGCACTTTGGCAGGCCGAGGCGGGAGGATTATCTGAGGAGAGGAGTTCGAGACCAGCCTGACCAACATGGTAAGACCCCATCTCTACTAAAAATACAAAAATTAGATGTGGTGACATGTGCCTCTAATCTCAGCTACTTGGGAGGCTGAGGCAGGAGAATTGCTTGAACCCAGGAGGTAGAGGTTGCAGTGAGCCAAGATCATGCCATTGCACTCCAGCCTGAGCAACACAATGAGTCTCCGTCTCAAATAATAATAATAATAAATAAAATAATAAAGTCAAAATGAGTAGAATGTTGGCAAGTTCATGTGGTCCAACTCATAACATACATGGGTCTCCCTACAGCTGTCTTAGGAGCCCTCCAATGCCCCCTATACTTAGAGGACTCAAGGCATTGCTAGAGAGCGGAGAGGACGTAGGAGACAGCTTCAAAGAACCTGCAAGCTAATTCAAGACTCAGAAAATCAGACCAGGCACTGTGGCGCACACCTGTAATCGCAACATTTTAGGAGGCCAACGCAAGAGGATCACTTGAAGCCAGGAGTTTGAGACCAGCCTAGGCAAAATACTAAGACCCTGTCTCTATAACAAATAAAAAAAATCTCCAGGCGTGGTGGCGCACACCTGTAGTGCCAGCTAGCTGGGAGGCTGAGGCAGGAGGAACACTTGGAGGAGTTCGAGGCTGCAGTGAACTATAATCGCACCACCACACTCCAGTCTGGGTGACAGAGTAAGACCCTGTCTCTTAAAAAGAAAAAAAAAAAAAAGATTCAGAAAATTAGAAGTTTGTTCTTGTGTTATTCTTCTGTCAGAAAAATCAGAACTTAGATATACAGTTCTCCAGTCTTTACACAGAAGGTTCCTTAACACCAGAAATAAGTGTATCTGTGAGCTGGTGGATGTCCACAAGCTGTTTGCTACCAGTTCGTGACAAGTATAGAAATTGAAAATAATCATTGAAAAACACAACAATTTGACATCATAATTTTATTTCTGTTGACTCTAACAGTAAAAAAAAATAGAGTTTGAGTTCTGTATATCTGGGTTATTTCACTTTTCTTCTTCTTTTTTTTTTTTTTTTTTAAGATGGATTCTTCACTCTTGTCACCCAGGCTGGAGTGCAGTGGCGCCATCTTGGCTCACTGCAACCTCTGCCTCCCGGGTTTAAGCAATTTTCGTGATTTAGCCTCCCGGGTAGTTGGGATTACAGGCATACGCCACGATGACCAACTAATTTTTTGTATTTTTAGTAGAGACAGGATTTCACCATGTTGGCCAGGCAGGTCTCGAACTTCCGACTGACCTTAAGTATCACCTTGGCCTCCCAAAGTGCTGGGATTATAGTCATAAGCAACCCTGCCCTATACCTATTTCACTTTCTAATTATTCAATGTTACCGTATTTTAAAAATTATCAGTCCACAGAGGATTGGAAATATTTTTAAAGACCTTTCACCATAGATATTTGAGAAGTACTAATCTGCAGGAAGGTAGATATCAGCTTAATATAAATAACAAGAAACTATTGTCATGATGTTTATTACGTACATGTCCCATTATAAAGTCTTGCAACATACACTCATTGACTTCACACAGCAACCTTCAAGTAAGAACTATTATTACTCCAATTTCACAGATGAGGAAACTGAGTCACAGAGAGGAGAAATTACTTTCCCAGTATTGCATGACCAATCAGGCATAGGGCTGTGATGGGAATTCAAGCAGTTTGGCTCTTGAGTCCATGATGGTAACCTCTGCGGTTAAATACATGATAACTTAATTCATATGTAAGTGGCAAAATATAAAGGAAATCAAGGAATGATTAACACCAGAACTTGGGAAGGGAGTTTGGTGGGAGGAAGGAAGGCAGGTGTGCGTGCCAGCAGTCAAAGGTCTGCTTACATCCTGTGCCCTAACCTGGTGAGGAATATATACAGGTGTTCATTCTATAATACTATCATCCTCCAATGGTACACATGCATTTTACTCACTCTTTGATGTGTATGATACATCTCACAGTTGTAAAATGTTTTTGGAGTTACTGGAGCTGTTAATGGCAGCCATGGTCTCTGGAGAGGATGAGCGCCCCCTCATGGAGAGGACAAAAACATCCATTCTCCTCCATCAGGCACAGGGTAGGTGGGAAGCAGAAGGACCTCAAAGTTTACTTCTTTTTTTTTTTTTTTTCTTTTTGAGACAGAGTCTTGCTCTGTCACCAGGTTGGAGTGCAGTGATGCAGTCTCAGCTCACTGCAACCTCCACCTCCCAGGTTCAAGCCATTCTCCTGCCTCAGCTTCCCAAGTAGCTGAGACTACAGGCGCACACCACCATGCCCAGCTAATTTTTGTATTTTTAGTAGAGACGGGGTTTCACCATGTTGGGCAGGATGGTCTCGATCTCTTGAGCTTGCGATCCACCCACCTTGGCCTCCTAAAGTGCTGGGATTACAGCCACTGCTCCCGGTCAGCATTTACTTCTATTCAGACTCTAAGCTTCTTCCTAAAGTCACATTCCAGCATTCACAGGAAGGAAGAAGCCCACATTACCTGAGACTTTGTGGCCACACCTTTATAAAGTGATGCAGAATTAACATTTAAGGTTGACGGAAGTCAACCCCACTTGAGAAAATATACAAGAGCACAGGTTACAGTGACAGAGGGTACTGAGGGAGTCCTTGGTGTATTTTGAGAGCTTTCACTGTATGTGATTGGGACATTAATACTGATGCAGATAAAATGGGGACCACTCCAGGAAACAGGTGATGCTGCTTGCCTCGGAGGAGACTGCAGTGAAGTGCATATTTGTGCTACACAAGAACTCTCCTCCTCCTCCTGCTCCTCCTCCTCCTCCTTCTTCTTCTTTCTTCATCTATCTCCTTCTTCTCCTCCTTCTCCTTCTCCTTCTCCTTCTCCTTCTCCTTTCTTTCCTTTTTGAAACTTGGTCTTGCTCTGTCACCCAGGCTGGAGTGCAGTAGTGCAATCACAGCCCACTGCAGCTTCAACCTCCCTGGTTTATGCAATCCTCTCACCTCAGCCTTCCAAGTAGCTGGAACCACAGGCCACCCCCAGGCTAATTTTTTAATTTTTTTGTAGAGACATAGTCTCACTATGTTGCCCAGGCTGGTCTCGAACTTGGCTGAAGCAATCCTCCTGACTCAGCCTCCCAAAGTACTGGAATTATAGGCATGAGCCACCATGACTAGTCTAAGAACTCCTCTTGCTGTGTAGACAGCTGGTGTTGCCAAGGAAATTCTGAGTGTGAAAGGTTCAAATCATTTTGGGGTATGTTGACAACAGCCATGTGACATGAAGACCTAGACCCCTAATCACCACAGAAGCCAGGATGATATGCAAGACAGTTCAACAAGCGTGTTCCTGAGAGGCCACAGATCCTGGGGTCCCACACCAAACCAGTTGAATCAGAATCTCTTGAGAGTCAAGCCTAGAAATCTGCATTTCTACAAATCACATCCCCTACTCTGTGCTTCTGATTGAGGCATTCTGGCACCATGGTAAGACAACAGGGTAAACTAAGAACAAAGATTTGTAATCCCACAAACCTGGATCGAATCTTGTTTCTGCGCTGACTGGTTGCATGGTCTTGAACAAGTGATTTGACTTCACTGATCCCTAGTTGTCCCATTTGTAAAACTGGGTGAAGATATTACTTACCTCTCAGAGTTACTGGGAAGATTTAATTAGAGATTGTATATAAAGTACAAGTACTTAGCTACAATAAGCACTCAAAATCTTTCATGAGACTTATTTACTGTCATTTATGACAGTCCACAATATTCAAGGCAATGTGGGGAAGAGGCAGAGGGAAGAATACCAAAAAGGACAAACAGCCTCCTGCCTTCAAGGAAATGCTCTCTAGTGGGGCTGCTTTTAAAGATTTCCTAGGCCAGTCATGGTGGCTCACACCTATAATCCCAAACTTTTGGGAGACAAGGTGGGAGGATCACTTGAGCCTAGGTATTCAAAATCAGCCTGGGCAACATAGCAAGACCCAATCTCTCCAAAAAATAAAAAATGAACTGAGCATGGTGGTGCGCACCTGCAGTGTACCAGCTGCTCAAAAATTTGAGGTGGGAGGATTGCTTGAACCCAGGCGTTCGAGGCTGTGGTGAGCTACACTTGTGCCACTGCAGCCTGGGTGAGAGAGCAAGATCTCGTGTAAAAAACTAATCATAATAATAACAATAATAAAACTTTCTTATAAAGCTACCAGGAAAATAAATTCTCAACCTTTTTCTAGGGTTATCAAGGCATTACCAGCCTGAGTTAAAGCCACTTTAAACCCTTGATCTTATTTGGGAGATGACTTTATTAAAGGTTGTAGGTGGGTGGGAAATCTGAGACTGTGGATAAGCCAAAAAAAAAAAAAAAAAAAAAAAAAACACCTTCTTTAAGCCAGACTGGGGACCATGAGAGACACTAAACTATCAATTGACCAGAAGTTTACCAGCCTATGCCCTCTTTATCCTACTGAGCCCTTTGTGCCAATGGATTTAATGCTAGAAAGCAAGACAGCCTTAGGGAATGTGCAACAGTGCTATTGGCCTCTGTTTATCAAACTCCCCTTTATCGGACAGTGGCTCCCAGGACCGTGTTCCCATTTATCTGCCCAGTAAGAAGGGAGCAGGGAAATCACATCAGTCTCCTCTGATGCACTCGGACCACGCTCTTGCAAAGCCCAACCCCTCTAAAGGGAAAATGAGCTCCCAGTGAAAGCACATCTGATTTTTCAAGGCTCTGTGAGCTAAGCCTTTGTAAGTACTACTGCTAATTCTCTGTGCCAGTGAAGGAATATCAGTAGCAGCTTTATTCCAAAATGATCATTAATTCAGAAATTGCTATCTGGGGGCTCTAAGACTGCACAATTCTTCAAAGAAATTACTCTATTCAAACTGACCCAATGAAAGCTAAAAAGTTGGACACCGGCCCTAATCCGAACTCTTCCCACAGCTGGGTCCATTCTAGAACTAAGCAGCAATCCTGGGACTGATGGAAAGCCATCCAAAGCTGATTCTCCGTCGCTCTGATTTGAACCTGGTTGGGGTGATACACAGGGTTTTAATTCAAAAGATCACTTGGTAAAATTTAAGACTGCATAGAAGCCTAACTGTACATGAGAGTTAGTGTATACGTTGAAGTAAGAACTTTATCACCTTTGCTAATTATGTCTAGAACAAATTTAAATCAAGATTTTTTACGGAAGAACAATAGTTGGATAATCCATCATCAGATAAGTGGCAACTGATTGCTAGGAAAGAGTTATGATTGCTAGTTGTGATGCTTACCTTGGCAAAATGGATCTCAATGGATCCTCTAGATCAGGTGTCCCCAAACTATGGCCCCCTGAGGCCATTTTTCTGGGCGCCTGCTGCACTTCAGGAAGGGGCACCTCTTTCACTGGTGGTCAGTGAGAGGAGCACAGTATGTGGCGGCCCTCCAACGGTCTGAGGGACAGTGAACTGGCCCCCTGTGTAAAAAGTTTGGGGACGCCTGCTCTAGGTAGATCTTTAAAATATTGATGCCAGATCCTACCCCTAGACCAATTACATCAGAATTCCTGGAAATAGGACCCAAACGTCAGTATTTTTTTAAAAAAATTCCCAAGTGGTTCTAATGGGCAGCTTGGTCTGAGAATGTAGCCTTAGTTAGTAGAGTTTACTTACCTGAAGCAGTAAATGCTGCTTTTAAAGCAGTTTGACTTTTTCCCTTGAGCACCAGGAGAATCATGTTGATTAATTAACATTTTCCAAACAATGGCAATGAATTAACTGCTGCTAATGTTCAGGCCACGGAATTAGACACGACTCCAGTACATCAGACTTATCTCCCCAGATAGAAGCTTGAACAGGGGTTTCTGAGAACAAGGGCTTAGCAAACAACAATCAGAGATAGACTGACCCTAGCTGAGCAAGCACCATGTAGGGAGCAAAAAGACAAAATTACGAGCTCATTTCCACATTCCCTCAAATATTTATCAAGTGTGCCAGGAACAGGGCTAGGAGCTGGAGGTTCTGAGGCCATGCGAATATGACCAAGGCAGGAACTGAAGGTCTAATGGGGAGAAGGAAATGTAGACAAAACTTTCCAGCCATGCAATATATGACCAAGCTACACGGTAAATACTTTCTTCCAAGTGGGAAGCACAGTGGCCTCTAGGTGACAGGGGAGGCTTCCTGGAGGAGGAGATGTGTGAGTCGATTCTAGCAGGGTGAGTGGAAATCTGCCAGATCGATGGGGACTAATGCACAGGCAAAGGGAGAGAAGAGCTTGAGCAGTTCTGGAAACAGCATGCGTAATGGATGGCATTGGAAAGGCAGGCAGGAGACTGATTGTAAATTATAATTATAATTATATTGATTATTATGTCAGCATAAGATTTTTACCTTAACCTTAAAGGCAGATCAGTTGAATCCTGGAGTTCCAGACCAGCCTGGGCAACAAGGTGAAACCTCATCTCTACAAAAAATACAACATGTTAGCCGGGTATGGTGGTACACACCTATAGTCATAGCTACTCAGGAGGCTGGGGTGGGAGGATCACCAAGCCCAGGAGGTTGAGGCTGCAGTGAGCCATGATTGTGTCACTGCATACCAGCCTGGGTGATAGAGTGAGACCCTGTCTCAAAAAATAGAAATAAAGCAGGGAAGTGATATGATCAGATTCACATTTGGAATAACCACTGTGGTAGTTTAGAGAGCCTTGCTACTCAGGGTATGGTGCTTAGACCAACATCATCAGTATTGCCCAGGAGCTTGTTGGAAATTCTAAAAACCTCAAGCCCTATTTCAAACGTACTAAATCAGAATCTATTTTTTAACAAGCTCCCCAGATGATTCATGTTCACATTAAAGTTTGAGGCACACAGTTAAGAAAGGATAAATTTTCATGAGAAAGAGGTGAAACTTTAGGAAGACCATGAAGGAGACCATGGCAATAATTTGTTAAAGCATTTCTTTAAACACTTCTTTAGCAATTACATATGGATGAGGACTCCATGCCCTCCAAAGTATCCCACTGACAAGTGAAACATTCAAGCAATAATTTTACAGATAAGCTGAATTTTCTTCTTAAATTACCTCCATTTCCACCAGATTAGCAAGAATCCCATAGACATAGCCATAGCAGGAAAACCACTTGTCATGTGTACTGAACTATGCAATATCTATTGCAGAATTTCAGATTGAGATTCAACAGAAGGAAGGGGAGGTCTCTTTGTCTCGTTTTAATGATGGGTACAGGCAATGAGGCCATAGCCTTTCCTTCTGTTATCCCAAAGCCCATGAGTGGTGTGGGCACTGCCTTGATAATAGGGACCCAAAGACTGATACTAAAGTCAAGTGCGAACTTTACAATTGCTGATTGTTCTCAGAAACAGAGAAGGACGCAGAGAACTGAAAAGAGACTTGGAAGAGGCTGCATGTCATGGGTTAGTCTTTAGTGAAGAAAGTCCCCTCTCTCTAATCATGGGCAATAGTAATGATGGGACCGAGCTGATTCTCTTTTTCATTAGAAAATAGCCTTCTCCAAGAATTGAATCTTGAAGAATTTGAAAGAGGGAGTGTGGTCTACTAGGTAAGAAGTAGGGGGGTTTAAAAGGACAAACAAGCAATTAGTCTATAAATAAGCACACACACACCTCATCCCTAACAATCAGCATGCTATTGAACAGGGTGTACAAATTAGACTTGTGTTAAATTAAATCTATTTTAAGCTCATTCTGGGACTTCGCTATTTAAAGGAATCCTTTGTAAAGTGGATAATCACTCACTAACGATGGTTTTGTTAAATCTGGAGTTCTACAAAGCTGAAGTTCCCAAACTGACTGTGCTGGGAAGATCACCCCACAGATACATGGCAGAGTACAACTTGTCTGTATGCCAGAGAACCAATCTCTCTTAGGGAACCCAACCTCAATGAGAAATAGAGTCCTGTTACAGAAAATGCATAGGTGACAAAGAAAAGAACACATAACCTGGTGACTAGAAAAAATCTGGGACCGAAGGGTGAAGTGGAGCAGTGGGGGCTGGTAGGCAGACAGCAGATGAGTTTGTGGGCAGCAAATGGGACATAGACAGCAGAGAGAGTGAATGACCACAGAGGATAGGGAGATTGTACTTGAATTATTACTAAAATCTTCTCTTGTTTTCTTGTGACAGCATCTCTTACCAATACTAAATCCTTCTTGACCGTAACCTCAGGATCTCTAATGCTGATACCCAGAATGTTTCAAAATATTGTAAATCCAGTTACCTTTGTGGCATCTGTGAGTTCTTAACTAACTAGAGAGACATTTTGGTTGGGTGCAGTGTAATATACAAATAATTTAGTGTTAATTGAGTGATCTTGCATATCTTGACTCTAAGCGCCAAAAGGGGACAGCCTTCTTGCTGGCCTCCTTAGATTGCTAAGGTCAGTCTGTCTCTGCTTGTTGTTTGCTAAGCCCTCATTCTCAGAAACTCACCTTCAAGCTTCTATCTGGGGAGATGAGACAGAAAAGAGAGAGTTTAAATAGAAAACTGAAAAATGGGGAAAGTTTGGTTAATTGGGAAAGGGAGGTAGGAAATGGCAGTTAAAGCCAGAGGCACAGCCACATAAGACCCTCTTTTTAAATTAGCAAGCACAAGTCATGAGCTCTCCAATAAAAAGACCAATCTAGCCATAAGCCTGGCATGAGACTCTAAGAAAGGACCCAGGGTGAGGAGTTGAGGACCAAGCATCTCCACTTCCCAATAGTGATCTAGGATCACCACATCCTCCTTAGCCACTCACACTGTCCATAACACAGGACTGCCTCTTCCTATATCCCAAGACTGAATGGGAAGGAAACTCTTCATTCATTCAATAAATATGTATTGAGTCCCAAATAATATTGGGGCAGGAGGTTTGAGAATTACTCCTTTGCCTTCATAAAAAGTTTGCATGGAATGGGAAGATTAGGAGAAAGGCTAAGAAATAGTTCCTCAGGTCAAAGAAAAGCAGGTCTCAAGTAAGTTGGATGTTAGAAGATAATTTATTTGGGCTGGGCTCAGCGGCTCATGCCTGTAATCCCAGCACTTTAAGAGGCTGAGGCAGGTGGATCACTTGAGGTCAGAAGTTCAAGACCAGCCTGGCCAACATGGTAAAACCCTGTCTCTACTAAAATTACAAAAATTGGCTCGGTGTGATGGCACATGCCTGTAATCCCAGCCACTCAGGAGGCTGAGGCAGGAGAACTGCTTGAACCCGGGAGGCGGAGGTTGCAGTGAGCCAAGATCATGCCACTGCACTCCAGCCTGGGCAATGGAGTGAGACTCGGTCTCAAAAAAAAAAAGCAAAAAAAAAATATTTAATCCCAGAGCTATTAAACATTGCAATGGGCTCCTTCTAAGGTCATAGAGATAGAGGCATTTCCAAAGAAGCTTTCCTGAGTGATGTGTGATTTGGAGGACAGGATAAACACCTGGCAGCTTCCTCACAGGTGGAGGTGAACCACACTAGAGCCCTTTTTTCTGAGACTGTCATATGCACACCCTCCTGCTGCATCTGCCTCTCTTCCCCTCTATCAGGTCCTGTGGAAGACAGAGGCTGGGACGTCTCAGAAAGGTGGGAGATACAGAAGCACTGGCCCAGAAAATCAAAAGAGAAATCAAGGGATGAAAAACTCCAATAGACAGACCAGTGAAAGGGTCAGAAAGGGGTTAAGTAGAGTCAAAAGAAACTCCATTTAGATTTCAACCAAGATCAGTCCCAGCTATTTCTCAAAGGCTTTTAAGACAGCACGTAACTTAGCAACTGACCTATGTTTGTTTTCTGTTTCTGTTTTTACCCATGTCAGTTTCTCAGCAGTTACTATCAGCAACAACAACAAAAAATACTTAGAATTGTGCATTTACTGAGAGATGGGAAGCAAGAAATAAAAATTATGGGCTAGGCTATTTGGCAAGGTTGTGTCAAGACAGGACAGCAAAAAAGATAAGCCTTGGGATTCTCAGAAGAAAAACTAACACGTAAGAGCCCATAAATGCTCTTAGGAGAGTACGTCCCAGAAGAAGGCCCTGGTGGGACATTTCCTTGATATGCTTCAGGAAAGAAGCACTTGCAGGTTTTACTTTTCACTTATCTAAAGATAAGCACCAAACTAGGCAACTTGTCTACACAGACCTGTTGGTTGTATTCCACATCTCCCAGCAAGCCCTTACTCCAGACCAAAGAGACTAGGAGAGAATTCAGGCTCTTTTACAGCTGACTTGAACCCCAGTCCTCCATCCTCACCAGACTCAGCTCTCCCCTTAGTGAAGAATGTTTTGAAAGGCCATAGCCTATGAGCTCTCCCACTTGTCAGGGATGACTTTTCACTGAAATGGTAGAAATAGCCACACTACCTGAAAATCACACACATGCACATATGCATGCACACGTGTGCACACACACACGTACACACACGCACGCGCGTGCACATACCCCTTGACCTCTCTTTGCTGTGCCGCAGAGTCAGGCAGAAAGCAGTTCGCTGTGGCTGTTGCAGGGACAGCTCCCCTGTCTCCTTAATAGCTAGGTGGCATTAATCTGCATATCAGCACCACCCTGGCGGACAGCTCTCAGCAGACCCATCCTTGGCGCTTTTCCCAGAAATTTGCTCAAAACTCTCAGTCGCTCATGGGAGGGAAGCAAACTTCCTAGTTGTCCCCTCAGCCACTCCTTTCACTACGCCTTGGGACAGACCAAAGACATTCTGTGACTCTTATCTTAAGGAGGGCTCTCACGCTTCCCGGAGGACAGCCACATATCTTTCAGGCGCTTCGAGGCAGGCGGTTATTTGCACTGGTTTAGACCTCAGTGATGCCATGAGGAATTCCAGGTATTTCTATCTTTCCACTGTGATATCATTTGCTAATTGATTTTTGTCATCTAAGTCTCAGGATAGCTGACTTTGCTCCAGATGCCACATCCATACTCAGGAAAGACAGACAGATGGGAGAAGGGAAGTCATTCTAGTAACATCTGTCCATTTCTTAGTCCTTGAAATGCCCAGAGAGTTCCAAGAGGGTCTCAGTGATCAGTACCATCTGATGACCACTTCTAGCCACAGAGGAGGCTGGGTGAGGGAATATTTAGGTTTCCAACTTTTGTAGATAAAAGAGAGAGAAGGGGTTCATGTAATCACCTAATGCATCTACCACAAACAAAAACATCACTGCTGTGAGGCTACTTTCTTATCTGTAAAATGCAGTCATTCTAGCATTTATTTTGTAGGGATGATGTGAAGCTACACAGCATGGTTCTCATAGATGCAGGACACACAGGTACAGAGATCACAGGACAAGCACTGAGAAGTCCATAGGCACCAGAGGAGAATAGCAAACAAAACTCTGGGTTACAATGTGGTGCTAACATCTATAAAGAGCCTTTCAGGCTACAGCAAGGCACATCAGTATAAATATCATAGGAAGTGTGAGTCCTTTCTATGGGCAGGAGGGAAGGAAGCAAGCAGGAAGCAGATCTGGGAAGGGCACCTTAGTGAAAAGGAGTCAGGATCTTGCTTACCCACCAGGTGTTATGAAGCCTCCAAGTGAAATCCAGGGCCAATATTTTGGAGGGCAGACCATTAGAGGAGGATGTTGGTGGGGGTAGCTGCAATGCAGGGGGCAGTGATCAACCCTCACTGAGAAATCCAGGCATGGCCCATCCACCTGCATTTCACAGCAAGATAAAATGGCAGTCTTCTTTGTAGACATCCAGCCCCACTGCCCTTCCACGTGGTGACGTGCATAGCCACAGTGCCCTTTCCTGGGCAAAAAGTACTCTTTGTTGAGAACCATTTCTGAACAGCCTCTTTGTAGGTATACCCAACAAAATGAAGCTTCTTTATTCAATTGACAGATTGGATTCACATCAGCTTTCTGCCAGGCACTGTGTGAGACACAGAGAAACCTGGAAGAACAGATACTGAGAGAAGAGAGAACTTTTGTGAAGTACCAACTTCCCATCAAGCCCGGTGCCAGGAGCTTTGGGTCCACCACCCCATTTGAATTTCAGAGATTACTATCACAAAGTGGAAAGCAATCAATTGCCCTGGGAGATGCAGATGATAATGAGGATAGTAATGATCACAACAGCTAACAGATCCTGAGTGTTCACTGTGCACCAGCTACTGTCCTAAGCATTTGGCATGTATCACCTCCTGGAGCTAATGTACTACAGAAAGGTCCCTTAACGTTTCCCCCCTCCCTTTCTCAGCTTCCCCCAATCATCCCAGCCTCCTCTCCCTAAGTTTCCCTCCAGGACCTCTGAGCCTGTCTTTGTTCTCAGTCCTTAAAGTGATTCTGGGAAAGAGAAGAGGTTAGTAGAACTCCCCATAAGCAGAGAGCCCCCCAGGATGGTGTGGGTTTGTGCCTTGGCCCAAACGGAATTGTCCAAGGAGAAGAGCTGGGAAGAGCAGTTCCCCCAGAGAATGGAGAACGGATGCATTAAGGAAGAGGCAACCTCAGGAAGTGATCCATCACCCGTGACATCTAAAATGGAGGTGGGAAGAATCAGAGGACAGCAACAGACAGAAAACATCCCCCTGATGAAGGCCCAGAAAAGTGAAACTGGATGAGCTCTTTTGAGTCTTCACCCACAGACACAGAGCCCCTCCCAGGAGCTGGATGGTGAGCTCAGCCTGGCTCAGCACGAGGACTCCAAGTTTTAAGCCCAATTAGACTCTCTATTTGCTATTTGACCCTTGCTCTCTTAAGTAGTGTCTCTACAACCCCAAATCATCTTATCAGTCAAATCTAAAAATTCAGCCAGTCATTTACCTATAGAAGTCTGGGCTCCAAATATTTGGACCAGTTTGAAAGGATGCGTTTATTGGATTGATTAAATTGACCAGATGGTTTTTTCCTTCATTTTGGCATGGCCTCAGGTCCATATCTGGTTACAGCATTTGAGCCTGAGGGTAGGGATGAATGAAGAGTGAATATGCATCTTTTAAACACAGGGTTCTGCTTATTGCACTTTGATTTAATAAATTAAAGTAAGCCCGCTAGGTTGCTGTGAACCACATCTATGGAAAGAGACTCCTCCCTGTTGATGAGCCTTCTTTAGTAACAACTACAATTTTTTTTTTTTTTTTTTTTTGAGACAGAATCTCGCTGTGTCACCAAGGCTGGAGTATGACGGTGCGATCTCAGCTCACTGCAACCTCCACCTCCCGGGTTCAAGCAATTCTCCTGCCTCAGCCTCTTGAGTAGCTGGGATTACAAGCATGCACCACCACCATACCTGGCCACGTTGGCCAGACTGGTCCCAAACTCAGGTGATCCACCTGCCTTAGCTTCCCAAAGTGCTGGGATTATAGGCATGAGCCACCACACCCGGCCAATAACAACTACAATTTATAAGTACTTTACAGTTTATAAGGCCCTTCCACTTATCTGTTCTGCTAAATATGCAAGAAGATTGTGGGACAAAACAGGGGATTTTCCCAAGACTAGTCAGGGACTGTTGGTGTAGGTTACAACTGGAACAATATGCCGACTGTAGCCCGCAACCTCTAATACAGCCCCCAAATGTCCCCACCTCCTGGTATTCACACCCTTGTGTACTTCTCTCCCCTTGAGTGTGGACTAGGTTTATTGACTCACTTCTAGAGAACAGAATATGGCACAAGTGATGGTGTGTCACTTCCAAGAGTTAGTTATAAAAAGACCACAGCTGGGTAGAGTGGTTCATGCTTATAATCCCAATATTTTGGGAGGCTGAGGTGGGAGGATCGCTTGAGGCCAGGGGTTCACGACCAGGCCAGGGCAATATAATGAGAACCCAATCTCTGCAAAAAAAAAATAATAATTAAAAATTAGCTGGGCACAGTGGTATGAGCCTGTACTACCAGCTACTTGGGAAGCTAGGGCAGGAAGAACCCTAGAGCCCAGGAAACTGAGGCTGCAGTGAGCTGTGATCACACAACTGTACTTCAGCCTGGCTGACAGAATGCAATCCTGTCTCTAAAAATAAGTTATTTTAAAATTTAAGAATTAAAAAAAGGACTATTGTCTGGGCAGTGGTTTGCACCTATAATTTCAGCAGGGAGGCTGAAATGGGAGGACTGTTTGAAGCCAGGAATTTGAGACCAGCCTGGTAACATAGCAAGACCCTGGCTCCAAAAAAAAGAACAATTGTTTCCTTCTGGGGGTCATTCCTGCTCTCCCTAGAGCAAGGCAGCCACCACGTCGTGAGGCAGCCCTGTGGAGAGGCTCATGTGGCAACAGCATGAGTCTTGCCGACAGGCAGGACAGTGAGCAGAAAAGCAGACCCACCCGCTTTGGGCCATGAGCCCCTTGCCAACACTGTGACCCCCTAACCGCAGCCTCATGAGGGACCTTGAACCATACTCACCAACTAAGCGACCCCCGGCTACCTGACCCACTTATAAACTGTGAGATGATAAATGTTAGTTGTTTTCAGCTGCTGTATTCTGGGTAATTTGTGATGCACCAATAGATATCTAATATCCTAATTTTCACATGTATCAACCCCCCGGCTATGGTCAACTATTAGATCTTTCCCACATTTGCTTAGATGTTAGCACACATATTCGTTCAGTTCAGCAGACACACACACATAGGCATTTCATATACATTAAGATGCTAAACATAGCACTCAAACGTAAAATGTTATTTAAATGTACACAAAGGCTCTAAAATGGCATCTTACCCCAGGCTTCTGAGAAAGCGGAGCTTGAAGCAAACCTTTTTTTGTAGAGACGGAGTTGCACTATGTTGCCCAGGCTGGTCTTGAACTCTTGGCTCCAAGCTATCCTCCCTCCTCAGCCTCCCAAAGCCCTGGGTTACAGGCACAAGCCACCACGCCTGGACTGAAGCAAATCTTGTCCCAGCTCATTGCTATGATTCATCCCCAGAACCACAGGAGTGAGGTGGGGGAAGGCAAGTGAGACAGGGAAGGACAGAAATAAATACAAAGTTGTGTGTTACCGAGGAGGCTACAGGGTCACAGAAAAACACAGCCAGTTGCTTTGTCACACTAGAAGTCTCAGAAAGACCATACTATGGTCTAAATGCTTGTTTCCACCCAAATATGTATGTGTTGACATCTTAAGCCCCAAGGTGATGGTGCGGAGAGGCCTTCTGGGAGATGATGAGGTCATTAGGGAGGGGCCCTGAAAATGGGACTTGTGTCCTTATGAGATACCCCAGAAAGCTCATTGGCCCCTTCTGCCGTGTGAGAACACAGTGACAGGACAACCATCTGTGAACCAGGAAGCAGGCTGTCACAGATGCTGGATCTGCCAGAGCCTCAATCCTGGATTCTGGCCTCAGAACTAAGAAATACATTTCCATTGTTTATGAGCCACCCAGACTATGGCATTTTGTTACAGCAGCCAAACCAACTGAGACAGTCCACATGCGGCCTCGGCACCCTGCACAGCCCAGGAGGGCCAGACAAAGTGAGTCATGTATTTCCTGGCTCTTTGCTATCTCCTGTCCCTTCTTGGTCAAAGTTCACCCAACGGGATGTTAAAATTCCCTACACTTCCTGGTGGCATTTCCCGCCTCCTCCAGGCAGCCACTGGAGAAACCAAGTCTTGTTCCCCATGGCATGGGGTCAGGTCATCCAGCTCAGAGCTGTCGTGGCTACCATCACAGCAGATGTCACAGAGGTCTCGCCAAGGTCTGGTCCTCGCTGGGGAGGCTGAGACAGATGGCAGTGCTAGGAGGCGAGGTGACAGAGAAAGCAGCTGGGGTTCTCTGCTGATCAGACAGCCAAGAACCAGAGGGAGGGTGAGGCTGAGCAGATCGGGGCAGAACAGAAACTGGATCTGGGGCAGATGTACACACAGACAAACCCCTATTCACTGGGATGCATGGTTATATTTGAATTGTGCATGGGTATATGTATGTATATACTTTCAGTGTGACACGCATTGGCTCAGGCTTTCTTATTTGTCTCTGAGCACAGGGCTGAGCCCCACTGCACAGACGCTTAGGAGAGGGGTTCTATAGCTCTCAGCAGCCTCATCTCGTGGAACCTCCCTCCTCCCTCCGGAGAGTTCTACCTTCCTGGAAACTTAATATTACTAATTCCATTGTCTGATTTCATATAATGATGTCACCAAGAAAACAGGAAGATGGGAGCTGACTCAGGATGCAGATACAACCTAGACCTGAGCCATGCCTCCTGGGGTCTGGCACTGGGACTGCCCTCAGAGTTCCCCAGATGGAGGCAAGGGGCCAGGCCTCTGTATTCCTCTATCAGCCGGTTACTGTCAAGCCACCCCCTGAGAGGGATATAAGGGCTCAGCCTTGGAGAAAGCAGTTCCCGATTGCTAAGAGCAAATCCCAGCTCTGAGCCACTCACAGCCAATATTCCCAGGAGCCCAGGGTTGTGTGTGTCAGGCCCACAAAGGGAATCTGATGGAATGCTACCGTACCCACCGCAGCTGGCCACCATCTTGGCTAAACTTCCTATGCTAAGAATGACAACTTCAGGCCAGGCGTGGTGGCTCACGCCTGTAACCGCAGCACCTTGGGAGGCTGAGGCAGGCAGATCACGAGGTCAGGAGTTCAAGACCAACCTGGCCAACATAATGAAATCCCTTCTCTACTAAAAATACAAAAAAAGTAACTGGGTGTGCGGGCAAGCACCTGTAATCCCAACTACTTGGGAGGCTGAGGCAGGAGAATCACTTGAACCTGGGAGGCAGAGGTTGCAGTGAGCTGAGATCACGCCAGTATACTTCAGCTGGGGTGACAGAGCAAGACTCTGTCTTAAGGGGAAAAAAAAGAATGACAGCTTCATCTAACTATGGTTTACCTCTAAAGCTGAACACACTGATTCAGCCTAGACTTTTCCCCAGGGTCAAAGTCTTCCAATCGGGCATCACAGAAGATTCCCAAGAAGTGCTTGGAATGAGCACATGAGGATTCCCTCTGAACTCAGTTGACTTCCTGATTCACTAGAGCTACAGAAACAGGAGCACAGATAACCCCAAGTTCCAAAAACATTTTTCTTTACAAAGAAACTGAAATATAGGTTGGATTTCCATAGCCACTATTCCTAGATTTGCTTGTACCTCCCAGAGCAAAGGGACAAACCCAGTGATTTGCCCCGGGCCAGGAACACGCCCTCCTCTTCTTTCCCTAAATCTGAGGACACTAGTAAAATAAAACAGAATAATCTTACTCCTGGGTCAGAAAATCTCACAAAATCGCTCAAATGTGCCCAATCTCCTCTCGTCACTCTCCTTCACCTACGTTTTTGTTTTTGTTTTTTGGTTTTTTTAGTAGGCAGGTCTCACTTTGTTGCCCAGGCTGGAGTGCAGTGGCACAATCACAGCTCAACCTACTGAGCTCAAGTGATCCTCCCACCTCAGCCTCCAGAGTAGCTGGAACTACAGGCATGTACCATTGCACACTGCTAATTTTTTAATTTTTTGTAGAGACAGAGTCATACTATATTGCCTAGACTGGTCTCAAATTCCTGCCCTTAAGTTATTCTCCTGCCTCTGCCTCTCAAAGCACTGGGATTACGGAAGTGAGCCACCACGCCAGGCCCCCTCACCTACCCTTTATCCTTACTCCTGCAGTCCGTGCTGGAACAAAGGCTCATGAAACCACAAACCTGCATGCTCACCAGGCCTCCAGGAGTCTCCTGTTCCCCTAAACCAGAACTTCTCCAACTGCAATCCGAGGGCTTTAGGGTCTGACATGGGAGAAAATAGATTCCCTATCCTGGATTTTGGCAGAGCAGCTGTTTGGGATTTTGTCTTGCTTTTGTTGTTAATTTGTTTCATATACTGGTCTGTACCTAAAATGTTTACCAAAGAAAGGTCAAGAAAATACATTTGAGAGCTGTTCTTCTTGTTCACTATTCAAGTGATCAGCATCCACATCGCATTGACCTCTGCTTCAGTAACTGAGCTTCCTTTCTCTGAGCACAAGCTCATCTCTCTGATACTTGCTAATCACCCATTTTAACCCATTTAGACAGTGCATAGCCTCGGCAGTGTCTAGCTGCATAGCATGATTTTTTTTTTCCATTGCATTCCTTTTACAGTTGCTTTCTAGCATGGCAAGCAGTATTTGCTCACCATCGACATTTATGCCATAGTCTTCATTTCAAATAAATACATTTCAGATCGTCAAGTGAAGGAATTTAAAGAAAACTATTAAGTAAATAATAGAGCAGGCTCATGCAGTTACAGCAAAAACCATGCAGGTGGTACAGAGATGAATGCCATCCTCGGTGGAGCAGTTACCTCCTGCTGGGCGTTCCATCTGTGGTCCATCATCCAAGGACGAACTGTGACAGTTCTCCACCTTGTCATGCATAAGAACCAGAGACTCTAGTTCAACATGTTGGAGGCGGGGACCAGGAATCTACATTCTTAACAGGTGCCTCTGGTTATTCTGATACCTGATTATCCCCTTCCCAGAATATCAACTCTCCAAGTCCACCAGACCAAGAGCTGCTTAAATGCAAAGATCATAGCTTCCTCATACTTAGCTGTAGACTTTACACCTGGCAGCTGTATTAGTCTGCTTTCATGCTGCTGATAAAGACCTACCTGAGACTGGGTAATTTATAAAGAAAAAGAGGTTTAATGGACTCACAGTTCTAGGGGCTGGGGAGGCCTTGCAATCATGGCAGAAGATAAAAGGCACATCTTACATGGCAGCAGGCAAAAGAGAATGAGAACCAAGCAAAAGGGGTTTCCCCTTATAAAACCATCAGATCTTGTGAGATTTATTCACTACCATGAGAACGATATAGGGGAAACTGCCCCCATGATTCAGTTACCACCCACCAGGTCCCTCCTACAACACATGGGAATTATGGGAGCTACAATTCATGATGAGATTTGGGCAGGGACACAGCCAAACCATATCAGCACCCCTCAAATAAATATTTGTGAAATACAGTCAGGCAGGTAAGACAGAAATTACAGGAATTGCAGCTGTCAAGCTGGGAAAGGTCTTTACAGTTTACAAACAGAAAGTGAAACTCAAGAGATTAAATTGCCTGGATATGGCTCTTGCCTGGCAACGTGCAGAGCTGGAACTGAGGCTAAATATCTGACCTCCAGGCCAGCATTCTTCCCATTAGGGTCCTAGACCACTGCCTCTTGAGTCAGTGATCCTCCCAGGCTGGTGATGGAGTTGACAGGGCCTTAGAAGATCATGGGCGCATATTCAGGTAGCTTGGTTTGCTCTATTCCATGGAATAATTTGAACCCTAAATTTTGCATAAGTATAAGGGAGATAAAGTGAGGCTGCCTAGAGAGGTCTGCATAGCTGAAGGAAAAAGAACAAGCAACTCTACCCTAATGGGTCAGTAGCAAATTCAAAAAAGCATGCACCAGGCACTGAACACACCCTGGAATTAAATGAATGCAATGCCTTAGTAACGTAAAGGAGCTGCATCCCTCCCCAACTTAGAGAATGTGAGGACCTGTATAGCCATCTTTATCCCCACCAATGTCCTGAGTGTTACTGCTGTAACTGCAGGACCTCATTAAACACATCCCCAGAAACAGCATAGTGTAGTAGTGAACATGCAGGCTCTAGAGCCAGATGCCTGGTTTCAAATCCTGGCCCTGCTTCTCACTTTCTCAATAATCTTAGTCAATTTTTTTGAGACAGGGTCATGCCCTGTCACCCAGGCTGAAGAGCAATGGTGCAATCTCAGCTCACTGCAACCTATGCCTCCCAGGTTCAAGCGATTCTTATGCCTCAACCTCCTAAGTAGTTGGGATTACAGGCATGCACCACCACATCCAGCTAATGTTTGTATGTTTAGTAGAGATGGGGTTTCGTTATGTTGGCCAGGTTGGTCTCGAACTCCTGACCTCAGGTGATGCACCTGCCTTGACCTTGCAAAGGTTGAGATAACAGGAGTGAGCCACCATACCAAGCCAATCTTAGTCAGTTTACTTGGCATTCTTTCTACCTCCATCCTCTCAAGTGTAAAAGTGGGTAAATAGGAGTTCCTACTCCATAAAGTTGTCCCTACATCAAGGGTCAGAATAGTGCCACCTGACACATAGTTGGCATCTGGTCAGTGTTAGCAACTATAATCACCAATCAATCAATAATCATCAATCAAGCACCTATGTTAGGGACCGTGAGAGACACAGAGCTGCCCTAAAGGTACATGCAGTCTGAAAAAGATTACTCTAATACAGAGGAGACAGTAAGCATCCTAGGGTTGTGCACATAAACAGTTACCATGTAGGCGCACCTAGTCTAATCATTCCCATTTGACAAGCAATAGAGCTAAGGCGTAGAGGGGTTGCTATACTTGTCCATAATCACACAGATAGTGAGTAGCACAGCCAGGCTTTGAAGACAGACTTCTCTTACTGCAAAGCCTGTACTCTTAACCATAATACAGGATACACATTGCCTGATAACATGCTATATGGTAGGCACAGCTGTGACACGTTCTAAATAAACTCCATCAATAGACCATCACTATTCAGTGTTGACCGCACCAAATCCAATAAATCTCCACTGTATGTGCAAAACAGTTACTAATTCAATTAATTACTTAATTAGCTAGCAGATATACTAATGCATTAAGAAGTTCATAATACCTAATTATACCTATTAATACCAGCCTAATATTAATACCATTAGGCTGAGATTGGCACAATGCATTCCCTGGTACCTAGAATAATGCCTGGTACATAGTATAGTATGCATTCAATAAATATCTGTTGACTGCATAAACTTACTCCTGGTTTATGCTCATTTTTATGTTCAAATGTCTTTAACATTTTATTATTAGAGTTAGTATTTTGTGTGTAATTAGACGCCAGACCTGATAAGGACTACAAACTTCCTAATATTAAAATAACATCTGCCCTTTCCTAATTCCTTCATCAATTGATGAAAAACCAAGAATCACAAAAAAAAGTTTATCTCTTGTGCAACTCTACCAGGAGCCTAAGAAAACACCTAGCTTAGGCAAGGAATGAAGCAGAGACCCCTGGATGGGGAGGGGCAGGGCCAGAGAGAAGACTGATGGACTCTGAAAAGAACAAAACTTCCACAGCAAAGAACATTTCAGCAGCCTAATTAAGAAAAGTGGATGGGGAATTAGAGATGGAGCCATCTGCCAAAAGATAAATTAGAACAGGTATGAAACCACTGACCCACTTTTCATATGCTACGATCTTTAGTAAACACAGCCACAGTGCAACTTATGTTCCTATCAGCTTGTACGGCTGGAGAAGAAACCATAATAACAAACCGTGCTCTAAAATACATTCTGGTCTTTTCTACCTTGCAAGGAAGTATCTAGTCCCTGCACAACATAAACAATCAGAGTCCTGGCAGGAAATGGATGGCAGTGCAAGCCATCTCAAAGAGGGAGTTAGCAAAAGACTATTAACAGAGGCGAGAGCAAGACTAGAAGAAACTAGCAAGTCATGGTGTAGTGCCCCAGGGCTAGCAACATGGAGGACGCATTACCACCCCAGGTTCCAAAGGCACAAGAGATGGTCTTGGTGTCCAGAACCTGGAGAGAGTAGCTGTATGGGGAGGGCCTCCTAATAGGAGCTGTAACCTTTGGTTCTTTGGCATGGAGTGCAGCAAAACAGCAAGGATAAGCCAGAGGAATAAACACCCTGCCGAGCCTCCTGGTGGTGCCTCCTGTGGGCTAGATCTAACCAGAAGCCAGAGGGCCAGGGTGACCCAGCACAAAGCGGGGTGAAAGCTGGAGCATGGTTTAGGGTTAGGGCAGGTGTAGATGTGACAGGGGTCTTGGCGTTCACACACCTCCCAGGTGTATTCTCACCTTCTCCATTCTACTTTCTCCTTGTAGGAACCACATCAAGTAGGGACCCCATGATCTCTGTCTTCTAGTTAGGTTTAGCCAATGGCAAAGATGAGAATGTGATCGAAGTGTTGATTTTTCTGTTGTCTCCAGCTGCCAGTGCCCCTCTGTGGAGGGAGGCTGACTATATAACTCTCTATTCAAGTCTCAGGAAGCTCTCTCTCCCCTAGTCCCTTCCAAGTATCACAGAATGTCTTTTATAAGTTGTTTTAGTCCATTTCACACTGCTTTAAAGAACTTCCCTGAGTGATATAGTTTGGCTGGGTCCCCACCCAAATCTCATCTTGAATTCCCATGTGTTGTGGGAGGGACCTAGTAGAAGGTAATTGAATCACATGGGGTGGGTCTTTCTTGTACTATTCTCGTGATAGTGAATAAGTTTCATGAGCTGATGGTTTTATAAACAGTAGTTCCCCTGCACAAGCTCTCTCTCCCTTTGCCTGCCACCATCCACATAAGATATGATTTGCTCCTCCTTGCCTGCTACCTGAATTGTGAGGCCTCCTCAGTCATGTGGAACTGTCAGTTTATTAAACCTCTTTCTTTTGTAAACTGCCCAGTCTTGGGTATGTCTTTATCAGCAGTGTGAAAATGGACTCATACACGGACACTGGATACTTCATAAACAAGAGAGGTTAAATTGACTCAGTTCCACATGGCTGAGGAGGCCTCAGGAAACTTACAATCTTAATGGAAGGGGAAGCAGGCACCTTCTTCACAAAGCAGCAGGAGGAGAGAGCAAGCAGAGGAAACTACCCCTTATAAAACCATCAGATATCAGCCAGGTATGGTGGCTCATGCCTGTAATCCCAATATTTTGGGAGGCTGAGGTGGGCAGATAATGAGGTCAAGAGATCAAGACCAACCTGGTCAACATAGTGAAACCCCATCTCTACCAAAGATATAAAAATTAGCTGGGTGTGGTGGCATGTGCCTGTAGTCCCAGCTACTTGGGAGGCTGAGGCAAGAGAATCGCTTGAACCCAGGAGGCGGAGGTTGCAGTGAACCAAAATCACACCACTGCACTCCAACTTGGAGACAGAATGAGACTTCGTTTAAAAAAAAAAAAATCAGATCTTGTGAGAACCCACTCACTATCATGAGAAGAGCATGGGAGAAACTGCCCCCAAGATCCAATCACCTCCCACCAGGTTCCCCCCACAATATGTGGGGATTGCAATTTGGATTACAATTCAACATGAGATTTGGATGGGGACACAGCCAAACCCTATCAAAGGGTGATATTTTTCTGCAATAGTACATTCCAATTTTCATACATCTTTCATTTTCGATGGAAGTTAGTGAGAAGCTAGAATTTATTGACCATAATTCCATTTTTACATTTTACAAACCCTGCTGGAATACATACTTTCCAGTATCTAAATGACACCTGGGAAGGAGGACAGTCCACAGTAATACATGTTCATGATATTATACACGTGGGGAAAGACATGAGCCAGATAGGAGGTTCCTTTCCCCAAAAAAGGAACTCTGCCATGGGCTGGCCCCTCACTTAAAGAATAAATAAATATTACCCAATACAAACGGTAAAGGCAAACTGGTCATCTAGCTTAACTCTTCAGTAAATACAGATGGAGGGAATGTTCATCTGAACAGGGTTGAAATCTTATTGTTCTTTCCCACCTTACAAAAGAAAATTTCCATGGCTCCCAACTGCACATTGAATGAAACAAAGTCTTAAGCATAAACTCCAAAGTCCTTTGAGATCTGACTCCAACCTGCTCTTTCTTCTTGTCTTGCTCTCCAAATGAAAATCCCAAATCCCAGCTACCTGGACCACTACAACACTGTTCCCCGTCAGTATCCTGGGCTTTACCTCTCTGTGGTCATGTAGTCTCCCTATCTTAAATTATGCTTTTGTCTTTAGCTGTCAATTTCCTACTTGACATCGAAAGACTTGTACAAAAAATTTTTACAGCAGCTCAATGTTTAATAGTCACAAGCTGGAAACAACCCCAATGTTTATCAGTAGATGAATGGATAAATCATGGTATACCCATACAATGGAATTCTGCTCAGCAACAAAAACACACTTTTGATACATGCAATAACATGAATGAAATCCAAAATCATGATGAGTGAAAGAAGTCAGACAAAAAAGAGTATAGACTGTATAATTCTTTTTTTATAAGTTCTGGGGTACATGTGCAGAACGTACAGGTTTGTCACATAGTTATACACGTGCCATGGTGGTTTGCTGCACCCATCACCCCATCATCTATATTAGGTATTTCTCCTAATCCTGCCCCCTCCCCAGCCCCCAACTACCCAACAGGCCCTGGTGTGTGATGTTCCCCTTCTGGTGTCCATGTGTTCTCATTGTTCAGCTCCCACTTATGAATGAGAACATGCAGTGTTTGGTTTTCTGTTCTTGTGTAGATTGTATAATTCTGTGTACCTACAACTCTAAAAAACGTCAGTTAATTTTTGGTGGCAGAAAGGATCTCACTTGTTGCTAGAGATATCAGTAGAGAAAAGGACAGACTTCCAAGGGGCTCAAAGACTGTTTTGGGGGGAGATGAAAATATATGTTATTCTGGTTGTGATATTTCAGTGGTGTACATGTATTCCAAAATTCACAAAATCAAATACTTTAAATATGTGTCATTTATTGTTCACCAATTATACCCCAATTATACCCCAACAAAGTTACAAAAAAAAATCATAAAGTTAAACCACAATCCGTAAAAACCACTATAGTAAGCCAATAAAGAGGTATTATCTACAAGGTAATGAGGGCCCTAACAAATCAACTAAAAATACAAGGGAAGCAATGGAAAATGGGCACAGAGCACATGCTCAAATAAAATTGTTCTGCCTCAACAAAATGTAAAAATTCACCTTATTCACAGAGGGCTTTGAAGGAAAAACAACATCTATGAGGATCGCCAGTGAGAATGTGGTCCTTCAGGCCGGAAGAGCATTCCTCACAGAGCATCCTAACTGCACTTCCATCATCCTAACCAGACCCTCAGCATCCTAATCGCACCCCCAGCATCCTAATCACACCTCCATCATTCTAATCACACACCCAGCATCCTAACCATACCCCCAGCATCCTGATCACACTCCCAGGATCCTGATCACACCCTCAGCATCCTAACTACACCCTCAACATCCTGATCACATTCCCAGGATCCTGATCACACACCCAGTATCCTAACTACACCCCCAGCATCCTGATCACACCCTCAGCATCCAGACCACACCCTCATCATCCCAATCACATCCTCAGCATCCTAATCACACCATCAGCATCCTGATCACACCCAGCTTTCTAATCTCACCCCCAGCATCCTAACCACACTCCCAGCATCCTGGCCACATCCCCAGCCTTTCTAACTCATCCCTCCAGGCTCAGCATCCTAGGAGCTACCTGGCTGTCAGATCCCCAAATTCCATAGGTGAAACACAAGCCCCACCCCAAATGTACATATGTCCTTGAACTGTATTTTGTCGGTCCAATCATTTACAAACTTTACATTTTGTTTGTTTGGATTTGTTTTGTTTTTTGTTTTGTTTTGTTTTGTTTTTGAGACAAGGTCTTGCTCTGTCACCCAGGCTGGAGTGCAGTGGTGCAATCATGGCTCACTGCAGCTTCCAACTCCTGGGTTCAAGTGATCCTCTGGCCTCAGCCTCCCAAGTAGCTGGAAATGCAGGAGTGCACATCAGGCCTGGCAAATTTTTAAATTTTTTGTAGAGGCAAAGTCTTGCTCTATTGCCCAGCCTCATCTGGAACTCCTAGGCTCAAGCAATCCACCTGCCTCAGCATCCCAAAGTGCTGGGATTACAGGCATGAGCCACTGCACCCAGCCTCATTTACAGTTACATTACTCAAACCCAGTGCAGAGAGGGGATTCTTACAATCCTCAGGCCAGGATAGAGCTCCAGGGAGGTTTGGACCACAGGCTGCATTGTTATGGTGAAGGCATACCTATCTCCTCCCTGTGGAAACACAGACTCCTTGAGGCCACAGGAGCATCTGTTCCTGCCTAGCCCCTCAGAACAGAGCACATGACTTCCTGCCCTGCATCCAGAATCATATCTTGAGTTTTATTATTATTATTTGTTTTTACTTTGTTGTTGTTGTTTTCTTTTCTTTCTGAGACAGGGTCTCCCTCTGTCACCCAGGCTGGAGTGCAGTGGTGCAATCACAGCTCACTGCAGCCTAGAAGTCCTGGGCTCAAGCGATCCTCCTGCCTCAGCCTCCCAAGTAGCTGGAACCGGGAACTCCTGGCCTCAAGTGATCCTCCCACCTCCACCTTCCAAAGTACTGGTATTACAGGTCTGACCAACCCCTCTGGCTCAAACATTTTTCTTATTCAAGTTTCACAAGAACCCTCATCTGGTATCATGGTTAATATTATTATTATTACCCTTATTTCTAATTTGACGACTGCAAAGGCTTGCAGCTGAGTCACTGTGCCGGTGGTTGTCTGGTTCATCGGGAGGGGAACCTGAGCCTCCCGCCTCCTGCCTCCATGTGCAGCATTTTTTCTCGGAGCCCCAACCACTTTTGGAAACCAGAGCTGCAGACAAGTGCCGCTTTGTGGAGGGAGCTGAGGCGAGGCCGGCAGGGGTGGGCGCGGCCGGATGGAGAACTACAGGGTTCCTTCTCCCTCTCCCGTCCCCCTCCGCCGGGCAGGGCTGTTCCACTCGGCCTGCCCGCAGCGGACTGAAACTGACAGGATCCCAGGAGAACCAGAGCAGAGCAGAGAGGGGGCAGGGACAGGAGGCAGAGCCTGCCTGGAAAATCCCAGGTGGCTGTGGAAAGAATAAGGGGAGAAACAGGAACATCTATAGGAAAAGGGACATTTTGTCCACATTTTGTGTCTCCTAGGCTTTCCAGCTTTTCTCCCATTAAGACTTTATTAAGGGGAAAAAAATAAACAGATAAATAGTTCATTTATTAATTATTAACAAGTGGCACTAATGAATAGCATCATTAAAGGGCATTTTGTGAATATTAATGTGTAGTTATATTCTGAGTAAGGTCTCCATTCTCCCCTTGGCCAGCAAAGGTCTTTCCCATCGTTGTTCAAAAGTCACCTACCTTAATTGCACCCCCCGACTACCACCAATTAAAACTCCCGAAGTCACAACCCCGATCCGGTATTTCCTGGAGTCCTTATCACATAGGACGCTATTAACACATGATTTTGACGTTTATTTTTATTGTCTGTCTCTGTGAACCACAGTACACGCTTTATAAAGGAATTCTTGTGTTTTGTACACTGATATGAACAGGTGTCTGATAATCCCATAATGGGGGCAATAAATATTTGTGGAAAAAAATAAAATAGGCCGTGCCCGGTGGCTCACACCTGTAATCCCAGAACTTTAGGAGGCTGAGGCAGGTGGATCATTTGAGGTCAGAAGTTCAAGACCACCCTGGACAACATGGTGATACCCTGTCTCTATTAAAAATACAAAAAATTAGCCAAGTATGGTGGCATGCACCTGTAATCCCAGCTACTTGGGAAGCTGAGGCAGAGGAATTGCTTGAACCTGAGAGGTGGAGATTGCAGTGAGCCAAGATCACGCCACTGCATTCCAGCCTGGGAGACACAGTGACACTCTTTCTCAAAAAAAAAAAAAAGAAAGAAAGAAAGAAAAGAAAAGAAAAGAAAAAAGAAAAAAAATAATACTACAAGTGAGAATAAGAGGGGTTCCTGCCATATGCCACCACCCACTATCGGTACGATTCCTCCTATCTGTCATCAAGGGCTTGTGAGAGAGGTGAAGGAAAGCTCGCCTCAGTCATGAGCTCTGTCCTTCCCTCTGAGCAGGCTCTGGAAGTCTCTACCGCAGAGCTCCTGGCTGCTACCCCCTGGCACTCCAACGCCTTGGGCAGCATCGTCCCAGGCAGGCGCAGTCAGTTTCAGAGTGCAAACAGCCCAGTGCTCTTGTTTTTACAGGACCCCAGGAGATGGAGTGGACTTCCCAAGGGTACACAATGAGTCCCTGGGTCCCTCTCTCCCTCTCTATACTTTGTCAGTTGGTGGCCAATGGCCTGGCCCTTGGCAAATGCTGGAAGGTGGAAGCTGTATTGAGGCCTGGCAGCCTCTACTGTCTGTGTTCTCTTCTCCTCTCACCCCAGTGCTGGTCTTTCCTCTTTCAGCCTTCCCAGAGCCATGATGTCCTCAGTGATTCATCAGTGACTGCATTTGTCCAAGCAGACAAAACCCCTATCTGACTGCAGGCTGCAGGGGAGGAGGTGCTGGCATAGAATTTCAGTCCTTAGGGAGCTAAGTAGAAAGATATTTCGCAGAGGAGGATCATCTTGTCCAAACTGTAATATGTGCTTTTTCTAAGGAGCTTTCAACTTTTTAAACCCACAGGACAGAGCAGAGTCCAAAGCCAGCAAGAGGAAAGGACTGGCCCAGGATCTCTCTGCGAGTCACGGCTGGAGGAATCCAGGTTTTCCAATTCCCAGCTCTCCATCTTCATATTTTCTCTTCCCTCGGTTTTCAACGTATCTCGAGCAGGGAAGAGCTGCATAAATGACATTTTCCGCAGATTTTCCTTGACTCTTCCCAGCTCAAAGTAAGCCTGACATATGGATGGCTTATTCTCACTCCTACCTCGAACCTCATCCTCAGAGGCTGCCAGGGTGAACTTGGAGCAAGAGATAAAAAACCTAGTGCTTAAAACAGGCCAGATCCTTCTGTGGTTCATAAGCATGATGACTGAGTTTCAGGCTCTTGTGTGAGATGTGCCTCGCTCAAACATTGTTATGACATCTGCACATTACCCATCTGATGGGAAGGAAAAGAAAAAAGGTCAGGCACAGCAGTTCATGCCTGCAATCCCAGCATTTTTAGAGGGCACGGCAGGAGGATCACTTGAGCCCAGGAGTTTGAGACCACCTGGGCAATATAGCAAGACCCCATCCCTACAAAAAAAAAAATTAATCAGCTGTGGTACATACACCTGTAGGTGGGAGGATCACTTGAGCCCAGGAGGTTGAAGGTACAGTGGGTTATGTTTGTGCTACTGACCTGCAGCCTGGCAACAAAGCTAGATACTGTCTCAAAAAAAAAAAAAACAGGCCATAGTGATTTCTAATTTTTGAGCATTTAATATGTGCCAAGCACTTCCAAGTATCCATCCTCTGGCATAATCTCCACAACAATCCTGCAACATCGGCTCAGAGAAGTTAAGTAGCTTACCAGCTACCACAAAGCCAGAAAGGATCAAAGCTGGCATTTACACTGAGCATAGCATGACACCAGAGCCCATGCTTTTGTTCCTTAACATCTTAGCTGCAATGGGCAATGTCAAAATGGAGAAAAAGACCTTCAGGGAGATGACCCTGTTGTCTCTCAAGGCTGCCAACTCCAAAGGAGCCTCTTCCATCCCGCATTTCCAGACTAGGTTTTATACAGCTCTCATTGCCATGGCATTAGGGGCTCTTACTACCATTTGAAAACCCAGAAGAGGAAAATAAGAGGGTTCAGCTCTTTGATTCAAGAGCTGACCAGTTCAGGGGCCAAGCATGGTGGCTCACACCTGTAATCCCAGCACTTTGGGAGGTCAAGGTGGGTGGATCACCTGAGGTCAGGAGTTCAAGACCAGCCTGTCCAACACGATGAAACCTTGTTTCTACTAAAAACACAAAAGTTGGCTGGGCACAGTGGCTCATGCCTGTCATTCTAGCACTTTGGAGGCCAAGGCGGGTGGATCATGAGGTAGGAGATCAAGACCATCGTGGCTAACACGGTGAAATCCCGTCTCTACTAGAAACACAAAAAGTTAGCCGGGCGTGGTGGCACCTGCTTTGGTCAACTACTTGGGAGGCTAAGGCAGGAGAATCATTTGAACCCTGGAGGCAGAGTTTGTAGCGAGCCGAGATTGTGCCACTGCACTCCAGACTGGGCGACAGAGCAAGACTCTGTCCCAAAAAAAAAAAAAAAATTAGCCAGGCATAGTGGCTGGCACCTGGCTATTCAGGAGGCTGAGGCAGGAGAATCAGCTATTCAGGAGGCTAAGGCAGGAGAATCACTTGAACCCAGAAGGCAGAGGTTGCAGTGAGCCAAGATCATGCCACTGAACTCCATCCTGGGTAACAGAGGGAAACTCTGTCCAAAAAAAAAAAAAAAAAAAAAGAGCTGACCAGTTCTTTTAATCTTTTAAAAGATCAATTCAGGCCGGGCACGGTGGCTCAAGCCTGTAATCCCAGCACTTTGGGAGGCCGAGGCGGGTGGATCATGAGGTCAAGAGATCGAGACCATCCCGGTCAACATGGTGAAACCCCGTCTCTACTAAAAATACAAAAAATTAGCTGGGTATGGTGGCGCGTGCCTGTAATCCCAGCTACTCAGGAGGCTGAGGCAGGAGAATTGCCTGAACCCAGGAGGCGGAGGTTGCGGTGAGCCGAGATCGTGCCATTGCACTCCAGCCTGGGTAACAAGAACGAGACTCCGTCTCAAAAAAAAAAAAAAAAAAAAAAAAAAAAAAAAAAAAAAAGATCAATTCAATCTGGTCCTTGAATTGAGATTAGAAATTAGAGACAGATGATGGCGCTTGCAGGCCTTGGAGTTACTCAGCTTCTTTCTCTAAGAGGTTCCGTTCACTTTTCAGACATGATCTCATTCTTCTTTCCAGGATCATAGTGGGAGAGCAGGGAGGGATAGGGACTGTTCTCTGCAGGGTCCAACGAGGAGTGAGGCTCACGTCCCCACCTCTGTGGCAGAACCTGCTCCCTCTTCTCTCTCCTCCTGCCTGCCATGAAAGCTAAGGCTATCACACCAGTGGCACTGTTACAGGTAAGCTGGAATTTACATGAGGGCCATGGTTTGTCCCATCAAGTTTAAAAGATCAAGAAACAGGGCCAGGTGTGATAGCTCATGCCTGTAATCCCAGCCCTTTGGGAGGCCGAGGAGGGTAGATCACTTGAAGTCAGGAGTTTGAGACTAGCCTGGCCAACATGATGAAACCTAATCTCTACTATTAGTAAAGTACAAAAATTAGCCGAGTGTAGTGGTGGGCACCTGTAGTCCCAGCTACTTGGGAGAATGAGGTGGGAGAATTGCTTGAACCTAGGAGGCACAGGTTGCAGTGAACTGGAATTGTTTCACTGCCCTCAAGCCTGGGTGACAGAGTAGGACCTTGTCTTTAAAAAAAAAAAAATCAAGAAATAAATAAGCTCCTATGTCTGTAGACTGTTAGAGCTGAGAAGGACGTCCCTGTTCCAAGCTTATCCTCCCAGCACCCACCTGGCATCTTCCAGAGGAACAAACAGGAACCCAGAGAGATGAAGCAAATGGAAGGGAAGGAGTTCCTGTTCAAAACAGCCTCTAGGCATCACAGCCACCTTTCCTGCTCCAGTGAGGAGCATTTTCCACGGCCACTAGAATATGGTCAGCATGTGTTTTGTTCACCGTTCTCTTGTTTGATTGGCTACATGCTATGATCTGTGTCCCTCCAAAACTCCTGTTGAAATCATAACCCCCAAGGTGATGATATTAGTAGGTAAAGTCTTTGGGAGGTGATTAGGTCATGAGGGTGCAGTCGTCAGTGTGAGATTAGTGTCCTTACAAAGGAAACCGCAGAGAGCTCATTCACCCCTTTTACCATGTAAGGATACAGCATAAAGGTACCATCCATGAGCCAGAAAATGAGCCCTCACCAGACACCAAATCTGTCTTGAGCTTGGACTCCACAGCATCCAGAACTGTGAGAAATAAATTTCTGCTGTTTATCAGCCACCCTGCTTATAGTCTGTTCCTCAGTTTCCCCATCTGCTACATCCCTATTTGTTACAGCAGCCCAAATGGACTAAGACACTCTATGACCCTACTTGCCCTTAGTGCAATGGCACAGTGAAAAGAAAACGCCCTTTGGAATCAGACAGACTTGGGTTTAAAGCTCAGTTCTCCTTGCAATGAATAGCTGGGTGATTTTAGCAAGTGACTTAATATTTCCTCAAACTCAAGGCTGAGAACAATCTGGACAGGCCCATTTTAAATCTAACACTCTCTGGTTCTCTGTCCTAGATTACTTAAAATAAGGTACTGAAGGACTCCAACTCATGGCTTTATGTGTTGATATTCTAGTACTTGTGTTTCAAATGTTTTTAACATTCAGCATTGAATTCCATATCTCAAATTTACCACATTTTTATACTTAGAAACTATGGTTTATATCACGTTGACCAGTTCTCAGTACAGAGGGATCTGCTGGGAGTTCTGAAACAGAGACACATACAAATTTCCAATTTGGCCAGACAACTCAAAGATGAAAGGAGAAGAGACAGGGCTCTTGCTTTTGGAGCACGCTCTTTAGTAACCAGCTTCCTATTTTGTAGGTGAAGCCGAAGATGTCAACCACTGTTTGTTTAGGCATCTGTGAATCAGTGCTCCCAGCTCTTAGCCCAAACTTCAGAGGAAAATTCACTTGAAATTTCCAATAGTCCCAGCCTTCGGCAGCATATAAATAAAAAAGAAAGAAATGGCCGGGAGTACGATTCTAGAACATCCTAGCACAATCAGTACACTCAAAAATTGAGCACATTAGACACTACTAATTTATTTATTTTTATTTATTTAGTTAGCCTCTGTTTGTTTGAGACAGAGTCTTGCTCTCTCGCCGAGGCTGGAGTGCAGTGGCACGATCTGGGCTCACTGCAACCTCCACCTCCTGGGTTCAAGCGATTCTCCTGCCTGAGCCTCCTGTGTAGCTGAGATTACAGGCATGTGCCACCACACTCAGCTAATTTTTATATTTTTAGTAGAGACAGGGTTTCACCATGTTGGCCAGGCTGGTTTCAAATGCCTGACCTCAGGTGATCCGCCCACCTTGGCCTCCCAAAATTCTGGGATTATAGGCATGAGCCACCACACCCAGCCTAGACTCTATTTAATAAGAATTCATCCAGTACTTTATTCATGTATTTAGACTAAACTCTCTACTTACCTGTCTTGTCAGAGTCACTCTGAAACTCATAGGGTTTGGAGAGCTAAGTAACATTCTAAGAATTCAGGAGCTGTAAGTTTTCACACTTAAATCCTTCAGTACTCAACAGGCCTAAGTTTAAATCCCTGAGCAGGCCGGGAGTGGTGGCTCATGCCTGTAATCCCAGCCCTTTGGGAGGCCAAGGCAGGCGGGTCACCTTAGTTCAGGAGTTCGCAACCAGCCTGGCCAACATGGTGAAACCCTATCTCTACCAAAAAAAAAAAAAAAAGTACAAAAATTAACCAGGCTTGGTAGTGCATGCCTGTAATCCCAGCCACTTGGGAGGCTGAGGCAAGATAATTGTTTGAACCCAGGAGGGAGAGGTTGCAGTGAGCCAAGATCGCACCACTACGCTCCAGCCTAACAGAGCAAGACTCCATCTCAAAAAAGTTTTTTTCAAAAGATAAAATCCTTAAGCAAAGGTTGTAGAGATCTGGGGAGAATCGGGACTAATGGATTTGGGGTTTGGGGATGGGGTAGGTGAAAATGATTGTTGTGATAGTCGTACAAATTGGTGAATATACTAAAAATGATTGAAGTGTATACTTTCGACGGGTGAATCGTATGAAATGTAAATTCTATCTCACTAAAGCTATTAGAAGGCTGAGCAAGTGTAGCAAAGTACCTGGTGCTGACTTACTGTAGATGCTCAATTAATGGAATCTGTTATTGTCAGAGTAACAGTGGTAATAATAACGTTGACCATAATGGCAGTGAAATTATTCCCATATCCTCCATAAAGTTTCTTAATCCGGCATACCCTCAAATCTCCTTTCTTCTCTAGATTATTATCTAGACAAGATATGTAAATAATTTCATATGGTTATCTATTATTTCATTTGAAATTTTGAAAGATGAATGACCTCTCTCTTTTTGTGATTGCTCTTCTGTCGTTATCCAGAACATTAAGTTCACATCTTCTATTCAACTAGTTTCATCGTTTAAAGTAACTTTGTCTTTGTTTATATCATCGTTCAAATAGACTGTGGACTCCCCCGACCCTCAAGGACAGGGACAGTATCTCTCCCACAAAAACTTGCACTTGGAAGTGCTCCATATTATTTCTGTGCTGTATTTTATTATTAGATCTGTTGGAAATATAAAATTAATCTCCTTATAGCCTCTTTTGTTCCTCAGTTTCCCCACCTGTCCTTTTTTTCTGGTTTCTAGTTGTGTATCAGTCATCTTTCTAACAGATGTGAAGAATCAAGCAGTCTCTAAACATGGCTTCCTCCATTGTCTGTTACCCCTTTGAAGCAGGCAATACCCCAAAGTCAAGAGGAGAAAATTATTGTTCCAGCTGAGAGGTTATCGGTTAGAGAGCCGTGCATAGGAGGGCAAACATGATATCCTCTCAAAATGTTCCTTGCAGGAAGACTAATACATGTGATCCCAAGGAACCTTTTCTACACAGGATCTTGGGCTCCAAAACTGGTTTCCAAGGAGTTTTGAGTCCTTCTATTAGGTTGGTACAAAAAATAATTGCTATTAATGGCAAAGAACACAATTACTTTTTGCACCAATCTAATACTTGCCAAAGATCTTCCCTTGTAGGACCTTTGTTCAATGTAACTACAGGGCATCCCTCCTACCAAAACAAAGAAAACAAGACAGTCAAGCAGTTAAGTTATAAAATGAGGCTTGGTACCTACAGGAAACGGAACAATGATTAAGAAGGAATCTGAACACGTAATAAGATAGAACCCATAAACTGGCAGACTATGTCCTCAACCTACTGCCACCAAATGTCATCTGACACATGTGACTAAGAATGGCAGGAGTGAGCTTCCAAAGTGCTATTGGTTGAAGAAGCTCCACACATTACTTTGGGGTACTACTTGTGGGGTTCAATAGCAGGTCAGTTTGCTTTGTATCTCTAATAAATGACCAGACCCGTCTCCTGACCAGTAACTGAGTGTATCAGAATGCTTTTAGCTGCAAGTAACAGAAACCCCAGTTCAATCAATAAAGAGCTTTATTATCTCACATAACAGGAAGGCCAGTAGAAATGCAGATTTCAGAACGGATTGATTTTGGTGGCTTGGCAGTGTCACCAAGGACTCAGGTTATTTTCATCTCTCTTTCCTGTCATCCTCAGAGTTGGCTTTAATAATACACTGGCAGGAGTAATACTTAACGTCTCATCCAGACCCTTTGTCATCTTCTAGGAGCAAGAAAGCCTTTCCCTGAGACCTTTCCCTAGTCAAAACCACTCTGGGGTTGAGGGTGAGGTCAGCTCTCCACAGGCACATGGTTACATGGGGAATGGAGGATACATGAACAAGATTGTGGTTCTGTTAAAAAAAAAAAAGTTGGAGGGAATAGAGTGATCATTGCAGAAATCATGCTAGGATACATGGAATAACTATTGAGGGGTTAAATGCCTGTAGGAACATGTAGGCAGGAATTGCATTGTCCTCAGATTGAGTAATGATACAGCTTACCCTCCCTTCAAGACAACCCAAAGCAGTCTGTCTTAAGCACGCTAAAGGAAAGTCATTTCATCCCAAAGCTGTGGCAGCAAAGAGTGGAAGCGACATGAAGAGAGCTGGGGGATGGGTGGAATCACATGACAATTACTCATACCGACCCACAAGCTTCTGCAAGGTCCTGAGCTGTCTCCCTGCCCATGGGGAATGGCGAGGAAGGGATGTGTCACTGGCTGTTTCCAGCAACACTGTGACTGCTTGATAAACCAAGTATGAGTGTCCCTGGCTTATTAAGTTAATGGAAGATGTAAAGTTTTTTTCTAGACGCAGAATGGACCCAAGCCGAGTTCACAGGCAGTAGCCAACTCAAAGCAGGATGACAAGTTTCCCTTGGAAGTGGCCTGACATCACTATCTGCATACTCTGTGATGGGCATGATTTGACACTTTTCTAGCCCACAGTGATTAAAAGACAGAAATGCCTATTCCTTCCCATCAAAGACTTTGCAGGAACTATTATTATTCATTATAATGGCTTACCTAACAGTTAAGAAAACAACTTCCCATAAGTGATCCCATTCATATTCATATTCATATCCATATAACTTAGGTATTTGTTGATATCCATCCCTTTATAGTTGAGGAAACTAACACTCAAGGAAGTTAAATAACCCACTCAAGATTTCACAGTTGCTGAATAACTCGAACTATACCCAGGATGGCCTTTCATAGAGACAGAACATCAACTTGTCTTTATTGCACAATATGTGGCATCCCTGAGGCTCTAAAGAGCTGTAGAGGCTATCTTCTACCTTGATCTGAAATTGGGCTTGACATACTGACTAGCAAGAATATCCTATTGAGCTAAGGCACCACGTCTCCAAATGAGTCCTATCCAGAGGTCCATGTACTGCCTGGAAAATGGAAAAGAAACTGGAATTCTATTCTCTGCCAATTGTGCTTCAGTCCCTCCATGCTTTCCCTTCAATCCAAGGCTATACAGCCAGCTCTCACATGGAAATCAGAAGGCCAGGGGTCCATGGAAAGAAAGTTACTTAGATCTAAGGGAATGAGATCAGTTATGAGAAGGAAAAGATGTGACAGGATTGTATCCTCTTTCTTATGGGAGTGCCTTGGGCTGCTGGAAAAAGAAAAGGGAGCCTTAAAACCCAAAGGACAGACAAAAGGGAATTGACTTCGAGCCTGGAGGAAAACCCAAAGGAATCTGAGTTACACCCCTGGGTGCTAAGCCTTTCTTAAGACCCTAAATTTCAATCATCAGCACAGCCTGCCGAAGACATTGAATCAAACATTCAGAACTTCCCAGTCGAAACAGCGGCAGGCAGAGGTCCCAGCTCCATCTCCAGGGGGACCCTCTGGGCGCTGTCTTCGGTGCTGAAGTGGCATAGCCTGATGCCTGGAACACACTGAGACAGCAAGGACCTTTCCAGGATGCTCCATGCTCTGCCTCTGAGTTAGCTTCAAGGTCAAAGCAATCCCAAACCCTGGAATTCAGCTGCTTAAGAGGCAGAATTGGGACAAAGCATCTAAATCTCCACCTCTAGTTTTACTCCCACCTCTGACATAAGCTTCTTGAAGGAGGAGAAAAATTATTTTTGAAGCTTCAAGAATTGTACCAGCCAAACTACCAGGTGAGATACTTTGCCAATAACATTCCAAAAATCTACTTATCTACTCTCATTTTCCCTCTCCTTGGATCTTCCTTTCCCTGTCTCAAATGCTGATCTCTTTTACTGGGCCTCATCCACAACCCACTTCCAACATCCTCTTGGAAGAGGATCTGGGAGACATCTTTTATAAACCAGGAGTGAATTTAAATCAATGTGGGCCTCCATTTAAAACCTTATATTCAGCCTGGTGCAATGGCTCATGCCTGTAATTCCAGCATTTTGGGAGATCGAAGTGGGAGGATCACTTGAACTCAGGAGTTCAAGACCAGCCCGGACAACATGGCAAAAGCCCATCTCTAAAAAAAAAAAAAAAAAATTGCCAGGTGTGGTGGTACACACTTGTGGTCCTAGCTACTCAGGAGGATGAGACGGAGAATCGCTTGAGCCCTGGAGTTTGAGGCTGCAGGGAACTATGATTTTGCCACACCACTCTAGCCTGGGTGACAGAGCAAGACGCTGTCTCTAGAAAATATAAAGGAAAAAAATGAAAACGCTTATATACCATGGAATGAAATATTACTGTCACTTAGGAAATGTATTTTGAAGGCAATCAAGAGGGATGTTTCTCAAGGCTTATAACGCCATACCCATGGGCAGCTTCCTATTGTCCTTACATATAACCAGTCCTCATTACTATCATCATTGCACAATGAAAAATGTTTTGGTATTATAGGGGTAAGAACACATTTGATTTATTGTCAACCAAGAATATTTAGTTATTCAAGTGAAACACAAGATTGACCAAGACACAAGCTCTGTTCTTAAGGCATTCCCAACTTAGTTGGGAGAATGAGTGGTGGATTGCAAACTGATAACTTACATACCAAGATATAAGCCAAGATTCCTAGGAGTCCAGTGACTTGCCTAGAGAACATAGATCTTGAGAAGAAATTTGTTAGATTAGCAAAAGGGGAAACAAAAAAAGTACAAGTTTTAAGATGCGAAGACCTAGGTTTTAATCCAAACTCTGCCAACTAGAATGTGATCTTAGGGCAGTCATTTTTGACTTCTTTTTCTTTATTTGTAAAATGAGAAGAATAATTCCAGAGTTACCAAGTTGCCATAGAGATGAACTGAGGTAATTAAAAAAATACTTTATAAACTGCAAAACACCATTTTTTTAAAAAGTTAACCATTTCTAATTGTTCAAGTGACAATGCCCAAGCTTGTATGTAAGTGCAGTGAAGGCAGGGCCAGTTCCTCATAACTAGTTATAGTACCTGGGATAGCATCATGTTCCCAAAGACATGTATCAAGAGCCTTTTGATTGCAAAAGAGCTCTGACTTGGGGAAGAAAAAGTACAATGTGTGTCCTCAGTGGCCAGTTCTGCCCAAGCCATCCCTAGGGTGTGGGGCGGAGAGGTACAATGGAAAAAAGGCAGCTTTCACAGGAGGAGTTGGCCTACAATGTTAGCTCCAGATGGAATTTCAGCTGGAAGCATACAGAAGCAGCTGAGCTCAAAGAAACAACTGAGGTTTTCTGGACCTCCTCTCTGGCTGGTGGATGAGATGCATCAGAGGGAAACAGAGGACAGGTGGTGCAGGCAGAAGGTAAGGAGAAGGGATGAGTAGAAACAAAAGAGAGGTCACGATGGAGGGTCACATTCCAAATCTTTTGCTTGGGTGGAAATTTTTAAGGAATACAGCTGTCAGTGTGTATCTCTCCATCCTCATGAAGAGATACTTTTTAGAAAGAAGATAAACCACAGATTATTAAAGTTGGATGAGATCTTTAAAATGATCTAATCCAACATCTTCCTTTCTCAAATAAGATTAGGGCCAAGAGAGGTGAAGTTCAAAGTAAAAAAAAAAAAAAGAGTTCCTTATGAAATAGAATAAGGAGTCAAATCTTCTGATCCACAGGTCAGTTTGTTTCTCACTACTCAATAATTGAAAGAAGGCAAAGTTTGAGGTGCTGTAACAAATAAACACAACACTGTAGAGACTAATAAATAAATAAGGGTTTTTCCCCTATGTTAATGTAACAGTCACAATATGAGTGGCATATCGGTTTGAATTCTCCAGGAAATAGACTAATTAGAAGACTTGCATGCTAGAGCTTTACTGGGGAGTCCTCCCGGGAGCAACATCTGGGCAGAGAGATTGTTGCAGTTGCACCAGAAGCTTCAGCCAATGCCACATGGGGCTCTGATGTCCCTTTAGAGTTGTCCAAAACTGAGGCATGGAGGCCAGGACCTTTAACGTAGCACTGTCCAATCATTGGATGTGGGATGCTTCTTGGGGAGGGGTTGGAACTTCTGGTGAGGCAGCTTTCTTTGGCCAAGAACAATTCCTAAAGAAGAATTCAAATGCAACCCACCAGCACCTAATGCTCCCAGAAGCTGGGAGAATGAGTGCTTCAAGACTAAAGGGGAAGACCTGGGAAGCCCTACCACAGTATCCACTACAGTAGTCCAGGTTTTCAGTGGGAAGTAGGATGGCAGCTTTGCTCCACATGGCAATTCAGGGATCTAATCACCTTTCAACCATCCTTTAAGAATCATCATTATCTATATGTCTAAAGCTGGTCATCATCATGTCTAGGTTTATACGATGGGAAAGAGAAATAGCATGATCGAAACACACTACTCTCTTAATAAACAGACCTGAAAGTGGTTCAGATTCAATTGACAAGAACTCGGTCACATGACCAAACTTAATAGCAAGGTAAGCTGGGAACTGTAGTCTTGCTAGACAGCATCCCCAGCAATGATTCTGCTATTATCAGAGAAGATATTAAGAAAGAATGCCCTAAAGTGCCATTTATTTTTCACTGAATATATGCTTAAAATGATCTCTTGGTGTTTTAATCCCTCTTTTTGGAGGTGGGTAACACATGCTCCTTGAGCTTCTTCTACCCTATTATTCCTCCTGAAGCCACATTTGCTCCAGAGGTAATCACTACCTCCAGTGGTCAAGCCAGACTGTTCTCTGGAAAGCGGTCTTTCTCAACTGGCCTTGGAGTGACCCAGAAAACTATCAAAGAGCCCTTTAGGGACTATCACTCTATTCTAGAAAAAGCCTGATTCTAGATTTCTCCAGGAAAATCTGCAGGGTGCAATGACTTTAAGTCTGTATCCCTCCTTCTGTGAATGTCATCCCAGGGTGAGCTACAGACACTGGCCTAGGATGCCTTGCCTAAGTCATAATTTATAAATATTCTGTATGTCTCTCTTCCAAATCTGTCTGATCATAAGCAGTATCTCCCTCAATACCCAATATGACCTGATCCCACTTATTTTATATCAGAACCCTGTAACCTAAGTGCTGTTGAAGAAAGAATAGACATTTTCAAGATCCAGGGAGGGACTTCTGAGTCTTTTGCCTAAAATCCTAGAACTGTTTTGATAGTTCTGGTTCTCTGCAACTCAACAAAACCCTCTGAGATTACAATGAGGAAGCATTTTACATTCTTTCTGTTTATAATCCTATGGTCATACTAAACCCCAGAAGGCATCCGTCTCCTGGGTCTCCAATCTGGAGAATGAGGAATGAGGACCTGCATTCGAGATGTTTCTAGCAGTCATGAAGGGGACACCACTGGAGTCAGAAATGTCTATCTGTGACCATGTGACCAGCCTACCCTGCCCAGGACTCTAATCACAAACTAGGAATAATTGGGCCAATTCTTTTTTTCTTTTTTGAGTTGGAGTTTTGCTCTTTTTGCCCAGGCTGGAGTACAGTGGCACAGTCTTGGCTTACTGCAACCTCTGCCTCCTGGGTTCAAGTGATTCTCCTGCCTCAGCCTCCTGAGTAGCTGGGATTACAGGTGTGTGCCACCACCCCAGTTAATTTTTTATTTTTAGTAGAGATAGGGTTTCCCCATGTTGGCCAGGCTGGTCTCGAACTCCTGACCTCAGGTAATCTGCTAGCCTCAGCCTCCCAAAGGGCTGGGATTACAGGCATGAGCCACCATACCTGGCCTATTGGTCCTTAGGATTGAATGAGATCAATCCCTTCTGAAAGGGTCCTTAGAGCTTTAAGTGAGTACAGCTCTACACATGAAGAAATTCTTACTAGATATCAGCATCCTCACTTTGGTTGAGTCCATTTTGGCAACTTACAAAGCATGTTTACATCCATTAACTCAGTGGTTTCAAAAAAAAAAAAAAAAAAAACAAGATGCAGGCAGCTACCCCAGGGGATATGCAGAAAACCATCCAGGGAAGTGCAGGGAAAAAAATATCAGAGCCTCCTTATAATCTAAAATATTGTAAAGTTAGCTTTATTCATATTCAATATGTGGATTGACATTATCGAATATTCCCAAAAAAGTCATTGTCGATCACATTGAGGAGGTTTTTGTCTGTGTGTCACTTCCAGAAAATACATTATCCCGAGGGAAGAGCGAGGTTTCCACAACATGAGGGGTAAATGGAGTTGCAGATTATACAAATGAGTTTTAATTAAACTCACCCCCCACAAAGTGGATCCTTAGCTTAGAAAGATTCCTGCAAAGAAATCCCTAATGAAAGTGAATAGCAGTAACACAAGCAGCCGGAGCAGGTGTAGCTGACAGGTCTACCCCTGGTTAGAGCTCTTGGCAACCACACGGCAAGATTACAGTGATGACTTACTCAGATCCAATATGAAGTTGGCCAAACATTTTTTAAATTATCACCATAGTTAAAAATGTGATTTAACATCTACTGTTATTAATAATGGACCTTAACCTAAGTGTATATTAAGACTTGAGATATTTGGCTAATGGATAAGTGCATTATAAAATTTACAAGTACATAAATATACATACACTGGGGGTGCACGGTAAGATTTTTACTAATGGGGATCATTAAAAGATTTAGAAAGCATTGTCATAAGTCATCTAAGCAATTCTTTTTCTAATTTTTATTTTTAGTTATGGAGTACAGGTGCAGGATGTACAGGTTATAATCACACCGTGAGTCATGTTGTTTTGCAGATGAGAAAACTGAAACTCAGGGTGGCAAAAATGCCCAGAGTCCATCAGCTATAGGATTTATGTGGAAGCAAAGACTAGCCAATGGAACTGGTACCCCAAAAGCTGAGTGAGCAATTCAGGGAGACATCTGTGAAAATTAAAACGGAAACTCCTCCCCCAAAGCTAATGAGTCCTAGGCTCTCTCCTGTTCTGTTCCAAACAGATTACGCCAGGAAAGACAACACCACAAAGAATAGCTCAACCCATCATCCCTGAATGATGTCGCTTTGAACCCTAGAAGCCTGTAGAAATGTCACCCTTTAAAAGAAAAGCAGGCATTTGCCCTAGGATGCTTTAAAGACCCTGTCATCATCACCATCAACAAACACTTACAAATGTCGCCTTACTATGTAGGTCTGGAGCAGGAAGAGAGATCACAATCCCGGGAGATTCCATCTGACTGCAAAAAAAGGGCTCTGATCTGGGTAAAAGCCAAGGTTTCTCACATCCATCCCTTTGGGGCTCACAATGTTTAAAAGTAAATTTCCCCCCACCACTAATACCCACTGGGTGGAACTAGTCATGGGAAGAATGGAAACCCATTTACCTCTGCAGCAATCCGCTCTGCCTCCCAAAGCTCAGAAATGTGCTGTGCTCAGCATTTCTGTGCTGATGCAGCATCCATGGTAGAAAAGGCAGGGGCGGCCGCAGCGCTGCGGCAGCAGTTGCTCTAGGGGGTGGAAATCAGATTGCACCATTCGCACCTCATTTGGCAGCAGAAGCACCAAGTCACAAGGAGGATGAGGTTCTAGCCCAGAAGCAGCTGGGCTATGTCATTCTAAAGGTGGTGAGTAAACTGGCTATTCACTGGGGCATCAGGTTTTCGTGCTGTTTCCCTGAGTGAAGAATCTGGGTCTAGAAGGGTGTGTGTGTATGTGTATGTGTGTGTCTGTGTGTGTGTGTGTGTGTGTGTGTGTGAGATGGTACACATGTGTGGCACTTTACTGAGCAGCAATACTGGCAAAGCTGTGAGAATAAGAACTAAATAGATCATAGTGTTTTCAAGCTGGAAGGGGTCAGAAATCAGGTATGCAAGCCCCTTGTTTCACAGAAGAGGATTCTGAGGTTCAGAGAGGTAAAGCTGTGAGATTACCAAGCTTGTAAGTGGCCAGCTCTAGAACCCAGTGCTCTGATTCCCCGTACAGGATTCTTCCTACTGCTTTACATAGGTAAGCAGTGACTGCCTCTGTGCCAAGTGACCTGTATCCCACGGCATGAGACTGAAACCTGCAGTTGCAGCATGAATGTCACTGAGACATGTCCCAATGTTTCCAGTAAACATGGGAAGCCATTTCTAAGTAACGGCAACCTGGGGTGCCACAGCAAAACAGCAGCACGTGTTTGCTATAAATTGCTCCAGTCCTAATGGCTGCCTCCTCCCCGGAGGTTATTCTGTGGGTCACGTTGCAAATACAGTGTATATGGCACCAGCAAGTCTTCCCAGCAGAGTCAAGTGGGCTGTTGATAGGGCTGGAGAGTGTTTCATCAATGATATCCTCCTCTTCTTGCAACAAATATATTTGCTGAACGCCATCCATATGTCAGGCTGTGTGCAAACCACTGTCATGTTCATTATGTTATTTAACGCTCGCCACGGCTTTGCAAGATATTACTATGCATACCTGGCCAGAAAGCAGACTGAACCTAGGTAAGGTGAAATAGTGAAGCTATTTGACCTTAATTTAATTAAACTCACCCCTCTTAAAAATTCCTAGTTTCCCTAGGAATTCTGGTTTTAAAAGAGTTATTTTCCCTGATCTTCCCTACTAGAATCACCATTGCTCCTAAACGGGAAGGGGATGTTCTTTCCTTAACAAAAAGCAATTATCTGCAACACTTTGGATCGAATGTACAGAAAGAGAAGGGAAAATGACAGTGAACATTCGAGACTTCGACTCTCAATTAGCAACTGCATGAACTTTTGAGGTTTTCTCGGGTTTTTCTCCCATTTCTCTGTTTTAAGTTAAGATTGCACAATGTGTTCAGGAATCTTGGCTTCTTAAACGGCTCTACACCTAATTGTGTAATCTTGAATAAGTCACTACTTATTTGGATCTCAGTCTTCTCATTGATAAACTGATGGCTAAGAGAAGATGATACCCATCCTCCCTTGAAGCACTGAAGTGTGTCTGTAGACATTCACTCATTCACTCACTCAAGCATTATCTTGAGTTTCTGTGACATGCTAGATGTGGCTCTCGTGGTAGAAGGAATTTTAGAAATAAACTCCTCCAGCCCCACACCTTTCAGCCTTGCAGAGGTCATTTGACAACAGTGATAGTTCCAGTCAAGCCTGATCAAAATGCCCAGATGCGTTCCAGGAACTCATCATTAGTTCAAATTATTCAGAGTTGGGAGAAAATGGACTATGTCCCTCTGCTGGCTTCAAATGATTCGAATTCTCTTTCTGCTTGCTACTTCTTATATTAACATTTATTCAGTGTGTTGTCAGTAAAACACAGTGCCAGGCACTACGTTTAGCAGTTTTCCTGCATTACGTCATTTAATCCTGACAAGGATCCTATTTGGTACATAATACGATTAGCCCCGGTTTACAGATGAAGGAACTGGAAACTTGACCAAAGTTGCACAGTCGGGAAAAAAAAAAAAAAAAAGCAGTGGGGATAGAGTTTCTGTTTGGGACTATAAAAATGTTCTGGAAATGGGTCTTGGTGGTGGTTGCATCACATGTGAGTATATTTAAGGCCGCTGAATTATACAACTTAAAAAGGTTAGGATGGCAAGTGTTATGTATATTTTACCACACCAAAAAGATGTAGTGGGGAACTTCAGCCCGGATTAGCACCCAACTCCAAAATCACGTACCCTGCCCCTAACCACTCCTCAGCCAGTGCTACCAGGCAGGACTCAGAACTCAGAAATAGAGTAGGTGCCTCTACAAAACCACCAGCTGAAGGAATGTGTTCCCTCTCCAGAGAAGGGCCTAGGAAATTTTTCCTTTGTCCATTCTTTTTGTTTTCTTTAGTTTCTTAGCCACAAAATCATGGCCCACACCTCAGGAAAGCCCCCCTTGCCCTGAAGGTAGCTTCTTCTGAATGATCACTAGATTCCCGAGTCTGGAAGAGTCCGAACTCACTTCCGTCTTTCTTCCTGCATGCCTATAAGCCCAAGCTTGGTCTACAAACTCAATGCCACTTCAAACATATCTAGATGCCAGGTAGCTATTTTGCACAAGGTTCTGGCTTATATGTTGTGGGGGAGCAGAGATGAGAAAGATATTGTTTCTACCTCAAAGACTTTACAATCTAGTCTAAAGGGCAAAATACACAAATAACTGCAGAAGGAGAAAAGTCATTCAATGGAATTGCAGAGCACCTAGGCTGGAAGCGAGAGGAAGGCTGCAGAGAGGAAGAAAACACCTGGCTAGCCCCCTGCAAAGAGAACACAGAGGCAATGAGAAGGGTCCTCAGAGGAGACAGGACAATCAGCTGAGAGGGGAAGATACTTCCCATGGAGGATGTTTCTCCTCATCAGTAAACCAGCTATGGCCTTTTTAAGGTGGTATTAGGATCAGAATCTCACCACCCTTTCCCCTTTTTTCTTCCTGTCTTTCCACTTTTCCTTCTTCTTTTTTTTTTAGGCTTATCCTGTTTGTCTTTTTCAACTTCTTTTGTTGAACACTTAAATCTTCAAGCTTTGGTCTTTCTTCTTTACTAATATAAGTATTTTAAGATTGCCAGTTCTCCTCTGAGTATTACTGTAACTCCATGACACAAAGTTTTAAAATGTAGTAATTAATTAATCAAGAATTTACAATGTGATTTGTTTTTGGATTAATGAGTTATTTAGAAATGCCTTTCCCTCCACCCAGATTTATGGGGAGAAGCATGTGATTTGGAGGGTTTAATTATCTCTAACTAAATTATATTGTAGTCAAATAACACAGGTTGTACGATACCACATCATAGCATTTGTTGAGATGTCTTTTGTGGGTTAGAACATAATCAAGTTTTATAAATGTCCCATATATGCTCAAAAAATGTGATTTTTCTAATTATTGAGAAGAAAATTTCCAGATGTATCTGTTAGAGTAAGTTTGAGAGTTGTATTGTTCCAATATTTTATATCTCTTCCAACTTTTTAAATCAATTACCAAGAAAGGTGCATTAAAAGCTCTTACTATATTTCTAATTTGACATTTTCTCTCCAAAGTTGCTTCATGTTTTTTTCTTTTTGCTTTTCTATTTTGGAGCTATGTTTCTAGGGGCATACAAGTTTAGAGTCATTCTCCTAAGTAGTTGTTCGTTTTCCGTTGTTTATTATATACAGCCTATCTTTGTCACCAGTAATGTTTATTGTCTTCCAATCTATTTTATCTAATATTAGCAAAATATATCAGCTTTCTTTTGATTAGTGTTTACTTACTTTTCCATGATTTTTGTTTCATGTTTTTGATGCATCTCTTGTAAACAGCATGTAGCTAGATTTTCTTTCTGAGCCAGCTATATTTATTTCCTCTAAGCTCTACTAGGCAATTAAAAGGATACTCTAATATCTTGTCTAAAATTTCTAGGAGGCTTTCAGGGTTCTTACTGCCAGAAATGAAGGGTTTTGGACCCTATTTTTCCAAAGTTTTATAAGGATATTTTTCCACATTCTCTCCTTTAAGATATTAAAAACTGGACCTTTCTCTCATTCAGTCTGTATTGTTCCATCACATCAAACAAGTTCTTAATTTCATCTAGTCTCCCCTAGGCATCTCCAAAGAATTTCATATCCATTTCTAAATTCTTCTCCTTTTCTTCTTGTAATGATTCATGCTAATACATTGTACCAGCAATGGAATGACGATCAAGTAGGTACTGTAGGGTGTACTACCTTGAAAACAGATATTAACTTTAAGGATCAGGTCCCCTAAAAGAAATAGAGATTCTTAGACTTTTGGAAAACATGATGATAATCAGCCTTTTCTGCTAAACTATCACTCAGAAAACATTTGGGAACTTCTCTGGCTTTTATCAAGAGTGGAGCCAATTATACTAAAAGCCTTTCTTTGCCAGTGGCTGCCTTTTTCTTTTCCTTCTTTCTTTATTTTTTTATGCAAAAAATTTCTTCAGATAATATTTGTTGAACACGTACTATGTCATGGTACTGTGTTAGCTATTTTTTATGCACAGTGTCAATATATCCTGACAATGACTCTATCATAGGTATAACTATGATCTCTCTACAAGGGGAGCTCCAAACATCTGGGTTTCTAGCAGGTCAGGGCTAAAGCTCAGTGAAAAAGCAAAGCAACACACTCTTCAAGTTCCCTCAGCATAAAACTCTGCCTCTTCTCATCCTTGCCTTCCTTTGGCTCCCAGTGAGGTTGTGCAGTGCTTTTGTCTTTGATTTCTAGCTACCTAATCAATAACTCTGTGGTCTCGGGCTAGGAAGATACTTCACTTGTCTGGGCCTCAGTTTCCCCATCTGCCAGCTCTACGATTCTCTCTGGTCTTGGACCACTCCATACACAATGGAGTCAAGACCACCAATCAGCTGGAAGAGGCAATGTACCCAACTTCTGTTCAAGCTCCATTTCTGTTGGAGTTTCTGAAACTCTGCCTCTCGATTTTAAATTTTCCTCCTGGAATTCCGGAGGAAGCGGTAGCAATGCCTCCCATTTCCTTGGGCGCTGTTGTGACAATGATTGTTCAGTCACATAGTGGGTCAGCAACGGGATCAATATAAAGTCATCTTTCCCTGGGTTTCCCTTCGGCTCAGGTTAGGGCCAGCCACGGACAACACAGGCTGGCATGGGGCATGGCAGTTCACTGCTGGCCCCTGCCCTCTCTTCTGGGGTTGGGAACCAGTGACAGGAGCTGCAGTCCTCAGGGCTCACCTCAGTCCATCTTTTTATTTTTATTTATTTATTTATTTATTTTGGAATCAGAGCCTGGCTCTGTAGCCCAGGTTGGAGTGCAGTGGCGCCATCTTGGCTCACTGCAACCACTGCCTCCTGTATTTAAGCACTTCTCCCTGCCTCAGCCTCTCAAGTAGCTCACCTTGTTGGTCCACGTTTTAGAGAAGAGGCAGAAAAGTGGAGACGCACAAAATTGGCATCCACTGGGTGTTCTCTCAGTAAAAAACAGCCCTATGGTGTCGGCACTATCATTGTCCCCATACTGCACATGGAAAACTGGCCCAAAGTCGCCAAGGAAGTAGGGTCTGGAGCTGGGATGTGGACTGCCATCTCTCTTGGCTATGAGGCCCATTCTTGGTTCTCTCACAGGGTGTCCCCTCTATAGCAGAAGGGGCCAAGAAGCCATGCAGAACCAGTACCATTTCAGCAGTGCCCAGAAGGCGTCCTCTGTCCCCCACAAACATCCATGGCTCACCTGCTTAGGGGTTCTCAAAGTGTTAATTGATGGTCCGGCCTTTTTCAGAATAAACACAGTGAGGGGCCAGTTGCTGAGTCGAGATCTTGCCCTACAAGCACATTGGCTGAGGAGTCCGGAGGAAGCCTCATGAAGCGGAGCAGAAAACAAAACAAAGAGGAAGGTGGAGCACGGGTTGGGCAGAAAGAGCCCCCCCATCCTCCATGTACCCAGGAGAGAAGAATTTAGCCTCAAAGGGGAAGAGCGACCTGCTTAGGCTTACTGCCTGTGGCAAACCTAGAACTAGAATCGAGGCCTCCTGCCTCCTAGGCTGACAGCCCCACACCGCAGAGCATTTTGCCAGCACGCTGGTTCCTTTATTGGACGGGGAACTCTCTTGCTAACCTGGTAGTTGTAGACAAATGACTAGTAAGGAATTTGCAACGAGCACCATCTTCTTGTGCCCTCCCGCAGCTCCATCATTTCCAACAAATATTAAACAGAGAAGCAAATCCTGTAAAAAGGAAATTCCCATCATTTAAAGAAATTTCTTCCTGCCTTTTCTATCTCTTGTTTTATGTTGTTTACTGTCAGCTCAGGGTATCTGCCCAGGCCCCAAAACCCAGGGAACATCTTTGCCAAGCAGGGGGTCTTGCCTTAGCAGCCCAGCTTTAGGGGAGACTGTAAATGGGATCATCCAGAAATACACTCACCCTGATTTACAGCCTGCCACCCCGTGAATTTCCCGGGGCACTCTGCCCCAAAATGGGCTGCTAAGTCCTCAATTTCCCAACCTCCCTCCTCCAGCCCACCCCAGGTGGCCAAACGCTGTGACTGTTAGGATGCTGTTTAAATGCAGAATGCTATTATCACTATATATCATTCCGATCGGCTTTCTAGGTCGTACCGAGGATGTCAGAATGATGCAAGCCAACATTTGTATTATTTAGGATACAGTATACTAAGTTTATGTTGATTACTCTGAGTATCATCTTTGAAAGATAACTAGCATTAAAGTGTTGATAATGTTCCACTTTTGCAATCATATTTGCATAGTGTACAACAGAGTTTAGCAGGAAAAAAAAATGATCTTAAGTGGTGTTTTTCATCTGCTCTGTCAGCCTGCTTGTTTCAACTTGGTACATGAGGCAGGACAAACGCTTAGCATTTTTTATATCAGCTTTACATTACATAATGTTATTCTTGCTCCTTCTGGGAAGCCTGCAGCATGCAGTTGTAATGGAAAAAGGAGAGTCTTTGGGGCCACTTATATCTGGATTCCGATGCCAGCTTCTGCACTTGAGACAGTCACCTCTTTGTAACATGGGGTTAGCGTGGCCGTGAGATTATAGATACATAAGAAAAATATCTAACTAGTACTGTGGCTGGCATGGAGCTGCCATACAGTGGCCCTTTGTCTTACGTACAGTGTTTTCAAATGCCTAGTTACTGCATTTTGAAATTAAAGATTGAAAGTAAGCCAACGTTCCCCACACTGTACTTCCAGCTGACGACACACTCGCCTCCCAGCAGAGTTATATATGCAGATAATCTGTTTGATGCTGCTGAACACAGGAGGGACAGTGATTTTATTTTATGAACAATAGTTAAATGTCTCCTGAGTGTCGGCTACTGGGAAATAAATATTCTAGATTTCATCTATTCATTCATTCATTACAAACAAGCTATCCTCCAAACGACCCCCCCGTTCTTCCTTTTTCCTTCTCCATTTTTTTTTGTTACAATCCCCCAGCCCTACCACAGTCTTTTTGCCCAATTAGATGCTATTTTTCATTTTCATCTTGTCACCACCTAATGTCCAAATTTATTTAAATCATCCTCAGACACAAACCTACAAGATCTGAATCACATTTGAGGGTTTTTCCCCCCTTCTAACTTGTCAGCTGCCTCATTTGTGATTGACAAGATTTCCATTTCAGTCATTGCTACTAATTCTGCTTCAAATCTGTATATTTAATGAACACACCAATCGGCTCTTCATTATTAGTCAAGGCCATTTTGCCAAGTGTGAGGCACTGATTTTATAATGTATAGTACATGGTAGCTGCCCCTACATGAAATTCAAAGAAAGCCTTGTCCAGTTTGCATTAAAACAATATCTGGCATCCGAATACGAGCACTCCATCCTCTCCATGGTCTCATGCGTTATGCATATGAACGTTGTTTTCATGCTCCCATCAGACTCAAACACAAGCAAGGCTTTTCTCCTTGTAAAGGTTTGTTGAATTGTCTATCTCTGCACAAAGACGAAAAGAAAAACAGATAGTTTGCCTGCACCAAAACACAGTCCAAGTTCTCTAACACAAACACAATCTGACACATGCTAAAAATTGCCTGAAGCACTGGTGAGTTATAGTTCATCTCCCTGGGGCAGATAATTCATTAGGAAATAGCCTCATGCCCTATGTAGCAATTGGACAAAAATATTTACTTGTGGTAATATCAGATGATAAGGGTAACAGAGTTCCGAAAGGAAGGGAAAGGGAACCCCTGCAGTAGATGCCCATCATAAGCTTGCAAATGAATCATTAGCCTTCATCTCTGCAATCTAGGTCAGGATGGGCGCTAAAGGGGAGGGCTTTTAAATCCACTACAGGACTCAGGTTGAATCTGCTTAGCTGAAAACCCAGAAAGCATTCAGTTATACTGTGCTGTATGCTGAGGGAAATAGAAAAATGCTTTCACCTGATAGAAAGACCTTTTCCTGACCCAGAGGGTAATCAAAAATAAAGGTGGCTATACTTTCAGATGAATACCACTTAAATGTATACACACACACACACACACACACACACACACACACGCAACTTTTTTCTAAGGTTTCCACGTTCAACTTTTCAGGCCCTGAACACAGTGTCTGCCAGATAGATTTTAAAAGGGAGATAATACCTTCCTGACTCAGAAACATGTGGATTCTGTTGAAAAACAGTAGAATCATACACTGTTCATGTTGAAAGGGACTTTAGAAATCATCGATTCATGTTGAAGAAGAGGATAGAAAACAGGGAAAGTGATTCACTTGCTCAAGGTCATACACATGTGCGACCCCACAGCTTATTTTTCTTTTGAGTTTTTAAAAAAGATTTCTTTTTTGTGCAATGCGAATAATTTATTAAATAATGCAGAAACAAAACAAGTTGGCGCGGTGACTGCGACCTGATAGACTGAATTTGTGTCACAGACTCTTGTCACAGACTCAGACAGGGAAAGAACACTGTTTCCCATAGTTCTATTTTGCGCTGGGGGAGTCCTTCCTCAAAACCCCCATCCTAGTTTTAACGTGATTATTTTCTAGATGCATTGTGGCACTTAATTCACTGGGCCAAAGGCTCTGACACTTTTGTGTGGCCCTTGCCCTGTGCCTCCAGGACCACAAGAGGTTGGCTGGATGTGTTTTCCTAAATACCTCCTGAAATACTGCTAACACTAGAGACATATAAATAGAAAAAACTCAAATTTCAAAATTCAACCCAAGCTAAATACTAAAGGAACTCACTAGGGTTTGCTATTTCTTTTATTTGCCAAAATCTTTAGGAAGCTTTTCATGTTCAAATACATGAGGAAGAAATATATACAGGTAAAAAATGAAGAGACCCAGGTTTTGTTCTTAACTTCACCCCTGAATTTGCTGCAAACCACCCACATGGTCTCTAGAAGCTCTTTTCCATCTCTCTGGGCCCTGCTTTACTCTTTTATACAAAGTAAGGGGGACACCAAATGATCTCCAGGGTTCCATCATTAGTTATGCCTTGCAAATAATACCTCTAGAATTGTTTTTTTAAAGGCACAGTAACTTCAGAGCTCTCTGTAGCTATTTCCAAAGATGTGAACTGACATTCAAAGAACACAGAAACACTTTGGTACCCGCTAACTCTATATAAAGCTTTCAAATGAGGGAGGTTCACTATTGAAACAATATTCCAAAACAATGTTGACTGACTTTGTACTAAAAGCTTATGTATCTAACCATCTAACCACTGTTTTCCCCTCATTTCACTTTCCAGACTGATTTGTGAGGGTTTTTTTTTTTTCTCTTTCCCTCTTTCCCTTATTTTTAAAACATTTGTTTAGGCCTGAAGAGACTGCAAGGTGGTATGCACAAACATAAGTAAGAATAAGCCCATTTCTTATCTAGACTGAGCATTTCACTAGGAACAGAGTTTTGTATTCCGTTTCTCCAGCCACCACCACTGAAAGGTTATAGAATATTCTATTTCAGGACACCTTTAAAGACGAGAAGCACATTTAAAAGTACTGCAGAATGTTATTTTGATTTCTGCCACAGAATGAATCACTCCTCCTGAATGCAAACACCAGCAAAGAATGCGTTAGAGGATCCGCCATCATATTAAAAATTAAATCCGGCTGCATTTCATAATGGGCTTTCCTTTTTAAAGCACGGTTTCATCTTCTCACCATGGAAATTGCACTCTGATGGCTGTTCTTTATGGTTAACGCAGGCATCGGCTGAGGTCAGAACCCTGCTTCTCTGAACAGGGAAACACAAATGTCACTGACACATGGTACGCTTGGCAAATAATATATTTCTTTCCTGTGTCTTCAGTTGGTCTAACGTCATGCTTGTGGTAAGCTAAAGAGAGTTTATTTCTCGGGTCTTCCTTCCTTCCTTTGGTGGGATCAGCAGGAGGCATGCAATATACAATGAATTCAAAAGTGCATCTCTTTTGATTTTTGTTGTTGTCTTTATTTTAACCTCCAAGAAGTGAGAGATTTAACTCAGTCTTCACCTCAGGCTAAGCTAATACTTAGGTCATGTCTGAGCTCTCTGGGGAACCCTCGCTTTATACCATCGGAGGGGCAATGGTGTCTTTTCACGTGGAGCAGCACAGCTGTCTGGCCATATGGGCCCCAAACAGCCCAGTCAATTGGATTTGGGGAGGTTTTACAATATAATTTCTTAACATGTTAGTATTTGGGGTGAATTTGATCAGGAAAATAGACAACTCTTAAGCCCAAGGGTTTAGGTTTTAAGGAGCCATCACAAATGTCTCAGCATCCGATCAGACTGGTTAAAAACAGATATGAAATCCGGGACTAGGGAAGGGGAAAGGACTCCTGACCCCCTGGTTGGAGCAAGCCCCAGGGGTATGCTCTAACTATTAATTCAGCATCAGCTGCTTTCTTCTTCTCCTTCTCCTTCTCCTTCTCCTTCTTCCTCTTCCTCTTCCTCTTCCTCTTCCTCCTCCTCCTCCTCCTTCTTCTTTTTCCTTTTCTTTTCTTTTTTAACCCGGGGATCATCATTTAAGGCGTTCCCACTCAGGCCTGCAGAGCCTGTTACAAAACCATCTCTCTCCTCCCCTCCCCCCATGCCGCAAGATGAGCGGCAAGTACCCTGCATTGCAGCAACCGCGAGGAGCGACTGCCAGAAAGAAACTGTCCTCAATCTAAACAAAACCAGGCCTTTAAGAAAAACTACGGAAAAGGGAGCAGCGGCGTGTCCTACTGCCCTTCAGCCCAGGCCAACTCGGGTCACAGACCCATCCCTCCATATACAAGGGGTTCCGAAACTATCTGCGAAAGGAATTCTTAATGAATAGGAAACAAATCGTGCTGAAGCTAAAAACCCTTATCAAAATGGTGGGAGTCTTGAACCAAGCCACTGCCAGTGTAGTTTTTCCCCCAGAAAAGTATTTTAGTTTGAGGGGAACGTTATCAGAATGGTAAGTTTTCCCGGAAAGACAGCCCCAGTGATGGTTTTTTCCAATCAGGTATGGTCTTCAGAAATTAAACAACAATTTCAGGCAATGGTTTGTTTCTTCTTTTTCTTCTTTTTCCTTCTCCTCCTCCTCCTCCCGTTTCTCCTCCTCTTCCTCTTTTTTCCTTCTCTCTGTCTGTTTAAACCAAAGCTTTCCGCTTCTTGAAATTTACAAAACTGCTCCTGTTCTAAGCTTCTTGTGGTGCATTGTTGGAAGCAAAAGGCCAGTGCTGAAAGGGTTTGAGATCGCCATTCTACTTCCATTGGGACAAACACCCAATAATTGACAAGAGCCGAAATGGCCTCAAAGTAAGAAGGGCCGTGCCTGGGTCACCCTTCGTGCTGCCACTCCCGCTGGGTGGGCGCCTCTGCCGCGACCCTCGCGGGTTGTGCGGCTTCAGGAGGGCAGCTTTTAGCTGGTAGGGCTTGTTCTCCCCATCTCTTGTTGCCCTGAATCCAGCAGTGCCCAAGAAACACTTAGATCGATCTCTCTCTCTCTCTCTCTCTCTCTCTCTCTCTCTCTCTCTCTCGTCATCAAAGAAGTAAGTAGGGGAAGCAGATGGGTCCTGCGTGTGCGTGAACCGCGCGGGTCAGGGCTGCCTCTCACGGCTGCGGCGCTGAGCCCTTGGAAAGTCCAAAGGTTTCTCATTGAAGGCGCTGGGTTACGGTTGGGGGGCTGGGGCGGGAGGTCCTCTTTGGTTTGGCTCTTGTGGGAGGATTCATTCTAGTCCTTCCTCAAGGCCAAGCTCACCCTGTGCTCCCGGAAAAACACAAATACCGCCACTGCCACCACAACAAAAGGCGCCTCCCCGAAGTGGGTTTGATGTCCGCGGGACGGGTGGGCCCGACGTGGAGCGCACTTCTGTGCCTCTAATCTCGGGCGTCCATCTGGCCCCGGCGCGCGGAAGGGCTTCGGAAGGGGCGGGGCGCGCGCGCATCCCAGCCGCGGGCACGCGCGCCCGCTCTCCTTCACATTCACCTTGACTGCGGGGGGGCGGGGGATGGAATGATCGCCCCACTCCCCCCCAACTCCTCCCCCACCCCCAGCCGCTGTCCTGCCCAGACGCCCGCCGGGGCGGGGTGGGGGAGGCGGCCCCGGCGCCCGGGTAGCCGCAGCGGCCCGGCAGCCGCAAGCTCTCCGCAGTGATGTCAACCGCATCCGCTGCAGACCCCGGCAGCCCTCACCCGCGCCGCGGCCCGCGGAAACCCCAGCCCGGAGCCTCCCGCCAGGGCCGAGAAGCGGAGGGCGCGCGGGTCCCCGGAGACCCCCCAATCCGTCTGCCCAAGCGGGAGAGACCGGGAATGGACGCCCGGCGATGCCGGGACCCCCGGGGCGGAGTAAGGGGAAGAGGAGTTGGAAGTGGGCGGTGGAGTCAGGTGTGGATTTGGCGCCAGCGGCCGCGGAGGGGACACTGCCCCGGACTGGTGCTGCCCAGGGGGCGTTCAGGGAGCGTGGGGCGCCGACCACTGCAGATGCGGCGGCGCGCGTGGGCTCGGGCAGGCGCCCCCCTTCTCCCGGGATAGAAACTGATAAACGGAAGCGCGTGTGAGTGTGGGGGTGCGAATCGCCACCTCCGGCCTTGGCTTTCCCGCTCTTCCAGAGCGCTCCCACTTCTCACTTTCCCCAAATCCGCATTTTCCTTGGCACAGCTCTCCTGGAGCACGAAGGAGAGGGAGGTACCCGGGGGCAGTGAGAATGACGTGTGCTGGTGCAGAGGGGGTGGGGGGCTGCGGGCCTGGCTCTGTGGACAGGCTCCTAATCCTCTTGTTTTCGGAACCGTCAGCAGATGTGGCTTCCTTTACCTGAATAATCCGTTAGGAATAATAATTTTTAAAACAGAGTCGATCTCACCCAAAGAGGACGGCGCACAAGATTAGGGCTTGGTAAGGCTAAATTAAAAGGCTCCCAATTCTCTATGTCCCTCTCTGCCTTCCCCTCTACCCCTCCCCCTCCCTCCTCCACCCTCCCCTCCCCTCCCCCTTCTTCCTCATCCCCTGCAATCCGCGCTCGACGCGAGTTCACGCGAAGGGCTGGATTTCCAGGCGGCTCCGCAACTCGCGCGGCACGGTGTTATTATTCATCCGAGGGTGCTGCCTCCGCAACCTTTGCCTCCTGCGCCGCTCTCCTTCCCCCGGCCGCCGCCGCCAGCAGTGCAGTCCCTCTGGCACGCATGCTCTGGTTCACCAAGGGGAGACTGAATTTTTTTTTATCATGCTCATCATCATCATCATCATCATCACGTTCCTTATCATGGTTATCATTTCCTCCTGCCAGGTGGAACGACCACCAGCGCCGGCTCCCCGCCTGCGCCTTCCCCAGCGAAGGCAGCAAGCAGTTTGGGCTCGGCCCGGCGGCCACCCCCAGAATGCTTCCACCACCTTCAGCATCCCCACTCAATCATCTGCTTGTATATTATCTCGATCCCTTTCATTTCTGTAGATCCACTGCCTTTGGTTGGGCTGGCTGAATCGCTGGGGATTGCGGCCAGTCTCGTAAAAAGGAGAACAAAAAGCTGAAGACCTTGCGTGGCTGCCGGGACAAAGCACCTTGGTGGGCTCAGCGAGAAGGGACACGCAGGAGCCCTGGCCCCGGAACACGCGTGGCCGCTGCGGAAGGGCGTCCGCCCAGGCGTGCGGACCGCTGAGGGTATTCGGATTGAATTGTATTTGTCCTTGTGTCTTGCTTTCACAGTGTCGACGTAGATGAGGGGTCGGGGTTTTGGATTCTCTTTTTTTTCTTGGGAGGGGTAGCTGAATTGTGGGAGACCCAAGAGGACTTGACTTGGCTTTCCTGCTACCCTGCCTCGCCTTCCCAAGACGAGGGGGTTGGGAAGGGGACAGGGGACTCTAGGCTTAGAAAAGGGAAGGAGTCCCCTGCTGCCTCGAGGGCTAAAGGAGTAGACGGTCGAGGTGGAGATGAGTGGGGATGGGCCAGTCCGAGGATCACTGCGGAGGAGAAGGGGTCTCCCCCACCCTCGGGTCCACAGGATGAGTTTTACTGGGAATGAGAATGTGGGTGTCTGTTGATAGGAGCGCTGAGAAATTGATGAGAAATTGACATGTCCGTGCACATGCATGAGGCGGCGACAGGATTTGTGTGTAAACAGAGTGGAGAGGTGGAGGAGGGCATGGAGGGGGAGGCTTAAAATAATGTCTTATTGTCCCTTTGGCTTTAGGAACTCTTCCTCTGTCTCACCCCCCCCCCACCTTTTTTTTTTTTTTTTTTTTTTTTGACCCGGGGATCCAGCCGCATTATACACGGTGACCTTTTAGATCTACGTCCACCCTTTACCTGGTAAAGCCCGTTGACAGCTGGGGGTGGGGTGGGGAGAGTGTAGGGGTGCTCTCTCCCTCTCTCCCTCCCTCCGCCTCTCCTCCCTCGCTCCCCCCTGCACTCCTCTCGCTTCCTCCCTCCTACCTCCCTCGCTCCCGCCCTCCCTGCTGCATTTTGCATGAGCTATCTAGGTCATTAGCATTTTAGCGTATGCAAGACTTGACAAAGCTGATGAGGGGCCAGATGGGCCTCGCTCTTATGGGTTTTTTTTTTTTCTTTCTCTCTCTCTCTCTCTCTCTCTCTCTCTCTCTCTCTCTCTCTCTGTCTCTCTCTCTCTCTTTCCCTTTTTCCCCTTCACCACTTTGGACCTGAACTAGAGGACTGCAGCGGGCGAGTTACGGAAGGCTAAATCCTCAGGTCCCGGCCCCGGACCGCGGCAGCTGGCGCCTGCGGCACGCCCGGCCCGGCTTCGCCTGCACTCCGCGATCGAGGTAAAGGCGGCGGCCGCGCGCCCTGCCCTGGCTGCCGCTGCCGAGCCCCCGCTGCCTTCCTCGTCCCTGGCCCTCTTCTTCCTTCTCCTAGCCCCCTTCAGTTTCCTGGGCAAAGCGGAGGGCAACATGGGTGGGTGGGTTTACTGCGCTGGGGCGAGGTGGGGTCGGTGTTGTTTTTTCATTGTCTGGAGCTGCAGGGGAGGCGAGGCGCGGGGAGAGGGGCGAAGGGAGCCGGGGTAATTAACACGGGGGAGGCACCCCTCCGTCTCCCACTTCCACCCACACCCCCATCCCTCCACCCCCTCCGCTTTGCAGGAAAAAGCCTGGATGCGAAAGGATGGGGGAGAACAAAGAGCCTTTGGAAGACGTCGCTGTTATCTCATTGTCTGTGTGATTGGGGGAGCTGCGGCGGGGAGGATGCTGTGGTCCCTTCCTCCGGCGCTCCCCCACCCCCATCCCTCTCCTCGCTGTCAGTGCGCACGTACACGCGCCGCTTTTTATTTCTTTTTCCTGGTTTTCTTATTCCATCTTCTACCCACCCCCGCTTCCTTTCTTTCACCTTTCCTTCCTTCCTTCGTCCTTTCCTTCCTCAGGAGAAAGGCCTCTCTCTCCGTGTTCACAGCGGACCTTGATTTAAATGTCCATACAATTAAGGCACGCGGTGAATGCCAAGAATGGGGCTGGCTGAGCACCTTGGGTCCGCGAGGGCCCGCCAAGGAAGGAGCCACCGACCGAGCCGGGCGCCCTCCGCAGACCTCCGCGCAGCGGCTGCGGGCGTGAGGGGAGGGGTCTCGAGCGCTCTCCGGCTGCGGGTCCCGAGCCCGTAGAGTAGGGAGGTGTGCAGCCTGTGACAGACAGGGGCTTAAAGATGCAAACAGATTCAGGGAGAGAAACAGAAGCTGATTCTGTGACAGAAGCAGATGTGTGCAGCACAAATGCGGTGTGCTTGGGGTGGGGGTCGCCTGGGAGCGCATTGCGGAGTGCTTGTGTGTGCAGATTTTTCTCTGGGCTCAGGACTCATTGTATGTGGGTCGACACCTTTCTCCGTGGCTGTGTTTTTGTTCTGAGCTTAGTTTTTTGGTTTGCCCTTAAAAAATAATAATAATTTGGCATCCAGAGACTGGCAGAGTGCCCCAGGGCCTGGACTGCGGGTATATTGTGTTCTGCTTGAGGTTTGGAGAGGAGGGCAGGCGGTTGGAAGGGAGAGGGGAAGCTGTTTGTCACCCTTTGCTGTAGAGCTGAGAGCACCTGACAAGCTTAAGGAAGTCGTCGGGCTAGGTGGACAAGAAGGAGCCAGCTCCCGGCAGGTTCACAAGCTCCATCTGAGCTGAAAGCCTGGCCATAGCTCTAAGGAGCACCTCACGCCTTCCCTGTAGCTGTTACTGCAGTTTCAGGCAGAGATCCAGGAGCTGCAGAGGAAGGGAGAGGCACAATAACCTACACAGACCCCAGGGAAGCATGTGTTCCTTTAAAAATGTGAACAGAAGGAAACACAGAATGTGTGCAAGTGGGGGTCTGAGGAAAGACTGTTTTGAAAGAGGCTGTCAGGGAATGGAAAGGGTTAAGCCTCGCTCATCCTGAAGAACCTGCTTCCCAAATCAGGCGTTCCTCCCATCACTAGACCCTGAGCAGCAGCTGGTCCTAGAGACCCCCCTCGTACTGCGCTGCCACAATCTCATCCCATTTCCAGCTCTGTATTAACCACCAAGCTGTAGCGGATGGGGCAAGACCTAAGCTCATTAATTTCCAGGTGGAGGAAATGGAGGAGGGGCAGGTCCCTGCAGCAGAGGGAGGAGCAGAGAAAAGAGGCCAAGAGCTGGATCCTTCTGCCCAGGAAGCCTGCTGCATCCCTTCCCCCGAGCATGGCAGAGGCCTGGCTTTGCAAGGCCAAGGCCATAAGGGATGCTTAGGAGATTAATTTGATTCCTGACACAGCAATCAAGGCCTAAGAGTCTCCACTGAAGCTTACTAAGGACTTCTTTCCTCTCCAAAGCCTCAGTCTAGCCGCTTAAATAAATTAGCATTCAGTGATGCCTTGAACCAAGGCCCCTCCCTAGCCTCAGTGCCCCCAAATATTTATTGAGTAGCTACTATGTGCAATCCTTGTGTAATCATTATCTCTTAGGCTCTTCATCTGGCCTCCTAAGGGAGTGTTTAGAATCAGGCAGAGGCTGAGTGTGTTGCACCCCACCTAGATACTTCCAGAACCTTCTCTGGGTCTGCAGAATGTGCCACAACCTGCTTGCTCCTGCAGAGAGAAAGCTGCAGTGCACATCCTGCAGACTGCAGGTGCTGGGCTACCTCTGGAGTCCCAGAAGGCAAGCTTGGCTGCAGGACAGAAAGGGGAAACAGCTACTCACCCCTGCGCCTTACAAGCCTTGTCTAGTCACCACTGCCCTTAAAATATATCTCCCTTGAAACTAGTAGCTTCCTAAGTCCTGGAGTTCCTGCCGCCCTTTCTGGACAGGTTCAGGAAGAAGAAAGCAGTCAATATTGGGCCTCCTTGGGGTGTAAAGCCCCTTGCTCTGCCCTCTCTGCTCACTGTGAAGGCTGCTGGATGCTTCTTTTGAGCATGGTTTAAGCCTCTGATTACTAAACCCTTTGCCCCACAAATGTCCACATTGGAGAGCCTCTTTTCAGTAATTGCTTCTCCGTAATACCTTCAGAGGTTGCTGTACCCTTCACTGATGTGCCCTCTGGTCAAATCTCCAAATGCCTCCCCACGTAATGCCCCTTTCAGATGCTTTAAGCTAAGAGCTTAAACCAAAGGTACCGTGGCCACCGCCTGCCAGGTTTCTGCTTTGGATAATCTATGATGGGAGGGGCATATTTTTTACTTCATTACTTATATAAACTCTTGCTCTAGAAAGCGTTCACGTGTGTGGGCATGTTCTGGGTCTGCTAGGTCTGTGTGCATGGGTGTGGGTATTTGCCTGTGTCCGCCGGGTGGGTCTCATTACAAAATGTATGTCTATGTAGGGCTTTAATGGCCGAAAACGGCAAAGAGATGAATGGACAACTTGACCCCATGTGTCATTGCGAGGCCCCTTCTGTGCTCAAACAAGGTGTCCCTGTGCAGGTCAGCCCTTCCCTTCTGTGTTTGGGGCCTATTTATGCCACCACTCATTTTACAAGAAACCTGAAAATGTCTCCCCTTTGAGGGCATTTCACTCTTTAGCATCTTCTTCTCTTCCCTACTTGAACCCCTCTAACTACAGTCTATGGCTTACATGACAGGGGAATTATATGGTTAGGAAAAAGTAGGACAGAATAGACAGTTTGCTGACTGAATGCGCAAAGAAGGCCCTGATAGGTTTATATGCACCACTGCCATAACAGTCCTGCGAGCTAATATATTCTTGTGGTAACTGTACCAGACACTTTCAGATTTAGAAATGTATCAGAGGAAAAATTGGCAATACTCTTCTTTCCCCGCCAGTGACAGCCCAGATCTCCGCTTAAGCAGAAAAGAGATTGACCTAACAGAGGCAAAGGTAAACTCCTGTAAGTTACTTCTGTTACCAAAGGGGGGGGGTGGCTTTTGTGAATGTATGAGGAGCTTCTGCCAGAGAAATTTTCGGGGGAGGGGTGTGCCCATGTGCACACATACGTACATACATTTCCCCACATAACCATATCCAGTGCTAGCATTTAGAGGAAGGCATGTAGCCACCAAAAGTCCATCCACCTATGCTGCTTCCACAGGGAAATCATTTTCTCTTTCCTCCTCTTGAACTTACATAATACCCCATTCCAACCTGAGAAGAGCCTTTTGGGGGCAGCTGCAAAGCGTTCTCCCTGGGACAGATGGAGCCGCCCTTTCCCCATCTACTCTGTGGGTGGTTTCAGGGCCCATGAGTCAACACGAGGCGTTGTGCTGGGGGTATGTGTGTTGGAGGCTGGGCTGGCTGATTCACAGTGACAAGGATGTCAATAGTAACAAGAATGAGAATGATGGTACCTAATAAAGAATTTTTTCCTCTATGTCCCATCTACAATTCTTTCACTGGGTGTTTTGCCAAGTCTTTCTCAGTCTCATTTCAGCTTTTCTAAAGAAAATGTATTTAATACTCAATTGTATCACAAATGTAGACATAGAAGAAAAAACGACTTCAAACGGAATTTATGCGAGGCACTGTGTGCTGGTGTTTGCCTTATAGAGCTGCTCGGAAGGCCTGGGGATCTGGTGTTTGCCTTATAGAGCTGCTCGGAAGGCCTGGAATGATCCCCAGCACCAAATTTAGATGGCCTCAAAAAAATAAAATAAAATAAAATCAGGCCTTATTGAGGGCAAGGACTGTTCCAGGTCAGAAATAAAAGTGTCAGCAACTCTCAGTAGGTTCATCTTTTCATTTCTTATCCTTCTCCCTTTTGTCTTAAAATAGAAACGCTACCCAGACCTGGGGGCTTGGGTCAGGGGCTCCGGGGCCCAAAAAACAAACTTCCAGAATCACTAAGGGCTCTCTCTCTCAGAATTACCGTGGGAAGTTTCCTTTGAAATTCAAATCCAACCTATTTGTTGCTTAAGCAAACGCAAAATACTGAGGCCTGGGGTTCAGAAGGCGATAGTTCGGCTGCAAGTGTGTGTTGCAACTTCGTGTGAGGTTCTCAGGGCGGCTCTGCGGCGACTTGCGGCCCCGCGAAGGTGGGTGAGGGCTGCATTTCGGCCCCCGCCGGCCCGGACCGCGCCCAGGGCCTCCCAGTGACTGGCTTCCCAGCACGCACGAGGCATTCTCGTCTCTTTCTTTCCGAATGCACCCGAGACCTCTCCATGGAGCAAGGCGAAGATGAGCAGGCGCTGATTCTCCATTTCTTTTTCGCTCCCATTTTCCAGTCTTGATACATATTTTTTACTTTCTCTCCCGAATCTTGCAGACCTGGAACTCCTGAGATTCGGGTCCTCCTGCAGTTCCCAAAGCTTTGGGCCCCAGTGAGGTGTGGGTAGATGCAGGTCAGTCTCAGGTTCATTCTAGAATGCGCTACAATCCCAAGTTCTAAGGCAATGGGGAGGTGAAGAGGTCAGGGCGCCCCCAGCTCTGGGCGACAAACGCCAGGGACTGTCCCCGGAGACGTCACATTTTTCCCTTTCCACGCACATCAATTTCACTCGAGCGCCAGATGGACCCTCGACGGTCAACGTTAGAGATTATTACGGAGTCGGGGGCTGGAACTGGGGCGAATCAAGACGAGGGTACCTCTTGAGCTTCCAAAGGTGGCCGAGCCACACCGAAGGGCTGGGCGGGAGGTCGCGCCCTCCCCTGGCCACCAGCAGCACTCCGGAGCCGGAGGCCTGGGCCTAAAGCCCGCGCCCTCCCCGCGGCGCAGCCGGCCCGACTGTGCGCCTGGCGCCCGCAGCCCCTCTCCCCTTGTCCTCCTCCCGGCCTCTCTCCGATCCGCTTCAGGACCAGCGGGCTCGAGGACCCCATCCAGCATCCCGGAAAGCCTCAGAACTTGCAAGAAAGAGGGGCTGGAAGGTGCAGCCTGGGAAGGGGCACGGAGAAGGGGAAGGTGGGGAGAGGATCTCACCGCGAAATCGCTTGGGGGATGGGTTTTATTTGTTGGAGCGAGGGGTCCGTCCCAGTGCATCCTCCCGGACTTCCCATTAGGACGCCCCTCCCAAACCCCCAGCCTCCTCTCCCGGATACCCCCAGTGACCCGGCCTGGGATCGGGCATCTTCCCCCAGGTCCCAGCGACGTGTCCTCCGCATCCCCAAATACCCTCCTTCCCCACTCCCGCAACCTTCTCCACAGAAGCCAAAACCACAATAAAAATCTTCAACCCACAAAGAAAAAGACACATTCCTCCTTCGGCCTTAGTCAGCGTTAGTTCCAGATCCGACGCCGGAGGGGACAGGGGCCGCTGGAAGTCAGTTGGAAGGAAGGCGCAGAAGGCTCTTTCTGTCTTCAAGAATCTCCTTGCAAATGCAATCGCTGCTGCCATTAGGACCCGGTCTCCGTTTTCAAAAGAACTCAACGCCTTCCGTTTCCTCATCTGTTGGGCCCATTAGCGTACAGTGAGTGTTGCAAGGTTTCTTTGGGTCAACAAGCCTTTCCCTGAAATAACCTTCAGAGCCCTGGCCTCAAGGTCACGGGCCGGGTGGCCTCTACAGGCCACACAGGTCAGGACCAGGATGTGCCTGACTGAGGCTGTGCCACCAAGACCTTCGGACATGCAGAACCTGCCCTGAGCTGCACGAGGGGCTTCCATCAGCCCCCTCCCACTCCACACAGATTGATGTGGCAATATTTATTCCCATTTAATTGAGACACTGGTTTAATTTCAGATTGCTTCGGCTTAAGGCCCAATGGGGTTTTCTGCAGCTCTTTTCCCCAGTGCCTCTACAGAAATTAATTGCTGTTAATATCCAATTTTGGCTTTATTATTCGTTAGCCAATTATGTATCCCATAGCCCAGGCCCCTTGCTGCTCTCAGCCTCTGCTGGAATCAGCTCACACTATGCCCGGCTTCTGCTTCTCTGCCTTCCCCTCGATTCAGACTCTCTCCTTCCGGGATGATTTACCCGCCCGGCAGGCATTTTGCTTGTGTCTCGGCACTAGCTGAGCTGGGGGAGGTGTCTTTAAGACGTTTTCCCCCTTTGGAGGGAAATGTCTTCTTTGCAGTGGAAATAAATAATTTCCATTTAAAAAAGAATCTAAGCTTCTCCATTCCCTCTTTCCTATCCTCAGGCTTGCTCTCTCTGGAGCCATTTTTGGAGAGCAGTTTTCCATCAAAAGCAAGCAAGGTGCCTCGGCCTCAGGACCCTCCTCCCCACCTCCCTAGGAGCCCCTCCCAGACTGCCTTAAAGCCACCATGTGTATCTAACACCATAGACTCAAACAGGGTGCTTCGAGGGTGTCATTTCACTTTTCAAGGAGGGAAACTTGATAAAGCAACTCGGGGAAAGCGCCGTTTTCAGAGCTGAGGAGGGCAGCTCTCCGATTCTCCCTGGCCGAGGCCCGGGAAAGCATTCCAGCCTTGCGCTGTCCGGCCCTGCTGGATGGAGCTGATGCAACTGGGGGCAAGAGCCTTTTTAAAAGTGTTCTTTTGCATCAGGTTTTGTGCCTTGAGTTCACTAATAGAAGCAAACACTTCCCATCACTGGTGCTCTGGAAACATTTAAGTGAGAATCCTAACGACAGCGGAAGGCCCTTCTTTGTCTGCTTCCTCTCCTTCCCCCATTGGGAAATAATGTCTCCCATGCCATAATATGCCCTCACACTTATCTCTGGCAGTTCTGTAACAACCTGCGCAATGTCAGCCTCAGAACTGAATGGAGAGAAAACAAGATGTCAGAGCCGCTGGCTTGAGCTGCGGCCCCTTCAGATGAAGCCCGAGGTGGTGGGGGGCAGGAGCGGGGGTGGTTCCTCTCCGCCTAGAAATCCTGTGGTCAGATTTGTAGTAGGTGAGAGGTGGGTGGTGACTGTTGTGGAAGCTGGGACATTAAGAAGGTGCCTTACACAGAAGGCTCAATAAATACCACCCAGATTGGATGTAATTAAATTAGCAGCAGCTGTCCTGCTTTTCCTGTCAAAAGCTACAATTAGGCATGGAGGTCTCTTGGGCAAAGGCTGGCTAGAGTGGCATCCTAGGAAAGGAGGGAGCTTAACAATGTTTCTGGTTCATCTTCTATCCTCACCCCTGCCTAGCTTGTCCAGATACATGGAGTTTTCTTTTCTTTTTATCTTTTTTTTTTTTTTTTTTTTTTTTTTTTTTGAGATGAAATCTGGCTGTGTCGTCCAGGCTGGAATGCAGTGGCGTGATCTCAGCTCACTGCAAACTCCATCTCCCAGGTTCAAGAGATTCTTCTGACTCAGCCTTCAGAAGAGCTGGGATTACAGGCACGCACCACCACGCCTGGCCAATTTTTTGTATTATTAGTAGAGACGGGGTTTCACCATGTTGGCCAGGCTGGTCTCGAACTCCTGACCTCAGGTGATCCACCCGCATTGGCCTCCCACAGTGCTGGAATTACAGGCATGAGACACCACACCCAGCCAACTTTTATTTTCAAAACAGTTCAAGCATAGTAATAGCCCACATACCATGCTCAGTCCCAGACAGAATTTCTGGGAAAACAAGAGGAAAAGCTCTATTTTAGAACCCTTCCATCATCGTTTGAGAGCACTTTAACTTTCAAAGATTCTCATATTCAAATGTCTCTTGTCACCACTCCAGTGCACATCTTAACCAAGGCCTTTCCCACTGGGGTATGCCCTCTAAACAAAACTAATAACAACAACAACGACTATAATCAACTTCCGTTTCCTTCTGCTCTCCTTCCCTCAGCCCCTTGAAAATACCTGTATTCTCAATGCTCAAGAGGTGTTAAGAGAAAGACAGAGAAGTTAAACCATTTCATACTAACACATGAGTCACTTGAACAAGACTCTTAACTTCCCCAGAGGTATTTTACATTTTAGAAGAGATGTTGGCTGGGTACGGTGGCTCATGACTGTAATCCTAGCATTTCAGGAGGCCGAGAAGGAAGGATCACTTGAGCCCAGGAGTTTGAGGACAGCCTGGGCAACATGGCAAGACTCTATCTCTACAAAAATGTCAAAAAATTAGCCAGGTATGATGGGGCATACCTGTATCCTCAGCTGCTTGGGAGGCTGAGTGTGGGAGGATCACTGGAGCCCCAGAGACTGAGGCTGCAGTAAGCTGTGCTCATGCCACTGCACGCCAGCCTGGGAGACAGAGTGAGACTCTGTCTCAAAAAAAAAAAAAAAAAAAAAAAGAAAGAAAGAAAGAAAAGAAAAGAGAAAGAAAGAAAGAAAGAAAAGAGGCACTTGCCTACCAAGTCTAATTGTATAAGTTTCTCGTAAAGGTACCCAAAAGCGTAAGGCAGAATCACCTCAGCGCCACCACCTTCTGCTTGACGATACCATCATCATTCCTTCGTTCCAGACACACCAGTGTTCAGCCTTCCAAACATAACATAACAGGAAGACACACATAAAGAACCCTAATGAATCCCCACGGCTTGCTCTGCCCTCTGCCCCCTCTGTTAGACCAACCGATAGGAGCAGTCCAAGCTTTTGGCAGGGACACCTGTGATGTTGGCAGGACAGGTAGATATCGGTCTAGCTCCAGGCTACCATATCTTTGCAAATTTGAAACCAGCCCTTTGCATAATTGTGAGTTCTGATTTTGCTATTTCCATGAATTTATTTATTTATTTATTTATTTATTTATTTATTTATTTATTTTGAGACAGAGTCTAGCTGTCACCCAGGCTGGAATGCAGTGGCGCCATCTCAGCTCACTGCAAACTCCGCCTCCCAGGTTCAAGCAATTCTCCTGCCTCAGCCTCCAGAGTAGTTGGGATTACAGGTGCACATCACCATGCCCAACTAAGTAGAGATGGGGTTTTGCCATGTTGGCCAGGCTGATTTCAAACTCCTGATCTCAAGTGATCCACCTGCGTCAGCCTCCGAGAGTGCTGGGATTACAGGCATAAGCCACCATGCCTAGCCTCCATGAATTACATTTAACTAATTATTTGATTAAATACCAGACTATGTGACATAGTAAGCCCACTTCACCCTGCTAACCCAAGGTATTCTCAAAGTGGCTCCGTGCAAAGCTGGAACTTGGGACCAGACACTTCTCTGGGTTGGTCTTGGTCACTCTCCCATCCTCATCCAGCTCCTTTCCTGGCTTACCCGGAGCTCATCTCCTGGCAGCCCCGACTCTCCAAGCACCCCGTCCCATGTCCCATTCTCACTGCGTGTAAGCCTCCTGCACTGGCAAAGCCCGCACCTGGGTGCAAGTTCTCTCAGGGCAGGAAGTGGTCTGTTAGGACTTTCAGGGAGAAGGGGAGAGTGAGGGCTTTCCCAGCCTCCTCCCAGCCTCTTAGAAAACTTTGCCTTTGAAAATGTCAAGTGTTGCTCCCTTCTTTCCAGCATTTCACTCCTACCTCAGCATCTTGCCGCCTTCATGTGGACAGTCGATCAACAGCAACAGCATAGTATGAGGGTTGCTGCCAGTCCAGACGGCACGACTGCTTTTTTTTTTTTTTTTTTTTTTTTTTTTTTTGAGATGGAGTCTTGCTCTGTCACCCAGGCTAGACTGTAGTGGCATGATCTTGACTCACTGCAACCTCTGCCTCCCAGGTTCAAGCGATTCTCCTGCCTCAACCTCCTGAGTAGCTGGGATTACAGGTGTGCGCCACCACACATGGCTAATTTTTGTATTTTTAGTAGAGATGGGGTTTCACCATGTTGGCCAGGCTGGTCTCAAACCCCTGACCTCAGGTGATCTACCCCACCTCAGCCTCCCAAAGTGCTGGCATTATAGGTGTGAGCCACCACACCCAGCCCGGACTGCATTTCTATTGTACTAAACCTTTCCTATCCATTCACGAATCCCTCATCACTCATCACACTACTGACCAAAACCTAGTCAAGACAGTATGTGGGGGCAGCTAGGGAAATTATTTAATGTGATCTCAGGGCCTCTTAGAAGCCTAGAAAAACTTCGTGCCTTCTGTTTGTTCTTTTTGAGGCTTCCAGTACATTAAGAAATGCTAAACCAGAGTTATCAAAATGGCTGTATGAATAGCGCTTTCCAAAAGTATTACGAAAAGTACTGCCAGTGAGAGCCTTTGTGACTCTAACAAAGACCCTGTATGTTAAGGCCTCAGCCACCGGAGAGAGCGAAGCCTGCTATGACCACAGCTTTAGTGTCACATTAACTCTGCTTGGTCCGCAGCGCTACCACTAGGCTGTGTAACTGTGCATAGGTTACTAAACCTCTCTGAGCATCCTCTGTAAAAAGGTGATATTATGGTGGTATCTACTTCAAAGGGTTATTGTTGGGAAGAAATGAGACTACGCATGTTAAAATATTCAGCACATCACGTAGAGATGTTCACTAGAAATACAATGCAAGCCATTGTGGCATCTAAAATTTTCACGTTTAAAAGTAAAAAAGAAACATGTGACATTAATTTTAATCATGTATTTTATGTAACCCAATACGTTTAACCAAAAATGGCATGGTGGGGTACACCTGTGGTCCCAGCCACTCAGGAGGCTGAAGTGGAAGCATCACTTGAGCCCAGGAGTTTGAGGAGGCAGTGAGCTGTGATCACACCACAGCCCTCCAGCCTAGGTGACAGAGCCAGACCCTGGCTTAAAACATATATGCATATTAATGAAAAGTTTAACATTCTTCTATTCATGCTAAATCTTCAAAATCTGATGTGTATTTTGTACTTCCAATGCATCTCAATTCAGATGCTAAATTTTCATCAGAAATACTTGCTTCTCATTTACATTTCATAAGATTTATACAATAGTTTAAAAACTACATTCACATACCCATTGAGTTTCAGACTTTCTTAAATATTTTCTAATAACTGAGTAGAGTATCTGTTTTTAAATTTAAATTAAAAATTCAGCTCTTCAGTTCACTGAACATATTTCTTTCTTTTTTCTTTTTCTTTTCTTTTCTTTTTTTTTTTTTTTGAGATGGAGTCTCACTCTGTCACCCAGGCTGGAGTGCAGTGGCATGGTCTCGGCTCACTGCAACCTCCGTCTCCTGGGTTCAAGTGATTCTCATGCCTCAGCCTCCCAAGTAGCTGGAATTACAGGCGTGCACCACCATGTCCGGCTAATTTTTGTATTTTTAGTAGAGATGGGGTTTCGCCATGTTGGCCAGGCTGGGCTCAAACTCCTGACCTCCAGTGATCCGCCCACTTTGACCTCCCACAGTGCTGGGATTACAGGCATGAGCCACCATGCCTGGGCCTGAGCATATTTCAAGTAATCAATAGCCACAAGGTTAATATCTGCCACAAAGTGCAGGTGGAGCATGCAATCTGGCACATAGTAAGTGCTCAGCAAATGCTCACTGCCATTACCTTGAGCGCCCCATCCCTCCTAGGCACAAGGAGCAACCCCTTCTCTTTCTTCAGACCCCAAATCTGAGGCCAGGCCTGTCATTCATTCTGTGCATGGCCTGTGAAATCATGAGTCCAGGCTCAACATGTCCAGGCCCTCTTTGGAATATGTCTTAGTCCATTCTGGGTACTATAGCAAAAGACCACAAACTGGGGGGCTTATCAACAACAGAGTGCTGGCCTCATACTTGTAATCTCAGGACTTTGGGAAGCTGATGTAGGAGGTTCACTTGAACCCAGGAGTTTGAGACCAGCCTGGGCAACATGGAGAGATCCCATCACTACCAAAAAAAAAAAAAAAATTTTTAAATTAGCCAGGCGTGGTGATGCATGCCAGTGATCCCAGTTACTCGGGAGGCTGAGGTGGGAGGATTGCTTAACCCCAGGAGGTCGAGGCTGCAGTGAGCCGTGATTATGCCACTGCCCTTTAGCCTGGGCCACAGAGTGAAACCCCTGTCTCAGAAATAAAATAAAATAACAGAAATAAATTTCTCATAATTCTGGAAGCTGGGAAGTCCAAGATCAAAGCAGATTTGGTGTCTGATAGGGCCCACTCCCTTCTTCATAGATGGTGCCTTCCCACTGTCCTCACATGGTAGAAGGGGCAAGAGAGCTCTCTGGGCCTTTTTTTTTTTTTTTTTTTTTTTTTTTTTCTGGAGAAAGGAGTCTCTCTCTGTTGCCCAGGCTGGAGTGCAGTGGCAGGATCTTGGCTCACTGCAGCCTTCTGGGTTCAAGTGATTTTCCTGCCTCAGCCTCCTGAGTAGCTGAGACTACAGGCACGTGCCACCACACCTGGCTAATTTTTTGTATTTTTAGTAGAGACGGTGTTTCACCATGTTAGCTAGGATGGTCTCTATCTCCTGACCTCATAATCCACCCACCTCGGCCTCCCAAAGTGCTAGGATTACAGGCACGAGCCACTGCATCTGGGGCCTATTTTATTAACGCACTAGTCCTATTCGTGAGGGCTCCATCTTCAGGACTTCATCACCCCTCAAAAGCTCCCCCTCCTAACACCATTGCCTCAAGGAGTTAGGATTTCAACATATGAATGGTGGGGGACACAAACATTCAGACCATAGCAAGGCACAATTTTATTTACTTTTTGAGACAGGGTCTCACTCTGTTGCTCAGGCTGGCATATAGTGGCACAGTCACAGCTCATTGCAACCTTGTACTCCTCGGCTCACAGAATCCTCCTTCCTCAGCCTCCTAAGTAGCTGGGGCTGCAGGTGTCCACCATCACCCCTGGCCAATTTTTTGTAGAGAGGGGATATTATTATCTTGCCCAGGCTGGTCTCAACTCTCTGGGCTCATCTGATCCTCCTCCCTTAGCCCCCCAAAGTGCTGGGATTACAGGCATGAGCCACCACACCCATCCAGGGTAAAATTTCAGTCACTAAAGGGACCATTTTCCAGAAACATCTTCCTGACCTTCCCCTCTGGGATTCTGGGAAGTCTTTCAGGGTCTCCAGGATTGTCTTGCCATTCATGTGTGTGTAAGGAAAAGGGATAACAAGGTTTCGTGGAGGGTTATTCTTCAAAACACTAACCAAGAACATCTGTGCAGAAGAAATAATAAGACAAGCATGGTCACATGAGTGACTGAGAGCTGTTCCTATTCACAAGCCAAATGGGGAGAAAATAGACATGGGTGTGGTACATGTTCCTAAATTTAATTCTGTGCTAATTTCTCATTCCATTAATAACCAGTCTTCTCATCCTCCCCTATATTCATGTTTTTCAACCACTCTTTATTGAAATTGTGCTGCCTCTCAATCACCAGTGTCAGCTAGGAGGAATTTATGGATAAATAAGACAAGCCCTTCCTGCCCTCAGCAATCACACAGTCCAGTAGAGAAGACAGATGCATTAGCAATTAGGACAAAGCAAATATGAGCAGTTTTATAATCAAATTGTCGGGAGAGTTCAAATGAAAGAGACGTGTTTTCCAATAGGCTGGGGAATCTTCAAGAGGCAGGTAGGGTCTGGGGTGAAGGCAGCACCCTACGTGGTAAAATTACCATCCACTCAGTCCCAGATATGAAGAAGGTTTGCAGAATTAGGCATAGGTGCAATGACAATACAGCAGAAGGAAAGTTTGGGGCTAGATTGCAGGTGGAATTGCTGGATCATATGGTGATTCTTTTTTTTTTTTTTTTTTTTTTTTGAGATGGAGTTTCACTTTGTCACCCAGGCAGGAGTGCAGCGGCGCAATCACAACTCACTGCATCCTCTGCCTCCCGAGTTCAAGCAATTCTCCTGCCTTAGCCTCCTGAGTGGGCGAGATGACAGGAGCCCACTACAATGCCCAGTTAGTTTTTGTATTTTTAATAGAGATGGGGTTTCCCCATGTCAGCCAGGCTGGTCTCAAACACCTGACCTCAAGTGATCCACTAGCCTCAGCCTCCCAAAGTGCTGGGATTGCAGGTGTGAGCCACCATGCCCTGTAATTCTATTTCTAATTTTTTGAAGACCGACCATATTGTTTTCCACAGTAGCTACACCATTCCATATTCCCAACAAGAGTGTACAAGTGTTCCAGTTTCTCCATATCCTTGCCAAGCCTTGTTATTGTGTATGTGTGTGTGTGTGTGTGTGTGTGTGTGTGTGTGTAGTAGCCATCCTTAAAGGGTGTAGGTGGTATCTTATTGTGGTTTGACTTTCATTTCCCTAGTGATTAGTGATACTGAGCATCTTTTCATGTGCTTTTTGGCCATTTGTGTATCTTCTCTGAAACAATGTCCGAGTCCTTTGCCCAGGTTTTAACTGGGTTGTTTGCTTGTTTTGTTGTTGTTGCTGCTGCTGCTGCTGCTGCTGCTATTGTCATGGCAATCATTACTTTGGCAAATTCCAAGGCAGTTTTTGTGTATGCTTTTTTAGAGACAAGGTCTCTCTCTGTCACCCAGGCTGGAGTGCATTGGCACAATCATGGTCTACTGCAGCCTCAACCTCCTGGGCTCAAGTGATCCTCCCACCTCAGCCTCTGTAGTAGCTGGGACTACAGGGGCACGCCACCATGCCTGACTAATTTTGTTTTATTTTTTATGTTTAGTAGAGACAGGGTCTTGCTATGTTCCCCAGGCTGGTCTGAAACCCCTGGATTCAAGCAATCCTCCTGCCTTGGCCTCCCAAAGTCCTGGGATTGTAGGTAAGAGCCACCACACCCAGGCTCCAGTAGAGTTTTGAGAAATGGGGTAGAGTCAGCAGCCCATTACCCACTGAACAGAGTCTTGCTCTCCTAAGTCCTGCACTGAGTGGTGCCCTGGTCACGGTGCCCTGGTCACCTGCATGCCCAGTGATTGTCATGTGCCTACCCACCACCTGGTTTATTTGCTTAAATCCTCAAACCTCTCTCCTTGGTTGGGTTGCTGAAACTCTTCCTACATCTTGCCTGCCTCCAATTCCTGAGAGCTACATTTAACCTCCAGGAGGCTCCCATTCCAAATCTGATGACACACTGAAAACAAAGTACTGCACATCCCTGACCCTGAGCTGTAGCATATCATTCAGAACTCTTATGGTTTCAAGTGACAGAAACCCAATCTGAATCAGCTGAAATACTCAGGGGTATTTAGTATCTCATGGAACTCAGTGCCCCACTGATTGTGGATGTAATTCTCCACTGGATCCAGGTTCACTAATTCTGGATCTAAAATTCACCCCTGTGGGCCAGGCGTTGAATTACTGGCACCCACCCCGCCACCCTACTTTGTGTTTTTTATGATCTTGTCTCATCTAATAAAGGTTCCAGGTATGAAAGTCTCTGAGACAAGAACCTTAATCCAATTAAACCCTGCCAAAGCAACCAAACTTGGGAAAGACAACGAGGTGAAGAGGTTAACAGCAGACAAAACCTCCACTGACAAGCTAAATTAGCCTTGCCCACCTCGGGAGAAGGTGAAAGGTGGATGGTGGAGACTGCTGCTAGTGATTAACATTTGCTCAAAATTCTAAGGAGCTGATTATTTTTTCCAAGTTAAATGTTAACCCGTGAAAAGAGGAACAGTAACTATGGGAAAAGGAACATGAAGAAGAAAATAGAAAGACCAGCCTGCTGGGTGGATGTCTTCTTCCCAAAGGAGTTGAGACCAGGGATGCTGAGGCATAATTCTCCATTCATCCTTCAACATCTCCATTCAACAGGGCCGCTGAGCTCCAGATGAGCATGGAAAGATGGAGGAGCTGCCAAACCTGACCTTGGAGGCCCAGGTCAGGAGCTCAATGGAGGTCTTCCAGTTTTACACACTTTGTGAATTTGTCTGTGAGGTGGGTTTGTTCTGATGTCATGAGTAGCTTACACTAAAAAAGGCACCGTCTTCACCCAACATTTTAGGTATGTTGGTGCATTGGGAGGACATTCTTGGTGCAAAAAATCATCTGAACTTTTCTTGCTGTCCTTTGGTAGAGGCTGTATTAACCACAATGAAGAGTAGAAAGATTATGATATGAATGTGTTTTGGGGGGTGTGTGACTATTAGTGAATACTGTTAGTAGGATGTCAGTGTGGAGAGAAATTCAGTCCCCCCACAAGTGGTGAGCCCCAACATCAAGGGGCAGGACATCAGCGGGCACCACATTAAGGCACTAATCTTGACATCTGGGAAGAAGCAAAGAAAAATGTGACATGCCTCTTACCTTTTAGGGACTTATAATAGAGGAAAGAGAAGACTTGTGTAAATGGCTAAAAATATACTGAGGAGTATAACTAATAACTGATGCAGAGCGTGCTGGTAAAAGGTTGTGTGGGTTCAGGAATGTCAAAAGTTGCAGCTGCTGTGAAAGTCAAGATGGTGGCTCCTTGGAAAATTAAACATAGAATTACCGTATGACTCAGCAACTCCACTTCTAGGTATATACTTAAAACAACTGAAAGCAGAGACTCAGACAGAGAATTGCACACCCATGTTTATAGCAGCATTATTCACAATCACCAAAAGGTTGAACCAACCCAAGTGTCCATTGGCCGATGAATGAATGAGCAAAATGTGCTATGTATCAACAATGGAATATTATTCAACCTTAAAGGGAAATCAGTTCTGGTCAGTGTTACAACATGGATGAACCTTGAGTAGAAGAAGAAAACAGAAAGACCAGCCCGCCGGATGGGTGTCTTCTTCCCAAAGTAGTTGGGACCAGGAACACCAAGAAACAATTCCCCATTCATCCTTCAACATCTCCATTCAACAGGGCCACTGAGCTCCAGATGAGTGTGGAAGGATGTTGGAGCCACACCACCTGACCTTGGGGACCCAGGTCAGGAGTCTTCTGGAGACCTTCCAGTTTTATGCCCTTTGTGCATTTGTCTGTGGGGTAAACTATATGAAGTCGACTAAGCCAATCACACACACAAAATTAATACTGTATGATTCTACTTATATGAGGCACCTAGTCAAATTCAGAGAAAGAAAAATGGGGGTTGTCAGGGGTGGGGAGGACAGAAGAGTGGGGAGTTACTGTCAGTAGGAACAGAGTTTCAGTTTTACAGAAGAGTTCTAGGAATAAATGGGGTAATGACCGCACAACACTGTGAATGTACTTATGCCCCTGAAACATATACTTTAAAAATAATTAAGATGGTAAATTTCATGTGTGTTTTACCACAATTTTTTTTTCAAAGTCACGTAGTTTCAGACGAGACTTTATAGAAAAGATGGCATTGAGCTGCCTGAAAGAATAGATGAATTTCAGTGTATAAAGAAGAGGAAGGAGGACATTAGAGACCAGGGGAAGGACATGAAAGGATCAAAGGCATTGAAGTATCCATGGGTACGCACAGTGAGTGGTTTAAGTTTCCTGGAACAAAGGGTTCGAGAAGGAAAACAAGGTCAGACAGCCATTGAAACCCAGACAATGCAAAGCCTTGAAGGCTAGGCTAAGGAGTTTGGATTTTATTCTCTAAGTCAGCACATCCACTGTTTCCATAGTGTTCCACAGGACACTAGGTCTATCAGATGCTCTCAAAAAAGGTGGGGAAGGAGCCGTCGACGAACAGGTTTGAGGAAAGCTGCACAGCCCTATGGCCAATTTACCGTGCACATTAGCTCACATTGGTTAAGTCCTGACATAAGGAAACCTGCCTCATTTTGCTTAAGTTAGTGGTGCCTAACCTTGTTGGATTATGCTGCCCTGGGATTCTCAAGACACCTGTTAACATCCTCCAAAAGCATTCCACATGTTTAGAGAAACGTCTCCCTAGGAAAGGGGGCTCTTCAAGCTTTTTAGCAGAGGCATTTACATGGTCAGAATGCTGCTTTAGGAAGGCTAATCAGATGGCAGATTGATGCATGGATTGAACAGGATAGAGACAAGTGACTAGAACTGTGGATATGTCATTAAGGATGGAGGCATGTCAGATTTCTAGTGTCTGAAATGCCAAAGAGACATTTCAAGCACTGAGAAGACACCCTCTTACTGAGATCAAAGGCTGGCAATCAGCAGAACCCTCTGCCTTACCCAGATTTTGATTCACCCTACCCTGAAGCACATAGGATCCTCCATGGGTTCACCCCGCTCCATGTCTCTCAGCCCCCAGAGGCACATGAAGGGGTGCTGGAGTGACTGGTACCAGTTCATAGGAACTACTTGGGAGTTTTGCAAGAACCGTTAGTAGAAGTCTGCCATGGCAGGGCCACCTATACCATGGAAATCAGCCAATGCTACAAATGAGAGCTTTTGTTTTGTGGGGAGTCCCTTTACCAGCACACCACTGAGCAGGGGCCAAGTTGTGATTAAATGTGCAAGGACTGTATTAGGGAAAGCACTTGTGTGAGGAAAAAATGGGAAGGGAGGTAAGATAGGCTGGAATGGCATGTCAGAAAGCAAACCAGGGAAGGGAAGAGAGAAGGAGAGCGGGAAAGGAGTTGGAGTGATGTGTCCCAGGCTGCATGTCCTCCAAGGAAGGGTCAGCGAGTCCTCCAGCCAAAGTCAGCCACCTGTGGATGTCTTCCAGGAACTGGCCTTAGATCCCGGCAGCGCTCAGCCGCTCACAGGGAGCTGCGTGCAGGAAGTGCAGCCCAGGGCACACACAGCAATGGATTTGTGTGCGCAGCAGCCTGGGCGCTTGGTTTGTTTACGCTTCCCAGTGATGGTGGCCCGTGAGGTGCATGCTCATTACAACACCACGGCCCACCCCCTGTCCCACACAGATCTATTTCTCCACCCAGGAAAGTTCAGAAAGCAGCTCCTCCAAGGTTCCCAGGGGCCTTTCTTCCTGAGCAGATAAACCACAGCCCTTGCAATGGCCGAGGATCTTGAAACATCCTAGCCACTCCTCCGCCCTGCATTGAGATTCCCCTCACCCTCAGCTATCAGGTCAGCAGGTGTCCGTAGCTCACCTGATGGGATGACCCTCATTCCTGAAGGATTTACCTCAGAATCATACCCTGCTCAGTCTGGAGTGGCTACACCTGTGTTCACACTTACAGGGGGAGGGGTGAGGGAGTAGCAGGAGACACCTGAGCCCAGCCCCTGGGTGGTTCTGCCCATGTCCCTCCCCACCTCCACTAGGAAAAAGCACGCCTGCCTCCTGCTGCTGATTAGGTCAATAACGCCTGCCAATACGATGATTTCTCTTTTAACCTGCTGATCCTTGTGAATGAGGTATCCTGGCAGCAGCTGCAGCTTACAGTTCAACAGGACCCATACTGGTGTCTCCTGGCCACAGCGTGTCCTCTTTTGGGATCGGGACCTCCAACCCTGCATAGCCCAGAGTCGCCGAGCAGGAAGCCCCAGATCCCCCAGTGGGTCTTAGAGAGTGGTGGTGAGTGAAGTCACTTCTGCTTCTACCCCTTGGTTTCTAGACTCGTGGGTCTTTCCTTTTGGGGACACAATGCCATATACAAGTGTTTGCACACTGAAGGATGGCACCCCATCCTTGCGGGGGTTTCCTCTGAGCTGTTACTTCAGTCGCTCCTTGAAAAGGCCACGCTAGCATTCTATTCGGCCAGCTGCCCCAGGGGGGTGCCGTGTGTGGGGCAGTGAGTGAACCCCAGGGTCGTGGGCTATGAGGTGTGTCTCTTAGTCAGCTTTTGTACTGTATGGGACTCACACCTATGGGTCAGGCATTCTTTAAGCCCCCAGATGGTAGTGCTGGTTGAGATGCTGTGGGCAGGAAATGCAGAGCCATTCTCAAAGTATCGACACCTGTAAAGACAAACCATTGGCCCTTTCAGGCCGGTGTCCTTGGGGAACAGTGCTGTAGCAGGAGCAGCTCTGCTACTGATCTTCAGAGGCACAGTGGCTAGATGGTAAGCCAGAGCCACGCTGTTGGCCTCATACGTAGCCTCCATCTCCACACCTCAGCCGTCTGTTCATGTTCCTGTCATGCCAGTGCTGGGTAGACACTGACAGCCAGCATCACTGGCCAAGTCATCTTGTCTAATTGATTGTCCAGAGACTCTGCCATGATGGATGTGTCCTGGTGGACATGAGAATGTGAAACAGAATTCTTCATACTGTGTGCCCACTCTCAAGTGCACATTCGCACACCTCAACCCCAGACCTCCTTCGTCACTATCCAGGTTTTGCACAAATTCTGATCTTGGGCCACTTTCCGCCACCTGCCCTGCCCCCCCCCACCCGCCGCGCAAAGCATTGATGACCACGTGCACTGTTCATAGCCCTGTCTGTGGGAAGAGCTTCTCTATCCACTGAGTTTCAGGGCCACCCCGAATGTGACTGTCATCTGTTTTTAGTCTGCTCTCCATATCCAGCCAACCCATTTGCAAAGCAAGCTTGGGGTTTTCCTCCACTTTCAGCTGGTCGTACAGGATCTCACATACAGTCAGAGATGATGTGACGAGTGGCAAGAGAATCTGCACTACTCGCTCTTGTAGCTTACTCATACCCTCTGGGCCAGCTGCGCCCCAACCGAGGTATGATGGATTGCAGCTGTCAGACTTACGGTTTTGCAGCAGGACCTAGCCTACCATGGGCAGTACCACATGCATGATCACTAAGTAACCCATAGGCAACCCAGTAATATGCTGAAAGCTGATTCTCAAAGCTTGTATCAATCTCAGAGGATGATGGCATGGCCTCAATCCAAAGTCCCGGGGCCTCCATTGCAATTATCCCAATGTACCTGCCGTAAGCTTTGTATTATGCCTTTTCTCACTACTGACACCTCCACCACCATAGGATCTGCCAGAATTCATGGCCCAAGCAGCAGGGCACTTGCACCTCGATCTGGACTTGCTGAAACACCCTTTTCTACTCAGAGCCCCCACTCAAAGCTGGTCGCCTTCAGTGTCCCTAGGTGCAGAATGCAGGCTTCCTTCAGTGGGGTAGAAGATGCAAGATACACAATGTTTTGTTTGTCTGTTTGTTTTACTTTGGAGGTCCCTAACTGCTGGGACTCCTAAAAACTTCACTGAAGGTGCAGTGGCTCATGCCTGTAATCCCAGCACTTTGGGAGGCTGAGGCTGGTGGATCACAAGGTCAGGAGATGGAGACCATCCTGGCCAACATGGTGAACTCCTGTCTCTACTAAAATACAAAAAAATCAGCCAGGCGTGATGGCATGCACCTGTACTCCTAGATACTTGGGAGGCTGAGGCAGGGGAATTGCTTCAAACCAGGAAGCTGAGGTTTCAGTGAGCCAAGATCATGTCACTGGTCTCCAGCCTGGTGACACACGGAGACTGGCTAAAAAAAACACCTCACTGAAGTGGCCAATCCCTGATTCTTCACAGGGCTTACCCCCAACTGGAGTGGGGGGCATGCATCTGTCTCAAGCCTCCAGCATACAAGCCACCTCTTCCTCATTCTGACCCATCAGCAGGTTGGCACCCATGTAATGATATAATCTAGATTGCTTCAGATTTTATGATGACCAAGAGCAGAAGAGTTCATGTAGACCTAAGACAAAACTGTGAATGAATATTATTGCCCATCTCAGAATACAAACTGTTTCTGATCCTCTTTTCTAATTAGAATGGAAAAGAATGCATTCACCAAACCAATGACCTCCTAAGAAGCTTTGCTAATCCATCCTAACAATGATGCCACATTCAATACAGTCATTGAAATCATGGCTACTACTTGGCAAAAGTCCACAGTAGTCTATGGTCATTCTGCAACATCCAACCAGCTTCTGCAAAGACCAGACTGCAAAAGAACCTGGGCCACCACCGTTATATCCTTAGTTTTTTTTTGTTTTGTTTTGTTTTTTGGTTTTTGGTTTTTTTTTTTTTGAGACAGAGTTTCACTCTTGTTACCCAGGCTGGAGTGCAATGGCGCGATCTCGGCTCACCGCAACCTCCACCTCCTGGGTTCAGGCGATTCTCCTGCCTCAGCCTCCTGAGTAGCTGGGATTACAGGCACGCGCCACCATGCCCAGCTAATTTTTTTCTTTTGTATTTTTAGTAGAGACGGGGTTTCACCATGTTGACCAGGATGGTCTCGATCTCTCGACCTCGTGATCCACCCGCCTCAGCCTCCCAAAGTGCTGGGATTACAGGCTTGAGCCACCACGCCGGGCTATCCTTAGGTTTTTAATGATGATATTAATATTCTCCTCCCCAACCCCTGCCAAAATATGCAATTGTTTTTTATTACATCCTTTGCCTGAGTGTGGTGTGTGAGGTCAGTTCAGAGATTCCATTCGGCCTTCCCATCTATGGTACCTTCGCACTGCACTGATCAGGGCCTGACGCGGAGGTTACTCCAGCTGCCAGGTACTCCCATTTCAGTTGCGCACTTCAGGCCTGGGGAAATGAGCACTGGCAGACCTGCAGACCCAGTAGGTCCATGTGAGCTGGACCTTACTGGAACTCCATTCAGCACCTGGCCCTCATAGACTTCCACTCTTACAAGAGGATCTCTGGCTATCAATGTCATTGTAAATCCTGGGTCCAATGGTCCTCAAAATATCTGGTTATTCTATTTCTCCCAGTGTACAATCTCATCCAAGTACATTAGGTCCCTTTGGGGAAGGATTTGAGGGAATCATCACAAATGCATACGTCCTAGTATTCTAGATGCCTTCCTTTTAGGGACTGTCTCTTCGGTCTGTGGGTTTCTGATCTTAAAATTGGCTCAGGCTTAGGAATTGAACAAGGGATCTTGAATTTTTATTTAAGCCTACTGGACCTCCATTCTTGCCTTGTTTGTCTGTTCTTTGCATGTGCGCTCGCTCGCTCTCGCTCTCTCTCTCTCTCTCTTTCTTCCTTCCTTCCTTTCTTCTTTTTTTTTTTTTTTTTTCTTTCTTTTTAAGAGACAGAGTCTTGCTTGGTTGCCCAGGCTGGAGTGCTGTGGCAGAATCATAGCTCGCTGAAGCCTTGTGATTATCTGTGCTCAGGAGATCCTCCCATCTTAGACCAGTAGCTAGAATTACAGGCAGTTGCCTTATTTTTCGTTAAAGATGTTATGCAGCACGCTTTCTGGCTGCATGTCCACTAGAGATGCCATGTTCCACAAACCACTTCCATAACTCTCTGAGGGTCAAGCCCTGTGACTGTCTCTCCAGCTTGGCCAGGTTTTACGGTTACTATGGCCTCGTGGCTTTGGGGGCTTGTATGCTGCCATGGCCTCTGTTCCTCAAGGCCCCTTCACCCCCAGAGAGGTTAGTGAGGTCCTCTCCGTGAACACTTCTCCTTCGGTCACCTCTGGCCTGATGAGCCACTGCTGAACGTCGTTCATTCCTGGTACCCTTGGTGACGTGTCCTCTGGGCCCTCCATGGAATGTTCTCCTCCGATGGGTCTCCTCCTAACACGGTGTTACTTCTCCACCCCAGCACACGGGCTCCCTCAGCCTCGCACGCCTCCTGCCGCCGCCTTCCAGAGCAGCTCAGGCATTGCCCACTCTGCTCTGTGTTGGCCGTTGCTTTTCTCCAGGCATCTAAGAGCCACCCCAGCCCAGCCACTGAGTTTTTTCCGTCCCTCAGAGTCCTCAGTTGGGTGTTACATCTCATGTTCTAAGAAAGAGTCTCCAAGTTCATCCATTGTTGTTTATCCAGCCTCTCACTCCAACCCGCCGTATCGAACACCCTAAAATCCAATCCGAGAAGCCCTCCTCTGGCTCTGGCTGGCTGTTTCCTGCAATTCCTTAGATGTGGATTCTCTTTTCTCCCTCATCTGGCCCAGTTCATCTCCAGCCGGGGTGTGCTAGAACTTAACCCAGTTATCAGCCTGGCAGCCAGGAGCAGAGGTGAGGGCGTTCCTTAGGGGAACACCTGGTGCCTCGACAGAGGGGAGTGTTGACGGCACCTTCCAGGCACAACAGAAGAGCTGGCAGGGCAGAGGACCTCTGGGAGGCCAGAGGGTCCACCAGCATCTGTGCAATCAACGTCCTCCACATCTATCTCAACGCTCCTGTCCATGCTTCAGGGTCACAGGCTGTCTTAGTCTACTCCGGCTACTGTGACAAAATACCACAGAGGGGGGCTTAAACAGTAGACATTTATTTTCTCACAGTTCTGGAGGCTGCAAAGTCTAAGATCCAGATGCCAGCCAGTTCCGTTTCTGGTGAGGGCCCTTGTCCTGGCTTGCAGATGGCTACCTTCTCACCATGTCCTCACATGGCAGAGAGAGAGAGAAAGACAGTCCCTTGAGGCCACTCACTCTGCAGTGCTTCCAATCTTCTCTGACTCCAGTTGATCAGAGAGATAAAGACATGACATTCAACAAGAACTATACTATAACATTTTTAAATCCTTGGGTATTGATCTAAATATCCACTTCTACCAATAAATGGCAGAGATCAAATTCCTTATTCCTGCAGTTCCTACCCTACTGGTAGGTATTCATTATTCACTGCTACAGATTAAAGAAGATAGAACTACCTGCATGCCAGGCACCATGGCTCACACCTGTAATTCCAGCACTCTGGGAGGCCAAATAGGGGGTGGATCACTTGAAGCCAGGAGTTCAAGACCAGCCTGGCCATCATAGTGAAACTCTATCTCTGTGAAAGCTACACAAATTAGCCAGGCATGGTGGCGGGTGCCTGTAATTCCAGCTACTCAGGAGGGTGAGGCAGGAGAATCACTTGAACCTGGGAGGCAGAGACTTCAGTGAGCCAAGATCATGCCACTGCACTCCAGCCTGGGTGACAGAGTGACACTCCATCTCAAAAAAACAAAAACAAAAAACTGCCATTGGTGGCAGGAAATGAGGCTGAGTATGCTAAATGCTGTCTTCAACATTTCGTACCACGTCTCTCCCATAATTTTCTTCTGGGAAGCTCACCACCAAGAAGCAGTTGTAGTGATTGGCCGCTATCATTTTTATAACGTTCATGATGCTAAATGCATCTCTGTGAACATTAAATGGCCAATAAAGGTGCATCCCCACACTACTTCTGAAAGGGAAGGGGTGAGTGGGTGAGATCTCATTCCTTTACTCAGGGGAGAAGCTCAAGTCCACAGGTGCAGAGCAGCCACTGTCCAGGAATGAGCTACTGCAGGGCCAGAGAGCCCCTCATCGCCGGAGGTGTTCCCACGGACAGTACAAGTTAGTCCTGTGCCAGCAGATTTTTACATCTGTCCTCTGCTTTTTCTCTTTTATTTCATATCCTATCCCAGTACTTCCTCACCCTGGTCAAAATCAGTTTCCAGTTATCAGTGGCAGAGTCCCGGAAGCTCCTTCTGGCCTAAACTTACGTAAAATAAGAATTAAAAGATCCTGATTGTCAAGTCAGCATTTATTTATTGAGCTCCTGCTGCATACCAACCACGCGCTGTTAAGTCCTGGGCCTTGGAGATAATAAGATGCCAGCCCCACTTTCCCAAAACTCCCGATCAGCTTGTTCACAGTCCTCACGCTCTCGCTGCCTTCGGAGCACCAGCGTCTAAATTATTCACAGAGGATAACATAGTCTATTTTGGGGTAATTCCTATCACACTTCGTGGTGACTGCTTCCATTTTTAAAATAGCCTCAAGTATGACTATTAATCAGGATATCATTAAAAATAATATGTCAGGGTGACATTCATTTCCATTCCACAAATAATGTCACCAGCATTAAATTCCTGAACAATGGGACATTTACCAGGAGAGACAGGGCTGTGTCTTTCATGTTTCCTTCCTTTCTTCCATTCTTTCTTTCTTTCTTTCTTCTTTCTCTCTCTCTCTCTCTCTCTCTCTCTCTCCCCGCCACCCCGCTCTTTCTTTCTTTCTTTCTCTCCTTCCTTCCTTCCTTTCTTTCTTGAGACAGGGTCTCATTCTGTCACCCAGGCTGGAGTGTAGTGGTATCATCATAGGTCACTGCAGCCTGGAACTCCTGGGTTCAAGCAATGCTCCCACCTTGGCCTCTTGAGCAGCTGGAACCAAAGGCATATACCACCACAGCTGGCTAATTGTTTGATTTCTTTGTAGAAATAGGCTCTCACCAGGAGTTGCTCTTGAACTCCTGGGCTCAAGCGATCCTCCAGCCTTGGCCTCCCAAAGTGCTGGGATTACAGGCATAAGCCACCCTGCCCAGCCTGCTTTTCTAACACTGAGTGACCAGGATGTGTCTGACAGTTCCTAGGAGCTCAGCAAACATTTACTAAGTTCATTTTAAATTTATCTGGGACCTGGTTGTAGATGCATGAGGCTTTTATTTGTGATGTCAACTCCAAGGTCAGAAATGCTCCCAAACTTCTTCATGTGTCTTAGCAACCCAATATATATGTAGGCCACACTGGGTTTCTAAGACACATGAAGAAGTTTTGGGAGTATATATATATATATATATATATATATATATATATATATGTAAACAAACATATACACATATATAAATAAACATATATAAACAAACATATATATACATATATATATGTATGTATGTATATCTATCTGGGCCAGGCACTGTGGCTCAACATCCTATAATCCCAACACTTTGGGAGACCAAAGCAGGAGAATCACTTGAGCCCAGCAGTTCGAGGCTTCAGTGTACTATGATTGTACCACTGCACTCCAGCACTCCAGCCTAGGTGACAGAGCTGAGACGCTGTCTCTAATATATATGTGGTATGTGTGTGTGTGTGTGTGTGTGTGTGTGTGTGTGTGTGTGTGTGTATACACATCTATCAGTTTTACCATATTAAAAAGTCCAAATGTATATGTATCTACACACACACACATATGTACACACATATGTACACACACACACACACACACAAAAGATTATATAAATCTTTATCGTCTCATTTGTTAGGCTTATACACTTCATAAGTTCATTATTCAATGTGTGAAAAGGTGCCTAGTTTTCATTTGTTTAAAATCTGCCTCTATTAAGGGTCAAGAGCTACCTCCTTTTGAGTCAGGTGAAAGTCAATGTGATCCATTTCCACTTTTCTCTAGCACTAACAGTCTAGGCTTATTTGATTTCTTAATTTAGATTTTTGAGATAATTGCAGATCTCAAATCTGTCCCACGTGCCCTTTGCCCAGTCTCTCACTAATGGTAGCATTTTGCATAACTGTAGTACCCAATGTCACAACTGGGAAATAGACGTTGATGCAATCTACTGACCTTTTTCATATTTCACTAGTTTTACATCAGATTTCCACTTGTTTTTTGTGTATGTGTTTAGTTCTACGTAGTTGTATTGCACAGGTGGGTAACACTACAGCCACAGTCAAGCTAGGCAAGTTTCCTGACCACCAGGGTCCCTGGTGCTTCACTTTCACAGTCAGAGCCCTCTCCCTTCCTCACCACCTCCCTAAACCTGGCAACCACTAGTCTGTCATATTCTCCATCTCTGTAATTTGGGTGTTTTGTTTTGTCTGGAGACAAGATCTTTTCTCTGTCACCCAGGCTCGGGAATGCAGTGGCACAATCACGCTCGCTGCAGCCTCAACCTCAAGTGAGGTTGCAAGTGATCCTCTCACTCAGCCTCCCAAGTAGCTAGGACTTCAAGTGTGCACGACCATGCCCAACTAATTTTCCTATGTTTTTGTAGATACAAGGTTTCTTTTTACTTCCTTTTTTTTTTTTTCTTGAGTCAGAGTCTCGCTCTTTCGCCCAGGCTGGAGTGCAATGGCATGATCTCACCTCACTGCAACCTCCACCTCCTGGGTTCAAGCAATTCTCGTGTCTCAGCCTCCTGAGCAGCTGGGATTACAGGCATGCACCACCATGCCCAGCTAATTTTTGTATTTTTCATAGACATGGGGTTTTACCACATTGGCCAGGCTAGTCTTGAACTCCTGACCTTAGGTAATTCACCCATCTAAGCCTCCCAAAATGTTGGGATTACAGGCGTGAGCTACCGCATCCACCCTAGAGATGAGGTTTCACCATGTTGGCTAGGCTGGTCTCAAACTTCTGGATTCAAGAAATCCGCATGACTTGACCTCCCAAAGTGCTGAAATTACAGACATGAGCCACTGTACCTGGCACTTTTGTTTACAGAATGTTACATAAGTGGAATCACACAGCATGTAAGCTTTTGAAATTTGCTTTTTTCACCCCACATAATTCCCTTGAGATCATCCCCAGTGCCTGCATTCATCTATAGCCATTTGTTTTTCTGGCTGAATAGTACCCCATAACATGGCTGTAGCATGGTTTGTGTAAACATTCACCTGCTGAAGGGCATTTTGGTTGCTTCCAGTCTAGGGGTAGGTCTATTTTATTTTATTTTATTTTGAGATGGAGTCCTGCTCTGTCACACTGGCTGGAGTGCAATGGCGGAATCTCAGCTCACAGCAACCTCTGCCTCCCAGTTTCAAGCAGTTCTCCTGCCTCAGCCTCCCAAGTAGCTGGGATTACAGGTGCCCGCCACCATGTATGGTTAATTGTTTTGTGTTTTGGGTAAAAATGGGGTTTTACCATGCTGGCCAGTCTGGTTTTGACTCCTGACCTCAAGTGATCTGCCCGCCTTGGCCTCCCAAAGTGCTGGGATTACAGGCATGAGCCACTGCGTCCGGCAAGGTCTATTTAATTTTCTAAAATAAAATCATTAGGCATATCATCCATCAGTTTTACCATATTTAAAAGTCCATATGCTTTCAGTTTCCTTCCAAACCCCCATTCTTGCCTTTTCCTTTCACTTTTAAAGTGCCTGCTCAAGTCCTAAGCCTGTTTTTCTGAGGTTTATTGACCAAAATTCCATAAAACTCAGACTCAAAAATACAATACTTTTGCCAAATGTAGTGGCTCACATCTGTAATCCCAGCTATAATTCCAGCCCTTTGGGAGGCTGAGGCAGGAGGATAGGAGTTCAAGACCAAACTGGGCAACATAGCAAGAACCTGTCTCTACAAAACATTTAAAACTTAGCCAGACATGGTGGCATGCACCGGTAGTCTTAGTTACTTAGGAGGCTGAAGTGGGAGGATTGCTTGAGCCAGCGAGGATGAGGCTGCAGTGAGCTATGATCAGACCACTGCACTCCAGCCTGGGTGACAGAACAAGACCCTGTTTCTTTCTTAAAAAGCAATATTTATTTATTTATTTATTTATTTTTGAGATGGAGTTTAATTCTTGTTGCCCAGGCTGTAATGCAATGGTATGATCTCGGCTCACCGCAACCTCCACTTCCCAGGTTCAAGCGATTCTCCTGCCTCAGTCTCCCAAGTAGCTGGGATTACAGGCACCCACCACCACGCTCAGCTGATTTTTGTATTTTTAGTAGAGATGGGGGTTTCTTCAGGCTAGTCTTGAACTCTTGACCTCAGGTCATCCTCCCGCCTCGGCCTCCCAAAGTGCTGGGATTACAGGCTTGAGCCACTGCACCCGGCCAAAATGCAACACTTTTTTATGATAGTATAATAATGTTTTCTCTTGTGTTTCTAGTACTTATCTTGATTGGTCCCATCATACAGTCAACTTTTTTTGGCTACCTGAAGTTGATGAGCTCAGAAAACAGTCTAATATTCCACATAGACATATGTGTAGCCCTAGGAGCTGTGAGTATAGTCTGGACTATTTTTGTCAACATCCAATCTTGGCCAGGCACCTATACTTCCTACTCACGGGGCTGAGGCAGGAGGACCACTTGAGCCCAAGAGTTCATTTAAGGCTGCAGTAAGCTATGATCACGTCACTGCACTCCAGCCTGGGTGACACAGTGAGGCCCTGTCTCTAAAAAAGTTAAAATTCCATCTTTCATTTACCTGGACTGAAAGCCACATACCACTTCTCTGTATCTCAGAGAGTCTGGCAAGAGCTTCATGTATCTTATGACTTTGTTGTATCTTATGACCTCCACCACCTGTCAAGTCCTTTGCTATCTGCAAACGCAGGGACTCCCCCATACAATCTCCTTCCCTACTCTCACATGAAGGACCAGGGCTTCAGGCCAGCTTTTCTCAATTTCTTGGTCCTGTGTCCATTGCAAATGAGAGTTTTATCTATGACAGCTCTCGGTTCATCAGAAAGAAGGAATTCATTTGACTTTCCAAAACCCTGAACCAGCTCTCTAAGTGCTAGGACACCAGGACTGTTCCCACCATAGACTGAGGAGGAAAGAGATCAGTGAGCCATGCTGGTGGTTCCCACGCCTGCCAGCACCTCATACCTGAGCACATTAGAGCTGAGGAAGCCCCAGGACATGAGTATCTTTAGAAAAACCCAGGGACTCAAATAAATGCTGGTAAACATGGATACTGGAATACTAGACAATCATCAGAAAGACTGGGGCAGCTGTTTATGCACTGAAAGGAAAAAAGTCTCAAGATCCAATGTGATATGAATGAAGCTGATATAAATCAGTATGCTTCCATTTGTAGAGGGGGAAATAATACACATTTCTTTTTGCTTATAGATGCACAAAAGCCCCGGAATGAGGGTCTTGTCAATTATTCCAGAGATTTTATGCCACTGAAAGAGTTCTAGGAGGCTGGGAGACAGGGGTCAGAGAGCAACTTTTTCTACTTACCTTTTTTAATTTGTTGAGTGTTAAACCAGGTAAATGGATTCCCTGTGTCAAAAATCCGATTAGGTCCTTTTGTAGTTCATGAGCGCGATGATTGGGTTGTTGTGCTCAAGTGTGAGATGTGCTTCCCTCAAACCTTGTTACAACATTGGCATGGTACGCGTCTGACGTGAAAAAAAGGGGGAGGGAGCCGGGCATGGTGGTTCTCAGCTGTAATCTCAGGTCTTTGGGAGGCCAAGGTCGGTAGATCACCTGAGGTTGGGAATTTGAGACCAACCTGGCCAACATGATGCAACCCTGTCTCTACTAAAAATACAAAAATTAGCCAAGTCTGGTGATGTGGGCTTGTAACTCCAGCTACTTGGGAGGCTGAGGAAGGAGAATCACTTGTACCTGGGAGGCAGAGGTTGCAGTGAGCTGAGATTGCACCACTGCACACCAGCCTGGGTGACACAGTGAGACCCTGACTCAAAAAATACTGATACTAACCCCGCTTCAGAGGTAAACACTCTCTTGTCTTCTCTGGCCTTTTCTTAGACTTCATGTAAACAGAATGCAGTGTGTGCCCTTTCGTGTCTGGCTCCTCCTGCGCCTGAGAGAGTGATTCATGCTGCTGCATTCGGCAGTGGTTCTTGCTGTTTTTGCTGAGTAGTCTTCCGTTGTATGAAATCCACATTTATTTATTCATTCTTCTGTTGATGGGCATTTGCGTTATTTGCCATTTGGGGCTATTATGCATGGAGCTATATGAACATTCTTATAGCTGCCTTTCAGACATAGGCACTCATTTCTCTCGGGTACTCTTGCGTCTTCTTAATGGCGTTCTTCAGTTGTGCAATTAACTCCTCCATGTTTATCTTCCCTGAGGGATTACAAGCTCCATGATGGTAGGGCAGGATCTGCCCCTGATCACTGGAGCATCCCCTAAATAAAAAGGCAGATTCTCCATTGCCCTTCACCTTTATCCTGTATTCTAGCGGGGGAGGAGAGGCTGGTGCCTGCAAAAATGGCAGCCGTCTTCTGAGAACAAGAGCAAAGGCAAAAGAAAGGCAGAGCAGGAAGCTGTGAGGACTCTAGGTCTTTGATGATGTCCTAGAGTCATGGACAACAGCCCTGGACAGCCTACCTTCAGATTGGTCTGCAGGAAAAGAGAGAAAAAAATAGAAATAGATGCACAGAGAGAGCAGAGAGGAAGGATGGAGAAGGTCCTGATGGGTACGGGTCTGAGTCCCAGTTCCTTCCTGAGACCTGGCTGCACCCTGTTCCTTCTCTCATTATTAAGCATTACGTGATTTCCACCACTTCACCTTAGGATCTAAGTCAGTCCCTCAGCCCTGCATTATCACTGATATTCATAATTTTGTCAATAATTCATCAAGAAAAGGTTTAAAATATGCTTAATCGCCTCTAACTTGTAAGAAATAAGTAAGGCATCATAGTGCGGTGACAATCCCCTGGGCTGCCGGGTCGGACAAAATTGGATTCAAATCCCCACTCAGGCGGTCGCTCACCCAGTACACACTGGGTGTAATTTTGGCCAAGTTACGTAAGTTCTCTAGGCTTTCATTTTTCTCACTGACTAAATGGTGAGAATAATACCGGCTTTTCACGGTTCTTAAGGGCTAAATGCAATAAGGTATGTAAAAGGCTGGCAGATCATTAGTCTTCAGTAATGATAGGAATTATTTTAAAAGGCGAAATATATATATATGAAAGATTTACCTGGAAAGTGATTTTCTATTTAATGGGATTATCTTTATTTAGAGAGAGAGAGAGAGAAAGAATTCCCTTATTTCCTAGTGAGCCCATATGGTAGACTATCAATGTACACCAGTCCCTACTTGGAGTACTGCAAACATTATTTTTAAGTATCAATAAACTGCCAGAAAAAAAATTATGTGTTAGCTAAATGATATCCTCAAAGTAAGATTTCTGAAATTTATAGGCACTGTGAACACTGTGAAAAGGGATTGGCAGGCCAGGGCTGCTCTGAGCGTCACTCGCCAGAGCTTGGGGACAAATAGGATGTCACAGAACACCAGATGACTCTACAGACCGCACGCCTCCTGCATTCATTGAGGCCCCGGAGGCTTCCTGCAATCTCTGGGCTAGAAAGCCACATGCCCAGGTCTGCTCTTCATCATGGATGGCCCTAACTTTAAATACAAGACAGTACTTTACAATCAAACACGTCCAGATGGACGGCTCTCCCAAAGCCAAATCTATACCCAGGATGCAGATTTCTAGAGGAAAATGCAGCCAAGCTGGATACAGAAAACAATTCGGGGAACAAAAAGTCGCAACCACTAGAAAGCCGTGGTTCTCTCTGCTGCTCCGAATGGGGTGGCACGTAAGAGGGTAAGGACAGGCGCGGGGTGTCAGGGAGGACCTAGAGCCGGACACCAAAGCCCGGGAAATGGGCGAGAGGCATGCATGCAGAAGACAGAATCAACAGTGGGGAGGGCAGACATACCCCTCTCTAGTCCTTGTTAAAGTGTGAGTGCCCAGGCTTGCACACCCCTGAGGCCCCACTATGGGCACACTCTTGCCCCGTGGGCCACCGTTACCTGTGTGAGGCACAACACCTCGAGAAGATGGACCACGGAGGATGCTCACTCTCCTGGAAGCCACTGCAGCTCCAGCTTCTCCCAGCATGGCAGACCAGGACCACACCTGGTTAGATTGCTCCCAGGTGGCCAGGCCCATGGGGACTGCCTTGTGCCAGCCAGACTCGTAGGAGACTTCTTGGCCCAGATGCTTGTTGACTGGTCTTTTTTTCCTTTCTTTCTTTCTTTTAGACAGGCTCACTCTGTCATCCAGGCTGGAGTACAGTGGTGCCATCACCGCTCACTGCAGCCATGACCTCCTGGGTTTAAGCCATCCTCCTGCCTCAGCCTCCCAAGTAGCTGGGACTACAAGTATGCACCACCATATCCAGCCAATTTTTCTTTTTCTATTTTTTGTAGAGACAAGATCTCATTAAGTTACCCAGACTGGTCTTGAACTCCTGGGCTCAAACAGCTTTCCCACGTTGGCCCCCCAAAGTGCTGGGCTATCAGGTATGAGTCACTGTAGCTGGCCTGGACTGACCTTTTATTAGAAGAATGTACCTTTGGTTAGGTGCGGTGGCTCATGCCTATAATCCCAGCACTTTGCGAGGCCAAGGCAGGCACATCACAAGGTCAAGAGATGAAAACCATCCTGATCAACATGGTGAAACCCCATCTTTACTAAAGATACAAAAATTAGCTGGGCATGGCATCACGTGCCTGTAGTTCCAGCTACTCGGGAGGCTGAGGCAGGAGAATTGCTTGAACCCAGGAGGCAGAGGTTGCAGTGAGCCGAGATCTCACGCCACTGCATTCCAGCCTGGCAACAGAGTGAGACTCTGTCTTAAAAAAAAAAAAAAAAAAAAAAAAAAAAAAAAAAAAAAAGCCTGGGATGTAGGCTCATGCCTTTAATCCGAGCACTTTGGGAGGCTGAGGCAGGTGGATGACCTGAGGTCAGGAGTTCGAGACCAGCCTGGCCAACGTGGAGAAACCTCATCTCTACTAAAAATACAAAAATAGCCGGGTATGGTGACACATGCATGTAATCCCAGCTACTCAGGAGGCTGAGGCAGGAAAATCACTTGAACCCGGGAGGCAGAGGTTGCAGTGAGCAGTGCCAACATTCTGAACCCTTGGCCTGGGGTAAAATCAAATCTATGTGTCCCTTATAACATGCTCAGTGGTCACGACCACCCCAAGACCAAGCACACATACCCCAGAACCAAACCAAGCCAAGTGTTCCAGAAGCCCCACTTCAGCCTGCTACCCACGCACACTCTCCGTCCACTTTTTTTTCTTTAAAAATTAACTTTGGAGATTTTTTTTCTTTCTTTTTAGAGATGGGCCACACTGTGTTGCCCAGGCCGGAGTGCAGTGGCTTGTTCATAGCTCACTATAGCTTCAAACTCCTGGGCTCAAGCGATCCTCCTTCCTCAGCCTCCCAAGTCACTGGGACTGCAGGTATGCACCACGACACCCAGCTAGTTTTTAAAAAGTTTATAGAGATGGGATCCCACTATGTTGCCCAGGCTGGTCTCAAACTCCTGGTCTCAAGTGATCCTCCCACCTCAGCCTCCCAAAGTGCTGGGATTTCTGGTGTGAGCCATCACACGCAGCATTTTGAAATCTTTTTATTTATTTATTTATTATTATTTTTGAGACATAGTCTCTGTCACCCAGGCTGGATGGCATGCAGTGGCATGATCTCGGCTCACTGCAACCTCCATCTCCTGAGTCCAAGCAGTTCTCTTGTCTCAGCCTCCCAAGTTGCTGGACTACAGGTGCACGCCACCACACCTAGCTAATTTTTTTTTTTTTTTGTATTTTTAGTAGAGATGGGGTTTCATCATACTGGTCAGGCTGGTCTCAAACTCCTGACCTCAGGTGATCCACCCGCCTTGGCGTCCCAAAGTGCTGGGATTACAGGAATGATCCACCGTGCCCAGCCTGAGATCATACTGAATTTTCTCTTTCCTATCTGAGCTCTTGAAGAATGAGTAAACAATCTAAGAGTCACAGATCAACTTTATAAAAATAACTTTTTACCTCTGTAAAAATTTCAAACCATATATTTTTTAAATTACTCGCAATGATACCACCCAAGGGTAACTACAGTTAACATTTTGAGCGTATCTTTCCTGAAAGTTCTGTGCATGTATACAGATTAAACTATGGGTTCTCTGAATAGTCACTGTGTTTCAGCGTGGGCAGCATAGTAAGACCCCAACTCTTAAAAAAATTAAAATGAAATGAAATAGGCGTATTCAATTTTACATAAATGAGGATATGCTAGACATGCTTTGTATGTAATCTGCTTTTCCCTCCCCAGTGTGATGGGGGCACATTTCCGTGCCTTCAGATGGTCATGAGGGGGCGTTAGAGTGGCTGGAGATGTCCCTGGAGATGTGGCTAAAGTAGAGGAGAAGGCTCAGGCTAAGGTGAAGGTTTGGAATCTTATCTGTATAAGTCTTTCTAAGAGATGACTTTGAAGGTAATTGCAAAATGCAGTTTAGTTTTTGAAAGGCTTATTCTGGGCTAGGCACAGTGGCTCGTGTCTATAATCCCAGTACTTTGAGAGGCTGAGACAGGAAGATCCCTTGAGCTCAGGAGCTCAAGACCAGCCTGGATAATATAGTGAGACACTGTCTCCACAAAAATAAAAAGTTAGCCGGGCTTGGTGGTGTGTGCCAGCTACTCAGGCGACTGAGGCAGGAGGATGGCTTGAACTCAGGAGGTAGAGGCTGCAGTGAGCCGTGATCCCACCATTGCACTCCAGCCCAAGAGACAGAGCAAGATCCTGTCTCAAAAGAAAAGAGAAAAGAAGCCAGGTGCGGTGGCTCATGCTTGTAATCTCAACACTTTGAGAGGCTGAGGTGGGAGGATAGCTTGAGCTCAGCAGTTCAAAACCAGCCTGGGCAACACAGCAAAGTCCCATCTCTACAAAAAATTTTAAAAACAGAAAAGGCCAGTTTTGATACTGGTGGTGACATGAGTATTTGTTGCTATTATTTAGTCAAAATCTCTGTCTAAATGACATTTCTTTTTTTAAAAATGTCTGTCGGTTTTGGGGGGAACAGGTGGTATTTGGTTACATGAGTAAGTTCTTCAGTGATGGTGTGTGAGATTTTGGTGCACCCAACACCCGAGCGGTGTACAGTGCACGCAGCTGGTGGTCTTTTTTTTTTTTTTTTGAGACGGAGTTTCACTCTTGTTACCCAGGCTGGAGTGCAATGGCGCGATCTCGGCTCACCTCAACCTCCGCCTCCTGGGTTCAGGCAATTCTCCTGCCTCAGCCTCCTGGGTAGCTGGGATCACAGGCATGCGCCACCATGCCCAGCTAATTTTTCGTATTTTTAGTAGAGACGGGGTTTCACCATGTTGACCAGGATGGTCTCGATCTCTTGACCTCGTGATCCACCCGCCTCGGCCTCCCAAAGTGCTGGGATTACAGGCTTGAGCCACCGCGCCCGGCAGCTGGTGGTCTTTTATCCCTCACCTCCCTCCCACCCTTTCCCCCGAGTCCCCGAAGTCTGCTGTGTCGTTCTTATGCCTTTGCATCCTCATAGCTTGGCTCCCACTCATGAGTGAGAACATGCGATGTTTGGTTTTCCCTTCCTGAGTTACTTCACCTAGAGTAATAGTCTCCAGTTCCATCCTGGTTGTTGTGAATGCCATTAATTAATTCCTTTTAATAGTTGAGTAGTATTCCATTACATACATATAATTGTGAGATACACAGATATATAGATACATCACAATTTCCCCATCCACTTATTGATTGATTAGCATTTGGACTGGTTCCGTATTTTTGCAATTGGTGAATTATACTGCTATAAGCACGTGTGTGTATCTTTTTCCTACAATGACTTCTTTTCCTCTGGGTAGATACCCAGGAACGGGATTGCTGGATCAAATGGGAGTTCTATTTTTATGACATTTCAATGTGTTCAACCTCCAACTTGAGAGAGGCAGATGTCTGCTGACTCTACTCAGTCCAACCCTCCAAAGAGGCTTCTTTGACTCGAATGTATTAATGATCAGGAAAAAAGTCATCCATTGTAAAGTGTTTCCCATCTACATAAAACACATCTGTCGGCTTTCCAGAAATACTCAATACTCCTGGTAGAAAACGCAGGGAGTTATAAAAGAAAAGAAAGTAATTCACTTGTTATTCTACCACCCAGAGATAACCACTCATCAGGCCCACACTGATGTATCTCTTCCCAGTCTTTTTTTCTAGAAATATTTTTTCCTTGTATAAACAAGGGCAGTCATATTGCACAAACTGTTTTACATTTCAGTATATCTTGAAGGTCTTTCTAGATCAAATTAAGTAATTTCCCACAACTTCATTTTCAGCAATCACCTCATATGTATTTTGTGGTACCATGATTTGTTAAAATAGTCTCTAATTGATGGTTTCAAATTATTTGCTGTTTTTTTCAAGTTGTTCACTGACTTGAAGTTATTTGCTGTTATAAATCAAACTGTGAAGAGCACCTTTGCAGGCAAATATCTATGTGCCTTGCCAATTTAAGATTTCATAGTCCTTCTCTGTCCCCACTTTGAGGAATTTCACTCTACCTGATATCAAGCATTGTCAAATGCACCTGTGGCTCACATTAAGTACAATTGTTTTTGCTGCAAAAATTAGAAGGATTTCTATAATTTGGCTTTTGAAATTATTTAGCTCTGTGGAACACATTTGATTCAGCTATGACTTCTCTGCAATCAGATAGGCATATACCAGAATTCTTGTGAAGTGATGAAAGCAGACCTATAGATAGCTTTCAACTATGCATGTCATGAACTTTTATGAACACTAAATTTAATCGATCATAAAACGTATACACATTTACACCTTATATACATTTGTTCGTTTAATTCAAATGTTCACATAGTTCAAACATATGTTTATTTCAATTTTCTTTTTTTCCATTTTAGAGTTATATGTTCTTTCCAAATATTTTTGTAGGCTCCTTAAAAGCTCATAGGCCTCAGGGCAATGCAACCATAGATCCTAACAAAGTCACATTGCTAATATTCCTAAAAGAGGACCAAGGACATAGAAAGATTTCAAAATAGAGCAATGAGTGAAACAATCAACGAAGCGAAGGGACAACCCACAGAATGGGAGAAAATATTTGCAAACTACCATCTGACAAGGGATTAATAACAGCATATATAAGGAGCTGAAACAACTCTCTAGAAAAAAAACTAACAATCTGATTTTAAAATGGGCAAAAACCTGAACAGTCACTTCTCAAACAAAGACATACAAACAGCAAACTGGTGTATAAAAAGATGATCAACATCACTGAGTATAAGAGAAATGCAAATCAAAACCACAGTAGGAAATCAGCTCATCTCAGTTAAAACGGCTTTTATCCAAAAGTCAGACAATAACATGCCTGGCACGGTGGCTCATGCCTGTAATCTCAGCACTTTGGGAGGCCGAGGTAGGTGGATCATCTGAGGTCGGGAGTTCAAGACCAACCTGGCCAACATGGTGAAACCCCACCTCTACTAAAACTACAAAAAATTAGGTGGGCATGGAGGTGTATGCCTGTAATCCCAACTACTCAGGAGGTTGAGGCCCAAGAATTGCTTGAACCTGGGAGGCAGAGGTAGCAATGAGCAGGGATCATGCCATTGCCCTGCAGCCTGCACGACAGAGTGAGATTCCATCTCAAATAAATGAATAAATAAAAGTCAGGCAATAACAAATGCTGGCAGGGATGTCGAGGAAACAGAATCCCTGTACCCTGTTGATGAGAATGTAAATTAGTACAACCCCTATGAAGAACAGTTGAAGGCTCCTTGAAAAACTAAAAGTAGAACTGCCATGTGATCCAGCAATCCCACAGCAGGGTATGTACCCAGGAGAAAGGAAATCAGTATATCAAAGAGGTATCTGCAGTCCATGTTTATTGAGGCATTATTTCACAATAGCCAAGATTTGGAAGCAACCCACGTGTTCATCCACAGACAAATGGATAAAGAAAAGGTGGGGCTTACAAACAATGGAGTACTATTCAGCCATGAAAAAGAATGTGATCCTGTCATTTGCAACAATGTGGTTGGAGCTGGAGATTATTATGCTGAATAAAATAAGTAAGGCACAGAAAGACAAACTTGATATTTTCTCACTTGTTTGTGGAACTAAAAATTAAAATAATTGAACTCATGGTGATAGAGACTAGAATGATGGCTACTAGAGGCTGGGAAGGGTAGTGGGAGATGGGGAGAAGTGGGGATGGTTAATCAGTACAAAAGTAGCTAGAAAGAATTCTCAGACCTAGTATTTGGTAGCACAACAGGGTGACTATAGTCAAAAATAATTTAACTGTGCACTTAAAAATAACTAAAAGAGTGTAATTGGAGAGTTTGGAACACAAAGGATGAATGACGGTGATTGAATACCCCATTTACCCTAATGTGATTTTTAAGCACTGCGTGCTTATATCAAACCACCTTGTGTAACCTGTAAATATATGCACCTGCTATGTACCCACAGAAATGAAAAATTAGGCCAGGTGCGGTGGCTCATGCCTGTAATCCCAGCAGGTGGGGAGGCTGAGGCGGGCAGATCACGAGGTCAGGAGTTTGAGAGTAGGCTAACATGGTGAAACCTCATCTCTACTAAAAATACAAAAATTAGCCAGGCATGGTGGCAGGCACCTGCAATCCTAGCTACTCAGAAGGCTGAGGCAGGAGAATCCCTTAAACCCAGGAGAGAGAGGTTGCAGTGAGCCAAAATCTCGCCATTGCACTTCAGCCTGGGCCACAGAGCAAGACTCCATCTCAAAATAAATAAATAAGAAATGAAAAATCAAATGCAGCATGAGCCCTTCCACTCTGATAAACTTGAAACTGCCTCTCCCTGCCTGTCTCTCCTCCTGCCGCCCTCTTCCCTAAGTTTGTGACACTGACTACCTGAAGTCAGCGGGTATCCCAGCAGAAACAAGAGAAAGAAAGGCACCTTGCTTCTCAGGGGTTGGCGTCACACAATGGCCTGCTTTCTGGTTTTGGTCCAGAGGGCATGTGGGCCAACCCACACATTGGCATATGGACTCGTTCTTGCCCAATGGGTCTGCTGAGATGGACATACTAGTCGATTTGCCTGGACACATGCCAGCAGGGGTCTGATGGTGACAGTAGTGGAGGCACAGGCCACCTGAAAAGCCCTGCCTCTGGGCCCCAGACCCTTCTCTCCTCCCAGCCTTGCCTTTCTACATCCAAGGAAGCTCATTTTCCTCTCCTGTTCTTATGAGGCCAAGTCATCGTCATGCAAAAGGCATCTTAGCACAGGAGACTGAAAGAAGGAACCCACCCCGCTTCCAGCCATCTGGGATTAGCAGGCATAAGCAGCAGCTCCAGCTACACTGAGGCAGGATTTGTCAAACTATCTCCAAATGTCAAGTGGAGGAATGAATTACAACTCATCAATATATGCGTTTTCTTTGAAGAGGTATTCTTAGAAGAGGAAATGGTCACTGCCTGCCCTAGTTCTTCCTTTCTCACTTATTTCTTTTCCAATCCCCTTTATTCCTTCTTCTGGATTTTTCTTTAGAAGCCTCAGACACCCTTCTCTAAGCCACAAAGCCCAGCTAATTTTTATATTTTTAGTAGAGAGGTTTCACCCTGTTGGCCAGGCTGGTCTCATTAAAAAAAAAAAAAAGTAAATATTTGTATTTACCTGAATGACAAAGTAGCACAATACCACATGCATCACTATTGTGGATGTCATTACCAAGCCCTGCATGTACATGGCCAGTCTTCACAGCTCAAGCAGCAGGGCTGCCTACTCACAGCTTAAAATGTCCTGGAGGAGCTTTGCTGATCAACACCCGAACTCCTGTCCCCATGATTTTTTTTTTTTTTTTTCCTGAGACTGGATCTTACTCTCTCACCCAGGCTGTAGTCCAAGGCACAACCATAGCTCACTGCAGCCTTGAACGCCTGAGCTCAAAGGATCTGTCCCCCCTCACTGAGATCGCAGGCGTGTATCACCACTCCCAGCTAATGTTTTTATTTTCATTTTTTATAAAGACAGAGGTATCCCTGTGTGTCCCAGGCTGGAGTTCAAACCTCAGATCGATCCTCCCATCTCGGCTTCCTAAAGTGCTGGGATTACAAGAATGAGCCCCTGTGCCCGGTCCCTCCTTCATGATTTTTTGAAAATAATAATAACAATCGCAGATCACATTTGCTGGGCACTGCTACATGCCGAACACCATGCTAAGTCTCTCTATTCCTTATCTGCTTGTCAGAAAAGCCTGTGACACAGGTGCTAGCCTCATCCCCATTTTGCAGATGAAGAAAGTGAGGTGGAGAGCAGTGAGGTCACTTGCTCATGATCATGCAGCCGCTGCTTGGTGGAGCCAGGCAGGGCAACCTCCTCTCCGTTCAGGGAAGGCACTGGGTGGTGTTCTTCAACACACATCACAGCAGAGAGGTGTGTGATTGTTGGCAAAAGGGCAAGTTTTAGTGAATTGAAGTGTCAGCTTAGGCTAATGACAGGTAGAAGCCAATATCATTTTTCTCACCAACCAGACGTAAGCCTCTCTGGGAGTGGGGATCTTCATACGCCTCTTGTATCCAACATTGCGTAAGAGTTTCTGCTGTTGTGAAAATAATACCAAATTCAGTTGATACTCCTAACCCAATCACACAAAAATAGCTCCCTCCTTCACCCACCCACCCACAGCCCACTAATCACCTATCTTGGGTCAATTCTACTGCAGAAATACTTTTCCAGTCCATCCCATTGCCGGTGGCCTGGGTCAGGTCCTGGTCTTCTCTGCCTGATTTAGGGCAGCACCCCTCTTTCCTGCCTAGGAAACTCTGAGGAATTTTCCAAAACCCAAGACTTCCGTGACCCCGCCACACAGCATTAGTCTGTCTGTCTCAGGAGGGTTTATTCCACTGTGCTATCATTATCTACAAATGGTCTTCAGTGAGAATTCGTTCTTCCGGCAAAGGCGCTATGTCTTTTTCATACCTTTTCTACCATTCTATCTACCACAGAATCTGAAATACAACAAATTTTAGTAGGTGTTTGCTAAATTAATGATCTCCAAAGATCTTTATAAAAATATTTTAAGGTAAAAATTGTATATTTATAAAAGCAAAATGTAAAATATTCAAACAATATAGAAATTTCAAAATAAAGAAAAATCTTCCTCCCTTCCCACTGCCAGTTCCTCCCTCAAAGATTATCTGCATGTATATTTTTTAATTTACAAAAACAAAACTCCTTAAAATTACTTAGAATTACTCTGTGCACATATCTGTAGCTTGCTTTTGTTGTATGTATCTGTAACTCATTCTCCTGAGTGGCTGGGAATACAAGCATGGACCACTAATTCTGGCTTTTTTTTTTTTTTGGTAGAAATAGGGTCTCACTATGTTGCCCAGGCTGGTCCAGGACTCCCGGCCTCAAGCGATTCCCCCCTCCTCAGCCTCCCAAAGTGCTGGGATGACAGGCATGAGCTGCCGCCATGCCTGGCCTTATCTCACTCTTTTTAGCAGCTGCATAGTATTCCACTCTATGTACATTTACTCAACCAGTTCCCCTGTTGATGGCCATTTAGGTAATTTTCAGTGATTTGCACAGTAATGTTTCAATGAACGTATCTTGAAGTCTTGTTTTAGATTGTTTTTTAATTGATAAATAATAATTGTACATATTTATGGGGTGCATAGTGACATTTTGATACAGACAGTGATCAGATGAGGGTAATTAGCATTTCCATTATTTCAAATATTTATCATTCTCTTGTTTTAGGAACATTAATATACGCCTTCTAGCTATTTGAAACTATACAATAATTATTAAGTTTTTTTAACTTTTAGGTTCAGAGGTATATGTGCAGGTTTATTTTTTAGGTAAACTTATGTCACAGGGGTTTGTTTTACAGATTATTTTGTCACCCAGGTACTTGAGATAATATTATTATATATAGTCCTCTTATAGTGGTGAGGTCTTCTTTTTACGTTTTTTTAAATGATTTTTTAATGTCAAATAATTTGTTAATGATTTTCTAAACTCATTTATACAATTCAAAATTCAAATGTCTAAGAGCATAAAGCAAAAAGTCTCCCCTTCTTTCTCTGTAATCCCCATCACATCCCTCCTGGGCAGCCTGCAACCACCATTTCCCCTCCATGGGGGCAATTTATGTCACTTGTTTCTTATCTATCTCTACATTGGCTCTTTTAAGTGAGTGTCCAAGGGCTGAATTCCTGGTACTCAAATTGTTGAGTCAAATAATATGTGTGTGGGTTTTTTTTAAATTGATATTGCATACTTGTTCTTCAAAAAGGTTGTACAGAGGTAATTAGTAAATATTAATTTAGTAATAAGGAATTAGTAAATAGTAATTTATGTTTCTACTAGTAGCAAACAATATTTATTTGTCTACACATGCACCAACACTGGCTATTTTCAAACTCGCAGGTATTTGCCAATATGATAAGTGGTAAATGGTTTGTCTCTGCTTCCCCATCCAAATTTCATGTTGAATTATAATCCTCAATGTTGGGGGAAGGACCTGGTGGGAGGTGATTGGCTCATGGAGGCAGATTTCTCCTCTGCTACTCTCATGATAATGAGTGAATTGTCACGAGATCTGGTTGTTTAAAAGCATGGAGCTCGTCCCTCTTCACTCTCTCCTCCTGGCCATGTGAAGATGTGCCTGCTTCCCCTTCACCTTCCACCATGATTGTAAGTTTCCTGAGGCCTCTCCAGCCATGCTTCCTGTACAACCTGCAGAACCATGAGCTACTTCAACTTCTTTTTCTAATAAAGTACCCAGTCTCAGGTAGTTCTTTATAGCTATGTGAGAATGAACTAATGCAGGTGATAAGGAACACCTTATTGCTTTAATCTACAATTCTGCATTTTATGTATGAAGGTAACTAACTTTTCATATGCTTGTTGCTGTCTGGATTTTTTTTTTTCTGTGTTCTGCCTATCCAGGCCCTTTGTTCATTTTTCTTTTGGCTTGTTTATATTTTCATATTGATTTCTAAATTTTCCTAACATAATATCTGCAGATGTTTTTCCTGAGAATACATGTATTATTAAAGCCACATAATTCAAAATTTTAATCTTCTGGTCACGAGTATCACTTTGTCTTCCCAGTCAGATGATCAATTCTTTGAAAACAGGGACCCAGAACCTAGTCTAGTCTTAAGTTGCATAGTAAACACTGGTTGATCAGCCTTGTCCTTCATCCTGGGCACCTGCCACGGAATGTGATCCTCTGGGGAAGAGTTGTATCTTCCGTAGTTACAGAAGAAGATGAGATTTGCCTTCCTGGGTCAGACCCTCCATCGATCCAGTCTTGCTTTCTATATGACAGCAGCAACAAGAAACATGTTGAAGAGAATCCAATTACCCTCTTTGACATCCACTTCAAAAGGTTAGGAATTTACTGTATGTATCACCGTTTGAGATCTATCTTCCATCAATTCCTCTAAACTCTTCTTGAACTTACTTACATTTCAGCATAGAGTCCCACTGAGGGCACTAGAGGTAATGAGTTCTTTTGTTTATAATGCAATACGTCAATTTCTGAGTCAGCAGGACAATATTATATGTGAGTATATAGAATTCTTCCCAATTCACTTTTAACACCTATGAATAATATGTTTAAAATATTAACACAATGTTTTCTTTATTAATTCCAAAACATTTTTCAGACTTTTCTTTGAGCTTTTTTATTGTGTATTACTATGCATTTTTAAAAGACCAAAAAAAAATGTAAATATACAGTTTAATGAGTAATTTTAAAGAGAGCAGCTACGTACTCATACTGGGTCAAGGAAGGTCCTTGCCAAGGTCCCAAAAACCCTTAAGTGTCCCCTCCCCAGAGAGGGTGAGTAAACACTATTCTGACTTTTTAGATAATCACTTTCTTTGTATTTCTTTATCTTTTACCATCTATGGATACCTCCCTAAATTCTATGTTTTGGTTTCAGCTTTTTATTTTCAGGTTTTTGAACTTTATATAAATGACTTAATACTGTCTGTATTTTTGGTGTCATGTTTATCCCTCAACATTAAATTATTAGAATTCATCCACATTTGCTGAGAATGGTTTTAGTTCATTTTTTTTCTCAGCAGACTTCCATGATATTGCCATACTACAATTTAATTACACATTCTACTAATGATGGATATTTGGGTTGTTTCCATTTCAGAGTTATTGCAATCAATGCTGCTATTCTCATAAATGCATCCTGCTACACATGTGTACAAGTTTCCCGAGGGTATATATTCAGGAATAAAATTGCTGAGTCATAGAGATACTATCTTCAACTACTAGATATTGGCAAATGTCTTTCCAAAGTGGTTATGCTAATTTTCATTCCCATCAACATCACTTTAGAGTTTCCACTACCCCACACCCTTCTTTTTTTTCAGTACAAAGAGTCCTGTACCATCTTATCTTTTTGAGATATGATTCACGTATTACACAGTTCACACTTTCAACCTATACAAACCAGTAGTTGTTAGTATATTCACAAAGTGCACTTCTAGGATGACAATTAATTTTAGAACACTTTAATTACCACCAAAAACAAAACACAAAAATTATGCCCTTTAGACACCACTGCTCAAATACCTACCTCATCCCACTGACCCCAGTCATAGGCAACAACTACTTTCTGTCTCTACAGATGTGCCTGTTCTGGTCATTTCATATAAATAAAATCATACAATATGTGGTCTTTTATAACTTTTTTTTTTCACCGAGCACAATGTTTTCAAGATTCATGCATGCCGTAGTATGTATCAACACAGACATTCCCCAACTTAAAATGGCTCAACAATTTTTTTACTTTATGATGGTATAAAAACAACGCTCATTCAGTAGGAGGTGTGCTTTAAGAACACTTTCAACCATTCTGGTTTTCCCTTTCAGTATAGTATTCAATACACTATACAATATAGTATTCAATATACTATACATGATACCATCAGCACTTTATTATAAAATAGGCTTTGTGTTAGCTGATTTTGCCCAACTGTAGCTAATGTAAGTATTCGGAACACATTTAAGGTTGGCTAGACTAAGCTCTGTTGTTTGGTAGATTAGGTGTAGTCAACGCATTTTTCAACTTACAATGTTTTCAACTCGTTTCAACATTTCAATGGTTTATTGAGACGTAACCTCAGTGTGAGTTGAAGGGCATCAGTACTTCATTTTGTTGCCAAATATCTCATTCTACAGACATGTCCCATTGTATTTGCCCATCAGTTGGTGGATAGATACTGGAGTTTTCCCTCTTTTGGACTTTTATGAACACGCTGCTAGGAACGTTCATGTACAGGTTTTTGTGTGGACATGTTCATGTTCTCTTTTCTCTTGAGGATCTACCTAGGAGTAGAATTGTTGGATAATGTGGTAACTCTATGTTTAACAAGAACTGCCAGACTATTTTTCAATGCAACTGCACCATTTTGCATTCTCACCAGCAGAGTATCACGGTTTCTATTTCTCCAAATCCTCACCAACACTTGTTTTTTGTTTTGGGGTTTTGGGGGGGGTTGTTTTTTTTTGTTTTTTGTTGTTGTTGTTGTTTGTTTGTTTTTGAGACAGAGTCTTGCTCTGTTACCCAGGCTGAAGTGCAGTGGCATGACCTCAGCTCACTGTAACGTCCGCCTCCCAGTTCAAGCAATTCTCCTGTCTCAGCCTTCCTAGTAGCTGCGACTACAAGTGTGTGCCACCACATCTGGCTATTTTTTTTTTCATATTTTTAGTGGAGATGGGGTTTCGCCATGTTGGCTGGGCTGATCTCTTAACTCCTGAGCTCAGGCAATCCACTCGCCTCACCCTCCCAAGGTGCTAGGATTACAGGCATGAGCCACCACACCCAGTCAAAACTTGTTGCTACCCTTTTTTTTTAAAGTAATAGCCAATCTAGTGGGTGTGAATTGGTATATCCCACTAAACACCAATAGTTTTGACTTCCTTTTCTCTGATGCCCAATAATGTTGATTATCTTTTCATGTGCATATTCGTCATTTGTGTTTCTTCTTTGGAGAAATGTCTATTCAGATTCTTTGTCCACTTTTTAATTGGGTTATTATTTTCTTATTATTGAGTTGTAAAAGTTCTTTATCTTTTCTAGAAACAAGTTTCTTACATGATTTGCAAAAATTTTCTCCCATGCTGTAGAGTGTCTTTTCACTCTCTCGGTAGTGTCCTCTGAAGCACAAACATTTTAAATTTTGGTGATGTCCAATTCATCTATATTTTTCTTTTATTGCTTATTCTTTTGGTGTCATGTTTAAGAAGTGATTGCCTAATCCAAGGACATGCAAGTTTAGACCTATGTTTCCTTCTGAGAGTTTTATAGTTTTAGCTCTTTAATTTAGGTTTTTAATCCATTTTTTAGCTAGTTTTTGCATATGGTGTGAGATATGGGTCCAACTTTATTCCATGTGAATATCTGTTTACATGTGGATATTCATTTGCATGTGGATAATCCCGCTGGCCCAATACTATTGCTTGAAATGACAATTCTTTCCCCTACTGAATGGTCATGGCACTCTAGTAAAAAATCAATTAACTGTAAATGCCAGGACCTATTTCTGGACCTTCAATTCTATTCCATTGATCTATGTGTCTATTCTTATACAAGTTTCACACTATCTCGACTGTCATAGCTTTGTAGTTTTCTGAAATTGAGAAATATAAGCCTGGTCTTTTTTCTCAAAATTATTTTATCTATTCTGAGTCCCTTGCATTTCCATGTGAATTTTTGGATCAGCTTGTCAATTTCTGCAAAGAAAGCAGCTGTGATTTTTACAGTAATTGCATTAAACATGTGTACCAATTTGGGGAGTATTGCCACCTTAACAATATTAAGTCTTTCCACTCATGAACATAGGATGTCTTTCTGTTTATTCAGATCTTCTTTAACAGCTTTCAATGTTTTACAATTTTCGGTTTATAAGTTTTACACTTCTGTTGTTAATTTATTCCTAAGTGTTAAATATGGTTTGGATTCATGTCCCTACCCAAATCTCAAGTTGTATTGTAATTACTAATGTTGGAGGTAGGGCCTGGTAGGAGGTGAATGGATCATGGGAGTTGTTTTCTCATAAATGGTTTAGCACTATCCCTTAGTGCTGTTCTCATAATAGTGAATCCTTGTGAGATCTAGTCATTTAAAAGCGTGCGGCACCACCCACTTCGCTCATTCTTGTTCCTGCTCTGACCATGAGATGCTTCACTCCCACTTTGCCTTCCGCCATGACTTGCCAAGTTCCCTGAGGCCTCTCCAGAAGCTGATGCTGCCATGCTTCCTGTACATCCTACAGAACCATGAGCCAATTATACCTCTTTATTATAAATTACCCAGTCTCAGGTATTTCTTTATAGCAGTGTGGGAATGGACTGGTACAGTGTTTTATTCTTTTTAGTGCTATTATAAATAAAACTACTTTCTTAATTTCATTTTTAGTTTGCTCATTGCTACTGTACAAAAATACAGTTGATTCCATCAGGACTTGCTGAAATGAAAAAGAATAGAAAAATACAGAAATACAATGAAACATTGTTTATATTAATCTTATATCCTGAAACTTACAAGACTCATTTATTAGTTCTAAGAGATTTTTAGTGGATTCTCTGGTATTTTCTTTACACCAGATCATGCCATAAAATAGAGATAGTTTTAGCCGAGATCACGCCATTACACTCCAGCCTGGGTAACAAGAGTGAAACTCCGTCTCAAAAAAAAAAAAAAAAAAAAAAAAAAATACAGATAGTTTTACTTCTTCTTTTCCAATCTGCATACATTTCTATTTCATTTTCTTGCCTAATTGCCTTCAGTAGAACATCTAGGACAATGTTTAATAGAAGTGGCAAGAGCAGACGTCCGTATCTCGTTCTTAATCTTAAAATTCAGACTTTCACCATTAAATATCATGTTACCTGTTGGTTTCTCTAGATGCTCTTTATCAGGGTGAGGAAGTTCTCTTCGATTCCTAGTATGTTGGGTGTTGTTTTGTTTTCTTCATGACAAGGTGTTGGATTTTTCAACTGCTTCTTCTGCAACTATTGAGGTAATCATGTAGGGTTTTGGTTTTTTTGGGGGTTTTTTTTTTGTCCTTCATTCTATTAATGAGTATATTATGTTAATTGATTTGAATATGTTAAACACACTTGCATTCCTGGAACAGTTAGTCATCGTGTATATTCTTTCTATATATTGCCAGATTCTGTTTGCTGGTATTTAGTTGAGGATTTTTACATCTATAGTCATAAGATACATTGGTCTGTAGTTTATTCTTGTAATGCGTTTGCCTGGTTTTGGCATCAGGGTAATATTGGCCTCATAGAATAAGCTGGGAAGTGTGCTCTCCTCTTCTAATTTTTTAAAGACTTTATGGCCTTACAAGAGGTCCTGAAAGAAGCTCTAAACATAGAAAGGAACAACCAGAGGCTGGGCGCGGTGGCTCAAGCCTGTAATCCCAGCACTTTGGGAGGCCGAGGCGGGTGGATCACGAGATCAAGAGATCGAGACCATACTGGTCAACATGGTGAAACCCCGTCTCTACTAAAAATACAAAAAATTAGCTGGGCATGGTGGCACGTGCCTGTATTCCCAGCTACTCAGGAGGCTGAGGCAGGAGAATTGCCTGAACCCAGGAGGCGGAGGTTGCGGTGAACCGAGATCGCGCCATTGCACTCCAGCCTTGGTAACGAGAGCGAAACTCCGTCTCAAAAAAAAAAAGGAACAACCAGTACCAGCCACTCCAAAAACATACCAAATAGTAAAGACCATCAACACAATGAAGACACTGCATCAACTAATGGTCAAAACAACCAGATAGCATCAAAATGGCAGGATCAAATTCACACATAACAATATTAACCTTATATGTAAATGGGCTAAATGCCACAATCAAAAGAAACAGACTGGCAAATTGGATAAAAAGTCAAAACCCATCAGTGTGCTGTATTCAGGAAACCATCTCATGTGCAAGGACACATATAGGCTCAGAATAAAGGGATGGAGGAAGATTTACCAAGTAAATGGAGAGCAAAAAAAAAAAAAAAAAAAAAAAAAGCAGGAGTTGCAATCCTAGTCTCTGATAAAGCAGGCTTTAAACCAACAAAGATCAAAAGAGACAAAGAAGGGCATTACATAATGGTAAAAGGATCAATGCAAAAAGAAGAGCTAATGATCCTAAATATATACACACCCAATACAGGAGCACCCAGATACATAAAGCAAGTTCTTAATGACCTACAAAGAGACTTAGACTCCCACACAATAATAGTGGGAGACTTTAACACTCCACTGTCAGTATTAGACAGATCAAAGAGACAGAAAATTAACAAGGATATCTAGGACTTGAGCTCAAATCTGGACCAAGCAAACCTGATAGATATATATAGAACTCTCCTCCCCAAATCCACAGAATATATCTTCTTCTCAGCACCACATCACACCTACTCTAAAACTGACTGCATAATTGGAAGTAAATAACTTCTCAGCAAATGCAAAAGAACAGAAATCATAACAAACAGTCTCTCACACCACAGGGCAATCAAATTAGAACTCAGGATTAAGAAACTAACTCAGAACCACACAACTTCATGGAAACTGAACAACTGGCTCTTGAATGTGGACTGGATAAACAGCGAAATGAAGGCAGAAATAAAGATGTTCTTCAAAACAAATGAGAACAAAAACACAACATACCAGAATCTCTGGGACACATTTAAATCCGTGTCTAGAGGGAAATTTATAGCAATAAATGCCCACATGAGAAGCAAGGAAATATCTAAAATTGGCACCCTATTTTCAAAATTGAAAGAGCTAGAGGAGCAAGATCAAAACAACTCAAAATCTAGCAGAAGACAACAAATAACTAAGATCAGAGCAGAACTGAAGAAGACAGAGACACACACAAAAAAAAAAACTTCAAAAAAATCCATAAATCCAGGAGCTGTTTTTTTTGAAAATATCAACAAAATAGATAGACCACTAGCCAAATTAATAAAAAAGAAAGGAAAGCATAATCAAATAGAAGCAATAAAAAATAATAAAGGGGATATCACCACCGATTCCACAGAAACATCAACTACCATCAGAGATTACTATAAACAACTCTATGCACATAAACCAGTAAACTTGAAAGAAATGGATAAATTCCTGGACGCTTGTGCCCTCCCCAGCCTAAACCAGGAAGAAGTTGAAACCCTGAATAGACCAATAACAAGGGCTGAAGTTGAGGCAGCAATTAATAGCCTACCAACCCAAAAAAAGCCCAGGTCCAGATGGGTTCACAGCCAAATTCTACCAGATTTACAAAGAGGAGCTGGTACCACTCCTTATCCATCACGATCAAATAGGCTTCATCCTGGGGATGCAAGACTGGTTCAACATACACAAGTCTAAAAATGTAATCCACCACATAAACAGAACTAAAGACAAAATATCACATGATCATCTCAATAGATGCAGAGGCCTTCAACAAAATTCAACAGCCCTTTATGCTAAAAACTTTAATAAACTAGGTATTGACAGAACATATCTCAAAATAATAAAAGCTATTTATGACAAACCCACAGCCAATATCATACTGAAGGGGCAAAAACTCGAAGCATTCCCTTCGAAATCTGGCACTAGACAAGGATGCCCTCTCTCACCACTCCTATTCAATATAGTATTGGAAGTTCTAGCCAGAGCAGTCAGGCAAGAAAAAGAAATAAAGGGTATTCAATTAGGAAAGGAGGAAGTCAAACTGTCTCTATTTGCAGATGACATGATTGTATATTTAGAAGACCCCATCATCTCAGCCCAAAATCTCCTGAAACTGATAAGCAACTTCAGCAAAGTCTCAGGATACAAAATCAATGTGCAGAAATCACAAGCATTCCTATACACCAATAACAGACTTAAAGAGAACGAAATCAAGAATGAACTGCCATTCACAACTGCTACAAAGAATATAAAATACCTAGGAATACAACTAACAAAGGATGCAAAGGACTTCTTCAAGGAGAACTACAAACCACTGCTCAAGAAAATCAGAGAGGATACAAACAGGGAAAAACCTCCCATGCTCATGGTTAGGAAGAATCAATATTGTGAAAATGGCCATAATGCCCAAAGTAATTTACAAATTCAATGCTATCCCCATTAAGTTACCAATGACCTTCTTCACAGAACTGGAAAAAAACACCTTAATCTTCATATGGAACCAAAAGAGAGCCCACATAGCCAAGACAATCCGAAGCCAAAAGAACAAAGCTGGAGGCATCAAGCTGCCTGACTTCAAACTATACTACAAGGCTACAGTAACCAAAACAGAGATATAGACCAATGGAACAGAACAGAGGCCTCGGAGGTGACACAACATATCTACAAGCATCCGATCTTTGACAAACCTGACAAAAACAAGCAATGGGGAAAGGATTCCCTGTTTAATAAATGGTGTTGGGAAAACTGGCTAGCCATGTGCAGAAAGCAGAAACTGGACCCCTTCCTGACAGCTTGCACTAAAATTAACTCCAGATGGATTAAAGACTTAAACATAAGACCTAACACCATAAAAACCCTAGAAGAAAATCTAGGCAAAACCATTCAGGACATAGGCGTAGGCAAGGACTTCATGACCAAATCACCAAAAGCATTGGCAACAAAAGCCAAAATAGACAAATAGGACCTAATCAAACTCCACAGCTTCTGCACGGCAAAAGAAACAGTCATTAGAGTGAATCGGCAACCAACAGAATGGGAAAAAATTTTTGCAGTCTACCCATGTGACAAAGGGCTGATATCTAGAATTTACAAAGAACTAAAACAGATCTACAAGAAAAAAACAAACAAACCCATTCAAAAGTGAGCGAAGGAGATGAACAGACACTTTACGAAAGAAGACATACATGAGGCCAACAAACATATGAAAAAATGTTCATCATCACTGGTTATTAGAGAAATGCAAGTCAAAACTACATTGAGAAATCATCTCACACCAGTTAAAATGGTGATCATTTAAAAACCTGGAGACAACAGATGCTGGAGAGGATGTGGAGAGATAGGAACACTTTTACACTCTTGGTGGGAGCGTAAATTAGTTCAACCATTGTGGAAGACAGGGTGGTGATTCCTCAAGGACCTAGAAATAGAAATTCCATTTGACCCGGCAATCCCATTACTGGGTATATATCCAAAGGATTATAAATCGTTCTACTATAAGGACACATGCACACGAATGTTCATTGCAGCACTGTTTACAATAGCAAAGAGTGGGAACCAACCCAAATGCCCATCGATGATAGATTGGACAAAGAAAATGTGGCACATATACCCCATGGAATATTATGCAGCCATCAAAAACGATGAGTTCGTGTCCTTTATAGGACATGGATGAACCTGGAAACCATCATTCTCAGCAAACTGACACAAGAAAAGAAAATCAAACACCGCATGTTCTCACTCATAGGTGGGTGTTGAACAATGAGAACACATGGACACAGGGAGGGGAGCATCACCCACTAGGGTCTGTTGGGGGGAACTAGGAGAGGGACAGTGGGGGGGTAGGGAGGTTGGGGAAGGATAATATGGGGAGAAATGCCAGATATAGGTGATGGGGATATGGAGGCAGCAAACTACATTGTCATATATGTACCTATGCAACAAACCTGCATGATCTGCACATGTACCCCAGAACCTAAAGTAAAATAAAAAATATATTTTAAAAATAGAGTTTGGGGGGAATTGTTATTTATTTCTTTAAGTGTTTAGGTGGTTGTCAGACTTTTTAATTTTTTTTCCAACTGGTTAATATGTAGTGGTATCTCACAGTGGTTTGATTTTGCATTTCCTATATTTTCCTTATTCTCTGAAGGTTAAACAATTTTTTTCTGTGTTTGTTGGCTTTTTATATTTTCTCTATTATTTGAGGGTTTTGACCATTTAGAGAAGGCTGATTGTGTTAGTGATCTACAGAAGTTCTTATTATGTTCTAGGTTCCTCTCCTTTGTATATTACATGTGCTGCAGCAAATATCTTTTTTCCTACGGCTTCTTTTTAATACTATTTATAAAGTCTTGGTTAGTAGAAGTTCTTAGTGTTTAAGCGGTCAAATATATAGTCTTTTCCTGAAACTAAGGACAAAAGCTTTTTGTGTTATACAGAAAAAAATCCTTCTCTACTCCAAGATTGTTTTTAAAATTCTCCTATTAGTAACTTTTCTTCCCCCTTTCATAGTTGGGGCTTCTATCCACATAGAAATTTTCTTTTTATGAATGCTATTAGATAGGAATCCAACTTTTTTTCCCATCTGGATACCCATTTATGCTAACACTATTTTTTGTTATTGTTGTTGAGACGGAGTCTTGCTGTGTCACCCAAGCTGGAGTGCAATGGCAAGATCTTGGCTCACTGCAACCTCTACCTCCTGGGTTCAAGGGATTCTCCTGCCTCAGCCTCCCAAGTAGCTGGCACTACAGGCGTACGTCACCACGCCTGGCTTGTATTTTTGTAGTTTTAATAGAGACAAGGTTGCATCACATTGGCCAGGCTGGTCTTGAACTCCTGAACTCAGGTGATCCCCATCTCAGCCTCCTAAAATGTTGGGATTACAGCCGTAAACCACTGTGCCCGGCCAGTAACACTATTGGAAAGACCATTCTTTCTCCCTCTGCTCTGCAGTGCCAAATCTAGCACACATTTGTAGGGCACGTTGGGAGCCCGATGTAAGGCTAAGTGCCCCACAGGGTCGTGGGGTGAGCCTTATGCTGTGCTGAGGCGCAGGATCCGAGAAATAAAGAGACAGGACCCAGAAGTACAAAGAAAATGCAGCTGGGCTCAGGGGGCCACGCCACCTATAAGCTGAGTCAGGCAAGGCCAGCTGGCAAGGCGCCTGGCGAGGTGGCCAAGCCCCAAATGCCCAGAAGCATGAGTATTTATTGTGTATAGGTTAGGGGGCAGGGCAGTGAGTGAAATCATCTTTAAGGATAGTGATAGGGTCGTGAGAAATAAAACATAGGGTCCACCCCCATTAGGTCACCTAGGCCGGGAGATGGACAGTGTGCAGGAAGGGGCCCATTCCCAGGAAGGCAAGGGCCTGGTTCCCACGAAGGCAAGGGCCATGTGCAGTAAGGGGTCCACCCCCATTAAGTCACCGAGGCTTGAAGGTGAGCCATGCGAAGTGAAGAGGGTGCAGTGTGCGATACTTCTATCTATGGGAAACTACTTCTAAGAAGATTTATTGGAGGATGCTTAAATCACACAGCAGTGACAGAGCTGTCAAGGTTACCGCCACCTACTGGCAGCTTCCAATGGATTCTATAGGAAGATGCTTTTTAAGGGGCTCAGTAGCAAGAGCTGATAAAGTTCACAGTCACCGAGGTGGATTACTGTTCTGAGGGCAGCCTTCCACAAGAACTGGAGCAAGGTCCTACAACTCCTTTATCAGGAGGAGTGGCTCTTGCCCCAGGCCTGCCATACAGCGGGTATCTTTACAATACTAAACGCTGCCTCCTGGGCCACGGATTCTTGTCCTGGTATAACTGTCTTCCCTTAAACCATGCTCTGCACTGTGTCCACTCTAGGCATTCCTCCAGTTATGAACTAAGATATAATTATAGGTATATATGTAAGGAAATATTCTTTAGGCACTCATACTATCAACTACTATATGATTTTATATAGAGGATTATATAAAGGGAGCCTACAAGCCCTATTTCTATAAACTAATATATGATTATGTAAAGGATTATATAAAAGGAAATAGCTGAGTAGTAACACTATAAAGTGAGATATTCCTCAAACCCTAACTGTGCCAGGGCTCTGCTTAGCTCTCATTCCTCGGTGCCTATATGGGGGGTTACCAACACACATTGAGTCACCATAAATGTTTCTGGGTGTCTATTTAGTTCCAGTGATCTGTTTATTTCTGCTCCAATACCATATTGTTTTAATTATCATAGTTTTACAATAACTCCTTGTAGCTTGTAAAATAACTGCTTCACCATGTTCTCTTTTATGGATATGTTGACTCTTCTTGGGTCTTTGCATTTTCATAGACATTTGGAATCAGTTTATGAAGTTCCAACTAAAAAACTGTTTGGATTTTTGACAGGGATTGCCTTAAATTTACTCATAATTTTTTTAATGGAAATTCTAATTTATGATATTGAGTCTTCTAATCCACAAGCACAGTATATTTCTCCATATATTTAGGTATGTTTCAGGTTTTCACAATAATGTTTTAAATTTATTTTAGTAAAGGCATTGCACAGATGTTTTGAGGTACTTCATATTTCTTGACATTATTGTAAATGATATTTAAATATTTTCCATTTTCTAGTGAACATTGTACACAAATATAACTGATTTTTGTACACTGGTTTTTGAATTCTAGGCCAAAAATTCATTCATGCTAGTATTTGAACTGTATATTCTTTAGGAATTTCTAGGAACACAATCATATCATCTACAGATCGACCATGGAAGCTTTGCTCCTCCCTTTTAATTTTAATGTTTTTCTGATGTTACGGTGACAATTAGGACTTCCAGTACAATGTCCAATGTGGTGACCACAGTAAACATCCTTATCTTGCTCCCAATCTCAGAGAGAAAGTGAAGTTACCGTGTTATATTGCTTGTTAGAGCTTTGTTTCTTTTGTTCTACTGTGTTTTGCTTGGTGGTTACCTTCTCCATGGCTTTTTAAAAGTTCCCTTCTGCTGGGTACAGTGGCTCATGTCTATAATCCCAGCACTTAGGGAGCCCAAAGCAGAAGGATCGCTGGTGCTCAGATGTTCAAGACCGGCCCTGGGCAATATAGTGAGACCCCGCCTCTAATTTAAAAATAAAAATTCCCTTCTATTCCTATTTGGCTGTGAATTTTTATTATGAATGGACACTAAATTTAATCAAATGTTTTTTCTGCATCATCTGAAATGAAGATCATGAGCTTTTTCTCCTTTAATCTACTAATGTGGTGATTTACATTCATTGTTTTTCTAATGTTAAACCAACCCTAGTTTCCCAGAATAACTCAGCTTGGTGATGGCATATTATCCTTTTAATATAGTGCTGGATTCTGTCTGCTAATATTTTGCTTAGAATGTTTATATCTGTGTGAGGTTGGCCTGTAATTTTCTTTTCTCATGCTATCCTTGTCAGAGTCTGTTATCAAGGTCGTGACAACTCAGAAATGAGTTAAAATGGCACCTCTTTTTCTATTTTCTAAAACAGGCAACCCCAAACTATGGCCCGAGGGCCGCATGTGGCCCCCTGAGGCCATTTATCCGCCCCCCCGCCCCCCCCCCACACTTCAGGAAGGGGCACCTCTTTCACTGGTGGTCAGTGAGAGGAGCACAGTATGTGGCGGCCCTCCAACAGTCTGAGGGATAGTGAACTGGCCCCCTGTGTAAACAGTTTGGGGACGCCTGTTCTAAAAAGTTTGTATAAGATTGAAATGATCTGTTCCTTGAATACTGGGTTGCACTTTCGAGGGAAATCATCTGGGCCTGAAATTTCATCTGTGGGAAGATTTTTTGTTACTAACTCAAATTTTATAATGATTATAAGACTCAGATTTGCCCTTTCTTCTAAAGTCGATTTTCACTTTAAATAACTTTACTAATGTATCACTTATATACCATAAAGTTTGACCACTTTGCATGTGCAATTCCATAATTTTTAGTACGTTTACTGAGTTGCGCAGCCATAATCACAACCCTGTCTTGCAGCCCAGATTTAGCTTTGTTATTTTTTTCCAGGAATATGCTTTTTTTTTTTTTTTATTTTTGAGACAGAATCTCGTTCTATCATCCAGGCTGGAATGCAGGGGCATGATCTGCCTCCTCAGTTCAAGCCATTCTCCTGCCTCAACCTTCCAAGCAGCTAAGATTACAGGTGCCTGCCAGCACACCCAGCTAATTTTTGTCTTTTTAGTAGAGACAGGGTTTCACCATGTTGACCAGGCTGGTCTCAAAATCCTGACCTCAGGTGATCTGCCTGCCTTGGCCTCTCAAAGTGCCGAGATTATGGGCTTCAGCCCCCACATCAGGCCAAATATACCTATTTCACCTAAGATTTTTGGCATCAAGTTGTTCATGATGACTTATTATATTGTGAATTTTTACAGTCTCTAAGTTACATCCCGTTTCTAGTCCTCAATTTTTTGCACCATTTTTCTTCTTTCCTTGGTTGGTCTTACCAAAAGTTTGTCAATTTTATTAATCTTTTTTGAAGGAACAGTTTCCGGCTGTATTAAACCTTGCTGGCATGGATTTACTTTCTCCTCCAATAATTTCTCCTATCGGAATTATTTCTTCTTCTCACTCTCTGCGGTTTATTATTCTTTTCTCCTTAGTTAAGATGGATGTTTAGCTCATTTATTTTGGGCCCTTTTACAGTATTTCCATTAAGAGTTATAAATGTATCAGTAAGTACTATTTTAGCTACAGTGACAAGTTTTCCAATGCAGTATTTTTATTATTGTTCAAGTCAAGTGTTTTTAAACGTTTATTATTATTTCTTCCTGGATTCATTATTTAGGGGTATATTTCTTAATTTCCAAATTGGGGAGATTATTCTGTTATATTTTTGTCATTGATTTTTAGACTAATCATACTTTGTTCAAAAACTAAATATTGTGTGATTTCAACACTCTAATTTTTTTTACTTATGGGCCAAAATATAGTCAATTTTAAAACATATAATATGCACACTCAAAAAATTTTTATTCTAAAATTATTGAGAGCAGTGTTCTGAATATTTACCTGACCTCTCTTTGCTAATGATGATGTCAGATCTTCTGCATCATTAGGGATTCTTTTGCTCCTGCTTCTATCAACTATTGAGATATCTGAGATTTTAAAAAGTCTTCCAGGATAGATGGGGTGCGGTGGCTCACACCTGGAATCCCAGCATTTTGGAGGCTGAGATAGAAGGATGGCTTGAGCCCAGGAGTTTGAGACCAGCCTTGGGCAGCATAGTGAGACTCCATCTCTACAAAAAATAAAAAGAAAAATTAGCCAGTCGTGGTGGTGCCTGCCAGTGGTCTCAGCTGCTCAGGAGGCTGAGGTGAGAGGATCATCTGAGACCAGAAGGTATTCGAGGCTGCAGTGAGCTGTGATCACACCACTGCACTTCAGTCTGGGCAACAGAATGAGATCCTGTCTCAAAACATAAAAATATATCTTCCAGGATAATTGTAGATTTATTTTTCCTGTGATTCTGTCAAATTACCTTTTATTATATTTTGAGGTAAATTATTAGATAAATGTAAGTTTAGAAATCAATAATTCTTCCTGATGAACTGACCTTTCACGCTTCAGTGTAACTCTCTGTATGTCTAGTATTGCTTTTTGCCTTAAAGTCCATTTTTATTTTATTTGTTTTACAAATAGTGAAATTCACTCTTTTTGGAATCATTCCATGAGTTTTGATAAATACATGGAGTTGTATAACTACTACCACAAGCAAGACACAGAACAGTTCCATCATCCCCAAAATCTTTTTCACTCTCTCCCTTTTTAGACAGCCTCCTCCTCCCTCCCGCTAATCCCTGGCAACCACTGGTGATTGTTTTGTCTTTCCCAGAACATCCTATAAAGAGAACCGTGGAGTGTATACTCTTCTGAGGCTGGCTTCTTCCACTTAGCAGAGTGCCTTTGGAATTCATCCATGTGGTTACATGTGTCAACGGTTTGTTCTTTTTGTTGCTAGGTAGTTTTCTACTACATAAGTGTGGCAAATTTGTTTAGCCATTAGCTACTTGAAGGACCCTTAGATTATTTCCAGTTTTTGGTGGTTAGCACCAGGACTGTTGCCGGATACAGTGGCTCATGCCTGTAATCTCAGCACTTTGGGAGGCTGAGGTAGGCAGATCACCTGAGGTCAGGCACTCAAGACCAGCCTGGCCAACATAGTGAAACCCCATCTCTACTTAAAATACAAAAATCAGGCAGATGTGGTGTTGCACGCCTGTAATCCCAGCTACTTGGGAGGCTGAGGCAGGAGAATTGCTTGAATCTTAGAGATTGAGGCTGCAGTGAACCAAGATTGCACCACTGCGCTCCCACCTGGGCAACAAAGCGAGACTCTGTCTCAAGAAAGAAAAGGGAAAAAAAAAACAAGAAAAGAAAAGAAAAAAGACTGCTAAAAATAGTCATATACAAGTTTGTTTGTTTCCTTCCTTCCTTCCTCTTTTTTTCTCTTTCTCTTTCTCCTCTTTCTTTCTTCCTTTCTTCCTTTCTTTCTTTCACAGGGTCTTGCTTTGTCACCCAAGCTAGAGTGCAGTGGTGCAATCTTGGCTCACAGCAGCCTCAACCTCCCAGACTCAAGCAACTCTTCCATCTCGGTGTCTGAAGTTGCTGGAACTCTAGGCACACACTGCCATGCCGGGCTAATTTTTGTATAACTGGTAGAGACGAGGTTTCACCATGTTGCCCATTCTGGTATGAAACTCCTATGCTCAAGAGATTCACCCGCCTCAGCCTCCCAAAGTGCTGGAACTGCAAGCTTGAACCACCATGCCCAGACCAGGTTTTCTGATGAACACAAGTTTTTATTTAACTCTATAGTGGGATTGCTGGATGATATGGTAAATCTACGTCTCACTTCATGAGAAACTTTTTTTGCTTTTTCAGTTGTTTTCTCAGGTGACTGTGTGATTTTGCATTCCAATCAACAGTGAGTGTTCCAATTTCAATACAGCATGTGAGCTCTTAGTAGTTCCAGGCTTTGTCTTTTAGCCATTCTGTTTAGGTATGTAGTAGTATTTCATGGGGCTTTTAATTTGCATTTTTCTAAGGATTAATGATGTTGAACAATTTTTCATTTGCTCATTTGCATCTATATGTCTTTAATGAGTTGTCTGTTCAAATCTTCTGCTCATTTTAAAAAATCTGGTCATTTTTTGGTGTTGAGTTTTGAGAGTTCTTTATATTTTATGTTCAATATACATGGTCCTTTGTCATATAATGTGATTTGCAAGTGTCTTCTCCCAGTTTGTGGCTTATCTTTTCATTCTCTTAACATGCCTTTCACAGAGAAATAGTTTTTAGTTTCACTGAAGTCCAATTTATATTTTTGTCTCTTACAGATCATGCTTTTGGTGTTATATCTAAGAACTCTTTTTCCTAACTCAAGGTCACAAAAATGTTCTACTATCTTTTCTTTGAGAAGGTTTGGACCTTCAGATTCCACATTTATGTCTATGATAAATTTTGAGTCAACTTTTGTAAAGTATGTTAGATACGGTTCAGAGTTTCTTGGGGGGCGTTGTTTGTTTGGGGGTTTTTTGCGTATGACTATCCAATTGTTCCAGCATCATTTGTTTAAAACTATATCCTTTCTCCCTTGAATTGCCTTTATATATTTGTTAAAAACTAATTCACCATATTTGTATATTTCACACATATATAGACATAGTCTATTCTTTCACCAATATCACACTGACTTGATTACTATAGCTTTGTAGTAATTTTTGAAATTAGGTAATGTGAATCCTCCAACTTTTTTCTTCTTTTTCAAAATTGCTCTGACTATTCTAGTTTCTTTGCTTATTCATATAAATTTTATGTTTAACTTTTCCATCTACAAAAACTGCTGCTAAGATTTTGGTTGGGATTGCATTGAATTCACAGATTACATTGGGGAAAATTGGCATTTTAATGAAATTAAGACTTCCAGTTCATGAACAGGGCATATCTATTTATTTAGGTCTTTTTTGACTTTTTTAAGTTTGTTGTGTCTAATATAAACATAGCTACACTGAAGCTGAGTGTGGTGGCACATGCCTGTAGTCCCAGCTACTAGGGAGGCTGAGGCCAGAGGATCCCTTGAGCCCAGGAGTTTGAGGCGAGCCTGGGCGATGTAGCAAAATCTCTACTAAATAAAGAAATACAGCTACACTAGCTTTCTTTTTGGTTAATACTTTCTTTTTTTTGAGACAGAGTCTCACTTTGTTGCCAGGCTGGAGTGCAGTGGCGCAATCTGGGCTCACTGCAACCTCCAGCTCCCTGGTTCAAGCGATTCTCCTGCCTCGGCCTCCCAAGTAGCTGGGACTATAGGCATGCACCACCACGCCCAGCTAATTTTTGTATTTTTTAGTAGAGATGGGGTTTCACTATGTTGACCAAGATAGTCTCGATCTCTTGACCTCGTGATTCACCTGCCCCAGGCTCCCAAAGTGCTGGGATTACAGGCGTGAGCCACTGCGCCTGGATGGTTAATAATTTGATGGTGTATCTTTCCCTCTCCATGGCCCTCATTGATGTTCCACATTCTAATTATCCAAAACTTGTTGAATATTTTATGTAGCCAAGGTGAATTAAGGTTGCAGATAGCTGCTGATCACCTAACCTTAAAATAGGCAAAGTGTCGTGAATTATTAGCCAGGTGGGCCCAATACCAACATCAATGTCCTTAAAAGTGGAAAACAGAGGCAGAAGAAGTGACTGGGTGAGAATGATGCAATGTGAGAAGGACTTGGCTCAACATTGCTGGTTTTGAAGATGGAGGAAGAAGGCCATGAGCTAGGGAATGTAGGCAACTTCTAGAAGATTCCAGAAGCAGGAAAAGACCCAAAAATAGATTCCTTTAAAAAAAAAAAAAAAAAAGACAGGATCTCACTCTGTTGCCCAGGCTAGAGTACAGTGTCACCATCTCAGCTCACTGCTGCTTCTACCTCAGGCTCAAGCAATCCTCCCATCTCAGCTTCCTGAGTAGCTGGGACTACAGGTATATGCCACTGCACCCATCTAATTTTGTTTTTGTCTTTTTTTTGTAAAGACAGGGATTCCCTATGTTGCCCAGGCTGGTTTTGAACTCTTGGGCTCAAGTGATCCTCCTGCCCTGGCCTTTGAAAGTGTTGGGATTACAGGTGGGAGCCACCACACCTGGCCAAAAATGTTTTTGTTTCCAAAATCTGCAGGAAGAAGGCAGCCCTGAAAATATTTTGATTTTAGTTCAGTAAAACCTTGTCTGTATCACAGAAGCCACTAGGTTTGTGGTAAACTGTTACAGCAGAACTAGAAAGCTAATACACTGCCCTCTTACTCACACTTTATTTTGTGCTTAAAACCTCTCTTATCAAATAGCACATAATTTTATTTTCCTTTTTTTTTTTTTTAATAACCTGAGAATCTTTGTTAACTAGAGCATGTGATTCACTTGTATTAATACAATTGCTAATAGGTTTAGTTTAAATCTCACATCTTGTTTTGTGCTTTCTTTTTTGTTTTGTTTGGAGTTTTGTTCATCTATTTGTTTGTTTGTTTGTTGAGACAGAGTCTCGCTCTGTCGCCCAGTCTGGAGTGCTGCAGTGCTATCTCAGATCACTAAAACCTCCATCTCCTGGGTTCAGGCCATTCTGATCCCTCAGCCTCCTGAGCAGCTGGGATTACAGGCACTCACCACCATGCCCAGCTAATTTTTGTATTTTGGGTAGAGATGGGGTTTCGTCATGTTGGCCAGGCTGGTCTCAAATTCCTGGCCTCAAGTGATCCGCCTGCCTCAGTCTCCCAAAGTGCTGGCATTACAGGCATGAACCATCATGCCCAGGCTTGTTTTCTGCTCTCTAATTACCCTATCTGTTCTGTTTTTACCCTTCTTGCTTCTTAATTATGTTGTATTATTCTGTTTCTCCTACTCCTGTTTTATAAGTTATATATTTATTTCCATTATTTTACTGGGTACCTAGAAATTAAAACATGCATAATTAACATATGAGATTCTAAACTTAGTCAATACTTTACCCTTTTCTTGGACAATTAAAAACCTTTAGAGCATTGGCATTTCATTTATCCCCCTCCAATATATTTGCTATCACTGTCACGTATTTTAATTATATTTTAAACCTCACAAGGTATTATTATTGTTTTATCTAACCAACGTTAATTTAGATTTTATCTAGAAATTTACCACTTTGGTTTTCGGTTTTGTTTCTTGTTTGTTTGTTTGTTTGTTTGTTTTTGAGGTGGAGTTTCACTCTTGTTACCCAGGCTGTAGTACAGTGGCACAATCTCAGCTCACTGCAACCTCCATCTCCTGGGCTTATGTGATTCTCCTGCCTCTGCCTCCTAGGTAGCTGGGATTACAGGTGTCCACCACCATGCCCTGCTAATTTTTGTATTTTTAGTAAAGACAGGGTTTCACCATGTTGGCCAGGCTGGTCTCAAACTCCTGACCTCAGGTGATCCACCCACCTCTGCCTCCCAAAGTGCTAGGATTACAAGCTTGAGCCACCACGCCCAGCTGATATTTACCACTTTTTATTCTATATTTATTTCTTCCATTTAGTATCACATGATTTCTGTTTGAATTATATCCTTTAGAATTTGCCTCATTGAGAATTTGTTAATGGAAAGATCTTTCTTTTTGTTTGTCTGCATGAAAAAAATCTCTATTTCAACTTCATTCTTGAAATATCTCTTTCTGGTATATAAAGTAGTAGGTTTTTGTTTGTTTGTTTGTTTGTTTGTTTTTTAATGCATTGACAATACCATTCCATTGTCTTTGGGCTCCCATTGTTGCCATTGAGAAGTCAGCAGTTGGTCTCATTGCTGCTCCTTTGAAGATGTCTTTTTCCTCTGTTTTGTTTTGTTTTGCTTTTGACACAGGGTCTCACTCTGTCACCCAGGCCAGAGTGTGCTAGTACAATCACAGCTCACCATAACCTCAAACTCCTTGACTCAGACAATCCTCCCACCTCAGCCTCCCAAGTAGCTAGGGGTACAGGTGTCCATCATGATGCCCAGATAATTATTTTACATTTTTTCGTAGAGATGGAGTCTCACTATGTTACCCAGGCTCCTCTCAAACTCCTGGCCTGGAGCAATTCTCTTGCCTCAGCCTCCCAAAGTACTACGATTACTAACACGAGCCACCATACCCAGCCTTTTCTGGTTGTTTCTAAGATCTCCATTGATTTGATTCTTTCATGGTTTACTATAATCTCAGTGTGGATTTTTTTGTATTGAACCAGTTTGTGATTCACAGCAAATCTGTGGTTTGCTGTCTCTCAGCACTTCTAAAAAATTATTCACCTTTCTCAGTTCATACATTGCTGCTGACCCATTCCCCTCTACTTACAGAACATCAATAAAATATACGTTAAACATTTCCTCTCTGCCTCTTAAACATTTTTCTGTATATTTGATCTTTTTTTCTCTGTACTACTTTCTGGAAAATTTTTTGAACCTATTTTCAAAGTGATTAATTCTCTCTTCAGCTATGTCTAACCTGATTGTGAATCCATCAGGTGATTTCAGGATTGTGTGTTTTATTTCTAGAAGTTATATTTGTTTTTCTATTAAATTTGCTTTTTGTTGTTGTTTACTTCCGTTTCCTGATAGATTAACCCAAACTTGTGTTTTGTTCATTTAGCTATAGTAAGAACAACAGTTGTTTAATTGTGTTTAACTATTTCAATTCTTATTGAAATTTTAATATTTCATTGATATCTTTGTAGGCCTTGTCCTGTTGCTTTTCTGGTCCTCAGTTATTGTTTTGTTCTCCTTTTGCATTTATTATTTTTGCATACTGCTATTATACTAAAAATAATTATTGCTAGGCATGGTGACTCATGCCTGCAATCCCAGCACTTTGGGAGGCTAAAGCAGTGGATCACTTCAGCTCAGGAGTTCGAGACTAGCCAGACCAACATGGGGAAACTCCATCTCTACTAAAAATACAAAAAATTAGCCAAGCATGGTGGCAGGTCCCTGTAATCCCAGCTACTCAGGAGGCTGAGGCAGGAAAATCACTTGAACCCAGGAGGCAGAGGTTGCAGCAAGCTGAGACTGCACCACTGCTCTCCAGCCTGGGCAACAGAGCAAGACTCTGTCTCAAAAACCAAAGTATTTATAGGGAGCACTTTAGACATTGGATGAAGTTTCTTTTCCCCAGAGAAGATTTGCACATGTTCCTGTCTTCAGTAGAGGCACTAGCAGTCTAGGAACTGCTTGAGGTTGCCTGAATAAACCAGATTATAAAAACCTGAGAGCTAGTTCACCCTTATGCTGAAGATACAGTCCTTTGAGTTTCTGATAATAATCATTATTCAAACTATGTTTTCCTGGGAACTTTTCTTCTTAAAGTACCATAAATCACACACTGTTCCACGTGGAAAAATTCATGACTTTCAAGAGAGGATAAAACAATGAAGTATGGATTCTTTATTTTCAATGACATTCCCTATGATATGAAGAGGCTTGCAATCTCTTTAAGCCAAAACAATATGCTCTTCCAGTTTCCTTGCGAAATAGTTTATAAAACAAAAACAGTGTACAGTTCAGGAGATATTTATTCAGTGTCTGCCACAGACCAGGTGCTATGGTGCTAGGAATAGCATGGTGAGAAATAAAAAGACCGGCCCTCCTATGACTACTTAACCTCTTTCCTGCATATAACTGGTAGTTTAAAGAGTATGTTATTATTTTGATTTATAACTATAAGGGTAAAATACATCATCACGTTTTCATTATTTTCCATTTGCTACCATTCCTCCAAGAGCACAAAGCCTATTTGGGAAGAAAACATAAAAAACCATGGATAATTAAATTCTCTGCTCATGTATGTGGAAGGCCTCCTAAAGGGAGGATACAGGAAGTAATGATCACGGGGCTCTGAGGTACAATGTGCCCGTTACTCTACATGTATTTTCTACCTCAAGTCTATGAGGTTGGCATTATTGTCCCCATTTTACAACAAAAGAAACAGGTATGGGGGCATTCACTTTCCTGAAGTCATACAGCATGTTAGGCAGCTTCTGAATAGCTCCCAAAGACCCTTGCCTCCTGGTATTCCTACCACACCCTTTCTTGTATTATCCCCTCTCCTTTAGTGGCTGAAATTAGGTACTCACTTCTAATCAATATAATACGGCACAAGTGATGCGTGATCACTTCTGAGATTAGTTCCCAAGAGTGTGTAACTTCCATTTCCTCTTCTCTCTTTCTCCCCAGCTCTTCTTACTTGCTTGTTCTGATGAAGCACACTGCCTTGTTATGAACTGTCCTATGGAGAAGCCCATGCACAAGGAATGGAAATCAGCCAGGCACAGTGGCTGATGCCTGTAATCCCAGCACTTTTGGAGGCGGAGGTAAGCAGACTGCTTGAGTCCAGCAGTTTGAGACCAGCCTGGGTAACATGGTGAAACCCCATCTCTATAAAACTACAAAAATCAGCCAGGTGTGGTGGTGTGCACCTGTAGTCCCATCTACTCAGAAGACTGAGGCGGGAAGATTGCTTGAGCCCAGGAGGTGGAGGTTGCAGTGAGCTGAGATTGTGCCACTACCCTCCAGCCTGGGTGACAGAGTGAGACCCTGTCTCAAAAAAAATAATAATAATAATAAAGAAAAGAAACTGAAACCTTCAACTAAACAGTCCATGAAGAAATGAGGCCTGCCAGTAGCCACAAGTAAGCATGAAAATGGATTCTACTCCCAGTCGAGCCTCAGATGAGACCACAGTCCCAAGCAACACTTTCATTGTGGCCACATAAAAGGCTCTGAGACAGGGGACCCAGCTAAGCCACAGAGAGTTTCCTGACCCACAGACAAGGTAAGATAAAAAATGTTGTTGTTTCAAGCCGCTAAGTATTATGGCAATGTGTTACACAACAACTGACAACTAATATGTGCCTAATAGGGCCAGTCTGATATCTGACAGGCCTGAGAACACACTGTCTTCCTGGGCAAGGCTATGCTGTAACAAATAACCAAATCTTCAGGGGTGATGCCTTTGAATAGAAATTTCCAGAAGAGTCCAGGAAACATAAATCGTACAAAAGCTAAATTTGTCTTTAAAGGTCACTTAATCAGACTCTCTCACTTTACATTTGAGAAAAATGAGGACCAGGAGGGGTGGTTTATATCTGCAATCCCAGCACTTTGGGAGGCTGAGGGATTGCTTGATGCTAAGATGTCAAGACAAGCCTGGGCAACACAACAAGATATCATCTCTACTAAAAAGAAAAAAAAATCAGCTAGGGGTGGTGCTGTGGACCTGTAATCCCAGCTACTGGAGAGGCTGAGGCAGGCCAATGGCTTGAGGCCAGGAATTTACAGCTGCAGTGAGGCCAGGCGCGGTGGCTCACGCCTGTAATCCCAGCACTTTGGGAGGCCGAGGCGGGTGGATCATGAGATCAAGAGATGGAGACCATCCTGGTCAACATGGTGAAACCCCGTCTCTACTAAAAATACAAAAAATTAGCTGGGCATGGTGGTGCATGCCTGTAATCTCAGCTACTCAGGAGGCCGAGGCAGGAGAATTGCCTGAACCCAGGAGGCGGAGGTTGCAGTGAGCCGAGATCTTGCCATTGTACTCCAGCCTGGGTGACAAACTCTGTCTCAAAAAAAAAAAAAGAAAGCTGCAGTGAGCTGGGCTCGTGTCACTGCCTTTCAGCCTGGTCAACAAAGTGAGAATCTGTCTTTAAAAAAAAAAGGAACAAGAAAAAAGATAACTGAAGAACAGAGACTTTCTTAGTGCCCTATGGTCATTTGAGCAGGATCAGTACTAAAATGTTGTTTGTTTCTCCATCTAAAATGCTTTACGCTGCTTCATGCTTGCTTTCCTTGCTACTTAAGGTAGGAAGAATACCCTCTCTAATGCGTTTTGCATGTTTGACGTGTGTGTGTGTGTGTGTGTGTGTGTGTGTGTGTGTGTGTGTGTGTATGTGTTAGTAATGAATACTTGCTGCAGGGTTAGGAGACCAAGGACAGTTTGCCCTTGCTGGTCACAATGAAGAGTAAGTGTTCAATGTTCCCTCATTCCCTTGGTTCTCCACCTCCTGCCCCAGCAGCAAGAAACAAACACTAAATAGAATTAGTAAGAGCTCTGGAGAATGGGTGGGTGCTTCATGAAGAGAAAGCACAGGTGCAAGGAGACAGTCCAGACAGATGCAAAAGGGAGGAAGCTAGTTAGGATAGTTAGGATAGCTACATTCAATAATTTATTAGCCAAAGAATTGCAGGTGATTTTGGCTCCTTGTCTTAGTCCGTTTTATGTTGCTATAAAGGGATGCCTAAGACGGAGTGATTTATAAAGAAGAGCTGTTTTATTTGGTTCATGGTTCTGCAGTCTATGCAAGGAGCATGGTGCTGGCATCTGCTTCAGGTGAGGGCCTCTGGCTGCCTCCACTCAGGGCAGAGGTGAAAGAGAGCTAGTGTGTGCAGAGACCACATGGAGAGAAAGGAAGCAAGCCAGGGTGGAGGGCCCAGGCTTCTTCTGACAACCAGCTGCCCAGAACTAACAGAGTAAGAGCTCACCTTCACCCCCCTGCCTCACCTCCCCTGCCTAGGGCATTAATCATTCACAAGGGATCTGCTCCATGACCAAACATTGACCACTAGGCCCACCTCTAATGGTGGGGGCCAAATTTCAACATGAGATCTGGAGGTCAGATACCCGAACTACAGCACTCCCGAAATGTGGAAGGTACAGGAGAAATTTTCAGGATCTTGAGGGACCCACAAAAGCAGAAAACAGAACAGTCTTCCTAGAATGCATTTTTCTTTCTTTCTTTCTTTTTTATTATACTTTAAGTTCTGTGGTACATGTGGAGAATGTGTAGGTTTGTTACATAGGTATACATATGCCATGGTGGTTTGCTGCATCCATCACCCCATTATCTATATTAAGTATTTATCCTTATGCTATCCTTCTCCTAGCCCTCTATGCCCCAACAAGGCCCAGTGTGTGATGTTCCCCTCCCTGTGTCCATGTGTTCTCATTGTTCAACTCCCATTTATGAGTGAGAACATGTGGTGTTTGGTTCTCTGCTCTGTGTTAATTTTCTGAGAATGATGGTTTCCACTTTCATCCATGTCCCTGCAAAGGACATGAACTCATCTTTTTTTTGGTTGCATAATATTCCATGGTGTATATGTGCCACATTTTCTTTATCTAATCTATCATTGATGGGCATTTGAGTTGGTTCGAAGTCTTTGCTATCGTGAACAATGCCCCCATAAAACATGTGCATGTGTCTTCATAGTAGAATGATTTATAATCCTTTGGGTATATACCCAGCAATGGGATTCCTGGGGCAAATGGGGTTCTAAATCCTTGAGGAATTGCCACACTATCTTCCACAATGGTGGAACTGATGTTCGTTACCACCAAGAGCGTAAAAGTGTTCCTATTTCTCCACATCCTCTCTAGCATCTGTTGTTTCCTGACTTTTTAATGATTGGCAGTCTAACTGGCATGAGATGGTATCTCACTCACTGTGGTTTTGATTTGCATTTTTCTAACGATCAGTGATGATGAGCTTTTTTTTCGTATCTTTGTTGGCTACATAAATGTCTTCTTTTGAGAAATATCTGTTCATATCCTTTGCCCATTTTTTGATAGAGTTGTTTTTTTTTTTCTTGTAAATTTAAGTTATTTATAGATTCTGGATATTAGCCCTTTGTCAGACGAATAGATGGCAAAAATTTTCTTCCATTCTGTAGGTTGCCTGTCCACTCTAATGATAGTTTCTTTTGCTGTACAGAAGATCTTTAATTTAATTAGATCCCATTTGTCAATTTGGCTTTTGTTGCGATTGTTTTTGGTGTTTTAGTCTTGAAGTCTTTGGCCATGCCTATGTCCTGAATGGTATTGCCTAGGTTTTCTTCTAGGGTTTCAACGGTTTTAGGTCTTACATTTAAGTTGTTAATCCACTTTGAGTTAATTTTTGTCTAATGTGTGAGGAAGGGGTACAGTTTCAGTGTTCTGCATATGGCTAGCCAGTTTTCCCAACACCATTTATTAAATAGGAAATCCTTTCCCCATTGCTATTTTTTTTTTTCTGATTTGTCAAAGATCCGATGGTTGTAGATGTGTGGTGTTATTTCTGAGGCCTCTGTCTGTTCCATTGATCTATATATCTGTTTTGGTACCAGTACCATGCTGTTTTGGTTACTGTACCCTTGTAGTACAGTTTGAAGTCAAGTAGTGTGATATCTCCACCTTTGTTCTTTTTGCTTAGGATTGTCTTGGCTATGCGGGCTCTTTTTTGGTTCCACATGAAATTTAAAGTAGTTTTTTCTAAATCTCTGAAGAAATTCAGTGGTAGCTTGATGAGGATAGCATTGAATCTATAAATTACTTTGGGCAGTATGGCCATTTTCACAATATTGATTCTTCCTATCCATGAACATAGAATAGTTTTCCATTTGTTTCTGTCCTCTCATTTCCTTGAGCAGTGGTTTGTAGTTCTCCTTGAAGAGGTCCTTCACATTCCTTGTAAGTTGTATTCCTAGGTATTTTATTCTCTTTGTAGCAATTGTAAATGGGAGTTCACTGTTGATTTGGCTCTCTGTTTGTCTGTTATTGGTGTATAGAAATGCTTGTGATTTTTGCACATTGATTTTATATCCTGAAACTTTGCTGAAGTAGCTTATCAGCTTAAGGAGATTTGGGTCTGAGACAATGGGGTCTTCTAAATATACAATCACGTCATCTGCAAACAGAGAAAATTTGACTTCCTCTCTTCCTATTTGAATACGATTTATTTCTTTCTCTTGCCCTATTTCCCTGTCCAGAACTTCCAATAATATGCTGAATAGGAGTGGTGAGAGAAGGCATCCTTGTCTTGTGCCAGTTTTCAAAGGAAATGCTTCCAGCTTTTGCCAATTCAGTATAATATTGGTTGTGGGTTTTTCATAAATAGTTCTTATTATTTGAGATACATTCCATCAGTACCTAGTTTATTGAGAGTTCTTAGCATGAAGAGGTGCTGAGTTTTATCAAGGGCCTTTTCTACATCTATTGAGAGAATCATGTGGTTTTTGTCATTGGTTCCGTTTATGTGATGGATTCGTGTATGTTGAACCAGCCTTGCATCCCAGGGATGAAGGCAACTTTATCGTGGTGGATAAGCTTTTTGATGTGCTACTGTATTCCGTTTGCCAGTATTTTATTGAGGATTTTCACATCAATGTTCATCAGGGATATTGACCTGAAATTTTCTTTTTTGTTGTATCTCTGCCAGGTTTTGGTATCAGGATGTTGCTGACCTCATAAAATGAATTAGGAAGGATTCCCTCTTTTTCTATTATTTGAAATCGTTTCAGAAGAAATGGTACCAGCTCCTCTTTGTATGAATTCTACCTCTGGTTGTGAATCTATCTTGCCCTGTACTTTTTTTTGGTTTGTAGGCTATTAATTACTGCCTAAATTTCAGGCTTGTTATTGGTCTATTCAGGGATTTGATTTCTTCCTGGTTTAGAGTTGGTAGGGTGTATGTGTCCAGGAATGTATCCGTTTCTTCTAGATTTTCTAGTTTATTTGCGTAGAGGTGTTTATAGTATTCTCTGATGGTAGTTTGTATTTCTGTGGGATTGGTGGTGATGCTCCCCTTTATCATTTTATATTGTGTCTATTTGATTATTTTCTCTTTTCTTCTTTATTAGTCTGGCTAGCAGTCTATCTATTTTGTTGATCTTTTCAAAAAACCAGCTCCTGGATTCATTGATTTTTTTTGAAGAGTTTTTCATGTCTCTGTCTCCTTCAGTTCTGCTCTGATCTTAGTTTTATCTTGTCTTCTGTTAGCTTTTGAATTTGTTTGCTCTTTCTTCTCTAGTCTCTTGTGGGCATTTAGTGATATAAATTTTCCTCTAAACACTGCTGTAGCTGTGTCCTAGAGATCTGATACATTGGGTCTTTGTTCTCATTGGTTTCAAAGAACTTATTTGTTTCTGCCTTAATTGTGTTATTTACCCAGCAGTCATTCAGGAGCAGGTTGTTCAGTTTGAACGTAGCTGTGCAGTGTTGAGCAAGTTTCTTAATCCTGAGTTCTAATTTGATTGCACTGTGGTCTGAGAGACTGTTATTATTTCCATTCTTTTGCATTTGCTGAGGAGTGTTTTACTTCCAATTATGTGGTCAATTTTGGAATAAGTGCAATGTGGTGCCAAGAAGAATTTATATTCTGTTGATTTGGGGTGGAGAGTTCTGTGGATGTCTATTAGGTTTGCTTGGCCCAGAGCTGAGTTTGAGTCTTGAATATCCCTGTTAATTTTCTGTCTCGTTGATCTGTCTAATAGTGACAGTGGGATGTTGAAGTCTCCCACTATTATTGTGTGGGAGTCTGAATAGGTCTCTAAGAACTTGCTTTATGAATCTGGGTGCTCCTGTATTGGGTACATGAATAGTTAGCTCTTCTTGTTGCATTGATTCCTTTACTATTATGTAATGCCCTTCTTTATCTTTTTTGATCTTTGTTGGTTTAAAGCCTGTTTTATTAGAGGCTAGGATTTCAACCCCTGCTTTTTTTTCACTTTCCATTTGCTTGGTAAATATTTCCTCATCCCTTTATTTTGAGCCTGTGTGTGTCTTTGCATCTGAGATGGGTCTCCTGAATACAGCACACCAATGGGTCTTCACGTTTTATCCAATTTGCCAGTCTGTGTCTTTTCATTGGAGCATTTGGCCTGTTTACACTTAAGGTTAATGTTGTCATGTATGAATTTTATCCTGCCATTATGATTCTAGCTGATTATTTTGCCCATTCGTTGATGCGCTTTCTTCATTGTGTCGATGGTCTTTAGAATTTGGTATGTTTTTGCAGTGGCTGGTACCGGTTGTTCCTTTCCATGTTTAGTGCTTCCTTCAGGAGCTCTTGTAAGGCAGGCCTGGTGGTGACAAAATCTCTCGGCATTTGTTTGTCTATGAAGGATTTTATTTCTCCTTTGCTTATAAAGCTTAGTTTGGCTGCATATGAAATTCTGGGTTGAAAATTCTTTTCTTTAAAAATGTTAAATATCGGCCCCCACTCTCTTCTGGCTTGTAGGCTTTCAGCAGAGAGAGCCACTGTGAGTCTGCTGGGCTTCCCTTTGTGGGTAGTTCGACTTTCTCTCTGGCTGCCCTTAGTATTTTTTGCTTCATTTCAGCCTTGGTGAATCTGACGATTATGCGTCTTAGAGTTGCTATTCTCGAGGAGTATCTTTGTGGTGTTCTCTGTATTTCCTGGATTTGAATGTTGGCCTGTGTTGCTATGCTGGGGAAGTTCTCCTGGGTAATATCCTGAGGTGTGTTTTCCAACTCATTTCCATTCTCCCTGTCACTTTAAGGTACACCAGTCAAACATAGGTTTGGTCTTTTCACATAGTCCTATATTTCCTGGAGGCTTTGTTCATTCCTTTTCTTTCTTTTTTCTCTAACCTTGCCTTCATGCTTTATTTCATTAAGTTGATCTTCAATCTCTGATATCTGGCAGCTTTGCTTACACTATGAGGGGAAACTCACCTACTCAAGCCTCACCAATGTCTGACACCTCCATCACTCTGACCTGACACCTCCATCACTCTGACCAACCTTGAGTGTCCCTTGTGAACTTCAGACAGATGTGCTGGCAGTGAGAATTTCAAGCCAGTGGATCTTGGCTTGCTGGGCTTCATGGGGGTGAGATCCACTGAGCTAGACCACTCAGCTCTCTGGCTTCAGCCCCCTTTCCAGGGGAGTGAACGGTTCTGTCTCACTGGCATTCTGGTGCCACTGGGGTATAAAAAAACTCCTGCAGCTGGTTTGGTGTCTGCCCAAATGGCAGTCCAGTTTTGTGCTTGAAATCAAGGGTCCTCGTGGCATAGGCACCTGAGGGAATGTCTTGGTCTGCAGGTCATGAAGACCATGGGAAAGTCCTAGTATCTGGGCCCGGGTGCATCATTCCTTATGACACAGTCCCTCTGGGCTCCTTTTGGCTAGGCTAGGGAGTTCCCCAACCCCTTGTGCTTCCCAGGTGAGGCGATGCCCCACCCTGCTTCAGCTTGCCCTCCTTTGGCTGCACCCACTGTCTAACCAGTTCCAATGCGATGAGCTAGGTACCTCAGTTGGAAATACAGAAATCACCCGCCTTCTGCCTTGACCTCGCTGGAAGCTGCAGACTGGAGCTGTTCCTGTTCAACCATCTTGCCAGGTCTCCTAGAATGTGTTTTTCAATAGCTACTCTCCCTAAGCCACTTCTCTCTTCAACTTGGCCTTGTTCATAGGCTGTAGTGCTATACATGACCACTAGAGGTCAGCACCTACTTCTATCTAAAGCAGGTGTTCCACCGGTTTCATCTAAAGATATCCTACCTTCCAAGAAATAAAATAAAATAAAAAAATAAAGATACTCTGCCTGGAGATATGCTGTCTGCCAAACAAACTGAATTAATTAAGAACAATCAACTTAGGTTTCCAATTTTTCTTTATAAAAGACACCCATAACAGCATTTAGAATTTTCTGAGTGCCTTGAGATAACCAGCGTTGTAAAATTCCAGCATCACCACCACCATCACTACCCCAGTTTTTTTTTTCCTAGCTAGGCTTTCCACCACCAAATGTATCCACTGGAGAATTGAAATGCTGAAAGTTAAAAGGAAAGATGGGAAGAAGGGAGGGAGGGAGGGAATAAAGGAAAAAAGAAGGAGATAGAGGAAGGAAAGATGGAAAAGAGGAAGGGAACTCTCTCCTCAATAAAAGATACTTCCATTTTCCTTCTCAAAGTAAGACACACATGCGCCATTGGCTAGAGCTTCCTAATCCGTCTTTGGGCGAGGGAGGACTGAATATGTGTTGAAGGAATCCGCTAGCTCAAGTAGGCTGCTAATCACATTTTCTTGGCCAGTCAGGAATGCTTTGGAGTTGGTGTGGTAATGTTTGACACCCGGTTGATTTCACTGTCTACCTCCATCTGGGTGCTACAGGTGTGTGGGCAGATGGCATCAGGCCAATTCAAGGCAATTTCAGAGGAACTTCATCATCCTGCCCAGGCCATAATCTGTCTGAAGTCAGGGAGGGACCCTACGGTATGTGTTATTTTCTTCCCTGATATCACTACAGGGCGTGGACATAGTACGAATGGGTTAACGATAATGCATTAAAACCCAAAACATGTTCATAAGCCACCAAATGAATAAAGAGCCCCCATTTTCCGGCCTCGTCAACCCTCCAGGTACTTACAGAAACAGGCAATGCATTATACCTCCGTGATTTATATGTGTATGGTCCGTATTTACCGCTCAGGTTAAGGCTTGAACAGCTGACAAGGCTGGACGCAGTGGCTCACGCCTGTAATCCCAACAGTTTGGGAGGCAGAATTGGGAGGATCGCTTGAGCCCAGGAGTTCAAGGCTGCAGTGAGCCATGACCACACCACTGCAGTCCAGCCTGGGTGACAAAGCAAGACCCGTCTCTTAGAAATAAATAAATATAATACATGATTAGGCAGAAAAATTAATAAGCTAATAATTAATTTAAAACAGCTTAGAAAACTTAGACGGTTGGCGAAGCAATCTTCTGCATATTCTTCACGCGTCACCCCCTGAGGTCCGCTGCTGGAGCGCTTTGCCAGCAGTAAAAAATATTATTGGTCACAAGGTGGCGCTGTTGCCTTAGCGTCCACCCTTTCCCCGCCCTCAATACCAGCTTTAGTTCCAATCCACGAGGCTAAAAGGTCCACAGATTGGTTTCCATTAACAAATCTGAGAAGGGCGCAGAGCGGGATGACAGAATCACAGCCAGACTCTTCACCTTTGGGTTCCTCTGAGATTCAATTTGATTTTATCAGAGGAGGAAGAGAGAGAGCTTCACAGAAACTCATTTCCTATGTTTGACAGGCATGGCCCCGCCGGAAGGTTAAACGTGCTCTGTAGGGGCTGGATTCTGCCTCCGTCCGTCTCTATCCTGTTGGGTCATCAGTGAAACGTTGCCAAGGTCTTACTCCTGGTAGAAGGGAGAGGACGGATGAATGCACCATCCAAAGTGCCTTGGAGAAAGTGTCGCAGAGGGACGGGGCCAGAGGTGACTTAAAAGCCCTTTTGAGCTTACAATGTTTTCAAATAAAACAAAGCAGGGAAGGTTATCAGATAGCTTTGATCAAGATTCAGGCAAAACCTAAACAGGCAGCAGCAACTGGCTAGACCCGTAGATGAAGATGTATCCCCGTTGCAATAAATAAATGGCCCCAATCCAGCTGAATGGCCTGACCCACCACCCTCTGCACACATGGACTGCTTTGTATCCGCTCTGAGACATGCTTTATGTCACCCTCACAATAGCCCAGGGAAAAGGCTGTGAGCCCCATTTTAAAGGATAAGGAAAACAATGATCTTGGCTGAGGGCGCATGGCTAGGAAGAGGTGGTTCTCCGATTCCAGTTCCTCTTCCTCTGAGAGGTGGCACCAACCACCTTGCCCATGCAGCCTCTCCCACAGGCCTCAGTAGAGCAGGGTGGAGCCAATGACTGCTTGACTGTCAGGGCGGCTCTTGCTGAGACCCTGTGAGGTGGCTCCTCAATGGCATGTTGGTGGGGTTGTTCTAAGTTACTGTGACTCTGAAGCAGTGTGGCATAGTGGTTAAACAGCTCTGACTCTGGGCCAGGTGTGGTGGCTCACTCCTGTAATCCCAACACTTTGGGAGCCCAAGGTGGGAGGATCACTTGAAGCTAGGAGTTAAAAATCCATCAGGACAAGATAGCGAGACCCATCTCTAAAAAATGTAGAAAACCTGGTTGGGCACAGTGGCTCACACCTGTAATCCCTACACTTTGAGAGGCCAGGGTGGACAGATCACCTGAGGTCAGGAGTTCAAGACCAGCCTGGACAACATGGCGAAACCCCATCTCTATTAAAAAATACAAAAATTAGCCAGGCATGGTGGGGGTGACTGTAATCCCAGCTACTCAGGAGGCTGAGGCAGGTATAATTGGTTGAACCCATGAGGCAGAAGTTGCAGTGAGTCAAGATCATACCACTACACTCCAGCCTGGATGACAGAGCAAGACTCCATCTCAAAAAAAAAAAAAACCTAGCTGGCCATGGTACTGCACACCTGTGGTCCCAGCCAATTAGGAGGCTAAAGCAGGAGGATCAGTTGAGCCTCGGAGGTGGAGGCTACAGTGAGCTGTGATTGCACCACTGCACTCCAGCCTGGGCAACAAAGCAAGAACCTGCCACCAAAAAAACGAAAAAAAAAAAAAAGCTTGGACTGTGGACCCAGGCTGCTTGGTTTGAATCTCAGCTCTGTCACTTACTAGCTCTATATAACTTGGGCAAGTCATTCACCTCTCTGTGCCTCAGTTTCCTCATCTGTACATCAATAATAATAATAATAGCACCCATCATCATGTTGTGAGAATTCTATAAACATGTAAAGCACTTTCCATCATACTTAGCGTACTATGAAAACTGTATTTTGGTTATTGTTTTCAAAAAAACCCCTCACTCTGTATTGTTTGCTATTATTGTGATTAGATGAATGGCAGTCATCAAATTCTTAGCAAAAGTGAAGTCAGAGGAAACTAAATCAGCCAAACATTTTTTTATAATTTTTAATCTTTCTAGTTTTCTCTGCAAAAACCAAGACTCCTCTATTCATCCTATGAACAGTCGGCCTAGGCTTTTTTTTTCTTTTCTTTTCTTTTCTTTTCAGAAAAGGACTTGCTCTGTTGCCCAGGCTAGAGTACAGTGGCACAGTCACAGCTCACTGCAGCCTCAACCCACACCCCCAACCCCAGGGATCAAGTGATCCTCCTGCCTCAGCAACCCCAGTAGCTGGGACTACAGGCACGCACCACCACTCCCAGCTTTTTTTTTTTTTTTTTTTTTTTTTTAGAGATGGGGTCTCACTAGGTTGCCCAGGCTAGTCTCGAACTCTTGGGCTCAAGTGATCTACCTGCTTCAGCCTCCCCAAGTGCTGGGATTACAGGCATAAGCCACTGCCGCTGCTCCCAGCCCAGCATAGCCTTTCATGTGGCTTTGGTGAAGATCGTTCAACTAAACCAGTGAGACCGCACATATGTTGAGGGCCTACTGTGTGCCAGACCGTTGCTAGCTATGAGAGTCACAGATGAAGACCTGGTCCCCCTTGCTGGCTCTCCCAATTCTGCAGGAGAGACAGGCCAGTCACAGCCATGGAGAACAGTGAGCTAACAGGACCCAGGCCTGTGAGGGTAAGAGGAGGTGCACCCCATTCTGCCCAAAACAACAGGGGGTGTCCCTAGAGCAGGAAACTGAGCCAGAACCTGTGAGGGAGAACGTGCAGCAGGAAGTGAACTGCAGAGGCCTGCAGGACTTCTGCTCTTGGACTCCAGCATGCAGGGGTTGGCAAACGTGCTCTGAAAAGGATCAGCTCGTCAGTATTTTAGGCTTTGCAGACCCTGCAATCCCAAATGAATGCGCCTTGGCTAGGGGTGAATGGCACTGTTTAGGAAAACATACGCTGGACAGAACTGAAGCCCTATACCGGAAATGGCCAACCCCTCCACAGATCAGTGGGTCCAGTCGCTTCAGGAAGATCCCTCAGGCTGCAGTGGTGAGGATGGAGGGGAAGCAGGAAGCCGTGGTCCCTGGAGGCAGGAAGCCTTGGCGCGTCACCAGATGAAGGAACTGCAGCCTGAATCAGTGGTTCTCCGCTCAGGTGTACCTGACAGTCACCCAGAGAGATCCCAAACTGCCTCATAGCCTGGCCACCCCCAGCTAATTACATGTGAATTTCTGGACATGGGAATCCGGCACTGGTGCTTGTGCTTTTTATAGTACCAGGGATTTCCAGTGTCAGCCCACACTGAGAACCACTGGCAACATCTAAGGAAGTAGAGGCAGAAATGTGGGAGGGAAACAAATTCAGACAGTCCCTACTTATGATGGCACCATGTAACAAAGTTTTTGTTTTTTTTTTTTGAGACAGGGTCTCACTGTGTCACCTGAGCTGGAGTGCAGTGGCACAATCTCGACTCACTGCAACCTCCACCTCCTGGGTTCAAGTGATTCTCCTGCCTCAGCCTCTGGAGTAGCTGGGATTTCAGGCACCTGCCACCACACCTGGCTAATTCTTGTATTTTCAGTAGAGATGGAGTTTCACCATGTTGGCTAGGCTGGTCTGAACTCCTGGCCTCAAGTGATCCTCCTGCCTTGGCCTCCCAAAGTGCTAGGATGATGGGCATGAGCAGCTGTGCCTGGCCCACTTAACAATTTTTTGACTTTATGATGGGGTTATAGTGGGGAATGTAACCCCATTGTAAGCCGGGAGCATCTATATTGGGAATTTTCGGGGATTACACAGCCTATAAAACTGCTTGGATATGGAGAAGTAGCCTTGTGGGAAGAATTAACCGTATCATGCCCCCTCAATGAGGGGGATTAAGTGTTCCTTCCCGCCTCGCTCTCAAAGAACCCGGAGCAGTGCCCGCTACGCGTTCATGCCTGTTCTCCCTGTTCAGAACTTGCCCCTCTCCCTCTCTCTCTTTCTCTTTCTGAAATTGTGGTAAAATATAATTATAAAATTGACCATTTTAGCTACTTTTTTTTTTTTTTGAGATGGAATCTTGCTCTGTCGCCCAGGCTGGAGTGCAGTGGCACAGTCTTGCTCACTGCAAACTTCACCTCCCGGGTTCAAGTGATTTTCTTGCCTAGCATCCCGAGTAGCTGGGATTATAGCTGCGTGCCACCACGCCCAGCTAATTTTTATATTTTTGATAGAGACAGAGTTTTACCATGTTGGCCAGGGTGGTCTCAAACTCTCAACCTCAGGTGATCCACTTGGCTTTTTAAATTTTTTTTTTAGACAGGGTCTCACTCTTTCACCCAGGCTGGAGTATGGCGGCACAATCTCGGGTCACTGCAACCTCCCCCTCCCAGGCTCAAGTCATCCTCCCACCTCAGCCTCCTATCTGGGACTACAGGTACATACCATGATGCCCAGCTAATTTTTGTAGTGTGTATGTGTGTGTACGTGTGTGTGTGGGGGGGGGTGATAGGGTTTCACCATGTTGCCTAGGCTGGTCTGGAACTCCTGACCTCAGGTGATCCACCCACCTTAGCCTCCCAGAGTGCTGGGATTACAGGCATGAGCCACCACACCCAGCATTTTAGCCACTTTTAAGTGTACAGTTGAGTGGCATTTAAGAATGTTCACATCGTGTTACATCACAGTGGCATTTAAGAAGGATCACAAGTAACATCGCCATCCAGCTCCAGAACTATTTCATTTTCCCCAACTGAATCTCTGCCCCTATTAAACACCAACCCCCCCATCTTTCTCCCTCCAGTCCTGGCAACCCCGTCCTGCTTTCCGTCTCTATGAATTTGATTCTCTAGAAACCTCAGATGAGCAGAATCATAAAGGATTTGTCCTCTTGTGTTTGGCTTACTTCACTGACCCTAATGTCCTTAAGATGCGTCCAAGTTGTAGCACAGGCCAGATTTTCCTTCCTTTTTCAGGCTGAGTACTATTCCACTGTGTGGCTGGAGCATATTTTGCCCATTCGTCCATCTGCTGATGGGTGCTTGGGCTGCTTCCAGCTTTTGGCTATTGTGAACCATAGGTGTGCAAATATCTCTTCAAGATCCTGCCGTCAATTCCTTTGATTATATACCCAGAAGTAAAATTGCTAGATTTCTATACTTTTTTGTGGGGGCGGGGGACAGGATCTCACTCCGTCACCTAGGCTGGAGTGCAGTGGGGCAGGCATGATTCGCTGCCGCTTCCAACTCGGGTCTCAAGCAGTCCTCCACCTCCTTCAGCCTCCCAAGTAACTGGGACCACAGGTGCACACCACCATGTCCGGCTAATATATTTTTTTAATTTTGTAGAGACAGGGGTCTCACCATGTTGCCCAGGCCATTTTCAAACTCCTGGAGTCAGGTGAGCCTCCCATCTTGGCCTCCCAAAGTTGCTGGGATTACAGTCATGAGCCATCAAGCCCGGTTGATGTTTAATTTTTGAGAAACCAGTCGAGTGCCATGGCTCACACCTGTAATCCCAGCACTTTGGGAGGCCGAGGCAGGCAGATCACTTGAGGCCAGGAGTTTGAGACCAGCCTGGCCAACATAGCAAAACCCTATCTCTACTAAAAATAGAAAAATTAGCCAGGCATGGTGGCAGGCATCTGTAGTTTCAGCTACTTGGGAGGCTGAGCTAGGAGGGTTGCTTGAACCCTGTAGGCAGAGGTTGCAGTGAGCTGAGATCGTGCAGCTGTGCTACAGCCTGGGCAACAGAGCAAGACTATCTAAACAATTTTTTTTTTGAGGAAATTTGCCTGTCTGTCTCATAGGACTGTGGCTTCATCTATAAATCCCTCCACAGCTGGCCATTGTCATGACTCTTTCTGGCCTACTTGGCACGTGGACTGGTGAGACGCTGTATGAAACTGAATGGTAACATTCAGGGAATTACTTCTAGCACACTTTCACTTAGCGGCAGAGGAGAGCTGCAACTTGTATGGAAAACAACTCCCCAAAATTGAAGCCAGTACAACTAAAGAAACTCCAGGGCAGGGGTTGAGGGTGGAGGGGAGAAGTTAACGAGGAACTGCATTTCAGGAGCAGAGGCACCGGCAGGCCTGGAACTTGTATAGGGCAGGTACTGGTGCGGCCTATGTGAGGAGAAGTTATGCCTGTCCATAAGTGACCCACCTGCCTATTAGCAGACCTTCTTTAGAAAGAGTATTTTATCGGGCACGGTGGCTCACACCTGTAATCACAGCAATTTGGGAGACCAAGACAGGTGGATCACCTGAGGTCAAGAGTTCAAGAACAGCCTGGCCAACATGGTGAAACCCAGTTTCTATTCAATACAAAAAATTAGCCAGGTATGGTGGCAGGCATCTGTAATCCCTGCTACTTGGGAGGCTGAGGCAGGAGAATTGCTTGAACCCGGGAAGCAGAGGTTGCAGCGAGCTGAGATTGTGACATTGCACTCCAGTCTGGGCAACAAAAGTGAAACTCTGTCTCAAAAAAAAAAATACTTTATGAAATCAGTTTCTGGGCTATATATATATTTTTTAATTAAATAGGGTGAGTGCATTCCCGCTAATAAACACAATCCAATGGCTATAGGAGAATCTGCAGAATCTATAGTAAAAACAAGGGGTGGGGCCTGGCACAGAGGGCTCATGCCTGTAATCCCAGCACCTTGGGAGGCCGATGCAGGAGGATTGCTTGAGGCCAGGAGTTCAAAACTGTCCTGGTCAACATACTGAAATGGCATCTATACAAAAGAAAAATTAAAAAATTAACTGTACGCAGTGGCACGTGCCTGTAGTTCCAGCTACTGGGGAGGCTGAGGCAGGAGAATGACATGAGCCCAGGGGAAACCTGGACAAGATGGTGAGGTTCCATCTCTACAAAGAAAAAAAAAATGAGGAATGATAAAACCCTTGTTTTAAATACATTTTGCGGTAAAATCAGGTTCCTGAACGTGTGTGTTGAGCATCCCTGGGCCTGAAATTTGTGGGTTCAAAAACCATTATGAGCCCCTCAGGCAAAAGAAGGAACAAAATGAGTAACAAATAAGTTAGGGCAGATGGAGTTTCTGGAACTGGGGTAAGCCTGCCATGGCAGAAATGTGTGCAAGTTAAAATTAACTTTGGTAGTAAATGCCAGCTTCTAATGGCAAAAAAAAAAAAAAAATTAATTTTGGAATATAAACACATTTCAAGATTCAGAATACCACCCCCAGAAATGCTGACAGAAATTAAAATGTATGCATATTTAGCTAGGTACAAAATAGTTAAAAGAATAAATAAAATGTGTGCATATAGTAAGAAACCTTACAAAAGAGTATAAAATAGCACAGCTTCAGCAGCATGTATACTAAAATTGGAATGATACAGAGAAGATTAGTATGGCCTCTGTAAAAATATCTTTTTAAGTATAAAATAATAAGAGTTTTTTCTCTGCCAAACTCTCCCTGGTATATCTTTCTAGAAAACAGCATTTATGTGTGCCATTTTATTTACATTTTTTTGTATTTGCATAAAGATATTATACACACTATTCTGTACCACCTTAGAGTTTTTTTGTTTCTTTGTGGGGTTTTTTTTGCTTTGTTTTTAACCCCAAAGAGAAAAAAACATAGCAAAAAATAAAATAAACAATTAATGATGGGAAAAGGAAGAGTCCCATGAACTCAAATGTTGCTCATATGATTCTAAACTAAACTTTTATTTTAACATGATTTTAAAAATCAAAACATCCCTGGAGAAATTAAAAGCTCCAGCACCTACAGCTGGGGCAGAGGATGGCAAAGATCAAGCTTGCCAGTAGCTTCAAATTTCTCCCGAACACATTAGCTGTGAACACAATGTCAGCAGGCTCAAGCCTCTCACCCATCACACAGGTTGAGAAAAGACAAACTACTCATGAGCTGTGTTTAAATGGCCTCTTGCCAGCATTCCCCCTCTTCTCATGACCAAAGGACAGAGGGAAGTATTTTGGACGTTGAAATACTATCTGGCAGGGTGCGGTGCCTCACACCTGTAATCTCAACACTTTGGGAGGCCAAGGTGGGAGGATCGCTCGAGCCCAGGAGTTGGAGACCAGCCTGGGCAACATGGCAAAACCCCCTCTCTACAAAAAATACAAAAATCGGGCCGGGCGCGGTGGCTCAAGCCTGTAATCCCAGCACTTTGGGAGGCCGAGGCGGGTGGATCACGAGGTCAAGAGATCGAGACCATCCTGGTCAATATGGTGAAACCCCATCTCTACTAAAAAAAAAAATACAAAAAAGTAGCTGGGCATGGTGGCACATGCCTGTAATCCGAGCTACTCAGGAGGCTGAGGCAGGAGAATTGCCTGAACCCAGGAGGCGGAGGTTGCGGTGAGCCGAGATCGCGCCATTGCACTCCAGCCTGGGTAACAAGAGCGAAACTCCGTCCCCCCAAAAAAAAAAAAAAAAAAAAAAAAAATCAATCAGGCATGGTGGTTCGCACCTATGGTCCTAGCTACTCAGGAGGCTGAGGTGGGAGAATTGCTCGAGCCCAGGAGGCAGAGGTTGCAGTGAGCCAAGATCACACCACTGCACTCCAGTCTGGGTGACCCAGCCCGTCTGGAAAGAAGAGAGAAAGAAATAAAGGAAAAGAAAAGGAAAGAAGGAAAGGAGGGAGGAAAGGAGGGAGGGACGGAGGGAAGGAAGGAAGGGGGGAGGGAGGGAGGGAGGGAGGCAAGGGGGAGGGAGGGAGGGAGGAAAGCAAGGGGGGAGGGAGGGAGGGAGGGAGGGAAGGAAGGGGGGAGGGAAGGAAGGGGGGAGGGAAGGAAGGGGGAGGGAAGGAAGGGGGAGGGAAGGAAGGAAGGGGGGAGGGAGGGAGGGAGGGAAGGGGAGAGGAGAGGAGGAGGAAGCAGAAGAAAGAGGAGGAGGAGAATAAGAGGGAGGGAGGGAGAGAGAGAGGAAGGAAGGAAGGAAGGAAAGGAAGGAAGGAAATGAGTTGCCTCTGGGAGAACACAGTGGCTCATGCCTGTAATCCAAGCACTTTGGGAGGTCGAGGCAGGTAGATCACCAGGTCAAGAGATCGAGACCATCCTGGCCAACATGAGGAAACTCCAGCTCTACTGAAAATACAGAAATTAGCTGGGCTTGGTGGCATGCACCTGTAGTCCCAGCTACCTGGGAGGCTGAGGCAGGAGAATCACTTGAATCCGGGAGGCAGAGGTTGCAGTGAGCCAAAATTGTGCCACTGCACTCCAGCCTGGTGACAGATGGAGACCCTGTCTCAAAAAAAAAAAAAAAGAAAAGAAAAGAAATCACCTCTGCATTGCTAGTGTTTCCAGAAGAGCTTTGTTGGACGCGCTGTCTGCCGCTTCGGACAGTGCTCCAGGGAGCAGCACAGATTCAACACGGCCTCCACGGGTTGCTCACGTCTTCCTAGCCTTTCGTGGTAACTTTACAGACACAAAAGTCCTCTTGCAGTGGGAATGGAAATATTCATAAAAGAAAATCCTCTAGAAAATGTGCAGTTAAAGTTGCCAGGTATTTGCGTAAAGTACGTCTCCAAGTTTTCTACGTTGGGACGGCTGCTACAGGTGAAGATATTAAATATACTGTGTTTGCTTTTCAAGATTCCCCACAATCTTGAATTTCAGGTGAAGACATTCGTATGCTCAGTCCTTGTAACAATTTTATAATTCTATTTTTCTTACTTTTTTTTTTTTTTTTTTTTTTTTTTTGAGTTTTGAGACAGAGTCTCTCTCTGTTGCCCAGGCTGGAGTGCAATGGTGTGATCTCGGCTCATGGCAACCTCTATCTCCTGGGTTCAAGCGATTCTCTTGCCTCAGCCTCCCAAGGAGCTGGAATTACAGGCATCTGCCATCACACCTGGCTAATTTTTGTATTTTTAGTAGAGGTGGGGTTTCACCATGTTGGCCAGGTTGGTCTTGAATTCCTGACCTCAGGTGATCTGCCTGCCTCCACCTCCCAAAGTGCTGGAGTTACAGGCGAGAGCCACTGTACCTGTAATCCCAGCCCAGCCTAAATTTTTGTTTTTATTTTTCCTTTGAGACAGGGTCTCACTCTGTTGCCCAGGCTAGAGTGCAGTGGTGCAATGCTGGCCACTCTCCAGCCACTGCACTCCACCCTGGGTGACAGAGCAAGGCTCCATCTCAAAAAATAAAAAAAATAAATAAAGTGTATCGGAGGATGTGTGTAAGTTATATGCAAATGCCACACCATTTTATTTCTTTATTAATTTACTTATTTGCCATGGGGCTTCACGCTATCACCCAGGTTTCAGTGCAGTGGTGTGGCTGGCTCACTGCAACCTCTGCCTCCTGGGCTCGGGCAGTCCTCCCACCTCAGCCTCCGAAGTAGCTGAGACTACAGGCTTGCACCAGCATGCCCAGGTAAATTGTTTTAATTTTATGTAGAGATGGGGATCTCCCTGGGTTGCCCAGGCTGATCTTAACTCCTGGGCTGAAGTGATCCTCCTGCTTCAGCCTCCCAAAATTCTGGGATTATAGGTATGAACCACTGCTCCTGGCCACTATACCATTTTATACCAGAAACTTGAGCATCCATGGAGTTCTCAGGGGTCCTGGAACCAAGCCCCCACCAGTGCTGAAGGAGGACTGTATACAAGATCTTGGTACTGAATGAATAGCCCACGTCACCTGCACAGAGGCCAAATACGACAGCCGGGGGCCAGATTTGACCTAGCCTGTGAGGCACATTCTTGTCCTAAGTGCAGGCTATTAATGGCCATGGGTGCCTGGACAAGTCTTCCCAGGACTTTCCCTCAAAGAGAAAGACTGACATTTGAAGGAGGCCCATACGCTCTTCTAGCACTCTCAAGGGCATCTCACATTTTCTCCAAAACTGTGTTTGGGCCTGTAATCCCAGCACTTTCAGAGGCCGAGACAGACAGATCACCTGAGGCCAGGAGTTCGAGACCAGCCTGGCCAACATGGTGAAACCCTGTCTCTACTAAAAATACAAAATACTAAAAATACAAAAACTAGCCAGGTGACCAGCCTGGGCAACATAGCCAGGTGTGGTGGTGGGTGCCTGTAATCCCAGCTACTGGAGAGGCTGAAGCAAGAGAATCACTTGAACCTGGGAGGCGGAGGTTGCAGTGACCTGAGATCTTGCCACTGGACTCCAGCCTGGGTGACAGTGAGACCCTGCCTCAAAAAAATATAAAAATAAATAAAACAAAATGAAAAAGTTCGAGATTAGGCTAGGCAACATAGCAAGGCTCCCTCTGCACAAAAACAAAAAATAAAAATAACCCATATTCATATTTGTATAGCATCCATTACTACCACAGGTGCTAAGATTATGGATTGGGGGCTTTCCATCATCTTCACCTGGATGAAACTAGATTTTCTTCCCATGAGAGAGAAGAGGTTCTGGAGAGAAAATAGTCTGATCCCTTTGAGGAACATTGAAGATGCTTCCAATAATCGTTTGGAATTGAAAGGGGGCCATGGGTGAGTGGCTTTTAAGAGTAACGCTGAGTCGATTCATCTAGAACTGCCAAGCAGGCGGCAGCTAACGGAGGGGCTCCAAAGGGAATTGTTTCTGGAGACAGGGGAGGTGCAGACCGAAGGTCATGGAAGAGGCCAGCATCAAGCTTTTGACCAGAGGGAAGGAAGGATGCATTGGAGGCTCCGAGCAAACAGAGAGCCTGAGAACTGTGCCTGTGTTCTGGGATTACTTCAGCTGAGCTCCGCAGAGGCTCTGAGAACTGTTCCAGGCAACAGAGCTCACCGCAAGGGGCAAACCTCATTCTCTTAAAAAGAGAGACTGTGCCAGGCATGGTGGCTTACACCTATAATCCCAGCACTTTGAGAGGCTGCGGCGGGAGGATCGCTTACCTTCACGACCAGCCTGAGCAGCAAGCAAGACCCCATCTCTACAAAAAATAAGCTGAGCATAGTGGCACACACCTGGGATCCTAGTTACTTGGGAGGCTGAGAGAGCAGGATCACTTGAGCCCAGGAGTTTGAGGCTGCAGTGAGCTATGCTCATGCCACTGCACTCCAGCCTGGGCAACAGAGTGAGACCTAGCCTCTAAAAAAAAAGAGGGAGAATAGACAATCCTCAACAGATGACCTCGGACACCACTTCCAGGAGACGGAGTAAGATCCGAGGAACAGCTAAGAGGCTGAAGGGAAGGAGGCAGGACGTGTTGAGGTTTGGAAGCTCCATTATCGGCGGGACACTGTGCGAGGTGTGCACACGCGTTATTTCATCAAACCTCACGCTAGCCCGCTAGGCTGGGATTGTCCTTTCCACTTGGCAGGTGGGGAAAGTGATGTTCAGTGTCAGTCACTGGCCTGCGCCGCACAGCTGGCAGCTGAGAGAAGGACTGAGACCCAGGTCTGTGTGATGTTTTGGGTGGGGGGCCAACATTTGCTAAAAGGGACAGGGCTTGAGGAACAGCTTGGAGTTACGGTTCTCGGTCTTATTTTGAGTCACAGACCTCTCTGAGGGCAGGAGTTTTAAACCTAGGAAACCTATGGGTGGCTTTTGGGGGCCCATGAACCTCCTGAAACCATCCACAAAATCCACCTTTTGTGTGTATTTTTCTGAAGAGAAAATCCAGAACTTTCTATCCATTCTCTAAGGGTCTCTGTCAAAAGGTTTTAGCCATTGCTAAGAAGTCCACAACCTTTGTAGTAGCAGGAAGAGGAAAGGACTCAAAAAAACTTTAGATGGGCTGGGCGTAGTGGCTCACACCTGTAATCCCGGCACTTAGGGAGGCCAAGGCGGGTGGATCGTGAGGACGGGAGTTCGAGACCAACCTGGCCAATGGGGCAAAACTGCATCTCTATTAAAATACAAAAATTAGCTGGGCGTGGTGGCACATGCTTGTAATCCCAGCTACTCCAGAGGCTGAAGTAGAAGAATCGCTTGAACCCAGGAGGCAGAGGTTGCAGTGAGCCAAGATCGCATCACTGCACTCCAATTTGGGCAACAGAGGCAAACTCTGTCCAAATATATATATATATATATATATATATAGACAAGCTGTAGAGGCAAGAGGATTGCTTAAGGCTAGGAGTTTGAGACCAACCTGGGTAACAAAGTAAGACCCCCATCTCTACCAAAAACATTAAAAATTAGCTAGGTATGGTGGCTCATGTCTGTAAGTCCCAGCTCCTTAGGAGGCTGGAGTAGGAGAGTTGATGGAGCCCGGGAGGTTGAGGCTACAGTGAGCCTGTGATTGTGCCCCTGCACTCCAGCCTGGGTGACATAATGAGGAAGAAAGAAAAGCAAAGCTTAGAAGGAGTAAACGAAGTAGATTAGAAAATTACAAAGCAGGCAGGGCACGGTGGCTCACGCCTGTAAACCCAACACTTTGGGAGGTCAAAGCGGGCAGATCACGAAGTCAGGAGTTCGAGAACAGCCTGGCCAATATGGTGAAACCCCATCTCTACTAAAAATACAAAAATGAGCCGAGTGTGGTGGTGCGTACCTGTAGTCCCAGCTACTCGGGGGGCTGAGACAGAAGAATCACCTTAATCTGGGAGGTGTAGGTTGTAGTGAGCCAAGATTGTGCCACTGCACTCCAGCCTGGATGGCAGAGCGAGACTCCATCTCGAAAAGAAAAAAAAAAGAAAGAAAATTACAAAGCAGAAACAAAGAAAAAATTAAAAGTGTAAGACAGTCCAGGGATCATTTTTAATAAATGATTTAAAGGGAATGAAATGTTTAAAAAAAATGAAGTAGGAAAATTATTCTGTGAGTAGCTTAGGAAAACAGTAAAATTCAGGCCAAGTGCAGTGGCTCACACCTGTAATCCCAGCAGATTGGGAGGTCAAGGTGGGCAGATCACTGGAGCCCAGGAGTTCAAGACCAGCCCAGGCACCATGGTGAAACCCCTACCCTACAAAACATGCAAAAATTAGCCAGGCATGGTGGCACATGCCTATAGTCCCAGCTACCTAGAAGGCTGATGTGGGAGGATCACCTGGGTCCGGGAGGGCGAGACTGCAGTGAGCTGTGATCGCGCCACTGTACTCCAGCCTGGATGGCAGAGTGAGACTCTGTTCCAAAAAGAAAAATAAAAGAAAAACAGTAAAAGTCATTGTTATTCCCTGTAGCTGGTTTCCATTAGATTATGTATAATTTCAGGCAATAATGTACGTGGTTCTGCGAAAAACAATTGCATAGTGGCCAGTTTCAAAGTGCTTCCAGCTACATCCCTCTCGGAACTTCACAACAATCTCTGTGCTGATATAGTCTGACACAGCCCCAAAATTGCCACCAAAGGCAGAGTGGCTAGAAATGATGAAAGAGGAACTATTTTAAGACTTCGCATTCTACTTTAGTCACATTTAAAAGAGAAGCTGGCAAAGGGATTTCTGTTAAAATCCCAACCCAGGTGGAAGTAAAATTTTCAGAAACCAGGAGAGGCAACTTGCAAGAGAGCATCTTGAAGAATGAGTAGAAAATGTCGGAATGGACGATTTCATTCGAGGAAGGAAAGTCCATGATAGGTGTGTTCTATTTTTAAAATCACAAGAAATATGATCACTGCTTATTTAGGACAGGATTAGAACTGCATAATGTAAACGGTTGTATGAGGCCAGGCGTGGTGGCTCACACCTGTGATTTCAGCACTTTGGGAGGCTGAGGCAGGAGAATCACCTGAAGTCAGGAGTTCGAGACCAGCCTGGCTAAGATGGTGGCCAGGCGCAGTGGCTCACACCTGTAATCCCAGCTCTTTGGGCGGCCGGGGTGGATGGATCATGAGGTCAGGCGGTCAAGACCATCCTGGCTAACACACGAAAACCCCGTCTCTACTAAAAATACAAAAACTTAGCAGGGCGTGGTGGCACGTGCCTGTAGTCCCAGCTACTCAGAAGGCTGAGGCAGGAGAATTGCTTGACCAGGAAGCAGAGGTTGCAGTGAGCCAAGATAGTGCCACTGCGCTCCAGGCTAGGTGACAGAGCGGG